>NC_135806.1:81797594-83114159 GCF_964213995.1 Mustelus asterias | reverse complement strand
CGTCTCTCTTTACTCAGGGCCACTTAAGGGTCTCTTCCTGCCGCCACTGGATTTTACCAACAGCAGGCAGGCCCTCCTCTACATGGGCATGTTCCTTTTTGGTTTGGGATCCCCAATGTCAGGTAGTTAATTGCCTGATGTACATAAAATTGGGCCAGGGCTCCTAGAACTAGCTATGGCGGATCTACCCTTGACTTTCCAGCTGGTGGGTGGAACCACTGTTGCCCTGTAAAATCCCAATCTCTATGGCTCTCCCTCTTCACTTCCTCCATATTTGTGTCCTCCTCCTTTCTCCCTGCATGTGTGCCTCTATCTCTTCTTTCCTCTTGTGTGTGTGTCTCTCTCTCCTCCTTTTTCCCTATATATCTCCCTCTCTTGTCCCTTTTCCTTTCACTGTCTGTCAAGATGTGTGGGAGTTAACTTTCAACTTTGGAGGGGACATAAAACTGAGGGGATGGGATCAGTCTTCCGTAATACCCCCCTTTTGATTTTATTTTGCATTGGGTCCCACATAATGGCTGGAGTCAATCTCAGTGAAGGCCAGAGTCCAAGTGGTAATTGGATGTTTTAAACTTGTGTGACAATCAGAGTCATTTGGGTATTCAGAAAGTCTGGGTCTATCTCAGTTTATGAACATGAGGGGGTGGCGAATGCTTAGATTTTGACAGCAAGCTGACAATTGGAGTCTGGTAAAGCAGTGATAAACTTGTTTAGAAGTTGTACATCAGAGATCTATGGCCTGCTTGGAAGACAAAAGACCAGGCTGCAGGTTTGGGTCATAGAATCACACAGCAATACAGCACGGAAAGAGGCCTCTTGGCCCAACCAGTCCACGGCGACCATAGTGCCCTCCCAGCTAGTCCCAATTGCCTGTGCTTGACCCATAATCCTCTAATCCTTTCCCATCCATGTATTTATCCAAATGTTTTTTAAATGTTGCTATTGAACCTGCCTTAACCACTTTCTCTGGCAGCTAATTCCATACACACACCACCCTCTGCATGAAGAAGTTGCCCCTCAGGTCCCTTTTAAATCTTTTCCCTCTCACCTTAAACCTATGCCCTTTAGTTTTCAATTCCCTTTCCTGTGTCTGTTCATCCTATCTAAGCTTTCATACACTCAATAAGGTCACGCCAAATTCTCCCACTTTCCAAGGAATAAAGTCCTAGCCTGGCCAACCACTCCCTGTAACTCAGGTCCACTCGTCCTGTCAGTATCCTCGTAAATCTTCTTTGCACTCTTTCCAGTTTATCAATGTCTTTCTTATAACAGCATGACCAAAACTGTACCCAATACTCCAAGTGCGGCCTCACCAACGACTTATACAATTGTAACATAGGGCCATATTTTACCATTTTGATTCTAAGTGCTGGGCGGACTTGAAAATGGGAGTGTTTCTGATATGACTTTTAGATCCGTTCTGAGGCGCCCCCATACGCACTCTGCCTGCAAAAATATCAGCAATTCCGATTCACACTGCAGAAACCCGCGGGTGTGGCTTAATGTACCTGAAACACTGCAGCTCCGATCGGCGCCTCCAACTGCGCATGCACAGAAACAAAAATGATAGAATGCTGCTCCCCTGCCAAATCACTCTTGGACCGGATAATGCCTTCCCCCAGACATTGCCCCACTCCCACAACCTACTGACCCCCTTATCCCCACACACCCCCGCCACCGAGGCCAATCATGAACCCTCTCCCCCCTTCCCCCCCACTGATCTCAGGCAGAGTGGCAACGAACCCCCCTCCGCCCCCCCCCCCCCCCCCACTGATCTCAGGCAGAGTGGCAGTGGACCTCCCTTTCCCCTCCCCCCTCCCACCAATCTCAAGCAGAGAACTGTCAGATGCTAGGCACCTACCTCCTCACTATCTGGAGCACCTGAATCGGACTTTTGTGGAGCATGCTTGTTTCGCGCCGATTCTGGGCGAACGTGGTGGTAAAGGGGGAAGTGCCAATAAGGTTGGGCGTGTAGCCCATTAAGTGAATTTAAATGCATGCAAATGGCCACGGTGCCCATGTCAGGCCTTGGTAAAGGGGGAACCAGCACAGAGGCAGGCGCAGATCACGCTACTCACCTCACGCCCGACTTTACCAAGTTTTTGGGCCCGAAAACAGGCGCAACGCGATGGTAAAATCGGGCCCATAATGTTCCAACTCCTGTACTCAATGCCCTGATTGGTATACTCCCAACATCATGATTGAGGGTTGGTTAGCAGCTAATTTGCTCAGTCACCCAGCCTACCTAGGGCCTAGTTTCTGATCACAGTCCTGGACTTGGATGTGTCAGATGTTCATGGTCTTGGTCTTGCTTGAGCTTGTGTAACATGACAAAGAGCAAACATTTCTGGATACCATAGAAAATTCCTGTGTAGGCTTTCTCGAGAGCACTGTGAGGGCAAGAGAGCTATCAGCTAGGTTCCATTTTATGTAGCAATAGGACAGAATTTTACTGTCCACTTTGGCAGGTTTGCAGGCAGGGTTGGGCCAGAACATTCCATGGATGGCCTTTCTACCACATTTCCGCTGCCCCAACTTGTCCATAATTTTATGGTAGGATGAGTGAGGCCTAAGTCAACCTGCCTACCCTTGACCCCACCTAGGCCTTATGTGGGCCATTAATGACCCGCTACTTCCCTCCTGACCTCAGTTTTGAGGCTGGAGGAAGGAGCTCAGAGGCAAGGGGAATATCTGGTAAGTCACGTAGCTCATGCCTCTTGCAGGAATGAGGTGGGGGAAAAGGACACCTCTTTCATGGCCTCCTTTTGATGCCCCCTCCCCCTCTGACTCCTCCATCAAGATCCCCACCTCTCTCTCTGTACCTCATTTTCCCACCTTGAGACTACTCACATACTGCTGGACTTTGAATCTAGAAACTGCTTGTAATCCCAGTGCTGGCCACTGCTGCCCCTGGTGCTGCTGGGAGTACAGAGCTGCTGGCCAATCTGATTGGCTGAGAGCTCTCTGAGGCAAGACTTCCTCATGAATGAGGGCCGGAGGAACTGTCTCCAGCCAGTCAACGCTCCTTGGAGCAGCTAGTATGGTAGAGATGCATTCCAACTGACTCTTTGAAACTATTTGAAAAACCCTGCCTCTCGAGTTTTAACGATGAAGATGGTGAAGTTCTCATTAACATTCTTTCTCCGTCCAAGTAAACCTAAGTACAAAAGGCTTAGGAATTGGAAATCTGAAGCTGTTGCAGGGAGGTCATAACAGAGGTCATCAGAGTTTGCTGACTTAGATTTCCAGTCCAACTTCATTTTTGGAGGCAATCCATGAATGCAGTATGAGAGACATAAAGCATTGATCCAATGGAACCTCCAAGAGAGTCGTGATTTCAGAAGGTACACCTGAGTCACTGCTGAAAGGAAAGTTCAAACAATCAACATTTTGAGGTCAGTATCTCCATGTCCACTTTTTCAGGTTAATGTGAGTGCAACTCTGAATTGCGTTCACCAATAGCTAGCCTAGCTGATGCAGCTTTTGGCTGGAACAGTGCTAGACTGGAATCTGTTTGGTGGTTCGGTAAGATCAGCAATTCCTACCCAGAACAGAGTTCCATGCATCGGAGCAGCATCAGGATCTGGGAGTGCTCAGAGTTTCACAAGCTGAAGAAGTCACTGAACATTTTAAAGGTGGGTTTATGAATAAAGAGAGAAAATAAATTAGCAAACAAGTCAAATGTACATTCTTCTTCATTGTAATGGCTTTGGGTGGGAGAATAAGAAGGTAACTGCATCAAATGAAGAGCGTGAAGAGAGTGCCAGCATGAACTCGACAGTGGAGTAGGAGGAGAAGAGTGCCAGCTTCAACTGAGAGGGTTGAGGAGGAGGAGATATTGTTGGATTGAAGAAGAAAAAGAAGGAGAAGAATGTCATTGTGAACTGACGGGACATAATGAGAAGCATGCCAGCATGCAAGAAGAATTAATTAGTTTTCAGTATGCACTACAGATTTCAAAAGAAACTAAATTCTGTAGAAACATTGTTGATGCATATACGACTGACCTTAATAATGACTCACATAACAGAGGCTAAACCACCTCTGCTGAAAACCTCAGGGACTTTCCCTTCAGTATCACATGAATTGAATGGTCAGTGCTATTTATACATTCCCTTACTGAGTCCGTGCTTGTTTTCCTTCGTAACGCGAGCTGAGGCAAATATGGCAACAATGACAACTTAACTGGGGTACTGGAGGCCCTGGGACCATATGCCGGCAAGAAGCAGCAACTTCAGGGGGAAAGGGAAATTGGGATTTAAAAAAACATTTAATCGTTTGGAGCCAATCAACTTGCCCTTCTGAATCCAAGAGTAAGCCAGTTGCAGGAAAATACTGAAAATGTGTTCTAGGTATGTAGTGGAAGTGCCTTTGACCCAGAGGCAGTAACAGTAAGGAACATTTGTAGTTACTTTAACACATCTGGGGAATTGGTTTAAAAAATGTTTGAAATGGGCTTTTAAGAGTTTGTATCAATCGTAAGGTGCTCAATTATAATTTTGGACTGTAAGAAATACTGATCCAGGTGACCTGATGACACTTGACCTGGAAGAGTACCAACAGGGAGGAAGTTAAAATATGGAGGCTGTGCAGCAGACAGAAAAAGGAAATGAAAGATCTGGAGAGAGGAGATGGTTCAAGTAGATCCACTTGACACAGCTAATGCAGGCTGAGAAATTTCCAGAAGGAAGTCCGCCATTGTGTGGAAGATTGCAAAGGCAGAATTTTGTTTGCACACACACTGTTGACTGAAGAGAATTGACTAAGTTATTGAAGGAAGAGATCTGGAATCCTGCAGAGGAAAATCCAAGCTTCAAAGTACTTTGTGAGAAAATATTGGCCATACATGTGAGTGAACTGTCTGAAAATTCAAGGCGGAATTCTCCATGCAGTCATGGTGACTCCGGCATCACCTATCCTGCTGGCCGTAATGGTGGGATCACGTGCCAGATTCTGCACTTGGAATCTCGAATTACACAAGGCAAGTTCCTCTCCAAATCTCCTGACGGACCAGCAGCTGATTCATCTGCCCAACCCAGCTGATGGGTTCAAAGGTTCCAGCACCATATTTAGACATCAGTACACTCATAACACTTTCCCCAGCCCAACTAAAACAGAAAATGCTGCAAAATCTCAGCAGGTCTGACAGTATTTGTGGAGAGAGAATAGAGCCAACTTTTCGAGTCTGGATCATCCACATTCAAAACGCTGACTCCATTCTCTCTCCACCAATGCTGTCAGACCTGCTGAGATTTTCCAGCATTTTCTGTTCTTATTTCAGATTCCAGCATCTGCAGCATTTTGCCTTTAATTTTCTCCAGCCCATCTGTTTTCACTAGACATTGCAGGATGTCAGCAACCCAGAGAGAAAAGACTAGCAGCCTCAAGAAGAAGGCAGAACTAGCTTTCATTTATTTGGAGAGTCCGGGCCCATGGACATATGCTCTACCCCAGGGATGGCTCAAAGAAGCACAAAAACCTTACATCTCCCACCCAGGAGGCCCTTGGTAAGTCTTTTCTCAGCAGCTTTGACTATCAAACTCTCAGCATGGCATCATGTACTCAAATAGTTACACTCTTCAAAAATCTCAGAAATTCCATTGCGGGGAACACATATCAACATTTACTCTCTCAACACCACATCCCATTGAACCATAGAAATGATACAGCACGGAAGGGGGCCATTTGGTCCATCTTATCCATGCTGACCCAAAGACACTCAGGTGCCCTTTCTAATTCCAACTTCTTGCACATGAACCATAGCCCTGCAGCTTACAGTGCTTAAGGTGCATATCCAGGTACTTTTAGAAGTGTTTAGCGTTTCTGCCTCCACCACCAACTCTGGCAGTGAATTCCAGACACCCTCTACGTAAAAAGGTTTTTCTTCACACCCCCTCTAATCCTTCTGCCACTTAGCTTGAACCTATGACCTCTGGTTTTTGAACTCTCTGCCAAGGGAAACATGTCCCTCCTGTCTACTCTAACTCTAACCCTCACAATTTTGTATATCTCAATCATGTCACCCCCTCAGCCTCTCTGTTCCAAGGAAAGCAATCCCAACCTCTCCAATCTCTCCTCATAGCTACAATCTCCAAGCCTGGCAACATTCTAGCAAATTTTCTCCGCACTCTCTCCAGAGCAATTATATCCTTCCTGTAATATGGTGACCAGAACTGTTTACACTATTCCAGTTGTGCCTTCACCAGTGTCTTATACAGTTTCATCATTATATCCCCACTTCTATATTCTATACCTCTGCCAATGAAGGAGAGCATTCCATATGCCTTCTTTACAACCTTATCTACCTGTACTGCTACCTTTAGGGACATTTGCACTTGCATGCCAAAATCTCCCACTTCTTCTACCTCTCTCAGTACATCCCATTTATTGTGTATTCCCTTTTACTGTTTGACCTCCCTAAATGCGCTTATCAGAGTTGAACTCCAACTGCCTCTTTCCTGCCCACTCCACCAACCCATCTATATTATTTTGGAGCTTACGGCTATCATCCACACTATTCACCACACACCAATTTTTGTGTTGTCTGCAAATTTCCCAATTGGTCCTCCCGCATTCAAGTCCAAATCATTAATATATAAAACAAACAGCAAGGGTCCCAACACCAAGCCCTGCAGAACACTATTTGAAACAGATTTCCACTTGCAATGGAAACCATCAGCCTTTATCCTTTGTTTCCTGTTACTCAGCCAAATTTAGATCCAATTTGTCACATTACCCTGTATCCCATGAACTTTTACTTTTTTAGCCAATCTGCTATGTGGGACCTTGTCAAATACCTTACTAAAATCCATGTAGACAACATTCACTGCACTGCCCCCATTGGTCCTCCTTGTCACTTTCTCAAAGAATTCAATCAAATTTGTAAGGCATAACCTTCTCTTAACAAAGCCATGCCGACTATCCCTGACTAGTCATGCCTTTCTAAGTGACATCTGTCTTGTTGCTCAAACTCCATCACTAAACCTGCCACGGGCGGGTTCCACCCACTTTCTTTGTGGTATCTGCTGCTCCATGTGTAATTTATAGTTCACGGTGACTAGAATTTTGCTTGTTAATTTATGTTTAATTTACATTGGGTCTGATTCATGTTCAGTAAAAGGTATGTGTTACCAGATTTCCCACTGGAACAGCACAAAGGCTTAAATGACTCACACAGATAACGCATGTAAGCTTCCTTGGAAGTATATAAGTTAAGGCAGGGCTTTCCTCCGGCTCATTTTACAATAATAGCCCCAAATACACAATAGGCTGAATTTTAAGATGTTGGAACCCCACCACTAGGGGAAAAAACTCACACTTGCTGGAAGGAATGCAGGAGACCTGGGGCCTACAGCAGATAATTTTTAACAATCGTGAGATCCAATGTCAGAGGGGAAATCCCTCTGGGGAAATCTTTGTTGGAACTCACAAGGGTTGCTGTTAGGAGACCATCCAAATTTAGTTGGAAATCTTCCCACACAGCAAGGATTTGCCCCATTGTTGGCAAAATGTCAACGATACCATTAAATAGCCCTTAGTTGGAGTTTTAATTATGAAAATAATTAGCTACTACGCGTCCTTGATAAATATGTACCTGTCAGGCAGGGAGGAAGCAGACGTGTGAGGGAACCGTGGTTTACTAAGGAGGTTGAATCTCTTGCGAAGAGGAAGAAGGAGACTTATGTTAAGATGAGACGTGAAGGCTCAGTTAGGGAGCTTGAGAGTTACAAGTTAGCCAGGAAGGACCTAAAGAAAGAGTTAAGAAGAGCCAGGAGGGGACATGAGAAGTCCTTGGCAGGTAGAATCAAGGAAAACCCTAAAGCTTTCTATAGGTATGTCAGGAGTAAAAGAATGACTAGGGTAAGATTAGGGCCAGTCAAGGACAGGAGTGGGAAGTTGTGCGCGGAGTCTGAAGAGATAGGAGAGGCACTAAATGAATATTTTTCGTCGGTATTCACACCGGAGAGGGACAGTGTTGTTGAGGGGAGTACTGAGATGCAGGCTGTTGGACTGGAGGGGATTGAGGTTCATAAGGAGGAGGTGTTAGCAATTCTGGAAAGGGTAAAAATAGATAAGTCTCCTGGGCTGGATGGGATTTATCCTAGGATTCTCTGGGAGGCTAGAGAGGAGATTGCAGAGCCTTTGGCTTTGATCTTTGGGTCGTCATTGTCTACAGGAACAGTGCCAGAAGACTGGAGGATAGCAAATGTTGTCCCCTTGTTGAAGAAGGGGAGTAGGGACAACCCTGGTAATTATTGACCGGTGAGCCTTACTTCTGTTGTGGGCAAAGTATTGGAAAGGATTATAAGAGATAGGATTTATAATCACCTGGAAAGGAATAATTTGATTAGGAATAGTCAGCACGGTTTTGTGAAGGGTAGGTTGTGCCTCACAAACCTTATTGAGTTCTTTGAGAAGGTGACCAAAGAGGTGGATGAGGGTAAAGCGGTTGATGTGGTGTATATGGATTTCAGTAAAGCGTTTGATAAGGTTCCCCATGGTAAGCCTTTGCAGAAAGTACGAACACATGGGATTGAGGGTGATTTAGTGGTTTGGATCAGGAATTGGCTAGCTGTAAGAAAACAGAGGGTGGTAGTTGATGGGAAATATTCATCCTGGAGTTCAGTTACTAGTGGTATACCGCAAGGATCTGTTTTGGGGCCACTGCTGTTTGTCATTTTTATTAATGACCTGGATGAGGGCATAGAAGGATGGATTAGTAAATTAGCGGATGACACTAAAGTCGGTGGAGTTGTAGACAGTGCAGAGGGAAGTGGCAAGTTACAGAGGGACATAGATAAGCTGCAGAGCTGGGCTGAGAGGTGGCAAATGGAGTTTAATGCGGAAAAGTGTGAAGTGATTCACTTTGGAAGGAGTAACAGGAATACAGAGTACTGGGCAAATGGTAAGATACTTGGTAGTGTAGATGAACAGAGGGATCTGGGTGTCCATGTGCTTAGATCCCTGAAAGTTGGCACCCAGGTTGATAGGGTTGTTAAGAAGGCGTACGGAGTGTTAGCTTTTATTGGTAGAGGGATTGAGTTTTGGAGCCAGGAGGTCATGCTGCAACTGTACAAAACTCTGGTGCGGCCGCACTTGGAATATTGCGTACAGTTCTGGTCGCCGCATTATAGGAAGGATGTGGAAGTGTTGGAAAGGGTGCAGAGGAGATTTACCAGGATGTTGCCTGGTATGGTGGGAAAATCGTATGAGGAAAGGCTGAGGGGCTTGAGGTTGTTTTCGTTAGAGAGAAGAAGGTTAAGAGGTGACTTAATAGAGGCATACAAGATGATCAGAAGATTAGATAGGGTGGATAGTGAGAGCCTATTTCCTCGGATGGTGATGGCTAACACGAGGGGACATAGCTTTAAATTGAGGGGTGAGAGATATCGGACAGATGTTAGAGGTAGGTCCTTTACTCAGAGAGTAGTAAGGGCGTGGAATGCTCTGCCTGCAGCAGTAGTGGACTCGTCAACATTAAGAGCATTCAAATGGTTATTGGATAAACATATGGATGATATTGGAATACTGTAGATTAGAGGGGCTTTAGATTGGTTTCACTGGTCGGCGCAACATCGAGGGCCGAAGGGCCTGTACTGCGCTGTAATGTTCTATGTTCTAAAATTGGCTGCCCAATTTCTTGCCGTAGGCAGCCTGTCCCCTTCCAGTCCTGCTGTTGGTAAACTGCATCAATGGTGAGACTGTGTCACGGAGCCAAAGAGGACATGGTCCCTGTGACTTTACCAGCTCGCCCGCTCCTAGGCTGTCCCCCGGAGGCCAGTGTTATTCTGGCCAATGCCAGTGCTCTCTGCCTGTTTATAATAGGTGCATTTGCAAAATAGTTTCATTGCCAACAAGTGTTTAAAGGTGTTTGTCCTGTTTTAAAGACTTTTCTCCATTGTATCACAAGTAGCAGAAGAATAGCATTTCTTTTGCATATTTTGTTATTACTTTAGGTGTTCTTTCTCTTACCAATCTTTGACATTTATACCCATCCATTTGTTTAACTTGGACTTGCTGGTCAGTTATTTTGCAACCAATTAGACTTTCTTCAAATGAGCTGACTGGAGGACACTGGGGACAGTTGGTTCATTGTATTATTGGTAAAATTTCTACCGCAACTATGCAAAAAAAAAGCTGAAATTGTATTCATAATGTAAAAAACTTTGGTCTTGCCTTGCACCCTGCTTGATGCAGAGTGGTGCCCCTCAAGTACCTGTCTCTCTCTGACAGAGTTGCCTGTGGTCCCTTGTGGACTATAGTTAATCACATATTTGTAACATAAGCTCTTCCCTGAAAACACTGGCATGCTTGGAAGTTCTCGCTTCTTTCCTGACAGATACACAGTGGGATATTCAAAGCATTACTAAAACCTCTGCCTGTTTCCATCGGGTTTCAAGTTTCAAGTGGGCAGAAACAGGATTTCCCCTGTATTTCCTGCTGTCTGGAATGTCAATTTTTTCCAACTGAGGTAAGGTTGCACTACGCAGTGCAACAGGGTAAAACAATTGATTTTAAGCTAACCTGTCTGATGGGAATGGGATCATCATATGGCCTGTCTGATTTGACTCAACATTGAACTCAATGGAGCCCTATTGTTTGTAAGCATGTGTTAGACTTTATTACACACAGCACTGTGGGGAAATCTCCCTTTTGTTACAAAGGCCTACTCCCTGCCAGGTTTATTTAGAGTTGGGGCCAGTGTGAAGAGCATGGTTTCCTGTTGTGTGTACAGAAAACTAACATGGTCCCTTACTACAAAATGGAAACTTTTCACTTGACAACTGCTTATTTCTTGTTTGTTAAAAATCTTATTGCTGCTGAACTTTGAGGGTGATCATTCCAGTAGTGCTTTTGCAGTGAGTGAAATTTCCAGTTGCCACTTTGACTCTGTCATGATCCTGTTGTAAATTCCAGGGATAAGGTCATAGGACTGATCACCTATGCCAGTGGCAATGCTACGGGAGAGCCCATTCTGTACAACAGCTGATAGTCAAAGAAGTTCCTCAATGTTCCAGTAAGCTCTGATGGTGTTTGTGGCATGAGGCTTCCTCCATTAACTGCTGCGTGGAAAGTTGGCCATAATTAGAATGGCAGTCAGTGCCCTTCACCCAGGGTGGGACTCCAAGCATAGCTGGGGTTCTGCCCCAAATTTAATCTCCCAGATCTCCACACTCCTGATTTCCACCCCAAGGAAGATCAGGATATCCAGGCTCGTATTTTTCCACTGGAAAGAAAAATACTTGCCATATTTTGGGAGATGATTTGGGAGATGTGGAATATTAGTTGTAAAAAAATGCTAAATCCAAAAGTGACTCTCAACTTGGAAGATTCCCGCTTGACCGTGTTTTCTGTAAATAATGCATCAACCAAGAATGTTCATAGAAAAGCCATTATCAGCATCCTTCCATCTATGTAAGAAGATAGACAGGCAATTTTCATTAAACATGAAATAAATTGCAGTATTAACAGATGTGTAGAATCTCGGAGGATAATTTTTAAAGAAAATTTCAATACTTAATGACAATTCTGTCCCCCTCAGTCTTTAACATATTAAAACTGTTTCCCTCCTGCACATTTTCTTGCATGGTATTTAAAACTGTGATCTACTCCACCTCCTCTACCTCCTCCTTCTTTACCTTTTAACCCTGATATTGTGCACTAAAAGTTAACGTTGTCTTGGAAACAGAAACACAGAGCTAGTGCTCAAAACATGCTTGACTACAATGCATGCATATTTATTTTGCTGTACATAAATATAGCTGCTTATCCTGAATACTGGTACATAAAATGTTTCTATTGTCCAGTATTCAATGACCCTCCCTCCACTGCTGTCTGGGGAAGAAAATTCCACTCACCAAAGAAACTCTGAGAGAAAAAAAATCTCCTCATCTCCATGTGTCCTTGTTCTAGTCTCTCTCATAAGGGAAAACAGACATTCAGCTTCCACTCTGTCAAGTCCCCTCTGGATCTTATATGTTTCAGTAAGATCGTCTTTCATTTTTAGAAACGTGGATACACACCCAACCTGTTCAACTTTTCCTCATAAGATATCTTCTTCATCCCAGGAATCGCTCAAGTGAAGATTCTGAATTGCCTCTAATGCAATTAACTGCTTTCTTAAGTAAGGAGACCAAAATTGCACACTACTCCAGATGTGGGCTCACCAGAGCCCAGTACAACTGTAGCAAAACTTGTCTACTTTTATATTCCATTCTCCTGACAATAGATGGGAATCTTCTATTTTCCTTTGTAATCATCTAACAATTCATGTACCCGGATACCCAGATCCCTCTTTACTGTAAATTTTTGCAATCTCTCTCCATTTAAATAATATACTATTTTTCTATTCTCCCTGCCAAAGTGGACGTGTTCACATTTTCCCTCATTATACTCCTGCCAATTTTTTCTCACTTACTTATCCTATATAAATTCCCTTCCAAACTCATTTTGTCCTCTTCGCAACTTAATACCTTACCTTTTTTTGTGTCATCAGCAAATTTCGCAACTTTGGTCCCTTCACTCAAGTCATTGATTCAGGTTGTAATTAGTTGAGGCCCCAGCACTGATCTCTGTGGCACGTCACTGGTTACAGCTTGCTAACCTGAAAATGACCCTATTCCTATTCTCTGCTACCTGTTTGGTAACCAAACCTCTATCCAATATTTTACCCCCTACACCATGAATTCCTACTTTGCATAGTTACATTTGATACTACACCTTATCAAATGCCTTTTGGAAATCTAAGAATGCCACATCTACAGGTTCCCCTTCACTCTGCACTAGCCTGACTCCAGTGCAGTACTGAGTTAGGTGATGTCTTTCTAATTGGATATTTAAGTGTGATCATGTTCAGTTATGTGGTGTATATGGTGTCTGTCACTTTAAGACAGTACAACAGAAATGAGTCACCTGACTTGAGGGACCAATGGAAACTGAGCATGAAGGATCGCACCATAGGATGGAGTCCTCTTCCAGGAGAGTCTTCTGGAAGCATGTAGTAAGCATGTAGAACTGGGGCTGTGCCCCAGGGCAGCCTTCATGCTGCATAAACCTTCTGTTCCTAAGTTTCTCTATTCAATAAATAGCTTCCTTGTTCCAAACAATATCTGAAGCCTCTGTTAATAATTCCAGATGCTGGCCACACAAAATATATAACAAGTTAAGATCCCACAGCAGAACAGGGAAATGTCCTGGTGGACATTCCTCCCCTCAACTAACACCCACTGTTCATTCTTCTCTTTGTTGTTCTGAGATCTTACTCAGTACAAAATGATTGCTTGGAACTATTTCCAAAGGAGGTGATGAGGTGCTATATAAATACAAGTCTTTATTTCTAAATACTTACTTAAGCTAACAGAAATATTGAATATGATATAAGCGTGTAACGATGATTGCTCAGTTCACCATCTGCAGTGGTATTGTGAAAAAATCTGGGAAGGTTTCTTCTGGATGCTATCTCTGGTAAAATTATAAATTTGTTACCATTTCACTGTAAGTTATAACCAGTGTTACATGATGATGCAATAGTGTTCAGGGGAAGTTATCTCCACTGCTATTAGCAATCCCTCTGAACAGGAAATGGCTGTTCTCAGTAAATGAAAACGTTCAGCTTTGAGAGATGGTTTTACTGTTATAAAATAATTGAGAAAAATCAATTTATGATGGGCACTAAATAGAGTAGGACAGCTCTATGTGTCAAAAGCTGGACACTGGAGTCTCCATTCACTGTCTGGAGAAAGTGGAATAATCCACACAGTGGCCGGAACTTACTAGTCATTCTTGCAGGTGGGATCTTCTGGTCCCGGCGATCACTAAGTCCTGATGTAGATTTTCCAGTGACTGGGGATGCATAACACGGGAAACCCCGTTTGACAACGGCGGTATCTTCTGTTCCCACTGCCAGCCAATGGTGGGCTGCCTCCTCTGCCGCGAAACATGCCACAGGGTGGGGGGGGGGGGGGGGAGGAAAATTCCGTCCAGTGAATCTGAATGCAGCTATAAAGGGAGCCAGATCTGAATAATAAATAGAAACCCTTGTTTAAATAGTCCTTTCTTTGCCATTAAAGTACTAGTTGATTTGGAATCGTACAATCTCTTCCAAATACTATGTCTAGCTTCACAATAATGCATTTCTAAATTAAAACAGCAGAGCTTTGCCAGCAAACTGAGCTGGACTGAGTGTTGAAGAACTGATAGGGAGAACAGTTTCAGTTTCTCCCTGCCCTCTGACACGAGCATCTCCACACTCTGACACGAGCCCAGGCACCTTCCTGTGGACACGGTCAGTTATACAATCACCTAAATAGGGCTGGGCATTTTACAATGAGAGCGAAATGACGCAAATATATTATGCAATGAATTTCCTGTCATTTTAACTCTAGCAATTAGCCACATTTTTAGATTTCATAAAATGTTTCAGTTGGTGCCACAGCCCACTTCTCAGTTATGTCCTTCCATTGCAAGTGCCTCAACATCCACCCAAAATACCTAACTGCTAGTGGCCCAGGGAAGAGCCATTTTGAAAGTTGTAGACAGCTACATCTATCATTGGGAAAATGCTAGAACCCATTATTAAGGAGGTAGTAGCAGGACAGTTAGAAAATGATGCGATCAAGCAGAGCCAGTGTGATTTTTTGAAAGGGGAATTGTGTTTCACAAATTTATTAGAGTTCTTTGAAGATGTTAAGCAGGGTAGGTAAAGGAGAATCAGTTGATATCATGTATTAGGATTTCCAAAAAGCATTTGATAAGGTATGACATGAAAATTTATGACACAAGATAAATGGTGTGGTGAGTTATAAATTAGCATGGATTGGTTAACTAACAGGAAACAGAGAGTCAGGATTCAATGGACCATTATCAACATGGCAAACTGTAACTGGTGAAGTGCCACAAGGTTCTCTATTATTTATGATCTATAATAAAAACAAAATACTGCGGATGCTGGAAACCTGAAATAAAAACAGAGAATGCTGGGAAAACTCAGCAGGTCTGACAATGTTTCAAGTCCATATCACTCTTCTTCCTTACAATCTATTTTGGATGGAAGGATCAACAGTATTATAGTCAAGTTTGTTGATAATACAAAGGTAGGTAGGAAAGCAAGTTGTGAGGAGGATACAAAAAGTCTGTAAAGGGCAAAAGTTGATGGCTGGCGTATGAGGGAAAATGTGAGGTTGTTCACTTTGGCAGAAATAATAGAAAAGCAGAATATTATTTAAATCGAGAAAAAAACTGCAGAATGCTGTGTTACAAGGGCACTTTTCCTTGTACATGAAGCAAAAAGTTAGCATGCGGGTACAGCTAGTAACTAGGAAGGCAAATGATGCTGGCTTTTCTTGCAAATTCGTAGGATTGAAGGGATTTTTTATGTGGAAAGATTGAGCAGGCCAGGCCTTTACTCAATGATGTTTAGGAAAGTGGGAAGTGATCTCATTGGAACATGTAAGATTCTGAGGGACCTTGATGATAAGAGGTAGTTTCCTCACAGGGGAATTTTTAACCTTGGGGGCAGAGTTTTAAAATAACCCAGAAGGAAATAACTGTTCGGACCAGTATTCTTATTTCCCCATTTTACTATTATTTTTCATCTGGGAAGGGATTTTGAGACATTTAAGATGGAGATAAGAGTAATTTCTCCCCATCAGATCATTAGTCTTTGGAACTCTCTTCTCCGAGAGCAGTGGAGGCTGGGTCTTTGAAAATATTCAAGGATGAGTTAGACAAATTTTTGATCGACAAGGGAGTTGAGGATTATAGATGTTAGGCAGGAAAGTGGAGTTGAGGCCACAATCAGATCATCTACTGAATAGTGGAACAGGAGTAAAGGGCCAAGTGGCCAACTCCCGCTTCTGTCTCTTATCTTATGATCTTACCGCATGTCCACTGTAGCTACTCATATTCTTAGATCGTTCTTCGGTTCACAATGTTTTGATGATGTTTGTCAGTATTTACCTGTTTTCTACATTGGCATATTGTTGAACAGATATTTGCTAAACTGATATCTTCCTTATTTATTAATTAATATATTAATTATTTATTAATAAAGGTTTGATTTCGTTTTCAACAGTCAACCAGAAAAAGTTGCTTTTAGAATGTAAAGTGAGCTATTTTTTCTATTGTGAAAGTAAGGGTCAGTATACGACAAACACATTAGCCTCACCACCACAGCATCCTGATGTTTCATCAAAATTCCTACTGACATAAACTAGGTAAATGCATCTCTAAACATTGTCAGTGCAGTCCTTCAGCCAGCACATTAGAAACCATTTACACATCTTTTACCAAGATTACTCAATGAAACCTTATACAGATTCACCACCTCACTTAAGCATACATTCAGGTTGGTCTGTTAGTGTTTGTGCACACCCACTGCATCTATTTATACCTATGTTGGGTAATTCTGCAATTGTTAACTTTGTGGGGCAGTGTTAATTTTCTTGATGCCAGTATTTATAGTTTTCTAGATTATAGGATCATAGAATCCCTACAGTGCAGAACGAAGCCATTCAGCCCAGCAAGGCTACTCCAACAACAATCCCACCCAGGTTCTATACCCAATGGGGAGGCAATGGCCCAGTGGTATTATCGCTAGAGTATTAATCCAGAAACTCACCTAATGTTCCAGGGACCTGGGTTCAAATCCCGCCACGGCAGATGGTGGAATTTGAACTCAATTTAAAAAATCTACTGATGACCATGAAACAATTGCTGACTGTCGGAAAAACCCATCTGGTTCTCTAATGTCCTTTAGGGAAGGAAATCTGCTGTTCTTACCTGGTCTATCTTACATGTGACTCCAGAGCCACAGCAATGTGGTTGACACTCAGCTGCCCTCTGAAATGGCTGAGTAAGCCATTCTGTTCAAGGGCAACTATAGATGGGCAATAAATGCTGGCCAGCCAGCAAACCCCATGTCCCACAAATAAATTTTAAAAATATTTACCCTGCTAATCCTCCTGACACTGAGGGAGAATTTAGCATGGCCAATCAACCTAACCTTCACTCCCTTTGCAAACCCATGCAGACATGAGGAGGACATGCAAACTCCACACAGACAGTGAGCCAAGGCCGGAATTAAACCCAGGTCCCTAGCACTGTGAGGCAGCAGTGCTAATCTCTGTGCCACCCTACTGCCCCATGTGGTGTGATTGACAACTTTGTTTCTTATTAATAAAGGCTCTATTTATTATTCAGCAGTACAACAATATGTTCAACGGTATACATAGATACATCAAATGAGGCATAGGTGATGCACTGTCCAGTTTAGAACTTGAATCTCATGGAATAGGTCCGATTTTTGGTCGCTGATCTCTCTCTGAAATTGGCCTCGATGCCAATTAATGGCTAGAATTCCAAGGCCTTGATCTTTAGGCCCTGCTGGGTCTGGTAATGGAGGCAGATAAATGTCTCCAATGGCCTGTCAGTTCTCTCACACCCCTGGTGGATATTTTTCTTCTCATGAAAGGTCAATCAGGCCAATTCAAGGAGGCCAGCTGGGACTTTCCAGTTGGTTTCTAGATTCCTGTTGGTGGAGAAGAGCAGACTACCTGCCTGGAGGCAGCCTCCAGCAGCAAACCAGTGCAGTGATGAGGGCCTTGGTTCCAGACAGAAGGGTTCTCTTTACTGGCCTAGCTTCTTTAGCAGCCCTGTGGAGTAGGCACCCACACCCTTCTGCCTGCCTGCAGAAGACATTTTTTATTGAACCTTTAAAAAATTTTGGAGAGTGGGTGCCTCCATTTTGACGTATTCTTTTTTAATTATTGGTGTCACAAGTAGGCTTACATTAACTCTCCCTCAATTACCTGCAATGGCAGCCTGTTGCTGCTGGAAGTCTTATGATTGACTCTCCAGCTTCAAGATCCCACCTGCCATCCTTAATGGATGGCAAGACCACCTTATGGCCATTAATTGGCCATTTTGGGGAAAACACAATGAGTGACTGTTCCCCATTCAGCTCCATTTTGGAGCAACATTTGAGCCTGACAAACGGGCTCAGTAGCCCACAGGAAGAACTCAGCCCATTAATACTCCTTTATAAAGTGGACATGGGGGGGTAAATAAGATCGGGCTAAGCTTTGAAATCGCAGTGGTGGAATAGCCTATTGATACTATCCTCATTCAAAATGAAGAATAGTCATTTGGATAAAGTACTGCAGGACTACAGTATCCCAGCAAGAGCTGATACCTTCAGAAAAGGAAGGAAGAAGGTTGGTTGGGGAATGGGAATTGACACCCATGCATTTGGTAAAAGATTTATTAGGAGTTAGGAACTGCGGTAAATGATAAGGAAATCATCACATCCTAATCCCGTCACCGTGGCAAATGTTTAAGCCTCATTATACCTGGAACAAACAGTGTTATAAAAGGTTGGCAAGCTTTGTGAAAATGCTGCACTGCAAACTTCCTGAGGGCATGACTTTCAGCAATAGCATTTCCTGCTACTTTCAGGAACGCCTCCTCCCTGAAAAAACTACCCTTGTAAATTGAGTGAGTCATTTCTCGACTTATGAAAGCAAAGGTCAGTTTATGACGGAAACAAATACATATAGCTTCACCCCCACAGCATTCTGATCTTCTCACCAATCAAAGCTTCGACTGGCTTCAACGCTGCGAATATGTGCCTGAAGATTGTGGATGCAATCATTCAGTCAATACACTAGCATCCTTTACGCACTGAACTTTATTTTTCCCCACGATTACTCACTAAAACTCTATATTAATACCACAACCTCAGGTCAGAATATGGCAGGG
Source organism: Mustelus asterias (assembly GCF_964213995.1). Classification (NCBI taxonomy): domain Eukaryota; kingdom Metazoa; phylum Chordata; class Chondrichthyes; order Carcharhiniformes; family Triakidae; genus Mustelus; species Mustelus asterias. Next base: position 83,095,403 of record NC_135806.1, on the reverse strand, counting down.
TGGTCAGTCAGTGTCGATTTAGCACATGTAAAAAGTAAATCAATGACTCAATACTACATTAACAACAACTTGCATTTATATGGAGTGGAATTTCTCCCATGCCCCTGCCGGTGGGTTCAATGGCAGCTGAGAGAATTCGGCGGAAGGCCCAAAAATCAGTTTTACGCTGGTGTGAAGGCTCTTCTGCTGGTGCCCGCCATGGCGAATCTGGAAACCTATTGGAGGCCAGCATGAAACTGATTTGCATCCCGCTAATGTAGGAGGAGGCCAAATATTTGTGAGGATGCCTCTCCCACCTGAAAAAATACCTCACCAAGGCATTCTGCCAATAGAACACCGAAAGATCTGATGGGAGTTCCAGGATTTTGACCCAGCAACAATGAAGGAACGGCAATAAAGTTCCAAGTCAGGATAGTCATAGAACCATAGAAACCCTACAGTGCTGAGGAAGGCCATTCAACCCATCAAGTCTGCACCGACTCTCCAGCAGAGCATAATACCCAGACCCTATCCCTGTAATCCCATATATTTATCCTGGTAATTTCCCTAATGTGTGGCTTGGAGGGGAATTTGCAGGTGATGATGTTCCCATACCCTTGTCCGTCAAGGCATTAGAAGTCAAGGCCGGTATTTTATGACTTCGCTCGGGTGAGGCTTGTAAAATCCCACTCGAGGCCAATGGAGAATTCCATTCTGCGAGCCGTGCCCGCCCCCATTCTGGAGCGGGCCTGGCAGTAAAATTCCAACACAAGTGTTTGGAAGGTGCTGTCGAAGGAGCCTTGGCGAGTTGCTGCATCTTATTGATGGTACACACTGCTGCCACTGTGCACTGGTGATGTTGTGAGTGAATGTTGAAGGTCGTGGATGGGGTGTCAATCAAGCGGGCTGCTTTGCCTTCCATATGAAAATCTTTTGGGTATGTTTGGGAGATTGCCACTGTGTACTTTGGTGTGAATATCTCAAAATCTGATTGCACACCATCTGTTTTTACACATGGCTGATGCTTATGACCTATGTGGTATGTAGCTGCACCTGCTCAGTTCACAAAGTAGTGCCCCACATGCCATTTTAGTTATTGATGCCCTTGTTGCCCAGGATGCTTGTCAGAAACAAGTGTTAGATCTATTGCCTCTGCACCCCATCTGAATTTTTCGTATCATTTGACATCATTTGTTTTCAACACTTTCATTTGATGTCAATTGTTCTCAGTTTGTCATCATTTCATATCACTTGCACTTACAAGCAATCATTGGGCTATCATTCTATTTAATTTTCCCTCAGAACTGACCATTTAGATATCATTTTCACACAGAACCAGCATGTCAAATGATAGTTATTAACTGACATCAATTTGCTGTCCTGCAGTGATCACAATGAAAAGTAACTATATACAGCCAAAATTTTCCTAAGTCCCAACTAATTATGTATGCAATGTGTAGGGTCACATTCTTCCCCACATATTCATCCAACCTCTCTGGGGCATAATATCTGCATCAGATTGTTTTGCTGTTTTGCATGACAAAAACCATAGTCATTTTTTCAAGCACACAACAACCAAATCAAGTATCCTTAAGGGAACATTGGAAGTTAAAAGATTAGTTTCAAGTTCTTTACATACCTGAATGTGGAACCACGTGGTGTAGGGATGCCCCTACCAACTCCGCATTGTATCACAGGCTGCCACAATCTTATAATTGCCTCATATCGATTTCCTCTCTCTCTCTCTCTCCCAAACACACCTTACTCTTGAGGTCAACATTCAGCTTCAGGCAACAGCCAAACCTTAGGCCTTTGTCACTCCAATTCCTAATCATTTTATCTATTTATGGATGTTTTCTCCTCTCTCTCTCTCACTTTCTCCTTTTGTACCATTTTCTCTGAAGCAACACTCAATCTGAAAAACACTTTTACATCTCAACAGTAAATCTGCATTCACACTTTTAATGTGTTATTCTGTCAAAGAAACATTGGAAGTCACTATATAAAAGAATTGAATAATGCCAAGAAAAGCTACAACACATTGCTGCCTTAAACGCCTGTTCCATGTAAAATATTTGTCTAAGCTTGACATTCAGTCTGACTTACACCTGGTCAGTGGGGTGGGTGAGTCGGGGGGGCAGGGGGAGGGTCTGGGGGGTTTGGAATGTGGGGGAGATAAGCTGGACAGCTGTCTCTATATTTATCACTGTGACATTGAAGCATGTATCTGTTAGTGATCTAAATCGGGTGACAGCACACTGGAATGGAAGGGCCCAAGGACCAAAGCAGCTCTCCAATCTGAGTCATATGAATTTTGGTATTACATTGAGACCTAGAAGCGATGTGAACGAGTTGGAGGGGAGCGGGGTGGGGGCAGTAGTATTAGTCCACAGTCATTTTGTACCATTACCTCTAGCATCCCCTGAGGATCTATCTTTGCCCCTCCTTTTCCTGATCTTCAGGGTTACCCTTCAGTGGTATCATCTGAAAACACATCAGGTTCCATATATGTGTGGATGGCATCCAGCTCTAGCTCATGTTACTAGTTTTGATTCCTCCACTATTTTATTTCTCTCTCATCATGTGTCTATCCAATGCTCAGTGTTGCCACAATATCACAGTGGGGCAAGTTGAAGAGGCGGGCTTCAAGAACTACCTCAGCCAGCACAGGAACTGAACATGCACCGCCAGTATCATCAATGTTTTAACCAGCCCTACCTGTTGATTTATCATACCGCTTATCTGACATCTGATACTGGACGGGGCAGAAATTTCCTTCAACTAAATATTGGGAAAGCTGAAAGCATCGTCTTTGGACACCATCATGAACTCTGTTCCTTAGACACTAACTCTATCTCTCTCCATAGCATCACTCTGAGGTGTAATCAGACCTTTCACAACCTTGGTGTCATGTTTAACTCAAAGATGAACTCTGACCACATATTCAGTCCATCACGAAGACTGCTTACTTCCAAATTGCTCAACTCCGCCCAAGCTTCAGTTCTTCTGCTGCTGAAAGCCACATCCATGTTTCTGTTACCTCTAGATTTGACCACTTCAATGTTCTCCAGTTTGGCTTTCCATCTTCCTCTCTACATAAGAAGTTCAAATAAACTTAACTAGCATCATGTTATGCTCAACCAGCATTGTGCTCATTGACCTAAAGTGGCTTGCTGTCCAGCAATGTTTTAATTTTTAAATTATCCTGGTTTTCAAATCTTTCTATAGTCTCACCTCTCCATGCCTCTACAATCTCTCCGAGCTCTACAATCTTATGAGATCTTTGCGCTCCTCCAATTTTGGCATCTTTCACATTCCCAACTTTAATATCCCCACCATTGACATTCCTGCCTTCAGATGCTGAGGTCTTAAGTTCTGGAATAAAAGCAAATATTGCGGATGCTGGAAATCTGAAATAAAAACAGAAAATGCTGGATAAACTCAGCAGGTCTGGCAGTATCTGTGGAGGGAAACAATTCAGTTTCAACTCTGAAACAACTCTTAAAAAACAACAGAATTGTTTCCCTCCACAGGGGCTGCCAGACCTGCTGAGTTTATCCAACATTTTCTGTTTTTATTACTTAAGTTCTGGAATTCCCTCTCTAAACCTCTCTGCCTCTCTACCTATCTCTCCTCTTTCAAGATGCTCCTTAAATTTGCCCCTCACATTGTCCGAATATCTCCTTCACATGGTGCATTGTCAAATGATTAAGGTTGCCAAGTGTCCAGATTGTCCTTGAGTTTCTGGAAATTAGAGATTTTAAAAGTAGTTATATAAATGATTGGAGATAAGGATAAATGGGGTGAAGCAGTTGAAGGTGGGAGGTCAAGTGCTGGAAGCTCCAGGAACACACCCAACCAGATTTGGTAATTCGTAGCTATGAAGTTTTGGTTTCTTTTTTCGTAATAGAAAATATATTTTCTATGAACTTTCAATGAAAATATGAACCCAGTCATTCTTGTTTATCCACTTCTCCCTTTGGTGGTTTACATGTAAGTGTCAAAAGTTAATTATTCTGTCTGTACAAATGGGTTACATGTTGGCCTGGAAATTTCTGCAATGAGGATATATTTTTAGAAACTCTAAAGTGATATATATTATATATATATATATGCAATTTTTCTCATTAATAACAAGAAGAAGAGTCATTAATAATATTGAATTGTAAGTTTGACTCCTGTACCTAAAACTAGTTGAAGATTTACTCTATTCGAAGGATCCCATGTGACAATATTCAGGCCATACATACTCAAGAAACATAAAACCAATCAGTGCAGCAAAAGTTAGAAACCTTCTTCACATGATATGTTAAATTAAAGTGTAGGAATAGAACAAACTGTCACAGGTTCAAACTTATTAAAGCCAAGTGATAAGGTAAATGTAAAAGACTGATATCAGGAAATTCTTCAGATCAATATGTGGAATAAACAGACAGATAGCGTCAGAGAGGGAAAATTCCTGCAACCATTTCAGAAATAATTGGCTGCTACAATAAGGGACATTAATATCTCTCTCAGTGCACCAATCAAGAAGGATGGAATGGCCTTCCTTATCTTCAATTAACTTGTGGGACAGATTTGCCTGCTCCTGAACCATTCAAGCATGTATGAGTGATGAGGGGATGAGTGATCATAATATGATAGAATTCTTTATCAAGGTGGATAGTGAGATAGTTGATTCTGAGACCAGGATTTTGAATCTCAATAAAGATAACTATGATGGTATGAGGCATGAGTTGCTTATATGGACTGGGAAACATTACTGAAAGGATGGACAGTGGACAGACAATGGCAGGCATTCAAGGAATGAATAGGTAAACCCCAAATGTTGTTTATTCCTATTTGTTGCAAGAGTGAACAAAGAACAATACAGCACAGGAACAGGCCCTTTGGCCCTCCAAGCCCGCGCCGCTCCCTGGTCCAAACTAGACCATTATTTTGTATCCCTCCATTCCCACTCCGTTCATGTGGCTATCTAGATAAGTCTTAAACGTTCCCAGTGTGTCCGCCTCCACCACCTTGCCCGGCAGCGCATTCCAGGCCCCCACCACCCTCTGCATAAAATACGTCCTTCTGATATCCGTGTTAAACCTCCCCCCCCTCACCTTGAACCTATGGCCCCTTGTGAACATCACCACCAACCTGGGAAAAAGCTTCCCACCATTCACCCTATCTATGCCTTTCATAATTTTATACACCTCTATTAGGTCACCCCTCATCCTCCGTCTTTCCAGTGAGAACAACCCCAGTTTACCCAATCTCTCCTCATAACTAAGCCCTTCCATACCAGGCAAAATCCTGGTAAACCTCCTCTGTACTCTCTCTAAAGCCTCCACGTCCTTCCGGTAGTGTGGCGACCAGAACTGGGCGCAGTATTCCAAATGCGGCCGAACCAACGTTCTATACAACCGCAACATCAGACCCCAACTTTTATACTCTATGCCCCGTCCTATAAAGGCAAGCATGCCATATGCCTTATTCACTACCTTCTCCACCTGTGACGTCACCTTCAAGGATCTGTGGACTTGCACACCCAGGTCCCTCTGTGTATCTACACCCTTTATGGTTTTGCCATTTATCGTATAGCTCCCCGGTACGTTAGTTCTACCAAAATGCATCACTTCGCATTTATCTGGATTGAACTCCATCTGCCATTTCTTTGCCCAAATTTCCAGCCTATCTATATCCAAAGCCCAAAGAAGTAGGGGAGATCCTAAGTGAATACTTTGTGTCGGTATTCACAAAGGAGAGGGATGTGTTGGCTGGGAGTGTCTCGGAGGGGAGTGTTGACCCGTTAGAGAAAATCTCCATTACAAGGGAGGAAGTGTTAGGTTTTTTAGGGAATATAAAGACTGACAAATCCCCAGGGCCTGATGGAATCTATCCAAGGCTGCTCAGGGAGATGAAAGATGAAATCGCTGGGCCTCTGACGCAAATCTTTGTCTCGTCACTGGACACAGGTGAGGTCCCAGAGGATTGGAGGATAGCTAATGTGGTCCCGTTATTTAAGAAGGGTAGGAAGGATAACCTGGGAAATTATAGGCCGGTGAGTGGTAAGGGAATTGTGACCAAACCGTGGCTTACAAGGGAAATTAGAAATAGTATTGGATTCAAAGAAGAAGCATACAAATTGGCAGAAAATGCAATAGATCTGAGGATTGGATGCAGCTTAAAATTCAGCAAAGGTGGACCGAGGGATTAATTAAGAAGGGGAAAATAGAGTAAGCTAGTGGGGAACATAAAAACTGACTGTAAAAGTTTCTATAGGTATATAAAGCGAAAAAGATTGACAAAAACGAATGTCGGCCCCTTACAGTCAGAAACGGGAGAATTCATAACGGGGAACAAAGAAATGGCTGAGGAACTAAATTTGCGCTTTGTTTCTGTCTTCACAAAGGAAGACGTGAATAATGTACCAGAAGTTCTGAGAAACACAAGTTTTAATGAGGAGCTGAAGGAAATCAGTATCAGTAGAGAAAAGGTTTTGGGGAAAGTAATGGGATGAAGGCAGGTAAATCTCCAGGCTTGATGAGCTTCATCCCACAGTACTTAAAAAAGTGGCCCTGGAAATAGTGGATTCACTGGTGGTCATTTACCAAAATTCTTTGGAATAGTTCCTACAGATTGGAAGGTGGCTAATGTAAGCCTGCTATTGAAAAAGGGAGGTAGAAAGAAAACAGGGAATTAGTCCAGTGAGCTTAACAACAGTAGTAGGGAAGTTGCTAGAATCCATTATCAAGGATTTTATAACACAACATTTGAAAAGCTGTGATATAAGCAGACAAAGTCAGCAAGGATTCACGAAAGGGAAATCATGGGCTTGACAAATCTACAGGAATTCTTTGAGAATGTAACAAATAGAGTTGACCAGGGGAATCAGTGAATGTGGTTTATTTAGATTTTCAGAAGGCTTTCAACAAGGTCTCATAGCAAGTTACTGTGTAAAGTTAAAGTGCGTGGGATTGCAGGTAGTATCTTGTGATGGATAGAAAGCTGGTTAGCAGACAGGAAGCAAAGAGCTGGAATAAATGGGTCTTTTTCCAATTGGCAGGCAGTGTCTAGTGGGGTATCATAGGAATGTAGGACCCCAACTGTGCCCATTATATATTAATGATTTGGATGGAGGAATTAAATGTATTATCTCCAAATTTGCAGATCATACAAAGTTGAGTGGGAGGGTGAGCAGCGAGGAGTATGTAGAGATGCTTCAGCATGATTTGGACAGGCTAAGTGAGTGGGCATAGCATGGCAGATGCAATATATTGGTGAGAAATGTGAGGTTATCCAGGAACGCAGATTATTAGGGGCGACATGGTAGCGCAGTGGTTAGCACTGCTGCCTCAAAGCGCCAGGGACCCAGGTTTGATTCCTGGCTTGGGTCACCATCTGTGCGAAGACTGCACGTTCTCCCCATGTCTGCATGGGTATCCTCCGGATGCTCTGGTTTCCTCCCACAGTCTGAAAGATATGCTAGTTAGGTGCATTGGCCATGTTAAATTCTCCCTCAGTGTATGCGAACAGGCACCGGAGCGTGGTGACTAGGGGATTTTCACAGTAACTTCATTGCAGTGTTAACGTAAACCTACTTGTGACACTAATAAATAAACTTTAAACTTTATTTGAATAGGTGTAAATTGAGAGAGATGGACCCTCAGCGAGACCTTGGTATCCTTGTGCAAAGAATACCAAGAAAGTAAGCGAGCAGGTATAGTAGGCAGTAAAGAAGGCAAATGTTATATTGGCCTTCATAGCGAGAGGATTTGAGTATAGGAATAATGGTATTCTACTGCAATTGCATAGGGCGTTGGTGAGGCCACACCTGGAGTATCATGTGCTGTTTTGGTGTCCTTATCTGAGGAAGTAAAGATTTACCAGGCTGATTCCTGGGATGGCAGGTCTGCCATATGAGGACAGACTAAATCGGTTGGGATTATAATCAATGGAATTTAGAAGGGTGAGAGGGGATCTCATAGAAACTTATAAAATTCTAACAGGATTAGACAGGGTGGATTCAGAAAGAATGTTCCCAATGGTGGGAGAGCACAGAACTAGGAATCATAGTTTGAAGATAACCTTTTAAAACTGAGGTCAGGACAAATTTCTTCACCAGAGATTGGTGAATCTGTGGAATTCACTACCACAGAAAGTAGTTAAGGCCAAAACTTTGTGTGATTTCAAGAAGAAATTAGATATAGCTTTCTGGGCTAAAGGGATCAAGGGATATGGGGGAAGGTGGGATCAGGATGTTGAATTTGATGATCAGCCATGATCAAAATGAATGGCAGAGCAGGATTGAAGGGCCGAATGGCCTATTCCTACTTCTATTTTCTATATATGTTTCTATGTATGTTTCTATGTAAACAAATAGCAAAGGTCAGTGAGACCTCCTGATTTCCCCTTTTCTGCTGTGTCCTGTTATGCCCAGATGCACATAATATACAAAATCTCAGTCATTTTATATATCGTGGGAAGACAATCAAGATTTATATTCTGAATTTCCAATGAACATTCAAAACAAGGATAAGATATGTCATCATGCTCCCTCCACCTCCTCCTCAACACATGCAGATAAACCTTGTATGTCTCTCTTCCCCTTGGAAAACACATTGTGCCAATTTTTTGCATTTGCATTGAAAAACTCAGAGCTGATATCGTGGTTTTATTTGTGATAGGGTTTGTTATTGATGTTGCTTGCAAGTCAGATTGTTTGTGCATATTTTATGTAACAGGCATTCTCTAGGTCAAGACTTTCCAGTTTCAGCCAGTCAATCATTATTCTGCTTTACAATTCAGTACAAATCTCAGCAGGCTCCAGCAACAAATTGGAAACATGCTGCGGCATTGGCAACAGTTTCATTATTTTGGGGCTTGTTTATTTTCACAACCCTGCCAACAGCCAGTCTTGGACACTCACACACAAGGGTACAAGAACAAGCAAAATACTAAAGTTATGTTTGTCATTGTTCAGACAGCAGGTCGAAGATCAGAGACGGTTTTTCTCTGTGGAGCGCTTGCTGGGTTGTTAGCAGGCATCATGCACCCGAGGTGTGCTGCATCTGTCACATGAAAGAACCAAACACACTGTCTTCCTGTCCCAATTTATTTGTATGGTCAGGTGAAAGCTGACCCACTGATAGAACTTCACACCTGAGAGGTGGGGGCAGGAGACAAGAGCACAATTTTAGGGATGGGAGGCCAGTGGCCTAATTGGTACCTACTGGGTATTGACCACGAAGTGAGCTTCCTCAGCTGTCTATAAAACTAGTGGAGAGCAATATTGCATCAACAAAGTACATCAAACTTGGGAGAAGGAAGAACAGTTTAAACTACAGAAGCTCAATTAGAACCATAGAAACCCTACAGTGCAGAAATAAGCCATTTGGCCCATCGAGTCTGCACCAACCACAATCCCACCCAGGCCCCACCCCCATATCCCTACATATTTACCCACTAATCCCTCTAACCTACACATCTCAGGACACTAAGGGGCAATTTTAGCATGGCCAATCAATCTAACCCGCACATCTTTGGATTGTGGGAGGAAACCGGAGCATCCGGAGGAAACCCACGCAGATACGATGAGAATGTGCAAACTCCACACAGACAGTGACCCAAGCCGGGAATTGAACCCAGGTCCCTGGAGCTGTGAAGCAGCAGTGGTAACCACTGTGCTACCGTGCCGCCCGTCAGCTGATCTTGAAGCTGTACTGACAGCAGCTACTGAAAAAACCTTGGATCCGTTCCATGTTGGACTCTCAGTCCAGGAAAGAAATATGACATTTGAAGATATCAATGAAATTTTGAAGAGAAGAACTAGGACTTGCTGTTGACACAATCAAATTTTAGACACTGTTAAGAACAAAGAACAGTACAGCATAGGAACAGGTCCTTCAGCCCTCCAAGAATATAAAGGGTGCAGATTGTCATGTGTAAATAACGTAACTTATGCACATATAACACTGCCAGTGTTACACACACCTGCCAGTAACTTCACCAGTCACACATGATAGTGCTCACTTCCTTCAAACTGTTGCTCAATATAAATGCTGCAACTCAATCAGTAGAATTACAATTTCAAAATATGAAGATGACATCAAATTGTGGGGAACAGCTAATATGGGGGTATTACCACAAAATATAGGAAGACATTAATAAACTTTAAGAATAAACGTGTAATGGGAACATAAACTTAAATATGGATAAACATGAGCTATTACATTTTGGTAGGAGGAATAAGTAGGCCATATGCGCTTTGGGAAAATAGAGGAGCAAAGAGATCTGAGGCTCCAGCTACACATATCACTAAAATTATCAAAGCAGATTAATTAGGCCATAAAAACAAATAAAGTATTGGGAAATAGAAAAGTTATGCTAACTCGTATAGGACATTGCTTAGACCACACTTGAAGTATTATGGACATCAACAGGGGACGCACGGTGGCACAGTGGCTAGCACTACTGCCTCGCAGTGCCAGGGACCCAGGTTCGATTCCCAGCTTGGGTCACTGTCTGTGTGGAGTTTGCATGTTCTCCCCGTGTCTGCGTGGGTTTCCTCCGTGTGCTCCGGTTTCCTTCCACAGTCCAAAGATGTGCGGGTTAGGTGGATTGGGTATGCTAAGTTGCCCTTTAGTGTAAGGGGGACTAGTTAGGGTAAATGCATGGGGTTGTGGGATGGGGCCTAGGTGGGATTGTGGTTGGTGCAGAATTGATGGGCCAAATGGCTTCCTTCTGCACTGTATGATTCTATGATTTCTGATTTCCACGTCATATAATGAGAGGTATTCGAGAAGGTTCTTTTCTCTAGAAAAGAGAAGATTGTGGGGTGGCCTGATAGAGACCTTCAAGATAATGAAAGCAGTTAACAGGGTAAACAAAGAAGATTTTCCATTTGCAAGAGGACTAGTGAATATAGGAACTAATAAATTCAGGAGTAAATTCTTTACTTGGGGAGTGGTCAGAATGTGGAGCACACTATCACAAGGTGTTAAGACAACTGCATAGTGGGAAGCTAGGTGTAAAGAGAAAGGAATGATTTATTTATGGGGGAGATGAAGAGGGGTGGGAGGAGACTCATGGGGAGCATAAACACGGGCATAGACCTGTTGGGCCAAATTAACTGTATCCGCACTGTAAATAATTTGTTGTACTATGCACAGTTGGTTTCTTATTGTGTTGTGATAGCAGAATCAATTTTAGTTGAGGAATACTTGCCTTTTCTGTCATTTTGTATTAATTTGGGTGAAGGACGTTAGTGTTAAGAAATACAAATTATTTCCAGCTCAGAGGGTGTCCATTTTCTGACTGCACTCCCTTCAGGAAGCCCGGTCTCCTGAGAATGCCTCTTAGAATTTTGGGCTGATGCTGAACTTGATTTTCCAGCTCATTAAACTGGTGATTGGAAAACTGTGAACAACGTGCTCCCAAATTTCTGATATGTGCTTCTGACAGGAAAAGCTCTGGACTGGGAGCAAGAAGTTGTAAAACTACCTGTGATCAGATACCAAGTAGAATTCTTTATACTCTGCTCCAGCCTCAGAGGGGCTCTCCCAACTATGCCAGAGCAAAGATTTCTCATATTCCTCACCAGCCATCTTGTGGCTTCTCTGAGTCGCATTGCAAAATTATGAGAAGTTTTGTATATGCTTCCAGAAGTTAAATTGAGATTGTGGAGAGTTTTTTCATGTTGAACCAGTAAGGCCAGGAGAGAGGTACATTTATCTCATGAGTCTGAGCTAGATTTCTAACCTAGATTCCCGAGGTTAAACCCACTGCACCAATCTGATTAGTAAATATATATTTTATTCATTTAACATTTTTTAAATGTGCACATATGTGGAAAAGGCAAATATTCACTGTTTCTACAATACAACAGTGATTACACCTCAGAAGTACTCCATTAGCTGTAAAGTGTTGTGAGATATCCAGTGGTTTATTCTTTTTAAAGTTTCAGATTTCCAAATCGCTGTCTGACATGCAGTTACTTGTCTGGCAAGAAATGAGACACAGAGCTGGCTGATGTATGAGGGTGTAATTCTTGTCTGATTCCAACTATATATTAACAGGAACTGGGTGACAAGCACAACTGCATATAGTTAACCCTGTCCTTACCAGTGATTAGTTTGCCTTCTTAATTCATTACTGAAGATTCTGCAGCTTTGGTGGATGAAACATTAAACTTTAATGCATCATAAATCTTATACAAGTACAAAGTCTGATCGCTCTGACAGTACTTATGTCAGCTGTTAGGCAAGGGTCACTGACTGTCAGCAAATTAATTCATTTTTAACAAATTTGACTCAGAATTGTGGTCAGATTTGGTATTGTAGAATCATAGAATCCTATAGTGCAGAAGGAGGCCATTTGGCCCATTGAGTCTGCACCAACCACAATCCCACCCAGGCTCTATCCCCATAACCCCATGCATTTACCCAGCTAGTCCCTCTGACACTAGGGCCAATTTAGCATGGCCAATCCACCTAACCCACACATCTTTGGACAGTGGGAGGAAACCAGAGCACCCAGAGGAAACTGTTGTAAGTAAATAATACCTCTGAGACTAGTCGTGAGTCAAAGTACAGTGGTTTATTTTCACAAGCTTGTGGGAGAAGTCCGATTCCTAACACGGTCTCCAGACTTCTCCCCGAATACAGGTTAAGAGCGAATATTTATACATATATTTTCCCCCCTGGTCACGTCTGCATTTTCTCACAATTATTGCTGCCTTGGCAGTTCCGTCCTTCGCGTAGTCCATGTAATCGTAGCCAACTCAAGGCTGTCTGTTCTGTTGCCTCTATGTGGACACCTGTGGTTTGTTTATCCAGCATACAAGATTGTAAGTTTGCACAAACAAGTTAACTGAAGTACAGGGGCTTATATAACAATTTATATTGGTGAGGATCAATAATATATAATGAATATATATGAATCTATTATTATACAATCACAGAAGGCATGCAAGTAAACTTCACCGTGTTAAACAGAAGTACATAATGGAAAAGAACACAAAATGGATTCTAGCTTATACTAGCCGGGTTAGCCACATTCCTGAACACAATTAGCTGGGAAAATCATAAGCTTGTGTACAACAGCAGGTACAGCTGCTTCTCTAATCTGTTTTGGATAGACGAAAACAAGTTCTACAGACACAAAAACAAGTTCTACAATGCTTTTTACAAATCTCTAAGTATTACAAAGTTCGGATTTCAATGCTTTGCACAAATCTTATGTGTTACAAAGTTCATTAACCCGTTCCCTTCTTCAAAACCCACGCAGACACGTGTACAACGTGCAGACTGCGCACAGTGATCCAAGCCAGGAATCGAACCCAGGTCCTTGGTGCTGTGAGGCAGCAGTGCTAACCACTGTGCCACCGTGCCGCCCCGTTGTGTTATTTGCTTTCCTGTTGTTCAGCTGTCTTGGGTGTCTCCAGAATGCAGTTGTTCCCTCTGTGCAAATTACTGCCATAAACACATTTTAAAAATCTTTCTTGGCTGCCAGAAAAAAATGGCAAAAATCTGACTGAACCTACCAGAAAATGGCATGAAGCCAAATGTTTCCATCAATTCCAGCGTTTCCAAGTCAACCATGGTGAAGTTTCAACCCATTCTGTGTAAGGTTAATGATCTCAGGAAATGGCTGCTGGAGACAGGAATCCCAAAGCTGAGCATTCTGTTTCCATGGCATAAAATTGGAGGCTGGGCATGCCAAGTGAGCTGAGGCTTGCCAGTCTCCAAATGGGTGCATGTGAGCCAACTGAGGGGAATGGCCTGATTGCCTGAAGAAAGGGTAAATATTTTTTTTTAAATAAAGTTGGATGGGCCTCCTTACACAGTGAGCTGAGGAGAGGCACTGTGCAGTCACAGGAGAGCTGGGGTAGGGAAGAGGTGACATTTACTGGGCAAACCAAGTGCCAATGATTGGAGGATGCTGAACCTTCCAGTTTTATAAAGCATCCAGCTCAATATAAATTAGGTGCCCTTCCACTGACCCTGCAAATTCTTTCAGGTCGCCAGCGGAGGGCACAGGTGGTGATGATGCTGGTGTAATGACCATGATTGTGGCATGCAGTTTTTCAGTGTCATTGCATGCTTAAGATGCTGCACCCCACCTGGGCAGGTAGCCTGACAGCCATTCCCAGCTTTACTCTATGGGTGATTCTTCCCATGTAAATCTGAATGCCAAGGGCCGTTTTTCTTTAGCCCCCACCAGGCATGGAGGCAGACATACAATTTCACATCATTGACTGACATGCCAATTCTCAGCCTCCTTCCAGCCCCCAGGCCATTTTCCCAGAGGCAGAATGGCAGGCGGCAGGGCTATCCACCAAGTAGTAGAAAGCCAATTGACAAAACTAAAAGCCTATTTAGGCCTGTTAATGAAAGTCAACCGGGATTTTGCTGTCAGCCTCCGGATCCCCTCAGTCAATGGGAGGCAGTCTCCCAAGAGCATACCGAGGTGAGGCAGCTCTCCAGGCAGGATTAGAGGTGCCACCCGCCTGCAAATGACAACCATACGGTTTTGCCTTTGGCTTGCAGAATAGACCAGGTTGGAGACTAGAGAACCACTGCTTCACGGTCCAGATAAGTTGCCAAGTGATCAGTGAAAAGGCGTTTCACTCACTCTGTGTGAATAACCCCTTATTACCAACAATTTTCCTGAAGCAAAAACATCACTTCATGGCTCCCCACATTGCTCCTGTCAGCTGTGCATTAAGGTGCACCAGATTTTGCCCATCCTGCAATTTGAACATTACATTCTGGCCCTCCCCAGCCTGTTACAAGCTTCTCAAGGGGATTAACAGGCAGTTCATTGGAGATTAATGAGTGGGTATCCAACTACTGGGCAGCACCACACCCCCTTGCTTTGAAAATAGCAACGTGTCTCTGAAGCTTCAGGACTCTGAAACACCATCTGGGAACACAGTTTTCAAAGCACATGTACATCTGACTTGGTCTTTGGGGGCACTTAAAAATCAAGCCTATGCTTTCACACACACCCTGAAAACATCCTTGTTAATTATCCATTAAAACAATATACCATTCATTGAGGCAAAAATGGATACTGAGCTGGGGCAGGAGATAATTTGGAAAGGTGGCTGAAGGCTTGGATTAAAGAAGTCAGTCAGAGAGGACTTTTAAGAATGGGGAAAGAGGTATGGATAACTATAATAAACACGCAATCCCACGACGGTGTCAACCTCTTCCTATAAAAGTTCCACTGTATTAGAGTAGGCATGTGCTTCTGAAAATCTGTCACCTCCAATCAAAATCTCCAGAGAATCTGCATGCAAGGAATAAGAAACCTCTGACCCCGAGACTCGTGGGGCTGGAATTGGCAGGAAGCCTGATTTCGGCCACAGAGGAGGCAGATTTCAGCTGTATTTGCATTGGCTCTTTAAATTCCAATGAGTGGGAACATTGGAACTTTTTCTCCTTGCACTCAGAATAAGGAGCATGTCCCAAGCTCTTTCTGGAAAAACTGCGAGGTGCTGAGACTTCTGGAGGTATGCAAAAATTCCAAGAAAAATGTATGGAATGTACGTGCTCTCCATAACAAAAATATTGAAATCTTTGTATCTTTCTCATTATTGAATTGAAGCACATCAGAGTGCATCTTGATCTATGAAGAATATGTGAATATCTTTGCACTTTCCTGTTATGACAATTTGAAATGTTTTTGTGATATCACAAAGGATTGACGTCCACCAAGTTTAGTAACTAAACAAACTATTCATCGTAACGAATAAACTATTTGGAGAATGCAAGAAATATGCTGCTGATTACTTCAACTCCAGTCTCAGACTGACTGGGAAAGCCCTTGCTCAGACCCAGGATTCACGCAATTCGGCTTGAGCTAACTACAGATTCTGCTTTACAAAAAAGCTGTGTGTCAAGCAGCAAGCCAGGTACATTTATGGTCATCTCAGACTATTTGCTATAGATGTGGCTCGACCAGGGGTGGATTCAACCAGCAAAATGTGACACACATTGTAGATCTATTTAACAGTACAATAGTGCACCAGGAAGCTCCAGGAATATCAGTAGCAGTGGCCCATGACACAGACCTTAAAGAAAGCATGCATTTTCTCTAAGACTGCTCAGAGTGTTGCCACAGTGTCCAGGGATACTAAACTGAAGGGGATTGTCTCTTCCAACTTAATTACGGTTTGAAGATGGCCGTGTGGCTGCAGATCAGTTGATATGAGCTGTTGGCAAGTATTAATGTCATAGCAGGAATATGCTCAGGTGATGATGCTTCTCAGGATAGCAGTGTATGTGTGCCATTCACCAACTCACTCTGATACCTATACTGAGGTATGTTGATAGGAAACAAAATTTGCTAGTCATTCACCAAGGTGCAACAGACATATATGGCCAACATTGCTGCCTTTGATGCTGAGAGTCTTGGTTCTTACACCTGTCTTAACATTGTAAATAGTTTCAACCAATACTTTTATCCAGATCATTGATAAAGATGCTGAAGAGCAAAGGCCCTAACCCCAAACCCTGCAGAACTCTATAAGCACAGTAAGAAGTTTAACAACACCAGGTTAAAGTCCAACAGGTTTATTTGGTAGCAAAAGCCACACAAGCTTTCGGATCTCCAAGCCCCTTCTTCAGGTGAGTGGGAATTCTGAATTCAGAATTCAGGTGAGTGGGAATTCTGAATTCAGAATTCAGGTGAGTGGGAATTCTGAATTCCCACTCACCTGAAGAAGGGACTTGGAGCTCCGAAAGCTTGTGTGGCTTTTGCTAACAAATAAACCTGTTGGACTTTAACCTGGTGTTGTTAAACTTCTTACTGTGTTTACCCCAGTCCAACACCGGCATCTCCACATCATGAACTCCATAAGCAACAGGCTAGAGTAATGGATGACTAAACAAATTGTGCTGTTGTTATTGATGGTGCTCCGTAAAAAAAGAACCGTGTTCTGTGAGACCCTTGATCATGTCTAACAACTTGCTGGGGTCTGAAGTGTCTCATGGATCATGTCGTGTCTATATTTAAACACAACAATCAATAGCAATCTCTGCCTATGAGAATGTAACTGATTATTTAACCAATGCAAAATCTGCCCACTGAATCCACAAGATGCTATCATGCTACGTGGTCTATTTTGTGGCACTTGATAAAAGCTTTTTGAAATCAGTATGTGCACCATCCCCGGCTACCTGCATCCACCAAATAAAATCAACCAGGTCGGCGAAATATGATTTTCCTTTCCCTTCTGTTGGTCCATAGTGCATTGCTAATGATCTTTTTTAATGGCATGCCTATACTGAAGTCAAATTAATGAGCCTAAAATTTCCTGGTTATTATTGTGGTATGATGCCACTACTGTCAATTGTTATCACCTCGACAGGATGTGGTGTATCAGACCCATGAACAGTAGGCAGTTGGCAAATATCAGTGATCGAGGTCAGACATGTGCCTTATAATCTGAGTGAATAATATCTGTACATAGTCTTATGTTCAAATAAAAAGCCCACATTTTCACCAATCCTCATGTATGACTGGTATGTTTACATTAAGAAAAAGAACATAATGGTTACAACTTATTGCTCTGTTTAAATATAGACACAACACGAGCCTCTTCCTGATCTTTGGGACACTTCCGACCCCAGCAAGTTGTTAGACATGATCAAGGGTCTCACAGAACACAGTTCCTTTTTTACTGAGCACCATCAATGGCAACAGCATGATTTGTTTAGTCATCCATTACGCTAGCCAAGGCCATTTCTGTGTCCACTTCAACACATTCAATTTTAGCATCAGTCATAATACGTGATGCGCGATTAAATCACTCGGGAGGCTGGATCGTACCCAGGAAATAAAGGCTTTTATTAGTAACAAGAATGGAGCATACTGCTTAACAATACAATCCCAGACTAAAGGGTCACTAGGCAGTGCAGTGACCTTTATACTCCTACAGGTCGGCGGAGCCAACCGGAGTGTACCACAGAACAATACCAACAGGTAGAACACCCCAACCCTAACCCCAACAGTAACAAGAGTAACATATGTACAAGTACCCACAGTGCTAACCATCTATAGTTCAGTACCCATAGTGTTAACCATCTATGGTTCACCACATTCACCCCTCCTTTAAAACAAAGGCCGGTGGGGCAAAAAAACAGTACGAACTGTCTATATATTCACAAGTTCAATCGTATCGGAGGGCCGCACCGTCTCTGCGACCTCCTCAACACTGGCGGTAGCGCCGGTTCTGGTGACCGTGATGACCCTCTCTCCAAGGCGATGTCCAGTGATTCCTCCAGTTCCTCACGGACGGGTGGACCACGAGGTGGCGACAATCTCCTGGACTCAGGCAAGCTGTACATGGGAGTAAGAGGATTAAGTGGTGGTCCCGATACTGCCCACGCCATGTCAGGAGGGGAGATAAAGGGCAAGGGGTCCCTCACCAGGGGTGCGGGAGCGACGGGGGTTTCCAGGTCCCCTGCAGGCGCCAGATCTCGAATAGAGACCGTGTCCTCTCACCCGTCAGGATATGCTACATAGGCATATTGAGGGTTGGCGTGGAGGAGATGGACCTGTTCAACCAAAGGGTCGGACTTGCGGGTCCTAACATGCCGCCGCAGGAGGACAGGTCCTGAGTACGTCAACCAAGACGGCAGTGAGGTCCCAAAGGAAGACTTCCTAGGGAAGGTAAACATCCGCTCATGTGGGGTAGCGTTGGTTGCCGTACACAGGAGGGACCGGATTGAATGGAGCGCATCAGAAAGTACCTCTTGCCAACGGGAGACTGGAAGACCCTTAGACCTCAACGCCAGTAAGACAGCCTTCCAGACTGTAGCGTTTTCTCTTTCGACCTGCCGTTACCCCTGGGGTTGTAACTCGTAGTCCTACTTGAGGCAATCCCTTTTGAGAGCAGGTATTGCCTCAAGTCGTCACTCATAAACGACGAACCCCTATCACTGTGGATATAACTGGGGTAACCAAACAGGGTGAAAAGATCCCGCAATGCTTTGATAACCGTGGCAGCGGTCATGTCTGAACAGGGAATGGCAAAAGGGAATCGGGAGTACTCGTCAACCACGTTGAGGAAGTACACATTCCAATCTGTCGAAGGAAGGGGGCCCTTGAAATCAACACTTAGTCTTTCAAAAGGGCGAGTGGCTTTAATGAGGTGTGCCCTGTCAGGTCGGTAGAAGTGCGGCTTGCATTCAGCACATACCTGGCAGCTTCGAGTTATCGACCTGACATCCTCTACGGAGTAGGGTAGATTCCGGGCCTTTACAAAATGGAAGAGCCGAGTGATCCCCGGATGGCAGAGATCATTGTGGAGGGCCTGTAGCCAGTCCTCCTGCACACTGGCACATGTTCCACGCGACAGGGCATCTGAGGGCTCATTGAGCTTCCTCGGACGGTACATGATACCATTGTTGTAGGTGGAGAGTTCGATTCTCCACCTCAAGATTTTATCATTTTTGATCTTACCCCTTAACGTGTTGTTGAACATGAACGCCACGGACCGCTGGTCCGTGAGCAGGGTGAATCGTTTTCCAGCCAAGTAATGGCGCCAATGCCGGACGGCCTCCACAATGGCCTGAGCCTCTTTTTCCACAGCGGAGTGCCGAATTTCAGGGCCTTGGAGGGTGCGAGAGAAAAAGGCGACAGGCCTGCCCGCCTGGTTAAGTGTGGCGGCCAGGGCGAAATCAGATGCATCACTCTCCACCTGGAAGGGGATGGACTCATCGACAGCGTGCATCGTGGCTTTCGTGATGTCAGCTTTTATCCCTTCAAAGGCTAAGCGAGCCTCTGCTGCCAAGGGAAAAGAGGTAGACTTTATGAGCGGACGGGCTTTGTCCGCATAATTGGGAACCCACTGTGCGTAATACGAAAAGAAGCCTAAGCATCTTCTAAGTGCTTTGATGCTCGTGGGTAGGGGAAGTTCAAAGAGGGGACGCATACGGTCTGGATCAGGGCCAAGGACCCCGTTTTCCACCACATTTCCGAGAATTGCTAGGCGGCGCTTGCTGAATACACACTTCTCCCTGTTATAGGTCAGATTCAGGCGAGACGCAGTGCGTAAAACCTTTAGGAGGTTGGCATCGTGGTCCTGCTGGTCATGGCCGCAGATAGTGACATTGTCCAGGTACGGGAAGGTAGCCCGTAGCCCGTTTTGGTCCACCATTCGGTCCATTGCACGCTGGAAGACCGAGACCCCATTCGTGACGCCAAAGGGGACCCTTAAGAAGTGGTAGAGACGACCATCCGCCTCAAAGGCCGTATATTTTCGGTCCTCTGGGCGAATGGGGAGCTGGTGATAGGCCGACTTCAAGTCGATGGTGGAGAACACCCGGTACTGCGCAATCTGGTTGACCATGTCAGATATGCGCGGGAGAGGGTACGCGTCCAGCTGCGTGTACCTATTAATGGTCTGACTATAGTCTATGACCATCCGGGGCTTGTCTCCAGTTTTAACCACCACGACTTGTGCTCTCCATGGGCTAGTGCTAGGTTGAATGACCCCTTCCCTGAGGAGCCGCTGAACCTCAGATCGAATAAAGATCCGATCCTCAGCGCTGTCACGCCTGCTCTTAGTTGCGATGGGCTTGCAGCCTGGCACGAGATTCTCAAATAAAGATGGCGGGGTGATTCTGAGTGTCGAGAGACTGCACGTGGAGCACGCTGCGCAATTTGGAGGCTGCTGTTCTCCCACTGAAAGTGGAGGGAGTGGCCCATCGTACTGCACGGTCACACTCCTCAGGTGGACCATAAAGTCTAGTCCCAGGAGTATCGGAGCGCAAAGGTGCGGTAACACGAGGAGCCTGAAGTTCTCATAAACTGTGCCCCGCACCGTTAGATTTACCACGCAGCTCCCAAGAACGGTAACAGATCGGGACCTCGACGCCATAGAAATTGTCTGTCTGACAGTCTGTACTCGGAGACCGCACCGTTTCACGGTGTCAGGATGAATGAAACTCTCCGTGCTCCCGCTGTCAAACAGACAATGTATCAGGCGTCCGTTTACCTCTATGTCCATCATGGACTTGTCGAGTCTGTGAGGCTTGGCCTGGTCCAGGATGATTGAAGCCACCGTTGAATCTTGAGCGCAACTGCAGGCAGCTGAGATGGTCGATGTTGATGACCCCTGCTGGTCATCTGCGGTTGGTGTCGACCAAAATGGCTGCGCCCATGGATCGCACATGGTCGATGGCGTTGAAAGTGGCGGCACTCGCAGGTCGCACGTGTCTTGCGTCGTCGTCCTCAGGAATGGCGGCGCTCGTGAATCGCACGTGGTGGAAGACCTCGACGAAGCCGGAGATGAGGAGACAGATCCTGGAGAGTCACACGCCGCACTGCTTGGCTTCGAAGGTGGTTTAGCTTGGCACACTTTAGCATAGTGCCCTTTCTTCCCACATGCGGAGCAAAATATCATTCTGGCCGGACATCGCTGACGAGGGTGCTTTGCCAATCCACAGAAATAGCACCGCGGGCCACCTGGAGCTGCCGCCGCTGTCAGATCCGAGGTTGAAAGCACGATTGCGCAGTTCCTAGGAGCCGCTGGGTAGAGTTGAGTCGATGGCTGTACTTGCCACGATGTTCCCATGTGGTCGGTGGGGTAAGTTTCAAGACTTCTGGAGGCCGTTTCCATCGCATCAGCCAATTCCACCGTCTTAGCTAGGTCTAAGTTACTTTTCTCTAGCAGCCACAGGCGAATATAGGATGAGCCGATTCCCGCCACGAATGCATCTCGGATCAAATCGTTAGTATACTGGGTCGCCGACACTGGCTTGCAATTGCAGGCTCTGGCTAGCTGCTGAAGTTCGCGCAGGTACTGTGCCGTCGTTTCACCGGGTTGCCGCCGTCGAGTGGCTAGTAGGTGCCGAGCATGAATCTCGTTTGGCGGTTTGTTGTACAGTTTCTTAAGTAGTTCGATAGCCCCTTTGTAGTCTTGGGCATCGCGGATTGTTGCATACACCGTGTCGCTTACCCTTGCGTGGAGGACCCGCAATCTATCGGCGTCGAAAGTGTTCGACGCTCCAGCTGCACGCGGACCTAAGGTAAGCCGATCGGGTTTTAACATTTGCTCCATGGTTTTTTTTTTCAACCAAAATTGTTACTAATAAAATTGATGCGCGATTAAATCACTCGGGAGGCTGGATCGTACCCGGGAAATAAAGGCTTTTATTAGTAACAAGAATGGAGCATACTGCTTAACAATACAATCCCAGACTAAAGGGTCACCAGGCAGTGCAGTGACCTTTATACTCCTACAGGTAGGCGGAGCCAACTGGAGTGTACCACAGAACAATACCAACAGGTAGAACACCCCAACCCTAACCCCAACAGTAACAACAGTAACATATGTACAAGTACCCATAGTTCTAACCATCTATAGTTCAGTACCCATAGTGGTAACCATCTATGGTTCACCACAATATGTATCACTGATATCACAGCTTCACTGTCAGAAGTCAATACTGTTGTTTGTGGAGGGGGTGGGAATGCACACAGACCAAAACACTTGTGTGGCAATTGCACATTTATTTCGGTGACCTCTCTCAAATTCTTCTTCCTCATTTCAATTTTTAAATGCGTCTGCAATACCATCTTGGATAGCCCTCCTTTTAGTATGTTGTGTGAATGCCAGTGACTAGTCTGTAGAAAAAACTATTGAAGCATTGAGGGCGTGATTAATCTAATCTAGAGGTATTGCCCTTTGTATGGGTTATATAATTAGTGCCTGAGAGAAAACAAGTCATTACTCTGAGATTCATCATGAAGAGCTTGGTGTTCCAGAAAATGTTTCTCACCCACGATGGCAGATTCTTAATTTCTAATTCTGGCCCCATCTTAAACTGTTACTTTGTGACCCTTCTCTGACCCACTCCTCATTTCCACCCTACCAGAAATCCACTTCTCTTTCCAGTCTCTCTTCTGCAGTTTACTGCTGGGTCCCTTGCAGGCTTTGGATTTGCATAGCTCTTGCTTAAAGGCCTACCAGTTGAAGCTTTAGTCTTTCCTGCCATTTGCTACTTAAGGGCTCTGCTCTCTGATGGAACCATGGCATGATTTGAGCATAAAACGTAGGCAGACACTCATGCCAATGTAATACTGGCTGCATTGATGTAGGTGTTTTCTTCCCAGTAAAATGTTATTCTGGAGAACATCAGTGCATTCCAGTAGATGCTAAAGATTCTGTACACATAGAAAAGCAAGCAATACATCAGATGTACTGGCCAAGATTCCATTATCACTAAAACAGACTAACTGGTTATTGATCTCATGTGTGAATGAGAATCTTGTTGTGTACACAACGGCTGCCTATAAAGATTTCTCGCACTTCAAAGTAATTAATAATATGCTATATATTCCTGATACTTCTTTTTCACCATGCAAATCATTAAATGAACAAACTCGCATTTCATACTTTTCCAAGAACTGGAGACAAAGCTATAACTTTCCTCCATAAGTAGGCAAAGTTATTTCTCAAGCTTCCGGTTTAGAATAAACTTGCGTACAAGCGAGTCATTAATAATCAGACAGCTTCAGATTGAAATCTTGTTTAGCTAAGCCTGTCCTTGGAACATTCCAAGTTGGGAAGGATTCATTTACTCTTGTTGACTTCATTTTTATAGGATTGTTTTAGGAAGGCTTGGGAGATCAACTACTGTATGTTATATCCAATAATGTTAGGCCAAGAAAAAGATTATGATTGACGTGAGATTTTCAGAGGAACTTGGATGGTTAACTGACTGCTTTTTAATTTCACTTTAATATCCATATGGAAATTAATTTTGGATACATTGAGTCTTTTGAAAAATTATATATAAATGAATAGCAGCAGCATACAGACAGATCACCCTATCACAGAGGACTAACCAACTAAAATACATATTAAAAACTGTTCCAATGCTTGAAAATAGTCAGAGAGTCCTACCCCAAGTACATATCCTCATCCATACATCAAATTCCTGTTAAAAGCTCTTACAGAGAAGGGCAAAATCAAGTTCAGGAGCCAATTTGCCCTGCATCTGAGGGATTGTAACCTTTTCCCTCAAACCATCCAATAATAATATTGAGATAAGGGGTGATTCTCACCGTTCAAGACACTCTCTACTTTCATCAAAATTCTTCAAGAGCAGCTTCCATCAACAAAGATCTGCTCAACAAATACCCTTCCTGTCTTCTTCAATAATCTCTATACCCTTAAAAGAGACTACTTTCCTCAGCCAACAGCACCAGGAAAGGCATCCAAAAAGGATAGCACTTTCAATCTCAGTCGTATAAAAGAATTACATGATTGTAGAATCTGTTCAGAAGGATTTTAACTTCTTAGGTAGTATAATCACCTACGTCACTTGGCCACTGTATCGTACACTGTTTCGTCCAATTCAACTATCATCTACTTTGATACTATAACCTCCTAACTATGTTAGAGGTTGTGGGTTTTAACAAAAAGGAAAGGACATGGTTTGCACGCATCGATTCAAAGTAACAATAAAAGATTTATTCTAGGAGATGTTCGCTGTTCTATATAGAATACAAAATTGAAAGTAAATCAGCAGCCTCTGCAAACACCCTAATGGCATCACCATCCAATCATGTGATCAGCTGTTAAAGCAACTTGCAACCCTTTTAAACATAAAACAGATATGTAGATACTTGTAGTTAGCAACCACTTTAGTGACCACATCATGAATCTTCATGGGAACAACTGGCTTTTTTCTAAAGTCTACAACTTGTTCTTTTGCCTTGTTTCAGTTCAGTTTGAGATTTTTTTACAGCACCATTTTACAAACTTCTTCATCGAGTTTCCTTTAGCTGGCTTTGTTCTTCCTAACGAGACCCACAGGTACTGGTGCATCAGAAAATTCCAGGATTGCTATGTTGTCACGCTCTGTGCAACAGTGAGGGGATCTAAAGTAAAGCTGAAAATGCACGGCCCTGAGCAGATCCAGTTTCATCAAACTGAGCACCAAGCGAGTCCTGGAAACTAACACACTTGTTGGGTCCTGTTATGAAGGAAATCACTGATCCAAAGTAGGATTGACATTGAGGTTTTTCAATTTCTCAATAAGCTTGAATGGTTGCATGGTATTAAAAGCTAAAGGAAAATCTACAAAGGTAGTGTGATCTGGGTTGCCGAATCTACCTGTGTGCTGTTAGATCAAATGGACCAAGGTCAGAACAGAATTGTCCACTGACTCAAGGTTGACAGGTAAACTGTAACTGATCAATATGTGGAACAAGAGAATCTAAAGGACTTTTTGATAGAATGCGTTTGAAACACTTCATGACTATTGATGAAAAAGTAACTGGCTGGTAATTATTATTCGACTCAGTGAGTTGTGATTTCTTAGCAATCGGGACGATGATGGCTGATTTCCAATAGCAAGGGCAGTATGCATGTCAAACAATTTCTGAAAGATCAGAAAGGAACTGGGCACATTCCTTAAGAATTTGTTTTTGCTGGTCTGATCAGAGTTGCAAGCTCTCCATGGATCTACTCACTTGAATTGTTTTTTAACCTCCCACTTTTTGAGTAATGCAAGACCCTTCTTGTTTATGAAGTGAGGCCTTCTGCAGAATCACATGTTCTTCAACATTTCCAAACAGTTAAAAAATCCACTCAATTCATTCACAAACATCACAAGGATTATTTGCAAACAAGGGTAATTTCTCTTTTTTCAATGGGAAGCTTGAATTGTTATGCATATATTCTATCTCTGGGATTAATTGTCCACAGTTATGCAGCCTGCCTCTATATGCATCTTTCTCATTCTGAATTCTCGTTCTCACCTTGATTTTTAGTTCATCAAGTTGTCTTGACTACACAAACAGTGATTTCTCTTTCCTTTGTTTTTAAATACTTTGTAACTCCGATCTCTTTTGTGGATAGAACTTGATTGTTTTAGTTTGGACATGAGGCTGTTCACAGAAGATGATATAATTATTTATGATATCTATGCTCTTATTTATGTTTTCACCTTCCATAGAAAATATCCCAATTGGTGTTTTCAAAGCAAATTTGCAGATTTAATGGCCACATTATCACAGACTACTTTCCTACCAGGTTTTACTGCTCTCAGTTTTTATCCTTTTATCCAATAATTTTTGAGGAGATGCACAACATTATGATCTAAATCTCTAATCCCTTGACTGAATCAAAGACTTGTAAGAGTCAGGAATGGAGCAAAAACATTGATCCACTGTCTTCTGTCCACATGTTGGTTTATCAACAAACCTGGTGTTGTTACACAGAGTCCCCTTAAAAGCCAAGTCACAATGATTAATATCACCAAGGATGATCTTTAGTGAAGGAGCAGCCATTTCTTGCGCTATTTCACTAAACAACTCAAGCTGCCTCCTCCATGTTGACATTTAATGAAAATATAATAGAATAATAGAGTCAACTCCCGTCTAAGTTTTTCCAGCACCATTTTCCTAGTGATGGTCGTATTAAGTTACTCCCTCTTGCCCACCAGAAGTCTTCTAACTTTTCTACAGTGAAGACAAACACAAAATACCTGTTCAATACCTCTGCTATTACCTTCTTTTCCATTATTAATTCCCCAGACTCTCTCTAGAGGATCAACACTAGCTTCAGTCACTCTTTTCTTATTGAAATACTTGTAGAAATTCTTACTATCCACTTTTATATTGCTAACCAGTATTCTCCCATACTCCATTTCTATTATTATTTTTTCATCATTCTTGGTTGATTCTTAAAATTTGTCAATCTTGCAGATTTGCACAGTATTTCTTTCAATTGATACGATTCTTACTTTTCTTATTCAGCCATGGATGATGCATCCTTCTCGGGGTGTTTCTATCTTACTGTGATTAATCTCTGCTGAGTTATTAAATATCTGCTTAAAAATCTGCCACTTCATCCTTACTGTGCTACTTGTTAACCTAGTTTCCCAATTCACTTTAGCTAGATCTGCTTGCATATCCATATAATGAACTTTATTCAGGTTTAAAACATTGGTCTTAGGTTCACACTTCTCCCTTTCAAACTGAACATTATTCTATCAAGTTATGATCGCCATCAACTCAAGGCTCCTTTACTATAAGGTTATTATAGATCATAGAATAATAGTCAATTATTGATTAATCTTGTCTCATTAGTCACTCCCAGCTCTAGCTAAGCATGCTCCCTGCCTGGTTCTAGAACATACAGCTCAAAGAAGTTGTCCCAAATACATTCTTATGAACTCATGTTCCAGGCTATCTTTGCCAGTCTGATTTATCCAATCTACATGTAGATTGAAGTCACCCTTGATTATTGCAGTATCTTTCCTACACACCCCACTTATTTCTTCCTGCATATCCTGCCCTACAATGTAATTACTTTTAGCGGGCCTATAAACCACTTCCACAAGCGACCTCTTACATTTGCTATTTCTTATCTCTACCCAAACTGAATCTATGTCTTGCTGTTTTGAACTATCATCTGTCACTAGTGTACTAATGACATCCTTAATTGAGTGAGCTACCCCACCAACTTTTCCTAGCTTCCTATTGTTTCAAAATGCCATTTACTATTCAATATTTAGGTCCCAGACTTGGTCACTCTGCAATCATGTATGCGAAAAGCTATCAGGTCATACATATTTATTTCTATCCGTGCTAACAATTCATCAATTTTGTTATGAATGCTGTGTGCATTCATATACAGATCCTTTAACTTTTTTTTAAAAAACTATTTTTGTGCTCCCTGGTCTTATGTGCACAGTTAACTTTAAATTCTGTCTCTTCCTGCCAAACACAGGTTATTACCTAATCACTACTTTGTTCTATCACCTCATTCTTTTCCTTTGGTTGACTACATACCCTCTCACAAGATCCCCCCCTCCCCCTCACTATCTAGTTTGAACCCATCTCAACCCTAGTAAAGAGGCTCTCCAGAAAACTGCTCCCAGCATAGTTCAAGAGAAGACCATCCTATTTTTCCCAGTACTGGTGCCAGTGCCCCACGAATCATAACTCATTTCTCCCACATCAGTCCTTTAGCTACACATTTATCCCTCTATTCTTATTTACTCTGCACCAATGATTATCTTTGAGGTTCTGCTTTTGAATTTTACCCCAAACAGACCCTCTTTCCTAGTCCTATCTATGTCATTGGTACCAACATGGAGCACAGGCAGCAGGATGCTTCCCCTCCCACTGCACGTTTCTATCCAATCCCAAGCAAATGTTCCAACCCTGGCACCAGGCAGGCATGGACTCATGCTCTCAATTTCAGAGAACATTTGACCCCCTGATTATACTATCCCCAACTATCACTATATTTCTTTTAACTCCCCTCATTTTAATGGCATCCTGTACCACAGCACCATGGTTAGTTTGCTCATTCACCTTGAAGCTCTCGCTTTCATTCATAAAGGCTGCAAGAAAGAATAAGAATAAAGAAAATTACAGCACAGGAACAGGCCCTTCGGCCCTCCAAGCCTGCACCAACCATGTGTGAACTAAAAACACCTCCCCTTCCAGGGACCATATCCCTCTATTCCCATCCTATTCATGTATTTCTCCAGACGCCCCTTAAAACTCATTATTGTATCTGCTTCCACTACCTCTCCCAGCAGCGCGTTCCAGGCACCCACTACCCTCTGTGTAAAAAAACTTGCATTGTACATCTCCTTTAAACCTTGCCCCTCGCACCTTAAACCTGTGCCCCCTAGTAATTGACTCTTCCACCCCGGGAAAAAGCTCCTGACTATCCACTCTGTCCATGCCTTTAGAAATGTCCATCCCCCAAGTTGCTGTGAGGACATTCAGAGTCAGTGTGTGACTTGGGTCAAAGATAGACCAGCGAGGTCTCTCCCTTAATGACATTGAGTGACTCTTTAGCTTTTTATGATGAGCAGAAACCTTTCATCTCTCTTGTGTCTAATTCATTCCAATTCTGTCCCTGACATTAATCAGTTGTGACTTTCTGTAGGAGCTGGAATGTTCTCTCTGGCGACAGAGAATCCATTGAGAGGAAGATCAGGTGTGACCTTTCTCTCCTGGAATCCATGTTTCCTGTTTGTGTCTTGTAGATTGTGTGTGGAGAGAGCAGAGGGAAAAGGCTGAGTGGATTTGTAATGAACAGGGGTTTGCTTTCATTCACAAACTGGAGCTGAAGCCAACGTCTGCAGATGTGAAGAATGGAGATCAGAAAAGGACCATGGGTAGAATTGGAGACTATTCTGCCCATCCAGATGTGCTGTCTTTTTGGAAGAGAAATCTAGTTAATCTCTATTTACAGAGGGAGAAGGGATTCCTCCTCCATTATATATCTGTTTCGTTTTAGGCTGTCTGTGTGAGTGTTAGTGTGTGCATATTTTTCTCAATCTGCCTGTCTCTCAGTCCCTCTAGTCCCAGAATCTGTTTCTCTCTCCACAGATGCTGCCTGACCTGTTTGGTATGTCCTTATTTTCTGTTTCAGTATCTGAGGAGTTGCGTATGGTGCTGAACATTGTGCAATCATCAGCGAACATCCCCACTTCAGACCTTGTGATGGAGGGAAGGTCAGTGATGGAGCAGCTGAAGATGGTTGGGGCCTCGGACACTCACCCTGAGGAACTCCTGCAGGGACGTCCCGGGACTGAGAGGATCGGCTTTGAGATAATCGGCACATTGGGGGAAAGGTTGAAAACCAGAGGATGTTGAATTCAGGTAAATGGCGACAGCGGCAACATGAGGAAATGTTTCTAACGTAGTGAGTGTCCAGTATCTGGAATATACTGTCTGAGGGTGAGGTGGAAGCGGATTCCATCAAGGACTTCCAGGGGAAGTTGAATGGGAAGCTGAAGGGGAAATATTTACAGGGTCACGGGGAAAGGGTGGAGGAGTGGGAATAGTGACATTGCTCTTGCAGAGTGTCGCACTGGCTTGATGGGGCTGAATGGCCTCCTGTGCTGTCACCGTTCTATGATTCAGATGCAAGTTATCTTCTCAGTGTCTATTAGACCCCACTCTTTCCTCCATGATCAGTTACAGCATTTTAAGTTCAGATCCCAGAACGTTTTATTTGGGGATTTGAGGAGTGATTTGTTTTCCAGCCTGGCCGAGAATTTGATGCTGTAACTGAAGCCTCAATTGAATGATTCTGAGGTCAGATTATGATCCATTGAGACACAGCTGGCTCCAAGCTTCCCTGAAAAATGTCGCTGTTGTGTTCCCGGCCAGATGATTTCTCCGTCTTGTGTCGGCCGGCTGTGCCACAAGGATCTGGACTTTGTTCCCAGATGTTCACAATGTTTATCAATGATTTGGATGTTTGCGGATGACACAAAGCTCGGTGGGAATGTGAGTTGTGAGGAAAATGCAAAGTGGCTTCAAGAGGATTTGGACAGACATTGTCTCTCAGTGCCTCTCTCAATCTGGCTCTCTCTTTCTCTCACTCTCCTTGACCCTGTCATCTGTTGGTCTCTGCATCTCTCGCTCTCTCTCTCTCTCTCTCTGGGAATCTGTAAAAACATATCCACTAATATGCACACAGACAGAAACACACACACACACATACGCGACTGTGAGAATTATCACAGATCAATCCCAATATCAGTGAGTAATCTCCAATGCAATAGTTTGTGACCAGGTTGTGCAACATGCATTGAAATGTGGCAATATGGAAGTTGGTTCACTCAGTTGGCTGGACAGCTGGTTTGAGATGCACAAAGTCTCCAACACGTCATGAAAGCCCAACCCTTTCAACCTTTCCCCTGGCCTGAGGTAGAACATAGAACATAGAAAGCCACAGCACAAACAGGCCCTTCGGCCCACAGGTTGCGCCGATCACATCCCCACCTCTAGGCCTATCTATAGCCCTCAATCCCATTAAATCCCATGTACTCATCCAGAAGTCTCTTAAAAGACCCCAACGAGTTTGCCTCCACCACCAGCGACGTCAGCCGATTCCACTCACCCACCACCCTCTGAGTGAAAAACTTACCCCTGACATCTCCTCTGTACCTACCCCCCAGCACCTTAAACCTGTGTCCTCTCGTAGCAACCATTTCAGCCCTTGGAAATAGCCTCTGAGAGTCTACCCTATCCAGACCTCTCAACATCTTGTAAACCTCTATCAGGTCACCTCTCATCCTTCGTCTCTCCAGGGAGAAGAGACCAAGCTCCCTCAACCTATCCTCATAAGGCATGCCCCCCAATCCAGGCAACATCCTTGTAAATCTCCTCTGCACCCTTTCAATGGCTTCAACATCTTTCCTGTAATGAGGTGACCAGAACTGCGCGCAGTACTCCAAGTGGGGTCTAACCAGGGTCCTATAAAGCTGCAGCATTATCTCCCGACTCCTAAACTCAATCCCTCGATTAATGAAGGCCAGTACGCCGTACGCCTTCTTGACCGCATCCTCCACCTGCGAGGCCGATTTAAGAGTCCTATGGACCCGGATCCCAAGGTCCTTCTGATCCTCTACACTGCTAAGAATGGTACCCTTCATATTATATTGCTGCTTCATCCCATTGGATCTGCCAAAATGGATCACCACACACTTATCCGGGTTGAAGTCCATCTGCCACTTCTCCGCCCAGTCTTGCATTCTATCTATGTCTCGCTGCAACTTCTAACATCCCTCCAAACTATCCACAACACCACCTACCTTGGTGTCGTCAGCAAACTTACCAACCCATCCCTCCACTTCCTCATCCAGGTCATTTATGAAAATGACAAACAGCAAGGGTCCCAGAACAGATCCCTGGGGCACTCCACTGGTCACTGACCGCCATGCAGAGAAAGACCCCTCCACAGCCACTCTCTGCCTTCTGCAGGCAAGCCAGTTCTGGATCCACAAGGCAACAGCCCCTTGGATCCCATGCCCTCTCACTTTCTCAAGAAGTCTTGCATGGGGGACCTTATCGAACGCCTTGCTGAAGTCCATATAGACCACATCCACAAGAACCTAAACTTGCTGGACAACTGCAAGAATTGAGCCCCTCCACTTCAATATTTTGGGTCCCTATGCCTGCCACACATACGTCACACCCTCCTGTACCCGACCAATGACCAAAGCATAATCCCTATTCTAAGGTGTGATTGCCTCCGGTACAAGGGTCCAGGTAACTTTCCCCTTCCTGATGCATCAGAGTCTGCAGCTCTGCCCTCAGCTCAATTACTCTGAGCCAAATCTCCTCAAGCCACAGACATTTACTGCAGACATGAATGGCCTGGATCACACTGGTGTCCAGGAATTCCCACATTCTACAGTCACAACACCCTGCTACCTTTATTGCTGGTCAATTAATTTGTTAATAACTAATACATCTCACTATTCCCAGAAAGCTTTACTACTGCTAGAAATGTTTACTAATAAAACCTCACAATTACTAATAAATTACACAAATTTTCAAAGCAAAACAAACAAAATACTCAATCACTTACTTGTTTCCCTATGACGTCAAACTTTGACTTTTTTTCAGAACACGGTCAGTCCAACCGTCCCACCGCTCTCTTCCTCTCGCACCTTTTTAAGCTCTTGGCACTCCAACTTTTGTGCCTCTTTAAGCTCTCACCACTCTCTCGCCTCTCTAGCACCTCTCGGCTCTTGCTGTGCTCTCCCCCTGTGCAACTTTAAGCTAATAATAAATATATATCCTTTGGGACAAGGTTTTCTTTAGTCTCTATCATTAACTGAATCTAATATGAGTCAATTTGACATACATCAATACACTGGACTGCAGAATCTGGTGTTCTCAATATGCCACTGTGGAATCTCCAGTGTTAAAGAACAAAGGATCTTAATACTTGAAATGCCAGAAGGACCATAAAAGCATTAGTCTTCTACCCTTCCAACACACTTAAAT
Organism: Mustelus asterias; assembly: GCF_964213995.1. NCBI lineage: Eukaryota > Metazoa > Chordata > Chondrichthyes > Carcharhiniformes > Triakidae > Mustelus > Mustelus asterias. Next base: position 83,062,640 of record NC_135806.1, on the reverse strand, counting down.
CTTATGTCTGGATCTAAGGAGTGATACAGAACTTGAGAAAACACATATAATATTGCATGAGCCCACAATCATAACATTGGAACAGAAGTAGTAGGTCATTCAATCCTTTGAGCTTGATTGAACAATTAACTCATGACTGTTCCGTACCTTAAATCCATTTATCTGCCATTGATCCCTTGAATACCAGTGCCTAATTAAAACTTGACAGTTTTGATCTTTAAAATTTCAATTCACCAAATAGCCAAAGTCTTCCTGGGAGAAGACTTCCTGGAATGTAGATTGGGGACAGATGTTTGAGGGCAAATCATAATCTGGCATGTGGGAAGCTTTGAAGTGTAAGTTGATAGGGATTCAGGACCGGCACATTCCTGTAAGGATGAAGGATAAGTATGGCAAGCTTTGGGAACCTTGGATAACGAGAGATATTGTCAATATAATATTGCACTAGTCAAAGAGAAAAAAGAAGCATTTGTCAAAGCTAGGAGGCTGGGAACACATGAAGCACGTGTGGAATACAAGGAAAGTAGAAAGAAACTTAAGCAAGGAGTAAGGAGGGCTAAAAGGGGTCACGAAAAAGCATTGGCCAGCAGGGTTAAGGAAAATCCCAAGGCATTTTATACATATATAAAGAGCAAGAGGGTAGCCAGGGAGATGGTTGGCCCACTCAAGGACAAGGGAGGGAATCTACACGTGGAGCCAGAGGAAATGGGCGAGGTATTAAATGAATACTTTGCATCAGTATTCACCAAAGAGAAGGACTTGGTGGATGATGAGTCTGGCAAAAGAGGTGTAGATAGTTTGAGTCATGATGAGATCAAAAAGGAGGTGGTATTGGGGTTCTTGAGAAACATTAAGGTAGACAAGTCCCCAGGACCTGATGGGATATACCCCAGAATACTGAGAGAGGCAAGGGAGGAAATTGCTGGGGCCTTGAGAGAAACCTTTGTATCCTCACTGGTTACAGGGGATTGAGAATAGTTAATGTTTTTCTTTTGTTTAAGAAGGGTAGCAAGAATAATCCAGATAATTACAGGCCGGTGAGCCTTACATCAGTGGTAGGGAAATTATTGGAGAGGATTCTTCGAGACAGGATTTATTCCCACTTGGAAATAAGTGGACGTGTTAGTGAGAGGCAACATGGTTTTGTGAAGGAGAGGTCGTGTCTCACAAACTTGATCGAGTTTTTTGAGGAAGTGACGAAGATGATTGATGAGGATAGGGCAGTGGATGTTGTCTACATGGGCTTCAGTAAGGCCTTTGACAAGGTCCCGCATGGCAGACTGGTGCAGAAGGTGAAGTCGCATGGGATCAGAGGTGAGCTGGCAAGGTGGATGCAAAGCTGGTTCGGTCAAAAAAGACAGAGGGTAGCAGTGGAAGGGTGCGTTTCTGAATGGAGGGCTGTGACAAGTGGCGTTCCTCAGGGATCAGTGCTGGGACCGTTGCTGTTTGTAATATATATATTTTGGAGGAAAATGTAACTGGATTGATTAGTAAGTTTGCGGATGACACAAAGGTTGGTGGATTTGCGGATAACGATGAGGACCATCAGAGGATTAGGCAGGATATAGATCAGTTGGAGACTTGGGCGGAGAGATGGCAGATGGAGTTTAATCCAGACAAATGTGAGGTAATGCATTTTGGAAGGTCTAATACAGATAGGAAATATACAATAAATAGCTGAACCTTAAGAGTATTGATAGGCAAAGGAATCTGGGTGTACAGGTCACTGAAAGTGGCAATGCAGGTGGAGAAGGTAGTCAAGAAGGCATACGGCTTGCTTGCCTTCATCGGCCGGGGCATTGAGTTTAAAAATTGGCAAGTCATGTTGCAGCTTTATAGAACCTTAGTTAGGCCGCACTTGAAATATAGTGTTCAATTCTGGTCGCCACGCTACCAGAAGGATGAGGAGGCTTTGGAGAGGGTACAGAAAAGATTTACCAGGATGTTGCCTGGTATGGAGGGCATTAGCTATGAGGAGAGATTGGAGAAACTTAGTTTGTTCTCACTGGAATGACAGAGGTTGAGGGGCGACTTGATAGAAGTCTACAAGATTATGAGAGCCATGGACAGAGTGGATAGTCAGAAGCTTTTTCCCAGGGTGGAAGAGTCAATTACCAGGGGGCACAGGTTTAAGATGTGAGGGGCAAGATTTAAAGGAGATGTGCAAGGCAGATTTTTTTTTACACAGAGTAGTGGTTGCCTGGAACTCGTTGCCAGGGGAGGTAGCGGAAGCGGATACGGTACTGACTTTTAAGGGGCGTCTTGACAAATACATGAATAGGATGGGAATAGAGGGATAAGGTCCCCGGAAGGGTAGGGGGTTTTTGTTAAGTCAGGCAGTATGGTCGGTGCAGGTTTGGAGGGCCGAAGGGTCTGTTCCTGTGCTGTAATTTTCTTTGTTCTTTGAGATTTCCAGTAGCCTTTGCATGAAAAGTGTTTCCTGAATGGTCTAGCTCTCGTTTTTGGATTAGAAAAAATTGCTTCCTTGTATAATATGATAAACATTTGGTTGAGTCAATACATTAGGTTGAGTCAATACATCGTCATTAGATCATTTCTAAACTCAAGAGAATACAAGCAAAACTTTTTGCTGCCGGTTCTGAAATTTTAGTTTTTAAAATCCAAATTATATTCTAGTGAATCTGCACTCTACACTCACAATATATCCTTCCTGAGGTGAGATGCCCAAAACTGAGCACTATTTCAAATGGGGTTTGAGCAAGGCTCTACAAAACTGACACATAATCCTCTTTTCTTCATATTGCAGGCCATTTGAAGTAAAGTTTGATATTCTATTAGCTATTTAACTTATCAGTGCACTAGCTGCCAGTGACTTACATATCCACACATCTAAATCCCTTTGCTCCCTCAATTGTTATTCTTTTTATTTATAATATTTAGGTTTGTTTTTCTTGGATCCAAAGTGGTAGCTCTTTTGCAAACATCTTCAAGCTTATTTGTTGTCAATGCATTGAAAACCCAAACGTTATTGCTGATAATTGCACAATGTGCTGTTCCATTTCTTTTAATTATTTGTTCCTGGGACATGAGTATTGCTGGCAAGGCCCATCCCTACTCATCATGACAGATGATAGTGAGTCACCTTAAACCACTGCATTGCATGTAGTGTTGGCACACCCAGTGCTGTTAAGAAGGGAATTCCCATGTTTTGACCCAGGAACTGCTATATAGTCACAATGGCGAGACTTGGAGGAAAACTTGTAGGTGACAGTGCTACATTGCGTCTACTGCCCATTCTTCAGGGTGGTAAAATTACAGGTTTAGAACATACTGTTGAAGGAGGCTTGGTGAGTTGCTGCAGTTCATCTTTTAGATGGTACACCCAGATGCTACTAGGCACCTGCAGTGGAGGGAGTGAACGTGTTGAGGAATTGGATAGGGTATCGATCGGGTTTGGTTGCTTTCTCTTGGATGGCATGAGCTTCTTGAATGTTTTTGAAGCTGCACTCAACCAGGCAAGTGGAGTATTCCAACACACTCCTGACTTCTGCCTCATTAATGGTGGACAAACTTTAGGCAGTCAGGTGAATTGTTTCATGTAGAATCTCCAACCTATCCAAATCTGTCATTACATTACTTATAATCGATCCCTTTCTCTCTCCACAGATGCTGCCTAACCCAAGTATTTTCATGATTTTGTTTTATTTCTTACCTGGCTGGTCCAGCTAAGTTTCTAATAGTCACCCCCAAAGTGTTGGTGGTGGGGATTCAGCAATGCAAATGCCATTGAATGTCAATGAGAGGTGGTTAAATTCCATCAGTTCCATTTACAATACCTCAAAAACTTGACATTCACTCGCATTAGCATCACCGAATTCACCACCATCAATATTCTGCAGTTTACCATTTAACAGAAGTCTAACTGGACCAGCTACAAATAGTGGGTACAGAAAGTCAAAGGTTGGAATTCTGCAGCAAGTAACTCACCTCCTGACATCTACAAGACAGATGGTGTGTTGGAATAGTCTCCATTTGTCTAGATAGGTGCAGCTTCAACAATATTTAAATGAATTTGAAGCAATCCAAGACAGAGCAGTCACTTGATTGGCACCTAATTAAACATTCAACCCCCCCCCCCCCCCCCCGCCCCCCAATATCAGCACATTGGCAAGTTATATACCATCTACAAGATGTACTGCAGCAACTAGCCAAAGCATCTTCCAAAACTACAACCTCAAACGACTAGGACAAAGGCAGCAGATGAATGGGATTGCCACCTGCCAGTTCCCCTCCAAGTCACTCACCAACTTGGAGCCACACTCCTGTTCCTTCACTATTGTTGGCCAAATTCCTGAAACTCCTTTACTAATAGCGCTGTAAATGTACTACATAGAATCCTACAGTGCAGGAGGCTGCCATTTGGCCCATCGAGTCTGTATCGACCACAATCCCACCCAGACCCTACGCATTTACCCTAGCTAATCCCCCTGACACTAAGGGACAATTTAGCATGGCCAATCCACCTAACCCACACATCTTTGGACTGTGGGAGGAAACCCACGCAGACACAGGGAGAACATGCAAATTCCACACAGATAGTGACCCAAGCCAGGAATAGAACCCAGGTCCCTGGCACTGTGAGGCAGCAATGTTAACCACTGTGCCACAGTGCTGCCCCAAATGGACTGCAATAATTCAAGATAATCCACCTCCTCAAGAGCAATAAAGAATGGACAATAAATGCATGTCTTCCAAGCATTCATTCCAAGAACAAATAATTAAAAAATATATACATGCCTTTATTAGCTGATGGTAGTCATGATGTGGAGATGCCGGCGTTGGACTGGGGTAAGCACAGTAAGAAGTCTCACACCAGGTTAAAGTCCAACAGGTTTATTTGGTAGCAAATATCATAAGCTTTCGGAGCAATGCTCCTTCGTCAGATGGAGTGGTCTCTCAGAGACCACTCCATCTGACGAAGGAGCATTGCTCCGAAAGCTTATGGTATTTGCTACCAAATAAACCTGTTGGACTTTAACCTGGTGTTGTGAGACTTCTTACTTTATTAGCTGAGCCATAGAATAGAGCTGGGAGATTGTAAGAATACTAGTTAGGTCACAGCTGAAGTTCTGCATGTAGTTCTAATCATCACCTCATAGGAAAGATGTGATTGCACTAGAGAGGGTACAAAGGAGATTTATGGGAATGCTGTCTGGACTGGAGAATTTTAGATACAAGGAAAGATAGAGTAGGTTAGGGTGGTTTTCTTTGGAACAGGACTGACTGAGGGGAGATCCAATTGAAGTCTAGGCCCTTTTCTCCTTGCTTAAGGAGCCCATAACCATGGTTCATAGATTTAGGATGAGGTAGGAAACTAAATGGGAGATTTAAGGTGAAATATTTTCTTTCAGACGATGGTGAGATCTGAAACTCTGTGCCTGAAATGATTGTAGAGTCAGAAAGCCTCATAACTTCGAAAAAGTACACAAGTATGTACTGAAAACGCAGAAAACAAAAGACTAAATCAAGACCTGAAAAGTGGGATTAAGATGGCTGACAAAAGGCCCAATTCTTTGCTGTAAACTTATTTTACATGCTTATTATACAATTCAGGTGGAAACGGAGATAATTCTCACAAATGTCTTTTGTAAAGAACAGGCACATGCCACAATAGGTCTATTTACCCATCAAACGCAGTGGACAGTGCAATCACTGGTGGATAGAGTGGGCTGACAGGAAACATTTTAATGATCCACATTTTTAAAACTGGAGATGCTGTTAGGTCACTAGAGGTTTCTGAATTGCGTTCATTTCCTGGATTCAAAAGACCTTTATCACAACCACAATTTCAAAAAGGGAATCACTCATCTGCTCGGTTTATAGATAACATATTAATTAGCAAAGTCAATTTAGAATGCAGTCAAGTGTCAATTTAAAATATAGTCAAGCTAGTTTAAACATAAACAAAGCACAATTATAATTGTTATTGTAACAAGCAGGGAGGGTAAAGGGGACTAGATGTGGTAGCCCACTTTGGCAAGAACACTATTTAAATGGAGAGACTGCAGTGTGCAGTACAGAGGGATCTGGGTGTCCTTGTGTATGAATTACAAAAGTTAGCATATAGACAACAGTAAGTAATTAGGAAGACAAATGGAATGTTGCAGGGGTCTTGCTACAGCTGTACAGGGCATTGGCGGCATCACAGAGTACTGTGTAGTTTTAGTCTTCTTACTCAATGAGTGATACATTTCTATTGAAAGCAATTCCAGAAGGTTCACTTGGGTGACTCCTGGGATGAAATGGTTGTCATACGAGGAAAGGTCAAGTAGGTTGTAGCTGTACACATTGGAGTTTAGAGGAATAAGAGGTGACCTTATTGAAGCTTAAGGTTCTGAGGGGGCACAGTTCAAAAATAATGGGGTTGGAAACAAGGAGGAACTTCTTCCAAGGTGTTGTTAGTAGTCTCTTCCAGAGAGCGCTGGAGGCAGCATCATTGAACATGGCTTAGGCTGAGTTACACAGATTTTTGATTGTCAAAGGAATTATGGGTAATTGGGACAGGCAGGTTCGTGAAGTTAAAGCCACAAAGATCTGCCACGATCTTATGGACTCAATAGACCGAATGGTCAACTCCTGCTCCTAGTTGTCAATTAAGGTTAAAGGAAAATGACAATTTACAATATTCTGCTTTACCAACAATTATGCATCAGGGTCTACCCAAATAAAACATGGGCAAATATTTTAGTTGTCCTATTTGCCTATATTGTAACAGTAGGTATTCTGACAATATATTATACAGAAACTCTGCTGTTATCCCGGTTAGGTAAGCCAAAGTGGAAAAGTTGTTCAATGCAGAACTGTTCAAGCCATTCATAGTGGGCCTTAAGGGAAGTTAACTATTCAACTTTTGCATTAAAATAATACTGCAACTACCAGACAGCTATGAAACTACTTGCAGAATGGTCTGTTTCAAATTGATCCATTACACATCTATATGAGATATAAACTGAGGCCTTATCTGCCCGAATGGATAGTAAAGATCCCTATGCACTATTTTAGTGAGCAGGAAAATTATCCCTGGTGTCTGAACAATGTTTATCACTCAGCTAACATTAAACACAGATGTGGTCATTATCACATTATGTTTGAGACACCATGCTGTGCACAAACAAAGCTGCCACCTCTGCTACACCGACTTCAAAATGAAAACAAAATCATTTGGCTGTAAAACACAGAAATTCTGAGATCATAAAGGATGCTATATAAAAAGTGTTCCTGAATGCATTTCACATGTCGTAGCACCAGTCACATCAGCATTGGGGCTGGAGAGGGAAATATGTTAAGAGTTTCTCTTGAAAGTGTGAATATGGATACCAGGTGAGGAAAGAATCACTGCTGTGACATTACCCCCAGAATATCTAGCTGAGGCTCAAACATGAACATTGACCTTCTGGACCTGGCATTAAAGAGGTCAACCAACGTCCACATGCGAAATTTTACTCAGTACAAATCCAACACTTTTGGACCAGGGTCCAATTAATCCATTTAGCTGAATGTTCTTCCTTCCTAAAAAAAAAAGGAAACCCTAATAGGGCATGACATTTCAGTGGGTGCTAGACACACCCTAGCACCTCACCCAAGTAGCCATTGCCTTGACAATGATGATACACTATTCTATTCTGAAGGCATCAGATAAGTCCAATTTTGTTTTCACTATTATCTACATCCGGTTCCAGCGGTTCAATGAGTAATTAAGTTGAGGCCAATCCTAATGTCAGTCAGTCATGTACCTAGAGGAAAAAAACATGTAACTGAAGACCCTATTATTAGATTGACAGGGGTTTGTGACCATGATAGAAGTAGTTAAGCAGACACGCCCAACCAAATCAGTTTGTGCAGTGAGCCAATAAACTTTAAAATACAATGAGTTATGTACCTCCACCCACAGTCTACATGCTACTGTAAAAATTATTTTATTATGATGCAGCTTTCATCATAGTATTTATCCTTATCACCCCCAGTCCCTCCACAAAGAAACTGACTCACTGGTCAGCTTCAATTTGTGAATTTTACTCCAGTATTGTCTTCACTGCATTTTGTGGCATTTGAGGAAATGAAATGTCTGGGTTGTCCTCACAGAGATCAAGGAAGCTTAAAAATGACTCTGAAGTGTACTTTAAAATAAAGTAGGAAATGCAAAATTTAGTGGGACAGAAATCAAATGCAGATTTACCTATTCACAGATATATCACAAAACACTTGCATCAGATAACTAGACCGAGCGGTAGACTTCCATATGTAAGAAAAGCTTGGCTTAGGAGTCCATAAAGTAATGCTTTTACTTTTATTCAATTCAACAAAGGGAAAAAAAGACTGAAAAGTTTTTTCAGGTGAATAAATAATGATGAATTCTAGCCACGTTCTCTCATGGAAGCTATGTTATGGATGTGAAATGAACTGCAAGTAAACAGCAATTCCTTTACAGAATAGAAATATTTACTCTCATCAGTTAACAACACAGCAATTTCACACTGGCATAGGCAAGTGCAGTTTTTTTGCATTTTATTGTGAATGCTTCATTTAAGACATTACATGGCCAATGTGCCATAATAATCCTCATCTGTATCAGTAAAGTGCAGAATTACAATATTTACCTGAATCCAACCAAACCCTCAAATGTCACCCTCCATGTTACAAGAGTAATGTGAATGTTCTTTCAGATATCAATTACTTTGATGCAATAGCTGGTAATTATAAACACCTTGTAGGTGGCAGGCTGTTCTTCAAAAGGAAATCTCTCCAGTTTTCTGTACAAAGCTATTAAAAAAGGATTTGAAATCTCCATTTTACGATGCATTAACTCTGTTTCTCAATACTCCATAACAGACAGTAAAAAGGAGTCAAATGCAGCAACCTCAAGGGTATAGCCCTATTTATATACAAAAAAGCCCATAGGTGCTTTCATCAATAAAGTGGTCAGAATACCTTATGAAAAACGCAAAGCTTTTTAAATAATGAGCACTCCACAAAAAGCATGAGAAAGATGCCCAATGCTCTAATCAATTTCCAGTATCTGCATAGTGATGTGTCAACATAGAGCAGTTTTTTCTTCAAGCAACTGCACTGGAGACTTAAAAGCACTTAAGGTATTGACATTAAAGCCAGCTTTGACAGTGTCCAGAATTAAAGAAATAGAATGCCAGGTTTCCCTCTGCTCCAGTGTGAATATTGCATTTACACTAATCAGGACAAAAGGAAATTTAAAAAAGTCCACTTGAACCTGTTATTCAATTGCTTGTAAATATATAAAACAAAATAAAGTTTGGCAGAGGTGTTGCTAGGACTCCAAATTATTATAAACAATCCCAAGTTTAACCAAAAGCAAAGCAGCATAGAGCAGACTTCCGCTAAAATACTGATAAACAGATACAATATACTATATACACATGCATTACCATTGTGCATGAATTGGGATGCATGGTGATCAAGAGGGCAAAACAAAACATGCAATCATCAAAATTCACTAACAGCTGCTGAATCCATTCAACATCTCTTAGTGTACAGATGAAAACTAGAGCACGCGACCAATTTCTTCCCATATTTACAGGCATTCTAGAAACTAACCCCAAAATTTTTCATTTCATCTATGGAGCAAAATGAAAGCCTCCAGTTTTTCTGGGATCTGTCCTTTGTAAACTAATCGGTGCTTTACTATGGCAGAGGCAGCAAGACACTGCAAAGTTGTATGGTTGATGGGCTGGATTAAGTTTTTCCCCATTTCCTTCTCATCTAGTAAATCGCAGGCAGTCTGTTTATGAGAGTTTGTGGTGTCAAAATGTGCACCCGCCTTAATGAGAAGATTCATGATCTCGGGATGATTGTTACGTGCTGCGATGTGCAATGGGCTGTTGTCTTCAAAATCTCTTGCATTGAAATCTGCTCCACACTCCAGCAACATTGCAGTGACTTGCAAAGATGGAAATTTGCAAACTGGATAGCGACCTACAGAAGTAGTGTCTTTATCAACTGCGAGATGAAGCGGGGAAAACCCAGTTTTTCCTCTGGAGTTCAGTTTTAAAAATTTATAGATAGTTTGCCGCTTCAGATATTCTTGCTCAGAGCTACATTTCACTTTCTCTAACAGACAGATGAGATGCAGGATTATTGAGAGAGCTTTGCTCAGCTGTATCAAGTCAGGTGGAGTCTGTAACTGCTTCATGGCTCTGTCTATTTCAAAGACACTTTTGCTCAATATTCCAATCAAATCATTGAAGGACACAGAAGTTCCTAAGACACCTTTTGTCCGATCTTGCAGCATAAAAGAAAAAAGTTCAGCAAAAGACAGCAAGCTACTTGCTGTCATTGGACTCAGTGGGTCCAGATTGTTCTGCTGCATGTCCAATGCATATTTCCATAAATTGATGCACCTTTCAAAATTGCCAGAATCAGCATAGACTGCACCTCTGTATCTTATATAGTAAGAGGTATCAGGATGTGAAGGACCTAGTATTCTCTCTCTGATCAAAAGTGCCTGCATCCTCATCTCATCGGGATCAGCAATCAAGGCTTCCAGTTCCTCTCCAGAGGTTACTTCTTTGGCATAATCATAAGCCATTATCAACTCCTGGGGCTCTGATTTAGTGAGGACATTAGCCTCATCACTGTATCGCATGTCCATTGCTTTCTTCCAGTATTTCATAGCTCCCAACAAGTCTCTCTTCTTGTCCACAAATGTGGCTCCTAGCAACTCGAGGGCATCAATACGCTCAATTTTGCTTGTTTGTGGGTGCTGAGTCAAGAAGTCCACAATGTTGGTGTGACCAGTTACACTGGCTGAAAGCAGTGGGGTCATTCCATAACCATCTTTCTCCATTTTGGCGCCATATTTGAGCAACATCTTCATAATCTCCAGGCTCCCAGACTCAGCACAATCATGCAAAGCTGTGTTTCCTATAAAAAAGGAGAAAAGCAATTAAAATTAACAGCAAACATTTTCATATAAATTTCAATGTTTACAATTTTTATTTGAAATTATAGATAGAATCAACTTTTAAAACTCCAAAATGTGTTCAACTAATACACACGAGGAAGGAATTGTCAGTTGACAATCCAGCTATGGAGGGAGCCATTCTAGACTTGGTATTGGGGAATCAGCCAGGCTAGGTGATTGATGTTTCAGTAGGGGAACATTTTGGGCTTAGCGACCATAATTTTATAAGTTTTTTGAAGAGGTATAATTCATACCATAATTAGTTCCTCCAATATAAGTTTTTTGAAGAGGTGACAAAGAAAATTGATGAGGGAAGGGCTGTGGCTGTAGTTTATATGGACTTAGCAAGGCATTTGACAAAGTCCCACATGGCAGACTGGTACAGAAACTAAAATCACATGGGATTCGAGGTGGGCTGGCTAGATGGATACAGAACTGGCCTGGTTATAGAAGACAGAAAGTAGTGGTGAAAGGGTGTTTTTCAGAATGGAGATCTGTAGCTAGTGATGTTCCGCAGGGATCAGTGCTGGGACCTTTTGTTTGTAGTATATATAAATGATCTGGAGGAAAATGTGGGTGGTCTGATTAGTAAGTTTACGAATGACAAAGATTGGCAGAGTTGCTGATTATGCAAAGGATTGTCAGAAGATGCAACAGGATATAGATAGATTGGAGACTTGGGCACAGAAGTGGCAGATGGAGTTTAATCTGGACAAATGCGAGGTGATGCATATTAGAGGATCTAATTAAGGTATGAATTATACTGTAAATGGCAGAACCCTTAGGAACATTAACAGAGAGATCTGGGCATGCAGGTCCACAGTTCCCTAAAAGTGACAACACAAGTGGCCAATGTGATTAAGAAAGCATATGGCATGTTTGCCTTCATCAGCCGGGGCACTGAGTACAAGAGTTGGGAAATCATGTCGCAGCTATATGAAACTTTGGTTAGGCCGCATTTGGAGTATTGCGTGCAGTTCTGGTCACCACACTATCAGAAGGATGTGGAAGCTTTGGAGAGAGTGCAAAGAAGGTTCACCAGCATGTTACCTGGTCGCGAGGGTGTTGACTATGAGGAGAGGTTGAATAAACTAAGATTGTTTTCACTGGAAAGATGGAGGTTGAGGGGAGACCTGATAGAAGTCTACAAAATTATGAGGGGCATAGACAGGGTGGACAGTCAGAGGCCTTTTCCCTGGGTGGAAGTGTCAATTACAAAAGGGCACAGGTTCAAGATGAGGAGGAGGAAAGTTTAAGGGAGATGAGCGGGGAAGTTTTTCATGCAGAGAGTGGTGGGTGCCTGGAACGCTTTGCCAGAGGATATGGTGGAAGCAGACACATCAGCAACATTTAAGAGGCATCTGGATGGGTACATGAATAGGGAGGAATAGAGGGATACGGACTAAGGGCAGAAGGTTTTTTAAAGTTAGGGCATCATGATCAACACAGGCTTGGAGAGCCGAAGAGCCTGTTCCTGCGCTGTACTTTTTTGTTTTTACTAAGGTCCTCATGACCATAATATTGTCATTTATATAGCACATTTAATATAATAAACACAGGCATTACAAAGCAAAATGTGACAAAGCAACTTAATGAGATACTAGGTCAAATGATCAAAATCTTGATCAAGAGATACATTTAAGGAATGTCTTAAAGGAGAGTTAGGAATGGAAATCTAGAGCTTAGGGCCTAGACAGCTGAAAGCACTGTCACCAACGGTGGAACGATTAAAACTGGAGGCATTCAAAGAGTCCAGAACTAAAAAAGCACAAATTATTTCAGAGGATTGTAAGGTGGAGAGTACAGAGTTAGGGAGGAGTGAGATCATGAAGGGAATTAATTTTTTTTTAAAAATTGCAGCCTTGCTTAACTGGGAACTAGTCGACATTAAGGGATACAAGTATGATAAAATGAACGAGACCAGATGCAAGTTAGTCAGAACAGCTTTATTTTACCTCAAATTTAGATGGTAGACGGGGGGGGGAGGGTGGGCAGAATGCATCAGGAGTGCCAAATTCAGAAGCAGCTCAGGCACGAATAACACTTTCAGTAGATAAAGGGGGGGGGGGGGGGGCAGTAAGAGAGAGCGATGCGATCTGAATCTCATCTTAGAGTCATAGAGAACATCAAGGTTGTAGCGAGGATTGAAATCAATGGCTTCACTATTTTCAAAATATAACTGGAGCAAATTTCTGCTCATCCAACACGTGCTGTCAGAGAAGCAGTCTAATAATCAAACTTGAGGTATTGCTTGGCGAGAGCTGGCTTTCATGAGCATTTATCTGGAAACTGGCATCTTTTTTCTGATGACTGCTACGTCCAGAAGACACAAAAGAGGTCATAAACTGTCATACATTACTTTCTGCTTATTTGAAAATGGATTTGCTGGACCAAATACAAGGCTCATACAGGTCACAATTTGAAAGTTGGCTAGAGTTCAGGAAACTTCCAAAAGTAATTGCAGGACAAAGCTCAACCCTCAACATTGTGAGGGCCCATTGTGTGAATCCATTACACCCAATGAAACAAGTGAGCAGCAGACAGGCTGCCCCCCCTCGCCTGGACTAAAACAGAGAGAGCCATTGAAACTTCATCTGTCAACAGCCACCATCAATTTCAAAGTGGACCATGGATTTTGACCAGAGACATAGAAACTGTTTGCCAAACTGGCTCATCAATGGGCAACACCACATGACCTAACTTCCTCTGGCAAGTGTTAATGTTACATTGCTGGACTCCTAGGGCAGTCTGCTGTTCACATCCAGCTCAACACCAAAGCAGGACTCCAAGCTGACAACCTCAAGTCTAAACCCCCTCAAAGCCTGGTTCTCTGGAAGATTTCTCCCATTGCCTGTAGAGACCAAGGCTCTGTATCCCAATCTCATCATCACCAACTTTGAAGGAACTCAGTAACACCTACTGTCAGTTAGCTGAACCCACCAGAAGTGTAACTCCTACATGAAGGAACCTTCACTGGACTTGACATTCACATGAATTAATATCTCTATTTTGTTTCAAGTCATTTCTACTTAACACTTTTCTTCTTTCCTATTTCCTACTTGTGTATGCATATATAGTTGAGACAACCATCCCCCCGGTTTGAATGCACAAATAAACAATACTTCTAATTTAACCCCAAAGGGAATTTGCTGTAAGTCACCTTAAAATTATCATAAATCAAGTGTTTGGAGAAATATACCACAGACTACTTCAAAAATTAAAACACCTCTGCTGACAAACAGACAGTTTATCTCTCTCACGTGTGTAACACAATGCTGCATCAAGGGGAGAAATAGGAGAGATCCAAGATTAGACCCTTCCGAGAGGTAATGATGCGCGAGTGAGATGAGAAGCCATTACAGGTGATTGTGCATACAGATCCATCCAACTGGATGATGCTTGGAGGGACTAAACCAGTGGTCACACTCAACATGAGCCTTGTACCACTTTAATTCCTTTCACATTATCAACATGAACATCAAATTCTATTCCTTGCTCTTATACACCTAGGAACACAGGACATAAGAGTCGGACACTTGGTCCTTCAAGCCTGTTCTGCCATTCACTATCATGGCCGATCAGGTTGTGGCCCATACTCCACATTCTTATCTAACCCTCACGATCCTCGACTCCCTCATCTAACAAAAATGAGTTTAACTCAGTTTTGAATAAATTCAATGACTCAGTCTCCATGGATTTCAGGGAGGAGAATTCCAGATACCAACGTTCTTCAGGGGATAAAAAGTTCTTCTCATTTCTGATTAAAAGGAAGACCTATTATTCTTCAACTAGGTCTAGATTTCCCCACAAGAGGAAACATCCTCATGATATTTGCCCTATTAAGTTGATACAGGATCTTACATCTTACCAGCTCTCAGTCTTGATGGGCCGAATGGCCTCCTTCTGCACTGTAGGGTTTCTATGATTTCTTCTCAACTCATGGGTATAGGCCCAACATATTCAACCTTTCTTCAGTTGGGCTGGGGGTGAAGAGAAGGGGGGGGGGGCGGGGGGAAGAGAGAGAGAGAGTGGAGTGAAGAGTGCCAGGGGGAGGAGGAGTGAAGAGTGCCGGGGGTTGGGGGGAGGAGGAGTGAAGAGTGCCGGGGGTTGGCGGGGGAAGAGGGGAGAGAGAGAGCGGGAAGAGAAAGTGCAGCGTAAAGAAATAGGGCAGAGAGAATCTTCCCGGATTCATTACCTTTCACGCTCTTCCTGTTGACATCGGCCCCTTTCTCCAGAAGATATTTGGCTATCTCCCGGTGGCCCTTGTAGCAGGAGATCATGAGGCAGGTATGGCCGTGCCTGTTGGCCACCTCCATGTCGGCGCTGTTTTCTATCAGGTACCTGACGATGTCCAGGTGACCGTCGAAGCAGGCGGCCCTCAGAGGGGTCGAGTTGGTCAGCGTGGTGTTGTTGACCGAGGCGCCGTGCTCGAGCAGCGAGCGCACCACGGTGAGGTGGCCGGCGGCCGAGGCGGCCCAGAGCGGCGGCGCCCCCTCGATGGTTTCCCCGTCGAAGCTGACCGAGCCGCCCAGCTCCACGTCGGCGCCGCACTGCTCCAGCAGGTAGACCACCACGTCCAGGTGGCCGTAACGGGCCGCCATCAGCAGTGCCGTGGCGCCGTTGGTCTTCTCGGCCGCCAGCTGCGACACTTCGTCCGGGCTCTTGGCGATCAGCAGCTTCTGCAGCAGCCGCAGTTTGCCGTCGCGGGCCGCGTTGAAGACCGCCGTCTTGAAGTCCATGGCGAGGCGGCAGCTGAAAACTCGGCCTGGCCTCGGGCCCTGGTGCGCCTGCGCCCTGCTCTCCGGGGGCTCGCGCTCTGCCCTCGCGCCGCCGGCCGCTGCTCGAGCTCCAACCGCCACCTCCCCGCCCTCAGTCACTCACTCCCTCCGACCGGCCGCCGCAACTCTCCTCTTAAGCTCTGTCCCCTCGCGTTTTCTCCTTCTTGTCAGGGAACTTTTCGGACTCTCTCTTTATTCTGTCCTTGGCCTTTTCCCCACCCCGCCGCCTCCTCCTCCTCCTCCTCCTCCTGGTTAGTTTTATTTTTTTTGTGTTGTGTGAAATCGAAATCTCTCCACTGTCAGAATGTGACTTGACTTTTCTGCCAAACGGGACAGCTTTTGATCGTTTTTTTTTTCACTTTTCCTCCCGTCAACAGTTCGACGCCGACCCGAGCAGCTGAGAGAGAGAGAACGCCGAGACTAACTTTTATGAGCGGAAGCTGCTCAAGTTTCGCCTCAATTGGACAGCAGCACCAGCGGGCGGGCCGGGCGGCGGCGGCGGCGCAGTCTGAGCTGGAGAGAGAACGCTGCCCATTATGACGGAGCCACAGATCCGGTTTCTATGGTGTCAGACAGCCAATAGGAAAGCGGCAGGCGTTTAGGGGCGGGGACTCTCCGGGGAGAGGTCAGCTGGGCAGAGAGAGCTTTGCAACTTGCAACAAAATGTTCCTCTTGGCAAAGAAGCGCCACAGGCACATGGCGACGTGGAGCACCATCTAGCGTGCTGTCTCGGTAGAAAAATATATCAGTTGAGTCTTAATTTAAAAAAAACTTTCTCTCGTTCCAGTTTTCTTTCCAACTGCTGACTCATGCTGCTTTCGCCCCAGCCCGCATTCAAGTAGTGATTGCACTTTCAACTCAAGAACTCTCCGTTTTCATGGACTGGCTTCACGGTGCACGTAAAAACTCGCCATCATCTTTAGGGGTCTCCCAGCTGCTGAGATCCACCTACGTATGTAGAGTTACTATTTACGCAACTTGGAATGATTTCCCCATAGGGATAATCATCGTTTTCTCTTCATTCATAGCATTTGCCCCCAATTCGTAAATGCCCATTTAAGGACATTTTAAGAGTCAATCGCATTGCTGCGGATCTGGAGTCACACAGATCAGTTAATGACGACAGATGTGCTTTCCTAAAGTACATTAATGAACTGTCTGGGATTTTACAATTGGACTTTTAATTGTTGAATCCAAATTTAACCGTGTGTCATTGTAGAATTTGAACCCAGTTCCTCAGAGCATTGCCCTGGATCTCTGGAATACTAATCCAGTGACAACATCACTACGTTGTGTCCTGCAAGTACCAAAGAGGATTCACTTAGTTTTGCGGTTCCATTGCATTGTACATTATCTTGAAGCCACCTAGCCCCCAGGAATCTGCTAGTCTTCATCGTTCCACCCCCTGCCCTGATTCCAAGAAGGATGGTCACTAGATGACTGTCAAACTGGCAAGTACAGGTTTTGACTAAATAGACAGCAAAAAATAGACACTTTTCATGAACAGCACAAGTGTCCAACTTCCTGACAGGGTTGCCAAACTTCCAGGATGGGCCTGGGCTGGTGTCTCCAGGAATTGAAGATCAATCTCTTGGGCACTGCTGTGTGCAACCCTGGAGAAAAATCATTGGGACATTTAAAAAAAATGCTTTTTATCACATTCTTTGAACACTGAGCAGCACGGTGGCACAGTGGTTGCCACTGCTGCCTCACTGTGCCTGGGAGACCTGGGTTCGATCCCTGGCTTGGGTCACTGTCTGTGCGGAGTCTTCATATTCTCCATGTCTGCGTGGGTGCTCCGGTTTCCTCCCACAGTTGGTTAGGTGCATTGGCCATGCTGAATTCTCCCTCAGTGTACCCGAACAGGCGCCGGAGTGTGGTAACTTGGGGATTTTCACAGTAACTTCATTGCAGTGTTAATGTAAGTCTACTTGTGACACTAATAAATAAACTTTAAAACTTTTCTTTACCAGATCTATACATATTGAAAATGTGGGGAGAAAAGGCTGATAGTCAAACAATATTGAATTGGGTAATTAGTCGTTTTGCTTTCCATTAGGCATTGGAAGACAGTGTCACAAGGATGGATGTGTTGGCCGACGAATGGCAAGTCACATGATGAAATCCCCAGTAATATATTTAATCACAGGTGGCAACCCTACTTGCTGAACATACTATATCTTGTTAAAATAAAAGCAAAATAGTACAGATTCTGAAATCTGAAATAAACACAAGAAATGCTGGAAATATTAAGATCAGAAAACCTGTGGCATGAGAAACGGAATTAAAATTTCAGGACTTTCATCAGGATCCTACTGAGTGCTGATTTTCCCTTAACGGAGGGGTAAGGTTAAAATAGCAATTGTGTTCTCATAAATTCTGGTTGGTATCTACAACAGTAATTTGAATTTACACAACACATAACATAGTGACATAGTAATCCCAAGGTGCTTGAGGGATGCTATCAAACACAATTTGACACAGACTCCTAAGAAGATATAAAAACAGATGACAAAATGCTTGGTCAAAGTAGGTTTTAAGGAGTGCCTTAAAGAATGACAGAGAGGTAAAATGGATTACAGAGGGAATTCTAGAGCTTATGGCCAAGAAGATTGAAAGCACATATCTCTGCCAATTTGGGAGTGAAGAAAATCAAGGATGTGCAAGAGGCCAGTATTAGAGCAGTGTGGAATCAAGCCTTGAATATCAAACCCTGAATACATGGGCATATTTTCTTGCACCTGGCCTCCAGATAATTGCTTGAAAGCTCAAAATTAACTCTGCTATGATCTGCACCAGCTTTCAACATGGTGGAAGCAGGTTCATGTACAAGCTTGTGCCTTTTCAGCCACCTTTAATGTTCCAGATTTCAAATTCTGTGTCCCAGAATTGTACATTCACTTGTTTGATTTGATTTATTATTATCACATGTATTAGTATGCACTGAAAAGTATTGTTCCTTGCAAGCTATACAGACAAGGCATACTGTTCATAGAGAAGGAAAGGAGAGAGTGCAGAATGTAGTGTTACAGTCAGAGCGAAGGCGTAGAGAAAGATCAACTTTGTGCGAAGTAGGTCCATTCAGAAGTCTGCCGGCAGCAGGGAAGAAGCTGTTCGTGAGTCGGTTGGTACTTGACCTCAGACTTTTGTGTCATTTGGAAAAGGAGTAAGAAAACCAAATCTGCTAAATCCCTGATTGAGGCTCTGATTTATTATTGAGTCTGTCTTGTCTTCAGTTATGCTTTCCTGTCACATTATTCTTAAATTTCCTTTATAAATTAGTGGCATGCCACATAATTCAACTCTTATTGACCTGATTCATGTTGTTTTGCTATAAAGCAAATACCAGACTTCATATAGTTATATCTAATTTTATTATAAATCAAGGTATTCCATTTTGAAAGGAGCCATGAGTCAGACACTGCACAGAAGTCAAAGCTTTACTTTAATTTCTCAAGTGCATTGCAATACTGTTGCCAGGTTTTCAGTATTTTTAGAAGCACGATGGGAAAAGCAAATATCAGACTGTGTTGTTCAGTGAATAATTACCATTTTGATTGTAATGTGCTATGGTATAAGTCAAAGTATTTATGAAAATGCATTGTATAACATGAATCAGTTGGTAAACCTAAGTTTCCTTGGTGGTATGAGGCTCCTCAGCAGCTGCCTCCTTGATTCTTATTACCACAGGGCATTCATTAACTTTTGGTGGAGGGTCACTTACTTGAAGACTTGTGTCATAATTCGTAATAAGAAGTTTAACAACACCAGGTTAAAGTCCAACAGGTTTATTTGGTAGCAAAAGCCACACAAGCTTTCGAAGTTTCGAAGGGGTCAGCTTCGAAAGCTTGTGTGGCTTTTGCTACCAAATAAACCTGTTGGACTTTAACCTGGTGTTGTTAAACTTCTTACTGTGTTTACCCCAGTCCAACGCCGGCATCTCCACATCATAATTCGTAATGCCATTCTATGGTCTGGATTGTTGTCTTGGACTTGAGAAATGTGAGTTGGGTCCATTCCCAACTTCTGAAGCTTGAGCCTCAATTCCAACATAGTTTTGTCTCTGAGCGATGTGGGTGGAGAGGGGTCAGGTTTTGCGAGCAACGAGGCAGTACAGAAGGAGTGTGAGAATGGACAAGCTCATGTTTTCCCAGATTACACTCCATTTGCCAGATCTTTTCTCACTCACTTAAACTATCTTAAACCCTTTTTAGCTTCCTTATTTTAAAATTCTCTGGACCTAAATCTTTAAACTGATATGGAACATCTTCACGGAGAAAATGTAATATGTATGTCAGTGGTGGGAGAGATTCAGCACTTCTTAAACGAGCAATGGATCAACCCCTGTAATGTGAAATAGATGATTGTAGCAATGTTCTCACTCGCTGCTCCAGGATCAGATTGAGTGCAAAATCCAGGAATGTTCTCATGCGCTTCTAGGATCAGATTGGGATCTGCCTCCAGGAATGTTATCACCTTTCCTTGAATTCAGCAGAGGAGGACCATGAACTGGAAAAGAAAGAGGGAATAGACTACGAAAATAAACTATTGAGAAATATAAAAAACAGATTGTAAAAGCTTCTATAGGTTTGTAAAAAGGGAAAGATTAACAAAGACAAATGTGAGTGAAATACAGGTAGAAAAAGGAGAATTTATAATAGGGAGTAAGGAAATGGCAGAGAAACTAGGCAAATACTTTGATTGAGATGTTCTGGTCCCGTGGTGGAAATTGGTGCAGGCGAGTCTGGAAAATTTGGAAAACAGCCAAAAGTCCGTTTACTTTGAGGGGAATCATACCCTTTAGCTGGGATTTTCAGTTCCCATTCACGTTGAGTGGGTTTGATGGCGAGAGCGGAAAATATTGTGAAAAGGCCTAAGTTGTGTTTCACATTAACGAAGTGATCATTCCCTCTCCGCCCCAACCCTCCTGGCCGCATTTAACATCAGGAACCTCATTGTAACACATTTGGGACTGAAAGTTGATGAATCCCCTGGACCTGATGATCTACATCCCTGAGTGTTGAACGAGGTGGTTGTAGTGATAGTGGATGCATTGGTCATCATCTTCTAAAATTATATAGATTTGGGAACAGTTCCTGCAGATTGAAAGGTAGTAAATGTAACCACACTATCTAAGTAGAGAGAGAGAGAATACAGGAAATTGCAAACCTGTTAGCTTGACTTCAATAGTAGGGAAAATGTCAGAATCTATTCTAAAAGATATGATAACTGGACACTTAGGAAATAATGATAGAATGGGCAGAGTCAACTTGGATTATGAAAGGGACATCATGTTTGACAAACCTGGTGGAGATTTTTGAGGAGATCAATCGCAGAATAGATCAGGGGGAACCAGTGGATGTGGTGTATTTGGATTTTCAGAAGGCTTTTGATAAGGTTCCACACAGGGAGCAGAACTTTCCCCTCCCATCATAGGTTCCATGGCGGGAGCGGGAATGCAGAGTGTTTCCTGTTGATGAGCAGGGTGGGTCATTATACGCAATTGTGCACTCCCCACTTGATTATGAATGTGCACAATTTGCGACATATGTACAATGGGATAGAGAAGAAATCGCACACCCCACCATCATGCTTGGGCACCATATTTAAAAGGCACCCGGATAGCCAATGGTTCAGCATGCCAGAACTTCAGGGCACTGAGATAGCCTTCAGAAGGCACTAAACACCAGCCTCACACATCTGCTGCAATAATTTTAAAATATCTTTCTTCAGCTTCCAAGCTTTTCTTTGGCGTTTTTTTCCTGATGATTTTTCCTCAGCACTTGTGCTTCTGGAGGTTATTTTCAGGTAAGACCACTTTGCCAATTTTTTCTTAGTCTTCCAGCATTTTAGTTTTTTTTTCTGCATTTTCTGTGAGATTTTGTCCTGCAGTGACTGCAGCCTTTCATCAAATCAGGAATTCTGAGCTTAAGTTCAAATAACTGCAAGCACTTGCTAAACATTTGATTATCCAGGGCACAGAGTTCCCACATGACACAGGAATTGCAAGCAACAAACTCCAGCTATCCCATTATTTTCCTTAAATGTCGATCTACTTAAGTTATATATGTTATTAATTTACAATCCCCTCACTCCTATTTACTAGAACATAGAACAGTACAGTACAGGCCCTTCGGCCCTCAAAGTTGTGCCGAGCTTTGTCTGAAACCAAGATCAAGCTATCCCACTCCCTATCATTCTGGTGTGCTCCATGTGCCTATCCAATAACCGCTTGAAAGTTCCTAAAGTGTCCGACTCCACTATCACAGCAGGCAGTCCATTCCACACCCTAACCACTCTCTGAGTAAAGAACCTACCTTGGACATCCCTCCTATATCTCCCACCATTTATCTTATAGTTATGCCCCCTAGTAACAGCTACATCCACGCGAGGAAATAGTCTCTGAACGTCCACTCTATCCCCCTCATCATCTTATAAACCTCTATTAAGTCGCCTCTCATCCTCCTCCGCTCTAAAGAGAACAGCCCTAGCTCCCTCAACCTTTCCTCATAAGACCTACTCTCCAAACCAGGCAGCATCCTGGTAAATCTCCTTTGCACTCTTTCCAATGCTTCCACATCCTTCTTATAGTGAGGAGACCAGAACTGCACACAATATTCCAAATGTGGTCTCACCAAGGTCCTGTACAGTTGCAGCATAACCCCACAGCTTTTAAACTCAAACCCCCTGTTAATAAACGCTCACACACTAGAGGCTTTCTTCACAGCTCTATCCACTTGAGAGGCAACCTTCAGAGATCTGTGGATATGAACCCCAAGATCTCTCTGTTCCTCCACATTCCTCAGAACCCTGCCGTTGACCCTGTAATCTGCCTTCAAATTTGTCCTACCAAAATGAATCACCTCACACTTATCAGGGTTAAACTCCATCTGCCATTTTTCGGCCCAGCTCTGCATCCTATCAATGTCTCTGCAGCCTACAACAGCCCTCCACCACATCCACGACTCCACCAATCTTGGTGTCATCAGCAAATTTACTGACCCACCCTTCAGCCCCCTCCTCCAAGTCATTGATAAAAATCACAAATAGCAGAGGACCCAGCACTGATCCCTGTGGTACACTGCTGGTAACTGGTCTCCAGTCTGAAAATTTTCCATCCACCACCATCCTCTGTCTTCTATGAGATAGCCAGTTACTTATCCAATCGGCCAACTTTCCCTCTATCCACACCTCCTTACTTTCTTATTATGCATAGAAAGTTACCAGATTTTTATTTAATGCAATTTGAGTGCCTGTAACATTAGTAATCTCTACCTTGTTAATTTTGATTTATCCCTTTAGATCTAATTATTTGTTGGTTATTTGTATTTTTTTAATCATTCGTGGAACATGGGCATCCCTGGCTGGCCAACATTTATTGCCCATCCTTAGTTGCTCTTGGAGGGCAGTTGAGAGTCAATCACATTATATATTTATTGTTGGCCTTTTGTTTAAAGCATTTTGCAAATGCCCTCTGCACCTAATTCCAGTTGCTATTCCATGAAATGTATGCTTCTGGCTCTGTACACACTTCTCCTGGGCTTCGATATTCTTTCATTTTCCTTGTCTCTTTTTCATGTATGGATATTCAGAAGGATAATTTTCTTTGTTCCTGTACAGCTCAGGTGGTCCAGCTTGCTTTTATCACTGACCTTTGGTCAGACAATGAAAGAACCATAGAATCCCTACAATGCAGAAGGAGGCCATTTGGCCCATTGAGTCTGCACCAATTCTCCAGAAGAATACCTTACTCAGGCCCACCCCCTATCCCCGCACATTTACCATGGCTAATTCACCTCACCTACACCTAACCTGCACATATTTGGACTGTGGGAGGAAACCGGAGCACCCGGAAGAAGCCCATACACACAAGGGGAGGACGTGCAAACCCCACACAGACTGGAATTGAACTGGGTCCCTGATGTTGTGAGGCAGCAGTATTAACCTTTGTGCCAATAATAAACAGTATTTTGTCATTTGGCTGATGAGAAGCATACGCCCACAAGAAACTCTCAAGATTTTAAGTGCATTTAAAATGGGAAAAAAAGTATTTCTGGTTCTCTTGGGGTACATTTGATTTGATTACACCTGTGACTTAACCTTACAATGGGCTAGTATTCCAATCTGTAGTTCAAAGAGTGAGCAATAAATGGTGCCAAGTGAGCAATGCCCACATCCATGAACAAATGAAAATAAATACCAATACAGATCCATTTTGAATGAAGACAGCATCAGAACCTGGAAGAAAGGGAATTAAGCATGCACATGGAAAGGTGGTTTTTCTTGGAAGTGTGGTTATCTGATTGCTTCATTGCTTGGATGGGAGTTGTTGCTTTACAATGTCTATTGGTAACTCCTTGAAGGTACCTTCTCAATTTGATTCCGTGTGAAGATACCAGAATTAAAAAAATACAAGGATATTCATTCTTTATTCATGCCTGTTTTTTCCAACTTGCTTCCAATATATGGCGTATTTATTTTTATAATATATAATCCCTCAGCTTTGTTTTTTCTGCAGATGTTTGCAAGCTGCAAATTCCATACTTTAGCAGAAGAGGTCAGAACTGGGTGAAAGTTATCCAAACGTCAAAGGAAACTTTCATATTGCCTGTACTTTTGTAGTGCTCTTATAAAGCAGATGACATTTGATCATGAATGGTGTGGGAGGGAAAGAAATGAAACTGATGCAGGAAAGATTTGTTTTAGGAATGATGCATTAGAAGGTCATGCGTGATTCACTTGAAAAATCTCTAAGACTGACAGGTATGCTTCTTATTTTCTGATTACTTCTAAACCTTACCAATACAATGAATGAAAGAAAGAAATGTACAATCCAGTCCAGGTCATAGAGAGATTGGGCAGAATTTTACGACCTCTTTGTGCCCATTTTGCGGTGGGAAAATGTAATAAAATCAGACGTAAAGCAGCTAATGGGAATGGCGCCCATTTTTGCGCCTCTCGTGATTTTACAACACCTGGATTTCCGACACAGTCAGCCTCTCGCCGGAAATGGACAAGAGGCTGATTAATTTATTTAAATTTATTTAAATAGTATTTTGCATGTGTTTAGTGAGCCTACCGCTCAATCGTGCGGGCTCACTTGCCTTTATGGCCTCGCCGGAAGAAGTTCTCTCTGGTGAGAAAAACACCTGCTCCCCATGAATGGAGAACAGTTGTGTTGGCCTCACCAGTGAAACCAGAGGCCAATAAGGCCTCCCCGGGGAGGCCGAGTGCAAGGTGGGGGTGCCCCTTGGGGAGTGCCAGACTGGCAGTGCCACCCTGGCACCTTGCCACTGCCAGCCTGCCATCTGGGCATTGCCCATAGGGCACCTTGGGACCGTTCAGCGGGCAGTACCAGGGGGTGGGGCCTGTGGGGGCAGTGCCAGGGTGGGGCCATTGGGGGTGTGTGCCAGGGGATGGGGCCAATGGGGTGTGTGTCAGGGGTGGGGCCAATTGGAGGTGTACTGAGGGCAGAGCCAATGTGGTTGCGTCAGGGGGTGGGGAAATAGGGGGTTCGAGGGAGGGAAGGAGGGGGGCCCGCTGCCACTCTGCCTGCGACTGGTGGGAGATGGAGGGGGGCCATGATTGGTCTGGGCGGCAGGGGCTGTATTCCGGGCCGCGGGCCCCCCTGTGATTGTGGGGGTGGGGTGATTACTGGTTGAGGTTGCCTGCAGTAGCAGGGGCCTGACAGCTTTCGCCCTGCCTGTCAGACCCCTGCCATTGCTAATGCGCATGTGCAGAAACAGAGATCTGCACATGTGCAATACCTCTCTCTACAGGCTGGCTGGTGAAGTAAGCCCTGCCCACAGCCTCTCTGGCTAGAAACTGACCCTGCCATCTTTTCAGAGACAGAGGCTGGAATTTTACCAGCATGCCCGCCCGAGGCTTGTAAGATTGCGCCCGAGACCAACAGGGTCTGCAAGCCTCGCCCGCCCCAATTTCGGGGTGGCTGTGTCGATAAAATCAAGGACAGAGTGCATAGAATTTGGTGTAACAACTCGCCCAAAAAAACAGATCAGCAACTCTCCCATTTTCACGTTAGCTGGACACTTAGAAAAAAATCTTGTAAATTCCACCCATTCTCTTTTTCTAACCCCAAACAATGTTAAACCTCCATGAATTCATTAATTCCTAATTCTGCAAATACCTTTTCCTGTCTTTTGCAAAATACAAGTTTTGTTTTTATCCCACACACATACTGTCACAGTTTGAATCAAGTGTTAGTTATTTCAGAGTACAGTTTTACATTTAATTAAATATTGTAGGCAAGACACATTGTAGACAGTAATTAGATTTATTTTGAAAGGCATAAAATAGGTTGTCAATTCCATTGTGTAGTAAGATCAATTAAAACTTGTAAGTCCGCACGCAATAAGCTGAAAGGATATAAAACAACACCTTCCTCAATTGTTCAAGCTGAGGCCATGACTTTCAGCTCCCATTCACATCGGCCGGGTTTGGCAACGAGAGCCTAAAATACCACGAAAAGGCCAAAGTCGCACTTTATGTCACCATGAAAGCTTGTCGCAATCATCCCTCCGCCCATCAGTGGTGGGCCGTGTTTCTCACGTTCAATGTCAGGAACCTCATTTGATTATATTTACATCTCATTATCAAGGCCATATGCTGGAATCATACCCCCCCCGGCGTGATGTCTGAATGCCGAGAATCATGACTAGCTTCAAAAGGCATGCACTTTGTGAGCCTTTCCAAGGGGAGCTCAGAGGTGAGCATAGCATTCATAGAGTAACTCCACGTATTAAGGAGGCTGACCTGGGGGTACCGGCTCTGACTGGGAGGACCAACCTTTGACTTGGGAGTGCCCAAGCTCTGACTGGGGGTGATCAGCCTTTACCAGGGACAACCAGGCTCTGATTGGGAGGGGGTGACCAGCTTTTAATCCGGGGGCATTCATGCTCTGACTGGAGGTGACCAGCTTTTGACTAGGGGAAACCAGGCTCTGACTGGGAGTGATCTGCCTTTGACTCAGGGGAGACCAGGCTTGACTCGAAGGACACTGGAGTAACACTGAAACAGCACGGGGTGGGGGAAGACTCCAGGGTACTGGGGGGGATGACTTCAGGTCAATGGGGGAAGATGCCACAATACTAGTAGCCCAGTTGGAGCGTACTGGGGGAAGACTCCAGAGTATTGGGGCCTACTCACATGCTACTAGTGGGGAGATACCAGGGTACCGGGAGCCTAGTTGGAGTATACTGAGGGAAGTCTCCATGGTACCAGGGATCTGGTCAGAGGCTACTAAGTAGGAGACTCTAGACTACTGAGGGGAAGACTCCAGGGCACCAGGGGCCTTGTCAGAGGAGACCAGAGTTGACTCAGAAGATTTGCAGCTTGACCAGGGGTGGGGGGGGGGGGGGGGGGTGGGTGCGGGTTAACTCGGGAGATTTGTTGCTTGACTTGAGGGAGACTGGGGTGGGGGAGGGGGTGGGGGAGGGGGGGGCGGGGAGATTGTTAAGTGTGAAAAGCACTATTTTTGAGATTGCCTTCTGCTGCTGGGCCATGGGCTTCTTGCAGGGGCCTCACAGAGGTAAAGGAAAGCCTGGGATGTGCAGTGGGGGCGGGGGTGTAGAGACATGATGTTTCTACTCAAGTCTGGAGAAATGGGGGGGGGGGGGGGGTGCGGAGAGGTGGCAGTGTTTCAGGAGGTGGGATGTTGATAAGGGCAAGACTAATAGATAATTCAGAGATCATTACCCCGTTGCAGCTGAGACTGTTCCGCTGTAACTCAGTTGACATGCCTGGAGTCTACCTAATTACACTGCCCTTTCTGTGGCCTCGTGGAGTCCGTGGACCATGTCTACGTTCTGTGTTTTAGGCTGCACACCCTTTTTGGTTTCCTCAAACACCTTTTACTGATGTTTTGTTTGCACTTCAGTCCCACGCTCCTGATCTACGGGGACCTGGTGCGGAGAGGGGCGGGTCGGGATGCCGACCTCCTCGTGAACCTGCTCCTGGGCCTGGCGAGACGCGCCATCAATAGGTCCAGGCAGCGGGCGATCGACGGGACCGTCCATCCCGACTGTCTGCCCCTCTACCGCGGCTACATTCGCGGCCAGGTGTCTCTGGAGAGGGAGCATGCGGTGTCCACGGGCGCGGTTGACGCCTTCCGCGACCGCTGGGCGCCGCAGGGGCTGGGGTGTATTATCGACCCCGATAATCACCTTTTGGTTTGACGTTTTAAGTTTCCTTTCGACTTTGATTTTGGTTCGGGCTGTTCTCCCCTTCCTTTTGGGGAGCCGCCCCTTTTACTTTGTCCCTAAGTTAATTTGAGTTCGTTTATTACGTTGGTACCCGAAAAAGCTACCTAATTACATACATTCGCGGCCAGGTGTCTCTGGAGAGGGAGCATGCGGTGTCCACGGGCGCGGTTGACGCCTTCCGCGACCGCTGGGCGCCGCAGGGGCTGGGGTGTATTATCGACCCCGATAATCACCTTTTGGTTTGACATTTTAAGTTTCCTTTCGACTTTGTTTTTGGTTCGGGCTGCTCCCCCCTTCCTTTTGGGGAGCCGCCCCTTTTACTTTGTCCCTAAGTTAATTTGAGTTCGTTTACTTGATTGGTGTCGAAAGAAATACCTAATTACATAATTGTGCCCACTTAAACACCACTTATGTGTGTGAGCACCACTGATTGCTGCTAAGCATTTAACCACCGATGCACAGACTTCCAAAATCCAATTATTCTCTCGCCAGATATAGGCCAAATGATCCTGAATAAGGCTACTCTTCTCACTCCACACCATTAGCTCTGGAGACCCTAAAGATCCATTTGCACAGCTATTTCTCATCTACATACTGCACTCGGCAACATCAGCTGAACAGATGGCTCTTCACATGTACAGTGACACCCATTCTAATTCATTACCCTCTATATCAACCCTTCCACCATCTCTATGTTGTCAGACTGATTGTCCAAAATCCAATTCAATCCAGCTGAAGTTTTGTCCAATTAAACATTGAGAAGACCCAAGCCATTGTCATCAACTCCAATACATTTCCTTACTCCAATTTAGTCCCCTCCCTGGCCGCCAAATGAAACCATTCAGAACTTCTTTGTTCTACTTGGTGATAAGCTGAACTTGTGCTTCTGTGTGCTTTCTGGCACAAAAGACCAGCTACACCTACGTCCATAACTTCTCTCTCTGCACTGGTCTGAGCTAATCTGCAGATGAAACTCTCATGCATGCTTTTGCCACTTCCAGACCAGACTATGCTCTTCTGGCTAACCCCTACCTTCCGTGAAATTCATCTCATCCAAATCTCTGCTGCCCATATCCTAACCTATAGTTTCCTGCTCACCCATCACTCCTGTGCTTTGGAAACAATTTCCACTTTACAACATTAAATGCTTATTAAGACACATACTGGATCTCAATCTGGAGTGGTCAGTCTGCTGAATGAGTTCTTCCACCTGATTTCCTGTGCCAAGTCTCTCACACTTCCTTGGGTGCAGCAGCGATGCCCTTGTGGGCTGTTGTTTAATACTCCTTGCTGACCCTGGCCCCTTGGCATATAAGGTACTATCTCGAATCGGGTCATATGATTGGATGTCAGTGCCTTATCAATGCCACCAGGATTATGCAAGACCATCTGCATTTGGTAATTACCGATCTCAGCAGGGGAGTGTCTCCAGATGCATACCAGCAATCTGCATTTTAATAAGGCAATTACAGATACCCAAAGAGGCTTTAAAATAAGTAAAGAATTTTTAATAAACACTTTTCTTACTTCCCAGATCTAAAGAATGCCAGTTAGCCATGTGATAATAATGGGGCTAATTAAGTTTTTGGTGCTGGAGGAAAATGAGTGGTAATGGATCATCCACCAACCTTCCTGATTTTACTTTCCATTGAAGACAAGTGAAATGAAAATCAGTTGAAGTGTATAATGGTGGCCGACCTGTTAGCATTCAACATCCACCATCAACAGTTGGAGCCATATGTAATGTTTGTAACATACCTTCATAAATCCTCAAAAATAAAAACTGGAGGGTGCAGGGAAATGATCTGATATTAACATAGTCGAAAAAGACAATCATGTTGCAAAATATGCAGTAAAAACATTTTCCCACCACAAATATAGTGTAGTTCTGTTCATTTGTCTATTTTGGTTTATATTGCTGGAGGGAAAAATAAAACTTTATTACTGTGGTATCAGGCACCTGATGCAATTAATCTTCAACTTGTTGAACGCTTTCATTTTAAATGATCTTTTCACCTATGTCACATCTTTCTACTGCACTCAGTGCATCTACCACTTTATGGTGCCAGAGGACTGGAGAGTGGCGAATGTTGTTCCTCTGTTTAAGAAAGGGAATAGAAATGACCCTGGTAATTATAGACCGGTTAGTCTTACTTCGGTGGTTGGTAAACTGATGGAAAAGGTCCTTAGGGATGGGATTTACGACCATTTCGAAAGATGCGGATTAATCCGGGATAGTCGGCACAGATTCGTGAAGGGCAAGTCGTGCCTCACAAATTTTATTGAATTTTTTGAGGAGGTAACTAAGTGTGTTGATGAAGGTAGGGCAGTTGATGTCATATACATGGATTTTAGTAAGGCGTTTGATAAGGTCCCCCATGGTCAGCTTATGATGAAAGTAAGGAGGTGTGGGATAGAGGGAAAGTTGGCCGATTGGATAGGTAACTGGCTGTCTGATCGAAGATGGTGGATGGAAAATTTTCGGATTGGAGGCAGGTTGCTAGCGGAGTGCCACAGGGATCAGTGCTTGGTCCTCTGCTCTTTGTGATTTTTATTAATGACTTAGAGGAGGGGGCTGAAGGGTGGATCAGTAAATTTGCTGATGACACCAAGATTGGTGGAGTAGTGGATGAGGTGGAGGGCTGTTGTAGGCTGCAAAGAGACATAGATAGGATGCAAAGCAGGGCTGAAAAATGGCAAATGGAGTTTAACCCTGATAAATGTGAGGTGATTCATTTTGGTGGGACTAATTTAAATGTGGATTACAGGGTCAAAGGTAGGGTTCTGAAGACTGTGGAGGAACAGAGAGATCTTGGGGTCCATATCCACAGATCTCTAAAGGTTGCCACTCAAGTGGCTAGAGCTGTGAAGAAGGCCTATAGTGTGTTAGCTTTTATTAACAGGGGGTCGGAGTTTAAGAGCCGTAGGGTTATGCTGCAACTGTACAGGACCTTGGTGACACATTTGGAATATTGTGTGCAGTTCTGGTCACCTCACTATATGAAGGATGTGGAAGCACTGGAAAGAGTGCAGAGGAGATTTACCAGGATGCTGCCTGGTTTGGAGGGTAGGTCTTATGAGGAAAGGTTGAGGGAGCTAGGGCTGTTCTCTATGGAGCAGAGGAGGCTGAGGGGAGACTTAATAGAGGTTTATAAAATGATGAAGGGGATAGATAGAGTGAACGTTCAAAGACTATTTCCTCGGGTGGATGGAGCTATTACAAGGGGGCATAACTATAGGGTTCATGGTGGGAGATATAGGAAGGATATCAGAGGGTAGGTTCTTTACGCAGAGAGTGGCTGGGGTGTGGAATGGACTGCCTGCAGTGATAGTGGAGTCAGACACTTTAGGAACATTTAAGTGGTTATTGGATAGGCACATGGAGCACACCAGGATGATAGGGAGTGGGATAGCTTGATCTTGGTTTCAGATAAAGCTCGGCACAACATCGTGGGCCGAAGGGCCTGTTCTGTGCTGTACTGTTCTATGTTCTATGGTTTGATAAGCCATTTGAAAAATTGGATTACAGATTTTGAGAATGCTTCAATCTCAGTTCTGCAGATAGTTACAAACTACTTAAGCTCTTAAAGCCATGCATGGTAGTGTATTACTAAGTACATGTGCAGAACTGTGACAAGATTGGATTTTTAAAGATATTTCCATCATTACAAATAGCTAGCTCTCCGGCATTTGATATGCAGGCTTACTCTTGAATAATGGACACTTAGGTGAGATACTGGAGAGCTGCTGATGTAGTTGGAATAGTACCCGGCATGACTCAATTAGGTTAGTTTTAACTCTGTTCTTTGAGTGGGAAGTGGCTTTGAAATCAGAGTTCTGCACTTACCACTCCATTCCTACTCTGAGCTCTATTATTATTTTCCTCTATTTTTACCTGAGTTTTTCTCTATTTTTACCTTAATCACTTAAATTATAAATCGGAGTCTTGCGACATAAATTGGGCTTCGATTACAATTTTCAGGCAGCAGTAGAATCGTGCAATATACGCTTGCCCCATCACCCATCTATTTGCTACTAGGAGTTAAAAACAGTCCTAGTATCTTCAAGAATGAGGGAAGCAAACCCAAAAAAATGTTTGATGAATTGTTGCAACCTATTATCCTTATGTGTGAAATCTAATAAGATTATTTCAGAGTATCTCTCTGTCATGGTAATGTTCCCATTGAATTTGAAGCAGGTTGGTGCTTTGTTTCTGAATTTGAAGTGCATTGCCAATGATTCACACTCAAAGGAACAAAACTACCACAAATAAATTTGAAGGAAACACTATATGGGTAGAATGAATCTGTATTTAAGAATGTTTTGTTACCTTCTCTGTTGGTACATTGACAAAATGTCACTTTCTAAAAATAGAATGTGTGCAAAGGAGAGAATGATAAATTAAATATCTTAGAATTGTAAGCACTTTTTGTAGCTTTTTAAAAATCCTGCTCATGAATTTAAATGATATAGTAGGGATCTGCCAGGCAACAGATATCAATATCAAGCACTTCTTGGTCAGAAATAACTTGAGTTAGACATATAATGAAACTCTTTTCACAGCTTTGCAAGAATAATTTTTGAGCCTAATTTCAGACAGGAAAACATCTCTACTGCAGCAGAGTGATCCTTCTCTTCCATTGTTGCTGTTAGCATCCCTCCCCACAAAATGATCTAAAATGGTTATTAAAAAGTAAGTTTAATAAATAAAAAATGACCCAGGAAAGATAGACAGGTACTTAAAGCACTGTCTAATAAACAGATTAAACTTATTGCGTTTTATTGAATTGTTGAGTAGGTTTCATAAGAGGTGCTGAGTTTTTTGTGGTTTAACATTAACTGTTTGTGGATAACATGTAACAATGTGTGTTTATATTATATACAGAGTGTAGCCCAAGCTATGAAGTAATTCCATGCTTTCTTCTACATAGGTCTCTATCCAGTCCACAACTGATCCTAATCACAGATTATGTGTCTCTTTACATTACGCTCTGGTTGGTACTGTTTCCCAGTCCCACATTAACCCTTGCTTTGCCAGATACCCTTATACTACACCAGTCCCCCAAGTCATTACCCAACATATTTGCAATTGTGCTACTCGACACCCTCTTTCAAAGTCCCTCAAAGGAGACCTGTCTCCTTTATGTATTGGTGGCAGGTTTCTAGTGCACTAACTTCTATTGTAGACGGATGCCTATCACTGCCTGTAGGACTGTTCTCAGCCCTGACTGCCAACCCTGGAATTAGTTTATTTAGCAGCAGTGGGAGTTGAGTGCAGAGTTTTCCATGGTGTTAACAGACGAATGGGCTTGGCATCCTCCCTAATGTAATACTGTATACAGTCCTCAGTCACCCCAATCATTTGGGAAACTTTTTTTTAATTTGAAACCAGCCAATTCCTAGTTGATCTCTCAATTTTTGGAAGGAAGTTGAGGTCAACACAGGTTTTTCTGCTTTAAAGGGAAAATTCTTGATTGTGGACTAAAAATAATATATCCTGTATTCATTTATCTTTATATTCGAGCACCGCCTTGCATTATACCTTTAAGTGGGATCTTGATGCCGCTTGCACCGTAAAGCTTTATTGTTGGGTGGCATTAGGGGTTGTGTCATCCGTCATGGTTCCTTTGAAGTTGGTGATCTGACCATTTACTGAGATGTCCACATTCAAAAATGAGAATCTAGGATCCTTGATTTCACCAAGAAGCACAGTAGGATCTCTTCCTGGTGCAGTACCTCAATCTCATGGCTTGTCTTGGGATCATCCACCCGTCTGGGTGTCTTAACTTTACATAGCTTTCCAAAGTGTCCCAGGCGATTACAGTTGAAATACTGCACTGAAATTATGAATATTGTTCTTGCCTGTGGGGTTGTTTAGCTCCACACACTGACAGTCCCAGTACATTGCTGCAGGAGTTCATCTGGGTAGCGTCCTAGGCTTAACTATCTACAGCTCTTCTTTAATGCCTTTCCCCCATCATAAGATCAGAAGTGGGGATGTTCATTGATGATTACACAATGTTTAACACCATTTGTGACTTCTCAGATACTAAAGCAATCCATGTCCAAATATCCAGGCTTGGACTGACAAGTGGAAAGTAACATTTGTGTTACATAAAGCCAGACAATGACCATCTCCAACAAGAGAGAATCTAACCATCACCCCATGACATTCAATGGCATTACCGTCACTGAATCCTCCACTGTCAACATTCTTGGGTTTGCAATAACCAGAAACTTAACTGGACCAGCCATTATATAGTGTGGCTACAAGAGCAGGTCTAAAGCTCGGAATCCTGCGGCAAGTAACTCACCTCCAGACTTCCCAAAGTCTATCCATCATCTGCAAGGCAGGAGTGTGATGGAATATTCTCCACTTGCCTGGATGTGTGCAGCTCCAAAAACACTCAGGAAGCTGGCCACCAACCAGGACAAAGCAGCCTGCCTGATTGGCATCCCATCTACAAACATGTACTCCCTCCACCACTGACACACAGTGGCAGCAGTGTGTACCATCTGCAAGATGCATGCCAAGCCTCCTTAGACGGCACCTTCCAAACCCATGATCAATATCACCTAGAAGTACAAGAGCAGCAGATGGATGAGAATACTAGCACCTAGAAGTTCCCCTCCAAGCAGCACATCATCCTGTCTTCATTGTTGCTGGGTCAAAATTCAGGAACACCCTCACTAACATCGCTGTGGGTGTACCTACACCACATGGACTGCAGCAGTTCACGAAGGCAGTTCACCACCACCTTCTCAAGGGCAATTATGGATACACAACAAATGTTGGCCTTGCCAGTGATGCCCACATCCAAAGAATTAAAAAAATGTCTCCCAACTTCTTGTGGTCTATTTGGGTACTCCCTTTCTGCTGTCTCCCTGGACCTTTGTTGTTTCATTAGCTGGACAGTCACAGTTGCTCTCTAATATGACTTACTTTTGGCACATAAAATAGATTAGTGTTGCTGGCAAATTTCGGACTGACTATTTGGATGGCCTTTTCTGGAGTCAGATCTTACTGGGCCTGTAATATGTCTGAAAGGGCATTGTTAGCCACGCCAACAACAATTCTTCCCTTATGAGTTCTGACTTAAGGGCTGGGATTCTCTCAAAAAGTTCCAAACATGCAGGAAAACAGGAGTATTTCCTGCCGCTTTTATTAGTGTAATTACCAGACCAAATCTCTGACACTCTAAGCACTGCAGAGTGTCTCAGCGGGATTCACTCTGGTAAGCTGGGGCAGGGCCTATTCCCATTTGAGAGGCTGGCAGCATAATGCTGAGTGGGCCACTGTGCATGCGTTGATCTGTCAGAGTGGAGATTGGCGCATGTGTAGTGGTCCCCCATTGCAACCCCCCCTGATCACTGACCTACTGACCCCCCCACCCCCCGATTGCTGGCCTCCCAGACTTCCCTGGGCCAGCCTCTATGTTCCCCTCACCCCCCCTCCGGCAGCCCTGATTCCCCCCCACTCCGATGGCCAGCCCTGATAGCCCTCACTTCCTCCTCCCCCCACTGATCGTCACCCAATAGGCCCCATCCCCAGTAGGCCCTGACCCTCTGGCTCTGCTCCCTTGGCACTGCCTGGTGCCCAGTGGACAGTGCCAGGTTTTCCCTTGAGCAATGCCAGGGTGCCAGTCTGACACTGCCAGGCTGGAACTGCCCAAGGGACAGCCCTCCTTACCCCCAAACTCCCAAGGGGGTCTCAATGGCCTCTGTTCCCTCCAGCATGGTCAGGGTGCCTATCCCCCATTAGTGGGGAGCAGTCATAAATACCCCTGAGGGAACTACTGCCGGCAGGAGAGGAGATGCTAGCAGGCCTGGAGAACACTGTCCCAGGTCCTCTAATCATACTGAAATGCTCATTTCAACATGATAATCAGCTAATTATGCTCTAAAGCTTCACATTGGAGTCACGCGGATGCCCAGGCACCCAGCGAGAATCCCGCAAAACGGTCGCAACTGATGTCTCTAGGTCTGCAGTGCTACTCGAGCAGTGCAGACGGCTGGGAGAATCCCAGAGTCATAGCCTTCTGCCAACCTGTATAGAATCATTCGGTTTTGTATTTGTTGAATATTGCTCTCTCTAAAATGTTGTTGCTTTTTAAATTAAAATATGTATTGAATATTTCATCAAATTTATCTGAGGATTCATTTATCCTTGCCTCAACAATATCATCAGCTATTGGACCTACTGAATAAAGTAGTGTATTTATTTGTTCAACTTCTGTCTTTTATTTAATTCGGAATCTATCATGTATCATAAGATTTTTTCAGGCTAAGTCCCCAATTTTATGGTTGACCTAGCCCTTGGATCAATCAGAATTGGTCTGATAATGTTAATTTGTTGTCCTTGGTTGCTTAACAGTTGAGTACAGCTTTAAATACGTGCAAATTTTAAACATGGCACTTTTTGCATAGAGTTTTCCCATTCTTGCCACATTTTGATGGGCTCCTGTGGCAATGGCAGTCCCAACCTCTTTGGCATTTAGCTTTTTGAATTGTTTTGTTAAGTCAATGATTTAGGGCATTTCCTTTGCTATAGGAGGAGTTTTGGTCACCTTGCAATCAATTCCTGGCTTTGGCTAAAGTTCTGATGCCAGGCTGGCCACAATGATTTTAGAAATGGACTGCTCTGACTTTGTTACAGCACTGAAACCTGGGTTATAACTGATTTCTTTGCTGTCCCCTGCTAAGTCCTTTGACTCTGCAACCTGTTGACATTCAGTGGACCCCCACGAGATCTTGTGGAGTCCTCAGCAGCACACTGGAGATTTTTCTTCTGCTTTTAATTCTGCAATGAAACTCCTTTCAGAATATTTCCCTGTCTTCACTACAGGTGCTTTTAGTCAGGTCAGACCACTGCCCCTTTCATTTTCCAACATTTGAACTTCTGCTCCAGTTTGTCTAAGGCTCTGGGCTTTTGCATTAGCCACCACCATATTATATGCTCAGTAGGTCTCAAAAAGGTTCTGACCTTTCAGTGTTTATTTATACTACATCCTATGTACTTATATACAGGGTATAGCCCAAGCTATGAGCTAACTCCATGCTAGCTTCTACACTGGTCTCTTACCCTAGTCTCAGGTCATGTGTCTCTTTATATCACACTGTGACTGGTACTGTTTCCCAGTCTCACATTAATCTTTGCTATAACAGACACCCTTGTATAACATAATAATCTAACTATAGCAGTGATTTGCATTATGGATTTTGGCCCATCATCTAGTTTTCTTAATTCTTCAAAAATATTAAGCTTACACCACTATCTGCTGAAAATAGTGAAGACACAGTAGCCAGAATTTTACCGGCACCTCCACCCCAGAATCAGTGCGGACGAGGCTCACAGAATGGAATTCTCCGTTGGGCCTCAGGCGGGACTTTGAGCCTCGCCCGAGCGAGGTCATAGAACACCACCCAGTAACTCAGATGTGGCTGTTTCCAAACTCTGAAATTGTATTATAATTTTAAATCCCATTAACTAACATCTGTAAATCCCAGTGATCAAATATATTATTGTTTTAGAGAATGAGTTGGACACAAGCATACTGTTTATAGTTTATTAAACAGTTTGCAGTCTCAACTATAATTTTAATACAACAACACTGCAACATTCAACAGTACAGTGCTACATTTCTTTGTGTGACTATGACCTACTTGGAGATATTGCTCTGGAGATTATCTAATTATAATGACAGTATATCTGACGACTAACGACATCTGCAGTGTTTTGTGTCCGTGGAGTTTTCAATCAGACATTTTTGAAAGTTAATAATCTCTTTAGCATGTTCTATTGATAGCATAAATTATATCCAAAAATAATGTACAGTGATTGAAAATAAACTAAACCAATTCCCTAATGTCTCATCATGATTCTTTCCTGCTGAGTTTTTGTTTTTCAATAGAATGTATTTTTGCTTAACATTTTGAATTGTTCAAATGTTTCCCACTTAATTTACGTCCATACCTTTCAGTCTTTTTACCCAATTGACCTTTGCCAGTTCTCTCCTCAAGCCTATGTTATTAGCTCTGTTTAAGTTTAGGATTCTTGTTTGTAATTGGAATATGTCACTTTCAAACTTAACATGGAATTGAATGGTATTATGATCACTATTTTCCAGTGCATCTTTTACTATGACATTACTAATCAACCCATTTGAAATACAAGATTCAAGATAGTTTTATCTCTGGTTGATTCCACAACATATTGCTCCAAGAAACTCATGAAAATATTCTACAAACTCATTTTCTAGATCACTCCTGCCAATTTGATTGTCCTAATCTGTATGAAGATTAAAGTCCTCCACAATTATTACAATTCCTTTGTTAGAAACTCCAATTATTTCTGCCCCACAATATAACTCCTGTTTGGGAGCCTGTAAACTGTTCCTACCAGTGTTTACTGACTCT
Organism: Mustelus asterias; assembly: GCF_964213995.1. NCBI lineage: Eukaryota > Metazoa > Chordata > Chondrichthyes > Carcharhiniformes > Triakidae > Mustelus > Mustelus asterias. The sequence goes on along the minus strand of NC_135806.1, from coordinate 83,024,271 downwards.
TGCTATTCTCTACTTCATGATCTTTTGAAGCCAGAACATTTCTCACGAATGTCTTTATATCATTCTTTATTATTATGGCTAACCCTCTTCCTTTGTCATTCTGGCTGTCTTTCTAAAATATTGTGTACTGTTAGGAACCCTACAGATTGACCAGGACACTGAGCATCCTGGAAAATTGGGAGGAACTTGAGACTTGATCCTGTAATGTTATACATCTGCCATAAGTACAGTGCACAGCGAAAGCAGTTGTAAGACATGTTTCATGCGCATTAATTTGCTAATGTGAAACTACCTTTTTTTAAGTTCAATGTTGGTTGACTTTTAAGTGACGTTTGATGCGGATTTTAGTTTGTTTGTTACAGTAATAGTCTTTAAAATGTGAAATCTTGTCCTTCAGTTATTTCTGTTAGTCATTAGGGAAATCCATCTTTTTTTTAAAGTTATCGATCTCTACAGGCATCATAACAAAATGTATTGTAGTTGCAGTTTCCAAATGGCTGTGATAATAACTCTATAATATATTACAATGTTTTATTAAGCATCTAACAGTTTTACATGATTAAGAAAACTTTCTTAACCCTAGCCAGCAAGAGAATACATTTAAGATACAACATTAGTAACAGTAGCTGAGCAAACACTGATCAAACATGTTTGGTATTTTTAACATTTTGTTTGTTTTTAAATGTCACAAATTTAAAAATACCAAACATGTTTGATCAGTGTTTTTGCAGCATATAGTGGCATCATTCAGAATAGCCATTCCCATATCGATATGTTCTATTCTAGACCTTCCTTACATAGCCTAAATCAGCTTCAAATGTTGGAATTACAAAAATCTTTACAGCAACACGTTAAAATTAAGATAAAGCTTTATATGCACATTATATTCAGCTAAACCTACATGATTAATCATTTTTAGAAGGATGTTGAAAAAGGCAATACTTAGTTTCTCACTTCCAGTTCCACTTAAGTTGGAAATAACTCAACATTTTTTTTAAGCCTGTTTATGCGATATTTAAGATTGGGGAAGGGAGATGAAGAGTTGTATTCCGTATTGTTAGAGCGCTCATGTAGGAATGCAGCAACTAGAAGCTATTATTTTTAAGTGTTATATCAATGGATTCCTTTCTCCCAGATAACTTGTATAGATTCAGCCATATGTATTCCTGTTTTTTGAGGTTTTGGATGTGGGTGCAACATTTTGCTCTCGTAACTTTAATTTTCTCCAAAGGGAGGAGCTGGTTTTACACCCTGTCTCTGGCAGTTATTCATTTTCTGTATCAAGCTGGCACGGGACCTAATTCATATATGCTGGAATTATACCGCCTCGCCTTCTCTGGAATTGGAGTGGCGAGGTTCGCAGAACGTAATTCTCCATTGGCCTCGGGTGGGAGTTTATGAGCCTCGCTCAAGCGAGGTCGTGAGATACCAACATCAATCAATTTCCATTGAAAACGAGTGAAAACAAACTATTAAGTGCTCCAATATACATCTGGAAATGTTAGACAAACCTATTAATAATTGCATTTAGATAATTTAAAAAGTCCTACTTCTGCAAATGTCACATTTAAATCAAAACCATCCTTCAGTCAACTGCAAAATATGTAGCAAAATTTCATTTTAGTGAAGCCTTAAGGAACACTAATATTGTATGTCAGATGCACATCTTGGGCACAGTCTGACTGCTGCTTCAAGCAGTGTAATCCCCACAATAAAATGCTAGTTATGTATCTCTTGTTTAGTGGAGGGAAATGGCAGAGGTAAATGATCACTGCAATCTGTTTGAAGGAGTCAAATGGTCTACTCATGTTTCTAAGTCAAGATGTAATCTCTCTCTCAATGTCAACAAAACGAAGGAGATTGTCATCGACTTCAGGAAGCGTAAAGGAGAACATGCCCCTGTCTACATCAACGGGGAAAGGGTTGAGAGCTTCAGGTTTTTAGGTGTCCAGATCACCAACAACCTGTCCTCGTCCCCCCCATGCCAACACTGTAGTTAAGAAAGCCCACCAACGCCCCTACTTTCTCAGAAGACTAAGGAAATTTGGCACGTCAGCTACGACTCTCACCAACTTTTACAGATGCACCATAGAAAGCATTCTTTCTGGTTGTATTACAGCTTGGTATGGCTTCTGCTCTGCCCAAGACCGTAAGGAACTACAAAAGGTCATGAATGTAGCCCAATCCATCACGCAAACCAGCTTCCCATCCATTGACTCGATCTATACTTCCCGCTGCCTCGGCAAGCAGCCAGCATAATTAAGGACCCCACACACTGCGGACATTCTCTCTTCCACCTTCCTTCAGGAAAAAGATACAAAAGTCTGAGGTCATGTACCAACCGACTCAAGAACAGCTTCTTCCCTGCTGCTCAGACTTTTGAATGGACTTACCTTGCAGTAAGTTGATCTTTCTCTACACTCTAGCTATGACTGTAATACTACATTCTGCACTCTCTCATTTCCTTCTCTATGAATGGTATATTTTGTCTGTATAGCACGCAAGAAACAATACTTTTCACTATGTTAATACATGTGACATTAATAAATCAAATCAAATCTTTTCTGGAAATGTATTATTTGACCAGGCTGCTGAATTCTCTGGAGTACCACCTTGGCTCCATAGTAGTATTACTTTGGCTTCAAAGTCAAAGGTTTGGGGTTCAACCATGCCTTATAATCTGAGCATGTTAAATCCAGTTAACATGCAAATACATTGCTGCATCTTTCACTTGAGATGTTAAAATGAGACTGTTAAAGCCTATGCCACTTTTTCAAAGAACGATGGACATTTTCAGCACTTTAGGATTTTGTGGCGATTGTCACTTTAAGACCCACCTTACTGAGTAATGTCATAAGGTTTGAACAGCAATACACCTAGCATGGGGGATCTCTCGAAAGGAAGGAATTTTCTGAGTTAGAAAGGGTGTACTATGAAATAGCTTGAAGCATGCAGCTCATGAAGCAACTTTGTAAATAAAGTTCATTATTAAACTGAAGAAACCTCCAGGAATCTTCACAGGTATTAATCCATTATGTCTGTCAATTTTTGCCAGGTATAGTGTAGTGGGTAATTAACCAATCTGCTACCTTCCAGCCCTGTTCTACTACCTTGCCATAGTCGAGTCTTCCATTCATGTTCATACATAGGATTCACTCATCAAAATTTCACATTTAAAAAAGATCCAGTGACAAAACTAATAATTCTAATGTTGGTACTAATTTGTGTGATGATTTGATGAAGCTTTTGACAACAGTTTAGAATAAAGGATTATTTTATTCATCCTTGGGATATGGCATCATTGGCTGAGTCAGCATTTATTGTGCACTCCTAATTGCCCTTAAGATGAGTTGCCTTCTTGAACCACTGTAGTCCATGTGGTGTAAGTACACCCACAATGCTGTTTTGGAGTTCCAGCATTTTGATTCAGTGACAATGAAGGAACTGCGCTATATTTTCAAGTCAGGATATTTGGTGGCTTGGAAGGGAACATTCAAGTGGTGGTGTTCCCATGTGTCTACTATATCAAATTTTCTTTCATTGTATCATCTGTATACTCTACTATCTTTCTTATCCACAAACTAACATTGCTTTATATTAATGCATGTCAGGTAACACTTCATTCTAATTGCTGTTTTTAAGAGCTTGCCATGCAACAACTGGCTGATGCATTTACTACATTACAGCAGTATTGATACTTCAACTGTGACAAGTGCTTTGGAACACCTGTGGTTATGAAAGGTGTTAAATAAATGCAAGCTTTCTTAATATCATTTCTGCCATTTAACTATTTCCTATTCTCAATGTAAGCACTTTATTAAATTCTGCATGGTTGTTTTATTTAATCCTACTGTCTTCTTCTTGGCATGAACCTGTTAAATACTGTCACAACATTTAGCTCAACATCTTGTCTACTGTAGTAATAGATGCTGACTACAGAATCAAATTCTTTAGAGGACAGACAATTTTGCCTGTAAATGCAGCCCTTATGAACGGCCCTTTAAACTTGTCATGATGTATTAATTGCTCAGGTAAAAATATTTTGTTTGTTCCAGAAACATCCCTACACACAACTGAATTCCTTATGCCATTTAATTTCCACTAGCTGATCTGTAACAGTGCTTATGGTTTGGCTGCAGCTGGAGGAGCTCATTTATACTCCAGTAGGGATGAAGGCTAAAGTAGTCCTGACCACTTTGCTCTTGGTTTTCACAAGCCAGCTCCCAGTCCTCAGTCTTTTTTTCATGCAACAAATACCCTTTTGAAAGAATTTCTGTATAGTTTCAACAATGGTTTGTGGCAGAAAATTCTAAACATTGTCAGTGCAAAGATTTTAAAAATTGTTATTGTTTTTACTTTGCAAATATCCAAGTCTCATAACCCCAAACCCAAAAGTAGGGCAGCTCTAGCCACACTGAAGAACCATAGCCTGTCACTTGCTCTAAGCAAACATGGATATATTTGCAGTAGTTTCCCTTTGCCATACCATTCTGAAATGTAAACCAACATAGACTCACCTCAAACAAAAGTGGATCTACGATCTAAATGTATTAGATGTGATATTAATTTATATGTTTGAATGCTATTGATTGACTGAGGTCATCCAGCTTACTTTGTAAGTATATGCCTATTTTGGGTACCATATCTTCATTACTAACAGACAAACATATCTGATCCCAGGTGGCTTCTGCACAGAAGCTCTTGAGCAGCCAAATACTAAGAGCCCCCCCCCATCACCTGCTTTTGAAAGCATCTGGCATTATTCTCTGGAGTAACCTGCATCCAGGGAATGGTAGCAGTATTCAAACGACAATTCACAATAGCACTGAAGTTATGATTCTGTCTAACTGAAGATGCCAGGTTAAAATCTAATCCAAAGCATTAAAAATTAAATCGGAAACTGTATTCCAGTGTTTTAGATTCAGTTCTGACTTTCGCATATTGAACGTTTTATGCACGGGCTATTTGAAATGTTTACATTTCTTGTCTGGGCACAAGGTAAAGTTGGCTAATAAGAGGCAAGTATTTTACTTATTTCCTTTCAAAACTGATCTAATTTCAGAAGTTGAAGAAGCAAACCGATTTCCATAACCTGCCAGATTTGCACCGAATGCAGTAGAACAAAGCAGTTTTCAAATAGAAATACACAAGTCATGCTGGCATACAAACTGTGTTCAACTGCAGTTAATCTATGCTCTGCCACATCAAAATGTATTCAATTTAAAAGATTTTCCTTTATTAAAAAGGAACTATCCATAAATACATCAGTTAATTACATTTTCAGCAATAGCAATGTATTTCATTCATGTATAGACAGAATTTGAAATAATTTTAATGATAAATAGAACTTAGAAAAGCAAAACCTTCTCTTACTGTACAATAATATCTAAAGATTGATGCTAATGCTTAATCCACACAAGGCAATAATAAACACCGATTTGACAGACTGAGTAATGATCGTATCATTATGGTACGAATAGAGAATCAACAAGAACACCACAAATTATAAACTGTAAATTTGTTTCTCTTTACTAGTTTAAGCAAACATACTTCAGTACCAACAAATTTGGGTACATGTAGTATTATCTTTATTCAAAATGTTGCTGACGGAAAATTGTAGAGGTATATTTTGATTTTTTGCTAACTGATCCTTGCATGGCACAGATACTGTACTTATTTTCAAAGGGCAGCTGTTAAGGAGAGTGGTTCAGTGTATCAGTCCGCATACATTGTAACTAAAGTTACCTCAATGTTGAAAACGTTGCATGCGTTTTGTAGGATTATTTATTCTCCCTGGCCTGAGGGAAGACCTTGAGTTGGGGTATGGACTGTATTAATGCAATTGTAGGATTGTCCAAGTACATCATGACTTGAGTGAATAAATATAAGTCCATTATCCAACACAATTACCCTAAATTTATGTATAAACAGAAGACTCCCTACTTTTATCCCGCTGACATCATGTGACTTTTGCCTCCGCCCGAGCTCATTTGCTCCCGAAATCCTCATCCATGTCTTTGGAATAGAGATAACAATGTTGTCAGGGGTGGCCTCCCATCTTCCACCCTCCATAAACCTGAGCTCTTCCAAAACATTACTGCTTGGATGCTAACATGTAGCAGTCCTGTTGACCCTCCGCCCGTCCTTATACTGCTCAACAGTGATTCAATTTAAAATTCTCATCCTAATCCATGGCCTCATCCTTCCCTATCTTTATAATCTTGAGCTTGCAACCCTCTGATATCTGCACTTCAATTCTGGCATTTTGAGCAACCCCGATTTGAATCACTCCATCATTAGCAGCCTTGATTTCAGCTGCCAAGGCTTGAAGCTCAGGAATTACCTTCCCATAACTCCACCCCCTACATCCTTTAAGACGTCTCTGAAAATCTACTTCATCCATGCTTATGGTCATCTGCCGTAGTATCTTTTGTGGGGCTTGGTATGAACTTTTATTTGGCAACACTCCTGTGAAGTTTTACAAAGGCACTATATAAATCCAAGTTTGTTGCAGAATTTCTTTTTACCCACATGAGCACTTACCCTGAGCTGTTATTTCTCATTGCTGATACATACACAGCCTACAATAAAATCTGTTACCTCTATGTATATTCAAGACTTTTCAGAACTGATATCAGAAGCACAATTTTATCATTTTTTATTGTCCAATTTCACAGACCTTGTATTTTACAATTCCTGATCACCTTACCAAAGCAGGTTTACATTTCAATGCCTGAAAACGGAATAAGAATCGGATCTGTTAGTTAGTGGTTTAAGCTACAAGACATGATATAAACACAATGCACAATATTTATCAATACTTCTTGTATTTCAATAATTTATGCATTTGTAACAAATTCTGTGTTTGCATTCATACAAAATAAAATTAAGCACTCATTGTTTCAGAATTTACAGTGCAATGTGAACATTTTTAATTAAATGAAACAAACTACAGTTTTAGACACAAGAACTTATCTTAAGTACACATTTTAAACAATGACTATACTATTAGAAGTACTGATCAGGCTTGTAATTCTAGAAGATGTACTACCACAACAGGTCTTATAGTTGAGAAGTCAGCTTGCACGATTTATACAGTACAGATGTCCATTAGTGTACAAATCATTCAAACCAAGTACTAAAGAAACTGTGCAAGGCCAAACATTTGATTACTTAAGTGGGCAATTAATGTTAAATATATGGAAATTTCTGGGGTGGGGGGGGGGGGGGGGGGGGGAGAATGGGGAAATCAAATCATTAGCTGGACAGCATTAAACCCACAAGTCTTCAGCACAAAAGATCAGCAAAAACAAAATATAACCCCAATTCTTTTCCAATTGAAATGTTTACCACTGACCTGCTACTGAAATTTGGGGAGTTTGTGAAACAGTGTCAAAGCATTTATTTATAGTATCCATTGATTACAGTTTTTAAAAAAGTGATTTCTGCCCATTCTTTAAAGAAAGAAACCAACAAGTTTTATAAAGGCTTGACCCCAAGTAAAATATATTTATCAGTTCCACTCAGCCAATGTGAAAACATGCCATGGATAATGTTATCCCCTTTACACTTCTAAGCAGAAAAAAATTTACACCCTGGCATATACAATAACTTCAGATTCCTTGCTTTATCCTCACTGATTTGATTTACTCAACACTTGGTAATTTCAAACAAGGAACAATGTACGCAAAACAAACAAGGGTTCACAAAACCAAAAGATCAAAAAGTTTATTATAAAACATTTTGCCTTGAAGAGCACATTTTTCTAGGTACCAACCTTTTAAAATAGTTGTTCCACTGTAATCGTAACTGTATTAGAAAACTTTAAACTTAAGGGGGATCTTAAAATAGGTAAAACATTTACAAGATGTAACTTGACTAGATTTATCCTGAAATACTGTCATGTTTGCACATCCAATGAAAAAAGGTACAAAAATTGCTTCTGAATGCAAATAACTGAATGCTTAAGAATTGCCATGGTATTTCTATTGTTACATCACTTTCACAAACCAAAACACAAGTGACAGTTCAGTGTGATTAAGAAACGTCTCAAAACATCTGGATGCCTAACAGACAAATCAGTGAAAAGTGAGGCTCATTAGGCTTTTAATTAATTTTGATGACTTCAAAACATCCCAAGAACCATATTTTCATTGATATGATTGCAAGGGATAAGATACTTATTATGTTTCAAAAGATGCATGAATTGATCATTTAACCAAACAAACTTGACTCCCAATGGCTTTGCCCCCTTGTGGACAGAGTCCATAATGCATATATCTGTTGGGCATCCAGTTGTAGTGAAACTACAACATCCTAATCTTTAAATATCTGATCTGCTGAATAGTCCAAAGCGATGAGAAAACCAGTTCAATAAGGATTTTAATCTTAACAGCTTTCCTGGACCTAACCCTCAAACAAACAAGTCACTGAACTGAAAACTGTTAGGTACTGCCTAGACCTTGTGCCATGGCTACTCGTTATGAACCAACACGTGTAGAAGTGGTTCTTTTGTCTGAGAAGAAGCTCCTGAGGAGAACCACCTGGCCAAGACTCACAACCAACAAGATAAGAGCTTCTCCAATGGACCAAAAAGCAACCCTTGAGTTGAGGTCTTCAGCACGACTTCGGCCTTGTGCTTCCCTTAAACGGAAATGAGTTTGGTAATCGATCACAGACTTCATGGCTTCGTGCATTGTGACACAAGCTGACTCCATCTGTTTTTAAAAAACAGGAAAGCATAAATATTATGAACGAAACAATTTTGTTGCAGAGCTCTGAGGTGCAGAGGGATCCATGTGTCCTATTTCATGAATCATAAAAGGGGCAGCAAGTAATTAGGAAAGCTAATAGAAGGCTATTGTTTATTGTGAGGGGCATTGATTACAGAGTAGGAAGGTTATGTTTCAGTTGTAAAGGGCACTGGCGAGACCACATCTGGAGTATTGTGTACAATGTAATAGAATAGAATACCTACAGTACAGGAGGCCATTCGGCCCATTGAGTCTGCACTGATCACAATCCTATCCAAGCCCTATTCCCGCAACCCCTCATATTTACCCTGCTAATCCCCGTAACCCTATGCATTTACTCGAGCTAGTCCCCCTGACACTAGGGTTAATTTAGCATGGCCAATCAACCTAACCCGCATATCTTTGGACTGTGTGAGGAAGCCAGAGCCCCTGGAGGAAACCCACGCAGACACAGAATGGGCAAACTCCACACAGACAGTGACCCAAAGCTGGAATTGAACCTGGGTGCCTGGCCACCTTATTTAAGGAAAGATGCAAACGCATTGAAGCAGTTCAGATAAGGTTTACCTGGAAGGGTGGATTGTCTTATGAGAAAAGGTTGGAGGGGTTAGGTTTGTATCCACTAATGTTTAGAAGAGTAAGAGGCGGCTTCAAACCCCTACAGTGCAGAAGGAGGCCATTCAGCCCATCAAGTCTGTACTCACTCTCCGAAAGAGCAGGCAAAGGCATAGGCCCACCCCCTGATCTATCCCCGTAACCCCACACACTTATCCCGCTAATCCCTCTAACCTGCACATCTTGTGACACTAAGGGACAATTAACATGATCAATCCACCTAATCTGCGCACCTTTGGACTGTGGGAGGAAACTGGAACGCCCAGAGGAAACCCACGCAGACATGGGGAGAACATGCAAACTGCACAGACAGTCACCCAAGACTGAAATTGAACCCAGGTCCATAGCGCTGTGAAGCAGCAGTGTTAACCACTGTACCACTGGCTTGATCAAAACCTTTGAGATCCTGACTCTCAACCAACAAGAGCTTCTCCAATGGACAAAAAGGCAATCCTTTACCACAGACTTCATGGGTGGATGCGGAAAGGATGTTTCCTCTTGTCAGAGAATCTAGAATAAGGTGTCACTGATTAAAAATAAGGATCACTCATTTAACATGGAAATTAGAATTTTTTTCTCTCAAGCGGATGAACAGTCCTTGGAATTCTCTTTTTTAAAAGACAGTGGGAGCAAAATCTTTGAATATTTTTAAGTCAGAGCTAGGTAGATTCTTGATTAACAAGGAGGTGAAAGATTAGGGATAGGCAGGAATGTGGAGTTGAGGTTACAATCTGGTCAGCCATGAACTTATGAAATGGCGGAGCAGGCTTGAGAGGCCTACTCCTACTTTTTATGTTGTAGAATCTATATTAACATGCAAGTTTACTTTTAATGCTTAATAACTAATTTTTGCATACATTACAGTTGTTCACGTGAAGCCATCGTGTGGGAAATGCTTTTAAGATACTTGGCTGAAAAGCCAAAAAAAGTGTATTTTTTCAACCCAAGAACTTTATTACTTTTGAAAACTCACTGACTTCAGAATATTGCTAAATAAACAAGTCCAAAGGATTACATGCTCATTGGAGAAATATCTAATTCAGAATGTTGTGAAGCAGTTTTATTTTGAAACTACGCAGAACACAAGGACCCTGACATTTAATGAGATAGGAACAAAGAATATTGAGCACCTTAGAGTTTTAACTCCACGGCTTGTATGTTTCATGGGTGGAAAAAGATCCAGATGATGGGGGTGGCATGTGTAGATAAACTTGCTAGAAATGGACAAAACACTCATGCTTCTCTTGGCCCACAAGCAGTGCTGTTTAGCATGGTGGATATAGTTCCTCTTGCATCCTTTTACCTGCATACCCAGCCAACATTGCTTTAAATAGAAACACCTCAAATGGAGGTATGCAACCTCCCTAAAAGATTTCAACAACTAACATGCCTCCAGAAAGCAGACTGATGTCCTGGTCCTTGCTCTGTCTCTATTAAAACTATAATTGGGCGGGCAGGGTTACTGTTTCAGCTCAACAGTTTAACTTTCCACCGAACCCAAACTCTCATTAGGAGACTAAAATTAACTCTTCAGATCTCTAAATGGTCATCAGGAAGCCAAAATCAGCACTGCTCATTATGGAATGATGCCCGAGAAACAACACTAACAAAGACTCTGAAGTACATTATCCACCTTCACTGACAAATCATTGCACTAGTGTTTTGTAGTACAAGGTATCAAAATTTATTTCTCGAACAGTTGAATTTAAAAAATCAAATATGTACCACTAAATCTTAAAGCTATCACTCTGCGTTCTACCTGAAATGAAATCTATTAAAATTTTTCATGAATCCTATGCTCCAGTACCTGAGTCAGTGCCGAGACCCTGTTTTCATTGGGAAACAAAGGAGGGTCATCCCCAACCTGGAAATCAAAATACACGGTTTTGTGTGTGAAGGTGGAAAATTCATTGCTGAAACAGAACTTGTAAGTTCCATTTTTAGCAGCCGTGAAGGTGAAACTGTCGTACTGTTTTTTCATCTCTTTGTACAAAACTGCACCATCAGCATCTTCCAAACGACAGTCTACATCATAATGACCACCAGTAATGACCTGTTAAACACAGAGTTTAAACAATTTAGGTGTGCAAAATTCATAAAATTCATAAGTAAACAAAAAAATGTATAAAATTTTCACCAACTCAGATTTCACTACCAGAATACATTGTAAGCTAAATCAGAAAATGCTGGAAATGTTCAGCAAGACACTCAGCATCTGTGGGGAGATAAACAATGTTAATGCTTATGATGAAGCTAAAACATTAACTCTGCTTTTCGCTCTACAGATGCTGCTTGACCTGCTGAATGTTGGTAGCATTTTCAGTTTTTATACTCATTTTCTGTACCCACAACATTTTAGTTTTGTTTCAGTCAAATCAGATTTGTAAAAGAGGGGTTAGGGGCCTATTGAATGGAAATAGAGAACAACAAAATCCACAAAATATATGTTTCAAGGCAAATGATTTAATCTTGGTGGTATAAGAAATTAAACATGAAGCTTTGAACGATTACAGTTCTCTTTGTATGCCACATTCTACTCATTGTGCAAGACACATTATACTGACTTGAAAGCATAGGGGCTTGCATTCATCTTTGGTAATGATGTCAAATACAATGTAATACATAAATACAAATAGTTATCTGTGAGACTAAAAAAATAATGAATTATTGCAAATTTGAGCAATGGATCCATTATACGTAACTAAGACTTTTGATTCAGGTATAATGCAATACAAAAATCTAATGCTTTACTGACAGTTTTCAGAAAATCTGCCTTATCAACATAATGATCATATTGGGCTCTCATCTTCAGCTCTAAGAAAAAATGTTGAATGCTACACAAATCTATAGCATGCAGCTATAATCATGTCCCTTCACTTTTAGACTACTTACCACACCAGCACCAGCTCAAAATGTGATTTTAAAAGCAATTCAACTCAACCACTGGTACCAAAATAAAATACCAAATGCTCAAAATTACACAGAGCATAGCTGACAAGGTTCATGGAAAACAGCTGAAAAAAAATGCCAGAATCAGTGGGTGTGTCAACTGAGCAGTGTTAAAAAGGCAAAATACTGATTAACATCTCATTGGAAGCACTCCACCTAAAACAAACCCTTCTTATTCTAATAGAGATGATTTCCAATTCGCACGATTTTCTGTAGATTAACAAGACTAACTTTTGTTTGCGTCTTCCATAATTATATTCTCATGGAGATCAAAAACTAAATTTAAACTGATATGACTCTTACAGAAAACAACAGCAAAATATATATTTCACTTCAGAAATGCAAGTTTCCTATTATTTGCATCTGAAGATGCAAATGATAAGATGCAAATCTGCAAAGGTGTAAATTTGACCCTCCTTCTTATACAACTTCTTCGTCTCATTGGTGCCAAGGACGAACAAGTCCTACATCCCAATTCACACATAATGACAGAGCAGTTAGCAAGGGCAATTTCTATTTATATAGTACTGTGAACATAGTAAAATGCCCCAAAACACTTAGCAGCAGCATTATCAACAAAATTTGATTCTGAATCACATCGGGAGATATCAGCACAAATGATCAGAGGTTAGTTTTCAGGAGCATTTTAAAGCAGGAAAGAGGTGCAAGAGTTTAGAGGGGGAATTCAAGAACTTAGGGTCTTACAGCTGAAGGCCTAGCTACTAAAGATGGAGCAATTAAAATAAGGGATGTTCAAAAGGTCCAAATTGGAGGCACACAGATATTGAGGTTTGTGGACCTGGAGCTTATTACAGAGATGGGGGGGGGGGGGGGGAGGGGGGACAGGGTACAGGGGCTGGAGATTCACATGAACATGAAGGGATTTGAAAATAAGGAAAGGGTGTCAAAACAAAATCAGGCATTGCTTAACCAGGAGCCAATGTGAGCTTAGAGTGATGGGTAACAAGAAATCATAGAAACCCTACAGTACAGAAGGAGGCCATTCGGCCCATCGAGTCTGCACCGACCACAATCCCACCCAGGCCCTACCCCCACATATTTACCGGCTAATCCCTCTAACCAACACATCCCAGGACTCTAAGGGGCAATTTTTAACCTGGCCAATCAACCTAACCCACACATCTTTGGACTGTGGGAGGAAACCGGAGCACCCGGAGGAAACCCACGCAGACACGAGGAGAACGTGCAAACTCCACACAGACAGTGACCCGAGCCGGGAATCGAACCCGGGACCCTGGAGCTGTGAAGCAGCAGTGCTAACCACTGTGCTACCGTGCCGCCCCTAAGACTTGTAAGGGCACAGGCAACAGAACTGTGGATGATCTCAAATGTATTTTGTATGAGCAAGCAGAAAAGGGGGGGGGGGAAGAGGGGTTAGTGCAAGTAGGGCTCAGGCATCTGCTTTAGATGACCCCATGTTTAGAGGGTAGAACATGGGAGGCTATGATTTTATTGGAAATAGTCCAGTTTGGCTGCAACTAAAACATAGATGATTCAACAGCAGACAAATGTAAGGCAAGAACAGTGTTACAGAAATGGAAGTAGGTGCAGGTGCGATTGCAAGAACGTCGCTCTCGTTCAAGCGTCACCCGAGGTGGCAAACAATTAAATTCATGCTCAGATAGCAGTGGGACAATGACAGACAATTGCATTGGGCCAGTTCCTATCGACTGTCACTAGCACAATGAATGTGGTGTACAAGAAGAAATTTAATGCCAAGCCATCAATTGGGCTTGTGATCCCTGAGAATATGACATAACATGTCAGAACTACTCATAGCGCATCTAAAAAAAATTCCACCTCCCTCTCCCCCCTCTGATAGCCGCCTTCCTCCACACTATCCCCCTCCTCCCTCTGATTCCAGCCCGGGCCTTACCTGGAACTCCAGTGTACATTTGGTGCCTTGCACGATGTCCTCGTAGAAACACTGCTTGGCGTTGTCGGGTAACTCGAAGGTGAGCTCGGAGCCGCGGACCAGCGGCACCAGGAGCTGGGCCCACAGCAACTGCAGCAACAGCCTGGCCCACATGCCGGCTCGGGCTGGCCTTACCTGGGGGCGGTGGGGAGGCAGTATCGGGTCGGGAGGAAGTCTGGGAGCCGAGGCCGCCGCGGACTTTCTCTGCAAACGGATAAAAGAGGCGAACCGGCGAGTGCGGCTCCAAGCGCTCAAAGTCCCGGATGTTGAGACACAGGAACCAGACGTGGCACCGCGGCCCTACCCGGATGTGTGACCTCTCACCCCGCGTCGGAGAAACCGCGCCTGCGCAATCCCGCTGGCTGGCAGGGAGGGGTGTGGCTGGGAACCACACTGATGTTAAAGTTGGTTCATTCTGAAGAGTTGATATTTGGAAAAAATAAACATAGTTATAATTGTGAGGGTTTGAAACCCCAAAGTATATTATGAAGTTAGCCTTGACCCCATATTTTACATTTGATTCAGGCATTGGGGTGAGCATTAGGTGTTTCACTCCAGGTAGGGTTAAAGTGACCCACTAGGAAGCTTTTATCAAAACAAACTTTATTTAAGAACACAGAATATAAAAAAACAACTTTGTTTTACCAATTGAAGGACTTAAACATGACACAATATAATTCTTAACAGCTAGCTATCTCTATCGTTCCAATCTAGCAGCATCCCTGGATAGACATAAATCCCTTCTTTAGAACCAGTTGACACAGAAAACCAGATATGCTTACATGGCTACTCAGTTTCTGGCCTTATAACATCTCTGGAGTATGATCTAGACAAAATACTTGTCTTCTAATTCTCATGCAGCAGCCTCCAGAGAAAGTTCCACTCCCAAACAGCAGAATCTCAACAAGAGAGATTTATTTCTCAGCAGATTCCAGTCTTCAGACATCAAAAAAAGTGACTTCTATCTAAAGATCCCAAAAAACAGACTGCCTTGAGTTCGCCATGAAAAGACAAAATAACAGAACCCTGCATTAGTCCAGGTTAAAATAAACATTGTGGCAATTAAAATCAATTATGCTGCTGCAACAACAATACAGTGCTGCTGTGTACAGACAGAACAGTTCCAATAAAAAAAACAGATCCTGCACAAAAACCACGACAAACACACTTCTTAAAAGCACACTTCTTAAAAGCACCGTCATATTATACATGCTTACTTATAAAAATTCAGTAATTTTACCCCAAGGCCACGCAACTGTCAAATCTCCATTAATCTGAACCCTCCTTTACCTCTTGTTATTTTAAAGATACTATTCCTTAATTTGACCATATTTTCTGGTACATACTTAAGTTAGTATATTCTGTCCCTTCCTGACACACTCTAGTTACTATTACCCATATCACTACCTTGCATTATTGCCTTGCCCTTTCTCTTTAACTCTGCCAATCTCCTCTCAAGTGAAATCTGAAACCTCATGCCCCCTCTACATCACCTCCCCCTACCCCCAGAGACAGACAGACAGACATACACACAGACACCTACTATTTAAAGCCCTTTCTACAGCCTTAGTTACAAAACTCCCAAAAACACCAATCTTGGCGCGGTTCAGCAGAAGGCTGTGGAGGCCAGGTCACTGAGTGTCTTTAAGACAGAGATAGATAGGTTCTTGATTACTAAGGGGACCGGGGTTATGGAGAAAAGGCAGGAGATGGCGATGAGAAAAATATCAGCCATCATTGAATGGCGGAGCAGACTCAATGGGCCGAGTGAGAGAGAGAGTGTGAGAGAGTGTGAAAGAGAGTGACGGAGAGTGAGAGAATTTACATGTGGCTTAGTTGGTAAGGTTCTGTTTTTAAACTGAGTCTCTGGCTGCTCATTCTCTCTCAACATAACCTCTTTCTTAACCCTACATATTTCATTGGTCGCATCATGCCAACTGAATCCCACCACCCCCCCCCCCCCCCCCCCAACAACTACATTTCTTTACACTCTTCCACCTTGAATCAGCCCCTGTACCACGATGCTGTGGTCAGCTTGCTCATCCACCCTGCAGTCCCTGCTGTTGTCCACACAAGAACCTGCAAGAACCTTGAACCTGTTGGACAACTGAAAGGGCTGAGGCTCATTAGTCCATTGCCTCACCAGCCTGCACAACCACATGCCCCTGACCACAGTGTTATGGATAGGAGGGGAATTAATTTGAATAGCCTTGATTTCTCCTCTCACTATCTGTCCATAAACATTAAGGTGTTCTTGATTCCTGATTTCCCCCTTTATAAGTGATGGTGTATTTTCCCCAGCCCTACAGTTTGGAGTGATCCAATCCTCTATTGATAACCCCACGCAAACTTGAGATACGGTAACATAAGAGGGTTGGTTTATACTACACACACAAAATGTGGGAAGAGGTTTTGCAACATCCGCCCCTTTTGCACTCAGAATAAAAGAGGGCTGTAGGAAAGAAAGGAGTACAGGGCCAGACCACAATAAAAATAAGTGTTATGGTTTCACATGAGTCCAGAGTCCTATATCAAAAGTCTAATAGTGTATTCCTTCAGAGGTTAGCAGGCTGGAATTGTTGCAGGGTGATCGTCTTTCCAGAAGCAAGGACTTCCATGATGGAAGAAGGCACACAGATAAATTAGTCTCGTGGGCAGCATACAGGAGTTTTGATATTCTTATAGTTGACAGGGTAGATGAGGGCCAGGCATTTACCTGTTGTTACCTGTTAGGTAGTAAAATGGTAAACTGCTGGGGTTCAGTTCCATATGGCAACATAATATGTTCTGGCAGCTTGGGGTAGGCCATGTGACACACTTCCCATCACTTCTCCTGAAATTTGGACAAAGGATGTATTTTTCCATGTCTGGAATCTTAAAGGTCTAATAGAGGAATCAGGGCCCCTTTTTTCTGTGCAGTCACACCAGCAGGGATTTTCTTCTTCTGTTGGTCAGGTTCAGTGATGGGAGTGTGATGCGCGATAAATCACACGGGAGGCAGGATGTACCCGGGAAATAAAGGCTTTTATTGCCAACAATAACGGAGCTACTATATACAATCCCAGACTAAAGGGTCACCAGGCAGAGCAGTGACCTTTATACCTCTCCCAGGAGGCGGAGCCAACTGGGGTGTACCATAGGACTATATTAACAGGTAGAACAGCCCAACCCTAACCCCAACAGTAACATATCTACAGACTCATAGTACTGGTCAGACCATGGCTCAGCACTCCTGGTGGTAACCAACAATGGTTCACCACATTCACCCCTCCTTTGAAAACAAAGGCCAGCGGGGCACAAAAAACAGAACAACTGTTCATCTGTCTATAAGTTCAAACGATTTGGGGGACCGCACTGTCGCTGTGACCTCCTCAACACCGGCGATGACGCCGGTTCAGGCAATCGCGGTGACCTTCTCTCCAAGACGGTGTCCAGTGACTCCTCCAGTTCCTCACGGGCCGGTAGACCACGAGGTGGTGACAATCCGCTGGACTCGAGCACGCCTCGAGGTGGCGACAATCTCCTGGACTCAGGCAAGCTGTACATGGGAGTAAGAGGGTTAAGTGGTGGTCCCGATACTGCCCGCGCCGTGTCAGGAGGAGAGATAATGGTCGGAGGTCCCTAACTGGGGGTGTGGGAGCAACTGGGGTTTCCAAGCCCCCTGCTGGCGCCAGATCTCGAATCGAGACCGTGTCCTCTCGCCCGAGAGGATATGCCACATAGGCATACTGAGGGTTGGCGTGGAGGAGATGGACCTGTTCAACCAAAGGGTCGGACTTGCGGGTCCTAACATGCCGCCGCAGGAGGACAGGTACTGAGTACGTCAACCAAGACGGTAATGAGGTCCCAGAGGAAGACTTCCGAGGGAATGAAAACATTCTCTCATGAGGAGTAGCGTTGGTTGCCATACACAGGAGTGAGCGTATGGAGTGGAGCGCATCAGGGAGTACCTCTTGCCAACGGGAGACTGGAAGACCTTTAGACCTCAACGCCAGTAAGACAGCCTTCCAGACTGTAGCATTCTCTCGTTCAACCTGTCCGTTACCCCTTGGGTTGTAGCTCGTGGTTCTACTAGAGGCAATCCCATATGAGAGCAGGTATTGCCTCAAGTCATCGCTCATGAACAACGAGCCCCTTTCGCTGTGGATATAACAGGGGTAACCGAACAGGGTGAAAAGATCCCGTAATGCCTTGATAACCGTGGCAGCGGTCATATCAGAACAGGGAATGACAAAAGGGAATCGTGAGTACTCATCAATCACATTGAGGAAGTACATGTTCCGATCTGTCGAGGGAAGGGGGCCCTTGAAGTCCACACTCAGTCTTTCGAAAGGACGAGTGGCCTTAATGAGGTGTGCCCTGTCAGGTCGGTAGAAGTGCGGTTTGCATTCCGCGCATACCTGGCAGCTTCTGGTTATGGACCTGACATCCTCCACCGAGTAGGGTAGATTCCGGGCCTTTATGAAGTGGAAGAGCCGAGTGATCCCCGGATGGCAGAGGTCATTGTGGAGAGCCTGTAATCGATTCTCCTGCACACTAGCGCATGTTCCACGCGACAGGGCGTCCGAGGGCTCGTTGAGCTTCCCTGGACGGTACATGATATCATAATTGTAGGTGGAGAGTTCGATTCTCCACCTCAAGATTTTATCATTCTTGATCTTACCCCGTAACGTGTTGTTGAACATGAACGCCACGGACCACTGGTCCGTGAGCAGAGTGAACCGTTTTCCCGCCAAGTAATGGCGCCAATGCCGAACGGCCTCCACAATGGCCTGGGCCTCCTTTTACACCGCAGAATGCCGAATTTCAGGGCCTTGGAGGGTGCGAGAGAAAAAGGCGACGGGCCTGCCCGCCTGGTTAAGTGTGGCGGCCAGGGCGAAATCAGATGCATCACTCTCCACCTGGAAGGGGATGGACTCATCAACAGCACGCATCATGGCTTTCGCGATGTCGGCTTTTATTCCTGCAAAGGCTAAGCGAGCCTCTGTTGTTAGGGGAAAGGAGGTAGACTTGATGAGCGGACGGGCTTTGTCCGCGTAATTGGGAACCCACTGTGCATAGTAGGAGAAGAAGCCTAAACATCTTCTCAGTGCTTTGATGCTAGTGGGCAGGGGGAGTTCGAGGAGGGGACGCATACGGTCTGGATCAGGGCCAAGGACCCCGTTTTCCACCACGTATCCGAGGATAGCTAGGCGGCGCGTGCGAAATACACACTTCTCCCTGTTGTAGGTCAGATTCAGGCGAGATGAATCTAAGGAGGTTGGCATCGTGGTCCTGCTGGTCATGGCCGCAGATGGTGAGGTTATCCAGGTACGGGAAGGTAGCCCGCAGCCCATTCTGGTCCACCATTCGGTCCATAGCACGCTGGAAGACCGAGACCCCATTCGTGACACCAAAGGGAACCCTTAAAAAATGGTACAGGCGACCATCTGCCTCAAAGGCCGTGTATTGTCGGTCCTCTGGGCGAATGGGGAGCTGGTGGTAAGCAGATTTTAAGTCGATGGTGGAGAACACCCGGTACTGCGCAATCTGGTTGACCATGTCAGATATGCGCGGGAGGGGATACGCATCCAGCTGCGTGTATCTGTTAATGGTCTGACTATAGTCTATGACCATCCGGGGTTTGTTCCCATTCTTAACCACCACGACTTGCGCTCTCCATGGACTAGCGCTAGGTTGGATGATCCCTTCCTTGAGGAGCCGCTGAACTTCAGATCGAATGAAGATCCGATCCTCAGCGCTGTAACGCCTGCTCTTTGTTGCGATGGGCTTGCAGCCTGGCACGAGATTCTGGAATAGGGAGGGTGTGGTAATCCTGAGCGTCGAGAGACTACATGTGGAGCGCGTTGGGCAATTTAGAGGCTGCGGATCTCCCACTGAAAGCGGAGGGAGTGGCCCATCGTACTGCAGGGTTACACTCTTCAGCTGGACCATAAAATCTAGTCCTAGGCGTATCGGCGCGCAAAGGTGCGGTAACACGAGGAGCCTGAAGTTCTCGTAAACCGTGCCCTGCACCGTCAGGTTGACCACGCAGCTCCCTAGCACGGTGACAGACCGGGACCTTGACGCCATCGAAATTGTCTGCTTGACAGTCCGAATCTGGAGACCACACCGCTTCGCGGTGTCAGGGTGAATGAAACTCTCCGTGCTCCCGCTGTCAAACAAACAATAAATCTGGCGTCCGTTTACCTGTATGTCCATCATGGACTTGTCGAGTCTGTGAGGCTTGGCCTGGTCCAGGATGATTGACGCCACCGTTGGTTCGTGGGCGCAACTGCAGGCAGCTGAGATGGTTGATGACGGCCCCTGCTGGTCATTCGCAGTCGGTGCCGACCAAAATGGCTGCCCCCATAGGTCGCACGTGGTCGATGGCGCCAAAACCTGTGGCCCCTGCAGGTCGCACGTGTCTTGCGACTCTGTCGTTAGGAATGGCGACGTCCTGGGATCGCACGTGGTGGAAGACCTCGAAGACGCAGAAGACAAGGAGGCCGGCTCCGGGGAGTCACACGCTGCACTGCTGTGTTTGGAGAGTGGTTTGGTCTGGCATACTTTGGAATAATGTCCCTTCTTGCCACAAGCGGAGCACAATACCGCTTTAGCTGGACATCGCTGCCGAGGGTGTTTCACCCCCCCACAGAAGTAACACCGCGGGCCTCCTGGAGCTGCTGCCGTCGTCAGGTCCGAGGCTGGAAACGCAATCGCGCAGTTTTTCGATCCCGCTGAATAAAGTGGAGTCTGCGGCTGCACCTGCCACAATGTCCCCACGCGGTCGTCGGGGTACATCTCCAGACTTTTGGAAGCCGTTTCTAGAGCGTCAGCTAACTCTATGGTTTTAGTGAGATCGAGGTTACCTTGCTCCAGCAGCCGATTCCCGCCACGAACGCATCTCGAACTAAGTCGCTCATGTACTGGGCTGCCGACACTGGCTTGCAGTTGCAGGCTCTGGCTAGCTGCTGAAGTTCACACACGTACTGTTCCATCGTTTCGCCGGGCTGCCGCCGTCGAGTGGCTAGAAGGTGTCGAGCATGGATCTCATTCGGCGGTTTGTTGTATCGCTTTTTGAGAAGCTCGAGGGCCCCTTTGTAGTCTGGGACCTCACGAATCGCTAAGTATACAGCGTCGCTTACCCTCGCGTGGAGGACCCGGAGTCTGTCGGCGTCGTTGTTGACCGCTGTGGAGGCGTCGAGGTAATCTTGGAAATACTTCAACCAGTGGTCGAAAGTGTTCGATGCTCCCGCCGCACGTGGGTCCAACGTAAGCCGCTCGGGTTTCAGCATTTGCTCCATGGTTTTCTTTTGTTTTAAAAAAAAAATAATTTTACTTGTTGGCAATAAAATTGATGCGCGATAAATCACACGGGAGGCAGGATGTACCCGGGAAATAAAGGCTTTTATTGCCAACAATAACGGAGCTACTATATACAATATACAATCCCAGACTAAAGGGTCACCAGGCAGAGCAGTGACCTTTATACCTCTCCCAGGAGGCGGAGCCAACTGGGGTGTACCATAGGACTATATTAACAGGTAGAACAGCCCAACCCTAACCCCAACAGTAACATATCTACAGACTCATAGTACTGGCCAGACCATGGCTCAGCACTCCTGGTGGTAACCAACAATGGTTCACCACAGAGTGGAAAGTATCGCAATAAATAGTCATGTTTTACGTCAGTGTAAATACGCCCTCCCCCCAATCAGTGACATGATACAGTTCCCAATGGTTAGGAACATCATTATAATAAATGAACCTAATCATCAAGCTGCTAGAATCACCCCTCCCTGTCAGAAAATCCATCCACAGCAGCATAATGGCAGAACGGCGTGAATCATTGCTGGTCTCCAAAGGCATGCATCCGGAGACCTCAGGCGCGTGCACTGCTAAGGGGGAGGGGGTCCTGTTTAAATTTTGCGTGGGCACCAATCCCTCCGGGCACTGTCTAGGAACTGCTTCCTGGCAGTGCTTGTACCCAGGAAGCAAGAGGGCTGTGCCCAGGCAGTGCCGTTGGATGCCCAGATGGGGGTGTCAGGAAAGGGGGTTGGCGGGGAGGTGGTGGGATTGTCAGGGTGAGCTGATTTGCTCGTTCTGCACTTGGGTGCTCTTTAAAAATGGTGCTCTGATCCTCACGCTTCTAAGTTGCTGGCAGGGCTACATGAGTCAGAGGCTGCCCCACCAATAATACATCATGGAACCCCCCGCCTTCAAATTTTTTTCAGAGAAAGCCACCATTACCGTTGACAACTTCAACGCCGCTTTAGCTGCTCGACATTGGCTTTTGCCGATATCAGGTAAAATCCTGGCCACTATCTTCATTATCTTATGGTATTTGCTACCAAATAAACCTGTTGGACTTTAACCTGGTGTTGTGAGACTTCTTACTGTGCTTACCCCAGTCCAACGCCGGCATCTCCACATCATGGCTATCTTCATTGGCCAGAGCTCTGGCTTCGAAATGTGAAGGGTGTTGGTGCATTTCTTTGGAATTTGATTTTCCACAGCCTCAGGGGCATGAGTTCCTTTTTAAAGATAATGAGTATGCTGCTGGTTTTCTGAAGGCTAAAAATTCCTCCAGTATGAGTCTTGGCTTGTCAGGCATGCCCGCATAAAATCATTGTCCATTTCTAAAATA
This sequence comes from Mustelus asterias, assembly GCF_964213995.1. NCBI lineage: Eukaryota > Metazoa > Chordata > Chondrichthyes > Carcharhiniformes > Triakidae > Mustelus > Mustelus asterias. The sequence goes on along the minus strand of NC_135806.1, from coordinate 83,001,389 downwards.
AAATCATAATTTTATAGCCAGGTTTACATAGATGCATATCTCCTTCCTGCCTAAGCGGTGTGATTGCCTCCTTAAACAAAGCATCCAGTAACTTTCCCCCTCCCCTGATTCATTACAGTCCCTGAAGCTCAGATTCCAGCTCATCAACACTGAGCTGCAGACACTTGCTGCAGATTATGGTGGCTATGGATCACACTAGTGTACACCAGGTCCCACATGCCACAGCTGCAGCACATTGTCTGCCCTGTTAATTTATCTCGTTCTATTCAACTAATTAAGTACCAAATTTAGAAATATCACTCAACTATTATCTGTAATCAAGCAGTTTAACTAGATAAGCAATAAATTTAATGCAATATTTATATCGTCCCAATACTAGTTTAAGCTATTCTCCTCTGAAAAAGGCTAAAATTTTCAGTCACTAACCAGTTACCAACTTCCTTATCTAATTATTGCCCTTTAATGCTCACTAGGAACTGGAGGCTGCAAAAGCGTAAAAAAAACACTTCCCTCCTCCCTCTGCACCAACTCCCCAACTGCACAAGTTAGCACTCATTTCTCAGTGCTCTCAGATCTCATTGTCTTCACTCTGTGCTCTCATTTGGCAAGTCACAAAATGTGTCTGCTTTTACAGAAGGCTGGTAGTCACACCAATGTTTCAGCTGTTAAGTTAGCTTACTATTGTAATTAACACCTATTTAGGCAACCACTCTCAATATATTGACAGGTAGCTGCCACTGCCAGGCTGTTTCTGTTAAACTAAACTTTCTAACTAGCTTAAAAGCATACTACCGGTGCTTGAAATCTGAAATAAAAATAGAAAATGCTGGATAAACTCTTCACAGATGATCTGGCACTCTCTGTGATGAGAGAATCAGAATTAATGTTTCCAGGTCTGTGCGACTCATTTTCAGAGTTCAAGGTAAGAAGGGAAAGGTTCAGTGGAGATGTGCAGGGGAAGATGTGCGGGGTAAGTGGCATCTCCACATCAAGTTTTTTACACACAGAGAGAGGTGAGGGCCTGGAATGCACTGCTAAGTGAGGTGGTTACGTGAGGCAGACACGTTAGCAACATTTAAGACTTATCTGGATAGACATATGAACAGACGGGGAATAGAGGGATAGAGGCGGTTGGTCTAGTTAGGACAACGTGATCGGCTCAGGCTTGGAGGGCCGACGGGCCTGTTCCTTTGCTGTACTGTTCTTTGTTCTTTGAAGTGGGAGGGAGGTGGTGCCTTGTTAGAAACATAGAAAAACTACAACACAAACAGGCCCTTCGGCCCACAAGTTGTGCCGAACACATCCCTACCTTCTAGACCTACCTATAACCCTCCATCCTATTAAGCTCCATGTACTCATCCAGGAGTCTCTTAAAAGACCCTATTGAGTTTGCCTCCACCACCCCTGATGGCAGCCGATTCCACTCGCCCACCACCCTCTGTGTGAAAAACTTACCCCTAACATCTCCCTTGTACCTACCCCCCAGCACCTTAAACCTGTGTCCTCTCGTAGCAGACATTTCCACCCTGGGAAAAAGCCTCTGAGAGTCCACCCGATCTATGCCTCTCAACATCTTATACACCTCTATTAGGTCTCCTCCCATCCTTCGTCTCTCCAAGGAGAAAAGACCGAGCTCCCTCAGCATATCCTCATAAGGCATGCCACTCAATCCAGGCAACATCCTTGTAAATCTCCTCTGCACCCTTTCAATCTTTTCCACGTCCTTCCTATAGTGAGGTGACCAGAACTGAGCACAGTAATTGTTGTCAGACATTCAGAGACTGTTTAAGTGACTTGGTATTGGAAAGAGGTTGCTGTGAAGGGGTCCACCCCTGCCTTCCTGCTGATCTTCCTCCAGATGTGGAGATGCCGGCGCTGGACTGGGGTAAACCTCCTGCCAGCTTCTGATTTACCAGCAGCTTTTGGTGGGTGAGACTCCTGCCCCCAGGACCTTTGATCCTGTGGATGACCTGCCACTGACCAGTTAGTACTTGAGTGGCACTTAATTCAGTGAGCCTGAAGTGGTGATACTGGGTGTTCGCCGGCTTTCAGCTAGTGGGTGTGACCGTTGTCACTTCCTTTAAATTCCGCCCATCATCAATTTGTGCTCACTCTCCATTTGTGGAGCTTCTTCCTCCTGTTAGTTGTAAATGTACAGTGGTTAGTACTGCTGCCTTACAACCAGGGAGAAGTTTAACAACACCAGGTTAAAGTCCAACAGGTTTATTTGGTAGCAAAAGCCACACAAGCTTTCGGAGCTCCAAGCCCCTTCTTCAGGTGAGTGGGAATTCTGTTCACAAACAGGGCATATAAAGACACAGACTCAATTTACATGAATAATGGTTGGAATGCAAATACTTACAGCTAATCAAGTCTTTAAGATACAAACAACGTGAATGGAGAGAGCATCAAGACAGGCTAAAAAGATGTGTATTGTCTCCAGACAAGACAGCCAGTGAAACTCTGCAGGTCCAGGCAGGCTGTGGGGGTTACAAATAGTGTGACATGAACCCAATATCCCGGTTGAGGCCGTCCTCGTGCGTGCGGAACTTGGCTATCAGTTTCTGCTCAGCGACTCTGCGCCGTCGTGTGTCGTGAAGGCCTCCTTGGAGAACGCTTACCCAAATATAAGAGGCCGAATGCTCGTGACCGCTGAAGTGCTCCCCAACAGGAAGAGAACAGTCTTGCCTGGTGATTGTCGAGTGGTGTTCATTCATCCGTTGTCGTAGCGTCTGCATGGTTTCCTCAATGTACCATGCCTCAGGACATCCTTTCCTGCAGCGTATCAGGTAGACAACGTTGGCCGAGTTGCAAGAGTATGTACCGTGTGCCTGGTGGGTGGTGTTCTCATGTGAGATGATGGCATCTGTGTCGATGATCCGGCACGTCTTGCAGAGGTTGCTGTGGCAGGGTTGTGTGGTGTCGTGGTCACTGTTCTCCTGAAAGCTGGGTAGTTTGCTGTACTGTTCTCCTGAAGGCTGGGTAGTTTGCTGACAACGGATGAATGAACACCACTCGACAATCACCAGGCAAGACTGTTCTCTTCCTGTTGGGGAGCACTTCAGCGGTCACGAGCATTCGGCCTCTTATATTCGGGTAAGCGTTCTCCAAGGAGGCCTTCACGACACACGACGGCGCAGAGTCGCTGAGCAGAAACTGATAGCCAAGTTCCACACGCACGAGGACGGCCTCAACCGGGATATTGGGTTCATGTCACACTATTTGTAACCCCCACAGCCTGCCTGGACCTGCAGAGTTTCACTGGCTGTCTTGTCTGGAGACAATACACATCTTTTTAGCCTGTCTTGATGCTCTCTCCACTCACGTTGTTTGTATCTTAAAGACTTGATTAGCTGTAAGTATTCGCATTCCAACCATTATTCATGTAAATTGAGTCTGTGTCTTTATATGCCCTGTTTGCTGACTACCCAGCAAACTACCCAGCCTTCAGGAGAACAGTGACCACGACACCACACAACCCTGCCACAGCAACCTCTGCAAGACGTGCCGGATCATCGACACAGATGCCATCATCTCACGTGAGAACACCACCCACCAGGCACACGGTACATACTCTTGCAACTCGGCCAACGTTGTCTACCTAATACGCTGCAGGAAAGGATGTCCCGAGGCATGGTACATTGGGGAAACCATGCAGACGCTGCGACAACAGATGAATGAACACCACTCGACAATCACCAGGCAAGACTGTTCTCTTCCTGTGGGGGAGCACTTCAGCGGTCACGGGCATTCGGCCTCTGATATTCGGGTAAGCGTTCTCCAAGACGGCCTTCATGACACACGACGGCGCAGAGTCGCTGAGCAGAAACTGATAGCCAAGTTCCGCACGCACGAGGACGGCCTCAACCGGGATATTGGGTTCATGTCACACTATTTGTAACCCCCACAACCTGCCTGGACCTGCAGAGTTTCACTGGCTGTCTTGTCTGGAGACAATACACATCTTTTTAGCCTGTCTTGATGCTCTCTCCACTCACGTTGTTTGTATCTTAAAGACTTGATTAGCTGTAAGTATTCGCATTCCAACCATTATTCATGTAAATTGAGTCTGTGTCTTTATATGCCCTGTTTGTGAACAGAATTCCCACTCACCTGAAGAAGGGGCTTGGAGTTCCGAAAGCTTGTGTGGCTTTTGCTACCAAATAAACCTGTTGGACTTTAACCTGGTGTTGTTAAACTTCTTACTGTGTTTACCCCAGTCCAACGCCGGCATCTCCACATCATTACAGCCAGGGACCCAGGTTCGATTCCCAGATTGGGCCACTGTCCATGCGGAGTCTGCACATTCTCCCTGTGTTTGCATGAGTTTCCTTCGGGTGCGCCGGTTTCCTCCCACAGTCTGAGAGACATGCTGGTTATGTGTATTGGCCATGCTAAATTCTCCCTCCATGCACCCGAACAGGCACTGGAGTGTGGCGACTAGGGGATTTTCACAGTAACTTCACTGCAGTATATGTAAGCCTACTTGTGACACTAGTAAATAAACTTAAACCATTCATAACTGGTGTGGCAGAATTGCAACACTTTGGTCTGATCAGTTGGTTGTAGGAACTTTTGTCCTTCCTATTGCAAGCTGATAATGCTGTTTAGAATGCATGTCCAGGGACCATCCCATTTTATTCAGAAATTATAGAAAAAGTGAGGAGATCTTAAAAAAATGCACATGGGCAAAAAGAATTGGCTAATGGCTAACATTAGAAGGAACCTGGAGATATTTTGTAAGTATATACATAGGAAAAGGATGGTCAAAGGAAGGATCAAGAAAGGAAAGCTTTTGGAAGTATGGCGACTGGCTAACATAGAGTCATAGAGGTTTACAGCATGGAAACAGGCCCTTCAGCCCAACTTGTCCATGCCGCCCTTTTTTTAAAAAAACCATTAAGCTAGTCCCAATTGCCCGTGTTGGGCCCATATCCCTCTATACCCATCTTACCCATGTAACTGTCTAAATGCTTTTTAAAAGACAAAATTGTATCCACCTCTACTACTCCCTCTGCCAGCTTGTTCCAGACACTCACCACTCTCTGTGTGAAAAAATTGCCCCTCTGGACACTTTTGTATCTCTCCCCTCTCACCTTAAACCTATGCCCTCTAGTTTTAGACTCCCCTATCTTTGGGAAAAGGTGTTGACTATCATAAGACCATAAGACATAGGAGCAGAATTAGGGCACTCGGCCCATCGAGTCTGCTCCGCCATTCAATCATGGCTGATATTTTTCTCATCCCCATTCTCCTGCCTTTTTCCATTACCCTGATCCCCTTAACAATCAAGAACCTATCTATCTCTTTCTTAAAGACACTCAATGACCTGGCCCCCACAGCCTTCTGCGGCAAAGAGTTCCACAGATTCACCACTCTCTGGCTGAAAAAATTCCTCCTCATCTCTGTTTTAAAGGATTGTCCCTTTAGCCTGAGGTTGTGCCCTCTGGTTCTAGTTTTTCCTACTAATGGAAACATCCTCTCCACATCCACTCTATCCAGGCCTCGCAGTATCCTGTAAGTTTCAATAAGATCCCCCCTCATCCTTCTAAACTCCAACTACAGACCCAGACCTCAACTGCTCCTCATACGACAAGCTCTTCATTCCAGGGGTCATTCTTGTGAACCTCCTCTGGAACCTTTCCAAGGCCAGCACATCCTTCCTTAGATACGAGGCCCAAATCTGTTCACATTACTCCAAATGGGGTCTGACCAGAGCCTTATACAGCCTCAGAAGTACATCCCTGCTCTTGTATTCTAGCCCTCTCGACATGAATGCTAACATTACGTTTGCTTTCCTAATTGCCGACTGAACCTGCACGTTAACCTGAAAATAATCTTGAACAAGGACTCCCAAGTCTTTTTGTGTTTCTGGTTTCCTAAGCATTTCCCCATTTAGAAAATAGTCTATCCCTCCATTCCTTCTTCCAAAGTGCATAACCTCACACTTTTCCACATTGTATTCCATCTGCCGCTTCTTTGCCCACTCTCCTAGCCTGTCCAACTCTTTCCGCAGCCTCCTTGCTTCCTCAATACTACCTGTCTCTTTACATATCTTTGTATCATCTGCAAACTTAGCAACAGTGCCTTCAGTTCCTTCTTCCAAATTGTTAATGTAAATTGTTAAAAGGTGTGGTCCTAACACCGACCCCTGAGGCACACCACTAGTCATCGGCTGCCATCCTGAAAAAGACCCCTTTATCCCCACTCTCTGCCTTCTGCCAGTCAGCCAATCCTCTATCCATGCCAGGATCTTACCCTTAACACCATGGGCTCTTAACTTATGCGGCACCTTGTCAAAGGCCTTCTGGAAATCTAAATAAATCACGTCCACTGGTTCTCCTTTAACTAACTTCCTTGTTACCTCCTCAAAGGCATGACCTCCCCTTGACGAAGCCGTGCTGACTCAGTCCTATTTTATCACACACTTCCAAGTACTCTGCGATCTCATCTTTAGTAATGCACTCTAAAATCTTGCCAATGACAAAGTCAGGCTAACCGGCCTAAAATTTCCCGTCTGCTGCCTCCCACCCTTCTTAATCCGTGGTGTTACATCAGCTACTTTCCAGTCCTCTGGGACCCTTCCTGCCTCCAGTGATTCCTGAAAGGTCACCACCAATGCCTCCACAATTTCCTCAGCATACTAAATGAATACTTTGCAACTGCCTTTGCTAATACAGCAGCCAAACAGGAGACATTAGCAATATTTTATTGGATAAAAATAGGTTATGTGAAGGTACTTAAATGGTTAGCTGTCCTAAGCTTAAAAAAATACCCAGTCTGAATGGTATGCATAGAGAACCTGCAGAGGGTTTAGATAGGTTTGAGTGAATGGACAAAAATTTGACAGATGGGGTATAATGTGGAAAAATGTGAATATGTCCACTTTAGCAGGAAGAATAGTTTAGAAAAACAGTATATTTTTTAAATGGAGAAAAATTGCAGCACTCTGAGGTACAACGGGATCTGAATGTCCCAGTATATGAATCACAGAACGTTGGCATACAGGTATAGCAAGTGATTAGGAAGGCAAAATGAACATTATCGTTTATTGCAAGGGGAAAGGAATATAAGAGACAGGACATTCTGTTACAGTTGTACAGGGAATTGGTGAGACCACATCTAGAATACTATGTACAATTTTGGTCTCCTTATTAAAAGGATGCAAACACGTTAGAAGCAGTTCAGAGAAGGTTCACTTGACTGATACCTGGGATGGGAGGCTTATTTTATGACAAAAAGTTGAAGAAGCTGAACCTGTATCCATTGGAGTTCAGGCAAATGAGAGGAGGTTTGAATGAAACATGTAAGCTCCTGAGGGGATTTGACATGGTGAATGCTGAAAGGATGTTTACCCTTGTGGGAAAAACTTGATCGAGGGATCCAATTTAAAAATAGGGCCACCCATTTAAAATAGACATGAGGAGAATTTTTATCTCTCAGAGAGGTGTGAGTCTTTGGAACTCCCTTCCTTAGAGAGTGGTGGAAGCAGGATTGTTGAATGTTTTTAAGTCAGAGGTAGGTAGATTCTTGACTAACAAGGGAGTCAAAGGGTATTGGGGGTAGGCAGGAATGTGGAGTTGAAGCCACAATCAGATCAGCCATGATCTTGTTGAATTGTGGAGCAGGCTCATGGGGTTGAACGGCCTGCTCCTAATTCATATGCTCATATGTCTCTGATTGGATTAGGACTTAATGCCATGGTCTCAGTGATTGGCACTGTCCTGATTGGCATAAATGGCACACATCAGGCAGTGTGTTAGTGACATTCCAGCATAGGCAGGCCAGTAAACAGCAGAGGCAAAGAACAAAACAAACCTGAAGCAGTGAGAAATGAGGCAGTGTAGAGTTACAGCTGAAATTGTGTCAGAGAGTCAAAAGGAGCCATTAAGCCAAATTTCAATCCAGGAAGAGCAAGGAGGTGCCGTGTGGTGAAAATATTCAACAGACATGCTGTGGAACCTGTTAGGTTACCTTTCAGCTGAAAGGAAGATAATAGATTTCACATGCAGAGAAATGTGAAGTGATACATTTGGGTAGAAAGAATGAGGAAAGAATAAACTAAATTGTACAGTAGAATTTTAAAGGGGATGCAGGAATAAAGCTATCTAGGGCTGTAGATACACAAGTCTTTGAGGACAGGTTGAGAACACTTTTAAAAAAGAACACATGGGATCCTTAGTTTTATTAATAGAGGTAAAGAGTACAAAAACAAGGAAGTAATGCTATTCTTCCAAACCACTCACCTCAGCGAGACTATTATGTTCAATTCTGGGCATTACATTTTAGGAAGGCTATTGAGACCCTCGAAGGTCAGAGATTTACTGGAATTGAGACCCTCGAAGGTCAGAGGCTTACTGGAATGGTGTCAGGGATGAGGGATACGTGGAGAGATTGGAAAAGCTGCTGCTTTTCTTCTTTAAGCAGAGAAACTTAAGAGGTGTTGCGGTAGAGGTGTTCAAAATCATGAACAATTTTGATAGAGTAAATAAGAAAGTGTGTGGAATCATACAGATTTTGTTTTTAACAAGGAATGGGACTACCTGACCCCAAAAGGTTTCTGACGTCCACCCATCTGCATAATCTTTCTGTGTAGCAGCCTGTTAATTGATGGTTCCTAGAGCCCCCGCCCTTAAGGAATGCAGCCAAGCTGCACATAGAGAAGGACAGCCACAGCCTTGCTGTGATTGGTAAGCTTTGCAGGCTGGAAAACATAGAGAGGCTCTAGCTCTGAACACTTTCAATAGATTTAAAAATTAAGTATGGTCACAACTGCCAGGACATCATTGTACAATGGTACAATGGGCCAAGTGGTATTGTTCTATATGCACGATTCAATGAAATGCTCCATCCGGTTTCTGCTACACAACCCAGCGCTGGGCTGTCCTAAAAAACAAGATCCAACTTAGAAGTACATAATAAAAACAGAAAATGCTGGATAAACTGTGTAGAGAAAAACAGTTAACGTTTCGAGTCTAAGTGACCCTTCTACAGAATTGGGTTCTGTAAAAGGATCATTTAGACTCAAAACAGTGGCTGCGATTCTCCCATCGCAACCTGCAACGTTTCTGGCGGATCGGGGTGGGATTTGCGCGTCGCCGGCCTTGTTCCGGGATTTGCACATGCGCCAGGAACGCATGTGCATCTCCCAGAGCCGACAAACAGTCACAGGCCAGACCACGCTGGAAACTGATGGGAAAGCAGGTAATTTGAATCTGTTTTTAATATGTTTTAAATGTAGTTTGAATATAATTATCGGGAACTTACCGGTCCCGATTGAATCTCCCATCCTGCCGGGAGTACTTCATTCCGGCGGGGTTCGGACTAGATCCCCATGTTCAGGGAACTAGCGGGAGACCCCACCGGAATGAAGGGGGGCCAATCGGGGCCCCCCAGGGGGTCGGGCAGCAAGGGGTGGTGCCCCCAGGCATGGGCACCCTGGCAGTGCCAAGGCTTGGGGCCTTTTGTGGCCTAGGGGGCGATCAGTGGGGGTGGGGGGGGGTCCCGCTGCCACTCTGCAGACAGGATCGGTCTGGGATGGAGGGAGGGCAGTAATTGGAGAAGGCTGGGGGGGAGGGGGTGATCTGCTGGGGGGATCTGACCCGGGGGGGGGGGGGGCGGGGGGGGGGGGGTCAGTGGGGGCGGGGTCTGCCGGGATGAGGGGGGTGTGCGGATCGCCACTGCTGGACGGGGTGGGCTGGACATCGGGGCGCTCTGGAGCGGGATGGGTGGGGGTGTGGGTGTCAGGGCTGGCCTGGGAATTGCTGTGGTCAGGCCGTGGAGGGGGCTGGAGGGGCAGCACTGCGGTGGTCCCAAGCTGGCCAGCAATCAAGCTGGTCAGCAAACAGGGAGACTGACAGATCGGAACCACTGTGCAGATTTCCAGAACTGTCAGACTCCGGTGGGAATAGGCCCCGCCCCCCTGGGTTTTTAATGAGATTCACATTGGGACCTCTGCAGTGCACAGAGTGGGGAGATCCTGGTGAGAAGCTGAATTGACAAAACAGTCGGGATCTTGAATAGTTTTCCCGCCAATTCAGCGCTTTTGGGAGAATTTCGGCCATTAACTCTGTTTCTCTCCAAAGATGCTGCCAGATCTGCTGAGTTTATCTAGCATTTCTGTTTTTTATTTCAGATTTCCAGCATTCTCAGTATTTTCCTTTCATTAGAAGTACATATCTGTGTTAAAATAGTCAAATTTTTGGAGTTATGACAAATTCCAATTGATGAAGTTCACATCAGCCTGGACCTCACTTAGATCCAACTTCAGCATAGATGCTTGCCCCAGTGCACAAATATCACCTCAGGTTTAAATCTAAGTCTGTGACCTGGGATGTTTAACCATTATGACTGCTCTATTTCCTAAATATGATGATCCCAGTATGTTGCACGGAAATTACAATGCAATGTCCTAATACCACTCTAATTCATGCAAAGCCCTTTATTCATAAATATTCAATTGAGCATAAAGGCATGAAGAATTGTAAACAAGAGATTAACATCACAATTGTGAATATTTGATCAGAGTTGACAGTCGACGTTTAGACATATACATGTTAAAAAACAATTTGCAGCCTTTTATCTACTGTAGGTGGGAGTTTTGGGGTGCAATGGGTAGTATTCCTGCCTCTGAACCAAAAGCTCTGGGTTTAAGTCCCATCCCAGAACTTGATGGCCATGAAAGGTACATTCATAATGTGACTAAACAGTTTGAGTACCAACGTGCAAATCCTTACAATACACGTCAATGGTAGTTGGAGGAGCAGGAGAATTTCCTAGTTAGCCATGTGATGGAAAGAACATCAAAGCCTCTCCCATCACTACCCAAAGCTCCAAACTGCAACAAGGGCAGCATGTGGCACAGTGGTTAGCACTGCTGTCTCACAGCACCAAGGACCCAGGCTCAATTCCAGCCTTGGGTGACTGTGTGCAGCTTGCACGTTGTACCCATGTCTGCATGGGTTTCCTTTGGATGCTCCGGTTTTCTCCTTCAGTCCAAAGTTGTGCAGCTTAGGTAGATTGGCCATGCTTAATTGCCCCAAGATTAGGTTAGGGGGATTAGCGGGATAAATACATGGGATTACAGGGAAAGAGTGGAGGGTGGGTCTGAGTAAGATACTTGGAGAGTCGATGGAGACTCAATGGGCTGAATGGCCTCCTTCTGCACTGTAGGGATTCTATGATTCTACACAAGTACATGTTGCCACAGCAACTCAGATTTCCTGAGTGAATTGTAGCACGCTAAATCCACCATCTACTGTGGAGTCAACATTAGATAAAAGGCACTTTAAATGATTTAATAATTGTTATGATCTTATTGGATTGGAAGTTAAATGAGAAGGACTCAGAATTGGCTGCAGCAGAAAGAAAATTAATCAAAATCTGTAAATCAGTTCAAGATGCTTTTCTTTCTGTGGCAATAATCGTTCAATCATGAACTTTATTAGTTGAGACATGGGAAAAGTTCTCTTGTCATAAATGTTGTTTATTTCAGCAACATTCAAATTTAAATAATACCCTTTAATGTTGGAAAATGTTTCAAGGGCTTTGCAGAGTAAAAAAGAACACATGATCAGCCTTTGTGTGTAAGAAGGGGCAATGTTTCATTGACTTTGAAGGAAAGAGATTGAAATTGTTTTTGATCCTGCTGCAAAAATGTGGAGTTTTTGTTCAATTTCACTATTCTCATTTTGTTGTATTTTTAAAGTTTTCGTGTGTTCACCAAGCTGAAGCGCGTCAGTGCAATGGATTGTAATAGATCATTTCCAAAATATCCAATGAAAAGCAAGTTAAGTCATAATCTTCTCTACCAGTTGGTGTCAGGTGTGTCCTGCATATATAACAATAATAATTATTATTTTTGCTACCCTTGATATTTTGTACTAGACTATTCCCACCTGAAAGGATAGGTAGCAATCTACGTCTACATAACTTCTAATGGTCCAAAACTAGACACAGGGGAGTCATTAGTTCCTGTGCAGTGGTGATCAACATTCCATTCTTTTGTTGTGTGAGGCCTATTCATTTAAGAGTGCAGGCCCTTTAAATTTTTTGTACAGTCCCTCACATGGGGAATTAATGGGGCTGATCAGGGGGAGATGGTGGTTTTGTAATAATGTCACTGGACTGGTAATCCAGAGATCCAGGCCCAAAGCTCTGGGGACACAGGTCCAAATCCCACCATGGCTGCTGGTGAAATCTGAACTCAGTTAATAAATCTGGAATATAAAGCGAGTCTAAGTAATGTTGATTGTCATAAACACCCATCTGGTTCACTAATGTTCTTTAGGGAAGGAAATCTGCCATCCTTACTTGGCCTGACCTATAGGTGACTACAGGCTCTTACATACCATCTGAAATGACCTAACGAACCATTCAATTCAAGAGCAATTAGGGATGGGCAACAAATGCTGGCCTTGCCAGTGACACCCACACTACTTGAATGAATAAATGAAAATAAAACTGACATGTACTCGGCCTGTATGGGAACTTTCAGGCCACGCAGTTTACAAGGAACATTGGTGGTGATGCCCCACCTCCAACTTGCAGGAAGCTAACCAGTTCTCATTGATACTTGCAGTCAGGCTGTAATTAGAAACAAAGAAACTAGGAGGAGTAGGCCATTCGGCCCTTCAAGCCTGTTCCACCACTCAACATGATCATGGCTGATCGTCCATCTCAATGTCATATTCCCGTTTTCTCCCTATATCCATTCATGCCATTCAAATCTAAAAGAAATCTATTCTTTCATAGATACATTCAGTAAATTTTGCGGATGTCATTCATTCTGTCCTCATCCCAAGTGAAAGCCGGAGTTTCCTATCCACTTTGTTGTTCATGGAATCATAGGCCAGAATTTTTTGAATGCCAAAGTTGATGCCAACCCAACTCTAGTCCTGACAGCTGCCCCGCATCCATTTAATGTTGTCTGGAATACTTATTGGCTGGCAGTGGGCCTTCTGCCCCCTTTCTGGGCACAAAGTCTTCCTTCTGAGAATTGCAAGGCAATTAGATTGGCCGGTAATTCCCTAATCCCAGCAGCACCAGCAGGAGTGGTGGTCACAAAGTACTGGGAGGCCAGAATGCAGGTAAGTTTGGGGAATTTTCACCAGGGACAGGAGAGGAGGCTGCTGCATGGGGGGAAGGAGAGGAGTGGTGTTGGATTGCAAGACCAAAAGGAAGGGACAGTTGGGCAGGGGGACTGGCGGACCATGGGGGAAGGGGGGGGGGGGGTTCCCAATCAGGAAAGGGGGCCCAAGAGAGAGACACTTGTCTCTTTCTGCCCAAGTCTGAACAGGCTCGGCTGCTGGGCATCCCCGCTACTACCATCCACCATCCCATTCCTGACCTCCTCCATCCAAAACATTGCAGCTGGGTGGGAAGCAGCCCTCAAGGGCCTCAATGAGGGCGAGAGAGAGCAGGCCGTCATAGTCCTCACCCATTCCTGTAAAATTGCTACTAAGTCAGGGGCAGACAGGCAGGTGGCGGGAAGGACACCTGCAGAATTTTAGAAGTCCGTAGCCATTCAGCCCATCATGTTAATGCTGGCCAAATAAAATCCAACCTAATTCCATTTTCCATCTTTTGGTAGATAGCCTTGGAGTTTACAGCACTTCAAATGCATATCTAAGTGAGGCTTTCTTTCTTTACCACTCTTTCAGGCAGTGGATTTCCAAATCCTGACCACACTCTAGGTGAAATCATTTCTCCTTAACTCCTTTAATTCTTCTATCAGCTAATTGAAATCTATGCCCTTGGCTATTGACCCCTCTGCTTAGGGAAATAGCAACACTAGGCCCCTCATAATTTTATGCATTACAATTAAATTTCCTCTGTGTCTTCTCTGTATCTAACAAAACAAACAAAGCCTATTAACATTTTTTCTCTTGTCTAACATTTTGTAGTCCTGGCAATCTTTGTAAATCTTCCCTTCATCCTCTCGAATGCTATCATATTCTTCCTGTGTTGTGGTGACCTGAACCGTATGCAGTGTTCAAGCTGTGATCTAACTACTGTTTTATACTGTTCCAGCATAATCTCCCAGCTGTTATGTTCTGTGCCTCAACTAATAAAAAAGCATTGCTTGCCTTAATCGCTTTGTCTACCTGCTCTACGACCTTCAGGGATCTGTGGACATGAACTCCAAGGTCCATGTTCCTCTACATTTCCTAGTATCCTATCATTTATTGTAAATTTCTTCATCATGTTTGTTTCCTCCTGACGCATTACCTCACACTTCTCTGGATTGAATTCCATTTGCCACTTTTGTGCCCATTTGACTGATCCATTGATAGCTTCTTTCATTTACAGCTTTCTACCTCACTATCAACATCATGGACAATTTTTGTGTTATCTGCAAACTTCGTAATCATGTGCCTACATCTGAGTCCAAATCATTCATATTTGCCAATTTAACACTTTGAAATATTTTCATGCATCTGAGCCATTTCCAGCTCCCAACTCCACCTATGTTGGTGTGCGCACCCACCCTCCTGTGTGATCATAGGAATGTGGTTAAATGATGGACGTCCTCCACATTCGCCATCCAATTAGAGACAATGGGGATGAGGGGGCATTGGTTACAGATCAGCCATTCAGAGCAACCAAAGCAAAGGGCAGCTGAAAGCCCCACTGAGAATGATTAGGGCTGCTCAGGGCAATGGAGAAGGAGAGGGAAGTACAAAAGAAGGGGCAATATTAGTGCTCTTTGACCGGCAGCCGAAACCTGATGTCCAGCACAGTTCATGTCTGTAAGTGAAACATTTCCAAATGAATGCATTTCCCAGCAGATGTGCTGCGATGAACAATTTAGCTTTTTAAAAGTAGACGCAGCATGTGTCTGCCATGTCACTCCAACTTCCCACACTGCATGCACCTCCTGTGAGCAGACAAAGTGTGACAACCATAAGGGGCCTGTGTGATATTCAGAAAAGAAAAGTGTGAAAATAGGGCATAAGTGAACTTTTAATGATCTTAATTGACTCCCCATCACTGTCAGGGGATTTGCTGTTGCTAGTGAGAGTCAACTTCCGGGGAAAAAAATTTGGAGGTCAGAACACATCAAGAAGCTGGTCTATTCCCAGCGCCCTCATTCCATTTCAAAACATCCACCTCAGAGCTGGGGAAATTCCAGCTACAATTCTAACATGACTTACTGGGTGTTATGATGGCCACGGGGGATCATCAATTGATCTCCTTGTGGGCCTCATAGATTACGAGTCCCCTATTGAGTGAGTGGAGGCTCACCCAAAAGGGAAGGAGCAGTGCTGGGGGAGGGGGAGGGGGAGGGGGTGGTTTTAAAAACCAACTGACTTCACTCAGGCTGACAGTCAAAAGACTTAGGCTGATCTGTACTCTGTAGCCACAGAATGGCATTCTGCCACACTGTAAATAAAGGGTGATTGGTGACGGAAGACATTTTGGTAAACTTGAAGCCTATGAAGCAAGCCTAGAACAGTGGGCCCAATATGCAGAGTGCATGCTTTACTTATTTTGGGCCAACAATATTGAGGGGGCCAAGAAGCAGATAGCCATCCTGTTGACGGCATGTGGGGTCCTGACCTTCAGTGTCATAAAAAGCCTCACCTACCTGGATGCTCCTGGCTCCAAAACCTTTAATGAATTGGTGGACTTGGTTAAAGGCTATTTTGACCTGAACCATCCATAATACTCCAGCAATACTGCTTTAATACAGCTTTCCAATGGATATGCACATTAGGACAGCACCCTATCACCCTTTATCATAGAATCGTAGAATGCCTGCAGTGCAGAGGAGATCATTTGGCCCATGGAGTCTGGACCGACTCTCCAGAAGAGCATCCCACCAGGCTCTATCGCCATAACCTCATGTGTTTACCCTACTAATCCCCCTAACCTACACATCTTGGGACATAAAGGGCAATTTAGCATGGACAATCCACCTAACCTGCACATGTTTAGAGTCTGGGAGGAAACCGGAGCATCCGGAGGGAACCCATGCAGACCCAGGAAACTCCACAAAGACAGTCACCCAAGGCCAGAATTGAACCCACGTTCCTGACACGGTGAGGCAGCAGTGTGAACCATTGTGCCACCATTTGAATGGGTTGACTGAACGGGAGTTGCAGACTTTTAAGCTTGGCATGAAGAAGCAACCTGCAGTGTCCATAGAGACATTTTATGCCCATAGAGAATTTTTATTCGACTACAGGACTACCCCTCACACAATGATAGGAATCGCCCAAGCAGAATTGTTAATGGGACGGAGGCTTCAGATAAGATTAAGCTTACCTTTTCCAAACTTGACTGGAGGGTGAAGTCCCAACAAGAGAAGCAGAAGAAGAACTATGATTCTGCAAGGACAGAAAGAACGTTCAAAACCAGCGACCCAGTCCATGTGGCGGCCTCAGTTGGGACCCTGGGATCATAACAGAGAAAACAGGGCCTGTGTCTTATGAGGTGTGAAATTCCAAAGGAATAGGGTTGAGCATTTGTCCTGTAACTGCTGTTGGAAATTTTCAGAAACTGTCGCAAACTTGTGAATCATGTGACCTGCAGCAGCTATCTTTTGGTTCAACAGAGGCCATTTTGTAAATAAGCAAAGAAATACGGTTTGACTTTACAATCTTTACAATCTCTTTCATATCTTAGGGACATGACATTAGCCTTTTTTTATGTGCCTGTAAAACATTTCACTTTTATAGGGCGGGACGGGGGTATAGTGGTTAGCACTGCTGCCTTACAGCGCCAGGGACTCGGGTTCGATTCCAACCTGGGTGTCTGTTTGTGTGGCATTGCAGGTTCTCCCCATGCCTGCATTGATTTTTGCAGGGTGCTCCAGTTTCCTCCAACAGTCCAAAGACGTGCAGGTTCGGTGGATTAGCCATGTTAAATTTTCCATTAGTTTGTCTGTGTGAGAGTGACTACGCTTGATGTGGTGTAGTGCCCCTCAAGCTATAAGCCACTGGGGACAGACTAGAAACCTGTTTCAGGAATAATTAGCTACAGCCACAGGTGGAAGTCTGACCAATGCACTGTCGGGATACAGAAAGGTTGAGAGAGAGGGAATTTTTATGTTCTTTGATAATTTAGTTTCTTAGTTCTTCTTTGCCTTCCTAATTGTTTTTGACATCTCTTCTAAACTCTTTTTATCCTCTGCTGTCTCTGTATTCCTCTTTCCTAATCATAAATTATTCCCTTATATCTTTATTCATCCATTGAGTCTCACTGGTTAGCTTTTAGTCCCCAACTTTCTCCACTATAATTTCTTTGCGAATATCCTTGTTGTCCCACAACTCATTTTTACTGTCACCTTGAGTTCCCACTACTTCTGGAATGGTATATTGTGTCCTCAATCATGAAGACAGGTCAAAGGATTATCTCATGTATTTGCCATTTCCTTATTTTCTTCCATCCTCTATATCCGCTTCACCAAAAACAGCTTAAAAGGTTATTTATCTCTCCTTTTTGTCAGACCTCACAATGCACAAATTAATCCTGATAACAACAGCGACATTCATTGGCATTTAGGAAGTTGTGACAATGTGAAAAATGTTGTATAAATGCAAGCTTATTCTTTCTTCCAAACATAATGGGATGTAAGTGGCATTTGACAAGAACTCCGGAGATCAATTTTAGTCTTGAACTGTAATAAGAACTCTTTCAATTAAAATGTGTTTACTAATCTTGTTTTTGGTGTGTGCTCACCAAATGTGGGCATGTGGGGAATTTTGCCCACTACCAGCCGCATATTGGCCACATTGTAGTGTTTTTCCAATTAAAGTGGCAGGAGCGGAAGTTCCCTGCTATTTGCAAATGCTTAGAAAATTATCCCCAAGTGTTTCCAATTAGTGTTATCATAATGGAAGCTATAAATTTCAACTTTAATTGAGGATGGAAATTTTGTGGGTGTGGCAACAGCCTGGAACTGACCATGGGCTGAACAGTACATTACGCGATTGGGAGTGCTTCCTGCTTCATTAAGCATATTTATAGTGCTTGATGACTTGCGCTCCATTGACGATGCCATTACACCAGTTTCCAATAATACCATATGTGGGCAGGTCAAAAAATCAGAAATCCTCATCCCCCATGTTATTAAAATGGCAATTTAAAACCCAATTGTACCAAATAACTACCTAGCTCACTGGAATAATATGGCCAGAAGACAACAATACGCTTTCAGCATGAGATTTACAATAGCCTGGGAATCTGTTTATTCAAGGCATGCTTGCCTGTGCGTGTTTTTAAACTGCAGCTGAGAGCTTTGGTGTTCAAAATCCATTCACTGCCGGGATATTTCAGTGGGCAGAACTACATTTTGGATATGTTCTCAGTAGAAGGACACTTCTCTAATTCAGAGGGCTGTTTTGATTGTTCATTAACTATTCTCCTGTCCATAACTCAGGGGTGAAGACTCTCAGAGAGAGAGAGGGATGATGGTCTCTATTGGAGACACAACCTCCAGTGTGAATGAGAGAAGGGTTAGGAGGAGCAGGGTAAGAGGAATAAAGGATCACAGGGAGGTTCAAGATGCTGTGGGTTCTCAGGAAGGGAACAGAGCAGTACCAGGCCCTACTGGTCAGGAGGAGCTTAGAAACCTCATTGGAGACACAGATAAGTTTATGGTGTCCCTGGGGTATATATTAGTAATTCAGCTACGTGTAACTGAATGAGACTCATTGCAGAAGATGATTCAGGCTTTCAAGAACAATAAAAGGTTTAGTGAAATATATCCCCACCACCTCCCAGTTGCAATGTGTGAGTCCTGAATCTCCTTATCTCCATGTTTGTGTTTCCCAGCCCAGATTTCCGGCGGCGTCTGCGTGGCTAGCATTTAAATAGTATCTTACATTAACCTCTCCCACCCCGCCAGAGTATTTCTCTCCAGCGGGGATTACAGGAGCTCCCCACTTTCGAGAACCTGTGGCCCCTGAAATATGTGGCACTGGGACCAGGTCCTCCTCACAACGCCCACCCACACTGTTGACCTCATCGGCCATTTCCTCCTATACAGCATGGGTCTGCTTGGGCTTCCTTCTTGGAATTAACTGGTCATGTCTACCTTCAACTGCATGCAGCAGGACACCAAGGGCAACCTCACTGAATTTGGGGGCTGCTTTACCCCTTTTGAAGTGTTTCTCCCATGTTCTGATGGCATAGACATCCACGCATGGAAATATGTCATTAATGTACAACTCTTCAGTGTCTGAAGGTGGGAGACTTGCTGAATTATGAAAATTTTGACACCTATGAAGATTGAGATGGTTGGCAGACATAAGCTGAAATTAAAATAGACTTGCATGGATAGACTGCAAAACAGAAAAAATCTTCAGAATACAGTTTCTCTTCTTCATGATGGGTCACCTGACATTGATCTGTGCCGGGGGTCACGGCACGGCTTGCTGCCTCTGAGACCGGACATCCCACCCTCCAGCACACTTTTGGTGGGATGAATGTCTCTAACCCAACCTTGCCACTAATAGGTGGCAATTAGTGTATTATTGGGCACGAGACGATGGCAGGCCCAAAAGTTGGAAAGTCGCCGACTTCTGGGTGCAGAGCCCGCCATCGGCATGGATTGTTGTATTCAGGTCCATGTCTTTGTCAGTGAGAAGCCAAAGCCATCTTGAAGGAAAGGCTGCTCTCCTGATCACCAACAGAATTGGGTACTCATTGAACACTATCTGGCAGTTGTTGGTACTTTTCCAAAGTACGGAAAATGGAATTGAAATCCTTACTCTACAACTGTGGAAAAGAGCAAGATTAAGGGGTATAGTTCATCCAAGCCACTTCAGCCATTCAGTTAGATCATGGTTAACATGTCCCACAACTCCATTAACATCTTTTATCTCTTTCTCTCTCTCAGGAAATCAAGTGGAGGAGAATTTATAATGGACACAGTGTACATTGTCTGTGAAAGAAGGTGTGGTAGTGCAATTCTTTTGTACAGTAAAGTAGTTAGGCAGTGGGACCAAAGGAGTAATGATGTGGTTGGTGGTTGAGTGAAAGAAGTATGAAATCAGTGCAGCATTAGAAGAGCTGACCAAGTATAGGCAGTTCATCTCTTTAATACTAAAACACATGGTTGATTTAATAAGCGTAAATAAACAATTCCTTTGTTACTCCTGTATTTTACTTCAGGTAAGATTCAGAAGTTCATGACAAATTGATTCAGTGTTTTAGGAATTGTTTGCTGCAGAGATAAGTCAAAGAATTGCTCCTGATGCCTTTGCTGAGGTCCTACTGGAGGAAGTGAGGACCAGGGACTAGGTCATTTTTCCCCGTACCTGTAGTTCCATCCCAAAGACTGCTATCAAGCAGGCTTAGATAGAAAAGACTGTTGGTGTCAATGCCAACAACATCACCTCCTCCACTTGGGATCAATGTAGAAAGAAGCTTAATTACCTCACAAGAACAGCAAGAGTACAACTCTTCATCTCATCTCTCAGTAATAGCTGACGACAGACCTCTTACATCCCATCGCACCACTTTTAATGATTCTACCCTCCAGCATATTTTTCAATATGTATTAACAAAGCTGCACTAAACATCTCTCTTTCTCATTCCAAAAGTACACTTCACTCTTCCTTTCCTGTCTTCACATCTCGCACTAGCATTATTCCTTTCTCACACATTACCACTTGGCCAAATACCAAATACTCTAATCATTCTTTGCCCACTTCACATCATACACTTCCATTTGCATCTCCATCCTCAATCCATCTTGCTTCTACTATACCTATCACCACATCCACTATATAGACAAGCCCCAAACATCTCCACTCACCTTTCCATTAACTCCTTCCCTCTTTCAATGTCAGCCTGTGGCTCAGTTGGAAGCACTCTCACCATTTGAGATACAGGTTCTGAGCTCAGGTCGCACATGAGGGCTTGAGCAAAACAATACTGAGGGTGAAATACTGAGGACGTGCTGCACCACTGGAGGTGCCATCTTTCAAATGGAGCATTAAACCAAAACCCTATTTGCTTTCTCAGATCGATGTTAAAGATCCCATGGCACGGTTTTGAAGAAAGGCAGGGAACTATCGCAGGTTCCCTCAGTTATCCCTCAGTTAACATCACAAACAAATTATTTGGCCAATTTCATATTGTCGTTTGTGAGAGTTTGCTGTGTGCAAATTGATGACCATGTTTCCTACACTATGACGGGACTACACTTCAAAAGTACTTCATTGATTGGAAATTGGAGGTTGGTGATGCACCCAAGTAGGAATTACTCATATTCTTTCATTCAACTCAGCACAGAGCTTTGTTCTTTTACTTGCTGATAGAGAAAATGATGCATTTTTTGGTCTGGCAAAGGAGTGCATTAGTCACCGGCTTAACATAGCCAAGAACTACACCTGCAAGATGCTGTTGATATCCTCTGTTGCAGGCTGAATGGATCCAGTGGAAAATTGCAGGAGCACTGGCATGACATATCCCCAACTGGTCCAGCGGGCAATGCGTCCTATTGCAGGGATTTCTGAAAGCCTGTCAAAAGAAGCATAACTTCTTCTTACACTGCTCCTCAGATGGATTTAAGAAGGTGACTCCTAGGTGCTTGTATGGTGTCCCTTCACCTTTTGTCTGGCAATGTTGTGTGCTGAGATTGCTGTTGTTTCTCCTCCTCTAAGTCTTACTCCATCCAGAAAAAGAGACAGGAAGCAACACTCACAGTAAATGGAAAAAGCTGACTGAAAGGTTGTAAGGAAACCAAAGTGTAGCAGTAGAGATGGAGCTAGAAATACTGAGCAAGTCACTAGTTCCAGAATTAGTCAGAGCTGCAATTCAATCAGTGAAAACCCAATGATTGGGTTTGTATTTCAAAATGTTAACTGAGATAATGCACAAAATAGTAGCCAAGTTATTGATATATTAGCTACAGATTGCCAATGTGTGGACTTTAGGATTCAAAGCTTTTGTTAAACAAGACTTTTTTCCAATTTTATTTGCATGAGTAGATTAATGGAAGCAATAATGTTTCCATTTCAAACTTATTTTGAAATTCCGAGTAGAAATAGCTTGTTTAGTTTGGCAAGCTCATATCCAGAAGAAACCATGAATAATCCTGCTGATGCCACTGTACAACAATGTGGTACAGTCTAATAGTGGAGCAGCAGGCTGCGCCAGCAGCTGATTTCTTCATAGCTTCTTCTCGTAAGAGCACAATGACTTACCAGGAAGCTATTTTTCAGACAGGGCACATGGAAAGAAAGTGGGCTATGAAGCAAAAGGAAATGATGAATTGGAGTACGTCCATGGCTTGGATCACATTCTTAGACTTTGAGTGAAAAATATATAAAATGTGTAGAAAAATATGTTGTCTGTTTTCAGCTGAAATCTGGAAAGGAAAACAAACTGAAAAGCTTGTAAAAGTGACTCACCCATGTATGGAGAGAAAAGACAAGTTATATTATGTGCGTATAGCCTTCATTAGAACATTGTAGTGAAGAGTGCACGCACAATTGAAACAATGCAAACATGTGACAGATCCTGTAATCATTATCAACGGCTTCTAAGTTACTTCTCTGTAGCATTCTATATTCAGATTATCATATGATATGCATGACTTAAACCACGCTGTTAACCTAACTTGCCAACACATCCAAATGACAGCTAATAGCAGCTGTTGATACCATGTTCTGTGTGACACCACATGAAATAAGTTTTGGAACGTTTAGTTACAAATGCACCTAATGCACTGCCAATCTATGCTATAATCGTGGTTATGGGTATCATAGCTTGATCTTTTCAGATCATTGACCTCTTTGATATCATGAAATTTCACTGAATACCAGTGGCATTTTCTTTCATGTGTAGCCAGTGAGTTATTACTGATTTCAAATGCCACAGTTACAATTTGGGAATCATAGTATCATAGAATCCTACAATGCAGAAAGAGGCCATTTGGCCCATCGAGTCTGCACCAACCACAATCCCACCCAGGCTCTATCCCCATATCCCTACATATTTACCCACTAATCCCTCTAACCTGTGCATCCCAGGACACTAAGGGGCATTTTTTTTTAGAATGGCCAATCAACCTAGCCCGCACATCTTTGGACTGTGGGAGGAAACCGGAGCACCCGGAGGAAACCCACGCAGAAACAGGGAGAATGTGCAAACTCCACACAGACAGTGACCTGAGCTGAGTAGGGAAGCTAAGTTTATCAATATTGCTGTGCATAATAGAAATTATTAACAGTAACAATCAGTAAAATGTTCGATATCCTGTATAATCAATTGAATTACTTTTCAACTGTAAGTAACTTGTAATGCAGAATTATGAATTATGGAATATTTAAAAAGAGAAATGTAGGGCAGGATTTTCTGGCTGTGCTCACCCCAAAATTGGAAAATCCTGCCCGAGGTCAATGGACCTTTGCATTGTCCGCCCCCACCCAACACGATTCCCGTGGCAGGTGGAACGGGAAAATTGCCCCCATAATATTTTCTATTGGGAAGCACTCAAATATTTCACATAAATTGTCAAATTGTGATTACAACCTCCTGCCAGTGATGGTGCTGTAGTATTTAAGTTTGCACCTCCATTTCACAGCCTGTACAGCAAAGGTCCTCCTTATGTTCCAATCAACACTATTTGTGCTTCCCAAACTGGGATTAGTTAAACTTTTGTATCAAAAACTTGCATTTATATTGCACCTTTAACATAGGAAAACATCCCAAGACACCTCATGTGTGTGTTATCAGAAAAAAAATGATACTGACAGCCCTTTCTCTTTTAATCAATGAAAACCATGAAACTCAATCCCGAGGAAACTGCTTATAATATATTAAATGCATCGGTTATTTTGGGAAACCCAAGCTCTTCACAACCCATTAAACTGGGGCAATTAGCTGAATTACTTATTCTTCTGTCCCCACCATTTAAAGTTATAGTTTGAAAGGAATAAATGAAACTCATCTTTGAAATTTATTCAGCTCAAAGGGGAGTCTGTCAGTGCTGCAGGGCAATTGGAAACATTCCTTGCTGCCTACAAATTGTTTCAACATTCCTGAAATGCTGCTCATGTTAATCTCTTTCAAAAATTGACACAGAAATTTCAACCCCGGTGCCATCTAATAAGGAAGTACAATCAATTGCGACTACAATTATTTAAACACATGCCTCATATTCAAGTATAGAATATGTGACTTGAA
Organism: Mustelus asterias; assembly: GCF_964213995.1. Taxonomy (NCBI): domain Eukaryota; kingdom Metazoa; phylum Chordata; class Chondrichthyes; order Carcharhiniformes; family Triakidae; genus Mustelus; species Mustelus asterias. Next base: position 82,977,245 of record NC_135806.1, on the reverse strand, counting down.
ACATATTCATATTACATTCCAAATTACTGGCCAGATTCCTAGATTTTAATCTATCAATGAAGCATAAAGCCTTGAAAGTCTAGCCTAGCCATATTACAAGCATTTGTAGAAATAAAGCCTAAGACAATAAGACATAGGAGCAGAAGTAGGCCATTTGGCCTGCCGAAACTGCTCTGCCATTCAATGACTGATCTGATCTGATAATCCTCAATTCCACTTTCCCATTTTATCCCTATAAGCCTGGATTCCCTTCCTGATAAGAATCTGTCTCAGCCTTGAACATACTTAACGCCTCAGCCTCTACGGTAAAGAATTCCACAGATTCGCTATCCTCAGAGAGAAGAAATTCCTCCTCATCTCTGTCTAAAATGGGCTACTCCTTGCTCTGAGTCTATGCCCCCAGTCCTAGACTCTCCCACAAGAGGAAACAACCTCTCAGTATCTACCCTGTCAAGGATACTATATATTTCAAAAAGGTCACTTCTCACCTAAACTCCTATGAGTACAGGCCTAGCCTACTCAACCTCTCCTAATAAGAAAAGCCCTCCGTACCCGGGATCAACTTAGTGAACCTTCCTGGACTGCCTCCAATGCCAGCATATCTTTCCTCAGATAAGGATAAAGCTGTAGCTTATATGTGCTACAGCACAGCAATAGGACATTTGTTTTCTGCATCAGGGTAAGAGACACAACATTTTCTGTTTAGCTAGCTAGATACATTGCTGCAACATCAAATTACATTTTATTAATAGCTAACCACAAGCTTATTTGGGAAACATCCATGTATTGTGGAATGTTGTGGTCAAGGAAATATACATGATATTCTAAAATAACCAAATATTCTGAATATGAAAGGGAGCTGGCAGTGTATTCTGTTTGCCTACAAAGTGTCTCATGCAAATAGAATAATCTACATTTATATGACATAATAAACCAGCCAAAGCCACTTCACAATCTTGGTGTTATGCTTGACCCTGAGATGTGCTTTCAACTACGTATTCAATCTATCACCAAGAGTGCCTACTTCTGTAGCATTGTCCAACTCTAGTCCTGCCTCAGATTATCTGTTGCTGAAATCTTTGTTGCCACTACACTTGATATTCCAATGCTCTCCAGCTGGCCTCTCATCTTCCATCCTACATAGAGTTATGCTCATCCGAAACTCTGCTACTTACATCTTAACTTGTGCCAATTGTTGTTCATTGATGATATTCACAGTACTTTATTATACTTGCTGGCTCCCAGTATAACAACATCGCAATTTTAAAATCTTTATCTTGATTTTCAAACCCCTCCATGGCATCACCATCCCTTTTCTCTGTAACCTCCTCCAGCCCCACAAGTCTTTGAGATATTTATACTCCTCCAATTTTGGCCTCTTTTGTATTCCAAAGTTTGGATTTCCCTCTTTAAAGCCTCTTTTGCTCCAAAGTTTGGATTTCCCTCTTTAAAGCTCTCAGCCTTGCAACCTCTCTTTTCTATTAAGATTAAAACTTTTGGCTATCCCATCATTTGGTCTTGAAATCTCCTTCTGCGGCTCGGGGTCCATTTAAAAAAAAATCATAACATTAATCCTGATGATTCACTCAACTGTCAATTATAGCTCCAAGTGCCACATCCCAGGAACCATTGGCGTATGAATAACCAAGAAACAATGGTAGAATACTTGAATTCTAGTCCTCCAGAACTAAATGTTGGCCCATCAATGGTACAGGGTTGAAAAACAAAATGCAATTCTAGCAGAGATAATGCGCTCCATTCATAATGTCAGCAACACTCTGCAGATCCTACATGTGCTTGTGCACAAATGAACTGGCATCGACAAATAACATGACATCAGCTCATTTCTATAATTTTCTGGTGCTCCAGATATATTGTTCATGACAAACCAAGGGGATAGTGCAAAAACTATGAGCCCCGACTACATTCTGGTAATAGTACTGAAGACTTATGCTCTAGAACATGCCACGCCCCTAGCCAAGCTGTTCCAGTACATCTAAAACACTGGTCTCTACCCAGCGATGTGGAAAATTCCCCAAATCTGTCCTGTGCAGAAAAAGCAGGACAAAGTCAACCTGGCCAATTATTGCTCCATCAGCCTATTCTTGGTTATCAATAAAGTATTGGAAGAGGGTATTAACAAGTGGTAGTTGATTAGTATAACTTGCTCATTGATGTTCAATTTGGGTTCCAACTGACTTACTCAGCTTCAGACCTCATTTCAGCCTTGATTCAAACGTGGAGAAAAGAGCTGAACTCCTGAGGTGAGGTGAGAGTCATTGCCCTTGACATCAAGGCAGCATTTGACCAAGTATGGCATCAAGGAGTCCTAACAAAACTGGGGTCAATGGGAATGAGGGGGCAAACTCATACCTAGTACAAAGGAAGATGGCTGCAATGTTTGCATGTACCTACACCACAGGGACTACAGCGATTCAAGAAGGCAGCTTCACACCACCTTCTCGAGGGCAATTAGGGATGGGCAATAAATGGTGGCTGAGGCAGGGTTACAATATAGGTCACCCACAGCCAATGAAGGGCTGTTCACTTTGCAGCAGGTAACTGTCTGAAATGGAGGGAAAAAATAGGACAGAGGATGTACTAGGTAAGTGGAGGCCAACTGTTTCACCTTTTTACAGCAGAAAATTTCAGAAAATTTTGCAATGCACTTGGGAATCCAATACCTGATTGTCAGTTGCAGTCAATGGGTTGTCAATACCCCCTGGCATTATTGAGGATTCAACGGCCATTAATAGATTTGGAAAGTAAAGCTGTCACTGAGGCTGCAATCCAGGTAACTGAGAAAGACAGTCCTGTAGAATAGGATAGTCTTACCAGACAAGCAGTGGCAACTTGCCAGTACTGAGTGTTTCTTTTTTGCTTTGAAAATACGCTCTGGGAATTTAAGTGTGTCATATCCCTTCAGGGGGAATTTGACAAACAAAACTGGATTTTCTATTGGCTTGATTTGGACTTTCTTAAACCCGATGCATATCAGATTTCCAGCTACCAAAAGAAAATACTGTAAATGAGTGTTAACATAAAAGACGCAACCACTCTTGGTATAGATTGGGTGGATTCTCAGAGGCTTTTTCCCAGGGCTGAAATGGCTGCTACGAGAGGACACAGGTTTAAGGTGTTGGGGAGTAGGTACAGAGGAGATGTCAGGGTAAGTTTTTCACTCAGAGGATGGTGGGTGAGTGGAATCGGCTGCCGTCAATGGTGGTGGAGGCAAACTCGATAGGGTCTTTTAAGAGACTTCTGGATGAGTACATGGGACTAAATAGGATTGAGGGTTATAGGTAAGCCTATATATAAGCCTAGGTAGGTAGGGACATGACTGGCACAACTTGTGGGCCGAAGGGCCTATTTGTGCTGTAGTTTTTCTATGTTCTATGTTCACTCAATAATTTGATTAGGGATAGTCAGCACGGTTTTGTGAAGGGTAGGTCGTGCCTCCCAAACCTTATTGAGTTCTTTGAGAAGGCGACCAAAGAGGTGGATAAGGGTAAAGCAGTTGATGTGCTGTATATGGATTTCAGTAAAGCGTTTGATAAGGTTCCCCACGGGAACCTTATCTATTGCAGAAAATACAGAGGCATGGGATTGAGGGCGATTTAGCGGTTTGGATCAGAAATTGGCTAGCTGTAAGAAGACAGAGGGTAGTGGTTGATGGGAAATGTTCATCCTGGAGTTCAGTTATTAGTGGTGTACCGCAAGGATCTGTCTTGGGGCCACTGCTGTTTGTCATTTTTATAAATGACCTGGATGAGGGCGTAGAAGGGTGGGTTAGTAAATTTGTGGATGGCACTAAAGTCGGTGGAGTTGTGGACAGTGCGGAAGGATGTCGCAGGTTACAGAGAGACATGGATAAGCTGCAGAGCTGGGCTGAGAGGTGGCAAATGGAGTTTAATGCGGAAAAGTGTGAGGTGATTCACTTTGGAGGGAGTAACAGGAATACAGAGTACTGGGCCAATGGTAAGATACTTGGTAGTGTGGATGAGCAGAGAGATCTCGGTGTCCATGTGCATAGATCCCTGAAAGTTGGCATCCAGATTGATAGAGTTGTTAAGAAGGTGTACAGTGTGTTAGCTTTTATTGGTAGAGGGATTGAGTTTCGGAGCCATGAGGTCATGTTGCAGCTGTACAAAACTCTGGTGCGGCCGCACTTGGAGTATTGCGTACAGTTCTGGTTGCCGCATTATAGGAAGGATGTGGAAGCATTGGAAAGGGTGCAGAGGAGATTTACCAGGATGTTGCCTGGTATGGTGGGAAGGTCATATGAGGAAAGGCTGAGGGACTTGAGGCTGTTTTCGTTAGAGAGAAGAAGGTTAAGAGGTGACTTAATAGAGGCATACAAGATGATCAGAGGATTAGATAGGGTGGACAGTGAGAGCCTTTTTCTTCGGATGGTGATGGCTAGCACGAGGGGACATAGCTTTAAATTGAGGGGTGATAGATAGAGGACAGATGTCAGAGGTAGGTTCTTTACTCCGAGAGTAGTAAGGGCGTGGAATGCCCTGCCTGCAACAGTGGTGGACTCACCAACATTAAGGGCATTTAAATGGTCATTGGATAAACATATGGATGATATTGGAATAGTGTAGGTTAGATGGGCTTTAGATTGGTTTCATTGGTCGGCGCAACATCGAGGGCCGAAGGGCCTCTACTGCACTGTAATGTTCTACGTTCACTGCTTTGTAGCATTTCAAACTCATTAAATATTTCACTTTTAATATTATTTCTCTTCCTACGATCTGTTTTAAGTTACCATTGGGTTATCATTAAGCTACCATTTTAGGCTTTGTCTGTGTCTGTTCTGTGGATAGAAAATGTAAAATATACAGTTTCTTACCAATTCAAAGCTAGATAGGAATGTAAACTTTGAGGAGGACATAAAAGGGCTGCAAAGTGACATAAATAGGATATGTGAATGGGCAGCAAGATGGCAGATGGAGTATAATGTGGGGAAATGTGAGGTTATTCACTTTGGTAGTAAGAAGAAAGCTGATTTTTTAAAAAATCATAAAACTTCTAAACATTAATATTAAGAGACTTAGCTGGACTCATACAAAGTACGCAGAGTTTGCATGAAGCTACAGCAAGCAGTTATAAAGGAAAATTACATCTTGGTCTTTGGAAATCTTGTACAGTGCTTTGGGGAATCCACACCTGGAATACGCAGATACTGGTGTAATTTCAGCCTCCATATTTAAGGAAGGAATTATGCACCAGAGGCTATGCAGCGAAAGTTCACTTAAAGGGTTCTTGGGATAAGATTCTTGTCTTACAATGAGAGGCTTAGTAGAATGGACCTATATTCTTAGGAGTTTGGAAGAATGGGAGGGAATTGAAGGATTGATGCTGAGATGTTGTTTCCACTTGCTGTGGAAGGCAGAACATGGGGGTACAGTCTCAGGTCAAGGGGTCAATCAGTTAGGATTAAGATTAGGAGAAATTCTTCACCCAAAGGGATTTGAATGTTTGGAATTCTCTACCCCAGAGCATTGTGGATGCTACATCATTGAATATTTTCAAGGCTGAGGTAGACAAAGTTTGGATCTCTCTGTGCATAGGACAATATGCGGAGCAGGTAGGAAAGTGAGTTTGAGGCAAAAGATTTACCATGATTGAATTGAATGGCAGTGCAAGCCATATGTTCCACTCTTGTTCCTATTTATTGCTCTTGATGGCTATTTACTATCACCAGAACTATCATTTGCCTAATCAGATATACCTCCTAACTATGAAAGATGGAAAAAGCATAAAAAGGATAACTCTGCAAAGTTTCCTACCTGACTCTCAAAGAGCTTCTGGCCCCATAGCCTTTCCATCACAATAGAGTACGGTTTCACCGCTGCTTCCACTGAGCTATTGCTGAAACCCATATCCATGCTTTTGTTACATTCAGACTTAACAATTGCAATGCTGTCCTAGCTGGCCTCTCATCTTCTGCCCTTCACAATCATGAATTCATCCAAAATGTTGTTGTCCCTGTCCTACCTCAAGTACAAGTGGGGCGGCACGGTAGCGCAGGTGGTTAGCACTGCTGCTTCACAGCTCCAGGGTCCCGGGTTCGATTCCTGGCTCGGGTCACTGTCTGTGTGGAGTTTGCACATTCTCCTCGTGTCTGCGTGGGTTTCCTCCGGGTGCTCCGGTTTCCTCCCACAGTCCAAAGATGTGCGGGTTAGGTTGATTGGCCAGGTTAAAAATTGCCCCTTAGAGTCCTGATGCGTAGGTTAGAGGGATTAGCGGGTAAATATGTGGGGGTAGGGCCTGGGTGGGATTGTGGTCGGTGCAGACTCGATGGGCCAAATGGCCTCCTTCTGCACTGTAGGGTTTCTATTAAAAAAAAGTGCTGCTCACTCACCATCCCTGAGCTTGCTGAGCTACATCATCTCCTGGCCCAGCAATGCCTTAATGTAAAGATTCCCAAAGTCATGTTCAAATTCCTACACAGCCTCGCCTCCCTCCTCCTTGCCTCCCTCTCCCTCGAACCCTGAAACCCTACAGGATCTCTGCATTCACCCAACTCTGGATGCTTGTGCATTTTTAAAATTCCTACCCTCAATCGGATTGTCAACTATCCAGCCTTAAGCTCTGAAATTTTCTTACTTGACATTTCCAGTCTCCTTTAGGATGTTGTTTAAAGCTCTTTAGTGAATCTTTTGGTCATCTGTACTAATGTATATTTTTGACTCTGTGTCAATGTTCATCCTAATGAAACACTTTGAGGTGCCATACTACATTAAAGACAAATGAATACCAAGTGTTGTAAAAAAAATGGAATAGCTGTGCACAGGGACCACTAGAGATTGAGGATTGTAAATGTGTTATCACAGTAGTGGATAATGGTGTCAACAAAGGAGATGGCAGTCAGTCATAGTTAGGAAAGATAAAGTTGTTTGTCTTTATAAATCCTGATCTGCTGAAAGGAATCATTCTTAATTTTGCCAATTTAAACAATGCCACTCTACATCCCCACAGAAACTCCCACTCCCTCCTTGACTGTCCTAATGAATGCACTACATATCCCACATTCTTTAAGATTCGCCACATATCAATTTCAATTAAAAAAAACAAATATCTAGAAGTTCTAAATCATAACTATCAAGGGCGGATTGTTCTCAAAACAATTCAAAGTGTTGAAGAGTGAGAAAACGAGAGATTTTTCTTGCACATTTTTTCAGCGAGGTAAGTTGAGGTCGTAATCTAATTCTCGCCAGTAGGGGGTGTGGGCGGAGCTATTCACTCCGGGAAGCCTGCTGCAGACTACAAAGCATATGCCCTGATATGGGAGATTTGTCAAATCCCCACAGAGATCACCCCCCTCCCCCAACGCCCCCCCACGATCACTACCCCCCTCACCCTGATCGTTGCTGGCCCTCTGATTGCTGGCCGCAACCGCAGATCCTCTGACCGCTGGCCTCGACCCTGCCTCTCCTGTTAGGCCCCACCTCCATCAGACCCCGCACCCTTAGACCACGGCCTCTTGGCACTGCCCTGTACCCAATGGGCACTGCCAGGGTGCCAGGCTGACAATGTCTGGTTGGCCCTGCCTACGCCTGCCCCCAACCACCTGGGGGCTTCAATAGCCTCTGGTTTGACTGGCGAGGCCATCGCATCTGGTCCCAATTGGTTGTTACCATCTGTGATCCTTGAGGTGAGCGAGGTCGGAAAGGCAAGTGAGCCTGGACTATAACATTCTGGGCTCACTAATGATATTAAAATCAGTTAATAAATATTTAAATCAGCCTTGTGCCGATTTTTTGCCTCTTGCTCATATTTCCCACCCTGCTACACTACTCAACCAGCACAGTGGGGCAGAAAAGTCCCGCCCCAAATCTTTAAACAGTCTAGTCATCCGAGTATGTTGGAGATCTCTGGTTTCTGAAAGACTAGGTAGATAATATTTGATGCAAGATATTAAAACCTGGATCATTCAGTTTATGACCAAAATCAACATTATATTCAGTCAGTATGAGGTTCAGTAGCCAGAAGGTTCATAGAATCCCTACAGTACAGAAAGCCATCATTTCTAGTCATTTAATTTGATGGCACTGTCATCAACTTTGATTTCTCTTTATTGGACTTGTACATGAATTTTCAAATAGCAAGGGCTTGTAACACATCCCTACCACTCCAGCAGCTCCAATGCCATATCATACTCTAATGAGGATTGATAGGCAGAAAGCGGGACTTGCACCGCCACTCAGGAAGAAGTCCCACCTTCGAGAATTGCTGGCCAATTCTCTAGTCCCCCTAGACACTGCACTGCTGTGGCTGGAAGAGGCACTGCAGGAAGATGCCCGGGACTAAGTGCCAGGAACCAGAGGACAGGTAAGTGGCAGGGGTTTGAGGGCGGTGAATGTAGGGAACAATTGGGCTAGTCACCAAGGGGAAAATCTCAGGAAATAGGCCTTGGAGGATGAGAGTGGTCTGGGGTCTTAAGGGGAGGGTACCCCAGTGTGAAGGGATCTTCCGATGGAGGTGCCCATCCCATCCCTCCACTTCTTTCCATCCAAAATTCAACTCTGTTCAATTATGGGTTTCCCTTCCTGAGCTATAATCTACCCGCCAGGTTGCTACCAGGTTGGGTCAGGTGGGATTCCGGAAAGGATTCCCTCCCAAAATTTCACACTCTCCACATCCCCCACCACCCCCCCAACACCCCCACCCCTTAGAACCCACCAGGGAGAGCATACTATTCTGGCAATCATGTTTTCAGTCGGTATAGACCAGTGGTTCCCAAACTTTTTTCACTGGGCCGCACTTTCGGAATAAAAATTTGCTCGCGCCCCACCGAATGTTTTATTGATAAGAAATCCATTCAAAAACAAAAAAAAACAACTCCGAGCAGTGCTTGATTCATAACATAGAACACAACTACTTTATAATATGATCATGGGACATCCAGAAAGTATAAAACAATGCTTGTTTAAACCATGTCTAAATGTTTCTTTGATTGTCCTTGAATCTTCCCGCCACACTTGCCACCCTCTCTCACCGCACCAGTGTGGCGCACTGCACCCTTTGGGAACCACTGGTATGGACCCTCATTCTTGCCTTTGCATTACAATAATATATCACAATACTGTCACTCTGCTTCAAAATGATTGAATGAGGCATGGTCAGGTGAAATTGGTAACGCAAAATGGGCAATAGCAATTTGGCAGCCCACCCAATGTGGAGTGCTGTCTCTTTGTGCTGTAGATTTTGGGTGTGTCACTGTGCTGCTGATTTACAATCACTCATTTTGTGCTATGTGCAAATCTAATTTCATGCTCTGTGATTAAATTTGTAATGAAACAGCGTAGTAGAGTAAGGCATAACCAAACGGTTATGCAGGAATGCTCAAAAGTTGCTCTTGCCAAGATAAATATTCGAAGGGTGTATTCTGGACACACTTCAATGCTTTTCATGAATCTTTCAGGCTGAGTGTTTGTGATTATCCATTGTGGTGTGATTTAATGATGACAAAATCCAGGGTTTACTGCCAACTGAAAGAATGTTTAAGTTTCAGTTGGAGATTTGTTGTCTTGGTTAATACCTCTGGAATTTTGTTTACTGGAAATATCATACCGGCTGCGGAATTGAGGCTGTTCTTGCTCTAGAATTGGTTCTTGCAACTACTAAAGTCACATGGAATTATGAACTGTTGAGCGCCAGTCTCCTGGTGAAAACATCTTCAAAGATCAACACTAATTCTCTGTCATGAATAATCAAATAGTTCTGATATGCTATCATGCATTCAACAGCTGTCACCTGACAACAAAGACATTTTAGCTTTTTTAAAATCTTATTGTCTATGTCTGGGAATCATATTTTAGTCCTGTGGGTGGCTAAAATATTGTCTACCTGTTTTGGCTATTGTAGGAACCAGATATTATTCCATTCTGCAGCTCCTTTGAAATGACTAAAAACTCAATGTATAGAACACAGCTGGGTGGAACTGCAAATACCTGGGGTGCAATTCTCCGGGGCCATTAGCCCCAGCTGGGATTCCCAATGGCCCGCTGAATCTAGTGAGAGGTCCAAATCGAGATTCCCGCCGAGTGTTAAGCCTGGTTCAAGTCTCCCAGTCCACTGGGCCTGGTGAAATCATGTTCTCGCCCTCTAATCTACATTCATTTTAATATAATCACAGGATTGAAGCCTGAATCTCCAGTCTCCTGATATGCTTCCACTTCCCCTCCGACCTCCTGCCACTGGAAGTCCAGCGAGCATCAATCTCTTCTGGTCCTGATAAATAGGGACCAGGTGCCATGGACTCCGAAGGGACCAAAGGGGTAGGTACTGTCTCCAACTGCGCCCATAGGCTCCTCTGCCACTGCCAGGTTGCAGAGGGTGGTCGCTCAAGGGACCTGGGGGTTGTAGGGGCTCAGGCTGGGGAGAAAGTGTTGATCTTTAATGTCTCCCCCAGGATACTGATCTTGTGGCTGGACTTCTCCTTGTTAAGACGTTTAACAACACCAGGTTAAAGTCCAACCGGTTTATTTGGTAGCAAAAGCCACAAGCTTTCAGAGCCTTAAGCTCCTTCTTCAGGTGAGTGGGAATTCTGACTTGGAGTTTGTGGTGTCGATGGTAGTCATGATGTGGAGATGCCGGCGTTGGACTGGGGTAAACACAAGCTTGTGGCTTTTGCTACCAAATAAACCTGTTGGGCTTTAACCTGGTGTTGTTAAACTTCTTACTGTGTTTCTTTGGGAGGCAAGGGATGAGATTGCAGAGCCTTTGGCTTTGATCTTTGGCTCCTCGCTGTCCACGGGGATGGTGCCAGAAGACTGGAGAATGGCGAATGTTGTTCCTCTGTTTAAGAAAGGGAATAGAAATGACCCTGGTAATTATAGACCGGTTAGTCTTACTTCGGTGGTTGGTAAATTGATGGAAAAGGTCTTAGGGATGGGATTTACGACCATTTAGAAAGATGCGGATTAATCCGGGATAGTCAGCACGGATTCGTGAAGGGCAAGTCGTGCCTCACAAATTTGATTGAATTTTTTGAGGAGGTAACTAAGTGTGTTGATGAAGGTAGGGCAGTTGATGTCATATACATGGATTTTAGTAAGGCATTTGATAAGGTCCCCTGTGGTCAGCTTATGATGAAAGCAAAGAGGTGTGGGATAGAGGGAAAGTTGGCCGATTGGATAGGTAACTGGCTGTCTGATCGAAGACAGAGGGTGGTGGGGATGGAAAATTTTCGGACTGGAGGCAGATTGCTAGCAGAGTGCCACAGGGATCAGTGCTTGGTCCTCTGCTCTTTGTGATTTTTATTAATGACTTAGAGGAGGGGGCTGAAGGGTGGATCAGTAAATTTGCTGATGACACCAAGATTGGTGGAGTAGTGGATGAGGTGGAGGGCTGTTGTGGGCTGCAAAGAGACATAGATAGGATGCAAAGCTGGGCTGAAAAATGGCAAATGGTGTTTAACCCTGATAAATGTGAGGTGATTCATTTTGATGGGACTAATTTAAATGTGGATTACAGGGTCAAAGGTAGGGTTCTGAAGACTGTGGAGGAACAGAGAGATCTTGGGGTCCATATCCACAGATCTCTAAAGGTTGCCAGTCAAGTGGATAGAGCTGTGAAGAAGGCCTATAGTGTGTTAGCTTTTATTAACAGGAGGTTGGAGTTTAAGAGCCGTGGGCCTATAATGTGGCAAAGAGTAGTGGGAAGTCAGAAGATTGGGAAGGCTATAAAAACAAACAGAGGATAACAAAGAGAGAAATAAGGAAGGAGAGGATCAAATATGAAGGTAGGCTAGCCAGTAACATTAGGAATGATAGTAAAAGTTTCTTTAAATACATTAAAAACAAACGGGAGGCAAAAGTAGACATTGGGCCGCTCCAAAATGACGCTGGTAATCTAGTGATGGGAGACAAGGAAATAGCTGAGGAACTTAATAAGTACTTTGCGTCAGTCTTCACAGTAGAAGACATGAGTAATATCCCAACAATTCAGGAAAGTCAGGGGGCAGAGTTGAATATGGTTGCCATCACAAAGGAGAAAGTGCTAGAGAAACTAAAAGGTCTGAAAATTGATAAATCTCCGGGCCCAGATGGGCTACATCCTAGAGTTCTAAAGGAGATAGCTGAAGAAATAGTGGAGGCGTTAGTTATGATCTTTCAAAAGTCACTGGAGTCAGGGAAAGTCCCAGAGGATTGGAAAATCGCTGTTGTAACCCCACTGTTCAAGAAGGGAACAAGAAAAAAGATGGAAAATTATAGGCCAATTAGCCTAACCTCAGTTGTTGGCAAAATTCTAGAATCCATCGTTAAGGATGAGATTTCTAAATTCTTGGAAGTGCAGGGTCGGATTAAGACAAGTCAGCATGGATTTAGTAAGGGGAGGTCGTGCCTGACAAACCTGTTAGAGTTCTTTGAAGAGATAACAAATAGGTTAGACCAAGGAGAGCCAATGGATGTTATCTATCTTGACTTCCAAAAGGCCTTTGACAAGGTGCCTCACGGGAGACTGCTGAGTAAAATAAGGGCCCATGGTATTCGAGGCAAGGTACTAACATGGATTGACGATTGGCTGTCAGACAGAAGGCAGAGAGTTGGGATAAAAGGTTCTTTCTCAGAATGGCAACCGGTGACAAGTGGTGTCCCGCAGGGTTCAGTGTTGGGGCCACAGCTGTTCTCTTTATATATTAACGATCTAGATGACGGGACTGGGAGCATTCTGGCCAAGTTTGCCGATGATACAAAGATAGGTGGAGGGGCAGGTAGTATTGAGGAGGTGGGGAGGCTGCAGAAAGATTTAGACAGTTTAGGAGAGTGGTCCAAGAAGTGGCTGATGAAATTCAACGTGGGCAAGTGCGAGGTCGTACACTTTGGAAAAAAGAATAGAGGCATGGACTATTTTCTAAACGGTGACAAAATTCATAATGCTAAAGTGCAAAGGGACTTGGGAGTCCTAGTCCAGGATTCTCTAAAGGTAAACTTGCAGGTTGAGTCCGTAATTAAGAAAGCAAATGTAATGTTGTCATTTATCTCAAGAGGCTTGGAATACAAAAGCAGGGATGTACTTCTGAGGCTTTATAAAGCACTGGTTAGGCCCCATTTGGAGTACTGTGAGCAATTTTGGGCCCCACACCTCAGGAAGGACATACTGGCACTGGAGCGGGTCCAGCGGAGATTCACACGGATGATCCCAGGAATGGTAGGCCTGACATACGATGAACGTCTGAGGATCGTGGGATTATATTCATTGGAGTTTAGGAGGTTGAGGGGAGATCTGATAGAAACTTACAAGATAATGAACGGCTTAGATAGGATGGACGTAGGGAAGTTGTTTCCATTAACAGGGGAGACTAGGACGCGGGGGCACAGCCTTAGAATAAAAGGGAGTCACTTTAGAACAGAGATGAGGAGAAATTTCTTCAGCCAGAGAGTGGTGGGTCTGTGGAATTCATTGCCACAGAGGGCTGTGGAGGCCGAGACGTTGAGCGTCTTCAAGACAGAAATTGATAAATTCTTGATTTCTCGAGGAATAAAGGGCTATGGGGAGAGAGCGGGTAAATGGAGTTGAAATCAACCATGATTGAATGGTGGAGTGGACTCGATGGGCCGAATGGCCTTACTTCCGCTCCTATGTCTTATGGTCTTATGGGTTATGCTGCAACTGTACAGGACCTTGGTGAGACCACATTTGGAATATTGTGTGCAGTTCTGGTCACCTCACTATAAGAAGGATGTGGAAGCGCTGGAAAGAGTGCAGAGGAGATTTACCAGGATGCTGCCTGGTTTGGAGGGTAGGTCTTATGAGGAAAGATTGAGGGAGCTAGGGCTGTTCTCTCTGGAGCGGAGGAGGCTGAGTGGAGACTTAATAGAGGTTTATAAAATGATGAAGGGGATAGATAGAGTGAACATTCAAAGACTATTTCCTCAGGTGGATGGAGCTATTACAAGGGGGCATAACTATAGGGTTCGTGGTGGGAGATACAGGAAGGATATCAGTGGTAGGTTCTTTACGCAGAGAATGGTTGGGGTGTGGAATGGACTGCCTGCAGTGATAGTGGAGTGAGACACTTTAGGAACATTTAAGTGGTTATTGGATAGGCACATGGAGCACACCAGGATGATAGGGAGTGGGATAGCTTGATCTTGGTTTCAGATAAAGCTCGGCACAACATCGTGGGCCGAAGGGCCTGTTCTGTTCTGTACTGTTCTATGTTCTATGTTCTACTTTTAGAATGGTGATTTTGGGCACCTTTCTGGTAAAATTCTTTATTATTGTCTGTGTTCTGCAAAATCTTGGAAGTGGCCTGGTCCCATTAAAATCCACGCCCCCTGAACACCTGGAAGCCTTCAAAACCACCAGCAATCCATTGTACAGTAGAAATTGACATTGGTTAATTTCAGAAGCCCTAGGGTTTAGCAGACCTCTTTGAAGTGCTTTGATTAACAAGAGCATTTAATCTTACTGGGGAGATCTGCATGCTTTTTCCCATAAGCCCCACCTGCTCTGAAACCTCTTTGAGCTAACTTGATCGACAGCTCAAGAGCAGATCAAAATGGGGATTAGCCAAGGTTTGTTTACACACGGAACTGATGGTCCATTAGCTGCTAGAAGTTTTTTTGACTGACATCTCCAGAGCAGATCAAAAAGTTAATTGTTGATACAATCAGTTCACACTTCACTAAGGTGAACTGCTTTCTCTTTTCACCACACCTGTTCTATCTGGCCTCATATTTTTAACACTTGACTCTTCCTAGAAACCAGATATACTTCCTAATACTGTTTTTTTAAACAATTTTTGTTTCTTGCCAGCAAAACTTTTCTTCGAATTCATAGGGCAGCACGGTGGCACAACGGTTAGCACTGCTGCCTCAGCGCCAGGGACCTGGGTTCAATTCTGGTCTCGGGTCATTATCTGTGCGTAATTTGCACATTCTCCCCGTGTCTGCATGGGTTTCCTCCAGGTGCTCCAGTTTCCTCCCACAGTCTAAAGATGTGTGGGTTAGGTTAATTGGCCATGCTAAATTCACCCTAGTGTTAGGAGTTTAGCAGGGTGAATGTATGGGGTTGCGGGAGTCGGGCTTGGGTGGGATTGTGGTCGGTGCAGACTCGATGGGCCAAATGGCCTCCTTCTGCACTGTAGGGATTCTATGATAACCTTAAGTTAAAAGCAAATTTACGAATGTTGGAATGTGAAACAAAGGAAACAAAGAATCTGATGAAGGATCATCCAGACTTGAAACGTTAGCTCTGTTCTCCACAGACGCTGTCAGACCTGTTGAATTTTCCAGCATTTTCTGTTTCAGCTTAAATTACTGTTTTTCCCTCTTACTGTAGTTTTAAAACTCTGCCAAGCTTCAAGATTGGATAGGCTGGGGTATTTATCATTGAGATAGAGGAGGCTGAGGGAAGATTTAACTGGAGTACATAAAATAATGAGGGGGATTTTGACAGAGTGGATTTGAAAGGACCTATTTCTAAAAATAGAGGAATCACGAGGGGGCATAGGTTAAAAATGATAGGCTGAAGGATTAAATGGGAGTTGAGGGGAAATTATTTTAATCAAAAGGTGGGTGGGGTGGGGTGGGGGGGGGGGCAGGCGGCGCGATGGTGGTAGAGGCATAAGAGGTTCTAAAACATGCAGTGCATGGTAATCCATTAGAAGTACCATGATCTATGGGGCTACTGCCAAGGGCTGAAAAATTAATCTTTCAGCCAACAGACACCTGATGGCCCGATGAGCTGCCTCCTCTGCAATTATTAATCTATAGCCAATCTCCTCACTTAATCCAATGAGACCCTCAACAGGACCATTCACATTAGTTAAATAAGACATCAAAATTTTGCCAATGACATGAGATGAGGATGTAGAATTTTGTCCATTTGAACATTGGCTCTTAGGAACTTCACAGGTCTGACTTTTGTTGTGGCTACCTTGGATTTGAAATTGACCTTAGAGTTATGACAATACCACACTAACAACAGATCCTACATAAGAAAACAAATAATTAAAGCACTGGACTCTTTCTATATGATTTTGCTTTCTCTTCATCAAGAACTGTTAATAATATTTCAAGGTAATTCATTGCCACTCATGAGGACATGATAAGGTGCTGAGCAAGAATTCAAGTCTTTTCGTGATGGTTTTCTCCTGATTTTCAACATCTACAAGTGAAATGGTGGGCAGCTGGTCACTAGGAGGCATGCAAGAGCTGGTATTGGGGTAACTCTCCCTCCCTGTGTGGGGAATGTTTCCCTTCCAATGATTAGGTGAGATAGGAAACTCATGAGATATTATATGTGCCAATCTATATATCTGCTTTTATTGTACAGAAGCTCAAAACCCTAGTGTACTGTGCCAACCTGATGCTCCTGCACTAGGTACAATTTCAGAACTACATTGTTTTAGGTTGGGCAGAATATAAAAAACAACAAAGAATGATTTAAAAAATAATTAGGGAGAAATTCGAGTATGAAAGAAAAATAGTTAGAAGTACAAAAACAGACTGTAAGAGTTTATACAGGTATTTAAGAAAAAAAGAGTAACCAGAATGACTGCTAATCCTCTAAAGAATGAGTTTGAGGAACTAATAATGGGAAATAAAGAAATGGCGGATGCATTGAATAGAAATTTTGGGGGCAATTCTCCCAGCCCCCTGCGCTGCTCGAGTAACGCTGCAGGCTGGGAGACATCAGTGGGGGCTGTTTCGCAGGATTCCCGGTGGGCGTCACAGCCTCCACGAGTCTCTGAGACTAAGATTTCCAGTGTAATCAGCTCCACGCCGGAAATTGTGTCAGTCTTTGGCATTGAAGACACAGATAACGTCCCAGAAATAATTGTGAATCAAGAGATGAAAGGGAGGGAGAAACTTCAAACAATTACAATCACTAGGGAAAGGATACGGAGAAAATTATTAGAACTAAAGACTGACAATCCCAATGGTTTTCATCCTCGGGTCTTAAAAAAACTGGATGCTATGATAGTAGGTACATTGGTTCTAATTTTCCAAAGTTTCCTAGATTTTGGCAAGGTCCCATCAGATTGGAAAATAATTTCTCTGTTCAAGAAAGGGATCAACGAGAAAGCAGGAACCGACTGGTTAGTTTGCTTAATATTTATTACAGGGAAAATGCTAGAATCTATTATTAAGGAGATTATAGCAAGGCACTTAGAAAATCTTAATGCAATTAGGAAGAGCCAATGTGCTTTTGTGAAAGGGAAGTGCTTGAATAATTTATTAGCTTTCTTTGAGGAAGTGACAAGTAACGTGGATAAAGGGTAAATTTTCTTGGATTTTCAAAAGACGTTCAACAAAGTGTCACACTAAAAGTTACTACACAAAATAAAAACTCATGGTCTAGGAGGTAACGTATTAGCATGGATGGAGGATTGGTTAGTTAACAGGAAACACAGAGTGGGCAAGCTGTGACTAGTGGAGTGCCATGGGGATCAGTGCTGGGGCATCAACTATTTACAATTTATATAATTGACTAAAATGAACAAACAAGATGGTGCTTGTTTTAAATAATGCTCCTTGTGGATGAGGAGATGGCCAGTCTTGCTGAAGTAGCCTGATTTAAATTTGCTGCATCAAGTGCAACTCGGTGGTGCTGAACTCATCATTTTTCTCCCTAATACCCCTTTTCCCAGATCAGTATTTTGGCTAACACTGGATCTGTGAACCTATGGCCGAGGAGGCGAGAGTCACTGCATTGGAGCTGTTGCCATTCAGCAGGGGGCTTTTAGGCAGGAACTTCTGTACAGAGAAAGAAAACCTCAGCATGCTTCAAAGACACAATAGCCGAGAGCAGAAATTTTCAGCTTTTTCATTGAGATTTACCCGTAAGCAAAAGGATTTGTACCTTACACACCTGGGTAAGGTGCACTGTTGAAGAGTTGGTGCAGACTTGATGGGCCAAATGGCCTCTTTCTGTACTGTAGGAATTCTATAATTATCCTCAATCTATATCTACCCTCAACCAATATCCCCCACTGCCACCTCCTGCCTTAACACTCTCAGACCACCTCCCAGCCTTTAAAATCTACTACTGTGACTCTTAAAATCTTATCCCACCCCAATGTGAGCGACAATGGGATGAGGTATTGGATGATGATATATTAGACTGAGTGCAGGGATCTTCAGATACACCATCCATAGATCTGGTAAGGCTTGAACCTCTGAAACCAAGATCGGCTAATATATTAGCATTGAAAGATAAGCTAACCATTGCTAAATTCTATGTTAATTGTTCCCTTCAATAGGATTCTGGAGAAAAAAGGGTGCTGCTTCATTAAGACACTGTTGATGACCTTGGGGCTTGTGGAGGATCAATCATATAGGATCCATGTAGATGACTTCAAATGTGATTCAATCTCAAGCAATTGGAACCAAATAAAATCAAAACACAGCTTCATCATTACTAATGATGATTGCTACTGACAAAGCTGCCTGACCTCAGTAAATGTGAGGTCATCCATTTTGGTAGGAATAACAGCAAAATGGATTATTATTTAAATGGTAAAAATTGCAGCATGCTGCTGTGCAGAGGGACCTGGGTGTCCTTGTGAAGGAATTTCAAGGAGTTGGTTTGCAGGTGCAGCAGGTAATTAAGAAGGCAAATGGAATTTTGTCCTTTATTGCTAGAGGGATGGAGTTTAAAAACAGCGAGGTTATGTTGCAGCTCCTTACTTGAGAAAGGATATACTGGCACTGGAGGGGGTGCAGAGGAGATTCACTAGATTGATTCCAGAGTTGAGAGGGTTGGCTTATGAGGAGACACTGAGTAGACTGGGGTTATACTCATTGGAATTCAGAAGAATGAGGGGAGATCTTATAGAAACATATAAGATTCTGAAGGGAATAGATAAGATAGAAGCAGGAAAGTTGTTTCCACTGGCGGGTGAAACTAGAACTAGGGGACATAGCCTCAAAATAAGGGGAAGCAGATTTAGGACTGAGTTGAGGAGGAACTTCTTCACACAAAGGGTTGTGAATCTGTGGAATTCCCTGCCCAGTGAAGCAGTTGAGGCTGCCTCATTGAATGTTTTTAAGGCAAGGATAGATTCATTTTTGGATAGATAAATTTCTGAACAGTAAAGGAATTAAGGGTAAGTGGAGCTGAGTCCACAAAAAGATCAGCCATGATTTTAATGAATGGTGGAGCAGGCTCAAGGGGCCTGATGGCCTACTCCTGCTCCTAATTTTTATGTTCTTATTTCTTATGTTTATGCATCACATCATGGCCAAAATATACCCTGGATGGTGTGCAAGATATTCTTTTAACTTTCCGTGACAAAATTTCCATTTAAGCTCCTGAATTTGTGAATGTATCCTGAATTGGGCAGCCAGAGGCTTCATGCTGCTTTGAACAGTAAATGTTTCCTCTTGACCCTAGCTTTGAAGAAGGTTTTTAAAAGGACTGGTACTGCAATATAGGATGGCAATTAGCCTTTAACTGAAACTAAATTAATGCCATGTTCCTATATCTCATGATACCATTCCCACGAACACTGTTTCACGTTCACTCACTGCTTTCCTTTGCACATGCTTAATAAACACTTGGTCATGAAGCTGAAGAGAGTCAACAAGAACAAGGGCAGTTGATGTTGTCTACATGGACTTTAGCAAGGCCTTTGACAAGGTATCACATGGTAGGTTGTGCATCTCACGGGATCCAGGGTGAGATAGCCAAACGGAGACAAAATTGGCTTGATGACAGAGACAGAGGGTGGTTGTAGAGGGTTGTTTTTCAAACTGGAGGCCTGTGACCAACGGTGTGCCTCAGGGATTGGTGCTGGATCCACTGTTATTTGTCATTTATATTAATGATTTGGATGAGAATTTAGTAGGCATGGTTAGTAAGTTTGCAGATGACACCAAGATTGGTGGCATAGTGGACAGTGAAGAAGGTTATCTCGGATTACAAAGGGGTTTTGATCAATTAGGCCAGTGGGCTGATGAATGGCAGATGGAATTTTATTTAGATAAATGTGAGGTGATGCATTTTGGTCGATCGAACCAGGGCAGGACTTACTCAGTTAATGATAGGGCATTGGGGAGAGTTATAGAACAAAGAGATCTCGGGGTACAGGTTCATAGCTCCTTGAAAGTGGAGTCATAGGTGGACAGAGTGGTGAAGAAGGCATTCGGCATGCTTGGTTTCATTGGTCAGAACATTGAATACAGGAGTTGGGATGTCTTGTTGAAGTTGTACAAGACATTGGTAAGACCACACTTGGAATACTGTGTGCAGTTCTGGTCATCCTATTATAGAAAGGATATTATTAAACTAGAAAGAGTGCAGAAAAGATTTACTAGGATGCTACCGGGATTTGATGGTTTGAATTATAAGGCGAGGCTAGATAGACTGGGACTTTTTTCTCTGGAGCGTAGGAGGCTGAGGGGTGATCTTATAGAGGTCTATAAAATAATGAGGGGCATAGATCAGCTAGAGAGTCAACATCTTTTCCCAAATGTAGGGGAGTCTAAAACTAGAGAGCATAGGTTTAAGGTGAGAGGGGAGAGATACAGAAGGATCCAAGGGGACAATTCTTTCACACAGAAGGTGATGAGTGTCTGGAACAAGCTTCCAGAGGTAGTAGTAGAAGCGGGTACAATTTTGTCTTTTAAAAAGCGTTTAGACATGGGTAAGATGGGTATAGAGGGATATAGGCCAAACGCGGGCAATTGGGACTAGCTAAGGGGTTAAAAAAAGGGGCGGCATGAACAAGTTGGGCCAAAGGGCCTGTTTCCATGCTGCAAACCTCTATGACTCTAAGACGAAATCAGTGAGGGCCGCTGGAAGGGCATTCATTCCATTAATCATTCAATGAGCTACTGTTACCAGCATGCCAATGCATGAGGGCAAAAGCAATGTTGTCGGTTCTAATGTCTGACATAAGGCTCTGTTTATCATCTGCTGCGGTGTTTCATTCTGCAACTTGTAAATTCATTATCGGAGAGTTTGATATTTAAGTCCAAAAAGTTAATTCTCAAAAAATTATTTTCCAGCAATGCAGTCAGCTTACAACTCCACTTCCATTGTCTGGATTTCTATCGTCATGTCTGCTCTTTCAGAACTCTAGAAGACAAAGAGGTACCATGCTCCAATTATGAGCAGATATATGTCATTAAGAATCCAACCATTGACAACTTTTTTGTCACTTCAGATCTCAAGTCATAAATGCAGAAACTCTTCTGAAGAGACAAAGTGAGAGAGTATCTGAAGTGCAGAGAAAACTAGGGGTGGCACAGGGGCAGCCCAGCACCAGGGGACCGGGTTCAATTCCTGGTTTGGGTCACTGTCTGTGCAAAGTCTGCACGTTCTTCCCATGTCTGCGTGGGTTTCCTCCGGATGCTCCGGTTTCCTCCCACAGTCCAAAGACGTGCTGGTTTGGTGCATTGGCCATGCTTAAATTCTCCCTCAGTGTACTCGAACAGGCGCTATTGCGTGACAACTAGGGGATTTTCGCAGTAACTTCATTGCAGTAATAATGTAAGCCTACCTGTGACACAAATAAATAAACTAAACTTTAAACTAGAAATTTGGAAGAGGGAAATACTGAGGACATACATTATGGAATGCATTACAGAATCAAAACTGAGGAAGGCCAACCACTTAGTAATAACTTCTCATGCCTAATCAATGAAGATGGGATTCCAGTATTTAACTCTTCCAAATGCTCATTATGGCCTTTGTAATTAATAATCACCACAACACTCCGAATTAGTAATCAATATTCCAGTTAGATTTTGGTTCAGGAAATGTGAACCGAAAATGTAATTATTCTTGGATAAAGTTTCAATGAAGCAAGGAGACTGTCAGAATTGTTTGAATGGAATTGAAGGGGAAAGTGGTAATCTTTGCCGCTGTATGGATTCTCCTGCATGTATAGCAATGCAGAACAGTCACATTTAATGGATATCATAGATGTGGCTTGTGCTACCATCCTGGGAAGACAGTAGACCAGGTTGTGAAATATCCAATAAGTGTAAGGAAAGGATGGATGATGAAATACTTAATAATATGACATGGGGACTGGCAGAGGGAAGGACAGTTTGAGGTGTTAAGGGATCTAGTGCCTTTGTGAACTTGTCACTCTTTCCATTATCTTGGGGATTTCCCCAAACTTCATGCACTGTCTTGATCAGCCATGATCATAAATGAATGCTGGAGCAGGGTTGAAGTGTCAAATGGCCCCCTCCTGCTCCTATTTTCTATGTTTCTATATCTTCTACTGGAAGTTGCAGGACAATTAACTGAATTGTGGCTTTCCTTACCAACAGATAAGAAATTTTATGTGTGGCCTCCCTGTAGTAGTGCTGGATGAGCGTCTGCATTCCATTAGGCCGCCAGGTTTTGGAGCAAGGTCCCAGAGATGATTAGCTGAAAGGAAATACTGTAAAGCCTCCAAGGGTACATGTGGCTATTGTTCCTACAGCTCGCCATATTTAAGAGGGAAACATTCTGATATGTATTTAAATCACTGGATGCTGTCATGCAGTCTCTTTCCTCCATTTACAAAAATCAATATCTCCAGGTGAGGTAAACAAATGTGATGAATTGATGTATTAATTTATTGGCAGGGCAAATTCTGTGCAGTGATGCTGCCATGACCTTTAATGTACACTTGCTGACACATCTTCAAAAAGTATAGAGTTGTGGGGTCCTTCATGCAGTGATTCATGCTTCCCTTTGAGGCATACAACTGGCAGTTGCAACAAGAACTGAAAGGGTATAGGAGATTTATCTCACAACTGATGCATAAGTTTCTCCTTATGTAAGATATGCCATGCACGATGGGTGAGTTTGCAGATTCACCATTAATTTAAAGATTCTGTTGTGCAATGCTAAGCCCAAAAGAGGGTGAGGACAGTACCCATAAAACTGTCAGAGCGGTAGATCTTTTTGGCAAAGGTGACATGCAGGCCTTAATCCTCAAGAAGTAACAGCTTTGGCTTGAAGGAGCCATACTGCTGCTGGGATGAAATGGTTCATGGATACAATAGAATGCGCAACGATAGTGTGTTCTTTTGTACATCGCAGTAGAGTTGAAATAACTCTCTTGTTTTATTTGGCAACAAACAAATTGGATAGCTATAAATCATCTTGACATTTTGAGGTCATTGCTAAATTATCAAAAAACTAATGATCCATGACATTGGCCCATTGCAGGATCTGGAAACAGGATGCATTGTACATCTGAGGGTTTGCTCAGGCATTTCTCTTGGCATCCAAGCAGTGCCAACAGAAGAAGCAATGGCCACCTGTGTTAAAATGGAGATCAGCGATATACGCTATGTTTCACTGTTTCCAAATTACATGGCTCTGAACTAAACCTCTGTTCATTTGAACATTTTGGAACCGAGACCTAGTTGTTCTGTGCCAAGGGAGCCAGCAATTCATACTTACAATAATGGGAGAGAAATTTGTTAATTAGGACGTCAAGTTATACAACCCCATATTCGTAAAACAAGGGTGAATGCTTTCTAAGGGACTGCAATGGAATAAAAACAAAGTACATGATTGATATAAAGTAATTGGTTTATTGCCTTTGTTGGAATGATGCCAATAAAACAATAATACATCACTTCACATAAACACTGACTCTGCATATTAAAGTACAAAGATGAATAATATATGAATGTACAGATATATTTCCACACGTGAAAATCTCCATTGAAATTGTCATTTATGTAATTTTTGTCATTTTCCTTCTGCAATGAAAATAAAAAGGGACGATCAACATGCTCTCGGACAGAACTTCATTGAGACAATATATCAGTCATGAGACAATATAAAATTTAGGGTTTGTGGGAGTGGGGAGGGTAAAGACTAGAGAGGGGAGGGTAAAGACTATTTCCTCGGGTGGATGGAGCTATTACAATCAAAGACTATTTCCTCGGGTGGATGGAGCTATTACAAGGGGGCATAACTATAGGGTTTGTGGTGGGAGATACAGGAAGGATATCAGAGGTAGGTTCTTTACGCAGAGAGTGGTTGGGGTGTGGAATGGACTGCCTGCAGTGATAGTGGAGTCAGACACTTTAGGAACATTTAAGCGGTTATTGGATAGGCACATGGAGCACACCAGGATGATAGGGAGTGGGATAGCTTGATCTTGGTTTTAGATAAAGCTCGGCACAACATCGTGGGCCGAAGGGCCTGTTCTGTGCTGTATTTTCTATGTTCTATGTCCTATGTTCTAGGGAAGAGACTGATGGAAAGGAATAAAATGGAGTGGGGGGGGGAGGGGGGGGGGGAAGCAGCAGTGTTCGCAGGATGGGAAAGATAGCTGGCACTGGGGACATAGAGGGAGAAACACTGCCAGTTGCTACACTGTGGGAACAGGGGTTGTGGTGGTGGTGGCAGCGGTAATGTCCATTTTCTGCATGGAGTAGCAGGGAAATTGCTGCATCTAGTTGGCAAGCTGCATACAACCCCAGGGAGATTCAGCTGGTGGGCACAAGGGTAACCCCAGAGCTGAAGAAAAATGGAATTTAAATGAAAAACAAAGTCAGTGACTGAAATTATGATGTAATCAGAGAGGGATGGGAGAAAGGCACTCGTTACTGTTTAGTGAAGTAAAATTGACAGTGGTTGCCACATGATTCTTGGATTCATTCTTTTGGATTTCTAACTTCTGGACCAATACACAGGTCAATGTGGGGTAAGTAACAAAGGTGAAACAAATGAAGAGCTAGTTTGAAAATGAGTGGGAGAGAAGCTGTTCACTGTTCATCAGGATTTAATTGCAAAGTTATGACCATTAATTGCATTGTTTGTATTATCTGAATTGTACTGCTCAGCAATGTCAAAGTATCTGATCTTCACCCAGAGATAGCAGCGGAATCTACGAGTCTAATCAAGTTACCGTATAACATAGTTGTGTGGTATTTGTCTAGAAATATTGTACTGTCTAATTTGACAATTTGCAGAAATGTTACTGCAGGAATGGTACAATGGCTCAAAGTTGTGAATCTCATTCAATAAGTTTCTAATCTCAGCAAGTTCTAACAAAGGGTCATTTGCCTGAAACATTAATCTAATATTGTTACTTTTTCCACAAATGCTGCTGAGTGCTTCCAGCATTTTGGTCTTAAATCCAGTTTCACTCTGGCTATTCCAAGATGAAATATTTTCTTATATGTAAGGAAGGAACAATGATCCCACTTATGCCCAATTCTTTAACACCTGAATTAAGACTGACAGTAGTAGAAAAAAAGTAAAGTAAAGTTTATTTAGTAGTCAGAAGTAAGGCTTACATTAATACTGCAACAAAGCTACTGTGAAATTCCCTCAGTCGCCACAGTCCGGCACCTGTTCGGGTCAATGCACCTAAGCAGCACGTCTTTCAGAATGTGGGAGGAAACCGGAGCACCCGGAGGAAACCCACGCAGACACGGGGAGAATGTGCAAACTCCACACAGACAGTGACCCAAACCGGGAATCGAATCCAAGTCCCTGGCACTGTGAAGTAGCGCAGTGCTAACCACTCTGCTACCATGAAGCTGAGAAGCAAGCCATCGAAGAAAACTGCAAAATATTTTGTGCATGATCGTGTTTAAATTCACTGACAACAGCACTTTCAAAAGCGCAACTGTAGTCTTTGGTGTTTCCCATGCCACAATATTTCTGCAAGTACTTATTTACCCATCTGCCCTCTCATCTCCACCTAGTACGCTATAAAATCATTACTGTGTCTCACCAGAAACAGAGTTAATGTTTCGAGTCCATATGACTCTGTTTCTCTCTGCACAGATACTGCCAGACTTGCTGAGTTTTTCCAGCATTTTTTGTTTTTATTTCAGATTTCCATCTTCTGCAGTATTTTGCTTCTGTTTTAGGATTGTCTTTTCTGTACCGAAAACTGTCGTCTTAAACACCTCGCCTACATTTTACATCCAACAATAAGTGTGAAGAGTTTGTGGATTTCTTCATCACTAAGACTGAAATCATCTGCCTTTGCCCCCTCCTTCCTTTCCACTAGTCTACTAGCCCAAATATCCCCCAGAGTTTCCCACTACCCTTGTCCTTAACTCATATCCTTTAATCTCCTTTCTATCTCCCTTCATGTCCTCTCATTTTGGCCATGGGACCCACCTCCTGCTTCTGTTGCCCTATTCTTATTTGATTGCTGACCACCCAACTTCCCCTCCTGGTCAACAAGTTAACTGATATTGCTCATGGTTCTCTCCCTTCAGGTGCTGTCCCTTGCCTCTTTAAATCTACCATCATCATGCCTCTCCTCAAAAAAACTACCCTTGGCCCCAATTGCCCTTGCAAGTTACGTGTCCATCTCTAACTTCCCTTTCCTCCCCAGAGTCCTTAAACATGTTGCCATCTCCCAAACTCTCTCCCATCTTTCCAGGAACTCAGTGGCCCATAACATCCTTTGAGTGGAAATCAGCAGCAGATTGTCACTCTGTAGCAAATTACCTTTGTTTGAATTCCAAAGTGACGTCTCGCCCAACCTTCCTGAATCAGACCGTGTGAGGCTGAAAAAGAGAAGCAGGTCAGTGGTGCCAGCAACAAAGTGCAAAAGGAGTAGAATGAAGGAGGACACGCCCCTTTTCACAGCACTAGTTGATGTAAAGCGGGTGAATTTAAAGGGACCATTGAAGGGGAGATGGTTTTGAAGTGAATGGGTTGCGGGTGTTGAAACATCGGCGAGAGGGATGTCAGGTCGGGGGGGGGGGGGGGGATTCGGGTGAGGTCGGGGGTGCGTGTTAGGATTCAATCAAGTGGATATCTCCACATTGGTAACATTCTTTCAACTTTGATGATTGATCGCCTCTTCTAAATCTTCTTGTCTTATTTATGGCTGAACTTGTTTCTCACCTTGTGTCTACTTCAGCTCTCCATTGCCAGCGATATCTTCATTGCTCGTTTAAAATTTATATCAATCTCTGCAAGTAATTTCCATTGAATTGCCTCATTATTCACCCCACATACTAATCTGTCCTGTAATGTATCATTCAAGCTGGCCCCAAAATTGCAATGCTCTGATATTTGTTCCAATTTGGTGACATTAGTCACTATTATTCATCTGGGGCTCTCCCCCTTGAATTAAACCTGAATCTCTGAAGTATGGCTGATAGTTTAGGCTGGAAATGTGTCTTCACCAATTCCATAAGCTCACTGAATGATTTAGAGTCAAGCGTTCTTGGGGCTGTGAGTCTGCGAATCAGATTATAATTTTGAGTTCCACATGCACTCAGGAGAATTGCTTTGTGCTTCACTTCCTCCCCTATTTCATTCCCCTGGAAGTAATACTCAAGACACTATACCTATTGGGTCCAGTCCTCCTGGATCCATCCATCCATGATGTGGAGATGCCGACGTTGGACTGGAGTAAACACAGTCAGAAGTCTCACAACACCAGGTTAAAGTCCAACAGGTTTATTTGGTAGCATATATGCCCTGTTTGTGAACAGAACTCCCACTCACCTGATGAAGGGGCAGCGCTCCGAAAGATGTGGCTTGTGCTATTAAATAAACCTGTTGGACTTTAACCTGGTGTTTGAGACTTCTTACTGTGTCCATCCATCCATGATGTGGAGATGCCGGCGTTGGACTGGGGTAAACACAGTAAGAAGTTTAACAACACCAGGTTAAAGTCCAATAGGTTTATTTGGTAGCTTGTGTGGCTTTTGCTACCAAATAAACCTGTTGGACTTTAACCTGGTGTTGTTAAACTTCTTACTGTGTCCATCCATAGAGGGGCATTTTGGTAAGTACTCGTTTCTTTTCTCAACTTCAATGTAAACTGAGTATTCACAGTCAGAAGATCGCTTTTACACTAATTGCCAAATGTAAAAATGCTCATTCACCAGTGTAGGAAAAACACCCTCATTTATTTACAGGTTAAAACTATTCAGAGGCTTGCAAGGAGTCTCAGTACAGAACACCCCCCGCTCCCTAATTGGTTCCCTGGATCATGTGATCCTTGCTGTGTAGCTTGATCTTTAAAGGGGCAATCACCACAATATCAAATTTTGTTTGATAACAAGTGCTTTAGATGCTTAACCAATGTCAAATTGTTGTACCATTGGGAGGCATATAACAAACATTCAAATCATCCCATTGTATCTGGAACTCTGGCCATTCGCGGTGAAATTGTTCATCGCAAACTGAAGGGGGTGATTGTGTGCGGGTAATTCATTACCCGAGCACAGTGAGGTAGCTGCTTCATTCTATATAGCAGTGTGCATTAACACTGCTTTCACAGCTCAAATGTCTTCTACGCATGGCACTGAAAAGTTGGAAAACATAAGTTATTCAGTGAGCACAGAAAGGAAAATCCCCCTCTTGACGTGGTGCTTGGTCCTTTCCCAGCGCTGTGATTGATTCCATAAATAGCAGGGAGCCGGCTGCTGGGCTGGAGCAGTGGAAGGAATTGTGTTGGGGAATTTGTTTTTGATAGTCATGGAGCAGACGGAAATGCCGAGACCTTCGAACTTGGCGGATTTAATTCGGGCTTTGCATCAAATTTTTGCGAATGATAAGATTGACGTGGAAGAGGTGCAGAATCTGCTGGAATCATACAAGAGTGACCCTCGCGAATGGTTAAAATACGCCAGGTTTGACCAGTACAGGTGAGAGATAGGGCGAGCTGCGTTTCCAGCACTGTAATAGAGTCAGGAGTGGAAGGAGAGCTCACGTTAGGCTTCAACCAGTAAACAGTCAGTGTCCTTTGTGTTAACCCAGGGCTGTTGGGCAAGCCTGCAGCTGGACAACTGACCACTTAGCAGATCCTGCTCTTTTGTGTGACTATGCGGAGATTCCGCGCTAGTTTCCCCCAAACAGATAAAGGAATACTGTATTTTAGAAAAGTGACGCCAACACCGTAAGTGTAACTGGCGATCCACTTTTGCATTTCATGATTAATTCGCACAGTTTTTAAAATCACGGATTTTGCACTTTGTAACGGGAATTTACATTCCCTGGGCACGACTTTGATTCTGTTAAACTCGACGTATGTTTTTCTTGAGATCCTGTACTAAAGTATTTCTGGAACATGCTAGTCTCAAATTGTTGCTGCACTCCGTGCTGGAACTGTGGGAGGCTATTACAAAACAGAATTTCGAAATCGCACCACTTTCCTTGCAGCCTGATTACCCACACCATCTGGGGTGTTTATCAAGGAGTAAAGTAAACCAAGAATACCGGTTAACTTTGAAAATAAAGTTGTATTACAGAGGACAGGTCACAGCCCTGAAACGTTCGCATCTCTCTCTGGTATCCTGCCAGACCAGCTGAATGTTTCCAGCATTTTTCTGTTCTAGTTGGAATGGATTTTTAAAAAGGTGTCTTGCCCTCCTTGTCTAAGTGTAACTTTTGGCCGCTGTCCTGTAATACTCACTTGGCTTTCCCGATTTTGCATGTAGAAGTGCAATAAGCGTGACTACAAAATTCTGGTGCGAAGGCCACTAAATGATTATTGTTGCAAGGTTTTGTTTTCTGATAAGGTCATGATAAATATTGCAAAATATGTTGTTCAATGAGAACTCTAGGAGGGATCTGGCAGTTCAGTGTATGAAACAGTTTGGGTTTATAATAAATTAATTGCAACTTCTAGCTAAAGGTTTCCTTCTCCATTGGGTTACTCTTTTTCTCTCCCCCCCCCCCCCCCCCCCATCCGGTTTATTTGGGTAGTAAAACCAAATGCCTACATCAGATTATATTTTGTATTTTAAAAAGATATAATGGAATGGAGGTGTTGAAGCTATCTCGTGTAGAGAAACAAAAGTGATAGACCACAGATGCTGAAAATCTGAAATGTAGCAGTTGAATATACTCAACAGGTAAGGCAGCATCACTGGCGAGAAATAGATTTAATACTCTTTAAGATCTGTCCGTTGTATAAATGAATGGCACTTAAGATCACCAAATGCAAGTGATAGGTTTGTCAGGAATGCTTTGCAAATGGTATGTGGTTTTTCAAAAGGAAACAATTCATCATAATTTGAGCACATTGGGGGGGGGGGGGGGGGGAGGAGAGAGCAGGGGATGGTGTGAAGAAAGTAGCTGAGAACCATTGCAGTTTGGGCTGATATTTCAGCTATCAATTTTAATTAAAGTTTAAATCTTTATTTTTTCCTTGTTACTCACTGATCAGTAATTCTATTTCCTGTATTTCATATCTGGAGCATTTGCAGTTTTTATTCTAATCTGGATTTCCAGTACTTAATTTATATTGCATTTATAAAAGCTTGAATGGAATTTACTGCTAATTGAAGTACTATAAGTCAACTTCAAACTTTTATTAGACAAGACCTTTCTTCTACATGTACTTGCTCTCTCCTGATTAACTTTTAGCACTAAGCTTTGAAATATCTCGTTTCTTCATT
This sequence comes from Mustelus asterias, assembly GCF_964213995.1. Lineage (NCBI taxonomy): Eukaryota > Metazoa > Chordata > Chondrichthyes > Carcharhiniformes > Triakidae > Mustelus > Mustelus asterias. The sequence continues at coordinate 82,946,928 of NC_135806.1, read as the reverse complement.
TGCGGAGTGAGCAGAAAGGTTTTGCTTTGCACTGACGCTGAGGTTGTCAGTGTAAAATTGGACATCTTCAAAGATAACTTGCTTCTGCACTGGTGGGTTCTGAGACAAGCTAATTAATGTGTGACCTCCAGACTGTCAAATACAGGGTAGGTGGAAGTTTGTGCTCTCCCTTTGCCTCAATGTCGTCCTTGTAAGTTCTCAACAAAGTCAGTGTGGGACTTTCCCAAATGAAACTCCATTTTAGTTGGTCACAAACCAGGGACTCCAATGAGTAGGCAGGGATGCTTTGAAGATATCCGTAAAGTGTTTCTGCTGTCCTCCTGGGAGTCCCCTACATGATGTTTTTCAGCAGCCTAATCTTGCTACTTACACCTGCTTCAAGTGCAATCATGGTAAATGGCCTCTACCACCACCTTGTGGTAGGTGGAAGGGTTGGTGAAGGTCATGCATCAAGAGTTAGAGACCCAGTGTGATGGAACTCTGTTCCTTTTTCTGTCCCATATGCTGGATTTAAATGTGTACCAGGAATGTACAGAAAAATCTTTTTCGCTATCTACTCTGGCACTTCTCCCAATTTATTACAGGAAATGAAAGTTCATTGGTAGTACTGTGTAGAATAAAAGGCAAACCGATTTGGCATTTGAATTTAATTAGAAAAATATTGGCATAATAAGAGTAGTTGAAATGGCTTCAAAAATAGTGGAAGTTGTTCCACAAATGATTCTCAGGTGAAGGTCACATCTGGGAAATGGTCAGCTCCAAGGCTTTCAGATAACTACACTGGAGGCCTTTGTGCAAAGGAGGAGAGTTGCTCTGTATCCTCTGACCAGGAGACTTTCCAACCAAATACTCAAGACCGTGGGAGCTGATAGCTGTGCTAGGAGTCATAGAAACTTAAAATAGGACAGGATTCGGCCTTTTGGCTGATCATCTAACTCAATAGCCTGAATTCTACCCCCCACCATTCCTTTGATCCATTTCACCCCAAGAGCAATATCTAACTCCTTCTTGAAAACATATAATGTTTTGGTCTCCATTGCTTTCGTAGTAGTGAATTCCACAGGCTTGCCACTCTCTCAGATTCTAATGGGGTAGATGCAGCAAGAATGTTCCCAATGGTAGGGGAGTCCAGAACTAGGGGTCATAGTTTGAGGATAAGTTTTAGAACTGAGGTGAGGAGAAATTTCTTCACCCAGAGGGTGGTGAATGTGTGGAATTCACTGCCACAGTGTAGTTGAGGCCAAAACGGTCTGATTTTCAAGAAGGAATTAGATGTAGCTCTTGGGGAGGGGGGTGGGGGAAGAGAATCGGGATATTGAATTTGATGATTAAATGAATGGTGGAGCAGTCTCGAAGGGCCAAATGGCCTACTCCTGCTTCTAGTTTCTATCTTTCTCTGGTAAAGAAATTTCCCCTGATTTCAGTCCTAAAAGGTTTACCCTTGGACTATGACCCCTGACTCTGGACAGCCCTACCATCAAACATTCTTCTGAACCCAGTGAACATAATCCTGACTGACTCCATCTCTCCCTTTTGTGTCAGTCCTCTATAGCAAGAACATCCATCCTCCAATAAGGAGACCAAAACTGCACACAATACTCCAGGTGTGGCCTCCCCAAGGCCCTGTATAATTGCAGCAGGACATCCCTGCTCCTGTATCCTAATCCTCTCATGAAGGTCAACATACCATTTGCCCTTTTCACTGCCTGCTCTACCTGCATGTTTACTTTCAGCATCTAGTGTATGAGGACACCCAGTTCTCATTGCACATTCCTCTCTCTGTCTATTGATAATCTGCCTTGCTGTTTTTGCTACCAAAGTGGGTAACCTCATTTATGCACATTATACTGCATCTGCCCGCTCACTCAGCTTGTCCAAATCTCACTGATGCATCTCTGCACCCTCCTCACAGCTCCAAGGACCTGAAGTTCATTGATGGCTAAGATCAGTGAATGGACCTTCAGGTGTACCACTAGCATTGGCCATTTGATTTATTATACGCCTCCCTGTCAGTCACAACTCCTACCTAAATATTCATTGTTTCATTTCACCCATGCACTTGGCACTGCAAGCTTTGCATCCATAATAGATGACAAACTACCACCTGTTCAATGTGACAGCCACATCTGTCAAACACATTACCAACAGTGTCATGCATCCAAAGGCAGCAGAAGTTATCTGCTGCAATGGCTTTTGCAGTTGTTTGCCTCTTTCAGGTGGACTTAGCAGGTCAGGTGGGATCTGGGATCACGAAGGTGTCTTGTTTATTCACTCGTTCTACAGTTACAACACAGATTGCCTGTGTGTGTGCTTGCCTCCATTCTGTTTCCTTCATATCCATACAGCTGCTTATTCCACCAGCTTCACTTTTGTCCATCAGGGCACTTATTAGATGCTTTTTGGAAGTCTATGTACAATACATCAACTGCATTACCCTCGTGTTACCTTTTATTTTCCCTGAATGAATCCACACTGGTTTTCCTTAATTAACCTACAATGTCCCAAATTATAATTTTTAAAAGCTTCACCACTGGGGTTAAAGTAACTAGCCTGTAGTTGCTGTAATTGTTTTTTACACCCTTAGAATTTGCAATTTTTCAGTTTTCTGGCACTACCCCGTATGTAAGGTGGTTCAGAGGATTATGACCAGTGCTTCTTCAGTTTCCACCCATCCCTGTATTCTTGCTTGAATCTCATCTGGTCTTGATGATGTATCAACTGTGCAGCTTGTCTTTCTAATATGACCACTGCCAATCTGTACCCCATCCAGTGTTTTAAGCACCTCCCCTTTCAGTGGGACTTGGCTAGCATTTTCTTCCTTGATCAAGACAGATCCAAAGTGCCTCCATGCAGAAAATCCCCCTTGAGGTCCTTGATTTGCCCCTCCTATAGATATCTTTAAAGTTTATTTATTAGTGTCACAAGTAGGGCTTACATTAACACTGCAATAAAATTACTGTCAAAATCCCTAGTCGCCATATTCTGGTGCCTGTTTAAGTAAAAGAGAAGAATTTTGGGTTCCCTTAGTGCCAGTCTATCATTTTCTTTGCTGCTTTTTTTGGTTCTTAATTCTCATTTCAGCCTTATTTTCACTTGTATTATCCCTGTTGTATACATCTCTTTTTCTGCTTCATCTTGCACTTTGGACTCCTTGGGTGATGCAAGCAATTTTTTTCCTACTATTCCTCTTCATGAGAATATATTGGATTCAAGAGCAACCCAGTGTTCAGTTCCATTTTTGACCGAATATTTAATATCAATTTATCTGGGCTAGATCTGTTCTCCCTATTGAACTCCACCCCTTCCCCAATTAACTATCATTAATCTGGATTATGCCATGTCTTTTTCCATAGCCAACCTAAAGCTTTTAAGATACAATGATCATTTGTTCACTCTGCTTGAAGGGAGGTCTTTGGCCTATTGAAATGTTTCCTTGGCAATTTTCAGTGGTAGTTTGCCATTGCCTTCTACTTCCAGGGCAGGGGGAGGTTGCAGACTCTAAATCTACCCCTGCCACAATGAGAATCAATCTGGTGTTTGCTGTAGGGATATTAATAAGGATTGAATTATTCCACAACAAAGGGTTGGAAAATACCTCAAATGAAGAAATCAGAAGTCCAAAAAATACCTTTTTGCTTACCGAAGGGTGGTAAGAGCAGAAATCAGGGCTGTTTTGAAATTTACCCCCCTCATTTTTTGTAACAAAGAACTACTGTTCGCTCACTTCATAACTCCAGACTAAAGGACAGAGGGGTAATCTAAAATGAGACTGGGAAAGTTAGTCACTCATAACTACTCTATTCTTGGACTGCTTTGCAATTGCCTTGCAAATTTGTTCTTGTAGCTTTATCAGTAATTGATGGCTTATAGAATGCACTTGAACAATTTAATGGTGCCTCTATGGTTTCTGGGCTCTGGCCAAATAGCCTGTCCTTGACCAATGCTTCTATCTAAGCAACCACTTATTTTATGACCCTAGAATGAAGACCTGTCGGCTTTTAATTCTAAAAATTTTCGCCATACCCTTCCTCTGGTGGTTGTAATTGTTTTCAATTTCTCCTTTATTTGAAAGTAGATAAATCTGTTCAATGCATCTGTCATTTTCTTCTTGCCCATTCTCACTCTAGGCGACCCAACTTCCTTTCATTACTTTTATTACCCTTTTAAATATCTGTGGTACCTGTTTTTAAAATATTTTTGGCTTGCTTTCTCTCTTATCCCTCTTTATTAATATCTAATCTTTTTTTGCATTTTGTGTTCTGACCTCCCACTAATCTTTGTGGAATTGTATGCTCCTTCTTTCAGTTTGATAGTATCTTAGCCATGGATGATGTATCTTTCTCAAGATCTTTGGTTGGCATTAATGTTTTAAATATATCCTTGAACACCTTCCACTGCACCTGTACTGACCTACCCCTAATAATGGTGTATAGAATTGGTGTTAGAACTGTAAAAGAGGTATGGTCAGTGGAGAGATAAAAGTATAATTCATGCTAAAAGCCTGGTCCAAAGACATCAAAGGGAAGAAACAGTATATCGATAGTAAGGTAACTTAAGTACAGGAGGAGAGAGAGAAACAGCTAGCAAGCAGGACTCTCTCAAAGCACAGAACACCAGTCTAAAAGCTGCATGTTTTTAGATACCTCAGAACCACTATGTTGAATGGAAGATAGACTTCTCCCAAACTGAAAGATATCACATCGGTGGTAACTATTGGCTGGTTTTAACTTGTAAAGTTATACGCTGTAGGATTTTGCTTCAGACAAGGGATGTTTCTCAAGAGTTCAGGAACATTGATAAACAGAAATGGTTAACTTCATAAGATGCTGTGTATAGTCATTATTTCAGTTAAGTGTACTGTTGTAGTGTATTGCGGTCAGTCTTGTTAATTTAATTGATTACAACAAGCCTGGACTGTTCAATCATGTTATGATCATTGCTACATAGAGGCCCCTGTACTGAGATTATTAATCCTGTATCATGCCACATTACTGGACCAAGAATGACCTGATCTTCGGTTGGTTCTTAAATGTGCTGCTCTAAGCAACTGAAAATGCCCTATAAACTCTGAGATTACTGATTAATCCAATTCATTTTTAGATTAAAACCATATGATTTATTGCCGTGCTGTTTCACAGGCCCCCTTTCTGTCATGGATACCAATGTGGACCATCACTCCTGGCTGTTCACCATCCCAGGCTTTCTCCACTTCCCCCACATCAGAATACTTTGCCACCATTGAGTGACAAGGGGGTGTGAGGGAGGCAAAATACCATCCTGGATTCACATCTGTAGCTACAAACACCTGTCTGTTCCCCAACTATCTAATGCTTTATAGCTTTACCAATCTTCCTTGTACAACTGAGCCAGCTACAGTGCCTTTCAGTTGGTTCTGACTGCACTCCCTGAATGGGCTAAAACTATCTATTGTTGGAACCTGAGATGCACTCAGGACTTCGGCACTGCCTTCCTGGTCTTTCTTGCCTGTCTGACAAATCAGCCATTTGCTTGCTGCTTGTGTACCCTTAACCTGGGTTGTGACCATGCCTAGCAATGTGCTATCCACAAAAATCTCTCAACCTTCTGGATGTATCAGTGATGCCAACTGCAGCTCAGGTTCTGAACTTGCTCAAGCTGCTAACAATACTTCTGGTTATCCAGGACACTATCCTGGACTTCTCACATGGAGCAGGATATGCACTCCATGGGACTACTAAACATGCTACTTAATTCACGAGCTATTCATCATTGAGCTGCTTTTCATGTGCTAATGTCACTTTATAGAGGGAGAATAATTGAAATGAGTAAAACTCTGATTTTCATAATTTATAGTTTATATTAAAGCTTATTAGCGTATTTGGCCGCCTGCCTGGTTTGTTTGTCTCTGTTCATTGAGGTGTCACTCCTCAATCCCAAATTTGGTTTGGCTCCTGGTCAGTGCTCTCCTCAGTTGCTGCTGGTGTCTCCAGTTGCACCCTTGCTATTTCCCTGCTCTCTGGTAGCAATTTCCATGTTCTTATCAAACCAATGTTTTAAGTACCTAGCAGGTCAGGCAGCATCTGCAGAAAGAGTTATTGTTTCAGATCCAACATCCGCACCACTTTGCTTTTGCTATATTCTTGTCACTCTCTGGATAATGACATTTCTCTTGAATTCTCCATTGGATTGATTTGGAGTGTTTGTTATCTCGTTTTAAACTTGAACAAGTCAAAATATTTTCCCATCTATCCCCTCGGGTCACTTTCTTCAGCCTTCTCTCTGGAGAGCCCAACCATGTTCAGATATACAGTTCTTGTGAATGTTTTCTTGAACCTTCTCCAGTACATCTATATCTTTTTTTATAAAATGAAGATTAGAACTGTACTTGGTACTGGTCTAACCATTGCTTTTACTGAAGTTTAACAAAACCAAGCTTTCCAATTCTATACCTAATAGAAATGTTTTATGGCCATATTATGTGTACTGCTGTATATCATGTGTCCTTGGATCTCTTTGCTTATTTACCTCTGTTAATAGATACCTTTGCAATACTGTGGGCAAGATTTGGCATTTAACAACTGAGGAATCTGAGTTCTTGAAACATCATTATGGGAAATGATGTTGGCCTCTTGACTTTAAGAAACCCAAATACACCAAGGTCAGGAACTCCGTTCCCCCTGCATATCCAGCCCACTCCACAGATTCAGTTTATGTTTTCACATTCTACAGGCAAGAGAGAAGAGACAGGAGGTTTATAAAACTTGGGTGAGGTGACTGGATGTGAAGCACCACCGCCAGCAAGTGTCTGAGGAAGGGACAGTAAGAAGTCCCTAGGAGGGGACAAAAACACGACAGAAACTGGCCAAGTAAAGGGGGAGGAGGGGGGGGGCGGGGGGGCGGAGAGAAAGAAATAGAAGTAGGGAGCAGAGAGGTAAAGAGGGCTCAGGTAAAACCTTGATAATTGAAGAGGACTGTTGGGACAAGGGCACCCATCACAAGTTGTGTCTGGTGTATATTTGGAAATCTAGGGGAATAGAATGTCAGAAGGCTAGGTTGAAAAACTTCCAGATGAGCTATCATTTGAAGTTATTTCAAATGACAGAATTGCAAGGCATGATCTTGAAAAATTTTCAGAGAGATTGGTTGACTCCTCAGTGTGACTAACATCTGGGTGGATTGTTGAGAAGTCCATAAAATCAGTTTTGATTGCATCTGTCACTTGTGCAGTAAGGTGTCTTATCAATGTGCTTATTAATTCTCATGTACCTCATTAACCCTAAATGTATAATAAGATAGATGTCGTAAGTTGTTTTTCTCTTTCTAACCTTGTATTGTTTATTTTTCTTTAATACTCATGGAAAATTTTGGCCCTTTTTCTATTCTTTTAGCAAGTGTTTTAAATCTCAATGTTTATTATTTCACAGGATATAGGTGTCGCCAGCTAGGCCAGCATTTATTGACCTTGAGAAGGTGGTTGTGAGCTGCCTTTTTGAACCACTGCAGTCATTGTGGTGAGGGTACACCCGCAGTGCTATTAGGGAGAGAATTCCATGATTTTGACTTCGCAACAGTGAAGGAACACTAAGTCAGGATAGTGTGTGGCTTGGAGGGGAACTTGTAGGTGGTGGTATTCCCGTGCATCTGTTGCTGTTCTAGGTGGTTGAGGCCATGAGTTTGGAAGGTGAAGTCAAAGTAATCTTGGTGAGTTGCTGCTTGCATTTTGTTGATGGTGTACAGTGCACGGTAGTGAAGGGGGTGCATGTTGAAGAGAGTGGATGGGGTGTCAATCAAATGGGCTGCATTATACTAGATAATGTTAATTAGAGTTGTGCTCATCAGGTAAATGGAGAGTATTCTATCATACTGCTGACTTGTACCATTGGGTTTTGGTGAGTCAGGAGGTGAGCTTTATGCCGCAGAATTCTCAGCCTCTGACCTGTTCTTCTAACTACAGTTTTATATGACTGGTCCAGTTCAGTTTCTGCTTCATGGTAACCCCAGGATTTTATTGGGAAATCAGCAATGGCAACGAGATTCTGTCTTGTTGAGATGGTTTATTGCGTGTTACTTGCCACTAAGCATCCCTAGCCTGAATGTTGTCCAGGTCTTGCTGCAAATGGGCAAAGACTGATTAAGTGTCTGAGGAAGTCACAAAAATTTCAGCATCAATCATTAGCGAACATTTCCACTTCTTGTCCATATGATGCAGAAAAAGTAATTGAAGCGGCTGAAAATGGTTGAGCCTCAGTCTACATTAGACAAAACTTCATTGGTCCCAAACCAGATCACACCAACAATTTGGTCTGGCCAAGGATCATAACCTGTATTTCAAATAATTCTAAACTCTGTTCATTGGTTGAAAAATTAACATTTAAGCACCTCCCTTCAGATGTAACATTTGAATGCAAACATTAACTTGGCAAATTGAAGTGATTAAATCTTGTGCTTTGGTTTTATCAACATTTTCTATCTTGGATGTTTTGGCACTAATTTTAACTACATGACAAATAGTTTCTTATTTGTTTACAGGTACACAAGGAATCTTGTTGATGAAGGAAATGGAAAGTTTAATTTGATGATATTGTGCTGGGGTGAAGGCCATGGCAGGTGAGCTGATTAAATGATTGAAAAATCATATTTTGAGCTTTGACTTGATATTTCATTTATGTTAAAGCATTATCAAGCTGAAAAGTCACTGTTTGAAAGCTCTTTTTTTTTTCCTCCCATATTATAGCAGTATCCATGATCATGCTGATTCCCACTGCTTCTTAAAAATGCTTCAGGGTCAGTTGAAGGAAACACTTTTTAAATGGCCTGATGGTGAGAAAAAAGAATTGACTAAGAAATCTGAGGCAATCCTACAAGAAAATCAGTGTACCTACATCAGTGGTAAGGCTTCCATATTCAAAGATCTCAAAAAATATATAATTGTAATAAAATTAAGTTTTGCTTTTGATGATGTGGGCTCACTTGCGTTTCCTGTGACCATTGCTTATGAATCTTGTTTGTTATTTTTGATCTTGGTGTTTTCTTGCATGTCAAGTACTATTCTGTAATTGGTGGGTAGAAATATAATCATATGTCATTCAGTAACCAGCTGTTAACTATATTGTAAACGTATATCATTCTTAAATGCAAGAGGCTTATTTTCACATTTGGAATTGGAAACCCGAGCCTGTCACTTCTGCCCATACCCGCCATATTTTCATCTCCTGGAGATGTGGGCTGACCAAGTTTGTATTGTGTTACTGCAGGTTTGAAGGTAGGCTGTCAGAACATCCACTTTGGTTTGCCAGGACAACAGCTCAGCTCTCCAACATAGTAGTTCTGCCACTCGCCCAGTATTCAATTTGTACTGTCCCCTGATGCCATGTAATAACAATGAGGATCCTCTGAAATATATTTTTTAAGATATACCACGAACTATCAATGGAAAAGCAGTCATGACAATCCTGATCATCAGTCTACACTCTCTCTCTTATCAGCAAAGTTATGGAAGGGATCATCAAGCAGTGCTCCATGATGCTCATTTTGGGCTATACCAGGCCCCTCAGCTTCTGACCTCCTTACAGATTTGTCTATACATGGACAAAAGAGTTGCATTCAAGGGAGGTAGAAGTCATTGACATCAAAATCCTAGCAGAATTGGGGGTGGAAAGTCTCAGCACATCACTACAGGAATGATGTCCTAGGCCCAACCATCTTCAGCGGCTTCTTCAATGACCTTCCCTCCATAAGTTAGAGCTGGAGCTATTCACAGATTTATATTCTGCACCGTTCACAACTCGTCATACATAGACTGCTTCAGTATCTATGCAGTAAGACCTGGACCATGTTCAGGCTTGAGCTGATAAATGGCAAGTAACAATGACCATCTCCCCTTGACGTTCAACAGCATCACCATACTGAATCCCCCACTATCAAACTCCTGGGAGTTTTCACTGACCAGCATATAAATACTATGGCTACAAGAGGACAGAGGGTGGGTTAGAGCAGAAATAGGCCATCTAGCCCATCACATCTGCTCTGCCATTCAATGAATTGATTTATTATTGTCACATATATTGGGATACAGTGAAAAATATTGTTTCTTGCAAGCTAAACAGGCAAAGCATAATGTTCGCCTACATAGAGGAGAAGGAAAAGGTAGGATGCAGAATATAGTGCTGCAGTTCTCGATTGGGTGAAGAGAAAGATCAGCTTAATATATGGTAGATCCATGCAAAGGTCTGATGACTGCAGCAAAGAAGCTATTCTTGAGTTGGTTAGTACTTTTGTATCTTTTTTCTGACAGGAGAAGGTGGACATGCCCAAGGTGTGTGGGGTCCTTGATTACGCTGGCTGCTTTCCTGAGACAGTGGGAAGTACAGATGGAGTCATTGGATAGAAGGCTGGTTTGCATGATGGACTGGGCTACGTTCACAACTCTTTGTAGCTTCTTGCAGGCTTGGTCTGAGCAGGAGCCATATTAAGCTGTAACACATCCACAAAGGATACATTCTATGGTGCATCTGTTTTTTAAAAACAAAAATTTGAGCCGCAATGGACGTGCCAAATTTCCTTGGTCTTCTGAGAAAGTAGATCCATTGGTGGGCTTTCTTAAATATAGCATCAGTTTGGAGGGACCATGGCAGATTGTTGGTGATCTGAGCATTTAGAAACTTGAAGCTCTGTGATCTGACCTATTATAGTGGCGTCATCAGCAAACTTGAACATGAAGTTGAACAGAATTTGGCTACACAGTCAGTGTATAAGGAGTATAGTAAGGGGCTGAGGACAGTCTTGTGGGGCACTGGTGTTGAGGATAATCGTGAGAAGGTGTCATTATTTATCCTTGCTGATTGCAGTCCAATGGTTAGGAAGTCTAGGACCCAGTTGCAGAGGGAGGAGCCGAGCCCTAGGCCATGAATTTTGTTGGGATAATGGTATTGAAGCCTGAACTGTATTCAATTAATAGGCGTTTGACTTAAGTGTTCTTGTCCAGGTTTTCCAGGATTGTATGGCCAGGGAGATGGCATCTACTGTGGATCTGTTGGGGCAATAGGCAAACTGTAGTGGATCCAGGCAATCTGGGAGATTGGAGTTGGTGTGCCATGACTAATCTTTCAAAGCATGATGGATCTGATATCCTCAATTCCATGTTCCCATCTTAACCTTTTGATTCCCTTACTGATTAAAAATCTGTCTATATCAGCCTTGAACATACTTAATGAACCAGCCTCTACAGGTTCTGCAGAGAGTAACTCCCCTCTTCCCAAAGCCAATTCACCATCGACAAGGCATATATCAGGAGTCTGATGGAATATTCAGCAGTTACCTGGATAAGTGCAGCTTCAGAACACAGAGCTGATACTATCCAGGACCAAATGGCCTGCTTGATTTTCACCACGTAAAACATTCTATTTTCCCCCTTCCCTATCCTGACCATTGCTGCACAGTGGCAAGTGTGCACCAGCTATAAGGTGCACTGCAGCAACCTTCAACTATCTTCCAAACCCTCCACCACCTAGAACGAAAAGACAGTGGATGCACAGGAATGCCAACTCTTTTGTTAATGCCATTGTGGCTATGAATACACCACATGAAGGGGCAATTATAAACATGAACAAATTAACTTTCTTTTCCCTATTGTGAATCTGTCTCCTTGTATGCCTCAGTTAAGAAGAATGAATATACTGTTCTTACTATGCCTTTAGCCTTTTGACCCACTAATTTTTTTTTGCTTAATTCCAAAAAGATTCCATTTGTGCACAGCCTCCACAGTTTCTCTATGTCTCGTTAATCGAATGATTAGTACTTGAAACTATTTCTCAACATACCATGCATATAACTTCATATTGCTGTTGTCACCATCTCATATTTCCTGAGGAAGTTGTATAATGCTGTTGACACATTGTAGAATGCCATGGCCACCAGTTGCTAAGCTTGACTTGTTTATTTTAAAATATTAGCAGCAGGACTAAGATGTGGGCTGTTTTTGACCTCCCCATCCCACTCTTGTCCTCTTTCGCAGTTTTGCTGGATTTGACATGAATACTCCCATATTTTGGTGAAGGAGGAGCAATATATTTTAAACTACAGTAACAACAATGTATAGCATTTTTAACATAGCAAAATATTCCAACCCATTCACCACCCTCTTGAGGGTAATTATGGATGGGCAATAAATGCTCACCTAAGCATTAACACTACCTAATTTGAAAAGTAAGACTAGTCTAACTCAATATCAACAATAAACTTTTTAAGCCTTTGGAATGCTTGTTGCATTGGTAATCATTATCTTCTAACACGCAGAATGGTGGTGGCCTTCATTTAATGTTATGCCTTATTTTGGCAATAGAAAACGTGAATCTAGAAACATCAGTTGGATTTTCCATAGAATTCCTAGAGTGCAAAAGAAGGTAATTGGGCCCACCAAGTCTGTGGTGACTCTACAAAAGAGCATCTTACGCAGGCTCCCCCCCCCCCCCCCAGGGAGAATGTGCAACTCCCCACAGTCACATCACCCAAGGCCAGAGTTGAACCCAGGTTCCTGGAGCTGTGCAAAGTTACAATTTGATTATCCCTCGCTAACTATCAAATCTATGTTGGTGTCTGATTTCTTCTTTGTGCATCTTGTGTTCTTAGTTATTGTAAAATATCTTTTCCAAATAAAGCTGGTGGATGAAAAGTGAGCCAGGCAGTGCAAGTCCAAGCTTGTTGCTCAAATTGAGATTTTTTTGGAAAAAGCATGGCAACTAGTTTATATTAAAGGGGGGGGGGGGGGAAGGTTAGTGTTCTTTCAGTTACTTAAATGAGCATCAACAAAAGTTGTGCCTTTTTTTCTCGTTGTTAAATGACTCATGACGGATTAAATATATTTCCCAACAGGCACTGTTGGACCTGAGTATTTTCACATTTTGTTTTTAATCTACATTGTGCTGCTTTTTGTCTTTTTAAGATTCCATTGGGTTGCACAGAGTTGAAAATGTGAGTCACACAGAAGTGGCAGTCAGCCTTCACTTGTACAGTCCTCCCTTTGACTCTTGCAACTGCTTTGATCAAAGAACTGGACACAAAAAGAGAGTGAGAGTTACTTTTTCAAGCAAGTACGGGGAAATAACTCCTCTTGTAAGTATTGTGTATAAATAGTCAGTTGGTAATACAGAATGAGTATTGCTTGAAAAAAAAAGTGATGCTTTTTGCCTTGCACTCACCAGGACTGAATTGGTAGAGAATGCTGATTGACAAAGCTGCTGTTCTATGGAGAATCCTCCAGGCAACAGTTAACTGCCAAGTTTTTGTTTAAATTCAAAATTGGCAGATCAGCACTGATCAAGCCATTGCCATGGGGCATGAACCAGGGAATGGCTGTATCCCAAGCTTTTATTCAGTGGAAAAAAAGTACAATGCAGGGATATGCTTTTTGCAAACGATAGCCCTGTGTGAAATATATGTAGCTTCCAGCACATGTTTGTGAGCCACACTATGAGCTCAACTGATCACCTTAAATTGGGTGTCAGTGTACAGGATTGTTAGCAAGTAAATTTCCAATCGTGAAATTGCATCTAATGTTCGACACTTCAGAGTTTTGCAAGCCCAAGATTGTTTGGATAAATTTTGTACTTCGCCTGTGGCAAACAGTTGAAGGGACATACTGTTAGATTACAATCTGCCAGTTCTAGGACGTACAGCCAATGTACCTGGCACTGAAATTCACCTCCCACGTTACTGATTGGCATCATCCAATGCCAGTGGGACAGGAAGGCCATCTACAATGCTTTCTGCCCAGAATTAATGCAGGGGGAGAGATGGGAAGGTGGTGCAGTCCCCACCTGTGTCCAGTCACCAAACTCAGGTGAGCATTAAATTTTGCCCAGCATGTAGGTCATCTTCATGTTTTGTTTTTAATGATGGAGCACTTGTACTGCTTCACAGTAATATCTGTAAGCTGCCTGGACTGAGTTTGGTTTCCCATTTTAATGCTATATTTATACCAGAAGTTTGAATAATTGTTCACCAGAAGGTTGAGGCTCAGAAAAATACAGCTATTCTCGTATTGATTACATTAAATCAAGACTTGTTTTTCTCTGCTCTTTAACCAACTTAATTTTGCAACATTATAGTATTTTCCAATTCATATTGGGCATCAAGGAATCGTACTGTTTAAACTAATATTTAGAACAACTCCTTCCAGCATTTGTGGAATAAGTGCATGGCCTTGACCATTTTGCAAATAAACTAGAATATTTAATATTGAAAATCCAAAATTATTGTTTCTTTATAACTGGCCCCTATAGTCAGCAGGGGAAAGGAAGTATTCTCTTTCTGCAATAGCTCTAATTAAAAAAATAAATAAATTTGCAAACCTAGTTGGTTATAATCAAAAACATTTCAACCCAATCATGCTCAGTTTGAGTAGCCAATAAAAATTGTGGCTTAGATTGCACTATTGAGGACCTTTTCCTGTGGTGTTGGTACCTTGCACTGTATAATACATTTCAAAAATAGCTGCAGAATAATTCCCAATCTAAATATTTTTCTCATTTTGTTGCAGTGATAGGCAACCTAGGCTAGTGAGTGGGCCACATGAGAGGCCCTCTTTATCTCAGTGGACTGCAAGATTGAAATCCGAGTTATTCATGGGGTCATGGTTAGTGAATAAGATTAAATACATTTAATACACACTGAATATTTCATAATGAGTTGAAGTCAAAATAAATATTTGCACTTTGGATGCATGGCTCTTGCAGTCAATGAATGCACCTTACTTCACGTGACCTTGTTTTATCATGGAATCGCTACAGTGCAGAAGGAGGCAATTTGGCCCATTGAATCTGCACTGACTCTCTCTGACAAAGCATCCAACCCAGGTCACATCCCCATAACCCCACATAGTTATCCCGCTAATCCCCTTAACCTACACATCTTGGGACACCAAGGATCAATTTAGCATGGCCAATTCACTTAACCTGCATATCTTTGGACTGTGGGAGGAAACTAGCACACCCAGAGGAAACCCACACAAGGCGAATGTGCATACTCCACACAGTCATCGAAAGTGGGTCCATGGTGCTGAGGCAGCAGTGCTAACCACTGTGCCATCCACAGTACATGCATATCATTTCAGTACATGCACTGGTAAGAAAAATACTACAAATGGAAATCAGCTGAAAGTAGCAATCCTGTCCATGGGCCATGGTCAGATGGGTCGCATGTGTTCCGCCCCTGGGCTGCACATTGCCCAAGTCTGCTCTGCCACCTATATGAAATTTGGGGTCTGCCACATGCAGCGTTAATGTGGTAGTGAGTACAATACTACCCACAGTGATGTAAGAAGGCACATAACCCAGACCCAGGGGGTCAGTGTGACATTGAGTAGAGATGGGTTAAGACCCAAGCATGGGGACAGCTCCTACTTTGTACCTTTTTACTGTGCGTGTATAAATAGTTATACTTTAATAAAGTCATGCAGTTAACTAAGACTACTTTCACGTCTGTAACCAGCACCTCAACTGGTTTGTGATGCTCCTGCCGGGAGTTTTCATTGCCACAGCAAATTTATATCGTTAAAATTGGATTAGAATGTTCTTAAAATATTTCATTCACTAATGTGGAAAATAAATGTTTCAATTTACCTTCAGTAATTCGACAAACCCCTAAAGTTTGAGCATTTATCAGACTAATGTTATGATAAAGCACCATGACTTAGTCAATAAAAGCATGAATGTAATAATAATTGGTAATGGACTTTCCTCTTTAGCCCAGTAGTTTTTTTGGGAAAGCAATGGTTAAACCACAGTTGGCATGAACGAGGAAAACCTCTTGAACTGGTAGACTGTGACATCAGTCTAAATTTTTGTTTTTATTACTTGCAGGTGAAGACAGATTTTCAAGAGAACAACTGATTTGAACTACCAGGCCAGCTCTGGAATTTGTGAATATGCTTGTGTAATGTTGCAGTACATGTGAAACTGACCACGTTTTGGTCTTTTTTTGGGGGAAAAAAGAAAAAACATGTAATTCTAATCAATTATCTCTGTCCCTGTGTTGCGATTTTAAATGGTTAATCTTTACTTACTTCAGAGTCTTGTATAACTATTCCTTTTCATAGAAAGTCGTTATTATTCACTTTTCAGCTTGGGGGTGGCAGAGTTTAGTGTTACACTTGTAACAATGTGCCAATGGTTCATGAAGACTGACTCCTTTTAATGCTAACTGAATTTCATAGTATTGACACACGCACTCTGAAAATGCCAAAATGTTCTTTCCCTTAGCATTTTGGAGACTGCAATAGCAATTTGATTAAAATATACAATATATCTTTCTGCAAGAAGACCTCTGTAAATGTACTGATTATATTGCAAATCTGTTGGCTTAACTTTTTTTAATTTGTGTATATATTTTGAAAAAGCATTTAGTTTTTAGATGTTTAGTTTAATAAACTATGAACTTGTAGTTTATTATTACCTGTATACATGTGCCTTTAGTTTGTGTAGGTTATGAAAATAGAGTGCAGTTGGTGGAATTAACTTATCCTCCCTTGGTTACCTGAAAAGTTCATTGAAGTATACCATGCAAATGAGTTTAAATGGATCTATTTCAAGGAAAGGAACAGAGGAATATGGTGGGTACAAAGTGCAGCATAGGAACAGGCCCTTTGGCCCTCCAAGCCTGCACCAATCATGATAACTGTCTGAACTAAAACACAATCTGCATTCTTCCATTCCCATCCTATTCATGTATTCATCTACTTGCCCCTTAAATGGCGCAAATGTACCTGCTCCCACCACCTCCCCAGGCAGCATATTCCAGACATTCACCACCCTCTGTGTAGGAGAAAAAAGAAACTTGCCTCGCACATCTCCTCTAAACTTTTCCCTATGCACCTTAAACCTATGTCCCCTAGTACTTGACATTTCTACCCTTGGAAAGAGCATCCGACTATCCCCCCTGTCCATGCTGCTCAATCTTGTAGACCTCTATCAGGTCACCCCTCCAACCTCCACCGTTCCAGTGAGAACAAACCAAGTTTATCCAACCTCTTCTCATAACTAATACCCTCCAGATCAGACAACAACCTGGTAAACCTCTTCTCTCCAAAGCATCCACATCCTTTTGGTAGTGTGATGACCAGAATTGTACAAAATATTCTAAATGAGGCCTAACTAAGGTTCTGTACAGCTGCAGCATGACCTGCCAATTTTTATACTCTATGCCCTGACCGATGAAGACAAGCATGCCGTATGCCTTCTTGATTACCTTATCCTCCTGCGTTGCCTGGGTAGGTTGTGTTTAATCTCTAGGCACAGAACAAAATTGATGCTTTCATAATGTGTCATCAGTTTTGCTGTTACTAAATGCCATTGTTTCTTTTCAATGGGCTGTAACTTCCTTGAAGTAGCAGATTGCTATTCCATACTGATTTTATCTGCACTCAAATACCAATGTGCCTGTCTCGCCTGACCTTCCTGACTCGAGCAGCAAAGTTGTATCCACAGCTCCAGCATCGGGTGTGAAAGGAGCGGACAGAAGGAGGACATGCCACTTTTTTTTTTACAGCACTAGTTTTACTTTTACACTCGCTCTGTTTTCCTTGGATCAGAAGGGTTAAGAGAAAGGTGTTCAAAATCAAACTTTGATTTCCAGTGCCTGACTTGTTTGCTATCTTGAACTTATAATTTCAGACATGTTAATTTTATTACCAGATGAATGCGTTTTTAAAAATTTACTACCAAAATAATGCCTCAGTATGTAAATTGTCCAGCAATTTGTGAAATATTTTGTGAATCGCTATTGATTGCTGCATAATTTGTGATACTTTGACATTTAGCATCACAACAGCAACTCCTGGTCAAGTTTCACAATTGCTACATTTGTGTATTCATTATTAATTAACCACAGGAGCATGTTGGAGCTGGTACCTAACAAACATCTATCCTTTCAATAAAGTTTAGTTTTAGTGTCACATATAAGCATACATTAACACTGCAATGAGGTTACTGTGGAAAACCCCCTAAACATCACATTCCGCCTGTTCAGGTACACTGAAGGGTGTTCCTGCAATGCCAACCAACATCCCTGGTAAATAGGGAATAATTGAAACTGGAGCCTTATTCTTGAAAGTAGCATTTGAGAGCAAGGAAGTGTTTTATTTTTATCTAAACTTTTTTCCTTGTTCTGTAACAATGCATGCTATGAAATGCTTCACTCTAGCAAAACTTGTACAATTCATTTAAATTGGTCAGCATTCGAGCAACTTTTAGCAGCTATCAATCTCAAAGTAGCTTTTCATAATTCTATAACTTGAAATATTATACATTTGAATATACTGTGTGTGTGTGTAATATCACAGCTTCAACAGTGTGACACTTGAAATTGGTAACTTACTGGCTACATAAATTTAAAAGTGCTGCAGTTGTGAAAACTATTGTTGCATTTTGAAGATTGTTTTCTTTTCTCTCCAATTTCAGATATTTAATTTAAATAATATAAAAGTAAATCAAGGAATGACTTTCAAAGATTTGACTTGAGAATTGCCAGCCATGTAACATTATTGGCATATTGAGCTGCGGGAATAGGACACACTTTAACTATAGTGAAAGGACCACCCTAATTTATAACACGTTTGTAACACTGATACCACTTTAATGGCAAATTCAATACTCTTTAAGCCTGTTTCACTTAATATACTCAAAAGGTCAGTGAAACTGTCCTGTGGTTTGTATCAAATATAATGCAGTTTCACTTTCCAATATCAAGTAAATGTTTAGTTCTTAGTCACTGTTGGACAAATGCATATTCAGTTACCTGTTGAAAAACTTTTGTACTGTTTGTGAATGTTTGTCAGTGGCAACCATATATTTAATTTATTTTCAGAACATTTTACAAATGTATCTGTTAAAGTAATAGTATGACCAACCATTAATTTTAGTTTATTTTTTTTGTACATAGTTCATATGAACTATTACCACAACAATTTTGGTGATAATTTTATCACCTGTGATTTATTTTTTCCAAAAGTATCATTTATCTTTCAAACCAAGAGAACAAAAAATAATGAAGCAGTTATCTGCATCAAATAGAGCAGATATGTCCAACCTTTTTATCACTCAAGGGGCTGAGGAGCAAGATAACTTTTGGCACAGAATTAAACTGTATTTCCAAAACAAAACATTTTTAAGGAAAAACAATTTTCCTTAAACGGGCGGCACGGTAGCACAGTGGTTAGCTCTGCTGCTTCACAGCTCCAGGGTCCCAGGTTCGATTCCCGGCTCGGGTCACTGTCTGTGCGGAGTTTGCACATTCTCCTCGTGTCTGCGTGGGTTTCCTCCGGGTGCTCTGGTTTCCTCCCACAGTTCAAAGATGTGCGGGTTAGGTTGATTGGCCAGGTTAAAAATTGCCCCTTAGAGTCCAGAGATGCGTAGGTTAGAGGGATTAGCAGGTAAAATATGTGGGGGTAGGGCCTGGGTGGGATTGTGGTCGGTGCAGACTTGATGGGCCGAATGGCCTCCTTCTGCACTGTAGGGTTTCTATGATTCTATGAATTGCTCACCAAAAATTCAATCAAGTTTTTAAAAAAAAGGCTAAGTAATAAAAATGTGGGTGTTGTATTTGTTGGTGTGCAGTAGCAAAAGTGGGTGAGAAACAGAAAACTAGCTGTAACACAGACTCATGCTCACATGTCAGCTCTGAGTCAGGTGTACCTGTCTACCTGGGCTCTAGCTTCGTTGTTCCACTTCCCTCAACACACTCACCAATGTGGTGTTCACTACTCCTCCAATCAAACACTGCTTTACTCCCTCATTTGCAGCTGATAGGCTCACTAGTTCACCCATCAGAAGGCAGGAGAGAACTGGCCTGTATTTGGAGGAGTAGCTCCAAGAATAATCCATTGAAACTCAACTGTTTGACTGGGATTTTGAAAACTGGTGCATAGTGGTTTCATGGGCCACATCCAACCCCCAGGCCATACTTCGGACAAGCCTGAAATAGAGCATGCAATTGTTTTGGAACAGAGGACATTTTCTTTCTTGTTCTGAGTGAAACATTTTGACAGGTTTTCTGATATTTTCAGCTGAAAAACAAAATTATATTTTGTATTCAGAGTCTAAAAATCATGGCCATACTCCAATTCTTCACTTCCTCTTGCTTCATAGCCCACTTTCTTTCCTTGTGGCTTGTCTGGAAAAATAGTTTCCTGGTAAGTCATTGTGCTCTTACGAGAAAAAGCTATGAAGAAATCGGCTGCTGGTGCAGTCTGCTACTCCACTATTGGACTGGACCACACAGTTATGCAGTGGCATCAGCAGGATTTATTCATGGTTTTTTTCTGGATACAAGCTTGCAAAACTACTTCAACCAGAAATTTCAAAATGTTTAAATAAAACATTATTGCTGCATTTATTTAAATCATTCAAATAAATGATTGAAAAGGGAATAAGTAAAGTTTTAAAATGCGAAGTGCAAACTTTGGCAGTCTATAACTAATCTATCAATAACTTTGCTACTACGCTGTGCGGTATCACAGTGAACATTTCGAAACTTAAGCCCCAACCATTGGATTTTCACTGATTTTTGAATTGTAGATATGCTAACCATTTTTCTTTGAGTTGCTAGGAGACTGACCGGGATTCTCCCCAAAAAAATTCTTAAGTTCTCAACGTGCTGGAAAACGGGAGTAAGTCCCACCAATTTGTTTTAGCGTACTTGACAGACTGTGAGGGTGGGGCTTATTCCCACTCGAGAGACCGACAGCATAGCACTGAGTGGGCCACTGCGCATGAACCGATCAGTGGGAATGAAGATCGGCACATGCGCAGTTCCCCCCTCCCCCTCCCTTTGCTGGCCTCCCCAGGTCAGTCCCCATGTTTCCAGCCCCCCACTGACAGCCTAATCCAATAGCCATCCCTCTCCCAAGGATCCTTTTGCAGAGTGGCAGTGAGTCCTTTCTCCCCCTCCCCACCCACCAATCACCTGACTCCCTTGGCACTACCTGGTGCCAAGGTGTCTGGTGGGCAGTGCCAGTTGGCCATTGTCTGGCACTTAAATGGCATGTGATACAAGTGCCACTTATCAGCCAATCTGAATGTTATCCAGGTTTTGCTACATGTGGACATAGGTTGCTTCAGTATCAGAGGAGTTGCGAATGGTACTGAACAATGCAGTCATCAAATAACATTTCCTATTTCTGACCTTGTGTTGAAAGAAAGTTCATTGATAAAGCAGCTGAAGATGGTTGGGCTTGGGACATCCGAAAGTATTCCTGCAGCAAAGTCCTGGGGTGAGATGACTCTTACAAAAACCACAGCCGTTTTGCTTTGTGCTTGGTATGACTGAAACCAGTGGAGAATTTTTTCCTGATTTCTATTATCTTCAGTCTTGCTAGGGCTCATTGGTGTTATGCTGGTCAAATATTACATTGATGTCAAGGCCAGTCATTCTCACCGCATCTCTAGAATTCAGCTCTTTTGTTCATGTTTGGATCAAGGTTGTAAGAGGTTGGAGATAAGTGATCCTGGCCAAACTCAAACTGAGTATTGGCGAGCAGATTGTTGCTGAGCAAGTGTCACTTCATAGAACTATCAATGACACCTTCCCTCACATTCCTCGGCTGTGACCTTGCTGGCTTGCCGCATCAGTCAATCAGCGCAGTGAGCTGGTAAGATTGCGTGCGAAACCAGAAATCAGGTTTGTGCCCAGTTTCAGTGCTGAATGGGATGCTACTCGCACCGTTTTGCTGGCTGGATCTGCTTCACACCTGAAAGGGGCATGAAGTTGATTTGCATGTTAATGTAATGTTTTGCATGACATGAATGGATTCGGCTTCACTGACACCCCCTCACTGGTCAGACCTCACACCAGTAAGAATCACAGCTGATCTTCATCAGTGGAGACCAGACATGCTGGCCTTGCTGGAAGGATCGGAGACCACTGAAGCCCTCGGGTGGTCGGGGGCATGGCACAGCCCACTAGACACTTCGGCACAGTTATGGTGCCCAGTGCCAAAGGGGTGGGTCCTGACCATTGGGAACATTCATTCTAAATTACCCTATCTAATCTTTGACCCTGCTCCTTTCAGGCCCACCTCTTGGCACTTCTTGGTGCTTGGTGGGCAGTGCCAGATTGGCAATGCCAGGGTGCCAGGCTGGCACTGCGCAAGGTGCACTGACCCCACCCCTGACCAGCTGGGGCACCTCAATGGGCTCCGGTCCCACTGGCGAGGACATCATGCCTGGTCCCCATTGCTGATGGGGACCTCCACTGGTGCAGCCATTAAGGCAAGTGAGCCTGAACGATCCTGTCCCGGTCTCACTAATAATATTTAAATTCTAATCAGGTAGATTTGGCATAGATGTGACTGAGGTTGTATTCTTCATCTATGTGGTATTTAATGCTGACACCAGGGGATAGTTGATCATTGATGAATCGTCACAGGAAGTAGAGGATGCAGGCGAATAGGCCCCAAATTTTTGAAAAATTGGAAAGGCTCTGCACCTTAGCCAAAATAGCAATACAGCCCCAATTCCAGAAGTCCTGCCCCTGCACCCAGCACTCCCCATTTTCACCAGGAGTAGGGAACAGATGCACTTTGGAATGTGGAAGAATGTGGCCCAAAGGAGGATTCTCATTGTCAGATTTCCTCTTTCAAACAAATAACCTACATGGCATTGACAGAGTCTCCCTCCAAACTTCATTAGATCCGTGAAAGCACCTAAGAGGTGATCTTATCATCGCGCTCTGTTGGCTTATGGGTGGGGCGAGCTGGTAAGATCGTGAGAGAACTGAGAAATCAGGTTCGCGCCCGCTTTCCCACCTCTTGTAATCTTACTGGCACCGGATATCCGGTGCGATCAGCCTTGCCCCCATTTCTGGCGTGAGGCTGAATAAATTATTTAAATTTATTGTAATGCTGAATTTGAATGAAATTAATGTGCCTGGAACTCAATCGTCTGGGCTTATTTGCTTGTGTGGCCTCACCGGAGGAGATCCTTTCTGGCGACGATCACGGGAGCCAGATGTGATGACCCACCGGTAGAACTGGAGGCCATTGAAGCTCCACCCAGGAGCTTTTCAAATGCTCTTTGAGAAGCTCATCAAATTCACTGAGATTTTCGAGGCAGATTAAAAAATATACCCCTTGGGCAATGTCAGCCTAGCACTGCTAGCCTGGTACCCTGGCACTGCCAGCCTGCCACTCTGGCACTGCCCACCGGGCACCCTGGAACTACCCACTGGGCACCAGGCAGTGTCAAGGGGGTGGGTTTTGAGGGGGTCGGGCCTACTGGGGGCAGGGTCAGGCTGGGGTTGTGTTGATTGGAGCGGAAGGAAGGGAGAACCACTGCACACTCTGTAGTTACAATCAGTGAGGATGTGGGGCACTGCTGCCACTCTGCATAGTGTTTGATGCAACTGGGTGGTGGGTTGCAGGGGCCGCTCATTCCGGCTGGGGGTGGGTGTCGATTGGTCCGGCCAGAGAGCAGTGGGGGCGGCAGTTGATCAGTCTGGCTGGATGGGGGGGGCTTGCGATCTACTGCGGAGTCCCGCGGTAGCACGGGGAGGGTGGGTGCTTGGTTTAGGTTACAGAGGCCGGCAATATGCAGCAGAGGCTGTGTGACACGTCTCTGCTGTTCTCAGAGTAGAGACCTGCACATGAGCAATTGCACCCTCTGCTGCTATCAGCTGGCTGTCTAATGATTTAGGCCCTGCCCACTCCCTCTACAGGTTTCAGAATATTTTTATGCACTAAGTGCATAAGATTTGAGATTTGGCCTCGCCAAAAAAACAGATTTCAGTTTTTACACTCATTCTGGACTTAGAAAGTTTTCATTAGATTGGTCCCCGAGTCTCTTAATGACAAATCCAATCCACATTTCTCTTTCTCACCTCAGTCGTTTGACCTGCTGAGTAGTATTGAGTTTCATGCCTGGTGTAGGTTGACTCATCTATAATTATTTTTGCTTTTCTCTTTGCTGTTGACGTCTTCGGCTTAAACAAATTTCACAATCCGTACACTTCTTTCCGCTGCACCATTCAATGCTGGGTGAGATGTTGGTATTAATGTGTATTTGACTCTATTCTTACTCAAAATATTTCAAACTCTCCTGAAGTAAATGTGGCCCATTATTTACTTATTTTTATTAATTTGAGGGATGTGGGCTTCGCTGGCCAGACCAAGATTCATGGCTCATCACTAATTGTTCTTATTGACACCAACAATTCTGGCAATCCATAGATTGAAAACCAGCTTTTCAAAATCTTAATAGGTTTGACACTTGTGGTATTGGGCACAGTTTCAATATTTATCACTTGCTATAGCTTTTGAGCTGAGGGCGGCATGGTGGCACAGTGGTTAGCACTGCTGCCTTACCAGGATGCTGCCTGGTTACCAGGATGCTGCCTGGTTTGGAGGGTAGGTCTTATGAGGAAAGGTTGAGGGAGCTAGGGCTGTTCTCTCTGGAGCGGAGGAGGCTGAGGGGAGATTTAATAGAGGTTTATAAAATGATGAAGGGGATAGATAGAGTGAACATTCAAAGACTATTTCCTCGGGTGGATGGAGCTATTACAAGGGGGCATAACTATAGGGTTCGTGGTGGAAGATATAGGAAGGATATCAGAGGTAGGTTCGTTACGCAGAGAGTGGTTGGGGTGTGGAATGGACTGCCTGCAGTGATAGTGGAGTCAGACACTTTAGGAACATTTAAGCGGTTATTGGATAGGCACATGGAGCACACCAGGATGATAGGGAGTGGGATAGCTTGATCTTGGTTTCAGATAAAGCTCAGCACAACATCGTGGGCCGAAGGGCCTGTTCTGTGCTGTACTGTTCTATGTTTTATGTTCTATGTTCTATGCTGCCTCACAGCTCCAGGGAGCCGGGTTCGATTGTCAGTTTGGGCTACTGTCTGTGCAGAGTTTCCACGTGTCTGCGTGGGTTTCCTCCAGGTGCTCCGGTTCCTCCCACTGTCTGAACGATGTGCTGGTTAGGTGTATTGGCCAAGCTAAATTCTCCCTCAGTGTACCTGAACAGGTGCTGGAATGTGGCGACTAGCAGATTTTCACAGTAACTTCATTGCAGTGTTAATGTAAGCCTACTTGTGACACTAATAGCTTTAAAAAAAACGAAGTCCTGCTTCCCTTCCACTTCAAAGAAATCAGTATGGACTCATTCTCATAGTTTTATGTTTGACAATGAATGAAAGGAAGCTTGATTGGATCATTTCTCATTCTGGTCACACTTCACAACTTTTCACCAACTTTTTAATACCTTTATTGACCTTTGAATCCAAAAAAATAGTTTCTTGCTATTGCTTTCATACAGACTTTCACTGTGTGGGAGTGAATTCCTCTAAGGATCTCCTTCTAAACCTTGATGAAATAGCAAAAGCTGGAAATCTGAAATAAAAACAGAATATTCTGGAAATACTCATCAGGTCTGAAACAAAGTTAACATTTCCAATTGAATCTGACTCTTCTTTGAAACTGGTGGAATCATGACTCATGGAATCATGGCATCATAGGAGACCACTTTGATCCACACTCAGTTCCTTTCTACATATTTCTCCTCATCACATTCTTTAGGCCAGCCATTCGTGACATAGTTGAGCATTTTACTGAACCCCACATCCTTGTGAATTTCTTCACTTTCTCTGGCAGACGCTGGTATGTCATTTTGTAAAGTAATTCAGTTGGTAAGAAATGAGTCAAACTTCATTGGAAATCTGAAAAGAATGTCCGCATTTCCATGATTTACTGATTTACATTATTTAATATTGCATTGATGGGCCATCAAAAATAATACCCTTCTCTGAGGTTGTGCTACCACTAGGGATGGTATTTTCTTCTTTGATTGAAAGATGATCATAAGGATTTAGCAGCCAGTTAATGAAGTGAACTTCCTACCTTGAAAAGATTTGTGGAACTTAGGTATTTGATCGCTGATTCCTCGTTCATAACCTGTGACTAATTATGCTCTGACTCTAAAGTCAGCTAGCGGGGGTATTCGCAGACATCTTAAACCTTTCTTTACAACAATCTGAGGTCCCTATCTGCTTCAAGAAGATGACCATCATCCTGGTACCAAAGACAAGCCAGGCAGCGTCTGGTGGCACTGATGTCCATCATTATGAAGTGCTTCGAAAGGTTAGTCATGGCACGAATCAAATCCAGCCTTTCAGATCGCCTGGATCCACCACAGTTCGCCTACCGCCGCAACAGGTCCACAGCAGACGCCATCTCCCTGGCCCTGCACTCAACCCTGGAACATCTTGATAACAAAGACACCTATGTCAGACTCCTATTTATCGACTACAGCTCTGCCTTCAACACCTACAAGATGCATCTCCAAACTCCATGGCCTGGGCTCAGCTCCTCCCTCTGTGACTGGATCCTGAACTTCCTAACCCACAGACTGCAATCAGTAAGGACAAGCAACAACACCTTTTCCACGATCATCCTCAACAGCGGTGCCCCACAAGCCTGTATCCTCAACCCCTTTCTATACTGCTTATACACCTATGACTGTGTGACCAAATTCCCCTGCAACTTGATTTTCAAGTTTGCTGATGACAAAACCGTAATGGGTCGGATCTCAAACAATGGTGAGACAGAATACTGGAAGGAGATAGAGAATCTGGTGAACTGGTGCGACGACAATAATCTCTTCCTCAATGGTCAACAAAGCGAAGGGGATAGTCATCGATTTCAGGCAGCAGAGTGGAGGACGTGCCCCTGTCTACAGCAATGGGGACGAAGTAGAAATGGTCGAGAACTTCAAGGTTTCAGGTGTCTAGATCACCAACAACCTGTCCTAGTCTTTCCATGCTGACGCTATTGTTAAGAAAGCCCCCTAATGCCTCTACTTTCTCAGAAGATGAAGGAAATTTCGCATTTTTGCTATGACTCTCATCAACTTTTACAGGTGCACCATTGAAAGCATTCTTTCTGGTTGTATCACAGCTTGGTATGGCTGCACTGACCACAAGAAACTACAAAGTGTTGTGAACGAAGTCCAGTCCATCACTGAAACCAACTTCCCACCCATTGACACTGTCTCCACTTCCCACTGCCTCGGAAAAGGAGCCAGCATAATTAAGGGCCTCGCGCACCCTGGACATACTCTCTTCCATCTTCTTCCGTCGGGAAAAAAATACAAAAGTCTGAGGACACGCACTAACCGGCTCAAGAACAGCTTCTTCCCTGCTGTCATCAGACTTTTGAATGGATCTACCTCGCATTAAGTTGATCCTAGCTATGACTGTAACATTGCATTCTGCACACTCCTTTCCTTCTCTATGAACAGTATGCTTTATCGGTATAGCGCGCAAGAAACAATACTTTTCACTGTATACTAATACATGTGACAATAATAAATCAAATCAAATGAAGTATGTGAAGCATATGCTCCAGGCTTTTCCCCACCATCTTCCATCAGGTGAGATAACATCAGACCTAACCCCTGTGGTGAAGCATCAGACACATAAAACAATTTTTGCTTGGGATCATAGTGGGTGAAAACTGCACCACAGTCAGCACTTCCTTCAGTTTTTCAAATGTTTTCTGACATTCGACATACCATGCCCAATCTATTCCACCTTTGAGCAGTTGAGTGAATGTATTAAGATAGGGATGAACTTAGAATAATACACAATTCCAATAAGTGTACTAAGTTCTTTGATTGCTAGTCTCTTTGCTTTCATTGGGTTGGATTCAACCCCCACCCTCTTCCACCCCCCATGGCATGTTTCTCGGTGGCGGCAGGCAGCTCGCCATTTGCCAGTGGTGGGACCTTCTAGTCCCGCCACTGTCAATATGATTTCTGAATCTACCCCATGCCTCCTGGAAACACACGCCAGGGGTGTGCTGTTGGCGGGACTGTAAGATCCCACTGGTGGGAAGGGTGGGAAAATCCTGTCCAATATCTTCTCAACCTTCTTCCTCATTGAGTGGATACCTTCATCACCCATTTGATGATCTAGGTACATTACATTTGACACCATGGGATGTCTCATAGGGCCTGGGTGGGATTGTTGTCAGCGCAGACTCAATGGGTTGAATGGTCTCCTTCTGCACTGCAGGGATTCTATGATTCTATGATTCTAGTAGTTTATCCATCCTGCTCAGGAAATCTGTGGGAACAGTAAACACCCCAAATGGTAATCTTTCATACTGGCAGAGCCCTTTATGTGTATTAAGGTAAGAAATTCTTCACTCTCGTCAATTAATTCTAATTTCAAATAAGTATTTGACAAATCCATCTTACGAAACAACTTTTGATTGGATAAATGATAAAACAAGTCTTCAGTGGGTCAGAACCATTTTCTTATAATCTCCCCAAATCCGAATTGACCTGTCTGCTTTTTGAACCACCACAATCGATGTGGCCCATACATTGCTCTTCACATTTCCAGTTGCCCCTTTTTTCTAATATTATTCAGTTCTTTGCTTATTGCTTCTAACTGTGCAAAGGCACTGGCTTGCAAAATGCCAGCTGCACATTATCATTTATCTTGACTTCAGCCTTGTAAAAGCTAATTTGATCATTTGGTCCTCCTTGCTCAAAGACCACATTGTGCTTTCTTAGCACTTTCTCAATGTCAGACATAGTCTTACTGATCCCTATTATAAATAACTTAGCCCAGTGTAACCGTGTTTCTTCAGCCAATTCCTTCCCATCAGACAGACTTTGTTCCCTCTTACAACTACTAGTCATGATGTGGAGATGCCAGTGTTGGGGTGGGCACAGTAAGAAGTCTCATAACACCAGGTTAAAGTCCAACAGGTCCAACTCATCTGATGAAGGAGCAGCACTGCGAAAGCTCGTCATTCCAAATAAATCTGTTGGACTTTAATCTGGTGTTGTGAGACTTCTTACTGTGACACCTACTCGTGGCAAATAATAGGATGTATCGGCATATTCCACTCTAATACAAACTTCACCTAATACTGGACTATTATTGGAATAATTATTCAGTTTCACATCAGTTTTGCATTAAGGGAATGTGACTTTGGGACTTCTCGTACTCTCCTTCTGAAATAACAGAACACTGCTGCATCTGTATCAATGAATGAAGTAAATTGTGAATCTTCATCTTCTATTTTTACTGTGAATTATATATTCAACCTTTTTACCCTCCCCTAAGCGGGGGTGGGAGGGGAGGTGGCGGGGGGAGGAGGGGGTGGGGTGGGGAGGGGGGAGGTGTGGATGGCCTAGTGGTATTATCACTAGACTATTAATACAGAAACTCAACTAATGTTCTGGAGACCTGGGTTCAAATTCCTGTGGTGGAATTTGAATTCAATAAAAAAAAAGTCTCGAATTTAGAATCCATGAAACCATTGTCAATTGTCGGAAGAAACCATCTGGTTCATTAATGTTCTTTAGGGAAGGAAATCTACCATCCTTACTCGGTCTGGCCTACATTTGACTCCAGAGGTTGACTCTCAACTGCCCTTGGGCAACTCAGGATGGGCAATAAATGCTGGCCAGCCAGCAACGCCCATGTCCCACGCATGAATATAAAAACAAATCTTCCCATGTGCTGCTTTTCTTGCTCTCTGACTGAGTACAACTCTTTACCTTCCTGCTCAATAACATCAATTCTTTTTCCACATCTATTCTACCCACATTCTAGGATTATTTGACTCCCAAATTAGCTTTAGATTTACCAGAAACTCAAAACTTTACCACAGTCTGGAACATTACTGTTTCCTCTGTCTGCATGCTGTCTGCATATGACCAACTTTCCCACAGGCAGAGTGAGTAGGTGAAAAATTGGGGCATTTAAATGTTGGTGGTTATCATGACAATGATAACATTTACGTTTTTGACTCTGAGACAGTGAGCTTGCTTGGCATGGCCTGGCTCTCTCTCAAATCTGGTGGATGTCCCCTTCTGGTTCAGGAAAAATGTCTCTTCCTACCGCTTCAATGACTGCGGCCTCATCACAGGTCTCTTTCCATATGAGTTGTTTATAAGCTTGGCCAGGATTTTATTGTTCTTTCAGATTCCTATAAATGTGTCTCCAAGATCAATCTCTAAGTTTCTGCCATAACCATAGTGATGAGCATATTTCTTATATTTGAGAATGTAATCTGAAATAGTCTCACTTGATAACTGCTTCCTTTCATGGAATTCAACTCTCAGCACAATCTCAGTCTTAGCTGTGCCATATTATGGGTCCAGAGTTTGATTAATTTCAGCATATTCCATCGAATCTCTTGGACAAAAAGGGCTTTAGATATATGGATCACTGGGATGTTTTCTGGGGAAGGTGGGACCTGTACAAGAAGGATGAGTAGCACCTGAACTGAAGGTGCACCAATATCCTGGGCGGGAGGTTTGCTAGTGCTGTTCGGAAGGATTTAAGCCAGTGTGGCAGAGGGGTGGGAACCGGAACAGCAGGCCAGTAAGTGTAGAGACTGGGGAAAAAAGTGAGACTCAGATAAACATAGCGCAGAGTAAGAGCAGGGAGAAGGAAGCTGCAGGGCTCACTGGGACTACAGGAGTGCATTTGTTTCAATGCAAGAAGTATAACAGGTAAAACAGATGAACTGAGAGCCTGGGTTACTGCATGGAATTGTGCTGTAATTGCAATTACGAAGACATGGTTGAAGGAGGCACAGTACTGGCAGCGTAACATTCTGGGATATCGTTGTTTTAGACAGGACAGAAGGGGAAACGAGGGGTGGGGAGTTGCATTGCTGATTAGGGAGCAGATCACAGCTGTGTTGAGGGAGGACACATTGGAGGGATCTTGTAGTGAGGCGTCATGGGTGAAGATCAGGAATAAGAAGGGTGAAATGACAATGTAGGGAGTATACTATAGAGCTCCCGATAGCCTGCAAGAAACAGAGGAGCAGTTGTGTAGTCAGATACTGAAAAGGTGTGAATAAATCAGGGTTGTTGTGACGGGAGATATTGGAGACTTGGGCACAGAAATGGCAGATAGAGTTTAATCTGGGCAAATGTGAGGTGATGCATTTTGGAGGATCAAATTTAGGTATGAATTATACTGTAAATGAAGAACCCTTAGGAACATTAGCATATAGAGGGATCTGGGCATGCAGGTCCATAGTTCCCTCAAAGTGGCAACACAGGTGGCCAAGGTGATTAAGAAAGCATATGGCATGCTTGCTTTCATCAGCTGGGGCACTGAGTACAGGAGTTGGGAAATCATGTTGCAGCTATATAAAACCTTGGTTAGGCCTCATTTGAATTATTGCGTGCAGTTCTGGTCACCCACGTTATCAGAAGGAGGTGGAAGTTTTGGAGAGAGTGCAAAGAAGGTTCATTAGGATGTTGCCTGGTTGAGAGGGTGTTGGCTATGAGGAGAGGTTGAATAAACTAAGATTATTTTCACTGGAAAGACAGAGGCTGAAGGGAGACCTGATAGAGGTCTACAAAATTACGAGAAGCATAGACAGGATGGATAGTCAAAGGTTTTTTCCAAGGGTGGAAGTGTCAATTACAAGAGGGCACAGGTTCAAGGTGAGAGGTGAGATGTTTAAGGGAGATGTGCGGGTGAAGTTTTTCAGGCAGAGAGAGGTGGTGTCCTGGAACGCACTGCTGGCGGATGTGGGGGAAGCAGGCACATTAGCAACATTTAAGAGGCATTTGAATGGATACATGAATAGGGAGGGAATAGAGGAATACAGACTGCGTAAGGGCAGAAGGTTTTGTTTAGTTAGGGCATCATGATCGACATAGGCTTGGAGGGCAGAAGGGCCAACTCCTGTGCTGTACTTTTCTTTGTTCTTTGTTCTAACACTGGTTAAAAACCACATCTTAGCATCTGGCCTCATCATGGACAAGGAAAATATTTATTTTATCCTCATCTCCATTAACTTTCAGCCAAGTGTGTAACCTTTGTTCTTAATTACATCATGTCTTTGTTAGATTTGAATTTCCCACATGAGCTCAAATATGCCTTCATTTCCATTATTCCAACTACATACCATGGCAGCTTACTGTGCTGCACCTGAACACAATGTGCATGTACAGTGATTTTCAAAATTGCTCAAACTTCCACTAAATCAACTTTCGAAGGTCCAAAAATATTCCATAATATTCTTCAATCTTTCACTTCTTAAGTGAAATGTTGAGAAAAATTCTATCCCAGCCTCGTCATCATCTTTCTGTTGTGTGTTGCACTGAGAAAAATTGCTATGTGGATTCACAGCAAGCAACCATGATTAAAATGAACTTTATTTGCACATCTCCAACAAGGAGAGCAGCAGAGAGGGCAATATAATAAAACACTGAGAACTTGTAATTTGCTCTAATAAAACCATAAGACCATATGAAATAGGAACAGGAGTTCAAACGCCATTTGGCCCTGTGAGCCTGCTCCACCATTCAATAGGACATTTACTTTAGCGATGGAAAGGAATAGGTATATACCGAAGGGCAAAAGTTATAGCTGGGGGAAAGGAAATTATGATGCGATTAGGAGAGATTTAGGATGCATAGGTTGGGGAAGGAAACTGCAGGGGATGGACACAATTGAAATGTGGAGCTTGTTCAAGGAACAGCTACTGGGTGTCCTTGATAAGTATTTACCTGTCAGGCAGGGAGGAAATGGTCAAGTAAGGGAACCATGGTTTACCATGAATCTCTTGTGAAGAGGAAGAAGGAGACTTATGTAAAGATGCGACGTGAAGGCTCAGTTAGGGCGCTTGAGAGTTACAAATTAGCCAGGAAGGACCTAAAGAGAGAGTTAAGAAGAGCCAGGAGGGGACATGAGAAGTCTTTGGCAGGTAGGATCAAGGAAAACCCTAAAGCTTTCTATAGGTATGTCAGGAATAAAAGAATGACTAGGGTAAGATTAGGGCCAGTCAAGGACAGTCGTGGGAAGTTGTGCGTGGAGCCTGAAGAGATAGGAGAGGCGCTAAATGAATATTTTTCGTCAGTATTCACGCAGGAAAAAGACAATGTTGTCGAGGAGATCTGAGATACAGGCTATTGGACTAGACGGGATTGAGGTTAATAAGGAGGAGGTGTTAGCAATTCTGGAAAGTGTGAAAATAGATAAGTCCCCTGGGCCGGATGGGATTTATCCCAGGATTCTCTGGGAGGCTAGAGAGGAGATTGCAGAGCCTTTGGCTTTGATTTTGAGGTCATCATTGTCTACAGGAATAGTGCCAGAAGACTGGAGGATAGCAAATGTTGTCCCCCTGTTCAAGAAGGGAAGTAGAGACAACCCTGGTAATTATAGACCAGTGAGCCTTACTTCTGTTGTGGGCAAAGTTTTGGAAAGGATTATAAGAGATAGGATTTATAATAATCTAGAAAGGAATAATTTGATTAGGGATAGTCAACATGGTTTTGTGAAGGGTAGGTCGTGCCTCACAAACCTTATTGGGTTCTTCGAGAAAGTGACCAAAGAGGTGGATGAGGGTAAAGCAGTTGATGTGGTGTATATGGATTTCAGTAAAGCGTTTGATAAGGTTCCCCACGGTAAGCTATTGCAGAAGATACGGAGGCATGGGATTGAGGGTGATTTAGCGGTTTAGATCAGGAATTGGCTAACTGTAAGAAGACAGAGGGTGGTGGTTGATGGGAAATGTTCATCCTGGAGTTCAGTTACTAGCGGTGTACCACAAGGATCTGTTTTGGGGCCAATGCTGTTTGTCATTTTTATAAATGACCTGGATGAGGGCGTAGAAGGATGGGTTAGTAAATTTGCGGATGACACTACAGTCGGTGGAGTTGTGGACAATGCGGAAGGTTGCTGCAGGTTACAGAGGGACATAGATAAGCTGCAGTGCTGGGCTGAGAGGTGGCAAATGGAGTTCAATGTGGAAAAGTGTGAGATGATTCACTTTGGAAGGAGTAACAGAATTACAGAGTACTGGGCTAATGGTAAGATACTTGGTAGTGTGGATGAACAGAGAGATCTCGGTGTCCATGTGCATAGATCCCTGAAAGTTGGCACCCAGGTTGAGAGGGTTATTAAGAAGGCGTAAGGAGTGTTAGCTTTTATTGGTGGAGGGATTGAGTTTCGGAGCCAGGAGGTCATGTTGCAGCTGTACAAAACTCTGGTGTGGCCGCACTTGGAATATTGCATACAGTTCTGGTCACCGCATTATAGGAAGGATGTGGATGCATTGGAAAGTGTGCAGAGGAGATTTACTCGGATGTTGCCTGGTATGGTGGGAAGGTCTTATGAGGAAAGGCTGAGGGACTTGAGGTTGTTTTCGTTAGAAAGAAGATTAAGAGGTGACTTAATAGAGGCATACAAGATGATCAGAGGATTAGATAGGGTGGATAGTGGGAACCTTTTTCCTCGGATGGCGCTAGCTAGCTTGAGGGACATAGCTTTAAATTGAAGGGTGATA
This sequence comes from Mustelus asterias, assembly GCF_964213995.1. NCBI lineage: Eukaryota > Metazoa > Chordata > Chondrichthyes > Carcharhiniformes > Triakidae > Mustelus > Mustelus asterias. The sequence continues at coordinate 82,912,632 of NC_135806.1, read as the reverse complement.
GATATAGGACAGATGTCAGAGGTAGGTTCTTCACTCAGAGAGTGGTAAGGGCGTGGAATGCCCTGCCTGCAGCAGTAGTGGACTCGCCCCAACATTAAGGGCATTGAAATGGTCATTGGATAAACATATGGATGATATTGGAATAGTGTAGGTTAGATGGGCTTTAGATTGGTTTCACTGGTCGGTGCAACATCGAGGCCCGAAGGGCCTGTACTCCGCTGTAATGTTATATGTTCTATCGCTGTGATAATTCCCACAAGGTCCTTGGGCTGACGGTGGAGTTCCTCAGGGTGTTCTGGGATGTCCTGGGGAACGACTACATGCTGATCCTGGGGGAGAGTATTGCGACTGGCGAGAAGCCCCTTTCATGGCACAGGGCCATGATTGCCCTGAAGGAGGATCTCCGCTACCTCAAAAACTGGTGCCCGGTCTCCCTCATCAGCATGGACTATAAAATCTTGCGGAGGAGTTTGCACGGATTGACTCTTGGCAGGCTGGCATTGGAATGGTCCGGTCGGCTGACACTAATGACTTGCTCCTCATGTTCACAGACATTGCTGACATGCAGAGGATACAGAAGTGCCAGGCCATGTACTTTGCTGCATCCTCTGCCAGGATCAATTGGGCCAAGCTTTCCAGACTCCTGGTCAGTCCATGACAAAAGTAGCTTATCCTGGGTGCTCAGGCCTTTCACCTGGAGCAGGACAATCATTCTGTGCTTGTGAGTCCATCTTTGCTCGGCTGAGGAATCCTGGCCAGTGAATTGGTAGGAGCTGGAGGCCAAGGTCACCACTCACCTGAATCATTGGACAGGACTGTTCCGAGTGCTGTCTTATAGGGGTCAAGTTCTCGTCATAAACCAGCTGATCACCTCCATCTTGTGGTACCGGTTGCGCACTTTGATCCCAGCCCCTTATTTTGCCACAACAATCCAGAGAACCCTTGTGCAGTTGTCTGGCACAAAAGAGTACATTGGGTTGCTATGGAGGCTGAATCTCCCATTTAAGGAGTGCCGTCAGGTGCTACTGTGCCTTCGCACCCAGGTGGCGACCTTCCACCTTCAGATCCTGCAGCGATACCTTTACGTTGAGCCTTCTCCTTAATGGTGTGCTCTGGTGATGTATTTCTTCTGCCAGGTGCATGACCTGAACTAAGACGTGCAGCTCCTGTTCATAGACCTGAGGGATGAGCGTCTGGCTCGTGACTGATGCCATTATGGCTCAAAACGGTTGTGCTCGGCCCCAAAGTTACATGTGGTCCTAAGGAGGCATAGCTGTGGGGTGGAGTCCCATCTGAGTGTACCCCTGCTTGGAAGGGGTTTCACATTGGCCTCAAGCCCAGACCCACTCCCCAGGTGCTGGAGTTTGAGCCATCTCACGGAAATGCCCTCTGTCCCCTTTGCCACTGCACAGAAGGGTTTTATATATGGGCTACTGCTGCACACCTTCCACAACTTGTCCTCGCCCATCACTCGGATGTACCTTGTTGCTGCCTGGTGCTGGACATTCCCAGTGGAAGTCCCTCTGCAGAGCCATCCTCCCCCTTAACATCAGGGACCTGGGGTGGAGAACATTGAATGCACCAGTCCCTTAAAACCACAGATGATACTGGTTCAAGACTCCAAAGACACCTGCCCTTTTTGTGGCCTTGTGAAGTCCTTGAACCATATCTATGTTAAGTGTCTTAGGCTGTATTTCCTTTTTCGTTATTTGAATTTTTTTAAATTAATGTCTTGTTTGCACTTCAGCCCCACACTCCTGATTCATGGGCATCCTGTGTGGAGGGGGATGGGCCAGGATGAAACCTCCTCATGAAACCTGCTTCTGGGCTTGGCTAAGCTTGCCATCAACATGTCCAGGCAACAGGCGATCGAGGGGGTAATCTGACATGACTGCCGACCTCTTTACTGCGGCTACATTTGCGGCCAGGTGTACCTGGAGAGGGAACATGTGGTGTCCATGGGCACCATTGAGGCCTTCCATGCTCATTGAGCACTGCAGTGACCGGAGCATGTTATTGACCCTTGTAATTTTTTTTTTGAAGTTTTAAGTTTCATTTATGCTTTGTTTTTGTTTAAGGCGGTTCCCCTTTAAGAGGTTGCCCTTCTTGCTTTATCCCTCAGTTTGCTTAATTTAGTTTAATTGGTTTGCCAAAAAGAATGGCAGGGACTAGTGTGTGTACAACATGGTTGTGGTTTGGATTCTGTAATAAACTATGTTCCTTTCCAGTCGGGATTTCTGAGTCATCACAATGGCTGATCCAACATTCCTCATATTCACTTTTCTGCCCTTTTCCTGTAACCCTTTGTTGTAGGTAAAATAATACCTCTGAGACTAGTCGTAGAGTCAAAGTACAGTGGTTTATTTGCACAATTGTGGAAGAAGTCCTCCCTAACACGGTCTCAGACTTCTTACTGAATACAGGTCAAGAGCAAACATTTATACATAATTTTCCGCCCTTGGTCACGTTCTCATCTTCCCACGATTATTGCTGTCTCAGCGATTCCATCCTTCGCGTAGTCCGCATAATTGTGGCCGTCTCAAGGCTGTGTTCTGTCGCCTCTATGTCGACTCCTGTGGGTTGTTTAGATTATAAATTTGCACAAACAGGTTAACTAAAACATAGGAGCCTATATAGCAATTTATATCAGTATAAATAGTATAGATGAATAGCATATAATAAATATATTGAATCTATTGTTATACGGTGACAGAAGGCATACATGTCAGCTCCACTGTGTTAAACAAAGGTACATAATAGAAAGGAACATAAAATGGAGTCTGCTGAGCTGATTCTGCTTAGCCACATTCCTGATACACAATTAGCTGGGAACAGCAAGGACAGCTGTCTCTCTTATCTGGTTTGGATATACGTAAACAGGCTTTACAGACATGAAAACACCGAGCTCTGACGAAAACATGAGCTCTGCAGTGTTTCTCACAAAATCACAGAGTTCAGATCTCAATGCTTAAGTGTTACAAAGTTCATTAACCCATTCCCGTCTTCACCTTGCTTCTCTTAATGATCAATAATCTATCCATCTCAGCCTTAAATGTACGCAAGGACTCTGCCCCCACAGCTCTCTGTGGCAAGGAGTTCCAAAGACTCACAACCCTCTGAGAGAAGGAATTCCTCCCCATCTCAGTCTTAAATTGGTGCCCCTTTATTCTGAGACTATGTCCCTAGTCCTAGATTCTCTCATGAGGGATCTATTCTCTCAGCATTTAACCTGTCAAGCCCCTTAAGAATCTTCTCAATTTCAATGAGATCACCTCTCATTTTTCTAAATTCCAATGAGTAGAGTCCCTACCTGTTGAACTTTTTCTCATAAGACAATCCCTCCAAATCAGGGATCATCCTGGTGAACATTCTTTGAACTGCCTCTAATGAAATAATATCTTTCCTTCAATAAGGGGACCAAAACTGCTCGCAGTAATCCAGCTGTGATCTGACCAGTGCCTTGTACAGTTGCAGGCAAGACCTCCCTACTCTTATACTATGACCCCTTGAAATAAGGGCCAACACTCCATTAGCCTTCCTGAGTGCCTGCTGCAGCTATATGCTAGCTTTCTGTGTTTTGTGTAGAAGTATCCCCAAGTCCCTTTGTGTTGCGATTTTCTGCAGTTTTTCTCCATTTAAATATTACTGTTTTCTGTTCTCCCTTCTAAAATGAACATATTCACATTGCGCCGATTCTGGATGGGCGAACGCAGAGGTAAAAGGGGGAAGTGCCGGTAAGGGTTGGGCGGGTAGCCCATTAGGTCAATTTAAATGCATGCAAATGCATTTTGCGGCCATTTCCAGGCCTTGGTAAAGGGGGAACCAGTGCGGAGGCGGGCGCGGATCGCTCTACTCGCCTCACGCCCGACTTTACCAAGTTTTTGCGCCCAAAAACGGGGGGAACTTAATGGTAAAATTGGGCCCTAAGGGGCAACTTAGGATGGCCAATGTACCTAACATGCACATCTTTGGAATGTGGGAAGAAACCGGAGCACCTGGAGGAAACCCACGCAGACATGGAAGAACATGCAAACTCCACGCAGACAGTGACCCAAACCGGAAATCGAACCCAGGTCCCTGGAATTGTGAGGCAGCAGTGCTAACCACCCCTCTTATATCCATCTTACAACTTGCCTTTCCATCTATTTTTGTGTCCTCTGCAGATTTGTAGACACTTCCTTCCTCCAAGTTGTTAATATATATTTGATGGGATTTTCCAGCCGTGTGCACCCCAAGACTGGAAATTCCTGCCCAAGGTCAACGGACCTTTACATGGTCCCCCAAATTTTCTGTCCCACCTGCTACGATTCCTGTGCTGGGCGGGATGGGAAAATTCCTCCCAATGTAAACAGCTGTCATCCCTGTGGAACCCCATTAGTTACATGTTGCAACCTGAAAAATAACTCTTTACCCACGCTCAGTGTTTCCTGCAATTAGCCAATTCCAATGTGCTACCTCCAACACCATGGGCTCTTATCTTATGCCTTAACCTTTTGTGAGGTACCTTGTTGAACGCCTTCGGGAGGTTCAAATACAACACATCTACTGGTTCCCCTCTATCCACTCTGGTTGAGACTGTCTTGAAAAACTCTAATAAATTAGTCAGACACAATAGAGACAAAGGATGTCTTGGAAAAAGACAATTGAAAGTAAGACATTTTGGGGAATGGAGTGAAAACAATTAACACCATAAGGTCTGAGACTATGGTTCTCTGTAGACAAGGGCAGAGCTGGTTGGTGCCAGATCACAACAAACACCAGCTTTGGCTGAAGATATGAACAGAATGATAGTTGGCGGCAAAAATTACAGGCTGGCTGGAAATTACAAGCAGGGAGTACATCAACTAACGAGAGCACATTGACTCGTTTTGAGTGAATGGCACAGCTTCAGCACTGCATAGGACCTATAAACTCGCCTGTACTCATTCTATCTATTACACAAAATTCAAGCAATATGCACTATCTCATTGTTGTGATTCCAGCTGCTGTTAATACTGGACAAGTCAAGTCCCAGAGTGAAACCTGACTTGGTAAATGCTAACATTTTTTAAAAAACCACAGAGAAAAGTTACTGATCAAATTCACTGCAGTCTGCTGATGAACTTTTAGTACAAAGAATAAAATAGTTATTAAAACAAGAAAAGTGAGCTATATTACGCCAGACAAGGAAGTTGGGAAGATCTCAATACAAATATATTATGATTCAAATTCCCACTATTCCTTTTCCCTCGAAATATCTTTGCATACATATAAACCAGTGTAGAGTTACCACTACATTGACACAAAGACTTCTTGCTTGGAACTGGCCTAATTGTAAATGATTTTCTTCTGGCAAATTCCTGAGCATTCATTTGACGTTTTTCACCCAATTTGTATCTCTCCCAAGACATCCAAAAACTGCACGCTATCCTCATTGTTTCTTCATCTGTGGAGCAAACAAATTACTACCATAAAATCAGTCATCCAGTGGCACCTCTGCTAAACTAATCACTTTTCTTAAGACCCAGGCCAGAAACGCCAAGGTGTTTTTCTGAAGTTAGCCTAGACCCTAAGTTATAAATTTGATTTTGGCATTGGTGAGCATAAGAGGTTTCACCCCAGGTATGATTCAAGTGATTCACTAGGAAGCTTTTATCAAACAAAGTTTATTTAAGAACATAGTTTGAATATTACGAAAAAAATTAGCATAACCTTTACCAATTAAAATACTTAGACATGGCAAAGTACAATTCTTAACAGCTAGCTATCTCTGTTGTTCCAATTTAAATTAATATCCCATAGACATACACCCTTTTTGAGTATGCTCACGTGATGCTGAATTTTCAGCTTTTTAACAGTTCTGAACAGAAGCCCAGGCAGTAATTTTCAGAGAAGGATATATCCTCAAAAAAAGCAAAACCTCAGCGAAGCAAACCCAGCCTCTGGCAGTTCCCAGTCTCCGGACCCCAGAGACAGAAAAGGATACCTCTCCCTCTGCAGCTTTCAAAGCAGCAACTCTCATACAGCAGAAGCTTAAGAAAAGAGACTTATCTCCAGTCTCCAACTTCAGAGAGGGGAAAGCCTTTACTCAAAACAACCTCTAAGCTTGTATATTCTGTGTAAAATTAGTTTCTCTGCCACATGACCATACCTGCCAGTCACCCTAATGAAGCCCTACGCTGCAAAATCCCAGGGGAAAACAGCAGAACAGCATTAGTTCAGATTAAAACCAACATCCTAGCCATTAGAAACAATTCGGCTGCTGCAACAACAATACAGGATGCTGGTAGACAGGATGTCTCCACAAAATGCCAGGGACTGCTAGAAACATCCTGCAGAGAAACATGAGTAAAATACATTTCTTAAAGTCACAGTATTGTCACAATTTACTAAATCCTGATTATTCAGCTAATTATTGTCCCACTGGCCTTGTTTTCTTCGCAGATACATTAAAATTCCTGTTTTATCTCTCTGACCCACACAGAACACTCTATCTCTCAAGACCTGTCTTTCTGTGCCTGTGTCACTGGATCACTGTTGCGAGGCAACATGAAGGCTTTTCTATTTTTATTCTCAATCGTTGAAATTTCAACTCCTTTGAACCCATCTCTTTTGTTTCAGGAGTTGTAAGACCTCACTAAAAACGTACATATACAAACAAACCTAAAAGACCTGAAATCTTTTTTGTCATAAGTCTTTCCGGGTTCCCATGCACCAAGAGCCATAAACAAAACCTGAATTAATCCGAAACCTTTTTTAATACCCGAATATATATAAATTCAACTTAAAATTATATATTGTTCATAACATCACCCATGAATGCCATCCACCTAATTTTGAACCACACAGTTTGTTTTCTAAGTGGGTTGACTGAAAATGTTGCCTTCAATGAGAGCCCAAATTTCAGGTGAGTACTCCAGATCTCAAGGCATGGTCCTTTATGTGTTCTAATCTCATTCCTGTCCAGTTCAGGACAATTGGAAATTGCCTATGTGGAGATTGCTGCCTATCTTTCAGGTGGCAATAGTCTGGTGCAAAATATCAAGGAAAGTGAAAATAATAATTACTTTTATAGTATACAGTGCACACCTGACACCTACTGGTGGAGAAGATTATGGCTTCAACTCCTAATTGGGAATTTTAGAAAATGATCTATTACAATCCATTACATTGACATCCTTCACATTGGTTAGCAAAAAAAACACCAAAAAAATAGCAAAATGAGAGTAGTGAAATTGGAGGTAGGTCAAGATAGACTCCATGCTGGAGAAAAAAATAACTCAATTTCTTTCTGCAGCTGAATCAAAAACATTTTAGTCTTTATTCTTTAAAAATTAATTGGATCTTCGCTTTCCCAACTTGTCTAAAAAGGCCAAACATCTTTTCCTTTCTTCCTCTGTGAGCGCCTAAAACTATTTTCCAACATTAAAGGATGTTATGCATTTTTTGTTGTCAATACAATACAGCCAATGTGACAAGAATGCTCTTCCCATGTCTCAGCTAATAAAGTTCATGATTAAACAATTATTGCCAGTGGAAGTAAAGTATCTTGAGCTGATCTTAATTTTGTCAGTTTAGTAGACTTTAATGTGGAGTTTCTTCCTGCATTAACCAGGGATGCTGTTAATGGTGTGTGACTCCAATTTATGTAATTAAAATACTCCCACCAGTGTCACCAGAAGTATTATTTGCCTGTTTAGCTTAACTCCACCATCAATTCTCTTGACTCCTCCACTATTGCTAAATTATCAGACTCTTTATCCGACATCCAGAAGAGGATAATCAGAAAGTTCCTCTAATTAGGGGTAGCACGGAGGCACAGTGGTTAGCACTGCTATCTCACAGCGCTAAGGACCCTGGTTCGATACTCAGCTTGGGTGACTGTATGGAGTTTGTACATTCTCCCCTTGTGTGCGTGCCTTTCCTCCAGGTGCTTCAGTTTCCTCCCACAGTTCTATGTACTGTTCTATGTTCTAGTACAAAAATGTGCGGGTTAGTATGGCCATGCTAAATTGCTCCTTAGTTTTAGGGGGATGTTGGGGTATTAGGAAGGTAAATATGTGGGTTTACGGGGATAGGGCCTGGGTGGGATTGTTGTTGCTGGCTCAATGGGCTGAATGGCCTTCTTCTGCACTGCAGGTATTCTATGATTCTCTGAATTAAGTATTGGGAAGACTGAAGCCATTATTTTCAATTCCCCCACCAAACTCCATTCCTTAGTTACCAGCTCCAGCCTGCTCTCTACAGTTTGAGATTAAACAAGTTTGTTCACAACCTTGGTATTGTATTTAACCTTAAGATGAACTTTCAACCATATATTCGCATAATCACTAACATCACCTATTTTCACCTACATAACATTGCTTGACTTTGTCCCTGTCTCAGCTCATCTTAATTGAAACTATCATTCATGCCTTAGTTAGTTCCTAGTCCCCAACATTCTACCCTCAGTGAGGTCATTCAAAAACCTGCTCTCTTTGTCTTTATCTGAACCCAGTCCTATGTTGCCTAGGGAAAGCTCTGGAATTCCCTCCTACACCTGTCTACCTCTCTACGGTGCTTTTCTCCTTTAACACAATCCTTGAAATCAATCTCATTGACTATACCTTTGGTCATCTGACCTAATATCTCCTTATGAGGCACAGTGTCATGCTTTGTTTTAAAATTCACCAGTAAAGTACCTTTGATGTTTTATTATTTGAAATGTGCTCTATAAATATAAGCTGTTGTGTCCTAGCCAGCCTCAAAGTCATGAAGAGCTTGATGTTGGCAGAACAAAGAACAAAGAACAATACAGCACAGGAAGAACAATACAGCACAGGAACAGGCCCTTCGGCCCTCCAAGCCCACGCCGCTCCCTGGTCCAAACTAGACCATTCTTTTGTATCCCTCCATTCCCACTCCGTTCATGTGGCTATCTAGATAAGTCTAAACGTTCCCAGTATGTCTGCCTCCATCACCTTGCCCGGCAGCGCATTCCAGGCCCCCACCACCCTCTGTGTAAAATACGTCCTTCTGATATCCGTGTTAAACCACCCCCCCTCACCTTGAACCTATGACCCCTCGTGAATGTCACCACTGACCTGGGAAAAAGCTTCCCACCGTTCACCCTATCTATGCCTTTCATAATTTTATACACCTCTATTAGGTCACCCCTCATCCTCTGTCTTTCCAGTGAGAACTAGGACAGTAATTAACACACCATGATTTTTAGTTCGTTGAGACTCCATTTCCTTTTAACACCAAGTACAAAACTTCCAACTCAAAGTGAACAATATACTAGCAGATCCATGTCCTGTTGAAACACTATGGCTGGAATCTTAGCACTGTTCACGCCGATGGGATTTTCCCATCCTGCTGCAGTGAACAGAGTTTTGGCTTATACAATATTTTGTTTTGTAAAATTGCTGATCGGTAATGTTGTTGGGTTAAAGTCCAGACAATGAAGTTTCATGATTATATGACAAGTCTTTCCCTCAAAGGAGGGCACCATTAATAGAAAGATTCATGGCATGTCCAAACTAAAAATTGATATTTTTTATTCATGGCATTAAATTAGGCCAATGATCCTGTCATATTCATTTCTCATGGAAAGCTTCTTGTGAACTTTTGGATGTAGTCATACTTTATAGTCACCGGAGTTTAAATATTTTCAACCTGTGGACAGATCCAGTCCAGTTGTTTGTACCTTGGACTTGTATATGATTAAGTGGGTCTCTGGTCGCCCTGCAATGGCAATAATAATTAATCAATGACAAACATAATCTTGGAAGATAAGAAGCAAATCTTTCCATAAACAAACAGGGCTACAATCTCTAGCATTGCAAATACATGTGGAAATTGATCATGTCCTGGTTGCAAGATGGATGCATCATTAATATTCATTAAGTGGTGGAAGTAGTCAGTATACAGCACCATACCGTACAATATTCTCCACCCCAAATGCCCAGTGGTGATGGGAAGCATGTATTTTTTGGAGTCCCAGCTGTATTTGGCCTGGTAATTAGTGAAATAAAAATAGAAAATTCTGGTAATACTGAACAAGTCAGGCAGCATCTACGGAGAATCAGAAATACATTTAAGATTGATGATCTTTTGTCAGAGCTGATGAAACATCATCAACCTGAAACATTAACTGCATTTAACTCTCCAGAGATGCTCCCTAACCTGCTGATTGCTTCCAGCATTTTCTGTTTTCATTTCAGGTTCCAGCATTTTTAGTATTTTACATTTGTGGACTTGGTAAAATTCAATCCCACCAGAATAATTTTTAAAATCCTTAATTGTGAAGGTAATGACTAATAAAGTAAATTCAAATAAATATCAATGGCCAAATTAATATGGATAAGACATTCAATTTCATATGATGTTCACAGGTTACAAATCATTATTTACACTCTTACATTAGCCAGGTACATCAGGATTTGTGTGCTATTTTCTGCTTCTACATGTTTGTCATGTACACTGAAGCTATTTTAGCATGTGTAGCATCCAAAAATGCATGAATCATTCCCTAGCAAATTGTGATCTATAAATTTAGATGTCTTTGCCAATTCTTTAATGTACTAACAAGAATATAAAACCTCTTTCTTAATCACTTTCTAAAAGCACAAGCCCATTAAGAAGCACCAAAGAAAATGCATAATTCAGTGACTAAATAGAAGGTACACAATATATTGTCAGAACCATTGGTTTATAGATGAGTAAATAAGTTAAATTACATTTTTATTATATGGTATTTGAGGATTTTCTGTGGGGCTGAATAACATGGGGGGAGGGAGCACACAGATAGCTGAAACGACATACTCCACACCGAATCACCCTACAGTAATGAAGCACAGTGGGGCTGCCTAATGAGGACTGAGTGGGGCTTCGACCCTTCATTACAGCCCTCTGGATCAGTCAGCCAATCTGATTGGTCAGCAACTCCATCAGTCCTAGCAGCCGCCAGGTGGCATTGGTGGCCATTGTTGGGACTGCAGAAGGAAAAGAAGATCAGGCCTATGGATCCCTGGAGCAGCTAGGTCTGGAGTCTTGAGCCAGGAGGATTTGGGTAGGTTTGGGAGAGGAGCAGGGGTGAGTGGGGAGTTTAAAGGAGAGAGAGGGTAGGAAGGAAGGGGGAGTTTGATTGAAGAGGAGGTTGACCCATGATCGGCAAAGGGATGCCCCTGAAGACCAATTCCCCCAAATTCCTTTCCACTCTTTAAACATTTAAGTAAAAAAAAATTGAGTTTCCCACTCTGCTGCCCACACTAAATATTTTATGGTACAGGCAGTGCATTATCAGAGTCAATTGGCTAGATAACAAGCCTAATTGACTCTTAATTATTCATTTAAATACGGCAGGTGGGCTGCTGATTTAAGCACCCACCTGCCCCCTGTATTATGGGGGTGAGTTCGGAGTGGGTGAAATGGGAACCCCACCCTTTTCATGTACCATTCCACCACCTCCCCTTGTAGGATATACATTTGCCAGGGGCATGTAAGATTCGGCCCATAATGTTTCGTAGATTAAATAAATTCTACCTATTTTTCCTCTGAAAACTACAAATTAGTGGACTTATTTATTATTATGTGCTCTTTTGCCAACATATTCAATTCTGATCTCAAATTTTTAAAAGATCCAGATAAAAGGCTATATGTTATGCTTAGAACATCTGTGCAAAACTATGCTTGGTAAACTAAAGAATATCATTATACACAAAATAATGTGTATTTTTTTGACTCGCTTTAAGGGGTAAGGAAAGCCACTTATATTGTTTGTTTCAATATACATCTTCAGTGACTTGTTCCATACATCAATAAGTTTTGTATGAAGCTGTACTTCCAAATTTCCTTATTATCAATTATTTTTTAATATGTTCCTTAATTTTGAATGTGCATATCACCGTTGGTTTTGGGGGTTATTTGTGCTAACAAGTGTATATCTTAGTAGGTGGCAAATGGCTGTTATCACATGGTTTTCCATCTGTAATTGAAATTGATTAACATCACTCCTTACCATACCATACATTAATGCCAAAACAATCATGACAATGTTATGCGCTTTATCTGCAGATAATGCCGATAATACATGCCTTGACTGAATAAAGAAAATCATAACGTGAACATTGTTTCTGGAATGGAACTAATGATTTCCTTTGAAGTTTTTTTGGGTATGGTTTGACATTTGACAGCATTTCAGTAATGAACCAGTTTCAAGATCCCGGAGGAGGATTGTATAAGTAAATCTAACTTTTATATCAGTGCTATATGATACATTTCATTATTATTTGCATAATAAATTATTTTCTTTTTTATATTGTAAAATTGGTTTTGTTCTACTATATTTTACATGGTTTCACAATGAAGTGCAAGGTGACCCTGTATCTACAATCAATTCCTATAGGGCCTTCTGTTTGTTTATCTGGACACATCATTGAAAGTTTAGATCCTTGCTTAGATCTCAAGGCAAAGATGGATATTTTTGAAGATTTGGAGAATAAGGACTTGAGCATGATTTGATATAAGAGCTAAAATATTCTAGATTAACACGTTAGAGTGATGTCAAATAAAGTAATATGGATGTCCCCAGTCATGGTTTTAAACATGAATAAATAATCAGTTGAGAGTAGAGCTGTACAGACTTATATTAAGATTTTGGCACTGGTATTATGATATGGCTGTAGCTGGAATGTGATAGAGCCAGTCCTTGGTACATTCCTTTCCCCATATGAATTACACTGAAAATCAACAAAGGGATTCAATCAAACCCTGACTAGCTATGTTATGCAGGGAATGGCAATTGTATGGAATGGATTAACAAAGCAGGCTGTTGAATCTGATTATGTCAGCACATCCAAGGTGAAGTTCCTTACATTTCTGAAGTAAATCTTGTAGCGAGACATGTGATATATCATGACATGATATTTCCTGGAAAATGCAACCATTTTCCTGATTTTTATACCCGTCCCTTTCATTATCAAGCTTGATTAGCTTTAAGTAAACTGTAAGGTGCATTAAAAATGTTAAAGCAGCAAACTCTTCAGTCCCAATGACTGTAGTGAAGACTAGAACATAACATACAAAATAGGAGCAGGAGTAGGCCAAATGCCCTTTTGAATCTGTTCCAGCATTTAACAGGATCATTGCTGAGCTTTTATTTCAGAAATAAATTCCCACCCAATTTCCATATGCCTTTATTTCCTTAGAATGTAAAGATCAATCAGTCTCAGCCTTGACCAAATTCAACAATTGAGCATCCATGGTAGAAATTTCTGAAAATTCACAATTCTCTGAATGAAAGAATTTCTCACCTCAGACCTAAATGGCTGATGCCTTATCAAAGGCTATGCCCCCTAGTTCTAGACTCTCCACTAGATGAAACAGTCTCTCAGCATCTACCCTGTTGAGCCCTTTGTCATGAATGCTTAACTTTGCAAGGTGATTATGATGTTTTAAAATTGTTGCTTAACTCAAAGTAAAACAAATAGTCCTGAAAGAGGGTTGGTGAATTCCTGGTAAACATCTTAGTTCAGAGAAATGCTTGTGTGACTTCAGGTTGCCCTGGGGATGAGAGTTGAGAGGGAATAGAATGTCAAACTGAGCTATCAAGTTGCAGTTTTTCTAGCAGCTCTCACAGAAGCTCAAAGCACAAAAGTTGCTACTGTGGAAAAGCAGAAAAAAATGCTTGTGTTAATAAACAAAGCAGGATACTTTAAGTATTTTGTTTCTGTTGAAAAGAAATGTAAAAATGGGTAAAGCTCTCCAGAATTCAGGGAAAGGAGAACAGGTAAGTTGGAGAAAGGGTTGCAGCAGAGTTTGGACGGAAACGTTCCATTCCTACTGGGTTTCACTAAAGCTGATTAGGCCATCTGACATGGTTTATTAAAGGGATTGGATCAAGGATTCTCTGGTGACTTGTGCCCCTAAGACCATCGTATCAGGAAAAGAGGATTCATTGAAGTGTGCCTTGCTGGTGATAATTGTATCCAAAAGCTCAGTGAGAGTGGAGCAATTGGCAATGGACACTGAAAGATAGTACTTGGTATGGCAAGGAGTGATTGGGCTTGGGCAGAGAGCTGGACAAGTTTTCGGTCTGCCCTTTGATACTACTCGTGTGCCCAACATGATGTAAAGTTAAAGAAATTTCCCTCTTATTTTTAGCTCGTATACTGTTTGTCTGTTGTTTATATTTGAATTATGTCACTTCTAGTTTGCAAAATTTTGTCCTTCGTATATTTTGTTATGGACAGGGGAGGAAGATTCTCAATCCATAAACAGAGGTGCTTTAATTTTAGAAATAGGCTGTGATGTGTTTCCCCAAAATCTCTGTCTGTGAAGTCAAATTTTAAAGTGCATCGCAGCAAACTCCTTTAAGGTTAAATCAGAAGTAAAGCTTACTCACACATTCAAACCTGGGGAATGGTTACAATTTCATATATACACATAAGAAGATAGGAAAGAGGCTTTATACAACAATAATAATTTAAAGAAAAAGCACCACAGATATAGATATCAGTACATGTGATCATGATGTGGAGATGCCGGTGTTGGACTGGGGTGGGCACATTAATAAGTCTCACAACACCAGGTTAAAGTCCAACAGGTTTAATTGGAATCACGAGTCTTCGGAGCGCTGCTCCTTCATCAGGTGAGTGGAGAGGTAGGTTTCATAAACACGGCATATATAGACAAAGACACAATTGCAAGATAATGGTTGGAATGCGAGCCTCTACAGGTAATTAAATCTTTACAGGTACAGTCAGTGCGAGTGGAGAGAGGGATAATCACAGGTTAAAGAATTGTAAATTGTCTCAAGCCAGGATAGTTAGTACGATTTTGCAAGCCCAGGTCAAATGGTGGGATTCATGTCACACTACATGATGTGATGCTTGCAGGTTGGAGTTTAAACAGCAGACTGAGTTATGAATCTCAAAATGTAATATTAAAACTTTCCATAGTCCAGAAGTTTGGATCATGTATGTTGCCCATTGGTGAGTTAGTTACGGGCTAACAAGCAGTTTCTATGCCTCTGGTCTAAATCCATTGTTCACC
Source organism: Mustelus asterias (assembly GCF_964213995.1). Taxonomy (NCBI): domain Eukaryota; kingdom Metazoa; phylum Chordata; class Chondrichthyes; order Carcharhiniformes; family Triakidae; genus Mustelus; species Mustelus asterias. Next base: position 82,897,617 of record NC_135806.1, on the reverse strand, counting down.
TTAGGATGTAAATGGTGGCTTTTATTGCACCTACATGTACAGCAAGTTTCAATGGCTTCCCCTTTGTTATAGGATCAGATTGGGAGAAGGATTGTCCGGTGGTCCTGGTTTCATTGATTGTAATATGTCATCACAATGACAGGTGTAAGATTCCACAAGGGAGAGAGTTTAGATTTTGTCCTGTAATTTCTATTGGAAATTTCCAGAAACTGTAGCCAACTTGTGAATCATGTGACCAGTAGCAGCAATCTTTTGGTGCAGCAAAGTTCACTTTTTAAGTAAGCAAAAAGGTAAAGTTTGATCTCTGAGTTCAAAATCTTTTTCATGTCTTTGGGACATGGCAATTTTCAATGGATTCTTTTGGAAATACGTCTTTTCTAATATGTTATTGGTCTCTACAGGTGTAAATACCTTTCAGAGACTCTCATTATTCTAAAGCTATGATAGTATGGGTCTCATTTTACTCAAACCCTCCTCATAGGATGACCCTCTCAGCTCAGGAATCAATCTAATGAACCTTCATTACAATTCCTCTAAGGTAAGTATATCCTTCCTTAGGCAGAAAGACAAAAACTGTCCGCAATACGCCATGTGTGGTCTCACCAGTGTCCAGTACAATTGCATTAAGACTTCCTAACTCAACTGCAATCCCCTTGCAATGAAGTCCAGAATACATCTCAACTACTGTACCTGCATGCAAAATTTCCTCTTGCTATAAAAAATAACTTTTTTTATTCCTCCTACCAAAGTGGATCATCTCAAATTTCCATGACACAATGGGCGGACGTTTTCTCACCCATTTTTTCAGCATGGTTGGTGATGGTAATTTAAGGCACTCGGTGCAATACAGAGGTCATAATGTGAATCTCACCAGTAGGGGGGGTTGGAGTCTCAGCATGCCCGTGAGGCCGGCTGCTGAGCTGTGGAGGCACCATCTCACCTGATGAAGGAGCAGTGCTCCGAAAGCTAGTGGCCTGTGCTACTAAATAAACCTGTTAGACTTTAACCTGATGTTGTGAGACTTCTTACTGTGTTTACCCCAGTCCAACGCCGGCATCTCCACATCACGGCACCATTGAACAGACGCTCCAATCTCTCAGTAAACTGTGTACATCGTGTACACAGTATACTGGGAGAGCTATCACTCACTCCCCACTGATATCACCTCCCTCACTGATCGCTGCTCCGAACATCGCCGCCCCCTCCCCGATCAAGACCCCAAACATGGCAAGCCCCCCCGACTCCGCTGCCTATTGTGACCCCCCCCCCCACTCGCCCAGACTGATCTACCCCCGACCTAACTCCCCCTCCAGTCGGATTGATCCCCCTGTCCAGTTGGACTGATCCCCCTTCCATCCCCCCACCAATTGCAACTGCAAAGTGGCAGTGGGCCCCTCCCTCCCTCCCCCACCGATCGCAACTGCAGAGTGCACAGCGGTTCCCCCCCTCCCTTTCCCCACTGATCGCAGATGCAGAGTGCCCACCTACCACTGCTGTCTTAACAAACCTGGACGTTATCATCCGGGCTCACTTACCTTCGCCCCCTCATCAGTCAAGGTCTCCACCAATGGGGACCAGATGTGATGGCCTCACCAGTGGGACTGGAGGCCACTGGGTGGTTGGGGGGGGCAGGGCTGGGCAGTACCCATGGGGCAGTGCCAGCCTGGCACCCTGGCACTACCTACTGGGCACTGGACAGTGCCAGGGGTGGTGCCTGATGGGGGCAAGGCCATGACAGGGGAAGGGGGGAGCCCCATAGGGGATGGGAAGGGGAATAGTTGACTGGCCAGGCAGTGAATGGAGGGGAAATCCACTGGGGCCATGATCGGGGAAGGGGGGAGCAATGTTCAGGGTTTTGATTGATAGCTATAGCAAGTGTATAAATTTTGAGTCTATGTCCAAAAGGACAAGTGTCAAAACTATTGAGATTTTGAGAAGTTGGTTTGCAATTTATGAGTTAACAGGAATATGTGTGTCGGGTTAATTGTCAACAGTTTACGTCAGAAGAGTTTGAAATATTTCTGAATAAGAACTAAGTCAAAGACACTCTAATATCATCATACTACCCAGCGCTGACCTATGCTGTCGAAAGAATTGTATAAGTTGTGAAGAGATCTTTGCAGAAGTATTTACAAGATGAACTAAGCAGTAAGTTCCATGTTTCTCTTTGACACAGGCTAAAAAAATGCTCTTTTTTCTTGCAAAATAACCTCACAATCTACAACAGGTTGTTCAACTTTTGAGTTAGTATTTAAATGCAATCCTCGGCAAGGTTTAGTTGTTTAAGCCTAATGTGAATACCAAAGTACAAGATAAGCAAGATAAAGTGAAGGTGTGCCATGATACATCAGGCATGAAACTTGGAGAGCTCGGTGCTAGCCAGAAGGTCACAGTGAAAAACCACAGAGGTAATAATGAGAAGTATGTGATTGGAGTTGTTGTACAGAGACTAGGGCACTGAAATATCTCGTGAAGATAGACTCCATCAGTTCATGCAGATTATTTCCTTGAAAGATGAAATCTGACAACAAGAATGCAGGAGAAACCTCTTCATACAGCCCAAAGTGAAAGTGAGAAAGAATATGAGTCACAAAGAAACTGGAGGTTTGCTGGTATTACAGACTCCATTGTAGAGCAAAGTGAGTCATGGGACTTATCAAAAAAATTCGAAGTGCTAAACGATCATGAAAACAGGAAAGAATTGTGCCCTTTTTTGGGTGAGCTCCCAGGCGCTATCTTTTGGCACTTAGCAAAAAATTGAGGCAAAATGTGATTCTCAGCAGTGGGGAAGTGGGCAGAGCCTATTCATGCTGGGAAGCTAGCTGTTGACTGCAAGGTGCGCTATTGTGCATGCGCCCCGATCTCACATTGCACGGTGTACAAGAGTACATAATGCACTGGGAGATCTCTCACTCCCCAACTCTACCGGACATTGCACCTCCTCCTTCCGCCAATCACCCCCTCGGAATCGCCCCGTCTCCCCTGATCACTGCACCCCCCCCCATCGCTGGCCCTGCTCTCCCCCCTGGCCGTTCGCTGGTCCCAATAACCCCCACCCACCCACCAATCGCCATTGCAGAGTTCTTCACCCTGCCTCCCCATCTTGGCCTTACCTCCATCATGGCCCTGCCACCTTCAGGCCCCGCCCTCTTGGCAATGCGAGAAATCGGGTGCAATCCCAATTTTTTGCCTCTTGCCTGATCTTACTGGCAAGCCTCGCCGATCGACCGGTCTGACGAAAGGAGAATAGCCTTTCAGGGGAAAACAGCAACAGCCAAATCCATTGCACCACGGTTGGTTCTGCCAGTAAAAAGTGTGGGAATGCAAAAGTTATCGGTGATTCAATTATAAGGGGAATTGATAGATGTTTTTGTGGCCGCAAACAAGATTCCAGGATGGGATGTTGCCTCCCAGCTACTAGGGTCAAAGATGTCTCATAGCGGCTGCCGGAGAAGGGGGAGGGTGAACAGCAAAAAATTCTGAAGGGGGAGGGTGAACAGCAAGTAGTCATAGTACACATTGGTACAAATGACATAGGTTAAAAAAAAAGTGATGAGGTCCTAAAAGCAGATTATAGGAAGCTAGGAAGCAAGCTGAAAAGTAGGACCTCAAAGGTAGTGATCTCAGGATTACTACAAGTGCCACGTGCTACTCAGGGTAGAAACAGCAGGATATATAGGGTGAATACGTGTCTGAAAAAATAGTGGGAGAGGGAGAGTTCAGATTCTTAGGTATTGGGACTGTTTCTGTGGGAGGCGGGACCTGTACAAACTGAATGGGTTACTCCGGGCAGGATCAGGACTGATGTCCTTGAGGGGGGGGGGGGGGGGGGGGGTACTTGCTAGAGTAGTTGGGGAGGGTTTAAACTAATATTGCAGGGGGATGGGAACCATTGCAAGGATTCAGATCAGGCGACTTTAGAGGAATAGACAGTAAGGAGAATAAAGAAAGTGATAGGTAGAGAAATCATGGGCTAGAGTCAGATAAGGAGGGGCGATTCTGCCATTCTGCTGTGCTAATTGTTTGCTAGAGCGGTTGGGGAGGGTTTAAACTAATATGCCAGGGGGATGGGAACCTATGTAAGGAGTCCGAGAAGGAGGGAGCAAGGACAAAATATAGGGAGAATGTTCCAACTACATCAAAAATCAGGAAAAAAGTTAAAAGGAAGGAGAACTCAGGAGATGTTAATAATGGAAGTGTCAGAATTCAAAAAGAAGGTACAAAAACTAGCGTAAGGACACTTTATCTGAATGCTCGTAGCATTTGAAACAAGGTAAATGAGTTGATGGCACAAATCATTGCGAACGAGTATGCTTTGGTGGCCATTACAGAGACATGGTTGCAGGATGGTCATGACTGGGAGTTAAATATCCAGGGGTATCAGACTGTTCGGAGGGACTGACAGGAAGGTAAGGGAGGTGGTGTCGCTCTGATATTTAAGGATGACATCAGGGCGGTAGTGAGAGATGACATAGGTTCTATGGAAAAAAAGGTTGAATCCATTTGGGTGGAAATGAGAAATAGTAAGGAGAAAAAGTCACTGATAGGCGTAGTCTATAGGCCACCAAATAACAACATCATGGTGGGGCGAGAAATAAAGAAAGAAATAACTGATGCATGTAAAAATGGTACAGCAATTATCATGGGGGATTTTAATCTACATATCAATTGGTCAAACCAGGTTGGTCAAGGCAGCCTTGAGGAGGAGTTCATAGAATGTATCTGCGATAGCTTCCTTGAACAGTATGTAATGGAACCTACAAGGGAGCAAGCTATCCTAGATCTGGTCCTGTGTAATGAGACGTGAATAATTAATGATCTTACAGTTAGGGACCCTCTTGGAAGAAGCGATCACCGTATGGTTGAATTTAAAATACAGATAGAGCGTGAGAAGGTAAAATCCAATACCAGTGTCTTGTGCTTAAACAAAGGAGATTACAAAGGGATGAGGGAGGAGTTGGCTAAGGTAGACTGGGAGCAAAAACTTTATGGTGGGACAATTGAGGAACAGTGGAGGACTTTCAAAGTGATCTTTCACAGTGCTCAGCAAAAGTATATACCAGTGATAAGGAAGGACTGTAGAAAAAGAGATAATCAGCCATGGATATCTGAGGAAATAAAGGAAGGTATCAAATTGAAAGAAAATGCATACAAAGTGGCAAAGATTAGTGGGAACCTAGAGGATTGGGAAATCTTTAAAGGTCAGCAGAAAGCCACGAAAAAAGTTATAAAGAAAAGTAAGATGGATTATGAGAGTAAACTAGCTCAGAATATAAAAACAGATAGCAAAAGTTTCTACAAATATATAAAACGAAAAAGAGTGTCTAAAGTAAACATTGGTCTTTTAGAGGGTGAAAAGGGGGATGTAATAACTGGAAATGAGAAAATGGCTGAGGCATTGAACAGGTATTTTGTGTCGGTCTTCACAGTGGAAGACACAAATAACATGCCAAAAATTGATGACAGGAAGGATTTGGCAGGTGAGAACCTATAAACTATCATTATCACGAAAGAGGTAGTGTTGGGCAAGTTAATGGGGCTAAAGGTAGACAAGTCTCCTCTGATAGAATGCATCCCAGGGTACTAAAAGAGATGGTGGGAGAAATAGCAAATGCACTAGTGGTAATTTACCAAAATTCACTGGACTCTGGGGTGGTTCCCGCAGAATGGAAAACAGCAAATGTGATGCCACTGTTCAAAAAGGAGGTAGACGAAAGGCGGGTAACTATAGGCTGGTTAGCTTAACTTCTGTAGTAGGGAAAATGCTTGAATCTATCATCAAGGAAGAAATAGCGAGACATCTGGATATAAATTGTCCCATCCTCCCATGTTCGGAGGGAGGATGTCTTGGCAGTTTTGAATAAACTGAAGGTCGATAAGTCCCCTGGGCCTGATGAAATGTATCCTAGGATTCTGTGGGAGGCAAGGGATGAGATTGCAGAGCCTTTGGCGTTGATCTTTGGGTCCTCGCTGTCCACGGGGATGGTGCCAGAGGACTGGAGAATGGCGAATGTTGTTCCTCTGTTTAAGAAAGGGAATAGAAATGACCCTGGTAATTATAGACCGGTTAGTCTTACTTCGGTGGTTGGTAAATTGATGGAAAGGGTCCTTAGGGATGGGATTTACGACCATTTAGAAAGATGCGGATTAATCCGAGATAGTCAGCACGGATTCGTGAAGGGCAAGTCGTGCCTCACAAATTTGATAGAATTTTTTGAGGAGGTAACTAAGTGTGTTGATGAAGGTATGGCAGTTGATGTCATATACATGGATTTTAGTAAGGCGTTTGATAAGGTCCCCCATGGTCGGCTTATGATGAAAGTGAGGAGGTGTGGGATAGAGGGAAAGTTGGCCGATTGGATAGGTAACTGGCTGTCTGACCGAAGACAGAGGGTGGTGGTCGATGGAAAATTTTCGGATTGGAGGCAGGTTGCTAGCGGTGTGCCGCAGGGATCAGTGCTTGGTCCTCTGCTCTTTGTGATTTTTATTAATGACTTAGAGGAGGGGGCTGAAGGGTGGATCAGTAAATTTGCTGATGACACCAAGATTGGTGGAGTAGTGGATGAGGTGGAGGGCTGTTGTAGGCTGCAAAGAGACATAGATAGGATGCAAAGCTGGGCTGAAAAATGGCAAATGGAGTTTAACCCTGATAAATGTGAGGTGATTCATTTTGGTAGGACTAATTTAAATGTGGATTACAGGGTCAAAGGTAGGGTTCTGAAGACTGTGGAGGAACAGAGAGATCTTGGGGTCCATATCCACAGATCTCTAAAGGTTGCCAGTCAAGTGGATAGAGCTGTGAAGAAGGCCTATAGTGTGTTAGCTTTTATTAACAGGGGGTTGGAGTTTAAGAGCCGTGGGGTTATGCTGCAACTGTACAGGACCTTGGTGAGACCACATTTGGAATATTGTGTGCAGTTCTGGTCACCTCACTATAAGAAGGATGTGGAAGCGCTGGAAAGAGTGCAGAGGAGATTTACCAGGATGCTGCCTGGTTTGGAGGGTAGGTCATATGAGGAAAGGTTGAGGGAGCTAGGGCTGTTCTCTCTGGAGCGGAGGAGGCTGAGGGGAGACTTAATAGAGGTGTATAAAATGATGAAGGGGATAGATAGAGTGAACGTTCAAAGACTATTTCCTCGGGTGGATGGAGCTATTACAAGGGGGCATAACTATAGGGTTCGTGGTGGGAGATACAGGACGGATATCAGAGGTAGGTTCTTTACGCAGAGAGTGGTTGGGGTGTGGAATGGACTGCCTGCAGTGATAGTGGAGTCAGACACTTTAGAAACATTTAAGCGGTTATTGGATAGGCACATGGAGCACACCAGGATGATAGGGAGTGGGATAGCTTGATCTTGGTTTCAGATAAAGCTCGGCACAACATCGTGGGCCGAAGGGCCTGTTCTGTGCTGTACTGTTCTATGTTCTATTGGTAAGACGCAGCATGGGTTCATGAAGGGAAGGTCATGTTTGACTAATTTGGTGGAATTCTTTGAGAACATTATATGTACAGTGGACAATGGGGACCTGTGGTTGTGGTGTATCTGGATTTCCAGAAGGCATTTGACAAGGTGCTGCACCAAAGACTGCTACATAAGATAAAGGTGCACGGTGTTACGGGTAATGTATTAGCATGGATAGAGGATTGGTTAACTAACAGAAAGCAAAGAGTGGGGGTAAATGACTGTTTTTCTGGTTGGGGATCAGTGACTAGTGGTGTGCCTCAGGGATCAGTGTTGGGACCTCAACTGTTTACGATTTACATAGATGATTTGGAGTTGGGGACCGAGTGTAGTGTGTCAAAATTCGCAGATGATACTAAGATGAGTGGCAGAGCAATGTGTGCAGAGGATGCTGAAAGTCTGCAAAGGGATATAGATAGTCTAAGTGAGTGGGCGAGGGTCTAGCAGATGGAGTACAATGTTGGTAAATGTGAGGTCATCCATTTTGGTAGGAATAACAGCAAATTGGACTATTACTTAAATGGTAAAAAATTGCAGCATGCTGCTGTGCAGAGGGACCTGGGTGTCTTTGTGCAGGAATCTCAAGGAGTTGGTTTGCAGGTGCAGATGATAATTAAGAAGGCAAATGGAATTTTGTCCTTTATTGCTAGAGGGATGGAGTTTAAAAACAGTGGGGTTATGTTGCAGCTGTATAAGGTGCTGGTGAGGCCACACCTGGAGTACTGTGTACAGTTTGGTCTCCTTACTTGAGAAAGGATATTTGGGACTGAGGGGGTGCAGAGGAGAGTCACTAGGTTGATTCCGGAGTTGAGAGGGTTGGCTTATGAGGAGAGACTGAGTAGACTGGGGCTATACTCATTGGAATGAGGGGAGATCTTATAGAAACATATAAGATTATGAAGGGAATAGATAAGATAGAAGCAGGGACGTTGTTTCCACTGGCGGGTGAAACTAGAACTAGAGGGCATAGCCTCAAAATAAGGGGCAGCAGATTTAGGACTGAGTTGAGGAGGAACTTCTTCACACAAAGGGTTGTGAACCTGTGGAATTCCTTGCCCAGTGAAGCAGTTGAGGCTACCTCATTGAATGTTTTTAAGGCAAGGATAGATAAATTTTGAACAGTAAAGGAATTAAGGGTTATGGTGAGTGGGCGGGTATGTGGAGCTGAGTCCACGAAAAGATCAGCCATGATCTTATTGAATGGCGGAGCAGGCTCGAGGGGCCAGATGGCCTACTCCTGCTCCGAGTTCTTATGTTCTTAATTGCACGTCGGCCGATTTGTGGAATTCCCGTGAGCGTTCGCGCTGCGCTTGCATCTCCGAGGCCTGGATTTCTGGCGGCTGGGAGGCGGGCTAGCATTTAAAAAGTATTTTAAATGCTATTAGTGGGCCCGGGACTGAATTTTCCAGGCCTGCGAGCCTCTTCCATCCCACCTGAGTGTTTCACTCCAGTGGGGATTACTATAGCTCCCCACTTTCGGGGAACTGACGGGATGACCTCACTGGAGCGAAGGGGAGAATTGGGGCCCCTCAGGGAGTCGGGCAGCAGGGGGGTGGTGCCCAGGGGCAATGTGCCCAGGCCCGCGGGCATCTTGGCACGGTCCACCAGGCATGGGACAGTGCCTTAGGGACAGGGCCTATTGGGGGCGGGACCTATTGGGGTGGGGCCTGCTGGGCAATTAGTGGGGGTGGGGGGTCCCGCTGCCATTCTGCATTGGGATCTGGTCAGGGTTGGAGGGCGGCCATTGATCGGGGTGGGCTGGGTGTATGGTCAGCTGGGGGAGTCTGCGGGGTGGGGGGCTCTGCCGGGGGGGGGGGTCTGCTTGCGGAGGGGGTCTGCCTCTGGGGGATGGGAGGATCATCACTGCTGGGGGAGTGGGCTGGAGATCGGGGTGGGCTGAAATGAGGGGGGGGGGGGGGTTCAGGGCTGGCCTGCGAGTAGACGGGGGACTGCGATCGGGACGTGGAGGGGTGGGGAGCAGCACTGCGGCAGTCCCAGGCTGGGCAGTGATTGAGCTGGCAAAGAGGAAGGCTGACAGTTTGGGGCCACTGTGCATGTGCAGAGGCCTGCTGGTTTCAGCCTCCCTGAAATTTAATGAGATTCATGCTGATGGCCTCTGCAGTGCATAGAGTGTGGGAAATTATAGTATGAACTCCCACTGAGAAAACCAACGTGAATTACTCCAGTTTTTCTGCAAATCCGACACTTTGGGCTTGATTTTACCAAAACTTTGCGCCCGTTTTCGGGTGTGAAATCGCGGTAAAGTTGGGCATCGGGCCTTTAACGCGATCTGCAGCCGAATCCGAGGAGATCGCGGCTTTACCAACACCTGATTCGGGCGTGGGTCCGGCACGCGCCCGAATCGGGCGGCCCGACGATTTAAATGCATTTGCATGCATTTAAATCGACTTAATGAACCACGCGCCCAACTCTACTGCAAAATCCCACTTTACCGTCTTCTGGCCCGATCCGCGTCCGCGCTGTTACCGAGCTGCAAAATAAAATCTGAAGTCGCTGCTGCAGCCTCCGAAGAGCGGGGTCAGAGACTGCAACGGCTCTCTGACCCCAGGTCATCCTCAGGTTGGGGCGGGAGGGGGGTGGGAGGAGGAGAGGGGGTGCGACGTCTCATCCCCTGGGGGGTGGGAGGGGAGGGGGTGTGACGTCTCATCCCCGGGAGGGGGTGGGGGGGGAGAGGGGGTGTGACGTATCATCCCCGGGGGTGGGGGGGGGGAGAGGGGGTGTGACGTATCATCCCCTGGGGGGGGGGGGGGGGGGGGGGGTGCGGGAAGAGGGGGTGTGACGTCTCGTCCTCTGGTCGGGAGGGTTCCGCTGCGTGTCTGCGGCCGATCCCTCCTGCCACCATCACTGGTACACTACCAGCCACAGCCATCTCTCCCGCTCTCTCGCACCTGCAGGGAAGAGTAATCTGTGGCTGGTAGTGTACCGGTGATGGTGCCAGGAGGGACCGGCCGCAGACAGGCAGCGGAACCCCCCGACCAGAGGATGAGACATCACACCCCCTCTCCTCCACCCCCCCAGGGGATGATCGGTCACACCCCCTCCCCTCCCACTCACCCCAACCCCCCCCCCCCCCCCCCCCCCGACCAGAGGATGAACGTCACAGAGCCGCTTTCTGCTTTTTTGTTTTCGCGCCCGGGCGCGCTATCAGATTTTTTTCGAACTGCGCATGCGCAGTTCAGGGCTCCGATCGGTCCGCTAGTGCGAAGCCCCACCCACAGCGCGAATCAGACCGAAGCCGGCAAAACGCGTCTGGGCAAGCTGGAAAGAGGATTCCAGGAGCGGATCTATTTGAAGCCCAGATCCGGCACTTAGACTCAAAATGGTAAAATTCCCCCCTTAGATTATTTTTGGGAGAATCGCCCCCAAGGAACTAGTAAGAAATAGTAGAAATGGGAAAAGAAATGTTAAAAGTGCTCATCTTAAGGTTTTGTACCTGAATGCTGGGAGCATTCGAAACAAAATGGATTAATTATTTGCATAGATAGATGTAAAGGGGTATGATATAGTTTTCATTAGGGAGATGTGGCTCCAAGGTGACCAAGGATGGGAACTAAACATTAAGGGCTATTCAGTGTTTAGGAAGGGCAGACAGAAAAGAAAAGGTGGTAGAATTGCATTGTTGATCAAAGACGATATTGATATGACATTGAGGAAAGATATTAGCATAAATGATATGGAACCTGTATGGTTGAGTTAAGAAACAACAAGGGGCAAAAACATTGGTGGGGGTGGTACACAGACCACCAAACTGTAGTGGTAATGTTGGGAAAAACATTCAACAGGAAATCAGAGATGCATGTGTTAAAGGAACATCTGTGATTATGGGCGACTTTAATCTGCATATGAATTGAGAGGGTCAAATTAGTCACAGTACAATAGAGGAGGAATTTCTGGAGTGCTTATGGATGGTTTTCTGGAGCAATACGTTGAAGAACCAACAAGGCAACAGGCCATCTTGGACTGGATGTGGTGCAATGAGAAAGGATTAGTTGGCAATCTAGTTGTGAGAGAACTCTTGGGGACAAGTGACCATAATATGGTAGAATTCTTGATCAAGGTGGCTAGTGATGTACTTGATTCTGAGACCAGAGTCTTGAATCTCAATAAAAGTAACTATGATGGTATGAGGCATGAAATGGCCATGATGGACTGAGAAACATTACTAAAAGGAAAGACAGTGGATAGGCAATAGCGGGCATTTAAAGAACAAATAGGCGAACACCTGTTTGGCGCAAGAGTGGTAAGGGAATTGTAGCCAAATCATGGCTTACAAGGGAAATTAGAGACAGTATCAGATTCAAAGAAGAAACATGCAAATTGGCAAGAAAAAGCAATAGGCCTAAGGTTGGGAACAGTTTAAAATTCAGCAAAGGAGGATCAAGGGATTGATTAAAAAGGGGAAAATAGAGTATGAAAGTAAGCAGGTGGGAACATAAAAAGTGACTGTAAAAGTTTCTATAGATATGTAAAGAGAAAAAGATTGACAAAAACAAATGTAAGCCCCTCACAGTCAGAAATGGGAGAATTCATAATGGGAAATAAAAATATGGCCGAGGAATTAAATTCATACTTTGCTTCAGTCTTCACAAAGGAAGACATGAATAATGTACCAGAAGTTCTAAGAGAAACAAATATTAGTGAGGAACTGAAGGAAATCAGCATTAGTAGAGAAATGGTTTTGGGGAAATTGATGGGTTTGAAGGTGGATAAGTCTCCAGGTCCTGATAATCTTCATCCCACAGCACTACCTGGAAATAGTAGATCCATTGGTGGTTATTTTCCAAAATGCTTTAGACTCTGGACTGGTTCCTACAGGTTGGAGGGTAGCTAATGTAAGCCTGCTATTCAAAAAGGCAGGTAGAGAGAAAACAGGGAACTATAGACCAGTGAGTCTAACGCCAGCACTGGGGAAGTTGCTGGAGTCCATCATCAAGGATTTCATAACTCAGCATTTGGAAGGCAGTGGTATAATCAGACAAAGTCAGCATGGCTTTACAAAAGGGAAATCATGCTTGACAAATCTATTGGAATTTTTTGAGATGTAACTAGTAGAGTTGACTGAGGAAAAACAGTGAATGTGGTTATTTAGACTTTCAGAAGGCTTTCGACAAGGTCTCATATAACAGACTACTACAAAAAGTTAAAGCACATGGGATTCCAGGTAATGTCTTGAGATGGAAAGAAAGCTGGTTAGCTTTTATATAGGAAGCAAAGAGTTGGCATAAATGAGTCTTTTTCTGATTGACAGTCAGTGACGACTGGGGTTCCACAGAGATCTGTGCCAGGACCCCAAATGTTCACATTATATATTAATAATTTAGAAAAGGAAACTGAATGTATTATCTCCAAATTTGCAGATGATACAAAGTTGGGTGGGAGGATGAGCTGTGAGGAGGATGCAGAGATGCTTCAGCATGATTTGGACAGGCTGAGTGGGTTGGCATATACATGGCAGACATAGTATAATGTGGATAATTGTGAGTTATCCACTTTGGTAGCAATAATAGGAAGACAGATTATTACTTGAATGGGTATAAATTGAGAGAGGTGGATACTCAGTGAAACCTTGGTGTCCTCATGCATCAGTTGCTGAAAATAAGCGTGCAAGTACAGCAAGCAGTAAAGAAGGCAAATGGCATGTTGGCCTTCATAGTGAGAGGATTTGAATATAGGGATATTTTGCGGAAATTGTATAGGGCGTTGATGAGGCCACACCTGGAGTATTGTGTGCAGTTTTGGTGTCCTTATCTGAGGAAGGATGTTCTTGCAATAGAGGGAGTATAGCAAAGGTTTACCAGGCTGATTCCTGGGATAGCAGGTCTGTCATATGAGGAGAGACTAAGTTGGTTAGGATTATATTCACTGGAGTTTAGAAGAGTGAGAGGGGATCTCATAGAAACTTATAAAACTCTAACAGTATTAGACAGGATAGATTCAGAAAGAATGTTCCCAATGGTGGGGAAGTCCAGAACTAAGGGTTATATTTTGAGGATAAGGGGTAAACCTTTTAGAATTGAAGCGAAGAGCAATTTCTTCATCCAGAGGGTGGTGAATGTGTGGAATTCATTACCACAGAATGCAGTTGAGGCCAAAACGTTGTCTGATTTCAAGAAGAAATTAGATATAGCTCTTGGGGCTAAAGGGATCAAGGGATATGGGGAGGGATCAGGATATTGAATTTCATGATCAGCCATGATCAAGATGAATGGCACAGCAGGCTCCAAGGGCCGAATGGCCTATTCCTGCTTCTAGTTTCTATGTAAAATCGCTATCGCGGTGTTTTATTAAGATAAATCAATCATTGTTACAGTCCCAATGACTCACTGATGTTAAGGAAAAACTTCTTTTAACATATAAATTACTCTGGAAGTATCATCCATATATGTTTCGGTTGTGATTATGATTACATGAATATGCAATGCAACCTGTTAAATTTTCAGGTATTGTTGATTGTTTAGTCATATTTGAATATTGCTGAGAGACATGTCACCAAAGTTTTTCATTGTGTATTCATCAGGATAAATGCAAGAATGCCAAATTTCATTCGATCACAACCATTTATATATGGGCCAAAAAGGTGCTGATTGGCACCATGGAGCTGACAGTTTTTTATTCATTCATGGGCATGGGCGTTGCTGGCTGGCCAGCATTTATTGCCCATCCCTTGTTGCCTGAGGCCAGTTGAGAGTCAACCACATTGCTGTGGCTCTGGAGTCACATGGAGGCCAAACCAGGTAAGGTCCACAGATTTCCTTCCCTAAAGGACATTAGTGATGGGTTTTTCCAACAATCGACAATGGTTTCATGGACATCAGTAGATTTTTAATTCCAGATTTTTTAAAATTGCATTCAAATTGCACCATCTGCTATCTGGTGGGATTCGGACCCAGGTTCCAGAACATTAGCTGACTCTCTGGATTAATAGTCTAGCGATGATACCACTTGGCCATCTCCTCCTTGGCCATACCAACCACCATGCCAACCAATCAGCACCACCTTTCTCCAATAGCATAAATGGTTGTGATCATTTGAAATTTGACATTCCTGTTCGTCCTGGTGAGTGCAAGATGAAAAACTTCAACAACATTCAAGTTATGTGCTGACAAACCAATTGTTTGGTCACATTGAATGTATTCTGGGAAATATATAATGCATAAGGTTTTTAAGGGAGGAAGTGCAGGGTATTGCAAAATCTGAGCATTTTGTTATATTATCCTCTCTGTTGGGGAGGTGTAAATAAGGTGTTCAAAAATTGCTGCCTGCGGTTGATCATTTGTTTGTTTTACTTGGTGTAATTCAGAACACCCATAGACGATCATCAAGTCACTTACAGCTTAGACAAATATAATAACGAGAGGGCCACTATATTGCCCACTGCAGCAATATCAATTTAATGCGCGTGACACGCTTCAAGTAAGCCCTTTGCTAACTAAAGCAAAACTAAAAGCTGTCTGAATTAGGTAAATATTTGATTTTTTGATTCGATTCCTATTTCGATACCAAGTCAGGTATTCCAAAAATAACAGCCGCACGCCACTCACTGGTTGGCATTTCGAAATAGCACAATTTACTTTCTGCCGCTGGTCTTGAACTCTGGCGGCCGCCGTCGCCGTTAAATCGGCCTTGCGGATGGGGGCGTTTCCTGTGGACTCGGTTCCCACCCACTCCTGTCCGTTCGTTCATGTTTCGGAGAAATTCCGCTTCGATTCCCGCTGTCACTCGGTGTTTCGGAGGAGTAGCAGTCCGGTCGTCATGATTAAAGCCATTCTGATATTTAACAACCACGGCAAGCCGCGCCTCTCCAAGTTCTACGAGCGCTATGTGAGTATGAGGAGGGCCGGCAGAGCGGGGGGGAGCCGTTAAACTGTCAACTTCCGCGCGCGATCCCCCCCCCCCCCCCCCGGACACGCGCTCCGGGCCACATTCCAAACCAGAGCTCGCGCAAGCAACAGCTTGAGCTGAGGATAAGGAAAGGGATCTTTGCACTTTGAGGCTGAGCGTCGATGTTGGGCAATAGCAATCACAGGGCATGAGCAGATCCGCTCCGCTTCACTCCACAGCGCTCTGCTAATTTCAACTACAACTCGTGCCCACAGAGCGTGTTTTGAATTCCAGGATTGTTTGCCTGCGCGAAGTTGTCCCTGTTGGGTATTTTATTTAAGAGCACGCAGCACGTTCTTTTTTTTTCAAAATTGCTGAATGAATCCTACAGTACTCTCTGCACGAAACATTAAAAGTATAGAATTACACCACGACAGGCTATTTCGAAATCGAATAATGTTGCCGTTCAGGTCAGCTGCCGGCAGTTCCCTTGACTTAGCTGTCGTACAGATAGATGCACGGAATGAGACAACCTGCTGAAACCAGATCAAGAAGAACCCAGTGAAAACTAGGATCAAATTAGCTCGTTGGATCACAGAGTTTTGAACTTAGAGAAAACAAAAGGTTTTAGAGCTTCAGTACTTTGGAACGGTAGTGTGATCTTAAAGATAACAGCGACTGCCTTGCAACAGTTTGCTTTTTAATTGGGTTAAGAGCGATTGAGGGATAGCAAGGTGTGATATAATGGTACATTAATAGTTAATGTTGAATGGTGCTGATCAGTGAATTGAGCTGATGCTACTCCATTACGCCTATCAAAATAATAGCAAAACGTATGTTTATTTTATTGTCACAAGTAGGCTTACATCAACATTGCGATGGAATTACTGTGAAAATCCCCTAGTCGCCACACTCTGGCGCCTGTTCGGGTACACTGAGGGAGAATTTAGCATGGCCAATGCACCTAACCAGCACGTCTTTCAGACTGTGGGAGGAAACAGGAGCACCTAGAGGAAACCCACGCAGACACCGAGGGGAGGGGGGGGACGGACGTGTAAACTCGACACAGTGACCCAAGCCAGGAATTGAACTCTGGTATCTGGCGCTGTGAAAAAAAAGCGAGCGATCGAGGGGGCCGTCCATCCTGACTGTCTTCCCCGCTACCGCGGCTATGTTCGCGGCCGGGTGTCCCTGGAGAGGGAGCATGCGGTGTCCACGGGCGCAGTCGACGCCTTCCATGCCCGCTGGGCACCGCAGGGGTTGGGGTGCGTTATCGACCCTAATAATCACATTTTAATTTGATGTTTTTAAGTTTCCTTTGTACTTTGATTTCTGTTCGGGCTGTTCCCCCTCCTTTTTGGGGAGCTGCCCCTTTTACTTTGTCCTGACTTAATTTGAGTTTGTTTATTTGGTTTGACCTAAAAAGAGGGCAGCAATGCTAATCACTGTGCCATCATGTTGCTGATATTTATCGCAACCCTAATTATTATTGCAAACAAACACATGACATTTACAAATTTGGCCTGTCCCAAAGTCCTTTTAACCAATGAGATACAGTTTCTTTTGCACTGGAGGAAATGTTAAAGCTAATTTGAGCACAAGTTCCCACAAACAGCGATGATAATTAGATAAACTGTTCTTGAATTTGTTGATTGAAGGTTGAATATTGACCAGGACACCACAGATAACTTCTCCGTCTTCAAAGAAGTGCCATGGGATCTTTTGCGTCCCAATTTAGAGAGCAGATGTGAACATCTGGTCAATACCTCTGACTGTGCAGCTCAGTGTCAGCTCAGGCTTTTGCACTCAAGTCTCTGGAATGGGACTCAAAACCTTATGACTTGAAGGGAGAGTGCTACAGTTGAGTCATAGCTGATGTCATGCAGACAAGGTACTGAGTCGTTGTAATTCTGTGCGACCGCTTTTTTTTGGACTAATCAGTCTAACAGCATCAATGTCATTTAGGTCTGAGACATTATAAGCATTGTGTTGTAATTCATGTCTGTTACATCAGTGATATCAGCTACGTTAACATGATTTCACCACTCAATTTATAAATTATTGTCTTAACTTATTTATTCTTATTAATCATTATATATCTATTATATAATCTATTCAAAATTACTGTTTTGAGTTCCCTGTATTATGTTGTGAAAATCAAAGTTTGTGGATGTTTGCAGTTGATTTAGTTTTCAATGCTTGGTGCAAATAGTTGTGTGGACACAATATTGTTTTTGTTTGTAGTGAAGCCATTTCTGTTGAGCACATAACTTTGAACTGATATTGCCTTAAAGTTTTGAAACACATTATTTTTCCTTTTCCCTGTTGACCCGGCTTGGGTCACTGTCTGTGTGGAGTTTGCACATTCTCCTCGTGTCTGCGTGGGTTTCCTCCGGGTGCTCCGGTTTCCCCCCACAGTCCAAAGATGTGCGGGTTAGGTTGATTGGCCATGCTAAAATTGCCCCTTAGTGTCCTGGGATGTGGGGATTAGCGGGTAAAATATGTAGGGATATGGGGGTAGGGCCGAGGTGGGATTGTGGTCGGTGCAGACTCGATGGGCCGAATGGCCTCTTTCTGTACTGTAGGGTTTCTATGATTTCTATGATAAAGCATTATTGGATGCAAATTCTCTGATTGAGAATAGTTGTATGGACTGAGCTCATTAAATTTCAAGTTATCACTTTGAAATTGGTACTTGCTAAGAGTGATGTATAGTTAACAGAGCAGTTGAGCTTGTGCATGGTGTTGCCCTCCAACATAATGTTAGGAGAGTTGACTGTGCTGTTTTCTCTGGTCTTCCATTCAAAACATTGGATGTTTCAAAAGTTCTCAACTGAACCAATGTACTCACATGTCTTACCCAAGTTAGGTTTCAGCTTTTGAGCACATCAGCCTATAATTTTTCACTTTAAGTCTGAAATTGTGGGCTAACAATTTGTGGGCTGACAATTGCAGAAGAAGGAAACCCTGGTTATTATTTCCAAATTGGGCTGCACAGTTTACATCAGTTCGATTAAGGAAATGCTTTGCATTGATGCCAACTATATAGTAACACTTACTGTGACTTCACCCTATTAGAAAACTTTGCATCTTTAAATAATTGGATTATAGCTTTGGTTTTGATATTTTTTGTCTATTGTTAATCATCATAAAGGTGCTTATTTGGTTTCCGTGATCAATGATGGTGCATTTTCCAGTTTTGTGGTCTGCAGCTTGAGACGGGTTACTGCAC
The DNA here is from genome assembly GCF_964213995.1 of Mustelus asterias. Classification (NCBI taxonomy): domain Eukaryota; kingdom Metazoa; phylum Chordata; class Chondrichthyes; order Carcharhiniformes; family Triakidae; genus Mustelus; species Mustelus asterias. The sequence continues at coordinate 82,879,080 of NC_135806.1, read as the reverse complement.
AAAATAAAATTGGTTTCAAAGGTATTACAGTTAAAGAGAATACATGTGTTTTCTCTTTTGATCAGTTAGTTTTGGATCTGTTCAATTCAGTTGTGGTTTGTTCTTTTCACAGCTAAGAAAACCAGTTAATTATAACTGTGCCTGAAGCAACAACAATTAGTTCGCGCTATAATAGGTGGTTGAATTCTCTGTTATGATGTCTGCACTTTTTCACACCACCAATTGTGCAGACGGCAAAATATTACTTTTGGTTTATTTCAGTTTTATTTCACAAATTCAAAATAATTTGTCCAATATCTGCATAATCTGCTTTGTTAAATGGGATTTCAGAACTACCACAATCTCTTGGACTACCTTGCATATATATTATGAGAATTATAATAGGGATCGTATACAAAGTAATAATTGCAAAGATTAGTGTTGCTCCAAATGCAAGTGTCTGGTTAGTACCATATCTATACTGATGCTTCAGTATAAACCTGAGTGAGTGAGTGCATTCTCTGAATTGCCCTCCAATGGATAAGACTTTGAAGCAAAGGTCCTGTTCAGTGGATGTTAATGAACCTTTTATGTCATTAATAGTAAGTTTTTAATTCATTAGTGAGATACAGGCATTGCTGGAAAGGCCAGGACTTATTGTCCATCACTAATTATACTGGAGCACATGGTGGTAAAACTGCTGCAGTTTGGTGTGGTGTTGGTATACCACAGAGCTGTTAGATAGGGAGTTTTGGGATCAATCAGGAGTTTCGGGATTTTGATCCAGCGACAAAGTAAGTCTGGATGGTGTGTGACTTGGAGGGAAATATGGAGGTGATGGTATTCCCATACATCTCCTGCTCTTGTTCTTCTGGACGATGGAGAGGCTGGGTTTGGGAGGTCCTGTCAAAGAATTCTCAGCAAGTTGCTGCATCTGATAGATGGTACACATTGTTGCTCCTGTGTGGTGGTGGAAGAAGTGCAAGTTTAAGGTGGTTGATGGAGTGCCAGTTAAGTTGGCCGCTCTGTCCTCGATAACTTCTTGAGTGTATTGGACCTGTGCTCATCCAGACAAGTGGAAAGTAGTGTATTCCATCACACTCTGACTTGTGCCCTGTCAATGGTGGGAGAAATGGTTAGACTCTCTTATTGAAGATGGTCATTACTTGACCCTTAGGTGGGAAGTACTATCACACAATGTATCATCCCAATCTTGTATGTTGTCCAAGTCTTGCTGCACATGGGCACAGACTGCATCAATACCTGATGAGTTGTAAATAAAGCTAATACTGCACTCATCAGCAAGCATCCCTACTTTTGACCGTTTGATGGAGGGCAGATTATTCATGAAGGAGCTGAAGATGGTTGGGCTTGGGACATAATGCTGAAAAAGACCATCAGTAATGTCTTGGGGCTGAAGTGGTTGGTCTCCAACTAACATTGTTTGTGCTAGCTATGAGCAGCCAGTAGAGAGTTTTTTCCCCTTGATTTCTAATGACTCATGCTGATAGATTGGGTGGGCAATATATTGACAGAGCATAATGTTGGAACATGTGAATTTGTCCACTTTAACAGGAAGAATAGAAAAGCAGTACATATTTTAAGTGGAGTGAAATTGCAGAACTCCAGGGTTGAGAGAGATCCATAGAATCCCTATAGTGCAGAAGGAGGCCATTCGACCCATCGAGTCTGCACCAACCACAACCAGGCCCTATTCCCGGAACACACATATTTACCCTGCTAATCCCCTGACACTAGGATTAATTTAGCATGGCCAATCAACCGGCACATCTTTGGACTTTGGAAGGAAACCAGAGCACACGGAGGAAATCCATGCAGACACAGGGAGCACATGCAAACTCCACAGTGACCTAAAGCCAGAATTGAACGGGGGTCCCTGGCGCTGTGAAGCAGCAGCGCTATTCACTATACTACCAGGATGTGGGTGTTCTTGTACCAGAAATTAGTGTCCAGGTACAGGAATTGATTAGGAAGGCAGATGGAATGTTATCATTTATTGCAAGGAGAATAGAATATAAAAGAAGAGCTGCTACAGTTTCACAGCATTGGTGAGACCACATCTGGAATACTGTGTAAAATTTTGTCTCCTTGTTTAAGAAGGGGCTTGAAGTGGGGTTCTGAGAAGATTCACTCAGCTGATTCCTGGGACGAAGAGGTTAGCTTATGAGAAAAGGTTTGGCCTGTCTCCACTGTAGTTGAGAAGACTGAGAGGTGAGGTGATCTTATTGAAGCATAAAATCCTGCGGGAACTTGACAGAGTGATGCTGAGAGGATACTTTTCCCTTGTGGGAGAGACTGGAACTATGGGACACTATTTAAAAATGAGGGCTTTCCAATTTAAGATGGAGATGAGAATTTTAGTTAGTCTGTGGCATTCTCTTCCCCAGAGAGAACTGCAGGTAGGGTTATTGAATATATTTTAAAGCTGAGCTGGATAAATTCTTGATTGACCAGGGAGTCAAAAGTTAGAGGGCATAGACAGGCAAGGAGAGTTGAGGCCACCATCAGTCATGGTGTTCATAAATGGTGGAACATTTGCCACATTCTTTCAAAAGGATGCCTTGAGGTTACTCTCTCTGTGTTGAATTCCACAAGTTTTTGTTTGAACCTAGGGCTGTAATGAGGTTTGGAGTAGAGTGGTCCTGGCAGAACCCAAACTGAACATTGGTGAGTGGATGAGTAAGTGCTGTTTGATAGCAAGGTCAACACCTCCCATCACTTTGATTTAAAGTAGATTGGGGTGGTAATTGCCAGAGTAGATTTCCTCCTTTTTGTGGGCTCCCATACATGGACAATTTTCCACTTGTCAGGTTGATATAGTTGTACTGGCGTAGTTTGACTGGAGGCATGGCTAGTTCTGGAGCACAAATTTCAGCTCTCCAGCTGAGATGTTGTCAGGGACCATAACCTTTGTTATATCAAGCTTGCACTGCTCTTTCTTTATCACCTGATAAGGGAAGCAAATTGGCTGAAGTCTATCATCTATAGGCATTTCAGGAGGTGGCTACAGTTGATCATCTACTTGACATACCTGGTTAAAGGTTGCAGGTGCTTCAGTCTTGCCTTTTACATTGAAATGCTAGGCTTCCCCCGTCCAAGTGTGGATGGAGAAGGTCATGGAGCCGCCTTCATCACCCCCCCCCCCCCCCCCACCGTCACCCCCTATTGCCTAATTGGTGGTGTTTAGCAGGATTGTGAAGGTTAAGCAGGTCTGTTGACTGAGAGATTGCTTACCTGTGTTCATAGCATGTTGCTTCTGCTTTTAGCATGGTTGTCCTCCTGTATGTAGTGTTGTAGTCTCAAAAGGTTGATGCCTCATTTTTTGGTATGCCTGGTGCTGTTCCTACAATGCTCTTCTATGCTCTCCTGGCTTGATAGTAGTGGTAGAGTAAGAGATATGCTAGGCCAGATGGCTGACAATTATAATAACATACAATTCCGCTGATTACCTCAGTGCCTCATGGGTTTGAGCTGTTAGATCTGTTCTGAGCATAGTGATTCTGCTGCACAATATGATCATGTTCTTAGCGTGAAGACAGGACTGACAAGTGTGCAATGGTTACTGCAACTCGTGCTTTCAAGGACAGATACATCTGTGATAGGTAGGTTGTTGAAGATTGTCATATAAGCTTTCCCTCACATTGGTTCTCTTACCATCCACCATTATCAAGCCAGGCAGCTATGTCCTTCAAGACTCAGTTAGTAGCGGTGCTACCATTGAGCTGGACTTGGTGGTGAGCATTAGAGACCCCACCCTGAATATATTTTGCCCTTGCTATCCACAGTGCTTCTTCCAAGTGTTGTTTAACATCGAGGGGTACTGATGAAGGTCACAATCAGCAGAAGGTTTCCTTGTCTGACATTGACTTATGGGACAAGTCATAATCAACAACGGTGATGGCGGTGTCTGGAATGTTGGCTGATTCTGTGTGGCTTTTGCTTAAGTGGACTACTGGGACAGCTCTCCAATTTTGCAACATGTACCCAGATGTCAGTATGGAGAATATTGTAGATTTGACTGGCTACATGCACCACCTTCTTAGCTGATGACAGGTGCTCTGTCTGGCCTTATTCTTCCTTGACTTTTCTGTAGTGGTTTGATTGGGATTGAGTGGTTTGCGAAGCCGTTTGAGGACAGTTAAGAATTAACCATATTGTGGATCTGGAGTCAAATAAAGGGCAAAGTGAATAATGACAGGATTTTATTCCCTAAGGTGAACCACAGGGTGTTTCTATTAAGCCGGTCACTACTATGGAGGCTGGCTTTTTATTCCTGATTTTGTTTAACTGAATTTAAATTCCCCAGCTGCGGTGTTGGGATTTGAACTCATGTCCCAGATCATTAGTCCCAAATCTCTGGATTATTAGTCCAATAACATTACTATGCTACCTACCCTATCTGGTAAAGAATTGCAGCTGCACTTGACCACATGAAATGCAAAAGGTAATTGTGTAAAACAGCATACTAACATTTTTAAGACATTCTTGAGTGCCAATGTACAAATACAATTGCATTTAGTTATGGAATGGAAGAGAAATTGGCTTTCCTAGCAATATTTAAGCATACTGTAACTGAGTAATTCAGCCTGAGCACTTTAATGGAGATGGAATGTGATATTCACAGTGCTTGTTTACAGATGGAGTCATTGATAATAGTGGTGGAATAATGTGTGATGGTGATTTAAAGACATAATGTGCAAAATTAAAGCATATTGGCTTATGTTTCTTCTGTAGTATTGCTATGAATCTAACAAGTAAACCCAGTGACCACATTTGTACAATAGAAAAATAATTTGATATTTTCTTCGTAGTTTTGAATTTATATTCCTCACATGAAACATAGCTGGTAATTGAATTTTAGCATTAGAGCTAAATTATTTGAATTACTGAGCCATATCTTGCTGCTTTGTGGATTAAATAGCACATCTTGCATAAAGTGACCTTGCCTTGATATATTGTTATAGGATTACCATTGAGCCATGTTTATGCTCTATATGGCACATGCAAATTTCTGAGATTTTAGCTAAAATTTTACAGTTTTAATGATGGTGAAGTTATCAGTATTCACAGTCATTATTCTCTGAAACTGACAAGTTGCTTAAGATGTCCTGTGGTTCGGTGTTAAATTTAATTTGATAATGCTTCTTTGAAGCACCTGATAATGCATGTTGTTTTAAATGTTTATCCATTTCCTTTTAAAGATGTAATCACCATTCCATTAACTCTGTGTCAAAGAATTCCATACTGTTTAGAAAATCTTCCTTAACATTAAGGGAGTCAGGAGAGCGATTTTGTTGGCCACAAAATATTGCAGTGTGGCTAGAGTATGCTGCATGTGGTAACTCATTCCTTCACCAAGAAGTTCTGCATGTTGCTATAAGTGTCTCAGTGATGCTCTGCAGGTCCCACCTATGAGATCCATGAGAGTTGCTCTCCCTTTAGTTTTCCTCTCTTCCAATTCAAGATGTAACTGAGATTATATGTGTAAAGGCATCTGGAAGTGGAATGAAACTTTAGGTATAACTCTTAAATATATTAAAATTATTTGGCTGATTTGCGTTCTGAATAGTTCTGTTTGCGTGTTAGTTCTCTGGAATGCAACTTGCTGGAAGTGCAAACAGGGGGCCCTGCAGTGAGGTATCTGGGTCCTTGGTGAATGATGGAACCAACAAAATAGCTCAATCAATTACATTTAAGGATTGTGAAAGAAACAGGCTGTTTAAATCAAATTCTCTGTAGAGTGTAGGAAAAAGAGAGAGAGGGAAAGATAACAGTGAAATAAGAAAAGTAGCATTTGTAACATCTCTTAACATTTACTACACAAAGAGAGCTGTTCCCTTCCTGCGCTAGAGTGATCAGTGACACTACAATCATTAATTCAATACTATTGAAAGATATTTGTGCTATTCATTGAGTCCCGATTTGAGATCAGTTTAATAGAAATTAATGTACAAATCCAAGAAGTTCTTAATAATAGGGAACCTAAGGGCAAGATGCCATTTGTGTGAAGCAAGCCATAGTGCAGTCTAAATTGATGATAACGTTCTCAAAAGCTGCAATTTGAGGTGTATTTTTTTTATCTCCCAAAATGTGTTTGCTGATTTGCTCATTTGACAGTAAATTTGTGCTGATTTGACATACAATTTTTTTAAGGAAGTTTTAGTACTTTTAAGTTATCACATTTCAGGAAGGGGAGGGACAAGAACATATGCTTGCCACTTGGTCTTCAACACATATACCATAACTGCATTGAGACAAAAAGCAAGTAAAATGCTGGAAATGCAGCCAGCCTGTGAACACCTCTGGAAAGATCAGTGGAGTTGGCATTTCAAATGTGGATCCTATGCGGGCACACAAAAATGATTGGAATTAAAAGCTCATCCATCAAGCCTGCCCCACGGAAAAGATATAGGTTAAAAAAAAATCAGTAAGGGTTGTGCTTGAGGAAAATGAAGCAAAGCATGCCTCAATGTAGAGGAGACTACTCTAAACAAGTAAAGCTGTTTATTTAAGCAACCTAATAAATATGGTCAAAGTAAGAATTACACAGGAATTTTCTAGGCAAATGTAAAATTGAGTTGATGTGTTTTCATTTGTAATTAGCGGCATTTCCACACATGTGGAAACTACGCGTTCAAAGCTCTTGTTGCTGCGTGCATTTGCTGAAACTTAGTTGGACAAGAAAAATGGCTGAATGTCCTTAATGAATACAAAGAAAGATTACCACATCCATTATGTTGTGCTCACAGCACCCTGCTATTTCCTCATCTACATATTGTCACAAGAAATAGGAGCACGAATCAAACATATGGCCCATTGAGCCAGCTCCACCATTCACTAGAATTAAGCCTGATCTTGGGATTCAATTCCATTTTCCTGCTTGCTCTCAATATCCCTCGATTCCTTGAGACACCAAACATCTGTCTATCCCAGCCTTAAATTTTTTCAACAATGGAGCACCCACAACCCGCTGGGGTGAAGAATTCCAAAGACTTAAAACTCTGAGTGAAGTAATTTCTCCTTATCTCAGTCCGAAATGATTGGCCCCTTATTCTGAGGCTGTGCTCCTGTGTTTTCAAATTATCAGACTGGTCATCTGACACCCAGTGCTAGATGAGTAGAGGTTTCCTCCAGTTAAATTTTGGGAAGAGTGAAGCTGTTGTTTATTGCCTCTGTTCCAAATTGTATTCCCTAGTTATCGACTCCATTCCTCTTCCTTGTAACTGTCCTGACTGTTTGCAACATGGGTATATGTTGTCACTAGGTGTCTATTTCCATCTCCATAACATTACTTAATTCTGCCCTTGCCTTAGCTCATAGAATCATAAAAACCCTACAGTGCAGAAAGAGGCCATTGGGCCCATCGAGCCTGCACCGACCACAATCCCACCCAGGCCCTACCCCCATATCCCTACATATTTACCCACTAATCCCTCCAACCTACGCATCTCAGGACACTAAGGGGCAATTTTTAGCATGGCCAATCAACCTAACCCGCACATCTTTGGACTGTGGGAGGAAACCGGAGCACCCGGAGGAAACCCACGCAGACACGGGGAGAATGTGCAAACACCACACAGACAGTGACCCAAGCCGGGAATCGAACCCAGGTCCCTGGAGCTGTGAAGCAGCAGTGCTAACCACTGCTACCGTGCCGTACATCTGCTGCTGAAACCTTCCTTCATACTTTTATTAACCCTAGACTTAACCATTACAATGCACCTGGTTGACCTTCCACAAATTTGAAGTCATGCAAAGCTGCTGCCCATGTCCTTGTTTCTGCCAAGCCTTGTTGACCCAACAACTCTGTGCTCCCAGCCATGCAAATACTGTGGCTACAAAGAGCAAGGTGGATCCTATGTATTCTGTGACTCTCACCCTGACTCCTCACACCTTCTTGATTTGGAGTTTTATTGCCATTCATTCAATGTAATTCAGTCAAAATCATGGAAGTCCCTAGCAAACGGTGCTGTGGGCATGCCATTCCCAAACAGACTGCAATGGCTTCTCGAGGGCAATTAGGGATGGGCAATAAATTAGAGAATTAACCAAATAAAATATTGTGAGACAAGAATATATCCTGAGGGAAGCAAAGATGTGCTGTAATAAACTGGACTGATACAATTAATCTCTTATAGCTGCAGGAAAATATAAAGTACATTAGTTACCAGTCATCTTGTCATCCTATTAATGTTGAGCTTAATGCAGGAATATTTTATATTATTTCTAATATATTAGGCATTTTCTTTTTCCACAGACCTTTAGACTTAAATATACCATAAAGCAGTGCATTGGTCCCTGCATTATTTTGTCATGGATTCAAATATTCTCTGAGCCTCATCCACCTTCCTTAGCCCCACTACTCCCATGTCCTTTTCCCATGAGTAATATCCAACTCGAGCTTTGGGCTGGAATTCTCCAGTCTCACATGCCCTGCTACTATTGCCAGCGGGAACGTAGAATTTGAAGCTCAGCCGAATCTCCATTCACAGCAGTGGGATCGGAGAATCCCAGCTGCGGGAGAGGTCAGAAAATTCCGGTCTTGTCTGTTTACACGGTTTGAAGGAGAAGGCAATTTTATGTACAGTATTTACTACTATTTCTTTCCTTTGCTGTTCAGTACTGTCCACTTTGAGCTTTGCAGCTACAGATGTCAGCATAAAATACTATTTCAAAAGATGCATTATCTTTTTATGTCATGACGGATGCTTTTAAATAATAAATCAACCTGTATCCATTTACAGAGTGAAGACACACAACAACAAATTATCAGGGAGACATTTCACCTGGTGTCAAAAAGAGATGAAAATGTCTGTAATTTCCTGGAAGGTGGCATGTAAGTAATGTGAATTTTAGGAATCTGAGCAAAAACACTTTAAGATAAGCACTTCACATGAACCAAAGACACTAAATTACATTTGTGTATGGAATATCATTGAAAATGGATACAGTATAACTGCTCAGAATTTTAGAGCCAAGCTGCATATTGTGTTACGTTATGTTAAGCTTGGTGTCATTGCTGAAGGTAACCTGATGCTACATTTGTTAAAGCCTTCAGAGTTCAGGGATAACATTTTTTCCAAGTCACAAGTTATGTTTACAATTTTTTATGCAAGTGTTGCACAGTTATTCAGTTAAACAAGCAGCTTATCAAATCACAGTAGACATTCAGATCTGGGTTGTGTTTTGACATCAAGCCACCTTTTTGTGACTATGGCGAAGGTGCTCCCAGGGCAAGCACAATGCATTTTCTGTTTGAAACATATCGAACGCATGTCTGTATCAGAATACACATTTATAGAATTGGGCGTTTGAAGATTGCATTTCAAATATTGTAAACCGTGTATACATATAGGATTTGGGCCAATTCCTGGGAATTTGGAAAGTTGCTATCTCAGTACCTGTTTTACATTAAGTGAATACCAAATTGTATCAATTGGTATTCTTTAATGAGTCATTTGAAGAACAAATAGGGGAAGCTGTTAATCATTTTTCTGGTTTGATAAAAGCTGTGTCTCAAAGTAATGCATAACTTATTTTGTTTTCTGTAATTTTCTTTTGTTTTAGGTTAATTGGGGGAGCAGATAATAAACTTATTTACAGACATTATGCAACATTGTATTTTGTCTTCTGTGTGGATTCCTCAGAGAGTGAACTGGGTATCCTGGACCTAATTCAGGTACGTATACACGAATCTCTTATCAACTTTGAGGTATCTGGTAAAGATAGTAAGGGTTGATTACAAATCACTTCAGCCATAGATGATCGTCCCCTGTTTCTGGTACAAGTGAATAAAACCTGCAGCAGTTGCTTGCTGAACATAATTAAACTAGTTTCTGTTTTAGAACTGTAATTTCAGTTTCAGACTGAAATTCTGGAGTGGCGACATGATTAATTTGATTTACTAGATTAAGGAGTCTTTGTTTTGATGTTGGGCTCCGTGTCTGACTTTAGCTTGTACCATGAATGACAACAACAGAAGTTAAATACAACAAAGGGAGCCACTTGCCCACCTTACCAATCTAGAGGAAAAATGTCAATGAATTCTTTTTTTTAAACAGAGAACAGCCCATACCAAATACTTGTTGTTCTGGCTTTAATTACAGCATGAAATTATATAATTTATCATAATTTCACACTTAGTACCGATACAGAAAAGTAAATATGCCAGTTCAGTCTTTTGGTTGCAGTAAAGCATTATGTGGCCCATGAACACATTACAGTTTGGCAGTAATAAACCAATTCTATAAGGTCAATTAAATCAGTGAATTTGGAAATAAAATGATCCTAGTGCTTTTGTCCTGTTTAATGACTAGCTGACTGAAAGTGTCTTCAGTCATCATTTTTGCATTTAATAACCTTTGAGTTATCGATCAACCTTGAGGTTTCTCTCATTCTCATGGTCTTGTTAGCAAAGATTGATTGGCTAATCATTGTCCTTTGGGGTTATTGAAAAGTACGCACAATGATTAGCTGGTATTGCAGCTGGTGGATCAGTGTTAATCTGTTCACAGTTGATAATTTGTTATTGATTAACACTTTCTCATTGCACAATATTGGATCAAAATAGCCTGCTCTCCAGTTTGTTCCTCGAGATACTGATCTAGAAAACTAACTTACATATATTCCATATATTCTTCTTCCACACTATTACTGCAAATTTGTCTTGCTCATTCTACATGAAGATTAAAATCCTCCATCACCATATTACTTAAAGTAACCTAGGGGAGGTAGTGCTGTGTATTCTATGGATTGTATATACTGCAGCCACAGTGCACCAAGAATCCAGGGAGTGTAATGGTGGAAGTTTATTTTGAATTCAGGAGAAGTATCAAATGAAGTGCTCTATCTTGAATGGTTTCCAATTAAATTACTGTTGAAGCTGGGCTCATTCTGGCAAGCAGTGCGTGTTCAATCACACTTCTAATTTAAAGAGGGGTGTTTTTGTCTAGGAACTTGAACACCTTTGCAATATTATATAATTCTGTTATACTGCTCATGGACTTTCTGCTTCCATCTCCCAATTTTGGGCTACTCGATCAGTGCTTAGTATGTCTCACCTAGCATCACAGTAATATCACGATGAAGAATGTCGTTGTTGTAAAGCTGAGAGTTTGAAGCTATAAGGATTACTTCCACCTCCATTATTGTGTACAGAACTATCTGCAACAGGGAGATAGAGGATAAAGTCCATTACCTTACCTCCTGTTGGTTCACTCACCAGCTTGCGTAAACCTAACCTGACAAATATACCCTTCAGGATGCTACTAACTCAGTTAATGTGATACTACTTAGCAATTCCTAATGGTGGACATTTATTCTCTGCCTTTGCTTCCCTCAAGAGTTTCTTCAAAGTTATGTTAAATATGGAGATATACTAAGTCATCAGTTGACAGACATTAGTTATTCAGCAGAAAAAGGCATTCTTCAGCCTTGTTTGATTGAGGCCTTGTGATTTCATGGGTCTAAAGTCAATCTGGAATATTACACCTCTGATGGATTTATATGTAGGTGGAGCAAGACACACCCAGGGATAGTGATGGAGTAATGTGGGATTTTGACTGAAGGACACGATGAATCTGAGGGTATGACTATATCACTATGACTGTACGTTGTTTCACTGTTCGTAGAACTGTTCTCCTAACTTGGTCAGTAGCCCTCAAACGTTAGTCTGAGGAGGCTGCTGTAGTTGACTTAACGCCAATGTCGCATCTTGATATTCTGCTTGGGTATTGCTGATAACTCCATCTGATGTTTTCCTTTTTTGAAATTTGTAATGATTGACTTGCAAGCCCACATATAGCATTTGACTGAAAAGGCCATAACATGTAGGACTAACAGTTTCCATGAGAGTGCAATAAGTGTTTCTTGTAGAAGACCATGGCTGGAATTTTCCGGCCGTTCATGCTGGTGGTGCATTCCGTGACATGGTTTTCCCAGCGGTGTAGGGTGGCTTCAATGGGAAACCCCCTTGACAACAGCGGGACCAGAGGATCCAGCCACCTGCGAGTGGCACGTCACCTCCTGCCACCATGAAAAAAACTGAGGGAAGGCTACAGAGCCTCTCCCCATGGATTTTGAGATTGATTTTAATTAAATTTCACAAGTTTTCTTGGTAGGTTTAAACCAATGTCTTGGAAGACATCCTGTGATATGAATTTTGGATTATAGTAACTCCACACAACCAGCCCTAGCATCTGTGTTTTTCTTAAAGCTGCTTTATATTTAACGAGTATCTCCATGCACTATTCCACAATCAAAAGGGTGCATACCCAATATACTGAGAATTTGGCAAAATCTGCTCATGACAAAGCTTCCGCAAGTGCAAAGCAACTCTGATCGTCATGCTTCTTGTATCCTTGACGAACAGCACACACTGGAACACCTTTTGTTAGGATTGAGCAAATGTTGCACTCACTCCACTATTTTCTAGACACCAAATGCTAATAGAAGAAATAGTTGGGGATTAATGGCTTGCATTAGGTGCCATGTATATATTCTCCTTGGAGGCATCATAGGTCAACTAGTGTTTAAACTAAAATGTTGGCCTGGAGTTTGAGATTAGCAGTGTTTGCTGCTTTCCTCAAAGAAAGGCTAGTGATCTGCAGTGAGAACTGTACGTCCTCTCAACATGCAGTGGATTATAGTGTTTTTTAGTGAGGATTTCCAAAGTGGATCTGCATCAAGCTATCCTAGCAGCCAATCACATATTAGAAAACTTTGACAGACAGTCAATTAGGAAATGAAAGACACTAAAATCAGATCACTTTTTAAAAAAAAGAAAAATTACATGAGCAAAATAAAAATTGGGGCATGCAGATGACTACCTAGCTATCATGAAAATCTTTTCTGGAGACATTTGAGAACATTCCACAAGTATAGCATTTTTATTTTGGGGCCAAATCCACTGTTCAATAGTTATTACTCATCGCTATTTAAACTCAGTGACACCTGATTAAGCAAGGTGTAACATTTTAAATGTGTTCCTAAGTGATTTGAGAGTCGAATAGGGACATTGATGCCGCATCAAGTGATTTCACTGATCTGGAGTGGGGTGGTGGGGCATCCATAGTGCCGCCTTGTGGTGGAACAATCAATGACACCGTAACTTCAGGAGGGACATATTCTTTGCTCACATTAAATCCTGAAGTTGTGATCCGTTTCAGAGGCTTGGCAGTTTGATAACAAATTGCCCACAATTCCAGGTCATTGCATCTATTACATTTTTCACATTTGGTTGGAGGTTGGGTGGGCTCAGACTGGGTGTAAAGGGTTGACCACGCCACTTTCTGCGCCCGGAATAGATGATATATTATGTGCAGTCAGGCCTGCCCTGTCATGGAATAGGGTGCAAAATACCCAGATGCATAATTAATTAAGCTGGTGCCAGAAGATTTGGTGCGTTTTCCCGTCGGCCTCTGCAGTGGGAAACACTCCACATTCCTGCCCCCAGCACAGACTTAGTCCTGAAATGGGAGAATTCTGCTCATGGTTTCTTGACAGCAATTTTTAAAATAAATTGTTATATTGACTGTGAGTGTGATCTTAACATAGTATTTAGATAACTCAATAGTTATTTTAAAATGCTTGATGATAAAAAAATATTTGAGTCATCTTTTTAAAATTTGCATGATGCTGCAATTTTGAAAGACCACAAATTTCTCTTAAATTCATCATAACTTCCATGTATAATATAATGTATAACTATGTATAACAACATGAGATTAACTGAAAGAACTGTACTTTGGTGGCAATTAATTAACCCTAATCAGCCGAGCTGGCACTGTACATTCCCACTTCTCACTTTAGGAATACTACCTTTTTAAGTAAACAGCTTCTTATATTTAAGTTTAATGACCTGATGATAAAATAAAATTCAGATACATTACGACAAGTGACCTTGTTTGCCAATGTGCGTAGCCATGACGACAACCGATAAGGAGAACTTTCAACCCAGGAACAATAAAGTAAGGTGAGCCTCAGTTCCTTTATAATGAAGGAACTGTTAGCTAATTAGTTTTATAACGGGATTGGATTTTAAGATTGCGCAACTTAAGACTAGGTATGTTCTAAAGGATTTTTTTGTGCCTTTCTTTGTTAGGTTAGAAAGCAGGTACAAAATGGCTGCAAAGAATGTAATAAAATCAGATTAGAACAAAACTAAAAGTTCATACAAATTGCATAAAGGGGTGTGTTTGAAATCAGATTGTTCATTCTGTTATCGAGATTTAAGGTCAAGATCAATTAAGATAAATTAAAGAATATGTCTGCCAATCAAAGAGTGATAAAGCACAATTAGAACATGAAGAAGGAGGATCAACTAAAAAACCCATCCTGACTAAAAGATACTTATTGAGAGAAGGAAGGGAATATGCACTTTTGTGGATCTGATGAATTCATCAAGTTGTGAAGGTCTGCGTTGGGTGTGATAAGTACAGTTATGTTCCTTTTTTGGGCTGTTTTAAAAATTAATCTGGTGTAGAAAAAGATTGGTGAAACATTTTAATTACAGACACATGCACTGTGCATTGAAATGGAAAATGTTTAATGGTATGAATGTATTAGTCTTACACATTTTTACTTAACTAATTCTGTATTATAACTTCATAAATCTGTATTAATTACAACTCTGTTTATATTTCACTTTAAATAAAACTTCTTTAAATTCACTTTTTTGAATTCACTTTCTTGTCTTGCCCTGTGGGTCTGAAGTATTGTTCGAACCTGAGAGTTAAAACAAATTACTGGTGAATTGGGTTGATTCCAATTGGACATCCATCCGAAGATCCTTGCAAAACGCCGAGGCACATGGGAATACTGCCATCTACAAGTACCCATCCAAGTAGCACACAAGGGCAATTAATGTTGGGCAATAAATACTGGCTTTGCCACTGACACCCAACTTCCATGAATTAAGTTTTTCAAAAAAACAATTTTAATAGTGTAGTTCAAGATTACAGAACCAAAGGGCCAAATTTTGGCTGGGGAGACAGGATTTTGGAGACTTGTTAATTTCTGAGTTGTCTGCCCCAACTGGGAGTAGACAAAAGGTTCAGATTTTGATGGAGGTGAGTGATTAATTGAGAACGGGTCTGGAGTGACTACCAATTAGGGGCTGGGGATGTTTAGAATGGAGGTAGGATACCAGGAAATGTGAGCTGGGAATGCGAGCTCTTGAGGAGCTGACTAAATGCACCAAGTTAATGGTGAGGATGACTTGACTTACCCACTCCTGCCCCTGCTCTCCTCCCATTCTCTCAAACGTTGGCGGAGTCAGCAACGGATGTGAGATATCGTGATGCATCCCAATGCATTTTTTTTCGGTTGACCACCCTATTCAGCACACCCGCTCAAATGACAGTGAAAAATGCCAGTACTAGAAATTGAAAACAGTTTCCATTTTAGCCAGCTAACATCAGCAATGAATGCTCCCAAAGCATCCGAGCATGAGACTGCCAGAGTAGGATTTGGGGTTTTGCCTCAACAACATGCCTTAATCTCCCAAAGGCAGCCTGTTTTGCTTCACTGCAGAACAGTGCGGTTCTTTCTTTCTTTCCCACACCAGTGATCACGTGCCAATTGTAGACAACTTGTGTATTTTACTCAATGGTCATTAGTCAAACACTCACTGCGGTCTAGGCCTAAACTAACCAAACCATTTCATGCTGGACATGTGTAAGGATCATCCCACCAATGTTGGACTTAATGTGACTATAATGATCATGAGTCATGGAATGCTACAGTATAAATGGGTAATTTGGCTACAAGTTTGCACTGACGTTTTGCTTTGCATGATCCAATTTTATTTCCCCAGTTTATTCCTTTATCAGTTATCCCCTCTTAGGGGCGGCATGGTGGCACAGCTGCATGGTTAGCACTGTTGCCTCATAGCGCCAAGGACCCGGGTTCGATTCCCGGCTTGGGTCACTGTCTGTGTGGAGTTTGCACGTTCTCCCCGTGCCTGCATGGGTTTCCTCCAGGTGCTCCGGTTTCCTCCCACAGTCTGAAAGTTGTGCTGGTTAGGTGCATTGACCCAAACAGGCGCCGGAGTGTGACAGCCAGGGGAATTTCACAGTAACTTAATTGCAGTGTTAATGTAAGCCTTCCTTGTGACTAATAAATAAACTTTAACTTTAAAACTTATTTAATTCTCTTTTTTAAAAAATATTGACGGTATTTCAATGGCAATTTATGGTATAGAATTCCACATTTTAACCACAATCAATTTATTTATGCAATCTCCTTTAATTCTTTCCAATTGTCATCACTATCTTGCAGATCAATGAATACAAGCTATCACTATTAACTCTATTAAAACCCACTCTACTCTTGAACAGCTCATTTGGCTTATCCTCCAATGTTATCCACTCTCTTGAGAAAACCCATAACTACTAAAGTATGCCCTTATAATTGAAATATTTGCTCTCTCGCAACATCCAGTCAATTTACACTGTACTTTTTTATGAGACACCCAAAACTGTACACAATGCTCCAATTGCAGTTGAATGCGCGTTTTGTCCGAGTTCAATATTAATTCCTGTTTTTGTATTATAGTTTATTAATGCAAAATCAAGGGTTGCGTTAGCCTTCTTTATGTTCTTACATTTGTGCACCAATAGCCATGTCTCTGCACAGGAAGGCTTTCCTACACCATTTAGAATCTTACAATTTTAAGATTATTTATTTCGTCTAAACTTGCTGCTGAAACTTCTTGTTTCAGATTTCTCTCTTACATTGAACTGCCACCTATTCTTCCTGGCCTAATCTGTCATTCTACAGACATACACGTTTGTAACAATTTGCATCGTAATTTGCTGTTATCAACAAGCTTCAATTCTTAGCTGAATTCCCAAGGTCAGAACTGTCACGTAACTAATTTAAGTATGAGCAGCTCTAACAAAAACGTCTGTGGAATCATTGCTTACCTTATGTTGTCTGTTGCTATAGGAAGGGGATGCTGGATTTAAGTTACTTCAACATTTTAATGGACTGATCAGGCTACCTTAAATCTTGATTCTGTACTTTTTATTTTTGAAAATGGCGTGACTGGTTCTTCAAAAATAAAGTGCTAAGTGAATGGTTGAATATATTGCTCAGTGTGACTTGCTTTAGAAATGGGAAAGGTAAAATAAACACATGGAATATCCTGCAAGCAACGCATCAGAAATTAATTAATTGTGGTTATATCAGAGACCAGTAACATTTTTATTTTTTGTTTTGGGAATCTGCAAACCTAGATATTTATGAAAAGAATGAAACCACAAGGTTTATTGTTTTAAACAAAATTTTATTAAAAGTCGAAGAACATGAATACTAAAGACAATGTTTCATTTGTTATCGATATTATAAGTCCTTCAGTTATCAAAGGTTAAATCCTTTTAGTCAGCCCAAAGAATATCAACTGACCTCTGTGTTTAAAAAGCTGCAGTTAGCTTGTTCCAACTGTTTGAAAGAGAGCCATCCATAGGAATCTATTACCTCTCTCTCTCTCCATCCCTCCCCAATTGTTTATCTGTCAGGTAGTTTGATCACATGAGAGGAGTGACTTGCTTTTTCCGAGAGATCAACTTTCAGAAAAACCTAGTTCTTGAAGGGACCAAAGAACATAGAACATTACAGCGCAGTACAGGCCCTTCGGCCCTCGATGTTGTGCCGACCAGTGAAACCAATCTAAAGCCCACCTAACCTACGGTATTCCAATGTCATCCATATGTTTATCCAATAACCATTTGAATGCTCTTAATGTTGACGAGTCCACTACTGCTGCAGGCAGGGCATTCCACGCCCTTACTACTCTCTGAGTAAAGAACCTACCTCTAACATCTGTCCTATATCTATCATGATGTGGAGATGCCGGCGTTGGACTGGGGTAAGCACAGTAAGAAGTTGGCATACTGAGGTGCGAATTTGGTCCCCATGGCTGTTCCGTGTGTCTGGATGAAGAACTGGTTGTTGAAGGTGAAGATATTGTGGTCCAGGATGAAGCGGATGAGATGTAAAATTGCATCTGGAAACTGGCAGTTGTTGGCGCTGAGCACTGAGGCCGTTGCAGCAATGCCATCGTCATGGGGGATGCTGGTGTAGAGTGCCGAGACATCCATTGTGACGAGGAGCGCTCCTGGTTCAACTGCTCCATGTGTGCGCTCCTGGTTCAACTGCTCCATGTGCACCTCAATATGCCAACATCTTCATGCACAGGTTCGAACAAGACTTCTTCACCGCACGGGACCTTCAACCGAAGCTATACACTAGATACATCGATGACATTTTCTTCCTTTGGACTCATGGTGAACAATCACTGAAACAACTCTATGATGACATCAACAAGTTCCATCCCACCATCAGGCTCACCATAGACTACTCTCCGGAATCGGTTGCATTCTTGGACACACGCATCTCCATTAAGGACGGTCACCTCAGCACCTCACTGTACCGCAAGCCCACGGATAACCTCACGATGCTCCACTTCTCCAGCTTCCACCCGAAACACGTTAAAGAAGCCATCCCCTACGGACAAGCCCTCCGTATACACAGGATCTGCTCGGATGAGGAGGATCGCAACAGACACCTCCAGACGCTGAAAGATGCCCTCATAAGAACAGGATATGGCGCTAGACTCATTGATCAACAGTTCCAACGCGCCACAGCGAAAAATCGCACCGACCTCCTCAGAAGACAAACACGGGACACAGTGGACAGAGTACCCTTCGTTGTCCAGTACTTCCCCGGAGCGGAGAAGCTACGGCATCTCCTCCGGAGCCTTCAACATATCATTGATGAAGACGAACATCTCGCCAAGGCCATCCCCACACACCCGCTTCTTGCCTTCAAACAACCGCACAACCTCAAACAGACCATTGTCCGCAGCAAACTACCCAGCCTTCAGGAGAACAGTGACCATGACACCACACAACCCTGCCACAGCAACCTCTGCAAGACGTGCCGGATCATCGACACAGATGCCATCATCTCACGTGAGAACACCATCCACCAGGTACACGGTACATACTCTTGCAATTCGGCCAACGTTGTCTACCTGATACGCTGCAAGAAAGGATGTCCCGAGGCATGGTACATTGGGGAAACTATGCAGACGCTGCGACAACGGATGAATGAACACCGCTCGACAATCACCAGGCAAGACTGTTCTCTTCCTGTTGGGGAGCACTTCAGCGGTCACGGGCATTCGGCCTCTGATATTCGGGTAAGCGTTCTCCAAGGCGGCCTTCGCGACACACGACAGCGCAGAGTCGCTGAGCAGAAACTGATAGCCAAGTTCCGCACACACGAGGACGGCCTCAACCGGGATATTGGGTTCATGTCACACTATTTGTAACTCCCACAGTTGCGTGGACCTGCAGAGTTTCACTGGCTGTCTTGTCTGGAGACAATACACATCTTTTTAGCCTGTCTTGATGCTCTCTCCACTCACATTGTTTCGTTTCTTAAAGACTTGATTAGTTGTAAGTATTTGCATTCCAACCATTATTCATGTAAATTGAGTCTGTGTCTTTATAAGCTCTGTTTGTGAACAGAATTCCCACTCACCTGAAGAAGGGGCTTAGAGCTCCGAAAGCTTGTGTGGCTTTTGCTACCAAATAAACCTGTTGGACTTTAACCTGGTGTTGTTAAACTTCTTACAGTTCCAGGAGACAATGACGACACAAAGATCAAAGCCAAAGGCTCTGCAATCTCCTCTCTAGCCTCCCAGAGAATCCTAGGATAAATCCCATCCGGCCCAGGGGACTTATCTATTTTTACCCTTTCCAGAATTGCTAACACCTCCTCCTTATGAACTTCAATCCCATCCAGTCCAACAGCCTGCATCTCAGTACTCCCCTCGACACTGTCCCTCTCCAGTGTGAATACTGACGAAAAATATTCATTTAGTGCCTCTCCTATCTCTTCAGACTCCACGCAGAACTTCCCACTCCTGTCCTTGACTGGCCCTAATCTTACCCTAGTCATTCTTTTACTCCTGACATACCTATAGAAAGCTTTAGGGTTTTCCTTGATCCTACCTGCCAAAGACTTCTCATGTCCCCTCCTGGCTCTTCTTAACTCTTTCTTTAGGTCCTTCCTGGTTAACTTGTAACTCTCAAGCTCCCTAACTGAGCCTTCACGTCTCATCTTAACATAAGTCTCCTTCTTCCTCTTCACAAGAGATTCAACCTCCTTAGTAAACCACGGTTCCCTCACACGTCTGCTTCCTCCCTGCCTGACAGGTACATATTTATCAAGGACGCATAGCAGCTGTTCCTTGAACAAGTTCCACATTTCAATTGTGCCCATCCCCTGCAGTTTCCTTCCCCAACCTATGCCAGCTAAATCCCGCCTAATTGCATCATAATTTCCTTTCCCCCAGCTATAACTCTTGCCTTTGGTATATACCTATCCTTTTCCATAGCTAAGGTAAACGTAATAGAATTGTGGTCACTGTCACCAAAGTGCTCACCTACCTCCAAATCTAACACCTGGCCTGGTTCATTACCCAGTACCAAATCCAATGTGGCCTCGCCTCTTGTTGGTCTATCTACATACTGCGTCAGGAAGCCTTCCTGCACACATTGGACAAAAACCGATCCCTCTAAAGTACTCGAACTGTAGCTTTTCCAGTCAATATTTGTAAAGTTAAAGTCCCCCAGTACAACTACCCTGTTACTTTCGCTCCTATCCAGAATCATCTTTGCAATCCTTTCCTCTACATCTCTGGAACTTTTCGGAGGTCTATAAAAAACTCCCAACAGGTGACCTCTCCTTTCCTGTTTCTAACCTCAGCCAAACTACCTCAGTAGACGAGTCCTCATCAAAAGTCCTTTCTGCCACCGTAATACTGTCCTTGACTAACAATGCCACACTTCCCCCTCTTTTACCACCTTCCCTGCACTTACTGAAACATCTAAACCCTGGAACCTGCAACAACCATTCCTGTCCCTGCTCTATCCATGTCTCCGAGATGGCCACAACATCGAAATCCCAGGTACCAACCCATGCTGCAAGTTCACCCACCTTATTCCGGATGCTCCTGGTGTTGCAGTATACACACTTCAAACCACCTTCCTGCCTGCCAGTACACTCCTGCGACTCTGAAACCTCATCCATGACCTCACTACTCTCAACCTCCTGCACACCGGAGCTACAATTCAGGTACCCACCCCCCTGCTGAATTAGTTTAAACCCTCCCGAAGACCATTACCCAAACATAAAATATAAGTTTATTCCCAAAGCATATGGTCATCACAATTGAGAGGTGGGGGAGGAGGGGGGGTGGGGGGGCAACTAGGCTGATGAAGATTAGCAAGTATTCTAAGATGGTAATGAAAAAGTAAAATATTAGAATGGGAGGAAATCTGAAACTTCAATCTGAATAGTAGGCGGGTATATGACAGATCTGGACTGATAACATTGGCACCTTGTAAATGGAAATCCTTTCAGTAAATTCTATATCACTTCATCACCACGCTCTAACTATAGCCCTTGATTAGAGCTCCCTCTGTCCTGGGAATCCATGCACAGCACCAGTCTGGCATGGTGCCAGACAGCACAGCAACATAGTTCTAGCTTTTAACTGATCTGAGTTAAATGATATATCAGCCCATTTTAATTTCAGGTATTCTAATATTGTTAGGAGTGCTCCCTAAGCTGCTTTGTTGGGATGATCCCAGGTTGCCAGGGTCACTAAAGAAAAACTCTTCTATCACTAGTTTAAAGTTTTAAAATGTAGTTATTAGTGTCACAAGTAGGCTTACGTTAACAGCGCAATGCAGTTCCTGTGAAAATCCCCTAGTCACCACACTCCAGTGCCTGTTCGGGTACACTGAGGGAGAATTTAGCATGGCCAATGCACCTAACCAGCATGTCTTTTGGACTGTGGGAGGAAACTGGAGCACCTGGAGGAAACACACCCAGACATGGGGAGAACGTGCAGACTCCGCACAGACAGTAACCCATGCCGGGAATCAAACTCAGATGCCTGGTGTTGTGAGGCAGCAGTGCTAACCACTGTGCCACCCTACTAGTGTAGTTGCTTTCATGGTTAGGCATCAGAAGGTTAATAGTTCTCAAGATGTGACATTAACAATTTTAAATTGATTGGCCTGAGAAGCTGGCCCTTTGAAGGTGGATTTTATTTAATAAGAAACCAATTCCATAAAATGGATTGCACTTTCAAAATGAGCAATTAAACTTCAGAGGCTGAGGTAGTGAGGTAAATAGAAAGTATAGAATAGAGATAAAACTAAAATCGAAGTGAGAAAGGATGAATTCTCTTACTCTTTCTACAGAGCAAATGCAAAGAAGGTTTCTGCACATTAATGAAAACATTTCCAATTGAAAACTAAAGAAAATGGCATTATAGAACTATAAGGGGACTATTTGAGGATATTGGGAGTTGCATAGGTTACATCCATTACACATTTCCAAGTTCATGTAATTTATCGCCTTGGCCGATATTTTCCCCCGATGACCAACACCATTATTGCTGTACACAGAATGAAAGCTATACAATTATAGCAACTATACATGAAGTGCTTTGGTAAGATATGATTAAATGCTATATAAATGTTGTCTTTTCTTTCCAATTGAGTTTGTTACTGCGTAACCATGCGCACCTTGGAAATGTGAGCAGAAAAACTTGGCTTAAGGAGGTGGGTTTCTTGTAAGTGGCAGCAATCTAAGGATTAATAATGAATTCACCCTTTGTAAGATGGCATATCACTCCCTCCACAAGAGGTTGATTGCCTGAAAACTGAAATATTCTGATACATAATGCTTTGAGCTAATGCTTTACCGGAATCAGGCACAAGTTAACTTGCAGAAAGTTAACAGTACTCTTACTAAATTAACTGCACATTTTGCAGTGGTTCATAAAACAAGTACTGCAATAATTGATTGCAGCAAGTCATTTTTATGACCTAAGAAAAAATCAAACTTAATGTTCCTGATTTTAATTGGTATTAATTTTGCAGAATCCTTTCTTTTTGGGACCACATTATGATTTATGTTTAATGTCTTAAATTTAAGCCTTCATTTCTTTCCTTTTTTAAGAAATCATTTTGGGTTCTGTAGCACTTTGAAAGTAAATTAATGCTCTCTCTACTTGATGTTTTGTGATGACAACTGAGCCAAAACCAAGAACTCTCAGTGCACAAATCTATGGGCACAAGCCCATAACATACAGCTTTGAAAGCTTGCACTGCAGACTGCTGCTGTACTTTAAAAATGTAGGCTTAATGGGAATAAAATAAGCTTCCACAGGTCCAATCCAATTTCCAGTATGTGTGTCATCTGATGATGAGACAGTAATTGTCATGAAATGCATTGGTTTTAATCTGACATATTTATAGATGTTGTGGGAAATGCCACACAGATGCAATCATGGCTAAATCTTCCATGGATAAAATCTTCAAAGGTCCTGTGTGTGTATTAGGTATAAATACATGCAGGAAAGGAAAGTAGAGGTATGGCTGAATGTCATTTTATCCAGTGAGTGCTATGGCTGCATAACGCACAGACTTCAAATAGTAATAACATATAAGCTGAATATTTGGTGTCAGTAGAACATTTTGTTGGAACATTTTGTTCAAAACCATTTAAAGTATGAGCACTGTTAACTGTTGTATTGTGGGGGTGGGGAGACCATCTGCACATGGCCACTTGGAGCCTGGTGTTGAGTGATATGCTTGGAATTCTGCCCTCCGTTGTGAAATGGCAAACTTCCAGGAGCTGAGGCCTGTTTTGAATGATTCCTTACTACTCTTGAGTCTGAGACCACTTATACCACTTGAGATCTGAGAAATTAAATCTGTTGACTATAACATTGAAAACTGTAAATACATTTAATATTGTAAAACTGATAAGAGCATAGGCTTCATTTTCAATTATCTCCCCCCTCCCCCCCCCCCCCCCCCCCACACACACACACACACACACACCACCGCAGCCAATCAGGTGACTTCACAAGGGAAAATGTGTGAATGTCCTAATCTGGTAATGGAGTAATCAAAAACACAATATTTTTTTGATAAACTTATGGTAATGATAGTTTGATAGCTAAATTTGTTGTGGATGTCATCATAACATGGGACTCACTGACAGCTCTTTACTAGTGTTAGAAACTGTTCCAAGTTCTCCATATTAATTAGATATTATCCAGTGCTTTTAAGAAAATGTGATCTTGGAGTTCAGATAATAGATCAAAGTTTTTTGTTTAGTGTTTTTTAAACTTCTTTATCCATAGTATAGTATAGACAGGAGAATCTCTATCAAACAACTATAATAACTATATGGATTTATATGCATTATTGTTCCAATTGACTTTGCTTTGATTTACAGTTTCGTAGTTTCATAGTAACTCCAACAAGGGGTGCTATAAACTAAAACAGCTGCTGTAAATCTCAATAATTTCACTAATGTTGATGAGCAGTTGTTTAAAATCTTTTAATTTTTAAAAATAAGTTTGTATTATTTAAAAAGGGAATGTGCAGGGCTACATGGAGAGGCGGGGGAGCGACACGAGGTGGATTGCTGCTTCGGTGAGCAGTACAGCCACAATGGGTTGAAGGGACTGCTTCTACTGATCTGCACCTATTCTGTAAGATACCATTTATAATTGTACCAGGAGAAGTGGGATGAAATGAACATTCTTCGCGATGTGCTTTATGGCAGTTTAGTTAAATTTTTGGAGTAATGGAATGGAAGCCAGGTACCTTCTCATTCGAAAGAGGGGACAAAATCCATGAACTCTGATCCTATTATAGAATGTAATTGTCAGAGTAGTCCCTCGAGTAATATACCAGGTAACGTTCTGGGTTATTGAGCAAGAGCCAACCTTAAAGGAAGGTGGGCAGCTTTTGGTTTCATTCCTCGTATGTGAATTTTCATTGAACACTGTTTCACTGAACAGTATTTGTCATTTATAAAAGTTAAAACCTTTCTAACTTTGAATAATGGACTCAAAAGAAAACTTGTATATATGGTGTTTAAGGTTTTGTAACTTCATTTTCTTTCCTCTCCAGTGACCCTTTCCTTATCTGGTGTATTCCTCTTAGTGTGTGTGGGATTGACAGCTTGTTTGGGGCAATGTGCACTGCTTCATGTCACAGCCTGTAACCTACTGCCAAATATAACCTCCTAATACAGCAGATCCTGTCACACAATCCCATGCTGTTCAGATCCCAAGTCAGAGTTGATGCATCTGTGATCCAGATCTCTCCAGACCACGTGGAAAATAATTCCATCAAAAATAAACCACAACTTAAAATAATATACAATATTGCATGTATTCCAAATCATATTTGGTGAATTAAAGAGAATAACCCAGCCTCAAATCAGATTTCAAATGGTCATGGGTTTCCATTGCTTTGTATTTTGCCATCTACGTTACCCATTTGTGAAATGGTGCCTGCAAGCCTTGTTTTGCTATCATGTAATTACTGGGTAGGTTACTTCAATTAATGTGCAATGCAACATTAATATTAGTTTGTGTAATAATTTCAATTGTACAATCAAAAGAAACTTTGTTTATTTGAAACTGCCTTTGGTTCACAAATGATCAATGGTTTAACAGCACAACCATTATTAAGAGTAATGACGATGTTAGTTATACCATCCATTGTGCTAATGTATCTTGCCAAACTGAAACCTGTGTTACTGTTCATGCAAAAAAAGAGAATAGTCCCATAATAAATTAGGTTTCCAGTTCAAATTTTGGGAAATCCCAAGTTATTGTGAGGCCCAAGTTGACTCAATTGGTAGCACTCACTCTTTTGGGAAGATTGTGAGTTCAATCCTGACTTCAGGACTTGAGAACATAGCCTGCTGATTACTTGGGGATAGTGCTACAGTTTAGGAGGTGCTGTCTTTCAGATTAGGCATATCCGCTATTCAAAACAGGTCAGAGTGTTCTTCTTGTGTCCTGACCCACATTTGAACCTCAATTTTGAAAAAAAAGTAACCAAAAATTCAGATTAACTGGATTTTTGTTTGCCAACATAACAACTATGGCTGTTTGTGAAGTGCTTTGGCAATCCTGAGGATGTGTGAAGTGCTATATCTATTTTTTTTCTCTTTCTTACTTTTGCATGCTCTTTCTCTTTCTCCACTTTAACCTCGCTGGGCTAATCATTTAGGAGTAAGGTGAGGAGAAATTTCTTCACTCAAAGTGGGGGGGTTGTAGGTTTATGGAATTCTCTACCCTTGTGGGGTGTGCATGCTGCATTACTCAATATATTTAAGACTGAGACAGATGGATTTTTGGAGTCTTAGGAAATAGGGGGATATGGGGAGCAGACAAGAAACTGCAGTTGAAGCTACAGATCAACTGTGACTACTGAATGATGGAGCAGGCCTCACAGGCTGTGGTCTAATCCTGCTTTGGTTTTCTATGTTATGTTCCTGACCATTTTCTTCTCTCTCTTTAAAAGAGATAGCCAAAAGCAAATTGTAAAGTTAATTTATACTAGATTTTTGATGAAAAATTGCAAGTCACTTTGAAAAAATGGACTGTCTTCAGTAGAAAAAAATTAAATTGTTTAAGTCTGCTTTATAAATGGAGTTACTTATGTTCTTTGTAAATTTATGACTTAGCGTAGCTACATTGTGTGACATCAGTTATATGGCTATTTCAAACTATCAAGCTGAAAGTTGCTGTGTTATGTTTGTAGATTTTTCTTGGAATCATACTTCAATTGATCCTCCATTCATGTTATCAGTAGTAGTAGCAAGTACGTTGTAGTGGTATTAAAGCATTCACATTTTTTTTTTCTTGAGCGCACAATATGACTTTGTCAGACAAATATTGTTTATTTTCTAGAAACATGGATCTCTAAATGCTGCTTCAATATTTGGATTGATTCCTAGGTTTTGGGTATATCTTCTGTAATTTTGTGTCTTTTTCTAGGCGAGAAATTAATAACTGATTATTATAAAGAACCCTTTTTTTGAAAAGGCCGCAAGCATAGCATGGGGTGCTCTGAAACAGCCTTTCCAGTTGCTTTGTCTAATTTTGATGTAGGTTCATAATGGATGTTGATAATTGCCATTGCTGAGCCTGTTAGCACTAGAAGCTTTTGCTCATTTTACTGTATTTTAGTTTTACTAAATTTCAGGCAATAATGCAGTAAAAACTATGAATTTGCAAAAAAATTCAGAAAGGTGAAAAGACATTGGAAGATGCATTTTGTGCTTTTGTACCACTTGCTTAGACATGTTTGCAGTAATTGAAATATGATTTAAAGGCAAGCTAATTTTTAAGGTAATCTGCTTGAGGTTACTTGAATTGGAGCTGAGAGAACAGTTAGCCTGCTTACATGAGTTGTTGATTTGTAGCCTTCCAAA
The DNA here is from genome assembly GCF_964213995.1 of Mustelus asterias. NCBI lineage: Eukaryota > Metazoa > Chordata > Chondrichthyes > Carcharhiniformes > Triakidae > Mustelus > Mustelus asterias. The sequence goes on along the minus strand of NC_135806.1, from coordinate 82,851,744 downwards.
TGTGTTTTTAATAATTTGATAAAGGCAGAAATTGGATTTGAATTTTTTGTACAAACATTTGCATAACTAAAATGCTCGAGTGTTGGCCACAAGTCTCGTTGCTGAATTGTTTTACTGTGGGATACTGCCATCATTCCACTTCATCTCCTTAATAGTGTTGATTCCAGAAAATTTTGACAACTTCTTGCATTCAAATGCACTCAAAAAATCAGTAATCATTTGCCATGAAAAAATGTAATTTGGAATAAGACTTTAATTAGTCATCAGTACTCATTGCCATTTTTTGACATCAAATACAATGTGATCTGATCATTGGCATTAAAATGAGTCATTAGGCCTCCCCAGACACTCACCCATGTCCTAAATACCCGGAGGAAACCCACGCAGACACGGGGAGAACATGTGAACTTCGCACAGAGCGTGACCCAAGTTGGGAATCGAACCCAGTTCCTTGGCGCTGTGAGACAGCAGTGCTAACCACTGTGCCACCGTGCCGAAGTGCACTGGGGACTGAAATGTTTATATTATTGGCGTCTATTGCGCTTAGCTTTGGAGAAGTTGAATTTTCTTCTATTCAGCTATGTCTCTCAGATTGCTGCTGACAATCCTTGGTGAATTGGACAAGGCTGTTGTGTCAGCAAGCATTTACAAGTTCATTGACACTGTGTGGGGGATAGCATACCAGGTTACAACTGTGGTCTTTGCTGGATCAAGGCTAGGTGGTCACAGTAGTTCAACAAAATACAAAGCTTTATTAAGGAGGTGTGTTCAGTAGAAGGCTGCAAACCTATTCTGCCCAGTTATCTGTGCTAACGATCGATGATGTCACTACCGGTGACTTCATGCATGCATTATCTTAAAGGGCTCTGTTCAGTTTCAATTCTGCTGGTAAGAAATCACTATAAATAACAACATTTCCTCCCGGTTTAAATCAAACATCCCCAACACATTAAACAAGTGTAACATGAACAATCAATTAGCATCAACAGTCAATAGGTCAGATGATTTGAAGCTTATAGTTTTCCTCAGGCATCTGCTTCTTGGCACCTGCTGTAACCTCTGGTGTCTTTTGCTTGATGTGAATGTCATCAGTAGTTTGATCCGGAGTCGACATTGTGACTTGAGGTTGACTCGGTGCTTGATCTGCAACTGAGATGCTGCTTTCCCCAATTGGTTCTGTTAGTGTCAGGTTTTCGGGAAGGTCTAGGTTGTAAGTTTGGAATCTGACTTTCTGCAGGTTCTGCTTCGGACGAAATGGTTCTCTTCCCCCAACAGTTGATCTGCATGCCCCCTCCAGGTGACATTGTCTTGGGTTTGGACGGTGTAGGGGACAGGTCTGGTCTGTGCTTTGATTGTGGCAAGAATCCATTTTTCTTGCCAGAAGTTCTTGTCCCTGGTTTTTTTTTCCCACCAAAAGATCTGATTCTGTTGCTTTTTGAACAAGTTATTTAATCTTGAGTGGTATTAATAAATGTAATTCTGCCCACAATTGTTGTTTGATCATCAGTAACACTAGAGAAACCTTCAAATCTGGGTTTACTCTGAAGGTCTTGCTTCGAAGCACCATGCCCAATACCTCAATATTGGATCACTTCAGGTGTACTTCTTGTCCTGAGGCGACAGGAATATTATCTACCTGTTCGAAGTAGAAAATGCTTCTGCTTGAACTACTTCTTGATGAACTAGTTGGTAAAGGTGGTCGGGAAAGCCCATCTGCATTACCATGAAGGCTGTAATGAAGGTATTTGATAGTATAAGTGTGTGCTGACAGCAGCAATGCCATCTCTGCAATCTACTTGCTGCCAGTGATGGAATCTGTGAATGAGGTCCAAAGATTGTCATTAATGGGTGATGGTCGGTCAGTAATGTGAATTTTCTTCTATACAGTAATTGATAGAACCTTTTTATTTCAAAGATAATTCCTAAGGCTTCTTTCTCGATTTGCACATAATTGCTTTTGGCTTTACTCAATGTTCTGGATGCAAAGGCTTTAGATTTCTCTTCACCTGAAGGCATGATGTGCGATACCACCACCCCAACATCATAGGGTCATGTGTCAAATGCTAACTGTGTAGGGATTGGTTTGGATCAAAATATGTCAGGACTTCTGACTTCAGCAATGATTTGATTTATTATTGTCACATGTGTTGGTATACAATGAAAAGTATTGTTTCTTGTGCACCATGCAGAAAAAGCATACCATACATAGGGAAGGAAAGGAGGGTGTGCAGAATGTAGTGTCATAATTAGGGTATTGAGAAAGATCAACTTAATGTGAGGTAGGTCCATTCAAAAGTCTGATGGCAGCAGAGAAGAAGTTGTTCTTGAGTCGGTTGGTACGTGATCTCAGACTTTTGTATCTTTTTTCTGACGGAAGAAGGTGGAAGAGAGTGGCCGGAATTTTACCGGCGGGGTGGGTGAGGCCCGCAGAATGGAATTCTCCGTTGGCCTTGGGCGGGATTTTACGAGCAAGGATTTTACGGATTTTATGAGCGAGGTCGTAAAATCCCGGCCAGTATGTCTGGGATGCGTGGAGTCCTTGATTATGCTGGCTACATTTCTGAGGCAGCAGGAAGTGTACACAAAGTCAATGGATGGGAGGCTGATTTGAATGATGGACTGGGCTTCATTCGCGACCCTGTGTAGTTTCTTGGATAGAGTAGGAGCCGTACCAACCTCTGATACAACCGGAAAGAATGTCTATACATCTGTAGAAGTTGGTGAGAGTTATAGTGGACATGCCAAATTTCCTTAGTCTCCTGAGAAAGTGGAGGTGTTGGTGGACTTTCTTAACTATAATGTCCACGTGGAGGGACAAGGACAGGTTGTTGGTGATCTAGACCTTAACAACTTGAAGCTCTCGACCCCATTGATGTAGACAGGGGCATGCCCTCCACTAGACTTTCTGAGGCCAATGACTATCTCCTTCGTTTGACATTGAGGGAGAATTGATTGTTGTCGCACCAGTTCATCAGATTCTTTATCACTTTCCTGTACTCCGTCTCATCATTGTTTGAGATCCGACCCACAATGGTACGCTTGCACAAACACTTTCTCATGTTGATCCACCACTTTGACTTTGTATGGCACTGCTGCCTCTCAGCGCCAGGGACCCAGGTTCAATTCCTGGCTTGGGTCACTGTCTGTATAGAGTTTGCACATTCTCCCCGTGTCTGCATGGGTTTCCTCCCACAGTCCAAAGATGTGCAGATTAGGTGCATTGGCCATGCTGAATTCTCTCTTAGTGTACCCGAACAGGCACCGGAGTGTGGCATCTAGGGGATTTTCACAGTAATTTCATTGCAGTGTGAATGTAAGCCTACTTGTGACTAATAAATAAACTTTACTTTAATTTACTTTATATCTGCACAGTAGATTATGCAAAGGTTTCAAAATGGTCACCAAATTGGGGACAAACCTTCCATAGTAATTTAGTAAGCCTAAGAAGGATTGAAGTTGGTTAACACTCTGAGCTACATCGGTAATAGCTTTGACCTGAGGGGGAATTTTCTCGTCCTGCCTGCCATGGGAATTGTAGCGGGCGGGGGGCGGATCATGCAAAGGTCCGTTGACCTTAGGTGGGCAAGCGCAGCCAGAAAATCCCGCCCTTTGTGTAACACAATCCTTTCCCCAGTATTTCAGCTATCTTAAGTGATTTGATAAGGGTGATTTGAAACTTCATTCATAAATTTTAGCAGGAAACTCCAAAATATATTTTTGAAATCCCACTTTAATATTCACATACTAAGTTTTCACTGAATCACTTGACTAGCTCCTGGATAAATTTTCAAGTCCTCTCTCTCTCCCTAATTAACTGTTATTCATAAATACGTCTATAAAAATAAAACACTATTAGATTATTTGCATTGAATGAAATCCAGTTTTGTTCTTTTATCTTCTAGCTTTACAAATGAAATGAAATTACTTTTAGCTACTAACTTCAAAACTTTAAAAAAATTATTATTTCTTTTAACAGGTTTTTGTGGAAACATTAGACAAATGTTTTGAGAACGTCTGTGAGCTGGATTTAATTTTCCACGTAGACAAGGTAGTATTTGTTCACAATTTGTGTTAATCATACTTGCTATTGTCAGTCGGTGGCCCACTGAGGTTCAACACTGGTGGTTAATTTACAGCTTGCGTTTTTAGTATTGCATTGACAGCCAAGAACATGTGTCCTTCAAATAGAAAAAAGAATTTGGATTGGGAAAGCCTTCTGTGTAAAACACATTGAACAAACCAAGAAATGTTTACTTGCAGTCGCCACTATGTAAACAATGTGATGTGTGAAAAATCTGATGTTTGTCTATTTCACTCTTCTGCTCCTTCACTTAATTGAAACAATTCAGAAAGTTTGTAGAACGCAAAACAAAATCTACAACAGACATTTCATCAAAACATTAGCTTTGCTCCTGTCTCAGCACATGCATGTGTGGTTGCAAATGCATAAACACACCTCTATTCACCCACATTTAGATTTAGATGTAGAATTTATACGAGGTAAGTTTTTGAAATGTCCCCTAGCTTTTTTACAAATAGTTATGAAAATATAGAGTAGATATTTTTTAGAAGATGAAGTAAAAATGTCCTATCAATACAGTTGACTGGTACTGATTAAATTCGGCACACGTCAGCTGCTCAAACTGCACAATCTAAAATTGGCTCAGAGTCACAGGTCTGAATATATTAGATAAAAGCATTATTTTAACATGTTTTGTTTCCCTTTCAATTCATGTTAATTTTTTAATGATTGATTCTGGTTTTCTAAAACTAACTTTTAACTGAAGAAAGTTATTCATCAAATTCAAGACCAGACATTTGGAAAACACTTCAGTTTAAAAAAAAAAGTTCAATTGATAAACACTATCACATTTTGAAATATTTTTTAAAAAATTCTTTAAATCTTCAGTTTGAACCTTAACAATTGTTGGGTTTTTAAAAAAGCAGATGGGACTTTTCAGTAAGTATTTTAATGATTTTTGTGGGAACCAGTAGCCACGTCGCATAGTCACAAGCAGATGTATTCTTAATATGAGGTAGTTATTGTGCAAGTATCCGTAAAATAGCTACAGGAGTAGTGGGTGCTATGGGTACTTAGAATTATATAAAGTTTATGGCACAGAAAGAGGCCACCTGTGTCTGTGCCGGCTTATGACCTTCTATGACCTTTGCATGCTCCATGTACTAAATTTACTATGACAGTTTATTTTCAAATTGCTTGAACCACTTTGTAATCAAGTTACAATTTTTTATAAATACCTGAATTTCAAACTAAATTAATCTTGAAATTTGGCCCTTTAATATACTCTTAATGGCACTTGCATACTAGGATTTATAATTATATTATTACTACAGCTTTGAAAGTATTTTAAGATTATTGGAAAACTAATAAGAGGCCTGCAGACTTGTAGTCAAATTAGTTTCTATATTGCAACAGTACTTTAAACACAGGATGTCTAGTTATTCTTTCATCAAAGACTTTAACAAAATCAAAACATTTCACACTGGGAAAAAAAATACATAAAACTGTCCATGTATAATAACAGGCTTAGCAATATGATCACAAATCTTAAGTGCCTGGCCTCACAACTTGTTTATAGTCTTAGCATATGAAAGCCTGATTGGGAGCCGTTTATGCCTTAGTTGAAAGGCAGATTTACATCTGTCGGGCTCAATATTATTTGAGGAATATGCACCCCATTTCCTTGAAACCTTCCTGTTATAGTTTCATCATCTTCCAGTGAAGAAAACAGCTTCCTAACTACATTCCTCCATGGCTATTGTCTTTGTGTTTGGATGAAGAGCCATCATCATACAATGAAAGGTCGATGGGATCCACTTCACACTCGTCTAACGTCCATTGCGTTTTGATATCCCTGTGGATCAGGGGAAACACGGGATGAGTTGTTGGAGCAGGTTTGATGGACTGATTGGCCCACTGCTGTTCGTGGGTGCCTCTGCATTGCAGACCCCATTGTTTTAAGTGTTTTAATCTATCCTTTAAACAATGAGCGGCACGGTGGTACAGTGGTTAGCACTGCTGCCTCACAGCTCCAGGGACCTGGGCTCTATTCCCAGCTTGGGTCACTGTCTGTGTGGAGTTTGCACATTCTCCCTGTGTCTGTGGGTTTCCTCCGGGTGCTTCGGTTTCCTCCCGCAGTCCAAAGATGTGCGGGTTAGGTTGATTGGCCATGCTAAATTGCCCCTTAGTGTCCCGGGATGCGTAGGTTAGAGGGATTAGTGGGGTTAATATGTGGGGTGACGGGGATAGAGCCTAGGTGGGATTGTTATCGGTACAGACTTAATGGGCCGAATGGCCTCCTTCTGCACTGTAGGGTTTCTATGATTCTATGTTTTCTATGAATGAGATGTGTAAATCTCAAGTGGCTGTGAGATTCCTTTATTCAGGTCCATATTTAATCAGACATTGGTTGCAGGCCCTTCTGTTTTCAGTTCAAATGCTGAAAGATACATGGTATGCTATAACCAACAGCTTTTGTATTCACTTTTAGAAATATAGCTTTAAGTTTTCATAATATCTTCACTGGACATGACAATATGTTGATCTATAATATGCAAACTTTAATAATTGTATACTGAATGTTACAATTCTTTTTGTTTCTTTAATTTTTCACGGCATGTGCAAGTCACCGGCATTTGTTGCCCTTGAACTGAGTGGCCTGCTAGGCCATTTCAGAAGGCAATTAAGAGTCAATAAATGAATAAAAAAATGTGCATTCATGACATAATAAAAAGTGCTATAATTATGAGTCCATTACTCAGTTTTCAGATTTTTTGCTTTCGCCACTCTCACCCCTGACTTTAGAAGTTCATTTTTTTTTTAAATTGAAATTTGTTTAGATATGATAAATTAAAATGTTTACTATATTCTTCAGCATTTTGAAGTATTTTGGTAAGTGCCAAATAAAGTATTTTCAATACCAGTTATGTTTAACGGCCCATAACTTTCTCATTCTCCAATGTCACAATTGGGGCATACCCCAATGCTGCACTGGGAAATCCCTCTAGGAAGTTACTAGATAAGGATTTACTTGGCAATTGTTCAGAAGGACTAATTCCCCTGGACAGCTGCGCTGAGAACCATCTGACAAAATGGTTTACACCGCTAACTTTGGGGGGTTCTGCTAGTTTTACTCTAATAGTTACTCTAGAAGAGTTAAAAGGGAAAAAAGCATTTCCTCCTGCCCCTTCCAACTCTGTCCTTGGGCCTGCCCCCCTGATCCAACTCTCCTTCCCTCTTCCCTCCCAGTCTGACTCCGCATCCTGCTTTCCAATGTCTGAACCCCCGTTTACCTTTCAAACCTACCTCCTCCCTTTAAATTGTCCCTTTAAACATTTGCTTTATATAGAATCATAGAAACTCTACAGTGCAGAAGGAGGCCATTCGGCCCATCGATTCTGCACCGACCACAATCCCACCCAGACCCTACCCCCATATCCCTACATATTTACCCGCTAACCCCATAAACCTACACATCTCAGGACTCTAAGGGGCAATTTTTAGCATGACCAATCAACCTAACCCGCACATCTTTGGCCTTTACGACAGCTGGTGTCCTGTTTTTCCTCTATTCCCTCCTTTTACTCCACACAGATGCAGCTGGGGGCACATTTCGCTGCTCCTGTCTCACCCAGCCTGAGAGAAGAAGGTCAAGCAAGACCGGGGCTTTGGAATTTCAACAAGGCTAAATCCCTCCAGAGTGGCAATCTGCTGTTGATTGCCGCTCATAGGAAGTTACAGGTCATTGACTCAAATTCTGGTTTTTGTCATATATTCAGGCTAAAGTTCCTGGACAATTTTTTTCCCCCCTTTTCCTCATTGTATGTGGTACTTGATTAGATGAACCATACTCCATTTCTTGCTTAGTAAGTACAGAAAATGCTTGAAAACCAAGCTGTTTTCCCTGGACAGAGAAATATGGCGTATAACATTTCAGGTCAATGACCTTTCGCCAGAACTGATGCTTGGTGTTCCTTGCTGTCTTAAAATGATCTTGGCCGCCTTCCTTTTAAGTAGAAAGTGTGACCCATGAATCGCAATGCCCTATATTTGGTACATTATATAGAAGAGTGCCTTTGCATGTTTGAAATGCCACATGTGGTCCCTAGAAATTAAAACTGTCAACAACTTGAAAAGGCCTTTGTTTGTACCCAGCCGCTTGGGTTATTTCTTCCAACATCCACAATCTCCTAGTTTTTGGAAAGGTGGAGTTCTCTAGGTAGAAGTCAGTGTAAGTTGTAGAGGAAGCAGTGCCAAAGGATATTTTTTATGTTTAATATTGGAAATATCTCTCAGTCAGACTTCTAAAGCAAAAAAGCCCTTTCCTAGTCAAGTCCAAACATTGGATCTTAGATAATTACTCTTTTTTTAATATAAAATCTACTTTTACAAAAGTTACTCTTGCAGAAAGTTTCTGCTGTGTCTGCTTTTATTTTGTTTATCTGAGGTATTAAGATGAGGCAGATTGCTTCCTGAGTCTATATATGAAATATATATGCCAGAATTTTCTGGTCCCGCTGTGGTGGATACGGTGAGCCAGCCAAAACGCCATTGACTTTGGTGGGACCAGAAGAACCTGCCAATGGGTGGGGCCATATAATCTGCAAAATGAGAAATTAAAATCTTTTGTATAACCTGTGCTTAATGTAATTTTAATTTTGTTTTTTTTAAGGTTCACAATATTTTGGCAGAAATGGTAATGGGTGGAATGGTTTTAGAGACCAATATGAATGAAATAGTAACCCAGATTGATGCTCAGAACAAAATGGAAAAATCTGAGGTAAGAGTTTTGCACCTTGAAGAAAATTGCTTTTACCTTGCATGGCTGTGGATCCTGCATGTTTCTTGTGCCTTCTGTTGTAGCTTATTCTTTAGTGCCAACAGCCAGCTTGCTTGGTGTGCTAAGTAAAGCTATTGAATGACAATTTAGGTAGTTTTACTCTGTGACAAATCAACAGCAGTGATGATACATTGTAAAATGCAGACTTATCAGTGGGAATAATACAGTGCAATGTGCACAATTTGGTGACAAAACTTTAGGTGTGCAAGTTTTGGTGAAGTCAAAAGCTGCATGAATGAATTTGCATGTACATTAACCTGAAAGATTTAGGCCTTGACAAATTAATCTTATAACCCTGTAAGTTTAAGGCGTTCATTCTTGCAAACTAAAAGTGCATTGAGCGTAAATGACTGTTAAAAGAGAAATGCTCTGATGGTAGCTTCAGTTTATCAGCTTTTCGAGGCTGTTGCCTCTTTAAAATAGCTTTCCATTTGATGCTCAAAGTGTGCCAAGTTAGTTGGTTTTAGCCTTGACAACATTTGTAGTTGACCTCAGTGCTTCAGGATTAAAGAGGAAAAAATCGTCCAAGACTAGCTACTCTAGAATGTTATTCAGTGACTCAAGGGGGTAGGTTAGCTGAGTTGGCCGAATGGCTGCTTTGTGATGCATAGCGATGTCAACAGCATGGATTCAATTCCTGTACCAGCTGAGGTTGTCCATAAAGGCCCCACTTTCTTAACCTTGCCCCTCGCATGAGGTGTTAAAATCACCACCCTCAGCTCTTTCTCAAAGGGGAGAGCAGCCTATAGTCCTCTGGGACAATGACGACTTTCATTTCGGTGACCCATGCAGGCAGTGGCATAATGCTGGACTGGATAATCCAAAGACCCAGCTAATGCTCTGGGGATGTGGGTTCAAATCCCACACAGCAGCTAGTGGAATTTGAAATTGGTTAATAAATCAGGAATGTGAAGCTAGTCTCGGTAATGGTGACCGTGAAACTATCATCAATTGTTCTAAAAAGTTATCTGCTTCACTAATATCCTTCGGGGAAGGAAATCCGCATAAATGTGGTTGATTCTTAACTGCCCTCTGCATTGGCCTAGCAAGCCATGCAGTTCAAGGTCAGTTAGGGATGGGCTACAAATGTTGGCATCACCAGCGACTCCCCAAATTTCTTGAAAGAATAAAGTGACAAAAAAGGTGAGTGCGTGAATGGGATCAGGCTAAACCATGATGCTCACTATAATCTGTCCACATTCACCGTTGAGACTCACATTTGAATAATAATTACTTGGACAAGATGCTGTCAGATGTCTACTGCTCGTGGAACAGTTTTCGCGTGAACCTCCTCTTCAGAGTTTTACTACTTCAGGACAGAGTTCAAAAAATACACTTTCCCTTTTTGTTTTTATGTGCATAAAAATAGCTTGTTTGCATGTTGTTCACTAGTGCAGCGACTACTAGCAATTAAAAACAATTGTAACTACTTGAAGCAGAAAATTATAATGTACAACTTGACTTTAAGATACAGCATGGGAGGCCTTTTAGCTCATTGTGTTATGTTAACTCTTTGCAAGATCAATTCAACACTATTGCTATTGCACTCTCTTCTACCCATTCCTCCCTCTTTTGCTTCATACAAACCTGACATCTTAAATTGCAAAATAGGTTGCGTTAGCACCTGAGAAAAATAGATTGACGTTGATATCGCTCTTAGACTGATCTGTATGTCCTCTGCATTTTCCGTCTTTATTTCACCTTCCCATCAAAATGCAGTTTTCCTATTTGTTTCCAAACTGGAAACTAAGCGAGAGAAAAACCAAGTAACACAACTTTAGCATTTCAGTTTTCAAATATGATAACTTTATTACCATTTTTTAAACAAATATGGCTAATGCACAGCAATGTATTAAAAGCATTTGGTGTAAGATGTAAAAATAAGGTTTTGGTAGAGCAGATTTAAATTGTTTTTAAAACTTTCAGTGGAAGCTTTTGTTTGCTTATTTTGTTCATTAGCCAATGGATTGGCCAACATTCCAACTAATAAAGTAATGAAGCCCCTCAAAGCACTTCAAACGCATTTAATAGCTCAGAAGCATCATGTTAGAGTAAGAGCAGGCTTAATTTCTTCCTTTCACCTCACTAGGTCTGTAATCTCATGCATGTTGCTAAGCAGAGCCAGCTGTTTCCCCACTGAGAGGCAGGAAAATTTTAATAAAATGTTTACCTGAACTGCTTTAATGTACTTCTGATGATCATTGTGGAATGGCATTGATAAAAGATGAGGGGCAAGCCAATCAACATTCTAACCTTGTGGTCATAGGAAATGGTTCATGGAAAAGATTGAAACATAAATACCCTTTTGGTTCTCCTTTCAATAAGAAAATAACTGTTCTAAGAAGGTTACTTTAATACATGCTTTAGGTTATACTGCTGTTCCCGAGTCATGTAAATATCATTGCCTTTCTCAGGTCTTTGGGATTTACATTTTTGTATTTGACTTTGGGCATTCTCAGGTGCAATTTATACATTTTAAAGTTAATTTAAAATTACTCGGTTGATCCCTTGTTAAACTAGCTCACATGAAAGTTTGATATTAATAAATTAATTTAATACAATTTTTTTAATGCTAGATTGAGAGGATGATGTGGGTGTAAGATGGCATATATTCTTGAGTTTTCTTATTTCATGTATATGATATCTATGTGGCTTTCATTAACTTTTCTGAATTGTATTTAAGCCTCTCCTCAATACTGCAGAATGCACATTGAGAGGCTGGGACTGCTCCATTTGGAGCAGTGCGAGCTAGAATAATGCAGGGTGTGTCCTCCCTAAATGGTCAATGTCAAGTATCTCTGGTGTTTAGCTTCATTGTCATTTGATCAGTCGAGAACCCTTCCAGTGCGAACACTGTACCCTAGTAGTAGAATGCAGAATTTCAGAAGAAGACGATGCAGATCCTGGGATTGATGGCTGCAGGAGTAAATCGAGACTCTCCAAGAACCCATTAGCAGTTGAACCGATGGTATCTCAAACTTTTTATGCTTCTGAAGACAATTTGCACGCATCAAACATTGTCAGTTTGCTTGACCTGGTGGTTTTAAGAGATGTGCTATATTTGGATTAAATTACAGACTCTGCTGACTTCTCCTTCCCAGATAACAACCATATCGTTTTTGTGGTAACTGGTTGTGACCTTCCTTAGACTGGAGGTAGATCAAACTCTCCTCATGGATTGGAACATAGATTTCCATCTTCCATGTAATTTATAGCACCTGTCTGATTTTCATTCCATTGAAAATTGGTAGAATAAAAAACAGCTGGCTTCTGTAAAGTGTGAAACCTGCCCCACAATTATAACTTTGGTGGTGACAATACATATTTCAATCTGTATCTCCATTTATTAGCTTACAGTTGGTTCTAACTTCCAACACATTGGTGAATGTTTCCCTGACTTGAACTAAAATAAGATCTTGGAAAAGGTTTGGCATTAGTTTGGCCTGATGAGTTTGAATATTGCTGCCACCTACCAATGTCTTCAGTGTTTGCTTAATCTGAGCTCCAATCCATTTTAGAGTACACTTGATATGCATTTCAGTCACCTAAACATCATGGCTACAGAGGAAATTGTGCAGTGATAGTTAAGCAGTTATTTGTTCTTTTTTAAATGACCTTTATTTGCTTTAATCAATGGTAGGCAAAGAAATCTCAAGTACAGCTCCATTCTACTAGAGTACAACCACTCCATTAGATGATGTTGAAAGCTATAACTTCCAGAACGGACTGATCAAACTAGGGCTCTTTTCCTCTAGAAAAAAGAAGGCTGAGAGGCAAATTTAATGCATCTTAAGTGGGAAATATGGCTTGTTCTATAATAAATGTGTAAGGAATTTCTGCCTCTCGTCTTGAATCACAGAGAAGGCCCCACCAGTTGGGCCTCCCCTTCACGTGTGTTTCCCAGCTGGTGGGCTGAACCCACATCTGTTACTTTAAATTCTGCCCAACATCCTTAACCTTATGGACGAGTTTAATAGGATCGGGTTAGTGAAAATGCTTCCACTTCTGTGGAAGTTCAAAACCTGGGATCATATCCGATAGCCATGAATAAATCCAATAAATAGTTCCAAGAGAAGCTTCTTTACCCAGAAAGTCATTACAGTGCGGAACTTGCTGCCCCAAGGAATGGTTGAGGTGAATAGCTTATGTGCATTTAAGGGGAAGCTAGTTACTGCATGCAGGAGAAAGGAATAAATAGAAGCTTATGCAGAACATATTAGATTAAGTGGTTTTGGAAGAGACTTCGGGGGCATAAGACAGCAGCAGAGACCAGTTGGGTCAATTTCCAGTTTCTGTGTTGTAAATCCTGTTACTATAGATTCTATTTGGAAGTTGTGATGCATGTTGTTCCCACTTTATTCCTTAACATTTTATATCTTTCTACAAAACAGGACATTTGTTTAGTACTTCAGATTCTATAATGTAACTTCAAACTCTATTGCTTCTTTGGTCGCAAAGAGCTGTGAAGTTCTCGAAAGACACAATGCTTACATCATGGAAAAACATACTGCATGAGTGGATCAGGTTACGATGATTCAAAGTCTTAAAGCAAAATGGTAATTCAGAGTAGTTGAGAAGTGATTTCAGGTTCTACAGTGTGAATTTCCTTTTGCTACTAGCTCAGATTGATGAGGAAAATCTCATTTGTCCATCATACAGCCATAGAGATTTGTCATAAACTGGCCCCATTCTATCTTTGCCAGCTCTCTTCTAAAGCATTATAGATCTAATTATATTGCCCTGCCTTCTCCTTAGCTTCCATGTGAAGCTTTCCATGCTCTTTGTATAAAGAAATTGCCATCTCCTTATCACTGATCCCTCAACCAGACATTTCATAATTTTAAAAGGTTCTGTTTAAATTTGTTATCCTTTTCTGCTCCAAAGGAAATAGTCCTATTGTGGAATTTTCCCTCAAAAAATTGCAGTGACATATTCTGAATGACAAATGGTGCAGTTTTCCCCAGAGAAATGGACAGCTTTTCTCTCCAGATCTTCTGACACATTGTCAAAAAAAAAGCAGGGTGGTGTGTTTCTGCTTTCATTCCTGAGGGTGGGACCTAAAGACGCCAGCAAAAGGCTGTCCCCAATCTCAGTTGAGGTTCAAGACCCTCTTTTGCCCATCATCGCCAGCATTGGGGCATTGGAGTTTCCACACCTCCTACAATGCGGCGATTGCCCCTAGGGTGGCATGGTGGCACAGTGGTTAGCACTGCTGCCTCACAGTGCCAGGGACCCGCGTTCGATTCCCGGCTTGGGTCACTGTCTGTTTGGAGTTTGCACATTCTCCCCGTGTCTGCGTGGGTTTCCTCCGGGTGCTCCGGTTTCCTCCCACAGTCTGAAAGACGTGCTGGCTAGGTGTATTGACCCGAAAAGGTGCCGGAGTGTGGCGATTAGAGGAATTTCACAGTAACTCCATTGCAGTGTTAATGTAAGCCTTAATTGTGACTAATAAATAAACTTTAAAAATACAGGCCTCCCCCTCTGCTGGACATGAATCTGATTATGTTGCGGTGGCGAATGGGGCCGGAAAATCTCCCCTCTCGTATCAGCAGTTACCCCCTCAAACCATAGCTCCCCATCCTTAATATCATTCTATGCTATACACTGGATGTTCTTTTACAGCTTTAAGATATTTCTATAATGGAACATTCAGCTCTGCATGCAGTCCTGTTACTGGTCTTTCCATTGCCTTTTATAAACTGTTAGGTCTTTGTTCTTGTATTCAATTTATAAAACTCAATTTTGTAAGGGAACTTTTATGAGCTATATTTGTGCAGTATCTTGCCAGCTTTGGAAAAATTGTAGTTTATAGTACCAAGCTGTTTCAGGAAACCGAACTCAAAAAATTGATACTTGTCAAAAGCGTTTTATTGAGATTAGAATGGAGGCTGTCATTGGGATAGAGTACGATGAGTGGATCTTCATATTGATAGCAATGCCTTGTCTGTGTGTTTATTTAACATTGCAAGCTTATTCATCAATGTGTCACTCAAGAAATGATGTGGAGATGCCGGCGTTGGACTGGGGTAAGCACAGTAAGAAATCTCACAACACCAGGTTAAAGTCCAACAGGTTTATTTGGTAGCACAAGCCACAAGCTTTTGGAGCACTGCCCCTTCATCAGGTGAGTGGGAGTTCTGTTCACAAACAGGGCATATATAGATACAAACTCAATTTACAAGATAATGGTTGGAATGCGAGTCTTTACAGGTAATCAAGTCTTAAAGTTACAGACAATGTGAGCGGAGAGAGGGTTAAAGAGATGTGTATTGTCTCCAGCCAGGACAGTTAGTGAATCTCACTAACTGGATAAATTCAGTCTCACTAATCGACCTGGCTAGAGACAATACACATCTCTTTAACCTATGCTTAACCCTCTCTCCGCTGTTGTGAGACTTCTTGTTGTGCTCACTCAAGAAAGCCAGATATTTACACCTCATCACAATACAATAAGATTAGCCACCAATTACTGAATCTGGATTGATTGAATTTAAGAATTTAGCTACTTGTACAATTGAGTTCAGCTTTAATGACATCATATATGCCCAAATAAATGGTGTTGCTAACATTTTCATCTGATTCCATGGGAATGCATTTTTGACCCTACTCCTTGCATATTTGCAATACGTAGATGTTATGTTTTCTATATTTACCCCAATAGCTGCATTTAAGAGCTTCCTTGCGCACCTTAACGCTCTCCATCCTGCATTCACCATTGAAATGGAGCAGTCTAACAAACTCCCTCTCCTTGCCATGATAGTTGAGAAATCCACTAATGGGTTCTGTACTAGATCAGCACGTAAAACCTTTGCTGAGAATAACTAAAGCTTTGTAAGTTCGGTTGCTTAAAATTTACTATAATTTTATCTTGTTATCAATCTCGCATTATTGACAAAGAAGGGAAATTGAAAATTGGGCAATTGGTCTCTTTGTAGGAACATATTGGGCAGCAGGGTGGCACACTGGTTAGCACTGCTGCCACATAGTGCGAGGTATCCGGGTTCGATTCCCGGCTTGGATCACTGTCTGTGCAGAGTCTGCATGTTCTCCCCATGTCTGCGTGGGTTTCCTCCAGGTGCTCCGGTTTCCTCCCATAGTCTGAAAGGCGTGCTGGTTAGGTGCATTGACCATGCTAAATTCTCCCTTAGTGTACCTGAACAGGTGCTGGAGTGTGGCGACTAGGGGATTTTCACAGTAACTTCATTGCAGTGCTAATGTGAGCCTACTTGTGACGCTAATAAATAAACTTTAAAACATAAGAAATAGAAGCAGGAGTAGGCCATTTGGCCCTCAAGCATGCTCTACCATTCAATTAGATATTCTGCCACAATGTAATTTTCCTGCACCGTCCCAATATCCCTTAATGTCTTTGCTGTCTAGAAATCTATCGATGTCTGTCCTGAACATACTCAATGACAGAACCTCCACAGCCCTCTGAGGTAGAGAATTTCAAAGATTTATCACCCTCCAAGGGAAGAAATTCCTCCTCATCTCAGTCCTAAACGGCCTACCTCTTATCGTGAGACTATCCACTATTCTACACCACTCCTTATTTTCCCTCCAACCAGAAGAAACATCCTTCCTGTACATTCAGAAAACCCATAGTACAGGCTATTTGCTTAAGAGCTGATAAGGCACCAAGACCAATGGGATGTAGCTAAGAATATTGAGGGAAGTGGGAGTGGAAATTGCAGAGGCCCTGTGCATAATTTAAGGGTTCAATTTAGGAATTAGAGGCAGAATTCTCTGTTTTCAGGCTAAGTGCCCACGCCAGCGGGAAAACGGGAGTGTTTCCTGCTGGCACTGGCAGCGTCTGTCAGGTGGGATTCACCCACCTGAAAGATGCAAATGAGCTCATCTTCGGGAACCTGCTGGTCAGCCCCTTTCACCCCCCCCCCCCCCCCCCCCCCCCGATCTCTGTGCTTGCAGACAGGCCAACCTTCCCCCAAAAAAATGAAATGGTGACCCACCCTCAATGAAGAGTGACATCCTCTGCTGTCTCTGGAGACAAAGTAGAAATTAATTAAGCTATCAATGAAGCCTTTTTCAAAGCACCGCACTTATAAATTTACAGAGATTATGGACGAGACTTTACAACCTTGCTTGGGCGAGACCAGAAATTCCCGCCTGAGGTCAACGGAGATTTCCATTGTTGAACCTTCGCTTGCGCTGATTCTGTGGTGGGCGAGGTGGTAGAGTTCCAGCTCAGAGGTTTCCAATGGGATCGAGAAGGTTTTGAATGTTTCAGCTTGCTAGCAAAGCTCAGACTTCAAGTCAAAGCTGTGAGAATACACTAGAGCTCACTGCACAGCCGGTGCGGAATGGAACCCATCCCCCTCCCCCCACCCAACATGAAAATGACATTCACTCCCTATCAGAGATCTTCAAAGTGGTCTGCTCACACCTACAGCTTCTGACAGGGGAAAAGGAAAATCTCTGCTGCAGAATGAAGTGCTGCAGTGATATTACAGGCTGCCAGGTAACCAGGGGGCATGGAGATTAATGTGAGCTGACTACTTCAAAACTTTCGCAGTTGACAGGTGGGAATGAAGATGTTGATCATGTGGCTGCCTGAAATCACCATGTCAGGCATGATCCTCGGGTCCACCAGGACTAGAAGGGGCAGTCCAGCCATGAGACCCTCATCCCGGGAGAGAGTAGCGAAGTCCACCCCTTGCCCTAAGCCCTCCCAACCCCAAGGACCCTTTTTAGGGCCCTTCCTCTGCAGCCTGGCAGTAGCAGAGGGAAAGAAAAGCCACTGGACTTGCCTCCTTGACCCACCCTCGGGGCCCAAGGTGCTAGGCCAGGCTGACAGTGCCAGGATGCCAGGGGCTGTACATCATTGGCATTGCCAAAGCACGTGGGGGTGTGAGGCAGAAGGAGAGCCTGATTTTGGGGGGTGGGGGAGGGAGGTCTGACAGGGAACGGGCCTGAGTGGAGAGTCTGAACGGGGTCCTAAGTGGAGTCTGAGGAGGGAGGGAGAATGGGGGGGATCGGGTCACCCACATGTCTGTGTGGTGTGGAGGGGGTGATCCATGATTTTAATGGTGGGGAGGTAGGATGCCCCTCTTTTCTGAGTCTTGTTGGTGCTCCTGTGTCCATGCTGAGTGATTCCTAGCACCGAAGCCCATCCAGTGCAGTTCTCACTGGGGGATCCAGGTGCATGGCATGGAATGATAAATGGGCCATCAAACTCACTGTTTTACAATTAGTAGGTTGCATAATTATCGGGTTGCAGCCCGCTATGGGTGGGAACCCGATCAGGGCCGTCAGGGCGGGTCGAGGGAATCCCGACAACCATCACATCTGTCAGGAATTCCGATTGTTGGCTGGCACCCCATTCAGTGGGGCATCAGGATTCCCGCCAGCCATCTGAAGTCGGTAATTCCACCCCTAGATTGTTGTCTGCAAGGGAAGCATGTGCAGGGCTTCAGGGAAAAGGTGGGAGAGTGGCACTAGGTAATTTGATCCGATGGAGAGCTGGCACAGAGGCTGAAAGGCCTCCTTGGCTGTAACTATTTTCTTGCAAGAGATGAAAATGGGGAACTAAAAGCATATGTAATACATAAGGATTTTTTGTTTGTGCAATGTTAACCAGTAACAGGTTTTAAACCGCATTTGGGCAACTAAACTGATCAGGAGTTTAATTTTTTTTTCTGAAAAAAGGAACAAAATAGCTGCTGTAAATCTGAAACTGAAACAGCTTGAAACACTCAAGGTCAGGTAGCATCTGTGGAGAGCACAGGGGGGCTAATGTTTGAGGCATTTTTGCCTTTATCCAAAATACTACACACAACCCCATAGGAGGAAGCACAAAGAATGGACTACACATGAACTGAATTATTGGAAGGGTCATAAAAATGAACAATGTATAAATGAATTGATCAGCAGTCTTTCTTATCCTCAACATTTTCAACCCCAAGTTGTGTTTACCATCGGAACTCAGCAGTGTGAATCATGTATAGCAGGTCAAAGCCTGCACCCTGTCCCCTTATTGCATTTTAGTTATTGCAATGGTGAGCATCATTTGTTTATTGATGTATCCTGGCTGCTGCTGTTCACATGGGAGTAAGCAGATGTCCTGAAGCATGGAGAATTAATTGAATTATTCAATCTGGTTCAATGTCCATTAAAATTAAGTTCTAGAATGTGTTTGTTTTTAAAAGCAGTTTTCCCATGACCATACAGGAAGTTTTTTTTTAAAACTTAGTGGGTAGAAAAAGACAAATTACACATGGAAATTATACACTGGTGTATTATTATGTTACCTCCCA
This sequence comes from Mustelus asterias, assembly GCF_964213995.1. Lineage (NCBI taxonomy): Eukaryota > Metazoa > Chordata > Chondrichthyes > Carcharhiniformes > Triakidae > Mustelus > Mustelus asterias. The sequence goes on along the minus strand of NC_135806.1, from coordinate 82,832,609 downwards.
AATAGTTCAAATCAGCACACAGCTGAAATTCTTGGCCTAGGAAATGGTTCTGTAGAATGGCATCAATTTGTTTGAAGTATAGATACAAAATATAGAAGAAATAGAGAGGATATTAGAATGCTAGTCATTCTGTTATTTGTGATCTTTGGGAAACTACTGCATAGTTATCTACATTTTGCATTTTCTCTACACTAAACTTCACAAGTTAGCTGATTGAAAAGCTTTGTCTTTTAACAAATGTACATTTTTTAAAGGCTGTAGTTTAACTTTATTTAAAAGTATTAGCTTGCATGGAAGTTGAGTTAGTACCCTGCAGAGCTCTTTAACATTTATTCTAGGTTACATTTGCACACCAGCTCCTTTTTCAATGGGGTGCTTTGGAAAAACATGTTGCAGCCATGAATCGTTTTCACTCAATGTCAAACGTTTACTGGTCATAGCAGAACAAGAAAATCAGAAATTCCATCAGATGTGTACTGTCTATAAACTCCTGACATCTACTTCCATTGCAGCTTATACTGATTGAACTTGAGAGCTATATGTTTATAACAATACATTCATGCTACAAATTGTTTGCCAGTATGACATCAAAATCACTTGGTGCCAATGCTGAACTTGTGGTATAAATCAGCAACTAGGCCCCAAGCTAACCTGAAGTGAAGCAGAATGAGACTACCTCCTCTTGATCAGAGCCTGATGCCAAATTAAGACTGCATTTACAATGTAATAGCAGGGTTTGGCAAAATCAAATGCTTTGCACTGAATCTAAAGCAGGGGCATGCATGCACCTTAAGAATGGAGAAAGAAGCTTGCATTACACCTTTCACATCCTCAGGAGATGCCAACCACTTCACAAACAGTCGCAGTGTTGTCACTTAGGATTTTAGGCAATATGATGGCCAATATGCACGCAACCAAATACCATTAACAGCAATGAGATGAATGAAAGGTTGATCTGTTTTCAGTGTTGTTAGTTAAGGGAAGCATATTGGCCTGACATTGAGAAAAAACTATATCCTGTTCTGCAAAAAAGTGCTTTGCCTTCCACCTTAACAGAGCTACATAGAAAGTACAGCAAGCGGGAACAGTCCATGTTGGTGTTTGTTGTCCACATGAGCCATAGTCCTAATTACTGAACCTGCACTGTACCCATATACCTATCTAACCTATTCCGAAATGTTGATATAATCTCTGCTTCAGTCACCAAATTCTTCAGAGAATATAATCTGGTTTTGCTTCCACTGGGAAGATCAAGTTGTAATTAAATGGTAGATTTTCAGTGGCTCATGAAAATTGCTCTCTTCTTCAGGAACCATGTCGCAAAAATTACTTTGTATGAATGGCCCGTTGTGACATTAGTTCTGTATGTAATATACATCTATATATCTTGAAAGTATTTCGTTTCTCTGGGAGAGAAAGCTGCTCCTGATGGACACTTTCATTGGTGAAAGAGGAGGTGACATTTGTTCAGAGATTTGTTTGTTGTTCACTTCATCGCCAAAAAGATTTCAGACCTGAGAAGAATGCAGCAAAAGTGGAGCTGGGGCATGATGGAGAGGAAAATGGTAAAAGGAAGTGACTGGAATAGAAAAAAATGAGCACATGAACTTATCCAAAATGGCTGCTTACAATCAGCTGTTTGGAAACATTACTACCTAGAGGACTCACCAAGGCTCCAACATAGCTCAAGCTGCTAACACAAAGCCACCCGTGCTCAGTGCTTATTGGCCTCATGCTCACTGGACAAAACTCTGCCTCTTTTAATTGGTGTGCTAGGACTGACTATCAATTTTACGGGCTGTTTTCTGCAACGTTGCTTAGAACAGTATTCAGAATAATCTGGGGAAATGGTAGTTGTAAATACTGATTCTTAGTTGTAGTCCAATAAATTCCACAAACGCAAAAACTTTAGTACTTCACAAATGCATACTGGCCAAGTTGCCATAGTCAGTTTTAAGATGTGAAGCATCAGGATTCATGGGTGTAACCAGTTTACACAAGATCAACTGCCCTATCAACAAGTTAATACAGGTGAGTGCTACATTTATAGGCGGTGCTCCTAAGACTGGAGGTGTGGTATAAAAACAGCTTGATAGTGCTTCAAGAGTTTCTTAAAGTAAGATTATTGACGCAAGTAATTTTGAGACTGATGATGTATTGAAATTTACTTTAAAAAATCTTGGTAATTTTCTTACATACGCTTCCTGTTTTGGGAAGTCACTGGGCACCCACAGTAAGTACTTCTTCCATTTGGTGATTAGGTCCTAGGGATAGTTTTTCAAATTGATCAGAATATTCTGAAATTTGTTCTGGCTTCAATGAATCAGTAACTCCTATTCTTGCTGCCCATTGTGAAGTGCTTCTGCTGTTTGTTACATGAACAAAAAAAATGCAGCAGCTGAAGTGGTTCATTTTTAAGTGTTTAATTAAATATCTCTAGGTAATTTATTTGTGGTAGAAAATAGATGACTTTAATTCTTGACGTTCAGCCATTGAAAAGGAACAGGGATGTGAAATGGTAATCTGAATTATTTTTTGCTGGTATTTTAGTACTTGGATGTACTTATCTTCCCTCTCCAACCACTTATCCAGCATTCTATAAATATACCTATATGTTCCCCAGTAATTTGTTCTGCTACAGTGTACTGTAGCTGGGGGAGGGGTATTCTGAAGGTAATAATGTCTTGCAGTATACAGGCATTAAAAATTGCAACAAGTTTCAGACTCATCGGTAAGATATACACAGGTGCTGAACGGAGTTAAAAGATATCCTGACCATTTCCTAATGAATATGCCTGTGTCATTAGCCGATTTCTAAATGGATCCTAAAATTGGCTTTGGCATTTCTGGGTTAGTTAGGAAGACAAATATATATATATAATTTATACTCCTCATTGCTATTCAGTGACCTTGATTTGAAAATGTTCACATGGACATCAGGAAGGACAATGTCATTCTGGGTGAATAGTCAACTGGCACTGTCTGGGTCACATTTTAAAAAAAAACATTGCTTCTTTGATGAGGTAGTGGGGGAGTTGAAATCATAGCCCAGCATTAAACAATGCTTTTTTTGAGGGAAAACGAGTCTCAGATTGTGGTAGAGCAGTTCATTCTCCACAATTTGTGTATAACAAAAAATACATTTTGTCCCCATCAGTGGTCTTGAAATCATTCTTCACTTTCCAAAACTTATGACCTTTCTAGCTATTTCCATTCTTCTCTCTTACAGACCTTTATCCTTCAGTCTCCCAGACAGGACAGATAGATACTGTTACTATAATCTCTCAGGTACTGCAGCCTTTAAATGGCCCACCACAATTCTTTTTCTTGTTGTTCACAACTAGAAAGCAAAATGATGTCATCACAGTAATGGGCCACTTGTGGGGTAACCATGGGAAGATAGCTTCTTATCATAAGCCTCTTGGTAGGGATGCGATGAGGTTCCGATGCTAAATTCTTAAGATGATCCTAATTCTTCCTATAGGTTTCTCCTCATTTTGTTCTACCTGCAGACTTCATTTTGTTTTCTCTTTCTAGTAGCTGCATGCATACAAAATAACCTGTAGAGTGTATCATCAGACTAGCAACATGAAACTTTCTCAGCTGTCATGAGTTTCATCCATTCATCATCTAATAGTTGTCCCCTAAGAAAATTAGAAGAGATTGGAAAAACTTTCAACAATGCTTTCTCCCCATCTATAATTTTGATTAAAAGCAATTGAGGTGGCAAAATGCTGCATCATTAATTCTGATAAAAGCCTGCTCGTCATCTTTTCTGAATAAAGATAATTTCTTCCTTGTAATTTTTATTTGCTTTTTCAAGCTGTGAAACTTCCTTTGAATCCACCTGATTTTTAAACTATTCTTCTTCTGTCAATTATGTCTTCAGTGAACTATGTCATCTAAATTTTCATTTGAGTAATTGTATTCAATTTACTTCATTTTATTTTTTGTTTAATTCCTACATACATTTTATAATGTAACCCTCCTCATACATTCCATAATGTCACCCTTTTGTGTATGTTCTCTGTGCAATCATTTTAATGTTAATGTAATGATCTAGTTTTAATTTGTAACGTTGATAATTTGCATAAAGACCATTTGAGTAATTCCATCAACCCTATGTACTACTCATGTATCTGGTGTGTTCTCTAACTTTGAGCCTGACATTTTTCTAAAGGATTTTTCAGTGTATTTTCATTTGCTGTGAGTAAAGCATTAGTTCTATGCATTGCTTGCTCTGCCTTTGGATGAACTCTTATTACAGATGAATTTCTAGAATGGTTAAAGCTGTTGGTAACTCTGTTGCTTGAACACTGCATGAGCTTGCCCAGTGATAATTCTTTGTCTATTTAACTTTCAGTGCATGACTTTACAAAATGTTAGAGTGAATGAATATGTGAAGCAGGGTATTTTGTGGGAAAACTTTTTATGCTTTGTGAGAAGTTGTTCAAATGTGTCTTTTAAAAATTGCCTTCAATTGAGGATCTAGGTTACTTTGTTTTGCTTTCTTCTATTTCATTTTTGGTCAAATGGTTGGACTTTTCCAAGGTGGATTTAGAATACTCTAACCTAGAAATGTGTTCTGCAGGAAAAGCAGAAAATGCTGGAAATATACAAAAGTCTATCAGCATCTGATGTTCTGAATTGTGCCCTTTTGTCATAAAATCCTGTCAGATAAGTGAATGCATACCTAAAGGTGATGCTTGTAACTGCTAGCCATATTTTCTAAGTGATTTCTGATGGATATAAATTGATCCTCAGAATTTTGTTACAACTTAAAGAACTGACAGGTTTATAATCACTATTTAACCTTCAGTTTTACTCAGGATAACTCGGTTGATTCCAGCAGTAGACAAAACATTGCCATTTGAAATCATGCCCAAAGATAGTGAGGTTAGAGTCACTTTTGAGTAAAGATGAAGCTTTACTTGAAGCTGTAATAAATCGAGGAAAGAAGAACAAAAGTGGCCTTCATTGGGCTATGGTTGAAGATAGCATTGTGAAATCCTGCCTCCAATTGAACAAAATAATGAATAGCCCAAGAATATTTTCTTTTGCATATGGTGACATCAGTTAGATATTTACTGGCTAAGTGAGTTTTGATCATCTCTAGTTGATATCCTATAGAGTTACACTGCTACTTCAGAGATATTAAACTCACTTTTATCTCTGATAAACCTATGGTAGGACAGATTTGTATGAAATAAACCAGTCACTTGGTTATTGTTGGAACAGTGCAAATTGATGGAATTTTGATGGGGGTTCTATGATATCCCACTCAAGGTCAATGTAAACTTTAGAGGAACAATCCGGGTTTCCACTAATCTTGAATTAAAGTTAGTGAAAAATTGGGAGAATGCTTTTGATTGCAGTTAAGGGTGACATTGATCTGTGTTTAAATATAAAAACACCATAAACATCCAATGCTGGTAACATTTTCCTAGTGAAGAAAAAAGGGATCAAGTAGAATCCAGAAGCAGGACCTACAGTTTTGTAAAAATGTCAGCTTTAGACCAGTGGTAGCACTGATGCAGGGCTGCACTCTGAGGAGCTGTCTTTCAGATCAGATATTAAACCAAGGTCCTATCTGACCTGTAAGCAATCCCGCAACACTATTCTGTAGAAGAGCAGGAAGTTCTCCCCAGAATCATGGTCAATATTTATCCTTCAGCCAACACTAAAACAGATTATATGGTAATTAAATCATTACTCTTTGAAGGACCTTGCAGGGCGTAAATCGGCTGCTCTGTTTCCCTATATTACATTTGTTTTTTAAAAACTAAGTTGACTGTAAAGTGCTTTGGAATGTCATTAGGTCATGAAAGCTGCTATATAAATGCAGGTGTGTTTTTGCTTTTTGGCTTAATATCCTATTTTGTATTCTGGAGGTCACATTATAGGAAGGTTGTGAACACATTGGAGATAGTCCAGAAGAGGATTACAAGAAGGGTTCCAGGGATGAGAATAGATTGGAGTTATGAGGATAGGTTGGAGAGGTTGGAACTGTTCTCCTTGGAGAGGAGAAGTTCAAGAGAAGATTTTGATGATGGTGCTCAAAATCATGAGGGATCTAAACAGAGTAGATAGGGAGAAACTGTTCCCACTCGTAAAAGAATTGAGAACAAGAGTGCACAAATTTAAAATGATTTGCAAAAGAAGTAAATGAGATGTGAGAAATTTCAAACAACAAATTCGGATCTGGAATGTACTCCCTAGAAGTGTGGTGCAGGCAGGTTCCATTGAGGCATTCCGGAGGGCATGAAATGATTTTTTGAATGGAAACAATATGCATAGCGATGGGGAAAAGACAGGAGGATGGCACAAAGTCATAATGCTCAGTTGAAAAGCTCGTACAGACATGAGGGGCTGAATAGCAATTCTTCTGCACCAGAACAAATCTGTGATTTGTGTATTTGCTTCTACCAGCTCTCCAAGCAATGTATTCCCAATCATAACTTAAACGTAAAGGATTTTTTCATTATTTGCAGATAGACACAATCATACTAATTTCATCTTACAGATCAGAGAAGGTTTATAATAAAATGTTCCAGCTCTTTTAAGTAAGCAATCCTATGCAATCACCTTTGTCAATAATGAAACTGCTACAAGATCATGTAACAGTTTCTATTTTGTAGAAATAGCCAAAAATATTAAGATATCCCATGGTTCCACTTAAAATAGTGCAAAATTGAAACCTTTTCCGTTCATTGTCATAGAAATATTCTTGGGCTACTGAATGAATTGCATAGTTAAACTATGTTTGCTGCAATAACTGAATTAGTTTATTATCTTTTGGGTTGTTCAGATACCTGAGGCATGATTTTCAGTATGTCTAAATAGAAATTATGAATTTAATTCTTTAAAAATGTTGAAGATCAATTCAGAAGCTGGAAGCAGAAACATTTCCACATTTTGTTCTTGTCCCTAAAAGTATGTATAAAGGACACATTTACAGTTCTGCAAATAATGGAATAGTTCAAGTTTTTTCATTGATCGAATTGATTAATGAATTTCAATTTTGTGTGCTTGTGTACTCATTCACTAATTACTTTTCTTTTCAAATTTACACTTTTATATAGGCTGGTCTAGCAGGAGCTCCAGCCAGAGCTGTATCAGCAGTAAAGAATATGAATCTGCCTGAAATGCCTCGAAATATTAACATCGGAGATATCAGCATAAAAGTGCCAAACCTGCCCTCATTTAAATAAAAAAAATATACTCCACTTCCAGTTTGGGATAGTTTCAGAAAAGGTTTACCATGTAATTGTCTACCAAATAAAAATATCGAATTAGTATTGAAAAGTACGTTGGGAAATTTTATTCTGAATTGCACCAGTGAAACAAAAAAAAATCATTTGTGCTTGATTTGTTTTAAATCTGATCAGTTTCCTTTGTAATGTCACATTTACAGCTACATTCCGGTGCTCTATGAAGTGACTTTTATTGTGTGCTGGCTGCTATTTAAGATAACTTATTTAAGATGATGGTGACTTTGTACATTCTATGCTGTTATAACTATTCTTTGTATATCTGATGGATTCCATATAAACAGTAAAGCAAACACTGACTATTTTTGGGATATTTGTATTTATTTAGAAGTGTTGTATAGGAGCCAAAGAAGCTAGTATGATAAATTTTTCAGTTGCAGTGTTTTGGTGGCTTAAAGATAAATGAGTTTTATCAGAACTTCAAATGTGCAAGTTATATCATCCTTTCCAGTCTAAGACTTATTGCAGAATCCAGCTTCAACAAGCCAGTCAATTACGATATTTTGCTGATGATCTATTCATGATAACATTTGTGTGTGCTTATGGTTAATGTCAGCAGCCTTGGGCAAGGTTAAGACAGACATCATCATGGAGTTTGGCACTCGTGTTTAAAACACAATATAATCAGAACAAAGTTATTTTTTTTAAAAGTCGTTTTTTGGCTTGCCCGGGATGGAAAGGATAAAAGTCATCTCAAGTACTAATAAACACTGGTTTATGACCGATACTTGCACGTTTGATGTTGTAGGTTTGACCTGTAAGCTGAGTTGTTTAATTTTTATAATGGAAATGCTAGTCCATTGAGCACAATGTTAACCCTATGCATTACTTGTAAAAACATCGAACAATTGTGAAATATTTATTGTTTAGAAGTATAACATGTATTTATGACTGGAAGATTACTTGAAGTTATTGGAAAAGCATTTACAAATTACTTATAATCAGGTGAGAAAGAGACTTAAATACTTAACTGAAAGGGAATAATTTGAGGAATATTTGCATAGGTGTAATTTGCAGTGTCCAGTTATGGGACTAAATAACACAGCTTGTAATGATTTTCAGATCAGCATATTTACAATCTAGGAAGAGCATTAATTTAGTTTTAAATTTAATTTCAATAGAATATATGTTAAGTAGTGAGTACATTGATGGTGTTCAGCAAAGCAAGCAGCTGTAATTGTTATAATTTTTATTTCATGATTAATAAAGTTGTAGTTTTTTTTCCCTTGATGGTTTGCAATCTGAAGTTACTGGCATCCACCTTTGCGCAACATCTCTGGAAATACAAATGCAAAATACTGCTGATGCTTGAAATCTGCAATACAAACATATGTTGGAACTACTCAACAGATAGCATCTGTGGTGAAAGAAACCGTTAACATTTCAGCTTGATGATGGTTATTTTATTATTCCAATATGATTTAGGAACTATAACTTCATGTGTACGTACACTTAAACATCCAGAATGCCACACCACTCTACTACACTACAGGCTGGGTATCAAACTAACAGGGCAACAAGGGTTGGACGTGAGCTGAAAGGAAAGTGGCAGAGCACAAAGGAAAGGGGACATGTCCTCTTTATGTCCGACCCCAAAAACCTAACAATGTATCAGAACGCACCACATGGCGCAATCCAAGAAATACATTTAATGAAGCTTCAGCATTTGAAAGTGTTCTGGGAGATACAAGTCATAACATGGCAGTAGCAGGTATCCATAAGTAAATCCAGGGAGGTTTTCAGAGCAGAATGACCTACTCCTGCTCCTAAGTCCTATGTTCCTATTTTAAACTAATATAATTGCAATGTCTAGTCAATTCAAAGTATGTTGGTTCCGCTGGCCAGCATTTTTTACCCATCTCTAATTACCCTTAAAGTGATAGTGCGCTGCCACCTTGAACAGTTCCCCTCAAAACAAATTATAACATTCTATTACCTTTCTGAATTACTTGCTCTACCTGCATACTAGCTTTTGCATGCACCAAGACACCCGGATCCATCTGCAGTTCAGAGCTCTGCCATATTCCAACATTTAGAAAATATGTTTTTTTATCCATCCTGTCAAAATGGACATTTTTCACATTATAATCTATTTGCCAGATCTTTGCTCACTCACTTAACTAATCTATACCTTTTGTAGCCTCCTTGTGTCCTCTTCACAGCTTAATTTCCTACCTATCTTCGTGTCATCAGCAAACACTGTTGCTACTGTGCATCAGTGAAGGGAGAAATGAATGTTTGTGAATAAGGTGCCAATCAAGTGGGCTGCTTTGCCCTGGATGTTATCAAGATTCTTGAGTGTTGTTGGAGCTACACTCATCCAGGTAAGAGGAAAGTTTTGGGAAGTCAGGAGGTGAGTTACCCGTTGCAGGATTCCTAGCCTCTAATGTGCTCTTGTAGCCACACAGTATTTATATGTCTGGTCCAGTTAAAGTTTTGGTCAAGGGTAATTCCCCAGGATGTTGATCGTGGGGAATTCAGTGATGGTAATGCCATTAAATGTCAAGGCAAGTTGGCTAGATTCTCTCTTGTTGGAGATGGTCATTGCCTGGCACTTGTGTGGTGTGAATGTTACTTGCCACTTGTCAACCCAAGCCAGGATATTGTCCAGATCTTGCTGTGTTTGGATGTGGACTGCTTCAGTATCCAAAGAGTTGCAAAAGGTGGTGAGCATTGCGCAATCATCAGTGAACATCCTGCTTCTGAATTTATGATGGAAGGGAAGTAATTGTAGCAGCTGAAGGTGGTTAGGCCTAGGACACTACCCTGAAGGTCTCCTGCAGTGATGGCCTGGAACTGAGAAAATTGACCTCCATCAACCTCAACCATCTTTCTTGTGCTCGGTATGACTCCAACCAGTGGAGAATTTTCTCTCTCTGATTCCCATTGACTCCAGTTTTGCCTGGGCTCCTTGATGCCAAGCTCGGTCAAATGCTGCCTTGCATGCAGTCACTCTCATCTCACCTCTGAAGTTCATCTTTGTCCATGTTAGAACCAAGTCTGTAATGAGGTCAGAAGCTGAGTAGCCCTGGCGAAACATCAACTGAATGTCGTTGAGCTGGTTATTGCTAAGCAGGTGCCAATTGATAACACTATTAATGACCCCTTCCATCACTTTACTGATGATTAAAAGTGGACTGCTGGGTGATAATTGTCTGGGTTGGATTTATTCTTTTTGTGTACGGGACATACCTGTGCCATTTTCCACGTTGCTGGGTAGATGCCAGTGTTGTAGCTGTACTTGAATAGCTTGACTAGGGGCACCGCAAGTTCTGGAGTGCAAATCTTCAGTAGTATTGCCAAAATATTATTGGGCCCATAGTCTTTGCAGAATGCAGTACCTTGAGCCACGTTTTGGTCATGTGTGGAGTGAATCGAATTGGCTGAAGACTGCTGTCTGCGATGCTGGGGATCTCTGGAGGAGGCCGATATTGACCATCCGCTCGGCATTTTTGGCTGAAGATTGTAACAAGCTCTTCAGCCTTATCTTGTGCACTGATATGCTGGGCACCCCCATCATTGAGGATGGGGATAGTTGCGGAGCCTCTTCCTCCAGTGAGCTGTTTAATTGTCCTCCACCATTCACAACTGGATGTCGCAGGACTGCAGAGTTCAGATCGGATCCATTGTTTGTGGAATTAAATAGAGAGAAGTCAGCCTGAATTAGTGCCAGAGAGAAACAAAGTGAACTGCACAATAATGAAATGGCCGCCATTGTAGCAATGAACTCTCAACTCCACCTCAATATGAATTGGGAGGTTAAGGATATCATTGTGGTATTTAAGATGTTTAAACATAATGCAGATTGACAGTCACCTGTTTTCTAAAGGGAACGAGTGAAGAAGAAAGGGTCAACTGTATGTTTTTGTGGCAGATGAGAAAGATATAGATTTGTTTAATAGCTGGAAGATTATTGAGGATGATGGTAAAAGCCCAAAGTTATTGAAAAATTCAACACACCTCTCCAGTCAAAGTCAGACCATCAGATCCACCGATATAAATCTCAAAGTCTGAGGCAAGAACCAGATGTGCCTGTTACCAATATCTTAATGAGATTGAGAAATGAAGAAAACTGTAAATTCAAAGAACAGATGAAAGGCTGATAAATCAGCTCATTTGGGGCTCTTTACACCCTGATGTGGAAAAAAGCTTTGATTAGAAAGGACAAGCTCACAACATTGCAGGCTGTTGACACTGCTGGGGCACATGAAGCCAGGAGTAGACAGATGAAGATGCTGACTATCCAAACTGATAACTTTTAGTTAAGTCTGGGGAAAGGCAGCAGTGTAAATGCAGTGAACCAGCATAAAGAAATGCACACCAGATCGAGAAAGATGTGCAAAAGCTGTGGATGACCATGCGAGTTCACTCATACATGGGTTCCTCATACAAATCAAACTGCTGAACTTGTGGAAAGCAAAATCACTGAGAAAAGATGTGCAGAACAAAGAAAGATGGTGGTAAAAGAGTGGCAAAGCAACAGGGCCAATGAAAAAGAAAAGAATCCAAAACATCCATATCTTGGAAGAAGATGTGTATGAGGATAGAAAACATAAAACAGCATGAAATTTCTGGATGTGACAGTTCCCAGAGAAAACAATTCACACAACCGTTCAGATCAGGAAGAAAGTGCAAAATAAACTCTCAGCCATATATCTGAAGCTGAAGCTTGATACTGGAGCACAGAGTATAACATCATCCTGCTCAGACTATACCAGAAAATCTCTCATGAAAAGTCAAAAGAAAATGGTTACCCAAAGGAAGCTGGTCTGAATTCGAGCAGCATCAGGCTTATGGGGAAATTGAAACTTGACAGCTAGGAACAATCCAATCCAAATGAAGATCTCGTCCAAATGTACCAAGATTGTTCTGATGAGACAGCTGGATGCTCTGAAGATTTCAAATATCGCATCATTATTGATCCAGAGAAACTTACCAGTAGAGTTAAAAAGACAGTTTGAAAGAGAGAGCTAAGAAATTGAAAAAAAGGAAGTGTTCACCAGAGTCTCACAACCTTCAGATTGGGTGAATTCCATCATTGTGAGAGGGAAGTCACATGGACGTCTACAAATTTGTCTGGATCTCAAAGGTCTTAATCAAGCAATAAAAAGTCTTCACTATCTGATTCCAACACTGGAAGAAATCTCACCAGCTCTGGCAGTGGCAACATTTCTCAGCAAATGTGATATCAGAAACAGATGCTGGAATGTTGAGCTTGACAAGCAATCTGTGTTATTGATAACATTCAACACACCCTTTTAACAGTATGAATTTCTACATCTACCTTTTTGTCTGACTGACCCAGGATGCAGAAAGGCGAGACATACAAGAGATGTAAAGGAGAAGTCAGCCCAGCTGATGATATCTAGATCCATGGTGTAGAATTGTAGCTGGAAGAGATCATGGGAAGGATTTTCCCGCCGTGCTCGCCCCAAAACCAGAAAATCCCATCCGAGGTCAACGGATCTTTGCATGGTCCAATTTCTGGCCTGCCAAAATTACCCCCCCCCCCCCCCCCCACCATGACTCCCACTTATATGAAGCCATGGAGAAAACCAGGAAAATTGGAATCAAGCTAAATGCAGACATATACTCGAGTTGGAAAAGTAGTAAAGGTAATCAACAACAGCAGCAACACCACCAACAAGTGAGACAATATCAACAGCATTACCAACTAGTGGTGTGACTTCAGCAACATCACCAGCAAGTGACACATCAGCAATCTTATCAAATGCTTTTGAATTCTGGAGAACTGTACCTGTGCTACCATGTCCCTTACCCAGGCTCCAGCACACTCATGCCTGCTATCTCACCACATATAGATCCCACCTCTGCTCTGTCCTCTAAGATATCTGAACTGGTGGTTGAACATGTGGAATTAAGAGACATTGCTGTGTCTTCATCATTCTTCTTGGAGTTCCTCCACTGACTGGCCAGGTTGTACCTCTTTGATAACTGAAAGGAAGAAGACAAAAGGGTAAGATGAGCAAGCAGAGGGTGGAAAGTAACAGTTGCATGCTGACACATTCTGCAGCTTGTAAATCAGAATGGAACATGGGCTGAGGGGCAAGTGGGATGTGTGAGAATGAGAATTATATATGAGGATATGGTCAGCTTTGATGGTTTCAGCCTTGTTTCTGGGCATGTGGAAAGTGTTTCTAGGCCCTGAATGTTGGGAAGAGAGAAGGTGAAAGGGCTGGTGTTACGTCTTATTGCTTGCCTAGGAAGGTGCTGTAGAAAGGGTGGGGAATGTTGGAGATGCTTGATAAATGAACCAGGGTTTCATAGCAGGAATGGTCGCTCCAGAATGCTAAAAATAGAAGGAAGTGGAAGATGTATTCAGTGGTGGCATCATGCTGAAAATGGCGGAAATGACAGAGGATGAACTATTAAATGTAGTGGCTGGCAGGGTCAAAGGTAAGGACCCTGTAACAGTTATGAGCGAGAGGGGAAGAGGTAAGAGCAGAAATTATTTGGTAAATGTAGACAAGAAACATCTACTGCAAAGTAAATTGGTGTCAGAACAATGGGAGATATTCAAAAAGGAGATAGAGGATTCAGAGGTCTTGTGGCTCAATGGATAGTGTCCCTCTGTCTGAGCCAAAGCTCTGGGTTCAATTCCCACTCCAGGACTTGGTGGTAAAGGAAGGTGAGTTTGTAACTTGTCCAAACAGATTGAGTAAATCCTTCCAGACATGTCAACAGCAGTTGGTAAAGGCAGGAGAGATTCCTGGTCAGCCATGTGATGAAGGGAAATTGGAGTATCTGCCATCATTATCCATAGCTCTTATGCATGTAAGTATAAGTGTATGTTGCCACAGAAACTTAGACTCCTTGTGGGAGGCTGGCTGGCTCAGTTGGCTGGGCAGCTGGCATGGTTCAGATTGGTGTCAACAGGATGGGTTTAAATTCCCATTCTGGCTGGGGTGGATTTGTGTCCTGCCTCCTTGCACTAACTGTGCTGGATGTCATGGCAGTGTGGGTCGGACCTGTCTTCGGGCAAAGAATCAAGAACAAAAGGATTCAGAAAAAAGTTATCAGAAAGAAAAATTGTGAAACTCATACCTACACCCGCCTTGAATAACAAAGAGTAGAATAAAGCAAAAAGAAAGCTTATCAGATACTGAGAGAATGCCTAAAAGTGTATAGAAAATGCAGGGGGAAATTAAAAAGGAAATTAGGAAAGCAAAAAAAAAGAGAATCTCAAAGATGTTTTACAATTAGATCAAGAGGATAACCAGGGAAAGGGAAGAATCAATTTGATACCAAGAGATAACTTGTTTGTGGAAGTAGAAGATATCAGCAAAGTTCTTAATAGGTATTTTGTTTCTGTTTGAAAAGAGAGGGATAATGTGAACACTGTAGTTAAAGAAGAGGAATGTGAAATATTGGATGTGATAAACATAGAGTATTTAGCACCTTTGAATGTAGATAAATAACCAGGGCCAGGCTGCTAAGAGGAGCAAGGGAGGAAATAACAAGGCTCTGATCCTTATTTTCCAATGCTCTCTGGCTACAGGTGTGGTGCTGGAAGACCGCTGATATACTGCTGTATCAAAAAGCGAGAAGAGATAGGCCAGTCAGCCTGAACTCTAGTGAGAATATTACTGGAAAAAAATTTGGGGATCAGAATAAATCATTTAGAAAGGAAGGATTAATCAAGGATCTGTTAAAAGTTGTATCATTTTTTTATTCATTTGTGGGACATGGCGTCGCTGGCTGGCCAGCATTTATTGCCCATCCCTAGTTGCCCTTGAGAAGATGGTGGTGAGTTGCCTTCTTGAATCGCTGCCGTCCATATTTTGTGGGTGGACCCACAATGCCGTTAGGGAGGGAATTCCAGGATTTTGACCCAGTGAGTGCAAAGGAATGGCAATATATTTCCAAGTTGGGATGATGAGTGGCTTGGAGGCGAACTTGCAGATGGTGGTGTTCCCATTTATCTGCTGCCCTTGTCCTTCTAGATGGAAGCGGTCATGGGTTTGGAAGATGCTGTCTAAGGAGCTTTGGTGAATTGCTGCAGTGCATCTTGTAGATAGTGCACACTGCTGCTACTGAGTGTCGGTGGTGGAGGGATTGAATGTTTGTAGATGTGATGCCAATCAAGTGAGCTGCTTTGTCCTGGATGGTGTCAAGCTTCTTGAGTGTTGTTGGAGCTGCACCCATCCATGCATCTGGCTAACTTAATTGCATTTTTGTAGGAAGTAACAAGGAGGATCAATGAAGGCAGTACATTTCATATAATCTGCATGGATTTTAGCAAGATTTTTGACAACTTTTTGGAACTTGCAGTGGAAAGGGGAGGATCAGCTGTCATGGTCCATGTAGGTGCCAATAACAGGTAGAATTAGGGTGAGCAGCTAGGGGCTAAGTTTAAAAAGCAGAACCTCAAAGATAATCTCTGGATTGCTACCTGGGCCACAAGCAAATTGGTGTAGGGTAAATAAAATGAGATTTAAATGCATGCCACAAAGATTGGTGCGGGAGAAATGTGTTTCAGTTCATGGGTCTTTAGCTCTGGTACTGGGGAAAGTGGGTACTTTTTGGATGGTCTTCATCTGAGCCATGCTGGATCCAGTGTTCTGGCGAGTCATAACTATGGAGGTAGAGAGGGTTTTAAACAGGAGGCAAGGGATCAAGTTTGGGAAAATGTGATCAATTCAATAGAGAAGATAAGGCAAAAAAAAACAAGGTAGGAATAAGAGGAAAACAGAAGAATTAACAGCACAACAGAAATAAACATGTTCTGACCTGATAGTCATTACTAGAGACATGGCTGCAGGATGACAAAGACTGGGACCTGAATATTGAAGGGTACATGACATTTAGGAAAAAACAAGAAGTTAGGATAGGGTGGAGGGGTAGCTCTGTTAATTAAGGATTACACTGGTAAGTTTAAAGAGAGCTGACCTTCATTCTGGAGATCAAAATACAGAATCAGTTTGGTAGGGGTGAAAAAACGCAAAGGTAAGAAGTCATTTGTTAGCCTCCCTAACAGTGACCACACTATAGGGTGTGGTATACAGGGAGAAATAATGGGGGATTGTGTGGATGTTATAGTTACAATCATGGATGATTTTAATCTACATATAGATTGGACAAATCAGATTGGCAAGGGTGGTTTGGATGATGAGTTCTTAGATTGTTTTTGGGACTGTTTTTAAGAACAGAATGTTTTAGCACCAACCAGAGAGCAGGCAAAACTAGATCTGGCAATGTGCAATGAGACAGGATTAATTATTGATCTCGTTGAGAAGGTGCCTCTAAGAAGCAATGATCATAATATGTTTGAATTTCACATTCAGTTTGAGGAAAAGAGGAGTGAATTTTAAAACTAGTAATTTGGGCGGCACGGTGGTACACTGGTTAGCACTGCTGCCTTACAGCGCCAGGGACCCGGGTTCAATTCTGGTCTCGGGTCACTGTCTGTGTGGAGTTTGCACATTCTTCCGTGTCTGTGTGGGTTTCCTCTGAGTGCTCTGGTTTCCTCCCACAGTCCAAAAGACGTGCTGGTTAGGTGCATTGGCCATGCTAAATTCTCCCTTACTGTACCCGAACAGGCGCCGGAGTGTGGTAACTAGGGGATTTTCACAACAACTTCATTGCAGTGTTAATGTAAGCCTACTTGTGACACTAATAAATAAACTTTAAACTTTAAAACTTTTCTTCACTAGATCTTTACATATTGAAAATGTGGGGAGAAACGGCGATTTGGCTGATAGTCAAGCAATATTGAATTGGGTAATGAGTCTTTTTGCTTTCCATTTAGCGTTAGAAAACAGTGTCACAAGGATGGATGTGTTGGCCGACGAATGCCTGGACCATGGGGCAAGTCACATGATGAAATCCCCAGTAATACATTTAATCACACGTGGCAACCCTACTTGCCAAACATACTATATTGTGTTAAAATAAAACCTCCCACAGTCTAAAGATGTGCGGGTTAGGTTGATTGGCCACACTAAATTGACCCTAGTGTCAGAGGATTAGCAGGGTAAATATGTGGGTTATGGGAATAGGGCCTGGGTGGGATTGTGGTTGGTGCAGACTCGATGGGCCGAATGGCCTCCTTCTGCACTGCAGGGAGTCTATAAATAGTGTTTTAAACTTAAATAGGGCAATTATGAGGCCATGAAGACAGAGCTGGCTAAAGTGAACTGGGAAACTAGGTTAAGGGATAGGTCAGCAGAGATGCAGTGGCAGATATTTAAAGAGGTATTTCAGAATACTCAGAAATGATACATTCCAGTGAGAAGTACAGGCTCTAAGGGAGGGGAATACCATCATTGGTTAACTAAAGAAGTTAAAGATAGCATCAACTTGAAAGAAAAGGCGTATAATTCTACAGAGATGAGTGGCAGGTAGAAGATTGGACAGAATATATAGAACAGCATAGATTGACTGAAAGATTAATATGGAGGGGGATATTAGAGTATGAGAGAAAACTGGGTAGAAATATAAAAACAGATTAGCAAGAGTTTCTCCAGGTATTTAAAAATGAAAAAAGTGAAGTGAGCATTTATCCTCTAGAGAGTCAGAATGAGGAAATATTAATGGAAAATAAGAAAATGTCAGATAAATTGAACAGATATTTTGGCCAGAAATTTTCTGGCAGTTCTTGTAGGCAGGATCTTCCGGTCCTGCCGACAGCATACCCCCCACTATGGGTTTCCTAGTGATGGGGAATGGATTCATTGGGTAATCCCATTGAAAGTGGCGGGACCAGAAGATCCTGCTGCTGGCCAATGGCGGACTGCCTCCCGCCACCGCGGAACACTCTGTGGGGGCACGGAGAATCTCCTCCTTTGTGTCTCTCTTCACTGTAGAAGATGCAAATAACATCCCAGAACTGTGAATCAACAGGTGAAAGGGAGAAACTTAAAAAATATGTAATCACCAGGGAAAGGATACTAAGAAAATGATTAGAACTAAAAGTGACAAGTCCCCAAGTCCTGATGGACTTCATCCCAGGGTCTTAGAACATTAAAAGAAGTGGCTGCTGAGATAGTAAAATTTTCCAAAATGCCCTAGATTCTGGAAATGTCCTTTTGAATTGGAAAATAGTAAATGTGACTCCTCTATTCAAGAAAGGAGGGAGACAGAAAGCAGAAAATTGCAAGCCAGTTACCTTAACATCTGTCATAGTGAAATTTCTGGAATCTATTATTAAGAAGGTTATAACAGGTCACTTAGAAAATCTCAATACAATCAGACAGAGTCAATGTGGTTTTGTGAAAGGGAAATACCAATTTATTGAAGTTTTTTGAGGAAGTAGCAAGATATGTGGATAAAGAGGAACCTGTGTATGTGCTATTCTTAGATTTCCAGAAGGTGTTTGACAAGGTGTCACATCAAAGGTTACTACACAATAAGAGCTCATGGTACCCAAGCTGTACTGCCTACTTCTGTCAAATAAATTAAACCAAAAAAACTTCTAACCAAGGCTCCAGCCCTGAATCACTTTCTCTATGGCAACATGGCTGATGCCCAGAGAGATCCGGGAGGCCAGCGATCGGGGAGTGGGGGTTTGGAGGGGCAGCAGTGTGGAGTTGCAGTGCTGGCCAGCGATTGAGAGGCCGGCAGTGCGGGGCTACTGTGTGTGCGCCGATCTCCGCAGTGGCCTGCTCAGCGCGCTGATTTCCGTCTCTCCAGCGGAAATAGGCTCCACCCCCTGATTTTCAGAGGGAACCTTGCTAGGGCACTCTGCAGTGCTCAGAGTGTATGAGATTCATTCTGAAAATCCCACTAAAAAAATCAGCGGCAGTTACTCCAGTGTCCACACAAATTTAGAGTTTTTTTGGGAGAATCCTGGCCTATCTTTCTAAAGAATTTAACTAATCTCTCTACGGTTTCGCGGGCTCCATTACAAGCTTTGAAATGAATCATTCATTGTTCAAGTTGTTTTACTATCAACTCTAACCTTGCAAGACACAAGACAGACACGGGCTACTTTTTCAGGGTAATTAACCCGAAGCTAGTTTGAATTGCATTTATTACAGGGTTCTTTATCAACTTCTCAATCAGATGTTCCCATTCATCTGCAGTTAAAACTTTAATTCCTAAAACTAAAAGTTATATTTTAAAACATATAAACCACAAATTAGATTTTTACAGCAGTGGGTATAAATATTTGCCTGAAACATAAAACAGTAATAAAACATTATTGAGCAGTAATAACATTTTTTAGCTTAACCATATCTTCTTATGTTTCCAGTCCCAAAGCACAGTCCTAAACAATTGAGTGTCGAATCTATGAACTGTTTGAATCTGCTCAAAACATTTGCAGACAACTGATTTTTTTCTGATCAATAGATTCCCAGACTGAAGAGGTTACTGTGTACTGATGATTTCGACTTAAATGTAGGCAATACGATTTTTTAAAGTGCGGACAATGCCAAAATGGTCTTAATCTGGAGAAATGTGACGTAATTTGAGAAGTGCAAACAAGGAATGGAAATCACATAACCAATGACGGGATAGAAAGAAGTGTAAAGGGGAATAGAAACTATGGAGTGCATGTCTACAGACCCCTGAGGTAGCTGGACAGGTGGAAAAGATAATTAAGAAGACCGATGGGATACTTTCCTTTTCGGGCCGAGAATTGTATAAAAGAGCAGGGAGGTTATGCTATAACTGTATAAAACATTAGATAGATCCCAGCTACAGTGCTACATACAATTCTGGTCACTGCATTACAGAGAGATGTGATTACACGAGATAGTACTGAAGAGATTCACAAGGATGCTTTCTTGGAAAGTTTCAGCTTTGATGAAAGATTGGATGATCTAGAGTTGTTTCTTTGGCGTAGAGAAGGTTGAATGGAGATTTAAATGAGATGTGCAATATTATGAGGGGCCTAGATAGAGTGGTTGGAAGGACCTATTTCTCTTTGCAGTGAGGTCTAACAGATTATAGGAACATAGAAGATAGGAGCAGGAGGCGGCCATTTGGCCCTTCGAGCCTGCTCCGCCATTCATTAAGATTATGGCTGATCATCCAACTCCCTAGCCTAATCCTGCTTTTACCCCATAACCTTTGATCCCATTCACCCCAAGTGCTATATCCAGCCGCCTCTTGAATAAATTCAATGTTTTGGCATCAATTACTTCCTGTGATAATGAATTCCACAGGCTCACCCCTCTTTGTGTGAAGAAATGTCTCCTCACCTCCGTCCTAAATGGTCTACCCTGAATCCTCAGACTGTGACCCCTGGTTCTGGACTCCCCCACCATTGGGAATATCTTCTCTGCATCTACCCTGTCTAGTCCTGTTAGAATTTTATAAGTCTCTATGAGATCCCCCCTTATTCATCTGAACTCCAGCGAAAACAATCCTAACCTAGTCAATATTTCCTCATGCATCATATTATAGATATAAAGTAATTGGCAAAAAGGGTTAGAGAGGAATGGAGGAGTTGAGGAGAAATGTTTCATTCAGAGGATGGTGAGGTTCTAAAGTTGCCATAGTCCCAGATGGCCATAGGCTGTTCTTTCCTTTGAGGGGGAGAGCTGACTGGTGGTGATTTAACCTGAGGATCACCACACCTCAGGCGTGGGGCAAGGTTAAGAAGGCAGGCCTTCATGAATAACCTCAGCCAGCACCACTGGCATCGCTCTGCATCACAAACCAGCCATCCGGCCAACTGAGCTAAACCGACCCCGCTTAAGTACTTGTGCACATACTATCAGCGCTGTAGCCTACAGGACTATGGACTAAGAGCTGGAAAGTGAATTAGGCTGGATCAGAATTTTTCCGTTTTCACAGGCACAATGAACTGAGTAACCTCCCCCCCCCCCCCCTACTGTTATGGTTTTTCTATGTTTCTAAGCGCAGGAAATAGGACAGATATGGTTGACCAATCTTGCCAATCAGAGTGGATGGAAATCCTCTGTTAAGAGAAAAGGAAGACATTTTAGAAGCACTAGTATGCTTCCAGGGGCATCAAGGTGGCACAGTGCCTGGCACTGCTGCCTCACAGCACCAGGGTCCCAAGTTCAATACCGGCCTCTGGTTACTGACTGTGTAGAATTTGCAGATTCTCCCTGTGTCTGTATGGGTTTCCTCCGGGTGCCCCAGTTTCCCCCTACAGTCCAAAGATGTGTGGGTTCGGTTGACTGACCACACAAAATTCTCCCTTAGTGTCAGGGGGATTAGCAGGATAAATACTGGGGTTATGGAGATGAGGCCTTGGTGGGATTGCTGTCAGTGCAGGCTTGATGGGCTGAATAGCCTCCTTTTGTACTGTCGGGATTCTTGATTCTGTATGGAAGGTGGCATTATCAGAATTGATACCATGAAGACAGAGAAACTGGAAGAATGCAGTACTTTTTTCAATTTTGGTAGATGCCTGTCATTTACTGACATTTAAAAGGAAAGTATAAAGTCCAAGCTTATAATGGAGATTGTGAATTAAAATGAGCAGCAAGTTGAACATTGCAAAGAGACTTGACTTGTTGCCTCAGACTAGCTAGTGAAAAAAACAGAAAGCTGAAGGCACTGAGATAACATCCTGACAGTTTTCCTCGGATAGATGAATATAGGCAAAAATATCAATGCAAAATGTAAGTTCTTGTTTGTATTTTTAAATCATTAACTCTTGATGCACTTAATTAATTTATTATCACATGATGACTTGCTATGAAATTGCCCTCTTTTCAGTTCTATACACATCAAATATGCCTCATAAATCATGATACAAAGTCTTAAAATCAGATTTGATAGCAAAATCCTAAATTGTTTTTCAAACATAAACCAATAGATAGATTAATAATTGGTGTATAAACCTCATTAGAGACTTGTTGAATCTCTATAGCGTGAGAAACAATACTTTTCATTGTATGAATGTGACAATAATAAATCAAACCAAATCAAATATGATCTTTACAAAAACCATATTACTGCCTCTGTAAAATGCTTTACAAAATTTGTAGAGGGATCTACATGTCATCACAAAGGATTCCACCTGCTCACCCCCCCCCCCCCCCCCCCCACCACCACCACAGCACCACACAGCACAGAAGGAGGCCATTCGACCTATCGTGCCAATGCCAGCTCTGAGAGAAAGCTATTCACTTATTTGCACTCTGCTTCTCTTTCCCCATAGCTCTGCACTTTGTTTCCCTTATTTTAAAAGTTACCGTTGATCCTGCTTTCAATCACGCTCTCAGACAACACATTCCAGATCATAATTATAATTCACGATGGAGAAATGATTAGAAGGATATGCTAGTAGAACTAAATGAACTAAGGTGAGAGGAAGGTCATGTGGTGCAAGTAGAATTACAACTCAGAGCAATGGAATCCAATTTGTTCTTTCCAAATATAACTTCTCAATATCACTTGAGCAATTATTTTCCAAAAGATGGTTTCTATATTTAACTTGCCTTTTGAATGTCACATTCAAGGGCCAAATTTTTAAAAGGTCTGTAACAATGGGCAGGCCAAGGTACATGTTTCTGTAACCTTCTGAATCTACAAATAAAAGATCTCTCTGCAGGTACAAAAATCTTTGTTCAATTCTTGCTGTCCATGCAAAAACACTAAAAGCAAGATATTAACAGCACAATACCGCAATAAAATATCTTAAACTTTACTTTTACAACAGAAACGTAACAGCCAGATGGACCAAAGTCATATTTTATGGTCCTGCATTTTACATTGCTAAATATCAGCTAGCCCAAATACAGACTACCAAAAGATAATAGGCTAATGAAAATGATCAAAACTAGGTACCAGAGATAAATTTAGGAGATGTGGTGGAATGTCATTAGGCTAGTAATTTAGATGCTCGGGCTAATGCTTTGGAAGCATGTGTTCAAATCTCACCAATGGCAGTTGCAAAAAACCCATCTGGCCCACTAATGTCCTTTAGGGAAGTGAATCAGCTGTCCTTACCCAATGTAGCCTACATGTGATTCCAGTCCCACAGTAGTGTGATTGACTCTTAACTGCCTGCTGTGATGGTATAGTGAATTGGTGGCTTGACATTTTGTGTTCTTGACCAAGATCAGGTACAATGCCTGCTCTTGTCAGCTGTGATCTTGCATGCCTCGCTTTTGGAGACCTTGAATTTAATTAAATTTGAATTGGCTTTTGGAGCAAGCAAGGTGATGGATTAAGTGCTTACCCTATCCACTCTCACTCTGCACAATGGCTTTGAAACTCTGAGAAAGGAATAATATATTTAAAAATATGGGTTTATGGGTACCTCAAGGCTCACAGAGGCAACAGTTGCATTGGTGCACAATAAGAACATAAGAACCAGGAGCAGGATAGGCCATCTGGCCCCTCGAGTCTGCTCCGCCATTCAATAAGATCATGGTTGATCTTTTTGTGGACTTAGCTCCACTTACCCGCCCGCTCACCATAACCCTTAATTCCTTTACTGTTCAAAAATGTATCTATCCTTGCCTTAAAAACATTCAATGAGGTAGCCTCAACTGCTTCACTGGGCAGGGAATTCCACAGATTCACAACCCTTTGGGTGAGGTTCCTCCTCAACTCAGTCCTAAATCTGCTCCCCCTTATTTTGAGGCCATGCCCCTAGTTCTAGTTTCACCCGCCAGTGGAAACAGCCTCCCTGCTTCTATCTTATCTATTCCCTTCATAATCTTATGTTTCTATAAGATCTCCCCCCCCCCCCCCTCCCCTCCCCATTCTCCTGAATTCCAATGAGTATAGTCCCAGTCTATTCAGTCTCTCCTCATAAACCAACCCTCTCAACTCCAGAATCAACCTAGTGAATCTCCTGTGCACCTCCTCCAGTGCCAGTATATCCTTTCTCAAGTAAAGAGACCAAACCACCTCCCCTGATTGCCATACACTGTCTGCCAGGCCTCAGTCTCCACTCACCACATTTATCCCTCTTTGAGGGTGCTCAGCCATTGATATGCCCGCTCCCTGGTGTTGCAACCTTTACAATGGCTGCTGAAGCTGCTGAGCCACTGGCCTCTTAATTGGCCATTGCCAGAAATATGCCACCCTGGGTCCCACTACCAGCCTAAACAAGGCTGGTTACAACTTTCAGCCCGAGTGGTGGTACCTCGCCCTATTCCACAAAATTCAGCCCACAGTCTTCCATCCATGGAGTGGCAGAACTGGTGAAAGTAATGTTTTTGAACACCTATAAAGAATCCTGAGATTACAGGACACCTCACAACATGAATGGGATGCAATTTTATTATGAAATTGCATATCTTTTGATAAGATCATGGGAGTTCATATGTCTGCATTGTTATTAGACTTCACTTTGCATCATTTGCAAAAGAGTCTGATGCCTGAAACAAGTATTTCAGCAGTGTAAGCCTTTGAAATGACAGAGGGCTGACCAGTTTCAGCAAGTTAAAATTGACCTCATTATAATGGGAAATGAAATTAAAATAAGCTGAGGTTCAATGAATACCAAATTTAAGGTCAATCTCTCCTCATTGAAGTGCAAATAAATGAATGCAATGGGCAGAATTTAATGGCCCCCCCCCCGCCCCCACACCGGCAGATTCTGGAGCTGGAGGTGGGGGTCAGCGGGGGGGGGGGGAATACATGTGATCATGCAAGAGGGCACAAGGTCTTGCCGCCCTCCCACCTTCGTCCAAGTCCAAGGCAGAAAGATTTGCCAGCGGCCTTCCCACATTTGCCAGTTGAGGCCCTTAAGCTGATATTTAACCAGTGCTAGGTGGGGTGCCAGGCAGGGCACTCAGCGTACCTTGTCAGGTTTGCCTGTCGCCTATCAGAGTGGGTTCCCCATCCATGGGCACTCTGTTCCCAATCAAAGGACCCAGTATCAGAAAGGGATTTTCACCTTGCTCAGTGTATAAGCAGGTTGGTGATTGAATGCTGCCCAGATAAGTCAAGCTTTCCAGAGAAAAGCAACTCAGGGCTCCCACTGCTCCTCCATAGGGTGGATGAAACCTTCATCACATGAAATTCTGGTCAAAGTTTTTCTTCAAGTCACTGATAACATTTTTTGATTATCTGTTTTGATGATTTCTTTTTTATTTTTTCACAAGATTGGCTGTCATTTGCCCATCTCTAATTACCCTTCAGAAGGTGGTGGTGAGCTGTCTTCTTGAACCGCTGCAGTACATGTGGTGTAGGCACACCCTCAGTGCTGCTAGAGAAACAGTTCCTGGATTTTGACCCAGCAACAGTGAAGGAACAGCAATGTATTTCCAAGTCAAGATGCATATGACTTGGAGAGGAACTTGCAGGTGGTGGTGTTTCATTGCACCTTGTAACATTTAATTAAGAATCACAGATCTCTCTGAGATATGAGGAGTTATAAGCAGTTAATTGAGAAATGACAGAGCGATAATTCAAATACAGCTTATAATCGAAATAAGTAGACATACTTCCCATAGAGGGTGAGGGCAGTTTACCAAGCCAGATCGAAGGTACAGACTGTAGAGGCAAGGTGGTTTGATTTCTGTCGCTCATGGTACTGATCTCTTCTTATTAGGCCCTTGCCCCTGTCCGATATGATTTTCCCTTTCTGGATGCTCATTTATATTTCCGACTGTTCATGCCAGCGGGATTTTCCCATCCCGCTGCAGTGAATGGAGATTTGGTTTTCTGCCAAATTCTCTGACTTTGCTGCAGCGGGACCACAGTGTAAATGGGTGGTCAGATCACACCTCTTATCTCTGAGGGTTAATGGATATCTCATGCCAATCACTCATACAATTACATCTTCTCAATCAAATGTCCAATAACCAAAGTACAGGGACACTAGTAACCACCTTCCATTCCAGCCCCTTGTTTGGACCTCTTGCTATCTTCTTTCAGACAGTTTGTTTTAGATACATGGACATGAATTCCTAGCTTCTCAGCTGCAGGAATGCGCACCCGGTTTGTTCTTAGTTAAGATTTTGGCAAAGAAAAAACATCCAAGCTGTTCTATGTCTTTGTCAACTCTGGCAGCCTCCTATAGAATCTTTTTATTATAAGGGAGAAAGAGAGATTTATTTTCTATAATATTCAATTCATTTCCTAAAATTATATAAGGACAGTCATTTCTTATGCTCTTATTCTTCTATGTGTTGGTAATCATTGGTTTGGAAGGTGTTGTCAAAAGAGTCTTGCCAGGTTGGTTCAGTGCATCTTAAAGATGGTAAATGCTGTTGGCACTGTGCGGCAGTGATGGATGGGGTATTGTTTAAGATGGATGATAGGGTGCCAATTGAGTAGACTGCTTTGACCTGAATGATATTGAGCTTCTTAAATGCTGTTGAAGCTGCAGACACCCGAGCAAATGGGGGAGTTCCATCACACACCTGACTTTTGCCTTGTGAAGTCAAGAGGTGAGTTACTCTTTGCAGGGTTCCCAGCCTCTGAGATGCTCGTGTAGCCACATAAATCTTTTTATTGATCCAATTAAATTTCTGGTCAATGGTAATCCCCAGAATGTTCATGGTGGGGAATTCAGCAATGGTAACGCCACCAAATATCTAGGGGAGATGGTTGGATTCTCTCTTGTTTGAGATGGTTATTGCTCCACCCTTGTATGATGTAATGTTACTTCCCACTTATCAGGCCAAGATCTTGCTACATACAGGCATGGGTTGCTTTGATAACTGAGGAGTGACAAATGGTGCTGAATATTGTGCATTCCCCAGCAAACCTCTGATCTTATGATGAAGAGAAGGGATGAAGCAACTGAAGATGATTGGGTCTCGGACACTGTCCTAAATAATTCTTGCAGCAAAGTCCTGAAGCTGAGGTGACTGACCTCCAAAAGCAATAACAACCATCTTCCTTTGTGCTAGGTATGACTGCAACCAATGGAAAATATTCCACCTCGTTCTTATTGACTTCAATTTTACTCCTTGATGGGGTCCTAGGGCCCCTTGGGCTCCTTGGTGCCACATTTGGTCAAATGCTGCCTTAATGTCAAGGCTACTTACCTCATCTTAAATGATGGATTTATTGTACATAATATTCAATGGCCATTTTTCAGATATGTTTATAGTTCATGAGTATCAATTGTAGTGTATTTGGTTAAAGAATTAGGCATTCATGAAGACAGTAGATACTGAATTACTGGTACTTTTAACTTGATGCAATCTGGGAAGGCATTGCAATTGTTTTAATGTGAAAAAGAAATTGACCACTCATAGATCTATCCAACGTTTGTACATTTCCAATTTTATTGTTGCACATCATTCTTTCATCTAAATTGGTCAAGGACACCGTGCATGCCAAAAACAATATACAGCATGGTAAGATCCATCCTTTTATCATATGTGGATACTGATGGCCTCTAATACTCTGTGGCATTCTTTTGTAAATATGCTGCCAACCTCTCTAAATCTACTGTTGCCACCAGCAAATAAGTCACTAATTTCAAAAACACCTCCACCTTGAAGCACACATTCATCACATCGCTAATTCACAAGGCCTGTTTCAGGATCTCCCAATCATTACTGCACAAAACTGCCAGCTTTTATGATCCTGTTAGTCACTATATACAGGATCACCACTATACTCTCGGAAAACCCCCTCTCTCAATCCCTCTAATATTCCCTCTCTCTGTGTCTCTCATAATTGTGATGTGGAGATGCTGGTGTTGGACTGGGGTGGGTACAGTAAGAAGTCTCACAACACCAGGTTAAAGTCCAACAGGTTTATTTGATGGCACGAGCTTTTGGAGCGCTGCTCCTTCATCAGGTGAGCGCCTCACTCACCTGATGAAGGGGCAGCGCTCCGAAAGCTTGTGCTACCAAATAAACATGCTGGACTTTAACCTGGTGTTGTGAGACTTCTTACTGTCTCTCATAACTTCCCTTGCTACATCTCACTTGCCCTCCATTTTCTCTTTCTGCCTCATTTGTCCCATCATTCCTCTCTCTCTTTCACCATTTCTATTTCTTCCTTTGTCTCCTATTCCCTTCCCTCACTCAGTCCTCAACAGCAGCTTCTGACCTTTGCCTTATATACCTGATTGTTCTACTCCAGGTTGCATCATCAAGGTGTTCTACTGAAGAGGAGAGGATTTTGATTTGATTTGATTTATTATCACATGTATTAGTATACAATGAAAAGTATTGTTTCTTGCACACTATACAAAGCATTTGTAGAGAAGGAAAGGAAAGAGTGGAGAATGTAGTGCTAAAATCATAGCTAGGGTGTGGAGAAAGATCAACTTAATGCGAGGTAGGTACATTCAAAAGTCTGATGGCAGCAGGGAAGAAGCTGTTTTTCAGTCAGTAGGTACGTGATCTCAGATCTTTGTATCTTTTTTTCTGATGGAAGAAGGTGGAAGAGAGTGCGTGAGGTCCTCGATTATGCTGGCTGCTTTTCCAAGGCAGCGGGAAATATAGAGAGTGTCAATGGATGGGAGCCTGGTTTGAGAAATGGATTGGGCTTCATTCACGACCCTTTGTAGTTTCTTGCGGTCTTGGACAGGAGGGATTGGACTTGGAGGGAGGTATTAGTGGAGATGTTTGTTGTTTGAATATGCCAGCCTATTGCCAAGAAAAGCATGTGCAGGGTAAGCCACTCATCCCCAGATGGTGGCATTATCAGACTAAAATGAAATGAATTAAAAAGTGATTCCAAAATAAATAATTTACTGACAGATGTAATCCAGAATAATTGTTCATTATACTTCTATTTGATTTCACGTATATGTTTTAATAATATACATTCATATAAATGAAAGACAAGATAAGATTTTTAAAAAGAACTTGAAGTGGAAGAAAACAGCACCTACTGCTATTTACTGCGATATACTGGAGTGTCTTGGATGTGTCGGGACTAAAAGTGTATCGTATTGCTTTTCTTTAATTTGGAAGAAATACTTTTTATTTCCACACAATTTTAATTGCACATTTCACTTAATGGGTTCTTTTTTCTAAGGATATTTCAGGCATGGACCATGGCTTTGTAAAGAAAGCAATAATGTACTTATACGCTCAGGAAAAAAGTCAACATTAGAATTAAACATCTTTAGTTCATGCATGACTTCAGAGTCATTTTAACAAAAGTAAAATGGAAAATATATTCTGATTCTCTAAAATGCATAAACCTTTGGAAATCAGAGGCATATTTTAGAGTAACCACTTATGAAAGTTTACATTCTAGGAGTTGGCTTAGGCTAGTGAGGCCTTCTAAATATCTTGATAAATGTAAGTTTTGGTGTCTTGTTTAACTTTCTTTTATGATCAGGTCCAGATGTGCCAACCCCACCATTTCATAAATCAAGAGAAAAACTGATGTTCCAGGACGTTGATCCAGCAACAGTGAAGTAATGACAATATAGTTTCAGGATGGTGTGTAGCTTGGAGGGAAACCTTTAAGAGAGGGTGATTCAATGTGTCTGCTGTCCTTGTCCTTCTAGGTGGTAGAGGTGCTTTCGCAGGAGCCTTACTGAGTTGCTGCAGTGCATCTTGTAGATGGCACACACTGCTGCCACTGTGTGTTAGTGTTGGAGGGAGTGAATGTGGGTGGGGTGGCAATTAAGCAGACTGCTTTGTCCTGAATGGTGTTGAGCTTCTTGAGTGCTGGAGCTGAACTTATTGAGGCAAGTGGAAAGTATACAATGCCACTCCTCATTTGTGCCATGTGATGGCAGACTGAATTTTGGGAGCCAGGAAGTGAGTCATTTGTTGCAGAATTCCAAGCCTCTGACCTGCTCTTGTAGCCATAGTATTTATATGGCTAGTCCAGTTCAATTTCTGGTCAGTGGGAACCCCTAGAATGTTGATTTTGGGGGATTCAGCAATGGTAATGTGTCGAATGTCAAAGAGAGGTGGTTAAATTTTGTTGCAGATGGTCAATGACTGGCACTTTTGTGGTACAAATGTCACTTATCGCTTGTCAGCCCAAACCTGAATGTTGTCCAGGTCCATATCAACATGGTCTGCTTCAGTATCTAAGGAGTTGCAAATGGTGCTGAACATTACGCAATCATCAGCAAACATCCAAGTTTTTTACTTTATGATGGAAAGGATGGCACCAATGAAGCAATTGAAGATGGTTGGGCCTAGGACCCTACCTTGTGGAACTCCTGCAACAATGTCCTGGGACCGAGACCATTGTAATGTTGTATGTTGTCTCATAAACACATCTAGAGGCTTGTATGATTGAACAGTGTTTTAAAATAACACATAACTATACATTTTTAATGTATATACAGGATACAACCCTGACTAAGTGCTATCTTCATGCTGACTTCTACCAGACTATTACTCCCATACATCACAATGCTGGCAGTATTATTCCCACATTCCCACATTAACCCTTACAGTCCCAAAGCTCTAATATTACACCTCTCACCAAGTCTTTACACAAATATATTTACAACAATATTTACATGCCCTCCCCTCTCCCCACAAGTCTCTGAGTTTACAGATTCCGATGGTCTGGAGACTTTACAACTCTTCCAGATCAAGTTTGGAGGAGTGATTATCTCACCTGCTTTGTCTGACTGTTGGTTTGTAGTTGACGGGGCGGCACAGTGGTTGGCACTGCTGCCTCTCAGCACCAGGGACCTGGGTTCGATTCCAGACTTGGGTCACTGTCTGTGTGGAGTTTGCATGTTCTCCCCGTGTCTGCGTGGGTTTCCTCCTCTGTATCTTCTGTTTTCAGTATGCTGGTGGTCATCTAGAGGTTTGACTGAAGTAGACTTTCTGCCATCTTCAAAGGAGCTGGAATAACTGCTTCTGTAAAGAGTGAGGAAAATTCGAACTGAAATCCCAGTCGAGATCATCAGCACGGAGAGAGAGGGGGAAAGAGAAGAAAGAGCCAAAGACCGAGAGTTTCAAAGGGAATTGGAAATGCAGAACTTAGTAATGGAAGAAAGGGAGAAAGAGAGAGGACATCAAATTAAAATGTGACAAATGACAGCAGATACAGAGCTGAATGAGGAATAATATTGTTCCAGACAGGAAACCTGTGGGGAAATGTTCAAATTCTCCCAACATTTGATGAAATGGAGGCCAAGACTTTCGTTTGTGCTTTTGAAAAAATTGCTGGACAGATGAGATGGTTACAGACATTTGTACCCTACTCATATAGACTAAATCTGTAGGTAGGTCTTGTGAAGTATATGAGTCTGTGTCCGAGGAAAGTCTGGACATGGTGGGTGGGGTTTTCCAGCAGTGCTCGCCCGAAACCGGAAAATCCCGCTCAAGGCCAACGGACCTTTCCATGGTCTGCCTCTCACCCGCTATGATTCCTGTGGCGGGCGGAACGGGAACGTTTGCTCCGATGAAGCAGTGAAGAAATCTATAGAGTGCTTATGAACTAGGACCAGAGGCTTACAGACAACAGTTTATAACTGTTGGAAAACAGTCTGGACAGATGTACCTTGACTTCGAAAGGGTCAAACTAAGGCAGTTTGATAAATGGATGCGATCACTGAAAATTGCCAAAAGCTATGAAGCAC
Organism: Mustelus asterias; assembly: GCF_964213995.1. Lineage (NCBI taxonomy): Eukaryota > Metazoa > Chordata > Chondrichthyes > Carcharhiniformes > Triakidae > Mustelus > Mustelus asterias. The sequence continues at coordinate 82,800,956 of NC_135806.1, read as the reverse complement.
TTGGAGAGATAATTCTGCTAGAGAAATTTAAAGACTTGGGGCCTACCATGATTAGAATACATGTCGAGGAACAAAAGGTTAGAATGGCCAGACAAACTGCAGAGCCTGCAGACGATTGTGAGTTGGTTCATAGACCAAAGCTTTTTTTCAGACCCACCTTTAAATCAGAGAGAAGGTGTGAGAGAGGACATAGCAGCAAGAGAGGGAGTGTGAGCGGCACGGTGGCACAGTGGTTAGCACTGCTGTTAGCTCCAGGGCCCGGGTTCTATTCTGGCCTTGGGTGACTGTGTGGAGTTTGCATGTTCTTCCAGGGTCTGCGTGGGTTTCCCCCAGGTGCTCCGGTTTCCTCCTACAGTCCAGTGCAGGTTAGATGGATTGACCATGCTAAATTGCCCCTTGGTGTCCCAAGATTTTTAGGTTAGCGAGTTTAGCTATGGTAAATGTGCGGGGTTACAGGGATAGGACGGGGGAAAGGGCTTGGTCAGATACTCTGTCAGAGAGTCGGTACAGACTTGATGTGCTGAATGGCCTCCTTCTGGCACTGTAGGGATTCTATGATTACTACTTCTCACATCTTCAAGCTACTCTCTAAACTTACTTTTGTTAAAGGTATTTTGGATTGCTTCTCTGAGTGGAGGCCTGTGACTAGTGGTGTGCCGCAGGGATCGGTGTTGGGTCCATTGTTGTTTGTCATCTATATCAATGATCTGGATGATAATGTGGTAATTTGGATCAGCAAGTTTGCTGATGATACAAAGATTGGAGGTGGAGTGGACAGTGAGGAAGGTTTTCAAAGCTTGCAGAGGGATTTGGAGCAACTAGAAAAATGGGCTGAAAAATGGCAAATGGAATTTAACGCAGACAAGTGTGAGATATTGCACTTTGGAAGGACAAACCAAAGTAGAACGTACAGGGTAAATGGTAGGACTCTGAAGAGTGCAGTTGAACAGAGGGATCTGGGAATACAGGTACAGAATTCCCTAAAAGTGACGTCACAGGTGGATAGGGTCGTAAAGAGTGCCTTTGGTACATTGGCCTTTATAAATCAGAGTATCAAGTATAAAAGTTGGAGTGTTATGGTAAGGTTATATAAGGCATTGGTGAGGCCGAATTTGGAGTATTGTGTACAGTTTTGGTCACCTAGTTACAGGAAGGATGTAAATAAGGTTGAAAGAGTGCAGAGAAGGTTCACAAGGATGTTGCCGGGACTTGAGAAGCTGAGTTACAGAGAGAGATTGAATAGGTTGGGACTTTATTCCCTGGAGCGTAGAAGATTGAGGGGAGATTTGATAGAGGTGTATAAGATTTTGATGGGTATAGATAGAGTGAATGCAAACAGGCTTTTTCCACTGAGGCTAGGGGAGAAAAAAAACCAGAGGGCATGGGTTAAGGGTGAAAGGAGAAAAGTTTAAAGGGAATATTAGGGGGGCTTCTTCACACAGAGAGTGGTGGGAGTGTGGAATGAGCTGCCGGATAAAGTGGTAAATGCTTTTAACTTTTAACATTTAAGTAAAACTTGGACGGGTTCATGGATGAGAGGGGTGTGGAGGGATATGGTCCAAGTGCAGGTCAGTGGGACTAGGCAAAAAATGGTTCAGCACAGACAAGAAGGGCCAAAAGGCCTGTTTCTGAGCTGTAATTTTCTATGGTTCTATGGTATTTCTTTCATTTCTCCGTGAATTCTGTGAATGAACATCTTCTCCTTCAACACCCCTTCTGGGCAACAAATATCTTTATCCCACACCATTAGAGATTGACTTGCATCGGTAACTTGTAATATTTTAATATAATTTCTCATTCCATCTTGCCCACGTGGAAATATTTTACCATTACACAAAGGCTGGGATTCTCCCAAAAAAATCTAAATGCCAAATTTGCGTAACAACTGGAGTAAATCCCGTTGTTTTTTTTAGCGTGATTTTCAAACTGAACCTCTCACACTCTGTGCACTGCAGAGCCTTAGCGTGAATCACAATAAAATTCTGTGGGCGGGGCCTATTCCCGCTGGAGAGGTCGGCAGCATAGCGCTCAGCGTATGCGCCGATCTGTCAGCACTGAGATTGGCACATGCACAGTAGCTCCGCGCTGCCGGCATCCCAGTTGCTGGCCAGCTCGATCATTGGCCAGCCCCGCGGCCCCACATCGCCAGCAGTGAGAAACCCCCCCCCCCCCCCAATCGCTGGCCTTCCGGATGTCTCCGAGCCAGTCCCGATCAAGCCGCCCCCCCGGCAGCCCCAACCTCCTGATTCCCACCCTGCCTCCCCCAATCTCCCGATTTCCCCCCAATGTACCACTATGTATTGTCATGTTGCCCCTTGGGCAGTGCCAGGGGACCAAGCTGGCAATGCCCAGGTGATAACCCCACCTTACCCTAGTCCTCCTGGAGGACCTCCATGGCCTCCCTTCATTGCAGCAGGGTTGGGCCGCCAGCTTCCCATTAGTGAGGAGTTGTTGTAAACCCCGCAGACTTCAGTCCTGGGCCCACTAATGCAATTTAAATAGGAATTTGAATACTTAAAGCTGCTCCATGCTGATTTCTGGCGTGTAGCTGACAACACTGGAAATCCGGCAGCAGGAGATGCGCAGAAGCCGTGGCACCCACACGTCTCCCACCCAAGATCTTGTGTTCATGTCACACTATCTGTAACCCCCACGACTTGCCTGGGCTTGCAAAATCTCACTAACTGTCCTGGCTGGAGACAATACACACCTCTTTAACCTGTGCTTAACCCTCTCTCCACTCACATTGTCTGTACCTTTAAGACTTGATTACCTGTAAAGACTCGCATTCCAACCATTATTTTGTAAATTGAGTTTGTGTCTTTATAAGCCCTGTTTGTGAACAGGACTCCTACTTACCTGATGGCGGCACGGTAGCACAGTGGTTAGCACTGCTGCTTCACAGCTCCAGGGTCCCGGGTTCGATTCCCGGCTCGGGTCACTGTCTGTGTGGAGTTTGCACATTCTCCCCGTGTCTGCGTGGGTTTCCTCCGGGTGCTCCGGTTTCCTCCCACAGTCCAAAGATGTGCGGGTTAGGTTGATTGGCCAGGTTAAAAATTGCCCCTTAGAATCCTAAAATGCGTAGGTTAGAGGGATTAGCGGGTAAATATGTGGGGGTAGGGCCTGGGTGGGATTGTGGTCGGTGCAGACTCGATGGGCCGAATGGCCTCCTTCTGCACTGTAGGGTTTCTATGATTTCTATGAAGGAGCAGCGCTCCGAAAGCTAGTGGCTTTTGCTACCAAATAAACCTGTTGGACTTTAACCTGGTGTTGTGAGACTTCTTACTGTGTTTACCCCAGTCCAACGCCGGCATCTCCACATCATTACAATTGATAATGCCAATGGGATGATCACTTAAACTCCAGCATACTTCTCTGGTGTGACCCAGTTTATTACAATGAAAACATCTGACTCTTCATATTTCTCACCCCTCCAACAGACTCAGGTTTATTTTGAGGGGAAGCCTCCTTGGAACTTCACCCTACTGCCCACCCTACTGCCCCATCAGGTAACCCCATCCATTTACTCTCCAACTAACCTACGCACCTTTGGAGTGTGGGAGGAAACTGGATAACCCAGAGGAAACCCACACAGATATGGGGAGAATGTGCAAACTCCGCACAGACAACGACCTGAGGCCAAAATTGAACCGGGGTCTCTGGTGCTATGAGGCAGCAGTGCTAACCACTGTGCCACCTGATCATGCCAGCAGGCATGATCGAAACCCTACCTATTGTATGTAACCTATACATCAGACAGGTTCGTGACACTGAACTCATTTCATCATTTCTGGGCTAGTTGGAGAAGGAAGCAGGGAGGCTTCCCCTCTTTGAGGCTATGGTGGGACCTGGGCAAGACTCACATCTGAGTCTTCTATCTGGAATAAGTAATGAGGCTGGACGGGGAGTTCTTCAGGGCATTCTTGGACATCCTGGGGAATGATGACATGCAGGTACTGGGGGAGGGTATCGCGACTGGCCGGATGCCCCTTTTGTGGAGCAAGGTAGTTATTGCCCTGTTGCCTAAAAGAGGATCTCCTCAGCATGGGATAATCATTGCCAGAGCAATGGCTTTGTGCCTTGGCCCCATAAGTCATAGAGAGTCATAAAGACATACAGTACAGAAGAGGCCCTTCAGCCCATTGAGTCTGCACTGACAAAATTACACTAGTGCTACACCAATTCCACTTTCCAGCACTTGGCCCATAGCCTTGAATCTTACAACATTTCAAGTGCTCATCCACGTACTTATTAAAGGTTGTGAGGTTTCCTGCCTCTACTACCCTCCCAGGCAATGCATTCCAGACTCCCACCACCCTCTGGGTGAATAAACATTTCCTTAAATCCCCTCTAATTCTCCTATACTTCACTTTAAAATTATTCCCCCTTGTTATTGACCTTTCATCTGGGGGAACAACTGTTCCTATCAATTCCCCTCATAATATTATACACCTCAATCAGGTCCTCCCTCAGATCTTCTCTGCACTAAAGAAAACAACCCAAGTTTATCCAGCCTCTCTTCATTGTTCAAACACTCCATCCCAGGCAACATCCTGGTGAATCCCCTCTGCACCCTCCCCAGTGCAATCACGTCCTTCCTATAGTGAGGTGACCAGAACTGCACACAGTTCTCCAGCTGTGACCTAACCAAAGTTTTGTACATCTCCAACATAACCTCCCTACTCTTGTAATCTAGGCCACGACTGATAAAGGCACGTATCCCATATGCCTTCTTAATTACCCTATTAACCTGTTCTGCTGCCTTCAGGGATCTGTGGACAAGCATCCCAAGATCTGTCTGTTCCTCTGAGTTTCCTGGTGTTTTGCTATTCATTGAATACTCCCTTGTCTTGTTACTCCTTCCAAAGTGCTTTCATAGAAACAAAGCAAATAGAAGCAGAAGACCATTCAGTTCTTTGAGCCTGCTCCACCATTCATTATGATCATGGATAATTATCCAACTCGGTAACCTTTCGCCACCTCCCTCCCATATTCTTTGATCTCATTGGCCCCAAGAGTAATATCTAACTCCTTCTTGAAGACATACAATGTTCTTTTTTTATTCGTTCATGGGACATGGGCGTCGCTGGCTGGCCAGCATTTATTGCCCATCACTAATTGCCCTGGAGAAGGTGGCGGCGAGCTGCCTTCTTGAATCACTGCAGTCCACATGCTGTGGGTTGACCCACAATGCTGTTGGGAGGGTATTCCAGGATTCCGGCCCAGCGACTGCGAAGGAATGGCGATATATTTCCAAGTCAAGATGGTGAGTGCCTTGGAGGGGAACTTGGAGGTGGTCATGCTCCAACGTATCTGCTGCCCTTGTCCTCTTCTAGATGGAAATGGTTGTGGGTTTGGAAGGTGCTGTCTAAGGATCTTTGGTGAAGTGCTGCAGTGCATCTTGTAGATAGTACACACTGCTGCTACTGAGCGTCGGTGGTGGAGGGAATGGATGTTTGTAGATGTGATACCAATCAAGCAGGCTGCTTTATCCTGGATAGTATCAAGCTGCTTGAGTGTTGTTGGAGCTGCACCCATCCAGGCAAGTGGGGAGTATTCCATCACACTCCTGACTTGTGTCTTATAGATGGTGGACAAGCTTTGGGGAGTCAGCAATGAGTTACTTGCCGCAGTATTCCTAGCCTCTAATCTGCTCCTATAGCCATTTTGTTTATGCGGCAAGTCCAATTGAGTTTCTGGTCAATGGTAACCCCTAGGATGTTGACAGTGGGGGATTCAGCACTGATCCCTGCAGTACTCTACTAGTCACTCCCTGCTATTCAGAAAAAGACCCATTTATTCCCATTCTTTGTTTCCTGTCTGCCAACCAGTTTTCTATCCATCTCAATGCACTACCCCAATTCCATTTGCTTTAATTTTACACGTTAATTTCTTATGTGGGACTTTGTTAAAAGCCTTCTGTAAGTAGTATAAGCTTGCACCTCATTAACATTAAACATGTAGCAAATATGTCCCTCTGCCTGCTCCGAGCTTTCCACGTGGTGGGTAGCTACTTGAGGCTTCCTTGAATTTAAATTGTCTTGCTTTTGCCTGGCTGTTTGCACTTCTGCATTTCTTCACTAAATGCCCCTTCTTGTTGCATCGGTGACAAACAGCATCCGTAAACTTACAATGATCGGCATCGTGTGGCCGCCACACCTAAAACACTCCACTGATTTCACCTTTCTGCTTGCAACTTCCTCTGTACTTTGTGCAGCACCCCCACCTGGGCAATACCATTTGCCTGCTGAATATCTGTAGTAATATGGGGCATGCCCTCACAGCGTCAGGGACCTGTCTGTGTGGAGTTTGCACGTTCTCCCCATATCTGCATGAATGTTTTCTGAGTGCTCCAGTTTCCTCCCACAGTCCAAAGATGTGCAGGTTAGGTGGATTGGCCATGGTAAGCTGCCACTCAGTTTGTCTGTGTGTGTGCCCTGTGATGGACTGGCATCCCATTCTGGGTGTTTCTTGTCTAGCGCCCAGTGACCCTGCACTGGAGTAAGCGGATAAGTGAAAGTGAAGAGATAGCTCTAGCATTACGGGCAGTCCTTACCATGTGCTGAGAAATTTCTCGAGCCTTCTTAAAACTCAGTGTGGCTTTCCCCAACAACCAATGCTAAATGCTGTCCTCATTAACACAGCAGACCTGCCTATTTCTGAGCATATCCTCTAAAACTGCTCCAAAATCAGTGTTCTGAAGGTGGGCATAATTCTGCCACAAAGTTAATTACCGATTGACCTGCTTTTCAAAAATAGTTATGAAATTTTAATCTTTGAACAATCACCAAGGGCTTTGCATTATGGTGCTTCTAGACCAGAGCAACTAAATCTACAAATGAAATCTCTCCTGATTTCTATGGCACAGCCAGATTCTTCATCAACTTATCAGTCTTTGCCCCTCACACCCCCAGGAGAATCGAGCGCTGCTTCACCCAATTTTTTATTCCATTTGTTGAAAAGAAATACTGCACCCTCTCCTCATATTTAGCTCAGTCCTCACTTCTCTTATCAAACTGTCTGACTGCCCTGAACATAGCCATGGTGAAGCTAACTTGAAATTCATTGAATAAATTCACAATGTAAACTAATTAGTCACTGTATGCAATCTTGTGTTGTAACGATAAACATCGAAAAACGTTGTTTTCTCTTCACCTGCTGTTTTCTCCTTGTCGTCCAAAAGGTGTAGTAACTAAAGACCAGAATAAGTGTAGTCAAATACACTGTTTAAAAGAAGGATCTTCTCTGTAAAACAAAATAACAAAGTTGAACAATAACAGTGACTTAGCAGGACATTAATAACAGTAATAACGATGAAAACAGGAGCAATTGTAAAACAGGTCTTTCTTGCAGAGCTCTCTCTTGCACACTGAAAAGCCCTCCAAAACCCACACATGCTCAGAACTCTCAACAGATGCCAGTAAAACAATTACATAGGAGAAAAGACTTACAAGAACACTCTGTACTGAAAATGACACTCTGTGACAACAACCCTCTTAATTACTTTATAATAGAATTCAATCAAGTTCGTCAAATATTATTTGCCTTCAACAAATCTGTGCTGGCTTTCATTTATTAATGAGCTTTTCCAATTCTAATTTGTTTTGAATTAATGCAAAGCAGTGCAGACGGCATCTGCCAGCTCAGTGAACCTGCTGTCTTTATACATGCTGCTAGACATGTTTCTAAGAAGCAATGCCATCATCCTTTTCCCTTTATCAGATGACAGGGTGTGCAAGAATGCAGAGAATGGTATGTGATACACTTGTGACTCTCAAGGCCTCAGGTTAATCTGATGACCTTCACGAATCAGTCACCTAATTCATTCATGTGCAGGTGGTATGGGACCACAGTAAATTTATCATCTAAGTTAATGCTCAATCTGCTGGAAGAATACATTTTTCTTCAGTTTAACAATACAACTAATTTCCCATCGTATTTTCCTTCTCCAAAAAGCCGTTGAGATTAGGTGATGACCTAGTGGTATTACTGCTAGACTATTAATCCAGAAACTCAGTTAATGTTCTGGGGACCCAGGTTTGAATCCCGTCACGGCAGATGGTGGAGTTTAAATTCAATTTAAAAAATCTGGATTTAAGAATCTACTAATGACCATGAAACTATTGTCAATTGTCAGAAAAGCCCATCTGGTTCACTAAAGTCCTTTAAGGAAGAAAATCTGCCATCCTTACCTGGTCTGGCCTACATGTGACTCCAGAACCACAGCAATGTGGTTGGCTCTCAACTGTCCTCAGGCAACTAGGGATGGGCAATAAATGTCGGCCAGTCAGCGATGCCCATGTCCCATGAATGAATTTTTTTTAAATTGCAAAAAAGGAAATTGATTTATTTTTGTTGGACAAAGTATTAAGTGATATGGAACCAAGGAAGACAGGTGGAGTTAAGATATAGATCATCCATGATCTAACTGAATGACAGGAGGACTGTAGCGGTTCAAGAAAGCAGCTCACCATGACCCTCTTAAGGACAATTAGTGATGAGCAATAAATGCTGTTCTTGCCATGGCACCTGAATGAATAAAAATGTTTAAAAATCTTGGCGACTGAATGGCCTATTCCTGTTCCCAGCTTATTATTCTCAGTACAGCAACTACATTCACTGGCTCAATCTAGACATTCAAACCTGTTAATTCACTCTCAGGATGTAGGCATCGCTGTCAAGTCAGACACTTATTGTCCATTTCTAATTACTCTGGAGAAAGTGGTAATGAGGCTTCCTTGTGAACTGTAGGCAGCATACACCACATTGAATCCCTCAATGACTTGTCCTCAACTGGAGTATTGTGTCCAGTTCCAAGTGCTGCACTTTTGGAAGGATGTGAAAGCATTGGAGGGAGTGTAGAAAGGATTCACGAGAATGGTTCTAGGGATGAGGAACTTCAGTTGTGAAGATAATTTTTTTTATTCATGGAACATGGGCGTGGCTGGCTGGCAGCATTTGTTGCCTATCCATAGTTGCCTTTGGAGGGCAGTTGAGAGTCAACCACACATTGCTGTGGCTCTGGAGTCACATGTAGGTCAGACCAGGTAAGGACGGCAGATTTCCTTCCCTAAAGGAAATTAGTGAACCAGATGTGTTTTTCTGACAATGGTTTCATGTTCATCAGTAAATTCTTAATTCCAGAATTTTTTTATTGTATTCAAAATACACCATCTGCTGTGGCGGAATTCAAACCTGGAAATCCAGAACATTAGCTGAATTTCTGGATTAATAGTCTAGCGATAATTCCACTAGGCCATCACCTCCCCTTAAATTGGAGACATTATGACTGCATTTCTTGGAGAAAAGAAGTCAAAGAGAAGATTTAATAGAGATTTTCAAAAGCCTAAGGAGTAGATAGGGAGAAATTGTTCCCACTTATGAAAAGATCAAGAATGAAAGGGCACAGATTTAAAGTAATTGACGAAAGAAGCAAAAGCAATTTGAGAAAAAACTTTGTCATGCAATGAGTGGTTAAGGTCTGGGAGGCACTGCCTGACAGTGTGGTGGGGACAGGTTCAATTGAAGCCTTCAAAATGGAATTAGACTGTTAACTGAAAAGAAATAATTTACAGGGTTACAGAGAGAAGGCGGGAGAGTGACACTAAACAAATTGCTCATTCAGAGAGCCGGTGTAGACATGATGGGCTGAATGGCCTCCTTGTGTGCACTGTAACAATTCTGTGAATGCCTTGTGCTAAACTAACCTGAAGAATGGACACTGCTCAACTGCATTTTAGGGACTGCTGTCCTCAGTCATTTCATTGAAAGTTTTTTGAAACCCACAAAAATTCCAAAAAGCCAAAATTCCAGATGTTTTAGATATCCTGACAAGTTTTACTTTTCCTTGAATTAAAACACAATTTATTTAATTTTACTCTATCTTGTAACGCTGAACGTTTTTAAAGTATAAAGGAAAATTTAACTGGTGTATTAAAAAATTAGAAATCACAGTAACTCTTTTCAGATTCAAAATTAGTTTGTTCTTATTACATGTTAATTCCATATTAGAATCATTTCAGGAATGTTAACCAAAGAACAATGCGCGATACTAATATCTACATAATGGACAAAAGACTTTTTGGAACTGGAATAATATGAGTGAAGACTTGAATCAGTCAGTTCATAACAATGTTTATGTTTCTAAGTATCTTATTCAGGGCCTGAGAATGACAACGTGACATTTTGTGCTGTACAATTCACCTTAGTGATGAATAGAACAAATAGTGATTGTGAAGCTACGGCTTAAAATCTGTGGACCGCAGAAAGCCAACAAAAGACTGGCCACAAAAAATGCACCATATCCAAATTTAGTTTACAAGTTTTTAATGATCACAAGTTGACCAATGTCATTTTAAATGTTTTGTTGTAGAGGTCAACTTCCACATGTTTGAAGCAGCTTTTAATCCTGATATTTGAGAACTATAAATAAACCGCTGCAGTCTTTTACTTCTTTGAGATCATTGTGTTAATCAGAAACAACCCTGATCTAGATCCTCGAGTTGGTATTTATATTTCCTTTGGACGTAAAACTCCTCAACAGTGATGAGTTACATTTCCTTTCATTTAAAATAATGGCTGGGATTCTCCAATCTTGTTCACCCCACCACCACTGCCAGCAAGAACGGTGGTCAGGGCAGGGCCAGCCAGGCACTGGCAGCCTGGGACCCTAGTAGTGCCAGCCTGTAACCCTGGTATTGCCAGCCTGGCACTGTCCCACCGGGCACCCTAGCACTGCACTTTGGGCACTGTGTGGGGCAGGGCTTAAGGAAGGGGGCAAGTCCATGATGGAGCATGGCCTAAGGATAGGGAGGGAGGGAGCTGCACGCTCTGCAATCGGCAATCGGCCGGGCCAGGGGTGGAGGGTTTGAACAGCCAGGGAGGCCAGCAATCCAGGATGTTGCGCAGAACCAAGAGAGATCTGCACATGCGCAATTGATTTGAATTGTTATTCTCCCATGTATTGGGATGCAGTGAAAAGTATTGTTTCTTGTGCGCTATACTGACAAAGCATGCCATTCATTGAGTACATTGGGGAGAAGGAAAGGAGAGAGTGCAGAATATAGTGTTACAGCCATTGCTAGGGTGTAGGGAAGGATAAACTTAATATAAGGTAGCCCCATTCAAAAGTCTGATGGCAGAAGGAAAGAAACTGTTCTTGAGTCGGTTGGTACGTGATCTCAGACTTCTGTATCGATTTCCTGATCATAGAATCCCTACAGTGCAGAGGCCATTCAGCCCATCGAGCCTGCACCGAAAACAATTCCACCCAAGCCCTATCCCCAGAACCCCACAAATTTACTTGACACTAAGGGGCAATTTAGCATGGCCAATCCACCTAATGATGGAAGAAGATGGAAGAGCATATATCCAGGGTGCGTGAGGTCCTTGGTTAGCTGGCTGCTCTTTGCCCACTACCATGAGAAGCCAGCTTTCCAGCAAGCTTAGAACCCGCCCCTCACCCTACTGACAGGAAACAGATGGTGCATCATTTTTTACACAGTGGTGTAAGATTGCATTTTCAACCACACCCAAAAAATGGATCTGAAACTCTCCTGTTTTCATGCTCTTTTCATGCACTCATAATTATTCCGGTAATATCACCCCCATTGTGTTTGCTTTGTTCAATTTTAAATGTACAGTAAAGTTTGTTTTGATTTAAAAATGTGAAATTTGAGGTGTAGCTCATTCAGTTAATCATAGGGTGTTTAAATTGCTCTTTAAACATTAACAGTTTCTACATTGGTCACAATTAGGTTTGTATTGATTAATTTACCAGTTGTAGATGCATCTTTCCTTGACAGAGTTGGGTAGGAATGACCACCACAGGGTCGTTCTGGAGACAAAGCCAAGTTTTTACACTGAAGACACCCTCCATCGTGTTGTGTGGCACTAACAATGTGCTAAATGGAGTAGACTCAGACCTGATCTAGCAATTCAAAACTGGGCATCTAATTTTGGTGAGGTGCATACCACGACCTATAACCTCATGACCCATCACATCCCTCACTCTACCATTATCATTAAACCAGAAGATGCCTGGTTCAATGAGAAATGAAGGAGATCATACGAGATGCAGCACCAGACATACCTTAAAATGAGATTCCAACCTGATGAAGCTATAGCACAGGATTACATGCATGCTAAAAAATAAAAGTGGTACACTATAGAGCATAGCAATTCCACAAGCAATGGATCAGATCAAAGTTGTGCAACATCCAATTATGAATGGTGGTGGAGAGTGCTCCAAGAACAACTGCATCCTCATTGAGAGTAGAGCCCAGCATGTCAGTGCAAACAACAAGGCATCTGAAATTATCTTCAGCCAGAAGTACCAAGTGGATGTTCCATCTGCTAGTCCCACCATCATAGATGTTAGACTTCAGACAAAACAATTCACTCCGTGTGATATTAGCATGAGGAAAATATGAGGATGTCCACTTTGGTGGGAAGTAAAGAAAATCAGAATATAATTTCAATGGAGAGAGACTACTTACTGTGCAGAAGAGGCCATTCGGTCCATTAGGTCTGCACCAATTCTCCGACTGAGTATCTTACCCAAGCCCATTTCCCTGCCCTATCCCATCTAGGGATACTAAGGGGCAATTTAACATGAGCTGAGTTCCAAGGGAGAGTGACTAACCTTGACATCATGGCAGCATTAGATAAGTGTGGCATCAAAGAGGCTGAGAAAAATAGAAGTCAACAAGAATTATTAAGAAAACGCTGATTGGAGTTATGCCTAGAATGAAGGAAGATGGTTTGGGTTGCTGGAGGCCTTTCATTGCAGCCCCAGGACAACCTGTAGGTGTTCCTCGGGGTAGTGTCCTTGGCCCAACCATCCTCAGCTGTTTCATCAATGACCTCTTTATAATAAGGCCAGAAATGGGGATTTCGTCAATGAATGAATAGTATTCAGTACGATTTGCAGCCCCTCAGATACTGAAGCAGTCCATGTCTGCATACAGCAAGAAGGCTGAGATAACATTTAGGCTTGGGCTGATAAATGACAAGTAACATACATGTCACACAAGTGCCAGGAAATGACCATCTCCAACAAGAGAGAATCTAACCACCTTGCTTTGCCATTCAATAGCATTGCTATCTCTGAACTCCCCACTATCAACATCCGGGGGGCTTACCATTGATCAGAAACTTAATTAGATCAGCCACTCCTGCCAAGAATAAGCTTCAATCCCCCAAGAATCCAAAATCTTTGATCCTGCACCTTCAAGCGTTAACTGACTTTATTTACTGTGCCTATTGTCACTAATAAGTGGAACTGGGGGTAAAGCAGAGATTACTAATTTGGAGTTCCTGTATTTTCACTTTCTCCCCAAGTCCTGAAACAGGACTCCAAAACACTTGCATCCTATGCCATTTGTTCATGACATGGACCCCACTGTTCCCCTTTCTTGCTCAAAATGTTATGCACCTTCTCAGTGATGTCCCATAGCCTGGCACCAGGTTATTAAAATTCACAAACACAAGACAATAAGCAAATGTGATTTTGCTGAATACATTTCTGTACAGTCCAAATTTAGAAACAGGAGTACATTAAACTGCTAACTCTCCCCCCAGTGGCAGGCAGATGCAACAAGGGCACCATTGATGCCCCCATTGTGGCATGGGTTGGCTGGAAGTAAATTAAGTGACCTCCGAATGAGTTTGGCAGGGATTGTGTCAGAGGGCACCAGAACACAATGTAGATTAAGATTGCATCCTGAGGAATTTGGGGGCAGTAATTTTCTGGATAAATCTTTTTCAAGTTTTTAAAAAAATCCTAAGAGTAATTTTAACACTATTAAAATGTTCATGTAATTTTATTGCAAAACTATATTGAAATTTTATTTCAATAAGATTTAGGAATTATTTTCAAGTTTATTTTTTAGTGACACAAGTAGGCTTACATTAACATTGCAATGAAGTTACTGTGAAAATCCCCTAGTCATCACACTCCGGCGCCTGTTCGGGTACACTGAGGGAGAATTTAGCATGGCCAATGCACCTAACTAGCATGTCTTTTTGGACTTGTGGGAGGAAACCAGAGCACCTGGAGGAAACTCACACAGACACGGGGAAAAGGTGCAGACTCTGCACTGATAGTGACCCAAGCCAAAAATTGAACCTGGGTCCCTGGCGCTGTGAGACAGCAGTGATAACCACTGTGCCAAATTATATGTCCATGCATATACATACACAAATATTCAGAGTGCTCTGTCACTCACTACTTTAAAATCGAACAAAAGATGACTAAAGTAAGAATAAAGAGGGAGAAGTCGCATGTAATATAAAAATGGACAATAGGAGCTTCTTTAAACATATGTAATAAGGAAGAGAAAGAGAATGAGACTGTGGAAATGATAATGGGGAACCAAGAAATGGCAGAGAAGTTAAACCAATATTTTGCATCAGTTTTACCGTGGAAGACACTAATATACTAAAATACTAAATATTCAATGGGCAAAAGGGAAGGAAATAAAAAACAATAACAATCACTACAGGGAAAGTACTAGGGACACCACTGGGGCTGAAGGCTGATAAGTTCCCTGGACCTTAATGGGTTGCATCCAAGGATATTAAAGGAAGTAGCTACTAAAATAGCGGATTTATTGGTAGTAATCTCACCATAATCCTTAAATTTTGGGAAAGTCTCAGAAGATTAGAAAACTGCCAATGTGACAGACTTATTAAAAAAGGGAGGGAGACAAAAACAGGTAACCGCAAGCTAGTTAGCTTAACATCTGTCATTGGGAAAATGATAGGATCCATTATAAAGGATGCAGAGCATTTAGAAATATATTATATAATCAAGCAGAGTCAGTGTGGCTTCGTGAAGGGGAAATCATGCCTCACAAATTTATTGATTTCATAAAAGTGTTCTATAAGGTACCACAAAAAAGGCTGCTTTATAAGATAAGTGGCAATGATGTTGGGGGTAGTATATTAGCATGGATAGAGGATTGGCTAACTAATAAAGTCATAGAGGTTTACAGCATGGAAGGAGGTCCTTCAGTCCATCGTGTCCGATAACAGGAGAAGACAGAGAGTTGGGATAAGAGGGGCGTTTTCACTGTGGCAACTTGTAACTAGTGGAGTGCCACAGGGTTCAGTGCTGGGGCCACAATTATTTACAATATATATTCATGACTTGGATGAAGGAATGTACTATTGCTAAGTTTGTGGATGACACAAAGATAGGTGGGAAGGCAATTGGTGAGGATGACACACATGGCAAAAAATGATTAAAGCTCCTGAATTGGGGCTAAGTGACCCAAGAGTGGTCCCTTCATGCTCCATGCCCTTCAAACCCCACTCAGACCCCATCCCTCTTGACACTGCACCCGGCACCCTGTGAGGGGGACAGAGCGAGAGTGTTAAGAGAGAGGGTGAAGTGGAAGAGTGCAAGAGTGTGTGCGTGAGGAGGAGAGAGAGAGAGAGAGAGTGTGTGGGGGGAGAGAGGGAATGTTTGAGGAGAGAGAGATTGTGAGGGGGAAGAGTATGTGCAGGATGAGTGTGAGCGCATATCTCAGGCTCACTCCCAGGGCCCGATTTTACCATTTTGATTCTAAGTGCTGGGCGGACTTGAATCTGGGAGTGTTCCAGATCTGACTTTTAGACCCATTCTCAGGCGCCCCCATACACACTTTGCCTGAAAAAAACTCAGTGATTCTGAATCGTGCTGCAGAAGTCTGTCGGCAGGGCTTAACACACTCAAAATGCTGCAGCTCCGAATGAAGCCTTCAACTGCACATGTGCAGTAAAAAAAAATTGAAAGACGCTCCCCTGCCACATCGCTCCCAGGCCAGATCATGCCTATCCCGGTCCCAACAGACATTGCCCCACCCCCACCACACATCTGACCCCCTTATCCCTCCCACCCCTCCGCTACCCAGACCGATCACAGCCCCTGCTCCCCTTCCCCCCCCCACCGATCACACATAGAGTGGCAGCGGACCCCCCGCCCCCCCACAGATTGCATGCAGAGTGGCAGCGGACCCCCCCGCCCCACCTCCTCCCCACCAGAGAGGCATCTGACACGCCTCCCTTCCCTCCCACCAGAGAGCTATCTAACCTGCTTCCCTTCCCCCCACCAGAGAGTCATCTGGCCCGCCTCCCTCTCTCCCCCTCTCTCTCCCACCCACCCCCAGAGAGCCATCTGAACCTCCCACCGCCCCCCCCGATCTGAGTGAGAGAGCTGCCAGAAGGTCTGAACTAGCCTCCTCAGAAGCTGGAGCACCTGAAACAGATCTTTGCGGACCATGTCTGTTTTGCGCCAAATCTGGATGGGAGAACGCGGTGGTAAAGGGGGAAGTGCCGGTAAGTTTGAGTGTGCAGCCCATTAAGTCAATTTAAATGCATGTAAATGCTTTTAAATTGACGTCGCGCCCATTCCGGGCATAGTCCAGACAGCGGCCATTTTCAGCTATTGGTAAAGGGGGAATGGACGCGGAGGCAGGCGCAGATCACGCTACTCGCCTCACACCCAACTTTACCAAGTTTTCGTGCCAGAAAATGGGAGCAACTTAATGATAAAATTGGGCCCTGGTCTCAGGGTTCTTCTTCACACACATACCAACATGAACTCTCACAGTGGGTAAGGGTGAGTGAGTGATCACGCGGAGACCAGGAGTGAGTCGCACACATACACTCTCATCCTAACATCTTCATTTATTACTTTTTTTGAATCATTCCATTGCTTTGTCATTGTTTTTTTTCTGCACAGCAAGTTGTTTCTTTTCATACCCCAGTGTTATTTTAAATTCCTGTTTAATGTCATGCCAAACATTATCTTTCCAAAATTTGCTCATCAGCCTCGAATGAGGAAAAAATTTAAAAGAGTCTCCCTGCCCTGGAAAAGCCTGCAATAAACATTAGAACATGAAATATCTGGATGAGACAGCTCCCAGAGAAAATAAATTCACACAAGCAATCAGGAATGAGGTGAGAAAGTATCTCACCACCATATATTTGAAGCTGAAACTCAATACTGGAGTACAGAAGAACATCATCCCTCTCAGACTATACCCAAAGATCTTTCCTGAAAATCTCAAAGAAAATAGTTACCCATGGAAAGATACTGTACAATACCATGTTAATAACAAATGGGGGAATTGAGATATGCCAGCTTGGGACACACAAAGGAAAAAATGTTAACTGGATGTTTTATGTCACAGAAACAGATGTTCCTACCATCCTGGTGTTGAGTAGTTGCTAATAGATGCAGCTCATCTCAGTAAAGGTTGAAGGTAGTACTTCTATTGGAAAATGCCCTTCAATTTGAACCAAGAAAGATCTGGTCCAAATTTATCCAGAGTGTTTTGATCAGTTTGTTGGATGTTTTGGAGATTTTGAACATCACTATTGATCCAGAGAAGAAACCAATGATTCATTCCCCACGTTAAGCACCAACAGAACTGAAAGGAAAGCTTGAAAGACAGTTCCAAGAGATGAAAGTATAGAAAGTGTTTGCCAGAGTCATAGCACCTACAGATTGGGTAAATTCCATCATTGTGAGAGATAACAGATAAAGCCAAATGAATGGTTTCCATGCAGTCAGCTATTGGAATTCTTAAGGTCAATATTGAAAGATATAAAGGAAAGAGAGCTACTTCAGAAAGTTTAAGCAGCTAAAGAAGAAGCTTTCTTGAAACCTACAGCACTCCAAGATGAGGAGTTAGAACTGGAGAATAAATTAGTGGACGTTGAAAGACTGAAGGCTGAACACAATGTGGCAAGCTGGATAGGAGAATATGGAAAAAAAATCTGCAAACTATGGTTAGCAGAGGAGGCATCCAGAAGGGAGACCCTGTACCTCATGTCAAAACTTCAACAACACATGCTTCAAGCAGAAGAATTTGAAAAAGGAAAGGATGATGGGCTGAGTTCAGACAACAAATTAGTGAACAACAGATGCAGCTTCACTCCATATCACAGTTGGAGAATGATTTACTGGAGAGCAATAAAAATACAGTAAGAAATGCTGGAGCATTTAAAAAAGGAAACATGAAATGCAAAAAGTCAAGCAGTGTGGGTACAGCAGGAAGCTGTAAAACTGGTGGAAGGCAGACACATGGTTGGAAGAGAAACATATGCTCCAGAATTATAAAGCAAAGCTTGAGGAGAAGTACCGACTGCAGAGTGCTGCCTTAGCTCAGAAGAGGAATCGCATTTTACCACCTAAGCAAGATGGTGAATAATGCTTTTGAGTAAAGCAAACAAGTTATAAAAGACTCTTAAGCTGCTTAGTTTATTTATAAAGTAGGCTAGTTATTTTCTTTGGTTAAGACACAATCAAAAGGTTAATGATTGGAACAGTTATTTTGACATATAGAGCCATAATTTTAAGAAAGGGCTGGTACATTGTTATATTATTCCAATAGAATTCATGAATTATATATTCATGTATATATATATATATATCCATCACTCACTAGTGTACTGCAGTCAGGGTACCAGGCAACAATGCATCAGTCCACAACACTTGGTGTGATCTGAAAGTACATTCAATGAAACTTCAGCATTTGAGCTTAAAAGTACGATTTCTTTCCTACTTCTGGGAAACACAAGAAATAACAAGGCAGAAGCAAGAATTCAGCAATAATTAAATTATTTAATGATTGAATTCTGCACTTTTCACAGCATGGTTGTTGCTTTTGGCTATACTGTATTTCAAAATACTTAATTGTATGCAAAGTATTTTGAGATGTTTCAAAGAAATGGGTTCAAGCACAATATAATGCGTTCAAGCACAACTGTCTTAGAAATCTTCTGAATCAACTTAATGGTAAAGAGGCCCCAGCAAATGTGATATCCAGTATTGAGCTATTAAGTTTTTACTGTTTCAATAATAAGTCAGTCATGAACAATTTTCTTCTTCCGTTCTCTGCCTGAAGGCAGGGCTTTGGGGATTTTTCACTCAACCACGTCTTTATAGGATGTGATTTTTATTGTGGTAGGGTGAGGAGGTAGGCCTGGAGTCTACCTCAGCCAGAATTGGAAAATCAAACCTTGTATCGTTGGTGTTAATTTGATCCACATGTCAACTGTCTAGCCAACTGAGTTAACCGGCAGCCATAATGAGCAATACTGCAACAAAATGCAATTAAATAAATCTTAACACCCCTCCTTTACAATTAATAACACCTGCAACATTGAGAGTCAGTTTCTGTCGATGAACCTCTATACCACACCCATGGGTCACCTTCCATTTTAAACATTATTTCTTTATAACTCCTATTTTAAGTTTATTACACTTCTGACTTCACAACAGTGATACCAATAATCAAATAATCACATTATTTGTTCACAGGATATGGGCATCAATGGTGAAACCAACATTTATTGCCCATTTCTAATTACTCTTGAGAAGGTGGGTCTGAACCATTGCCTTGAATACCACTTCCAAGACCATTCCGAGGAAAGCAAAGCATATTGTTTTGAAGTCATACATAGATCAGACTTTGTCGGAAAAGCAGATTTCCTTTCCGAAGGGATATTAGTGAACCATATCAATTCATGTGGTTTCATGCTTACCCTTACTGACACTAACTTTTTATTCTATATTTAATTAATTGAATATAAATCTGCCAGTTGTCATGATGGGATTTGAATTTATGCCTCTGCAGTAACATAACTATTTATATTACTGTGCCCTTGAATATAAGGACATAAGATAATTCAAAAGGTGAGTCAGATTAAACAGCTATGCTTGGCTTGTTTTTCATATACTTATTCTGTGAACTTCCTTGTTTTCTAAGATGACAACTGCTATATAAACATTATTTGTTGTATTCACCTCCACACTGACTATCAATGATTGGCTGTAAATTAATTCAGATCAACTATGATCATATTGAATGGCTGAGCAGACACAAGGGGCCGAATGGTCTACTTCAGCCCCTACTTTGTAGATTCAACATATCCATCCTTGTGATGCAGTGCCTTCCAAAGCTAATGGAAAATGAGAAGACTCATTCCCCAACTGGATGTTGCTTGACCCTCAACCAAAGAGCTTTTCCCCACCCCCACCATTTCAATACTTATATATCTGGTAAAGAGAAATGACAAAAAACTAACTTTTTTAATGTCCCAATGACTTTGCTTCAGGTTGCACACTGCAATATCCTGGAGCAATATCCTGCAATTTCAGGAGACTCTGGGCCAATCTTGAAGGCTTGGCAACCCTAGTGTATACCCTTTAAAATGAAATCTTGTAAACTATAAGGAGCGGATTGAACAAATACTTCACACAAACAGATAACTGTTCTACTTTTCACAAAAACAGAACCTCAATTGAAAGAACCTATTGGAACATGTTCTACTGTTCAGATGATTGTGCAGAAGGAAACATATGACCTAGTCATGTGCATTTTGTGAAGTGAGTGGGCAATGAATAAGTTGAATCAGATTAGATAAGTACTTGTTTCCTTTGGTATGTCAAAAATCAAAAGAATTAACAAAAGCACTGAATCAATGCCTTCTTTATGCTGATTGTTCTCTGCCCACCACCCAATGTATCTTGTACAGGATTACTAATGTAGTGGATTTTATAATCATTGGAGTTGCTAGTATTTTGACAGTGTAATACCTCAACCGCAAATTCTGCATTCAATTACAGGTTTCACTGGTATTTGGTTGTAACTTTAGTGTCTATAACAAAGCAAGTTTGTTCATCTAGAATTTTGCAAATTGAAAAGCCTCTTGCCCCAAAATCCTGAATATCCATCAGCCTGATTCTTGCAAAGTTCTACAAAGCTGTTTGTTCTCCAGCTCATTAACTTCCAACTGGTCAACTTCCAGCTCTTTGATCCTGTTTTCAAATTGCTCCACAGTTTCACCTCAGTTATTCTCCAGCGGTGTTTCTCAGATGACCCTGCACTCCTTTGGTTTCCTGTCCATTGCCACTCCCTTCATGATCCTTTCTGCTGCTACCCGTGACCTACCTCTTTGCTACCAGTGGCCCAAAATTCATTCTGCAGCCATCATCTCAACACACATCCTTCTGCTCTATGACCTGCCAGACTGCTACCCACCTCGTTGCCTCTCATGATCAAAACAGTCAGCAGCCAACACCCTGACGGGTGCACTTGCCACTCAACACAAAATCTGCCCGTGGCCTTGCTCCACATTAACCCACTCCTCGTGGCCCGAAGTCAACCTGGAGTCCTAACTGCATCCCTTGTAAACACTGTCACTCACTAACCGTGAGCTGAAAGTTGCATGGGGTCTATCGTTCAAAACAAGCCCAAAGTCTCGGTGGGATTCCCCCCATTATCCAGGACCCTGTCCACAAATCTGGACCTTTCCCAGGACTAGCAATCTGCAACTGAGAAATGTTGTCCAAATCCTACAGTAGAGCTCTTCACTATCAGACCAAACCTCAGAGGGGGGAGAGAAGCAGAAAGGATTGGAATGGGAACAAAATAAATAAATCAGACTTCCAGAAAATGAAAGGAGACTGAATCAGAAGAGGAAAGAAGCAGAGAATCAGCAGCCTGTAGATGACAGTTAAGAGAAGCTGTAACTCTGATTTCTCTTGAATAACTCCACAGGAGAATCACTAGTCATATATTTGAATATATAAAATGATTAACACGCACACTGCATGGAATTCCCTTGAAGTCTGCTGCTAATAATTTTCATGTGGAGCAGCGGTCTTCTTAGGCAGTCGAGAGTAACTTGCTTCCTCTCCGGTTTGGTGGTTTCTGAGATGGTTGATAAATACAGTGTAGTCATATTGTTGTAGATGATTGTAATACCACACAGTGAGCCATTCATTGTACCACACCCAATCTCGACCCTAATCTTACAACGAGAGCGGTGATATTAGCTTCGTGTTACTATGCTAATATGAGTAACAGCATCTCATCTTTCACTTAGGCACTTCACAGTCTTCTAGACTAACCCTTGGGCTGGATTTTACACGGCAACCATACTATTCCCACCTTCCCAGATGGAAAGTCAGTTCCAGACTGATCCAACTTCAAAAATGGCCGTTCCACAGTGATAACATGCTAGGAGCAGCCTAAACAAGCTGAGGGTCAGTATTCCATCTCGCAGTGGGACAAAATCTTGCCCTTAAGAGCTGTCGGCCAAACAGATTGGCCAGCAGATCCAGCGGTCCCTGCTGAGTCAGAACTCAGTAGTGGGCACTGTTGGGCCTGCAAGCAGGCCCTAGGATGAGGAGGACATGGCTACCATATGGAGAGGCAACTCTGGGGTTTGGACAGGGAGGGACTGGGAAGCTTAGGGAGGAAGGCAAGGTTTTTGAATGCAAGGCAGGGAGCACAAAGGTGAGGGGGGTGGGGGGGGGGGGAAACGGTGTCTCATCTTCATGAAGTGCCCCTGATGTGTACAGGGCACCCCCTTGATGGATGTTTGAAGGATGTGAAACCCTTTCCTCCCACCTTTTCAACAAAGTCATTTAAAAACAACCTTCTCATTCTCACCCACCAGCCATGGTCCAGTGGTGAATGGATACGTCACACTGCAGTAGCACCCTCAAGCTGACATCCAACTCAGAGATATTGGTTGTGTGGTCAGTACATTGATGAAACTGGAACTAACAAGCAATTCAATGATAGCTAAAATTGTTAGGAAACATACTAGACATAAGGGTGGGGGTATAGTGTGTGTGGGGGGGGGGGGGGGCAGAATATTGCTCCCCACAAAAGGGAAGGACTGTGTCTGGCCTCCAAAGGCCAGCCCACATATCCCAGACACCCCTACCGAGGTTGCCTGATCCCTCACTGGCCAAAAGTGCGAGACTTACCTGATCCCTGGTTCTCCAGGATCATTGCTCTCCTTTCTGTGGGCCTGTTTGCAGTCCCAGCAATGTCCACTAATAGGGTCTACAGCTACAGCTGCTGGCCAATCAGATTGGCTGGTAATTTTTGAAGGTGGGATTTCCTCCCTTTGAGGGCTGGAAGTTTGACTGTCAGCGTGTTCAGGCTCCCAGCTGCATGTACATATAGAACATAGAACATTACAGCGCAGTACAGGCCCTTCGGCCCTCGATGTTGCGCCGACCAGTGAAACCAATCTAAAGCCCATCTAACCTACACTATTCCAATATCATCCATATGTTTATCCAATGACCATTTAAATGCCCTTAATGTTGGCGAGTCCACTACTGCTGCAGACAGGGCATTCCACGCCCTTACTACTCTCTGAGTGAAGAACCTACCTCTGACATCTGTCCTATATCTATCACCCCTCAATTTGAAGCTGTGTCCCCTTGTGCTAGCTATCACCATCCGAGGAAAAAGGCTCTCACTATCCACCCTATCTAATCCTCTGATCATCTTGTGATTGCTTTGGGGCAGCCTTTTATTTGGTCAGTCAGTTGGTTCAAGATTGACTTCTGTGATAAAATTGGGGGCAAGCAAAATCTGCCCCCCCCCAATAAAATCCAGCCTTTTATATCAAGTAAGTTTATGAAAGTAATTTAAGATATTGTTTGTTAGTTCCAGTCTGATCAATATAAACTCGATAATATTTTTTCTTCTACCCCTTTCAACCTAATGTGTAGTCAGAGTAATGTGGCAGACATTACAATTCAGGTTAGAATGTGCATTGACTTGACAAAGCTTTGCTTGGTGGAAATGAAAAACATTGCATATCCCAAGTAGAATTACTTCAGCCAAGACAAACTTGTTTGTTTTATTACTTCCTCTGATAATGTTCACGTTTATCCATGAGTTCTGACACATCTCTTCTTCACTGAAATAAGAAAATCTTGATGGACTTTCTGATTTCACAAGCTGCAAAAAGAAACAAATTTTGGGTGCTACATTTGATTGGATTTGCTCCATTAAGAGTTGTTTGTGGTTATTTACAAGTGAACAGCCTTATGCTAAAATAAAATTTAAAAATTGGAAAAGTGCAGAAGTTGGGAATAGTAAATAAAAATGGAAACCTTTTGAAATGCACAGCAAGTAGAGAATAATGAGGCCTCATTACCAACAGAAAATTGAGCAATCCTTGCTTTATGTCTATCTCCCAGGATATTATATTAAAAATATTTTTGATATGAGTTAGATAGTTTCTGTGATATGAGATGCCATGGTGTTGAGTTTGGCAAATAGCTACATACAGAACTGGAGAATTTTGTGATGACATGCCAGTCAGCCACTTTATAAGCTACAGAGTTGCATGGCTGAGAGTGTTATGAGCTAAAAATTACTCAGCACCTCATTTGGACATGGTGCTGCCTCCTAATTTGAGAGATTTCAGTGTGCCCATACACGCTGTGATGCTGGCTGTCTCCATGTACAACAGGGGGCCTAATAACATAAGAGGCTAACACATGTTCCAGCAATTAAAGGTAGTCTGTTCTCTTAAAGGAAAATTGCACAAAGTTACAGCTACTGAATGCTAATGCTATAATTCTATAGAAGGCAACTGGATTACCAAGGTAAAGAGAAGACTCCCAGAGTTACCAATGCCTTAGTGAAGACCAAATTCGCACCTCAATATGCCAACATCTTCATGCACAGGTTCGAACAAGACTTCTTCATCGCACAGGACCTTCAACCGATGCTATACACTAGATACATCGATGACATTTTCTTCCTTTGAAGTCATGGTGAACAATCACTGAAACAACTATATGATGACATCAACAAGTTCCATCCCACCATCAGACTCACCATGGACTACTCTCCGGAATCGGTTGCATTCTTGGACACACACATCTCCATTAAGGACGGTCACCTCAGCACCTCACTATACCGCAAGCCCACGGATAACCTCACGATGCTCCACTTCTCCAGCTTCCACCCTAAACACGTTAAAGAAGCCATCCCCTACAGACAATCCTCCCATATACACAGGATCTGCTCGGATGAGGAGGATCGCAACAGACACCTCCAGATGATGAAAGATGCCCTCATAAGATCAGGATATGGCGCTCGACTCATCGATCGACAGTTCCGACGAGCCACAGTGAAAAACCGCACCGACCTCCTCAGAAGACAAACACGGGACACGGTGGACAGAGTACCCTTCGTCGTCCAGTACTTCCTCGGAGCGGAGAAGCTACGGCATCTCCTCTGGAGCCTTCAACATGTCATTGATGAAGACGAACATCTCGCCAAGGCCATCCCCACACCCCCACTTCTTGCCTTCAAACAACCACGCAACCTCAAACAGACCATTGTCCGCAGCAAACTACCCAGCCTTCAGGAGAACAGTGACCACGACACCACACAACCCTGCCACAGCAACCTCTGCAAGACGTGCCGGATCATCGACACAGATGCCATCATCTCACGTGAGAACGCCATCTACCAGTACACGATACCTACTCTTGCAACTTGGCCAACGTTGTCTACCTGATACGCTGCAGGAAAGGATGTCCCGAGGCATGGTACATTGGGGAAACCATGCAGACGCTACGACAACGGATGAATGAACACCACTCGACAATCACCAGACAAGACTGTTCTCTTCCTGTGGGGGAGCACTTCAGCAGTCACGGGCATTCAGCCTCTGATCTTCGGGTAAGCATTCTCCAAGGCAGCCTTCATGACACACGACAGCGCAGAGTCGCTGAGCAGAAACTGATAGCCAAGTTCCGCACACATGAGGACGGCCTAAACCAGGATGTTGGGTTTATGTCACACTATCGGTAACCCCCACAGCTTGCCTCCTGGACTTGCAGAATCTCACTGGCTGTCCTGTCTGGAGACAATACACATCTCTTTAACCTGTGCTTAATGCTCCCTCCACTCACATTGTCTGTATCTTTAAGACCTGGTTGGCTGTAGAGATGCGCATTCTAATCAGTATTCTGTAACTTGATTTTGTGTCTCTGTGCCCTGTTTGAGAGCAGATTTCCACTCCATCTGACGAAGGAGCAGCGCTCCGAAAGCTAATAGCATTTGCGACCAAATAAACCTGTTGGACTTTAACCTGGTGTTGTTAAAACTCTTACTGTGTTTACCCCAGTCCAACACCGGCATCTCCACATCAGGCCTTAGTGAAGGACAGGAGGGAAAAGGCAGGGAGCCAAATGGCTCTCAAGGCAAGTCTTCCAGTGTGAATGAGAGCAGATGGTAAGGGTGGTCAATACCAGAGTCTAACCCCGAAGACCTCTGAGTGGGCTGGAAGAAATTTAATTACCCCACAGCAAGGTCAAGATCAGTAATCTCCTGATGCTTATTGAATCATGCCTTTTGCCATTTTCCTCCTGCCTTCTATCCTATCACATCACTTCCCTTTTAGTTTTTCCTGCTCTCTCACATTTCCCTGCCTCTCTGCTTACTTTAAACCTATTCCAACTTTTCTGTTTAAAAAAAAATCTGTTCAACTGAAAGGTCATCAACTTAATACATTAACTCTGTTTCTCACTCCATAGATGCTACCTGACCGACTAAGATTTTCCAAATTTTTCTGTTTTTATTTCTGATTTCCAGCATCTGCAGTATTTTATCTAGTCCTACTCAGGTCCCCTCCCTCACCGCTTTTACCGGTATGTTGATAAAGTTTATTTATTAGTCACAAGTAAGGCTTACATTAACACTGCAATGAAGTTACTGTGAAATGCCCCTAGTCACCACACTCCGGTGCCTGTTCGGGTCAATGCATGTCTTTCAGACTGTGGGAGGAAACCGGAGACACAGGGAGAACGTGCAAACTCCACACAGACAGTGACCGAAGTCGGGAATCGAACCCGGGTCCCTGGCGTTGTGAGGTAGCAGTGCTAACCACTGTCAGTGTTGTTTCTTGCTCTCACTCTGAAATGGATGGTTTCAACAAATTTGTTTCCAATTTCCAACCTTCCCTCACATTCACAACGTCCATTTCTGACTCTTCCCTTCCTCAATTCCTGTCTCCATTGGCTATTAACTAATATTCACCACAAGATAATTGACTCCCACAGTTACCTTGACTACAAAATCCACTCCTCAATCACCAACAACACCCTGCCTCTTTCCCATGGCACCTTTCCATTCAAATGTAGAAGATGTAACATCTGCCCTTCTAATCCTTCTCATAATGCAATACCCCAAACGTTCCTCCCAGTTGAAACTGGGGGCTGGATTTTCCTCCCCCTCTGCGGAGTGTTTCACAGCGCTGGGCAATAGCAGGCCACTCACTGGCGGCAGGATTTTATGGACCTGCCATTGTCAATGGGGATTCCCATCGAACACAACTCTCACAGCCGGGAAATGTGTGGCGGGGGTGCGCCGTCAGCAGGACCATGAGATCCCGTTGGCTTAAACGTCAGCAAGATGTTGGTGAGTGATTTACTTGTACCTGCTTCAATTTAGTATACTGTATTCACTGCTTACGCTGCAGTCTCCTCTTCACTGGAGAGACCAAATTCAGCTTTGCGGAATACCTCTGTTCAGTCCACAAGTGTGACCCTACATCTCGTGAATCCAATGCAGGGGCCTGTGGTACATCGAACTGCTGGGGTTCAATGCAGAACCCCAGCAGCTCCGGCCAACGGAAAATTCAGCGCAATTGTTGAGGACAGGTAAGTGTGCTAGTTGAAAGTTATAGCCAGTTAACTCTGTTTCTCTCTCCGCAGGTACTGCATGACCTGGTTTGTTTTCAGCATTTTCTGTTTTGATTTCAGATTTCCAGCACCTGCAGAATTTTGCTTTGCATTCCCAACATTTTCTGCTTTTTAAATTCTGTTTATCACCCAGCGTGTGGTTTACTTTGTAGCTATCTAGCAAATTACTTTGTTCAGCTGCATGTATACTGACGAGGTTAAGGAATCTTTCAGTTAATTCACAGAGATTTATTTGGACCTTTTGTCTTTGACATCTGGAAGTGAGTTTCCCTGATACACTAATTGTTTTCCTCCCTTGATATTTTTAAGTGCAGCAGCTGGTATATTTTTCCATTGTAACTTACAAATTTTTAGAAACTTGCCAAGTACATTGGACCTTCCAAAATTTAGCAGAGTTTGTCCATGTCCACCTTTTGTACCAGAATTCTGGCCAAACATCTGGATTTAGCAGTACTTTAACATGGGATTCACAGCACAGAAACAGATCGGTCTGCACAATTGGCCAGTGTCAGTGCTCATGCTCAGTGTGAGGCTCCTCTCACACAACTTCAGTGAACTACATTTACATAGTCTTCTATTAATTTTTCTCTTCCCTTCAAAGGCAATTGTGCTATTCATTTCAACATCGATGGCACGGTAGCACAGTGGTTAGCACTGCTGCCTCACAGCAGCAGGGACCTGGGTTTGATTCCCGGCTTGGGTCACTATCTGTGTGGATTTTGCACGTCCTCCCTGTGTTTGCGTGGGTTTCCTCCGAGTGCTCTGATTTCCTCCCACAGTCCAAAAGATGTGCTAGTTAGATGCATTGGCCATGCTAAATTCTCCCTCAGTGCACCCGAACAGGCGCCGGAGTGTGGCGACTCAGGGATTTTCACAGTAACTTCATTACAGTGTTAATGTAAGCCTTCTTGTGACACTAATAAATACACTTTAACTAGTACCGGTGATAGCATGTTCCACATCCTTGCCCTGCTCTTGATCCTCCCCAATTCTCCTGACTTCTTTATTGGACTGATTCATGACTAACTTATCTTTATGGCCCCTACTTCATAACATTCTGATACATAGATGATGTGATGTTAAGTGGACCCTGCAGCACTATATATGTTCCTACTCTTGCTTGATCTGCTTGTGTAGCTTCTGTATTTATGTGGCCAGTCCAGCTAAGTTTCTGGTCAGGGGTATCCCTGGGATGTTGATAGTGGGGGATTGAGCAATTCTGTGATTGGGAGGATTAAAGTAGATCAGCAACAAGAGAACAGCGAGACCAGCAGGAGGATGAAGAGCGATGATAGCAGTAGTAGCGCTGAGAGCATGGCGAGACAAATAGGGAGAATTAAAGAGTGGCAGCAGCAACATTAATAGCAAGAACAGACCGAGGCCACTGGGAGAATGTAACAGCTTGTGCATAGGTCAGAGCCGACCGACTGTGTCTGGAAAAAAACGTTGAAGTGTGGTGTCACAGATAAGTGGTTGGTTAGTGGGCATTTTTCTCTGTTCTTGTTTCTAAACCAGGGCATTCATTCAAACTAGGAAGTCAAAAACTTCCATCGAGCTAAGTATAACAATAAGTGAATTAATAAGAATATTAGCACAGAGTAGGTCTAGGGGATTAATTAACATTGGTAGCTTTAGCATACTAACTAAATTGTAAAAGAGGAAACAGCGGGGTTTTTTTTACATCATGGACGGGAATCTGAAACCTGCCGTTTGAAATTCCTGCACATCTGTGAACTTCAGGACATGTCACGTGTCTGGAGGGGGACCATGTATGTCTCCAACATTTTCAGCCTGAGCTCAGATTTTCCAAGCTTTAGTGGCATCTGAGGTCACTGTGGAGCATCAGGGAGCATGAATATTTCCTGGATCATAAATTCTAGGAGGTGGCCACCCCACCAACCGAGAAAGTAGATGGTGGCCATTAGGAAGAGTATGAAGAGGTAGCAGGTACAGAAAGCGCAAGCGTTCAGCATCGGAGACTGGAATGATGACACTTTGAAGGTGTACATTCAGAGCATGGCATCAATGGGCACCGGTTTAGCTCAGTTGGCTGGATGACTGGTTAGTGATGCAAAGTGACCCCAACAACGTGGGTTCAATTCCCGTACTGGCTGAGGTTATTTATGAAAGCCTGCCTTCTCAACCTTGCCACTCACCCGATCACCATCAGTCAGCTCTCCCCCTCAAAGGGGAGGGCAGCCTATGGTCAGCTAGGACTATGACACCTTTACCTTACAACAGGATGGAAGAGAAAAATGTAGAAATCCTATCATAGGAGATTTCATAGTCAGAGGAACAAACAAGCAGTTCAGAAACCGTCATCGTGAGTCCCATACGGTGTATTGTCTCCCTGGTGTCAGGGTCAAGAATATCACTGGGGCGGTGGGGAGAATTGATCAGAAATTGTGCATCAACAACATTGAGAGGGCAGCTTCCTATGGTCAGATTTTCAGATATTAAATGGAGATTAAAAGGTTAAAAAGTAGGATCTTGAAGGTAATAATTTCAGTCTTGCTCCCAGTGCTACGTATGCATGTGAGTAGAAGTAGGAAGATAGGGAGGACCAGAGCTTGGCTTGAGGTATGGTGCAAGAGGGATGTCTTAAGATCCTTGGAGCATTAGGACCAGTTCTGGGTAGGAGGTACATATTCAAAAAGGATGGGATACACGTCAACAGGACTGGGACAAATATCCTTGCATTAGTGTGGCAGGGGAGGGTTTAAATTAAATTGGCAGGGATATGGGCACCAGCTTATGGAAGTAGAAAAGAGAAATAAAGGAGACAAAGGGAAAGTGTTGGGCTCTACTGGAGAGGAATTGGCACCTTTTTAAGTAGGAACAGACTAAGAAGGATTGCGAGGAATATAGTTACAGTGCAAATCATGGATATAATTGTTCAGAAATGATTGGAAAGGAAAAAAAAAGAGGGATGGCAGGACTGATTAGGGAAGATATTTTAATGTTGAAAGGAAGGATGTCCTTGGGGGTAGGGGGCAAGGCCAGAATCCACTCGTAGCTAACAAATGGATGACATAGAACTGGGCGTATTTCAAAGAAACATTAAAAAATAGGAGCAAGAATAAACCACTTGGCCCTTCAAGCCTGCTCCACCATAGAGAACATAGAGGTGTTCAAGAGAACATCCTTAACTATCACGTTTTCAGTCTACCAAGTAATGAGATATTGCTCGATCTGTTGTGAGGGATTTAGCTGAGGTAAATGGATCAAACGTATGCGAGGGAAATTTTGGGTCAGAGAGTAATAAAGAAGATCAAGGAACAACTTAAAATAGAATATCTATCTGGAAGAGAGCTAATTTCAACAGATGGGAAAGGATTTAGTCAGGAAAAAATGGAACCAAAGGACAAAGAACAAAGAACAGTACAGCACAGGAAACAGGCCCTTCGGCCCTCCAAGCCTGTGCCGCTCCTTGGTCCAACTAGACCAATCGTTTGTATCCCTCCATTCCCAGGCTGCTCATGTGACTATCCAGGTAAGTCTTAAACGATGTCAGCGTGCCTGCCTCCACCACCCTACTTGGCAGCACATTCCAGGCCCCCACCACCCTTCGTGTAAAAAAACATCCCTCTAATATCTGAGTTATACTTCGCCCCTCTCGCCTTGAGCCCGTGACCCCTTGTGATCGTCGCTTCTGATCTGGGAAAAAGCTTCCCACCGTTCACCCTATCTATCCCCTTCATAATCTTGTACACCTCTATTAGATAGCCAAAGACTGACAGGAAAGCTGTAACAGAACAATGAGTGCATCAGGTACAGGCTGATCATGGCTGATCATCCAACTCAATGGTTTGATCTTGCCTCCCCCCATATCCTTTGATCACTTTCACCCCAAGAGTTATATCTAACTCCTTCTTGAAAACATCCAATGTTTTGGTCTCAACTGCTTTCAGTTGTAGTGAATTCCACACGCTTACCACTCTAGATGAAGAAATTTCTCCTCATCTCAGTCCTGAAAGGTTTACCCCTTATCTTTAAGCTATGACTCCTGATTCTGGATTCCCCCATCATCGGAAACATCCTTCCTGCATTTACCCTGCCCAGTCTTGTTAGAATTTCATAGGTTTCTATGAGATTCCCCCATCATTCTTCTGAACTCCAGCAAATATAATTCTAACTGGCTCAATCTCTCCTCAGATATCAATCCTGCCATCCCAAGAATCAGTCTGGTAAACCTTTGCTGCACTCCCTTTATAGCAAAAACATCCTTCCTCAGATAAGGAGACCAAAACTGTACACAATATTCCAGATGTGGCCTCACCAAAGTGCAGTATAATTGGAGCAAGTCATCCTTGCTCCTGTACTCAAACCCTTTTGCTACGAAGGCCAACATGCCATTTTCCTTCTTTACAGCCTGCTGCATCTGTATGCTTACATTCAACAACTGGTGTAAGAGGACACGCAGGTCTCGTTGCACATCCCCCTCTCTCAATTGATAGCAATTCAGATAATAAACTGCCTTCCTGTTTTGCTACCAATGTGGATAACCTCACATTTATCCAAATTGGCTTTCAAATAGGGAGAGAGGGAGTTAGAGGTACAAATCTGCATGGAATTCACCGTAATGTGCAAGAATTATGGAGTGGTGATATTGGGGGACAAATATTGATTGGAACTGTTGAAATGAAGGGTGAGGAGGGGGAAAATTTCTGAGAAGTGTTCAAGAGAACATCCTTAACTATCACTTTCTCAGCCCACCAAGTAATGAGATATTGCTGGATCTGTTGTGAGGGATTTAAGTGAGCTAAATGGATCAAACATATGCGAGGGAACTTTTGGGTCAGAGTGATCATAATGTTTGGATTAGTAATAAAGAAGATCAAGGAACAACTTAAAAAACAAGATCTAACTGGGAAGAGAGCTAATTTCAACAGATGGGAAAGGATTTAGCCAGGAAAAAATGGAACCAAAGACTGACAGGAAAGCTGTAACAGAACAATGGGTGCATCAGGTACAGGCTGGGCACATTCCAGAAAGGGTGAAAGGCAAGGGAAGTAAAGCCAGGGTAGTAAGATTTGGAGTGACTCCCAAGAGGAAGAAGAGGGTGACATCTGCTCAGCGGAACAGGATATGGCTAGAATACTTAATGAATACTTTGTTTACTAAGGAAAGAGAAGCTGATAAAATACCTGTAGAATTGGAGAAGGTACAGTAAGGATGGAGGTGGAAGTTCAGAGGTAGGTGGCACTGGAAAGGCTAGCTATGAGTGGAGTAGATACGTTACCTGATCTAGGTGGGTTGTATTCCAGGATGCTGAAGGAAATGCAGATGGAAATAGCAGAAGGGTTTGCCATAATTTTACAATCTGTCCTAGATGCAGAGGAGGTGCCAGAAGAATGCATTTTTGCAGAAAGGATAGGGAGAGGCAATAGATACAGTTCTAAACAGTGTATAAGGTCAATGAGAATTGGTGCTGCATGTGCAAAGAACTTTGAAAGTAGTAGGACAAGTTGAGAGTTGTTAGCAAAGCCTATGGGGTTTTGGGCTTCATAAATAGAAGTATAGAGTACAAAAGCAGGGAAACTATGCAGAACAATTATCAAGCTTTAATTAGGCCACAACTAGTGTATTGCATCCAGTTCTGATCACCACACTTTAGGAAAAACATAACGTTCATTGAGAGGGTGTAAAGGACATTTATCAGAATGTTTCCAGGTATATGTTACCGTTTCTTTATTGTTGCTGGGTTAAAATCCTGGAATTCCCTTCCTAACAGCACTATGGTTGTTTCTACCACACATGGACTGCAGCGGTTCAAGAAGGCAGTCCACAGCCACCTTCTCAAGGGTTATCTGGGATGGACAATCAAATCAAAAACAGAAAATGCTGGAACATCTCAGCAGATCTGAAGGCATCTGTGGGGAAAGAATAGAACCAATGTTTTGAGTCTAGATGACCCTTCATCAGAGCTGAGGGGGGTAGGGCAAGAAGATGGGCTGGAATGGGAAGTGGAAAAATGGGAGTGAGAAAAAAGAATGATAAAATGGATGAATAGGATGAAACAAAATGAAATAAAATAAATTGACGGAAATGGGGTGAAAGTGGAGGGGAAAGTTCATGCTCTGAAGGTGTTGAACTCTATGTTCAGTCTGGAGGCTGTAAAGTGCCCAATCGGAAGATGAGATGCTGTTCCTCCAGTTTGTGTTGGGGTTCGCTAGAACATTGCAAAAGGCCAAGGAACGACATGTGGATAGGAGAGCAGGGTGGAGTGTTGAGTGGCAAGTGACAGGAAGGTCTGGCTCCTGCTTGCAGGCGGACTGATGTTTGGACATTGGGAGCAGCGAATGCAATAGGCCAGATTGAAGGAGGTGCATGTGAAGCGCTGCTTCAGCTGAAAGGGGTGTTTAGGACTTGGGACAGTGAGCAGGGAGGAGGTAAAGGGGCAGGTGTTGCACCTTCTATGATTGCATGGGAAGGTGCCGTGAGCAGGGGGTGAGGTGTTGGGTGTCATGTTGGAGTTGGTGGAAATAGCGGAGGATGATCCTTTGAATGTGGAGACTGGTTAGGTGACAAGTGAGGAAAAGGGGGACGCTATCCTGGTTCTGGGAGGGAGGGGAGGGGGTCAGAGCTGTGGTCCAGGGGATGGGTTTGACATGGTTGAGAGCCCTGTCAACCACAGTGGGTGGAAAACCATGATTGAGGAAGAAGGAAGACATATTGGCAGCACTACTTTGGAAAGTGGCATCATCAGAACAGATGCAACGGAGGTGAAGAGACTGAGAGAATGGGATGGAGTCCTTACAGGATATGGGGTGTGAAGAGCTGTAGTCAAGGTAGTTGTGGGAGTCGGTGGGCTTGTAATGGATACTAATGGACAGTTTATCAGCAGAAATGGAGACAGGTCAAAGAAGAGAAGAGAAGTGTCAGAGATGGACCATGTGAGGGTGATAGAGGGGTGGAAATGGGAAGCAAAATTGATTAAATTTTTCCAGGTCCAGAGGAGAGCATGAAGTGGCATCAAAATAGTCATTGATGTATCGATGAAAGGGGTTATGGGAGAGGAATGCTCCACATAACCCAAAGAGACAGGCATAACTGGGACCCATGCAGGCGCCCATAGCCACACCTTTTATTTGGGGGAAGTGAGACGAGTTAAAGGAGAAATTGTTAAGTGAGGGGACCAGTTCAACCAGACGGAGGAGAGTGGTGGTGGATGGGGATTGTTCAGACCTTTATTCGAGGAAGAAGCGAAGAGCTTTGAGGCCATTCTGGTGGGGAATGGAGTGTAGAGGGAATGGACATCCATGGTGAGGAGGAGGTTTGGGCCAGGGAACTGGAAGTCGTTGATAAGGCGGAGGTCATCAGAGGAATTGTGGATGTAGGTGGGAAGGAACTGGACAAGAGGAGAGAGAATGGAGTCAAGATAAGAGGAAATGAATTCAGTGGGGCAGGAACAGGCTGACACGATGGGCTTACCGGGGCAGTCCTGTTTGTGGATTTTGGGAAGAAGGTAGAAGTGGGTTGTGCGGGATTGGGAAATTGAGGTTGGAGGCTGTGGAGGGAAGATCTCTGGAGGAGACGAGGTCATTGGCAGTCCTGGAAACAGTGGCTTGATGTTTGGTGGTTGGGTCGTGGTCCAGGGGTAAGTAGGAGAAAGCGTCCGAGAGTTGGTTCTCAGCCTCTGCGAGATAGAAGTCTGTATGCCAGACAACAACAATCAAATGCTGGTCTAGCCAGCGATACCCACATCCCATGAGCAAATGTAAAAAAGGATTAGGACATTGGCTATCAGGTATGTGTCAATGAGATTGACTATGTCAGGCTGTTGCTTGATAGTCTGTGGGACAGTTTTCCCAATTTTGGCACAGATATCGAGTTGTTAGTGTGGAGGACTTTGCAGCCTTGTAGGGTCAGCTGGGCAGGGTGTGGCTTTGTGGTTTCCAGTGCCCAGGTTGCTGCTGGGTTGCCCCTCCAATTTTCTTTGTATTCAAATTTCCTATCAATGGAGTGACTTGTGAGGCCCTCAGGGAGTATAGTTAAGAGTCAACCACGTTGCTGTGGGTCTGGAGTTCCATGTAGGCCAGATGGTGTAAGGATGGTTGATTGCCTGACCTTAGTGGATCAGATCGGTTTTTATGACAATTGGTTCTTTCACGATCAGTGCTGAGACCTGTTTTTTATTTCCCAATTGATTAAATAATTGACTTTAAATCCTCCAACTGTCATGTGGAATTTGAAGTCATGTTTCCGAAGCATTAGCCCAAGTGTCTGAATGACAAGTTCAGGCTGCTTACTGCCTTTGGCCATGATAAACATCTGAGATGCTTCATAAGAGCAAATAAAGCAAAACAAAAGAAAATGTCATTCATGACACAAACATTGCCAAAGAATGAGCTAACAGATTTACACCAGAAAACAGGAGTAATATCGAAAAGTTTTCTGAAGATGAAGTTATGTATTCAAACAGGGGAGGTCAAATTACATCATAGACCAGAAAATGATGTTTGCAAACATTTGAACTACAACATTAACTTTGATTCATTTATTCCCTCCACACTAGCTCCCATTCTCTTTTCTACCTGTTTAGAAAAATAAACAGTACAAGGTGAAATGTTGCTACAAGTGCTATCAGCTATTACAGCTGTGCTGCTGAACTCAAGCCACACAGTATGAGATAAACCTTATGTTTGGCTGCATTTGAAAACAAGCTGTATTGGCAAAGCGTAAGAGAAGAGAGGTTGATCATCCCCCAATAAAGTATCACGCACAGTCTTGGTGGGCCAATTATAGGGAGGATATCATTGCAAAAGCGACAGCTTTGTGTACATTTAACATTTTTCAGAAGAGGCTTGAGAGCACTTTTCTATTCTTCTTTCCGTCCTCTTCTCTGTTTATCATTGAAGTCACCCATTCTAATTTACCTCTTTCTCAGTCCTTCCTGTTTATTCCTCAATCCTTTAATCCCATTGGTTATAAGCTGTGCGTCCTATTGTTCAGTGCGGTCTCAGATGCCCTGTTATTTTTCCTGCACCATTATTGGTTGACACTTCCAGAAACATTGTGGCATAAATATTAAAATTTAAATCTGCATGAGCTAGTCTAACCATGGATGAACAGAGATATCCACTGCTTGCTGAAGTCCAGGTCTGAGATGTTCAAGTCAGGCGAC
This sequence comes from Mustelus asterias, assembly GCF_964213995.1. NCBI lineage: Eukaryota > Metazoa > Chordata > Chondrichthyes > Carcharhiniformes > Triakidae > Mustelus > Mustelus asterias. The sequence goes on along the minus strand of NC_135806.1, from coordinate 82,764,300 downwards.
ATTGACCTATACAAGAAAGCCAGATACGATCTAAGGAGATCCATCAAAGATGCCAAAAACAGTACTGGACCAAGCTAGAGTCCCAGGCTAGCCACACCAACCCTCGCCGACTATGGCAAGGTCTGCAAGACACAACAGGCTACAAGATGAAGGCATGTAAAATCGCTGGCTCCAACGCACCCCTCCCTAATGAGCTCAAATCATTCTATGACTGTTTTGAGCAAGAGATCAGCAAGAGCATGCCCTCCACCCTGGAAGCCCTGGATGAACCTGTATCTGGGGTCACCATTGCAGATGTCAGAGCAGCCTTCTCGAAGGTCAATCTACGGAAAGTGACTGGCCCGGCTGGGGTACCCGGGACCAGCACTCAGATCCTGTGTGGATCAGCAGGTGGGGTATTCACAGACATCTTCAATCTCTCTTTACAACAATCTGAGGTCCCTATCTGCTTCAAGAAGCCGACCATCATCCCGGTACCTAAGAAAAACCAAGCAGCGTGCCTTAATGACTATCAGCTAGTGGCTCTGACATCCATTATGAAGTGCTTCGAAAGGCTAGTCATGGCACAAATCAATTCCAGCCTCCCGGACTACCTGGATCCATTACAGTTTGCCTACTGCCGCAACAGGTCCACAGCAGACATCACCTCTGCGGCCCTGCACTCAACCTTGGAACACCTAGATAACAAGGACATCTATGTCAGACTCTTATTTATTGACTACAGCTCAGCCTTCAACACTATTATTCCTACAAAGCTCATCTCCAAACTCCGTGGCCTGAGCCTCAGCACCTCCCTCTGCGACTGGATCCTGAACTTCCTAACCCACAGACCACAATCAGTAAGGATAGGCAACAACACCTCCTCCATGATCATCCTCAACACCGGTGCCCCACAAGGCTGTGTTCTCAGCCCCCTACTATACTCCTTATACACCTATGACTGTGTGGCCAAATTCCCCTCCAATTAGACTTTCAAGTTTGTTGATGACACCATCGTAGTGGGTTGGATCTCAAACAATGACGAGACAGAGTACAGGAATGAGATAGAGAATCTGGTGAACTGATGTGGCAACGATAATCTCTCCCTCAATGTCAACAAAATGAAGGAGATTGTCATCGACTTCAGGAAGCGTAAAGAAGAACATGCTCCTGCCTACATCAATGGGGATGAAGTAGAAAGGATCGAGAGCTTCAAGTATTTAGGTGTCCAGATCACCAACAACCTGTCCTGGTCCCCCTATGCCGACACTATAGTTAAGAAAGCCCACCAACGCCTCTACTTTCTCAGAAGACTAAGGAAATTTGGCATGTCAGCTACAATTCTTACCAACTTTTACAGATGCACCATGGAAAGCATTCTTTTTGGCTGTATCACAGCTTGGTATGGCTCCTGCTCTGCCCAAGACTGCAAGAAACTACAAAAGGTCATGAATGTAATCCAATCCATCACTCAAACCAGCCTCCCATCCATTGACTCTATCTACACTTCCCGCTGCCTCAGCAAAGCAGCCAGCATAATTATGGACCCTACGCACCCCAGACATTCTCTCTTCCACCTTCTTCCGTTGAGAAAAAGATACAAAAGTCTGAGGTCATGTACCAACCGACTCAAGAACAGCTTCTTCCCTGCTGCTGTCAGACTTTTGAATGGACCTACCTCTCATTAAGTTGATTTTTCTCTACACCCTAGCCATGACTGTAACACTACATTCTGCACTGTCTCGTTTCCTTCTCTATGAATGGTATGCTTTGTCTGTATAGTGCGCAAGAAACAATACTTTTCACTGTATACTAATACATGTGACAATAATAAATCAAGGTACCTTTGACAAGGTACCACATGGTAGGTTGTTGCATAAGGTTAACACTCATGGGACCCAGGGTGAGGTATCTAAATGGATACAAAATTGGCTTCTTGACAGAAGCCAGCGGATGGTTGTAGAGGGTTGTTTTTCAAACTGGAGGCCTGTGACCAGCGGTGTGCCTCAGGGATCAGTGCTGGGTCCACTGTTACTTGTCATTTATATTAATGATTTGGATGAGAATATAGGAAACATGGTTAGTAAGTTTGCAAATGACACTAAGTTTGGTGGCATAGTGGACAGTGAAGAAAGTTATCTCCAATTGCAATGGGATCTTGATCAATTGGGCCAGTGGGCTGACGAATGTCTGATGGAGTTTAATTTAGACAAATGCGAGGTGATGCATTTTGGTAGATTGAACCAGGGCAAGACTTACTCAGTTAATGGTAGGGCATTGGGGAGAGTTACAGAACAAAGAGATCCAGGGGTACATGTTTATAGCTCCTTGAAGGTGGAGTCACAGGTGGACTGAGTGGTGAAGAAGGCATTCGGCATGCTTGGTTTCATCGGTCAGAACATTGAATACAGGAGTTGAGACGTCTTGTTGAAGTTGTACAAGACTTTGGTAAGACCACACTTGGAATACTGTGTGCAATTCTGGTCACCCTATTATAGAAAGGATATTATTAAACTAGAAAGAGTGCAGAAAAGATTTACTAGGATGCTACCGGGATTTGATGGATTGAGTTATAAGGAGAGGCTGGATAGATTGGGACTTTTTTCTCTGGAGCGTAGGAGGCTGAGGGGTGATCTTGTAGAGGTCTATAAAATAATGAGGGCACAGATCAGCTAGATAGTCAATATATTTCCCAAAGGTAGGGGAGTCTAAAACTAGAGGGCATAGGTTTAAGGTGAGAGGGGAGAAATACAGAAGTGTCCAGAGGGGCAATTTTTTCAGAGGGTGGTGAGTGTCTGGAACAAATTGCCAGAGGTAGTAGTAGAAGCGGGTACAATTTTATCTTATAAAAAGCATTTAGTCAGTTACATGGGTACGATGGGTATAGAGGGATACGGGCCATGGAGGGATATGGGCATGGACAAGTTCGGCTGAAGGGCCTGTTTCCATGCTGTAAACCTCTATGATTCTATGACTCTAAATCAAAGTAATGGGATATGCCATTGTTTGCGGTCTGTTCATTATAATGTTTTCTACATGCTTCTAATGCTCCCCATATTGTTCATCAGCTGCATATACATAATCATCATAATTAGAAGCAGAATGGAGATGGCGTGTTGCCTGCATTTCACTCAGCAGGGGGCCCAATACTTACACTACCTAATGTTAGCCTGCAGCCAGTGCAAGTGCAAGGGAGAGAAATAATGGGCCTTAGTGCTCCTAGTGCTTCTCCTTCTCCGGACTCCTTATTCCCAGTCCCTTTGCCACCCACCCTCCCCCCTCCCCAACCATCTTCCTCAATCATGCATGTTATTTTTCTCATTTTAAGATTCACTGATCAATTCATCAAGCACTGTATGGTCCTAGTGAAGTGAGAACACCCATTGTGTGTTCCAAATATTGTCCAATATGCAGCATATGTTATTAATATCAAGAGCAGCAATGGTATATTGCAGTGTTAGTTGGTGTGCACCTTGTGGGTAATCCCACTGTGACTATTAAACAAACGAGAAAGATCAAACTTTATTTTAACAGCATTGTGCAATATTGTCCATTTGACAGGAAAATATCCTATTAGTTCTTTATAACACTGTGCGGGTGATAATACTGATTCTGGCGACTGTCTCGTTAACATGTTCTGTGCATTGCACCACATATTCACAGTGACAGTAAATTCACGTTTGAGGGGGAAAAAAATCAATACTTGCAATGCAGATTACAAGAACAGCTTTCAGCTTTTGTTTTCTATGTTTTGACTACCTGTTCCATATAGAATAGAAAGTGCATCTCCACGCTGCAGCTTACTTTGCTTCATTGTTGCAGAAGGAGAGGAAGAGAGGGAATGATCCCATTCACCTGTCATGCCTAAGCTCCCTCCTCGGCTACACTGACACAACACTTACTTAGCTCGATGTGACTGGAAGCAAAATTCCAGTTGCCTGGGAACTGCAGATGAGGACAACTGCTGGGACTCATCTGGTATAAGGCTGAGTAACAGCACATCTGTGCCAGCACAGCTGGGTCAAAATCCTGGAATTCCCTCCCTAACGGCATTGTGGGCCAACCCACAGCATGTGCACTGCAGCGATTCAAGAAGGCAGCTCAACACCATCTTCTCAAAAGCAACTAGGGAGGGGCAATAAATGCTGACCAGCCAGCGACGCCCATGTCCCACGAATGAATAAAAAAAGGAGATAACACAAGAGCTTCAAGAGAAATATCTCACACTCACACTTTACACATTTTAACTTGTTCATTTCTTTCTCATGCATAAAATTAGGTGCATTACTGGATGAAAGTATATTTATATTTTTCTGTTACTCATCACCTGAAGGCTTCAGTCTCACCCAAAGCCCTGCCCTGATTTACTTTTTTTACCTAGAGCTTGCTGAAGACAGATTCTGTATTCTGAGCAGTAATGTTTAACAGCCTTGAGTGAGCTCCACAGATGTTTCTCTTCAGTTTCTTCATATCTTTTTGATTACCTTTCAAATTATTTGAAGAAAATCTGGACTGCAACTTACAAAAATGTATTTGGGTAATGTTTGTATTAAATTTATGTTAAAAAGAAACAGGCTCTTTATGTGTGAGTGGAATCCATTTCAGACATGACAGGCTTATACATGCCAGTTATAGTTTTCGTTTGCGTTCAAATTATGAATAATCTATAAACTTCAAGTTATGAGTGATGGAGGACCTTATTTTATCATAACTCACCCAGTAGCAACAGGCTTGAGTTGGATGTTTTATACTCTTCCTGAATTTAGTTTCCAGTGAAGTGATTTAACTCTGTAACAGACCCTCCCAACATCCAGGGCCAGCTCTGAACATTTATAAGGTCTTGTTTCTGGTTGCTACTAATCTTTGAGTAGCCTCATGGTTTTCCAGCGGACTTTTTTAAAAAATCAATAAGGTCAGAGGCAGCAGCAGTGTCAATGAAACTGACCCGACAGTTTTGATATATTTTTTAATGCCCCTCTTTCAGGTCTGAATATATGGTTGCTCAGTGGACAGTGATGAGAACTACACCTATGACAATGAACCTGGATCTCCATTGGCACCAGGTCCCATATTTCATACCTTGCACACCGCCTTCTCACAGGTTCTTTCACCAGGCATAGGTTCAAAAAGGAGTGACAATGGTAGCTATCGAGATCAATGCTAGGACTCAAGCCTTGAGGACCTGAATGGAGTGGAGCAATAAATTCAATGGCCTCACAGGAAGATTCTGCTTCCACCACCTTTTCAGGAAGAAAGTTTCAAAGACTTACAATCCTCAGAGAAAATAATTTCGCCTCATCACGGTTTTAAATAGGTGACCCCTTATTTTTAAACAGTGACTCCTAGTTCTAGATTCTCCCACAAGAGGAAACATTCTCTCCATATCCATCCTGTCAAGACCCCTCAGGATCGTTTATATTTGAATCAAGTCACCCCTTACACTTCGAAACCCCAGTGGATACAAACCTAGCCTGTCCAATCTTTCTTCATCCATTCCATGTATTAGTTTGGTAAACCTTATCTGAATTGCTTCCAACACATCTACATCCTTCCTTAAATAAGGTGACCAATACTGTACTTAGAACTCCATGTGGTCTCACTAGTGCCGCTATATGATGAAAGTATAACCTCCCTACTTTTGTGATCAATTTGCCTCACAATAAATGATAACATTCTATTAGCTTTCCTTGCTGTACTTTACACTAGCCTTTTGTGATTCATGCACTAAGACACCAGATCACTCTGCAACCTCTCACCATTTAGATAATATGCTTTTTAAAAATTCTTCCTGCCAAAATGGACAATTTCACATTATACTTCATTTGCCAGATTTTTGCCCACTCACTTATATTGTTTTCTCTGCTAGCCTCTCTGTTGGGGAAGTGTAAATAAAATTAAGAATGGCTGCTTGCAGTTGAGCTTGTGTTTGTTTTGCTCAGTACAACATAACATATATGGTGGGGTTTGTGAGAGGGGACTTATTATATAGGTTTTAAGAAGAGTGCCCAAATTCATAGCAATTTTTCATCTGCACTTCACATGTTATAACTGGCATTAAGCACATAAGTGTAGCAGAGGGAGTATGGTATAGCCAAAGAGGAATGAAGCATAATCTTCTTTGTACCAGTGATAGTTTTGCTAGTCTGTGTGACCCAGGTGGGTCAAGTATTCTTTGAACAGATCTAGCAGATAGGTGGATCTGAGGAAATATCAATCCTTTCTTGGAGCATGAGATGGAGTGCAAAATTACAGGGGTGAAAGAATGGCAAAGGCATGAACTTAGAAGGCAATGGCTACAATGGGCATCTGGCCTGAAGGGACCGCTCTCAAGCTGGGGTGGTAGATGGGGCTGGAGGTAGGCATGGATGTTGCAGGCAATAGTTTTGACTGATATACTACTGGTGAGATAGTGTCATCAACTGAAATTCTCTTTGAACAAAGAACAAAGAACAGTACAGCACAGGAAACAGGCCCTTCGGCCCTCCAAGCCTGTGCCGCTCCTTGGTCCAACTAGACCAATCGTTTGTATCCCTCCATTCCCAGGCTGCTCATGTGACTATCCAGGTAAGTCTTAAACGATGTCAGCGTGCCTGCCTCCACCACCCTACTTGGCAGCGCATTCCAGGCCCCCACCACCCTCTGTGTAAAAAACATCCCTCTAATATCTGAGTTATACTTCGCCCCCCTCACCTTGAGCCCGTGACCCCTCGTGAACGTCACTTCTGATCTGGGAAAAAGCTTCCCATCGTTCACCCTATCTATCCCCTTCATAATCTTGTACACCTCTATTAGATCTCCCCTCATTCTCCGTCTTTCCAGGGAGAACAACCCCAGTTTATCCAATCTCTCCTCATAGCTAAGACCCTCCATACCAGGCAACATCCTGGTAAACCTTCTCTGCACTCTCTCTAATGCCTCCACGTCCTTCTGGTAGTGCGGCGACCAGAACTGGACGCAGTACTCCAAATGTGGCCTAACCAGCGTTCTATACAGCTGCATCATCAGACTCCAGCTTTTATACTCTATACCCCGTCCTATAAAGGCAAGCATACCATATGCCTTCTTCACCACCTTCTCCACCTGTGTTGCCACCTTCAAGGATTTGTGGACTTGCACACCTAGGTCCCTCTGTGTTTCTATACTCCTGATGACTCTGCCATTTATTGTATAACTCCTCCCTACATTATTTCTTCCAAAATGCATCACTTCGCATTTATCTGGATTAAACTCCATCTGCCACCTCTCCGCCCAATTTTCCAGCCTATCTATATCCTGCTGTATTGCCCGACAATGCTCTTCGCTATCCGCAAGTCCAGCCATCTTCGTGTCATCCGCAAACTTGCTGATTACACCAGTTACACGTTCTTCCAAATGCTTTCACCTCCTTTCCCTCATCATACTAGATGCTTACAAAATGCTGACACTCGAGTTGAACAATTCAAGTTCATAGCCTAGAAAACTCCAAAGCTGATATTTTCATCACTGTGTGAAATTGGTCCTCAAATATGCTCAAACTGTGCCAAATTTGCCCTCAAACAGCTGGAGAGTAAAACACATTTTTGCTGCCAGTTCTTTGAGTGGAGCTGAAGTTGTGCCAAGACTGGCATCCTCCTGAGTTTTACAACTTACACGACCCCAGAAACTCAGATGGAGTCAAACTCTAAAGTAACCAGCAGGGTGTGATTACATAGTGGAGTGGAATCACAGACCACAGACCACAATCAGGACAGGCGACAACACCTCCTCCATGATTATCCTCGACATCGGTGCCCCACAAGACTGTGTCCTTACTATACTCCTTATACATCTATGACTGTGTGACCAAATTCCCCTTGATTTTCAAGTTTGCTGATGACACCACCGTAGTGGGTCGGATCTCAGACAATGACAAGACAGAGTACAGGAATGAGATAAAGAATCTGGTGAACTGGTGCGGCAACAATAATCTCTCCCTCAATGTCAACAAAATGAAGGAGATTGTCATCAACTTCAGGAAGCGTAAAGGAGAACATGCCCCTGTCTACATCAATGGGGATGAAATAGAAATGGTCGAGAGCTTCAAGTTTTTAGGTGTCCAGATCACCAACAATCTATCCTGGTCCCCCCATGCCGACGCTATAGTTAAGAAAGCCCACCAATGCCTCTACTTTCTCAGTAGACTAAGGAAATTTGGCATGTCAGCTATGGCAATTTCACAGTAACTTCATTGCAGTATTAATGTAAGTCTTACTTGTGACTAATAAATAAACTTTAAATTTTTACAGATGCACCATTGAAAGCATTCTTTCATTCTTTCTGGTTGTACCACAGCTTGGTACAGCTCCTGCTCTGCCCAAGACCGCAAGAAACTGCAAAAGGTTGTGAATGTAGCCCAATCCATCACGCAAACCAGCCTCCCATCCATTGACTCTGTCTACATTTCCCGCTGCCTCGGAAAAGCAGCCAGTGTAATTAAGGATCCCGTGCACCCCGGACATACTCTTTTCCACCTTATTCCGTCAGGAAAAGTTACAAAAGTCTGAGGTCACGTATCAACTGACTCAAGAACAGCTTCTTTCCTGCTGCTGTCAGACTTTTGAATGGATCTACCTTGCACTAAGTTGATCTTTCTCTACACCCTAGCTATGACTGTAACACTACATTCTGCACTCTCTCTTTTACTTGTCTATGAGCAGTATGCTTTGTCTGTATAGCACGCAAGAAACAATATTTTTCACTGTATACTAATAATAAATCAAATCAAATCATGCATGGCATTCTCTAGAAATCAGCTGATATGAATCCTAGGCAGGTTGTTGTGCATTGAATGTACAGGTTTGAGGGGAAGGCATTTTCTACAAGTGGTGACTGTGAAAGATTGTTCCCAGATTCCATGATAAGATAAATCTCGCTAATGTGTTCCTATGGGTCTGTTAATGTGCAGGTGAGGACAGCACTGTCATGCATGTGGTACTGATGGAGTGCTATACTGTCCAAGGTGCGTTATTTTGGATGAGATGTCAACTGAAGTCCCGTTTGCCCTCTCAGCCGAATGTAAAAGAGCCCATTGCACTATTTGGAGTAAGAGCAGGGAAATTTCTCCTGGTGTCTTGGCAAATTTCTCCCTCAAGCAACACTTTTTTAAAAAAAGCAAACTATCTGATTATTATTGCATTGCTGTGTGCAAATTAGCTGACATGTTTCCTACATTACAAAAACGACTACACTTCAACAATATCTTATTAGCAGCTACATGCTTTGCAATGATCTGGGTTTGTGAAAGGCTTTGTATAAATGTAAATCTTTCTTCCTTCTCCAAGCTTGTGGGTATCTTAGGGTTAGTAATGAGTAGATCTAGAAAGATTGGTTCTTCCTGAAGTTTGTGACTCATTTGGTTCCTGCCAGAAGTTACTAATTTGGAGAAGCCTTGTTTCAAATCTCTCAATGGTTTCACCCTGCCCCTCTCCAAAATCACAGCCTTCCGAGACATCTGAGCCAATTCTGGCCCTTTGAACACTTCCAATATTAATTGCTCCATTATTGGCAGCTATTCCTTCAGCTGCCCAGGCCCTAATCTATAGAATTTTCTCCCAAAACCTCTTCACCTCCCTACCATTTTTTCCTTCTTTAAAGCAGTCCTTAAACCTACCTCTTTGGCAAGCTTTTGGCCATCTGCCCTACTTTCTCATTATGTGGCTCTTTGTCAAATATTGCTTTGCAATCCTGTGCTGTGTCTTGTAATATTAAATTACACTAATAATGCTATTGAAATACAAGTTGTTGTTCTTGTTGTTGATGAATATGAACACAACCTTTTGATGGAAGTGAGTTTCTTGCTGAAAAAGCAGTATCTCACTTTTGTGAAGCTGTTTCTTGGTCCTTCCCAATACAAAAGACTGTTAGTTGGCAGTGGGGTTAAGTGGATTGGCATAATTCCTCTCCACCATGTTTCTGGTGCCTCCAGGAGTATCCTTGTGCTTCATTCTTACATCCCTAGGATTTGCTGGGGTTTCATGTTCTGAAATTCCTTCCCATGCCTGCTTCTAGAGAAGCTAACTAGCTCCATCCATGATGATTCACCTCACTCCCTGCAGAAGCATTTCTAATGACTGGCCACCAAACTTGCATCTTCTTATATGATATAGGACCCTATTTTACCATTTTGATTCTAAGTGCTGGGCGGACTTGAAACTGGGAGTGTTTCAGATCCGACTTTTAGACCCTGTTCTCAGGCACCCCCATACGCACTTTGCCTGAAAAAATATCAGCGAGTCCGAATCACGCTGCAGAAGCCTGTGGGTGGGGCTTAACGCACCCAAAATCCTGCAGCTCCGATCGGCGCCTCCAACTGTGCAGGCGCAGAAAAGAAATGATAGAATGCTGCTCCCCTGCCACATCCCTCCTGGGCCGGATAATGCCTCCCCCCGGCCCCCACAGACATTGCCCCACCCCCCCCCCCCCACAACATTACTGACCTCCTTATTCCCCCACCCCCTTCCGCCACTCAGATCAATCGTGGGCCCCTCCCCCGTTCCCCCCCCCCACCGATCTCGGGCAGAGTGGCAGCGGACCCCACTTACCCCCTCTCACTGATCTCCGGCAGAGTAATCCACCCTCCCCCTTCCCTGCCTCCGCTGATCTCAGGCAGAGTGGCAGCGGACCCTCCTTCCATTCCACCACCACCCCCCCGCCCACCCCCCCCCCCCCCCCACCCCTCCACCACTGATCTCAAGCAGACAGCAGTCAGCCAGTAGGCACTTACCTTCTCACTAACCCTCACTGATGGAATGCCCAAATCGGACTTGTATGGAGCATGTCTGTTTCGCACTGAATGTGAATGGGTGAACGCGGTGGTAAAGGGGGAAGTGCTGGTAAAGTTGGGTGTGCAGCCCATTAAGTCAATTTAAATGCATGCAAATGCAATTAAATGGCTGTCGCGCCCGTTTCAGGCGTAGTCCCGTTCGAGGCCATTTTCGGTCCTTGGTAAAGGGGGGGAACCGGCGTGGAGGCAGGCGCGGATTGCATTACTCGCCTCACGTCCGAATTTATCAAGTTTTCCTGCCCGAAAACGGGCGCAACGCAATGGTAAAATCAGGCCCATAGACTTTAAAGCTAATAAAAATTGCAATATTAAAGCTGCTCTACTCTTCTGTTTTGTAAAGGTTTCAGTGCTGTTTAATGCTGTTAACCAGGTATTGATGAACGTTATTGCTTCAGTTGCTCCACTAGGTAGCCCAGTGCGTGGAAATGCAAAGTGCAAAGGATCTTGAGTTAATAAGGCTGGTCAGCAATGTTCAAAAATCATAAGAAACACTTAGTTCATTCCTGAATAATTCTAACTGCTTTATTGGTTTGAAATTATTTAAACACAGCACTGTCAAAAAATTATTCCATATTGTTGTAGGTTCATAATGTAATTGTAGAAACAATGTAATAGAATAACAAGTAAAAAGCAAATCATTGTAGATGCTGGAGGTCTGGCACAAGCAAGAGAATGCTGGAAATGAACAGCCAGCCAGTCAGTCAGTATCTGTGCAGGGAATATACATGTTCATGTTCTGGATGCAGAGCTCTTTTCAAAATGATTTTGAGAATCTGCAGCTGAAATAATAATGCATCTGTTCACTGCACAGATGCTGACTGTCTTACCAATATTTTCTATTACCGTGATACCAAAAGCTGCTATTTTAACATCCTAACCATTTTACAAACATTTCAAACATAACCCCACTATTTAGAAAGGGAGGGGGATAAAAAGGAGAATTACAGGCCAGTTAGCCTGACACTAGTACGTGGAAGATGTGAAAGTCTGTTATAAAAGATGTGAGAACAGAGTATTTGGAAAAAATTAACGGGATTGGACAAATCCAGCATGGATTTATGAAAGGCAAATCAATACTTAACAAATCTACTGGAGTTTTTTGAAGATGTAACTAGGAGAATAGATAAGGGAAAACCACTATTTGGATTTTCAAAAGGATTTTGATGAAGTCCCTCATAAGAAGTTAGTTGGCAAAATTAAAGCACATGGGATGGGGGTAATGTACGGGTATGAATTGAAAATTGGTTAATAGACAGGAAACAGAGAGTGGGAATAAATGGGTCTTTTTCTGAGTGGCAGAAATGGGGTACCACAGAGATCAGTGCTTGGACCCCAGCTGTTCATGATGTAAATAAATAATCTGGATGAGGGAACCAAATGTAACATTTTCAAGTTTGCTGATGACACAAAACTGGCTTGAATTCAGAGCTGTGAGGAGGATGCAAGGAGGCTTCAAGGTGATTTAGACAAGTTGTGTGAATGGGCAAACACATGGCAGATGCAGTAGTACAACATGTCTAAATATGAAATTATACACTTCAGTGTGAAAAACAGAAGGGTCTTTTTTAAAAGGTAATATGGGGAAGTGTGGATGTACAAAAACATCTGGGTATCCTGGTACACCAGTCAATGAAAGCAGAGAGGCAGGTACAGAAAGCAATTAGGAAGACAAATAATATGTTGGCCTTCATTGGAAGAGGATCTGAGTTTAGAAGTAGGGATGTCTTACTGCAGTTATATAGGGGCTTGGTGACACCATACCTGGGGTATTGCATGCAGTTTTGGCCTCCCTACCTAAGAAAGGATATACTTTCTAGAGGGAGTGCAGCAGAAGTTAACTAGGCTGATACCAGGGTTGGTGGGACTGCCCAATGAGGAGAGGTTGGTTTGACTGGGCCTGTATCCACTGGAATTTAGAAGGATAAGAGGAGATCTGATTAAAATGTATAAAATTCTAACAGGGTTGGACAGACTAGATGCAGGAAGGATGATTACCCGGGTTGGTGAATCTAGAACTGGTGAACAAATTCTCAGCATATAGGATAGACCATTTAGGGCTGCAATGAAGAAAGATTTCTTCACTCAAAGGACAGTGAACCTGTGGAATTCTTTACCATATAAGGCTGTGGTGGCCAAGTCATTCAAACGTATTCAAAAAAGAAATAGATTTTAAAATAAATATTAATGGCATCATGGGGTATGGGGAGAAAGCGGGAATATGGTATTGAGATAGAAGATCAGTCATGACTGGATTAATGGTGGAGCAGGCTCAAAGGGCCAAATTGTTCTTCTGCTCCTAATTTCTATGTTTATCTCTGACAAGGAAAATGCTAAACTGATTAGATTTTATTATTTTCCTTTTTATGCGCATTAGTGTATTACAGTCCATACAGAGATAGATAATTGTTGAAAAGGTATTTGAATTCCCTGTGACCAACCTATAGGAAATGTATGAAAAGATTTCAAGTTTTAAGACTTTTGCTGTAACAAATAACCTAAAAGCAGCAGCAACTAAACATTACATAGTAGGCAACTAATACTCTAAACTACAGAAAAGGTGGTCCTCATGAATGCTTTAGGGAGATCTTTTGGCATCTGGGTATCCTTGTCTCTAAACCGATACATCCCATGACAATCTAAAGGCTCTGAAAGATTTACTTTGGCTCTGTGTTCAAGTCCCACTTCAGAGCTTGATGGCCAAGGAAGGCGTGTTCATAATGCAGACAAACAGGCTGAGTATCAACCTGTAAATCTTTCCAACACACAGCAAGGTAGTAAGAGTGGGAGAGATTCCTGGTCAGCCATGTGTTGGGAAGAAAATTGGAGCCTCTACCATAACTATCCATTGCTCCAGGACTACAACATGCATGAAAAAGGAAATGTTGATGCAGCAACTCAGACTCACTGGCTGCTGTGATTCAGATTGATCTCTCTCTTTCTCTCTCTCTCTCTTGCGCTCTCACTCTCTCTCTCATCTCACCTTGCTGCTCCCGCCTTTGTTTTCAGGTGTTAACATTTTGCACTTTACTCCCAGTTATCCTCAACCTGGACTCTTCTGTCCCTGGATAACCAAGCCACTCAGGCTTGTTTATGGGCAGCAATCAGAGCAGATCACACGACCCTCTTCTTTCCTCCATTTTACCTTGAATTAAAGAGACAGTCCCAAAGCATAATTGTCTTACGAAACCTCACATTCATATCAAGTGGAAACAGTGTTTAAAGAAACACCATAAAATCAAGTCCACAAAGGTGCAGAATATTGTTTGACATATGTTGTATTTCTCAGTCATAAATCTGCACAAAGCTATAAGAAAGTATGAGTATTGTGCCTCGGTTTTCACAGAGGAGAAGGACCTGGGTGGATGTACTGTGGGCTTGCAGTGGACTGAAAAGATTGAGTATGTGGAATTTACCAAAGAGGTTGTGCTGGAATCTTTGAATGGCATCAAGATAGATAAGTCACCGGGTCCGGATGGGATGTACCCCAGGTTACTGTGGGAGGCGAGGGAAGAGATTGCAGAGCCTCTGGCGATGATCTTTGCATCGTCGATGGAGATGGGGGAGGTGCCGAAGGATTGGAGGATTGCGGATGTGGTTCCTATTTTCAAGAAGGGGAATAGGGATAGCCCAGGAAATTACCGACCGGTGAGTCTAACCTCAGTGGTTGGTAAGCTGATGGAGAAGATCCTGAGGGACAGGATTTATGAGCATTTAGAGAGGTTTAGTATGCTCAAGAATACTCAGCACGGCTTTGTCAAAGGCAGATCGTGCCTTACGAGCCTGGTGGAGTTCTTCGAAAATGTGACTAAACACATTGACGAAGGGAAAGCAGTAGATGTGGTTTATATGGATTTTAGCAAGGTGTTCGATAAGGTCCCCCATGCGAGGCTTCCAGAAAAAGTGAGAGGGCAAGGGATCCAAGGGGCTGCTGCCCTGTGGATCCAGAACTGGCTTGCCCAAAGGAGGCAGAGAGTGTGTATAGATGGGTCTTTTTCTAAATGGAGGTCGGTCACCAGTGGTGTGTCCCAGGGATCTGTTCTGGGATCCTTGCTGTTTGTCATTTTCATAAATGACCTGGATGAGGAAGTGGAGGGATGGGTTGGTAAGTTTGCCGACGACACGAAGGTTGGTGGGGTTGTGGATAGTCTGGAGGGATGTCAGAAGTTACAGAGGGACATAGATAGGATGCAAGACTGGGTGGAGAAGTGGCAGATGGACTTCAACCCAGATAAATGCGTAGTGGTCCATTTTGGCAGGTCAAATGGGATGAAGGAGTACAATATAAAAGGGAAAGACTCTTAGTACTGTCGAGGATCAGAAGGACCTTGGGGTCCGGGTCCATAGGACTCTGAAATCGGCCCCGCAGGTGGATGAGGTGGTTAAGAAGGCGTATGGTGTGCTGGCCTTTATCAATCGAGGGATTGAGTTTAGGAGTCCGGGGATAATGATGCAGCTATATAAGACCCTCATCAGACCCCACTTGGAGTACTGTGCTCAGTTCTGGTCGCCTCATTACAAGAAGGATGTAGAAAAGATTGAAAGGGTGCAGAGGAGATTTACAAGGATGTTGCCTGGATTGAGTGGCATGCCTTATGAGGATAGGCTGAGGGAGCTCGGTCTTTTCTCCTTGGAGAGACGTAGGACGAGAGGGGACCTAATAGAGGTATATAAGATGTTGAGAGGCATAGATCGGGTGGACTCTCAGAGGCTTTTTCCCAGGGTGGAAATGGCTGCTACGAGAGGACACGGGTTTAAGGTGCTGGGGGGTAGGTACAGGGGAAATGTTAGGGGGAAGTTTTTCACACAGAGGGTGGTGTGCAAGTGGAATCGGGTGCCATCAGTGGTGGTGGAGGCAAACTCAATAGGATATTTTAAGAGACTCCTGGATGAGTACATGGGACTTAATAGGATGGAGGGTTATAGGTAGGCCTAAAAGGTAGGGATATGTTCGGCACAACTTGTGGGGCCGAAGGGCCTGTTTTGTGCTGTAGTTTTTCTATGTTTCTGAAGGCAATACCCTAAAATAAATAAATATATAGAACAATAAAATTATAATTTATGATTCTTACAATTTCATAAAGAGAAGTGGTTCAGCACAATTAATTTCCTCTTTGTAATGTTTAATCATACTATTTTAATCTATTAGCTCAAGGATGCACAATTAATTATTTAGTAGCAAATCATGATATGTATTACCATAGATTTCAATTAATTCAACACCTCCAATATGAGGAAATTCAAATTTGTTGAATGTTTTGATAAGCAGTGTGTTTATTACTACCTGAGGAACGGGGAACTCTAAATTGGGTTTGGTGATGGGAGTGGGAAATCTGGTGAGCAGCCCAAATCACGTTTCATGTTGGTGGGAAGTCTTGCCATGATTGTCCCCCTCCCTCCATCAGTTGCAGACTGTGTTTCCCTCCATGCGACGTCAGGAATGGAAAACTACAGCCAATATTTGCAATAACGAAGAAAATATAATGTGCTCGCCATCTGTACATGTACAAGTTAAGTTAGTCTGAATCATATTACTTTACTCATGTTCCCATTTCATTGCTTCATCTTGGAATGCTGACCAACATCTGTGTTCTCATTCTCTTTGAAGTAACTTTTTGCAGAGTTCCCAGTTACCCTTAATGCCATTAAAGTATTCTCTTTTACTTTGCCTGTTCCTCAAAGCAATGGCCAAACTCGTGCAAAGAGAGCAGCTTTCTTCACTTGTTATGTTAGCAAGAAGAGAAACATTAAACTGCAGAATGGAGCCTTCTGCCATTGGCAAATGTTGTTGCTTAAGTATCATGGGACCAGTGTATACTTCCTAACACATCTGGACTAAGATCCTGCTATGTTCATATGTCTTCCTCAATATATTCTTCAAATGCTTGATATAATTCCAAATGGTTAAAATGATCAATAAATCAAGCAAAAGAGACTGCATGTTTGTGTACACATACACTGATCCAATGTCAGTTTGGGAGAAAATATCTTTTAACTGTGTTTTTGCTTTAGCCAAGTTTGTGAATATGCAGCTGCATGTCTGCCTACTAATTTCCAACAGTTATTACTACAGGGGCGCACGATGAATTTAAATTCTTAAATATCACCGTGTAGAAAAACAAATTGCATCATGAGGGAGGGAAATGTCTCTGGTTCTCAAACTTGCCAAATGCACAAATTAGATACTAACATGGAGCATTTGTGGATTCTATGCTAATAAAAAGTTTGTTATCTTCCAAAGTTTTCTCATGATTGGTTAAGTATGTGGGCAAAACGTTGGCAAATGGAGTATAATGTGGGAAAATATGAAGTTGTTAATTTTGGAAGAACAGAGTATTATTTAAATGAAGAAAAACTGCAGAAAGCTGCAACAAAAGGGACTTGGGGGTGCTTGTGCACGAAATATAGAAAGCTAGCAACAGGTGTAGCAGGTAATCAGGAAGGCTAATGGAATGTTGGCCTTTGGTGAGACCACATCTGGAGTACTGGAGTGGTTTTGGTCCCCTTATTTAAGGAAAGATATAATTTCATTGGCGGCAGTTCAAAGAAGGTTCTTTAGAATGATCCCCTATATGGCAGGATTGTCTTATGAGGAAAGGTTAAACAGGTTGGGACTCTACTCATTGGAATTTAGAAGAATGAAGAGTGATCTCATTGAAACATATAAGATTCTTAAGGGGCTTGACAGGGTAAATACTGAGAGGATGTTTCCTCTGATGGGAGAATATAGGTTCAGAGGGTATAGTCTCAGAATAAAGGGGTGCAAATTTAAGACTGAGATGAGGAGGAATTTCTTTTCTCAGAGAATTGAGAGTCTTTGGAACTCCTTGCCACAGAGAGCTGTGGGGCAGAGTCCTTGTGTATATTTAAGGCTGAGATAGATAGATTTTTGATCAGTAACGGAATCAAGGGTTACAGGGAAAGGGCAGGAAAGTGGTCAAGAGGAAAGTCGGATCAGCCATGACCCTATTGCATTGTGGAGTAGGCTGGAGGGGCCAAACGGCCTACTCCTGTTCCTATTTCTTATGGTCTTATAAAATTAATCTGTTACTGTCGATTGATCTAACGAATAGTCCTGGGTAAGGTGTGATTTCCCTGTTTAGGACATGCTAAAGACAAATTCAGGACAGTATGTGAAAAGCTTCTGCATAGTCTTATACTTCCTACATTCACTCTGTGTATGCTGAGCTGTTAAAGCTGGCATTAGATCAGTGAAGTGATCCGGCAGAATTCCAGCAGAGAACAGAGGAGTTACACGATTACTGACAGAGGAGTATTTATTTGTGACCAGCAACAGGCTGCAGCATATATTCCCACATTTAATTGGCAAGGAAACAGGAGAAGCTTCACTAAAGGTAGCAGAGCACACAAAATTAGGACAATATGTGGTTTGCACTAGGTGTTACCGCAACAGAGTATACTACCATAACCTCATGGGTATTTGTGACGAGGTATAAGTTTTATGGTTTTGAGATACAAAAACCTATCAATTAAAATCTCTAAATTCTTTATTTCTGATAATGGGGATCCTCAGTTTTTCCTGACCTAAAAAGATACGAATAACTATTTATGAATCAAGCAGAACTTATTAAGCACGATCTTGCATATATTTAACAAAAAACAGTGAAGGCAACATGGAAGTTTCTTATCCCTCAAGGTCCAAGGATTTCTCCTGTGCTGACAGCATTTATGTCAGCACAGGTGATGCCTTTCTTCTTTTGTTTCTGAAATGATGCTACTGTGTCAGAAGAATCATACCACAGAAGCCATGGTAAAAACTGCTGACAAAGTCTCTGATTTACCATCTTTTATCCCGACTTCTCATTATGTTGGAATTCCTTATTTGGATATGGTCTCAAATTCACCTCTTCCATTGGCTTATATGTCATCTGGTGTCACCCCACCTCTGTAACAGGAGCCATGTAGACTGAAGACAAATGTCCATCTCTTATTCCCTAGTCCCCCATAGGTACATTACATTGCGAACGAATAACACATCGTTATAGATACAGAGCAGTTACATCCTCTTCAACATATTTAAACCCAAGTCCCACAGATACCAAAGCCATTAGAAACAAAGGTTAATAATACCATCTATCAAAAGGTCAAAGAAGAAAGGTTTTCTTCTAATACAGATGTTCTGCCCGACAGATATGGTTAATCAATTAAACCAAATCATGGTTTTGTTCAAATATAAGTTATCATCTTAAGTTCAAGCAACCTTCCAGCCATTTCTTCAAAGCTGACAAAAAGAATCTTAATTTCCCATGGTACAATGAAGATAACACATAACTGACTTTACAGTACCTTTAAAATTATAAAATCCATTAACTCCAGTTCCCCACATCAATTGCCATCCTGTTCCCAGCCTTAACTGTAAAGTGTTCCATTATAGAAATTCAAAGGGAACCGTTTAAAAAATTGTTAAAATAATATCCATAGTTGTTACTTCAGAACAACGTAGCGCCCAAAAATCAGTGTTATCAAAATCTTAGATGGAGAAGTTCCAACAGATGCCACATTACTGCAGTTCATGTAGCGTGGCAAAAAGTTATTCATTCTGAGTGTTTAAATTGTCACAAAAAGCAGTGCAAGTTATGAGCTGTCATTGAAACATTGTGCAGAGGAGGTGATGATTGGAATTAGGGAGCAATTTGAGGAAACAGCACACAAGCAGCGGTTTTGCAAGAACAGACAGAATCTCAACATAATTGGTACAGTCATGTTAGCCATCCTGTGATTATGCCAGAGGCATAAATAAACAATGATCACATTGTGACTTTATTTTCATCCTTTTTTTCCGATTGGATTATGAGATGTGTACAGCAGATCTAATGTTTGATAACTAAAACAATTTACTGCAACAAATTGTTGATCTGAAATCACCAAAAGATTCCAGCAAATTAGTCTCCGTATTCTTTTCTGCTTGAAGAATTAAGGGGGTTTTTTTGTCTCACCATTGTCTCCTTTTTTGGGAGGATTTGACAAAATATTTTTTTAAGCCTTAATGCTGACTGAGTTCTCAAAGTCTGCCTGTTGGCTGGACGGCTGGTTTGTGATGCGGAGCACTGTGAACAGTTCAATTCCTGTACCGGCTGAGGTTGACTAGGAAGGCCCCACTTTCTTGACCTTACCCCTTGCCTCAGGTTAAATCACCACCAGTCGGCTCTCTCTCAAAGGGGAGATCATCCTCTGTGGTGACATTTCATTTTTAGGCTTGGAACCTCATTAATTATGCACAGATGAGTATCTCTCTGAATTACCTGGCAGGTTGGAAGCTGATTTGTCTGCCCTGTCGTTACATGGCAGGGCAGAAGGCTTGGGGCGCCATATTTAAATGCCACTCAAGTGCACTCATCTCACATCTCCAGAAGACCCACAGAGATGTCAATGAACCAAAAGAAGAAGGCTTCCGCCCCAGCATCCCTCAGGCCTTGATAAGAGGAGTGATGGTGCATTGAGATGTGCCCTATCTCAGGGATGGCTCCAAAAAGCACACCAGCCTCATCACTTTGGTCTGGGAGGCCATCACAGAGCAGGCCAAGGCAGCTGGCAACGTCCAAAACATCATAGCGCAGGAAAACAATGAATGATCTTATCCGCTCTGGAGACTAAGTCATCCTTCAACTCCCTCCAATATCAAACTCTCAACATGATATTATTTACTCAAATAGCTACTCCAGGAATCTCCTACAACCATTAGCGGGGTACACATTGCAGCACTCATTGCCTCGTGGAAACTTTCTCATCACCACCATCCCATCTATCATGCTGCTCACAGTCTATCCTCTGGCCTTTCTGGGGAGGGCTCACCACACATGAGGGACATGGATCTTTCCTAACATCTGCTCCATCCTGCCTCATCACAGGAAAGACAGAGGTTGAGGGGAGACCTGATAGAGGTCTACAAAATTTATGAGAGGCTTAGACAGGGTGGATAGTCACGAATCAGCGGTCTAGCCAACAGGCAGATAAGACCCCAGACCAGAGGAAGTACAACTAACATTGAACCCTCACGGAATTTGAGGAAGATGCTGTGAGATTTCTGGGGAGGACAGGGATTGCTCCTGTGTGGGGGAGGGTGGAGGGGTGGGTGGGGAGTTGGTGGTGGTGATCGGATTGTCTCAGCAACACAGTACAGAGGTTTTTTTCCCAGGGTGGAAGTGTTAATTACAAGGGGGCCCAGGTTCAAGGTGAGAGGGGTAAAGTTTAAGGAGCATGTGCGGGGGAAGTTATTCACGCAGAGAGTAGTGGGTGCCTGGAACGCACTGCCAGAAGAGGTGGTGGAAGCAGGCACATTAGCAACATTCAAGAGACACCTGGACGGGTACATGAATAGTGAAAGAGTAGAGGAATATGGACTCCCGAGTAAGGGCAGAAGGTTTTTTTGTAGTTTAGTTAGAGCATCATGATCACCAGGGGCTTGGAGGGCCAAAGGGCCTGTTCCTGTGCTGTACTTTTCTTTGTTCGTTGCTCTTTGTATACCTTCCGTTTATCTTCATCCAGGACAAGCTTGTCCACAGCAAGCAGGAAAGATCCCAGACCAAAGGAGGTACAACTAACAGTGAACCCTCACGGGATTTGAGGAAGATGCTGCTGAGATTTCTGGGGAGGACAAGATTTGCTCCTGTGTGTATGTGTGTGGCGGGTGTAAGGGGGGAGGGGATGGTGGGGATGGGAGGCAGTGATCGGATTGTCTCAGCAACACAGTACAGATCACAGCTCCATCATTTCATCACATCCTGACAATCACAGTGAGTGACACGTAATGGTGTACTCCGCATGCTCATCAACTAAAACTCTATTCTTTTTCTTACAGGCGCCAGCTGATTGAGTCCCACGAGACTGGCCAACATAAGTCCCAGCCTCCAGGCCACATTAAATGAGGAAGCTGCGGAAGAAACATAACAGCACTCACCCACCCACACCCTCCACCAGTGCAGAGACACACACACCTAGATGGGGCACAGTACTAAATTAGACTTGGGTTCACCTACTGGAAAACACCTCACTAACATGTCCCGCAGTAGTCTGAGGCAGGGACAGTCTATGGGCGGGACTTTCCGGCCACTGGCCCCAAAACTTTGCATCAGTATTCACCAAAGAGAAGGACTTGGTGGATGATGAGTCTGGGAAAGGATGTGTAGATAGTTTGAGTCATGTTGAGATCAAAAAGGAGGAGGTATGGGGTTCTTGAGAAACATTAAGGTAGAGAGGGCGATGGGATATACCCATCCCATCAGGGCCTGATGGGATATACCCCAGAATACTGAGAGAGGCAAGGGAGGAAATTGTTGGGGCCTTGAGAGAAATCTTTGTATTCTCACTGGCTACAGGGGAGGTCCCAGAGGATTGGAGAATAGCCAATGTTGTTCCTTTGTTTAAGAAGGGTAGCAAGGATAATCGAGGTAATTACAGGCCAGTGAGCCTCACATCAGTGGTGGGGAAATTATTGGAGAGGATTCTTCGAGACAGGATTTATTCCCACTTGGAAATAAATGAACGTATTAGTGAGGGGCAACATGGTTTTGTGAAGGGGAGTTGTGTCTCACGAACTTGATCGGGTTTTTCGAGGAAGTGACGAAGATGATTGATGAGGGTAGGGCAGTGGATGTTGTCTACATGGACTTCAGTAAGGCTTTTGACAAGGTCCCTCATGGCAGACTGGTGCAGAAGGTGAAGTCGCATGGGATCAGAGGTGAGCTGGCAAGGTGGATACAAAACTGGCTCGGTCAAAGAAGACAGAGGGTAGCAATGGAAGGGTGCGTTTCTGAATGGAGGTTCTGTGACAAGTGGCGTTCCTCAAGGATCAGTGCTGGGACCTTTGCTGTTTGTAATAGATATAAATGATTTGGAGGAAAATGTAACTGGTTTGATTAGTAAGTTTGCAGACGACACAAAGGTTGGTGGATTTGCAGATAGTGATGAGGACCATCAGAGGATACAGCAGGATATAAATCAGTTGGAGACTTGGGCGGAGAGATGGCAGATGGAGTTTAATCCAGACAAATGTGAGGTAATGCATTTTGGCAGGCCTAATACAAATAGGAAATATACAGTAAATGGCAGAACCCTTAAAAGTATTGATAGGCAAAGAGATCTGGGTGTACAGGTGCACAGGTCACTGAAAGTGGCAATGCAGGTGGAGAAGGTAGTCAAGAAGGCATACGGCATGCTTGCCTTCATCGGCCAGGGCATTGAGTTTAAAAATTGGCAAGTCATGTTGCAGCTTTATAGAACCTTAGTTAGGCTGCACTTGGAATATAGTATTCAATTTTGGTTGCCACACTACCAGGAGGATGTGGAGGCTTTGGAGAGGGCACAGAAAAGATTTACCAGGATTTGCCTGGTATGGAGGGCATTAGCTATGAGGAGAGGTTGGAGAAACTTAGTTTGTTCTCACTGGAATGATGGAGGTTGAGGGGCGACCTGAGAGGCGTCTACAAGATTATTAGAGGCATGGACAGAGTGGATAGTCAGAAGCTTTTTCCCAAGGTGGAAGAGTCAATTACTAGGGGGCATAGGTTTAAGGTGCGAGGGGAAAGGTTTAAAGGAGATGTATGAGGCAGATTTTTACACAGAGAGTAGTGGGTGCCTGGAACTCGTTGCCGGGGGAAGTAGTGGAAGTGGATACGGTAGTGACTTTTAAGGGGCGTCTTGACAAATACATGAATAGGATGGGAATAGAGGGGTATGGTTCCCGGAAGGGTAGGGGGTTTTCAGTCGGGCAACATGGTCGGTGCAGGTTTGGAGGGTCGAATGGCCTGTTCCTGTGCCGTAATTTTCTTTGTTCTTTGTTCTTTAAAACCGGAAAATCTTGCCCGAGGTCAAAGGACCTTTGCATGGTCTGTGCACCCCCCCATCTCTCTCGCCTGCTATGATTCCCATGGCGAGCGGGATGGAAAAACTCGCCCCATGTCACTGGTTCGATTGGAGACCAGCCAGCCACTCAGTCCGAGTCAGATGATGAACCTTTGAGAGTGGCCACCAACTCTATACACAAACAGGCGGCGTGGGACATTAGGCAGAGATTTGAAAGTCACTCGGCAGACGCGAGCAAAGGGCATTGTTTACCAGAGATCATGGCCTGGTGATTTACAAGGGAAGAATGCGCAAGTGTGAATGAAATGGACACATTCTTGCTGCAGGTGGTTGGACATCCCGTGAGATGAAAGGAAATGGCATTGAAGGCTGGGAGAGATGTGGCGATATGCCCCCACTTAACATTACTCTTCCTGAAACCTGTCAGCAATTAAAGTATCATAGGCACATCTCCCACGTCTTGCTCCCTCCATTGTGTCGTTATTGTGTTTTCAGTCTGCAGGCCGCAAATGCCTCCAGTTACCATCACCATTCCATCTGCAGCCCAGAGACAGCCAAGCCCAGGGACAGTGATTGGAGGCAGCTCTGCACACTAAGCTGTGTTTCCTGTGGAGCACACAGCCCTTGCCCCTCTACGCAGCTGGAGCACATGGTGATCCCAATGATTGCTCCTGTTGCATGTCCCCTAGACTGTCTCAAATCTCTGACTTCTGATTATGAGGTCCACTAGCCCCTGGACTGTCTAAACTCTGTAACTTTTCCACATCGCCATAGGAGTGTCTGTGCTCTGTGACTCCTGACAGAAAGCCTCAGACCAAGGACTTGGACATTGACAGAGCTCCCCATTGTCCTGATGACTGAAGAGCACAATGTTCCCTCCCAAACAACACCCCCTTCAGAATCTCCATGTGACCCATCCCTCTTGTGCCTTCGTAACAACACCCCCGTTCCTATTCCAGAGTGTGCGTGCATCCCCTTCCATTCAAACATATGTTATCCCTTTGACTCCCGTGTTCGTCAGCACTTCATGTACCTTGTTGGGCTTCAGCTTCCCATCTCTCAGATTTCCCTCTGCCTTCCATTGTTTCTCATCCTCCAGCACCTCCTTGTCCCTCCTGCCCCTCCCCTCTTTCCCTACCCCTGCTCGAAACATTCGTTTGTGAAGATGGAGTTCTGCCTGAGTATCACTGCACAGTGATGTCCTTCTGGTGCAGCTAGAGTGGTGGTTCAAGTGAGGAGAGCTAGTAGGTAAGAGGTATTTTTAACTTACTCTTTTTTCGGAGTTTTTTTCTCTCTAAGGCAGCCGGGAGTGTAAAACCAGAAGTAGGCCCCAGTGAATTTTTTGAGTTGGAGCAAGGGAGGCAGCGAGTGGAACGTGAGACTGCGCAGGCGCCTGACGTCAGCCAGTAGCGCGTGGAAGGTTTAAAAAGCAGGCTGCTCTATCCAGCGGGCAGCGTCCTAACAAACCGCGTTAGGGAACTGGAGCAGGAGCTGGATGACCTCCGGATCATTCGGGAGAATGAGGAGTTTATAGATAGTAGCTTCAGGGAGGCAGTTACGCCAAAGGCACAGAGCACAGGTAATTGGGTTACCGTCAAGCGAGGGAAAGGGCAGGCAGAGCAGGGTTCCCCTGTGGCCATTCCCCTCCACAACAGGTATACCGATTTGAATACTGTTGTGGGGGATGCCTTACCTGGGGCAAGCTGCAGCAGCTGGATCTCTGTCACTGAGTCTGGTTCTGCAGCGCAGAAGGGAGGGTGGAAGAAGAGGAGAGTGGTAGTGATAGGGGACTCGTCAGTCAGAAGTACAGACAGGAGGTCCTGTGGTCGTGACAGAGACTCCCGGATGGTTTGTTGCTTCTCGGGTGCCAGGGTCAGGGATGTCTCTGATCACGTGCACAGCATTCTGATTTGGGAGGGTGATCAGCCAGATGTCATGGTACACATCGGTACCAGTGATGTAGGAAGGAAGAGTGAGGAGGTCCTGAAGAGTGAGTATAGAGAGCTTGGTAGGAAGTTAAAAAGCAGGACCCCGAGGGTAGTAATCTCAGGATTGCTACCTGTGCCACGTGCCAGTGAGGGTAAGAGTAGGATGCTTGGGTGGATGAACACGTGGCTGAGGAACTGGCGTAGGGGGCAGGGTTTTCAGATTTCTAGATCATTGGGACCTCTTCTGGGGCAGGTGGGACCTGTACAAGAGAGACGGGTTACACCTGAACTACAAGGGGACCAATATACTTGCAGGGAGGTTTGCTAGTGTTATTGGGGAGGGTTTAAACTAGATTTGCAGGGGGATGGGAACCAGAGTGCCAGAGCAGATAGTGAAGCGGGGGTGAAAATAAATGATGTTAATAGTTCATGCAAAATCACAAATAGAAGGATTGTGTGTGGTGGTAATAATCTTCTGAGGTGTGTCTATTTCAATGCCAGGAGTATTGTGGGGAAGGCAGACGAGCTAAGGGCATGGATTAACACATGGAATTATGACATTATAGCCATTAGTGAAACTTGGCTACAGGAGGGGCAGGACTGGCAGCTCACTGTTCCAGGGTTCCGATGTTTCAGACGTGATAGAGGCAGAGGAATGAAGGGTGGGGGGGGTGGCATTGCTAGTCAGGGAAAATGTTACAGCAGTGCTCAGGCAGGACAGATTAGAGGGCTTGTCTACCGAGACCATATGGGTGGAGCTGAGAAACAGGAAAGGTATGACCACATTAATGGGGGTGTATTATAGACCACCCAATAGTCAGCGAGAATTGGAGGAGCAAATCTGCAGAGAGATAGCAGACAACTGCAGGAAACATAAAGTTGTGATAGTAGGGGATTTTAATTTTCCACATATAGATTGGGACTCCCATACTGTTAAAGGTCTAGACGGGTTAGAGTTTGTAAAATGTGTTCAGGAAAAATTTCTAAATCAATATATAGAGGTACCAACTAGAGAGGATGCAATATTAGATCTCCTATTAGGAAACGAGTTAGGACAAGTGACGGAAGTGTGTGTAGGGGAACACTTTGGTTCCAGTGATCATAACGCCATTAGTTTCAACTTGATCATGGATAAAGATAGATCTGGTCCTCGGGTTGAGGTTCTAAACTGGAAAAAGGCCAAATTTGAAGAAATGAGAAAGGATCTAAAAAGCGTGGATTGGGACAGGCTGTTCTCTGGCAAGGATGTGATTGGTAAGTGGGAGGCCTTCAAAGGAGAAATTTTGAGGGTGCAGAGTTTGTATGTTCCTGTCAGGATTAAAGGCAAAGTGAATAAGAATAAGGAACCTTGGTTCTTGAGGGACATTGGAACTCTGATAAAGAAGAAGAGAGAGATGTATGACATGTATAGGCAACAGGGAGCAAATAAGATGCTTGAGGAGTATAAAAAGTGCAAGAAACTACTTAAGAAAGAAATCAGGAGGGCTAAAAGAAGACATGAGGTTGCTTTGGCAGACAAGGTGAAGGATAATCCCAAGAGCTTCTACAGGTATATTAAGAGCAAAAGGATAGTAAGGGATAAAATCGGTCCTCTTGAAGACCAGAGTGGTCAGCTATGTATGGAACCAAAAGAAATGGGGGAGATATTAAATGGGTTTTTTGCATCCGCATTTACTAAGGAAACTGGCATGGAGTCTATGGAAATAAGGCAAACAAGTAGGGAGGTCATGGAACCTATACAGATTAAAGGGGAGGAGGTGCTTGCTGTCTTGAGACAAATCAGAGTAGATAAATCCCCAGGACCGGACAGGGTATTCCCTCGGACTTTGAAGGAGACTAATGTTGAAATTGCAGGGGCCCTGGCAGATATATTTAAAATGTCGGTATCCATGGGTGAGGTGCCAGATGATTGGAGGATAGCTCATGTTGTTCCGTTGTTTAAAAAAGGCTCAAAAAGTAATGCGAGAAATTATAGGCCGGTAAGTTTGACGTCAGTAGTAGGTAAATTATTGGAAGGAGTACTAAGAGATAGGATCTACAAATATTTGGATAGACAGGGACTTATTAGGTAGAGTCAACATGGCTTTGTGCGTGGTAGGTCATGTTTAACCAATCTATTAGAGTTTTTCGAGGAGGTTACCAGGAAAGTGGATGAAGGGAAGGCAGTGATGTTGTCTACATGGACTTCAGTAAGGCCTTTGACAAGGTCCCGCATGGGAGGTTAGTTAGGAAGGTTCAGTTGCTAGGTATACATGGAGAGGTAGTAAATTGGATTAGACATTGGCTCAATGGAAGAATACAGTAAGAAGTTTAACAACACCAGGTTAAAGTCCAACAGGTTTATTTGGTAGCAAAAGCCACACAAGCTTTCGAAGCTTTAAGCCCCTAAGCCTCTAAGCCCCTAAGAAGGGGCTTAGAGCTTCGAAAGCTTGTGTGGCTTTTGCTACCAAATAAACCTGTTGGACTTTAACCTGGTGTTGTTAAACTTCTTACTGTGTTTACCCCAGTCCAACGCCGGCATCTCCACATCAATGGAAGAAGCCAGAGAGTGGTAGTGGAGGATTGCTTCTCTGAATGGAGGCCTGTGACTAGTGGTGTGCCACAGGGATCAGTGCTGGATCCATTGTTGTTTGTCATCTATATCAATGATCGGGATGATAATGTGGTAAATTGGATCAGCAAATTTGCTGATGATACAAAGATTGGAGGTGTAGTGGACAGTGAAGAAGGTTTTCAAAGCTTGCAGAAGGATTTGGACCAGCGAGAAAAATGGGCTGAAAAATGGCAGATGGAGTTTAATGCAGACAAGTGTGAGGTATTGCACTTTGGAAGGACAAATCAAGGTAGAACATACAAAGTAAATGGTAGGATACTGAAGAGTGCAGTAGAACAGAGGGATCTGGGAATACAGATACATAATTCCCTAAAAGTGGCGTCACAGGTAGATAGGGTCGTAAAGAGTGCTTTTGGTACATTGGCCTTTATAAATCAAAGTATTAAGTATAGGAGTTAGAATGTTATGATGAGGTTGTATAAGACATTGGTGAGGCCGAATTTAGAGTACTGTGTGCCGTTTTGGTCACCTAATTACAGGAAGGATGTAAATAAGGTTGAAAGAATGCAGAGAAGGTTCACAAGGATGTTGCTGGGACTTGAGAAACTGAGTTACAGAGAAAGGTTGAATAGGTTAGGACTTTATTCCCTGGAGCGTAGAAGAATGAGGGGAGATTTGATAGAGGTGTATAAAATTATGATGGGTATCGATAGAATGAATGCAAGCAGGCTTTTTCCATTGAGGTTGGGGGGAGAAAAACAACTAGAGGGCATGGGTTAAGGGTGAAGGGAAAAAAGTTTAAAGGGAATATTAGGGGGGGCTTCTTCACACAGAGTGGTGGGAGTGTGGAATGAGCAGCCAGATGAAGTGGTGAATGCGGGCTCACTTATAACATTTAAGAAAAACTTGGACAGGTACATGGATGAGAGGGGTGTGGAGGGATATGGTCCAGTTGCAGGTCAGTGGGGCTAGGCAGAAAAATGGTTCGGCACAGCCAAGAAGGGCCAAAAGGCCTGTTTCTGTGCTGTAATGTTCTATGGTTCTATGGACAATTGTGGCAGCCAACAAGAGCAGGACACCCCTGCACTCCCCAACACAGGGTACAATACAACTCAGTGTCTGAAATTGGAGGCCTGAATGAGTCCCACAGCACAGTGATGTCTACATAGGCAAAGAGCAGGAGGAGACTAACCCTACAGCCCCAGCAGTGTGGCATTCTTCGCAACAAGAGCGATGCAGTGCAATGGCAGATAGGTTATGCATATTGCACTCACCTTGAGTGAACCGAGCTCTGATGAGTACACTCCACTCATTGTCAATCGGGTTTCAGACCAACGTAATTTCCCACTAGCGTAAGATTGGAAGGCGTTACGAGATTCTGGCGAGCAGCTTTAACAGGCAGTGGGATAATCGACCTGCCAGTGGCAGAATCACAGACTCATTTTCCTCCGGCAGGTGTCCGACTTTTTGCCTGTTGCTGGAATCTCCGCTCCTGCTCACCACCAAACGTGTGGTGGGTAGGATGGGGAAATTCTGCCCCATGTTTCTGACTGATAATGCAGGGAAAGGTGCCAGTGAAAAGTTCAGACTTTGTGCGAAAACATAAATGACATGTTCATGAATACAGCTGCTGAAATGCACCTTGAAAAATTCATGCGACGATGGATGAAATGCTGCATCAGGTTTTCACCAGATTGCACTTTGGCACCTGTTTTGGCCTGGGCAGTTCACACACAGAATGAGTTCCAGATGGTTGGAGATTATAGTCCCTATCATTTAGTCTATGGGTGAAATCCCAATTGCTGTCTGTTCTGTGCAATTGGCCTCCTGCACCTGATGGTTCTGCAATTTCATTCTACACATTTGAATGCTTTACATGCAGGGA
The DNA here is from genome assembly GCF_964213995.1 of Mustelus asterias. Taxonomy (NCBI): domain Eukaryota; kingdom Metazoa; phylum Chordata; class Chondrichthyes; order Carcharhiniformes; family Triakidae; genus Mustelus; species Mustelus asterias. Next base: position 82,734,334 of record NC_135806.1, on the reverse strand, counting down.
AACAGGCTTTCATCAAGCAGAGGTCTCAGAGAGAATTCAGAGAGCAGTGAAACATTGCATCAGACCATCTGGGACACACTGCATTCAAGAGATTTATTATACTTTGAAAGAGTGGATCATAGTGCAGCAAAGGAGGTGAGCGTGCCCTCGACTTTGGAGAGGGGCTGGAAACTGGGCCCTGCCCACCAAGGGACACTCCCTGCAGGGCATTAAGTCTCTACCAGAGCTGGTTGGCCCGGGAGGAACTGGGCCAGGATTCAGTCAGCCCTGGGAGCTCCCAATGGGACAAAGCCAAAGTCCTCAGAGAGCTGGCAGCTAAGCCCAGAGCACTGGCTGAAGAGAGCTGGAGTGGGATCTGGGCCCAGAGCATGGGCTAGAGGAGAAGGAGGAAGCAAAAGCCCCATAGAGACAGGAAGAGAAGAGATAGAGCCAGGAGCTGGGGCAGAAGTTCGAGATGAGTAAGTCACTGCGTTAAGGAGCCGAGGCCATAATAGAGCAGACTAAGGCCTCTGGCAGTGGTTAGAGCCCGGGAAATGGCAGTGAAGCAGGCCAACAGCTGCTGGTGGCCTAGGCAGACGAGGAGTAGAAGACCTGACAAAATAGTCAGATTCATGTTGTCACAGGAAGTTAGCAATCGGAGGTCCGCCAATTGAACTCTATCTGGTTGATTAGAGATCAGGAGTTAAGTTCTCAACAGTTTCTGGGTGGATCTGAAGCATTGGCTATGAATATTCATTGTAAATAGTTTGTTCCTTTAAGTTAAGCTTTCCTTTAAATGTTTAGACAGGTTTGATGCCAGTGGAATAAAAGATTCCTGGTTTATAGCATTCATGAAGTGTGTGTGCTTGAATCCCAGGTTACAATAGGGAATGAAAAAGTCCTGATAAGGTAATAATTGTGATCATAAGAATGAATTTATGCAGAGGTACCACATAAGGGTCAACCAACTTTGTTACATAATGGACTTGTACTATAAACATCCTTGAAAACTGGACTTCTAAGGCTTAAGTGAAGCTAGTTGCTAGGGATTTTGTAGGCTGACAGGGTGATACAAATGTTGGAGTGTATCCCCCACAGCTCAAAGTAATCTTAAAAATCATTTTAGTTCTTTTGACCCTGTTTTTGTGAGGATGAAGACCAATACATTTCAGAGGGAAGTGTTTCTGAAACCGTCCAAAGAAGCACCATATCCAGGTGGAAAACAATAAACTAAACAATTGTCTCTCTGACCTAAAAGATGCTTCTCAGGTCCAGTATTTTTCAGTGAGATCTGATTTGCTGAAACTAAGTTAGGTTTAACTCAAAGCAGATCTTGCAAAGTTTTACTGGAACCACAAAGGAAAACCTTCAGGCACTGTCATGATACAGTACATGTTGATTTCTGGTATTGCAGAATTTGAAAAAAATGTTTTTAATAAGGCTAGAACATAATTTAAAATTGGGAATCAGGCTTTTGGGGCTTTTAAATATATTAGTTTTGACACTAAGCCAAATAGGTTTGGAATAACTTCAATTCAACAATCCTATTTAGATAGTGTTTCTTCTATCCTGGTTAATAAATATTACTTAATTACAGAAAGATGATATAATGTCTGTTAAAGAGAGCAATTATAAAGCTTGATTGCTCAGATGAATTAGTTTGGCCCTCAAACAAGACCTGATTCTTGTCTTCATTTGTATAGTTAGGAGCCGAATAGAGAATGTTTTATGGGCAAATAAGATATTAGATAATTAAATCTGGATAAACGTGTGCTGAGGTTTCCATCCTTTTTTTTAGCAATGATTCAGATGCTAATCTTCCTGAATTAGAGCCTTTTTTCATAATACTTCTGACGAGTGAGAATGGAAAGTGTCCTTTAGCTTGGAAAGCTAAGAAAATAAAAAGGTATATTCATTTTTATACTTTTATTAAAAGTATTTTGTCTGTTGTACTATCTCTCGTGGAGGCAGTGGATATGAGTTTTCATATGTCAGCTATTTTAAGTGAGATTCTGTACTATAGGTACTGAAGAGGGTATACCCACTGAATGTGATATATAAGAAAATGTTTGTTGTGTGATAATAAACTCTCAATGACAATTGTGAGTGAAGAAAGACTACCCATTGACCTTGCTGTCTTAAGACAGATGCTAGAGAGAACAGAAATCACTAAAATTAAATGGGTAAATCTTCAACTGTTGGATTGCTTAACAAAAAGAAATGCACGTACAAATAAATTTGAGGTCCTGAAGGATGGGCATCTCTCAATCTTTAATGAGGATTCCACTATCAGAATTATAGTTTATCAAACCTTTTAGCATCCAGTCATGTAGAGTGTGTAAGGTGAGAGAGAAGTATGAAGGGAAAATGTGAGTACTGTGCGATAAAAATCTGTGTGTCTCCTTCAGCATTGTCACTTACTATTGACATGACTCACTTTTTGCCCCTGATGGCCAGCAGATCTTGCTTGAATGGGGACAGGACATATAGGCAAACTTATGCTTCTCTGGTTGGCGCGTGTTGCCTCAACTTGTCAGCCACCTTGTCTTGTAAGAAAGAAGAGGGCATTTTAGCAACAACCTGAGGTGTTTTGTGGATGTGTCCATCTTGGAAAATAGCACAGATATTGTGTGCACAATATGAGATGCAGGAAACTGAGAGTTGCAGTAATGTTGAAAGTAGAAGGTGCAGAGTGCTATGTGAATAGGAGATGTGGGGGAGTGTGGTGCAATGATTGTGGACGAGTGCAAGGAAGTGGGATTGGAGAGTGGTGTGAGTAGTGCGACTGGAGGATGATGCTAATCGAAATTATAATAGATCACTCTGCTGAGGTCTTTGTACTTGCAATATTGCAGCCATGGCTTGGCTGTTTAACTGCTTGCATTTAACTCTTCAGTCATGTTTTGATTTGATTATTGTCATATGTATTAGTATATAGAGATATAGTGATAGTATATAGCGCGCTATACAGATAAAGCATACTGTACATAGAGAAGGAAAGGAGAGGGTGCAGAATATAGTATTACAGTCATAGCTAGAATGTAGAGAAAGATTAACTTAATATAAAAAGAGTTAGAATAGAGTTTTAAAAGCATAGAACGCGAGTAAAAGATAGAATTAGAGGGTATGCTGGGCGCAGCTTGCAAGAGGTTGCCTCACTCTGGCGACATCTTGGATGAATTATATCTTCCCCTTGTCTTCCAAAATGTCACCTGGAGGGTTTCCTGTCACCTCCCCTGTCAACGATGACGAAGTACAGAAGCTCCCCTTTCCTATCATGCGCTGGGACTAAAGTGGCATTGGAGCACTCAGAATTCTGACTCGGGCGCGAGAGTAGCCAAGGCTCAATTTTGTAACATTCAATCCCTTTACTAGATAATCGATTCCATTCTAAAGTGGTTCATTTGCATACTGGTACAGTACCTCAAATCCAGCTATTCAAAAACCAGCAATGTCCTAAAGCCGGATATTTTTCTAAGGACATCTTGAACTTTATTTTGCCCCCAAGAATAACTTTCTCTTAGTCTGCTGACAGAAAAGTGCCATGGGAAGCTGTGTGATATTAGCTATCATCCTTTTGACATATACAAGCCATCACAATCATTACATACTTAATTGGCTGCCAAAGACTGTGATAAGAAAATGATAATGTAGTTTTGATTGATACATGACCTGAATTGCCTGACCCGAAAACCAGCAATATCCAAAATCCAATCCAATATCTTGGTCTTGAAGTTGCCAGTTTTGAGACACTGTACCTGTATAATTGTGTTATTGGACACCAAGGGGCTTTTAATTCAATGCCCAGTGAAATGCAGAAGTCTATCTATTTGCTTAGTAATTAATAGCCTTTGAATTAAATTGCATTGCTTGGGAATGTGTAGTTTCCCAAAATATAATCTTATTAGCAAGTCAATAAAAATGAAGAAAACACAAAGGCATGCTCTCTTTTTTTTTTAATTAAAGGAAGAATTACACCCAAAGTGACTTTATTCCGAGACGTTTTTCCCACTCATTTAGCTGTACGTTTGGTGTTAATTTCAAACCAAGAGTTACACTGGAAGTTTGTTATCAATTGGGAATTTCTTTGGGGAGTTCTTTCTTTGTCACGGTAATGTTGGTGAAAGATCGGTGGGCACCCTGTTTACCTTTGCAGCCAGGGTTTCTACCGAAGCAGTGGTGGACAGCCAGGAGAAACACAGAAAGATTCCAGGTAAAGCTCCCCTTATTGCTAATTGGTCTGACTCACTGTGATTAAAGTTCTTGCATTTTTGTCCCCGTGACACTCATTTCTCACATTCCCCATGTCTTGTTGGTAGCTTCAAGCTTAGAAAGGGCATCAGTTTCCATAATTCAAACTAAAAATATAACACCGAGCATATGGGCTAAACAGCAATATGAAAAAGCCCAGCTTGTAAGCGGCACAGCAGGACTTTCATTGCCTTTAAAAGATTAGAGGGCTGTGTTTTACACTTGCCAACATCAGACAAGTTAATCCACAGCAACGTAGGCTTGCTTTGGCAGAATAGATTACGGCAGGAAAATGATTAAATATATTCAGTGCAGTTAATCAGCATGGCGAACGGTTGCACATGAACCCTGAAGTATACAACTGTAAGTAATTGATTATCCTTGACCAAACCAACTGGCTTTACAGTCACTTTGATCTCTTACTATGACAGCAAACTGAATGTTGCAAGGAGAGTTCAAAACAAACACCACAGCCTCCAGTTACCTAACTCACTTTCAAGCTCTCTCTCCCCTGAACATATGTTTCACAATTACCACCCGGCCTCTGCTATTACAGGCTTTAATTCACACCTTGTGCAGATTTGTAGCACTTTTATTCATCGAAGCCCTGGCTTGACCTTTACAACGTTTTATCATAAATTCAGAAGACACCTGGGAACTTTATTTCTTGCACTCATTCCTTGGACATTTCTAAGTAAATTTGCATAAGAGGAAACTTCTGTTGGATAATACAAGCTTCATACAGTTTAAAATTAATATTTGTAAAATGTTGATTTGCTATGTTTCCCAACATTAAAATAGGAATGCCTCTGCTCCTGTGCAAAAGTGGTACCTTTAAGTGTCATTTGTAAATGACACCAAGGGCCTGATTTTACCATTTTCATTCGAAGTGTCGAATCTGGGCGTAATGCAGATCCGACTTACAAATCTGCTTTCAGGTGCCCCCATACGCTCTCAGCCACCTCCAGTCCCATTCGCACTGTGGGCGGGGCTTAGCGCAGCCGAAACGATTGGAGCTCTGAACTGCGCATGCGCAGTTAGAAAAAAAAATTGAAAAAGCGTGCCCGTGTCAGATCGCTCCCGGGCCGCAGAAAGCGGAGAAAGCGGCCCAGGAGCGAGAAGCGGTAGCGATGGCCCCCGCACACACCGCTGTCCCCCTTATCCACCCCCCACTACCCACACACACCACAGTCCCCCTTATCACCCCCCCCACTATCCACACACATCACTGTCCCCCTTATCATCCCCCCCACTACCCACACACATCACTGTCCCCCTTATCATCCCCCCCGCTACCCAGACCGATCACCACTCCCGCCCCCCCCCCCCCCCATCGATCATCCGCAGATTGGCAGCGGACCCCTCTGCCGCCCCCCACCACCAGAGGCCCATCTGCCTCCTCCCCCCACCAGTGAGTGATTGGGCCTCCCTCCCCCGCCCCCCCCCGACAACGATATGGCCTCACTCACCACCCACCCCCTCCCCCGAGAATGGTCTGGCCTCACTCGCTCCCCCCCCCCCCCCCCCCCCCCCAACCAGACAATGATCCGGCCTCACTCACCACCCCCCGCCGCCCCCAGAGAATGGTCTGGCCTCACTCGCCCCCCCCGCCCCCCCGCCGAGGAACATATGACCCTCCTCCTCTTCCCTCCCCACCAGACAACTATCGGCCCTCCCCACCCCCCTTTCCCACCAGAGATACATCTGACCCGCCTCCTCCTCCTCCCCCCTCCTCCTCCTCCCCCCCTCCCCCCACAACCAGACAACGATCTGGCCTCTCTCCTCTTCCCCCCCCCCCTCCCAACCAGATCTGACCCGCCTCCCTCCTCCCCCTCCACCACTGATCTGAGTCAGAGAACCGTTTGAAACTCTGAACGCGCCCTTCAGAAGCTGGAGCGCCCAATTCAGCCTTTTATTTAGCAGGTCCATTACGGCGCGGTTCCGGATTGGCGAACGCGGTGGTAAAAGGGGAAATGCTGATAAAGTTGGGCGGGCAGTTCATTAATTCAATTTAAATGCATGCAAATGCATTTAAATCACCATTGCGCCCGTTTTGGGCGCGAATCGAATCGCCGCCATTCCCGGGTTTCGGTAAAGTGGCAATCTGCGTGGACACGGGTGCGGATCGCGATAATGGCCTCTCACATGACTTTAACACATTTTCGCACCCGTTTTATGGTAAAATAGGGCCCCTAATGTACATACTTATTTGCAACCAAAAGAGAAAATGCTGGAAAATCTCAGCAGGTCTGGCAGCATCTGTAAGGAGAGAAAAGAGCTGACATTTCGAGTCCAGATGACCCTTTGTCAAAGCTAAAAGCATAGAAAGTGGGAGATATTTATACTGCAGGGTGAGGGAATGAAAGATGAGTCATAGCCACAGAAACCAGGGGAAGAGGCTGCTAATGGCAGTCCGTAGAGAGAATAAAGGATGTGAATGACCAAATGGCAGAGAACCTAAAATCAGCGGGTAAGCTGTGATAGATGAAGATGTGGGGGGAGGGGGGCAGGGAATGGGTGGGAGAGAGGTAAAATTAGAAAAAGGGGGGAAAAGGGGAGGCAAAGGGGGAGAAAATATAAGCAAAGGAGGGATCAGTAGGGGGAAGAGTGGGGCGGAAGAAAAATGAAGAAAGATAATAAATAAAAGGTAGAGAACAGTAAAAAATCAAATAAGAGTGAGGGGAATGATTACTTATTTGTAATTGATTTGTTTGAGACAAATCATATTTAAATAGCTTCCTTTTGTTTTTTTAATGGGGTATTAAAGAGACTTGATGGGAGCTATGCAATTGATGTGATGCACATGGACTTCCAAAAGGCATTTAGTAAAGTGCCAGTTAACAGGCTTAGACTCAACGTTGACACCCATGGAATAAAATGGACAAGGCAGTATGGATACAAAATTGGCTGAATAGCAGTGAATAAAGGAGAGTGGTGTATGGTTGTTATTCAGATTGGCGGAGATATCTAGTGGGGTTTCCTAGGGGTCAGTGGCAGGACCACTACTTTTCTTGATCTATGTTAGTGACCTAGACATGGTGTATAGAGTACAAATTCAAAATTTGAAGATGACATAAAACTCAGAAGTATTATGAACTGTGACAGGAATAGTGATAGACTTCAAGAGGGCTCAAACAGGCTGGTGGAATGGGTGGATAGATAGCAGATGAAATTTAATGCAGAGAAAAGTGAAGTGATTCTTGTTGAATGCAAGAACAAGGAGGGGCAGTACAAGATAAAAGGTACAGTTCTAAAGATGGTGCAAGAATGGGGCAGGTTGAGAAAGTGGTTAAAAAGGCATACAGCATCTTGGGCTTTATAAATAGCGGAACAGAGTACAAAAGCAAGGAACTAATGATGAACCCATGTAAAACTTGTGTCCAGCTTCAACCCAGAGTATTGTGTGGAAGGCTGTGGAGACTCTGGGAGACTGCCTATTTGGAGGGACGTTGGGAAAAGTGAGCAGAAATGGAAAGCTGAGCTGGCTGTGAAGAGGGCCAGAAATAGAGGCCAGCAAATTCCATACTTTCTCAGCCCACTGTTCTTCCTCTGCAGCAAATGCAGCAGAGACCCCCATGGCAGAGAGGGGCTCCTGAGCCAAACAAGGCAATGTTTAACAGAGTTGATCATCACGACACAAATTATCACCTCACCGGATGGAAGGCTACCAACAGCTATAAGAAGCATTAAAGAAGATCCTGAGAAGATTCAAGAGACTGGTTCCAAGTTTGAAGGATTTCAGCTATGTAGATAGAGTGGAGAAGCTGTCTGACCTCCCTGGAGAAGAGAAGATTAAGAAGTGATATGATAGAGGTGTTCAAAATCATGAAGTGTATGGTGAGAGCTGACAGGAAAAAACTGTTTCTGTAGGTGGAAAGGTTGAGAACCAGAGGACACCGATTTAAAGTGATTAGTAAAAGAAGCAATGGCAACAATAGGGACAAATCTTTTTATGTAGCCTATGGTTAGCATCTGGAATGCACTGCTTGAGATTGTGGTAGAGTCAGATTCAACTGAGACCTTCAAAAGGGAATTGGATAATTATGTGAAAAGGAGGGTGAATAGGCTGAATGACCTCTTTCTGTGCTGTAACCATTCCACCATTTTATGATTCTGTTGCTTATTTGGATGTGGTACATAATATATCGGTGTAGCTTGTGATCTTATGATTTTTTATGTGTTTAGTTTGTTTCCTTTGTATGAGTTTATATTTTCTTAATATTTAAAGTGTAATGATGCCCCCTTTGTCACAAAATAATAATTGACCTAAAACTATTATTTACATAATTATTCTACATTGCAAGCTTTAGTTGAAGAGTTGCACAAACTTACAAAAAAAGGACAGGAAAGGGCCAGGTGACCCATTAAACCTATCCAGCCTAAGAAGATGCTGACACCATTTACCCATCTTCTTTTCCCACTTGGACTACAGTCTCTTGAAAGAAGCAAAAAGGCAGAAAAAACCATAGGTCAATATGGGGCATCCCCAGGGGTGGTGTTCTTTCACCCCTGCAGGTAACAAAGAAATCTGTAAGAGACTTCAGTAATGGAACCCGTTAACCCACATTTCTTCTATAACAAGAACTATTTTAAACTCTCGCTGGCAAATTATTCCAGAGCTCCATGACTTTCTGCAGAATTTTCATTTGTAACTTGCATTGATGCCCCTAAGTCTCTCCTTGCCCATTGAGATTGGCAAGGAGAGACTTTTAAAAGTCTATCAAAGATCTATCAAAGTGCGTGGAACCTAATCCTTTCATAAGTTTAAAGATCTCAACCACATTCCCTCAAGTGGACAATTTTCCAAATTAAGAAGTACCAGCTTCCTACGACTGAGCTAATATTTAATAGGGGCAGGAGGCAGGATGTGATTTTGACTATGTGCAATAATGCAAAATAAGTTGATAGTCATTTGCCAGCCCATTTTACATTTCTCTGACAGTTCACATTAAAATTGATTGCCAACTTGCTATCAGTCTTGTAATACTCTCATTGCCTTGCCACTCAGATCCATCCATTCATAGAATTTTAGAATGATAAAATGCAGAGGTACATGCCTGTGTGAGAGCTATACGCTTAGTCAACTACTCTGTTCATTTCCTGTAGCCTTGCAAAATGTCCCCTTCAATTTCCATTTGAAAATATGCCATTGAATCAACTTTCACCAGGCAGTGCAATACAAACCATAACCCTCACATTGCCTCTCATTCTCTTGCCAGATACCTTAAATCTGTGCCTTCTGGTCACTGACCCTTCTGCTACCAAAAATAATTTATTTGATCAAATTCCTTCATTATTTTGAACAACTGCATTGAGTCTGCCCTTAAGCTTCTCTCACGAGAAACAATCTGAGTTACTGATGAAAGGTCATCGACCTTAGTGTGTTTCTCTCTCCACAGTTGCTGCCTGGCCTGCTGAGCATTTCCAGCATTTTGGTTTTATCTCAGTTTCTCTCGTCTTTGCTTTCAAGTTTATTTATTAGTCACAAGTAGGCTTACATTCACATAGTATTGAAGTGACTGTGAAAATCCCCTAGTTGCCACACTCCGACACCTGTTCGGGTACACTGAGGGAGAATTTAGCATGGTCAATGCACCTAACCTGCACATCTTTGGACTGTGGGAGGAAACCGGAGCACCCGGAGGAAATCCACGCAGACACAGGGAGAATGTGCAAACTCCATCCAGACAGTGACCCAAGCCAGGAATCGAACCCAGGTCCCTGGCGCTGTGAGGCAGCAGTGCTAACCACTGTGCCACCATGCCGCCACACATAACTGAAGTCTTTCATCCATAGTACTATTCCTGTAAATCTCCTTTGGCGCCTCGCAAGGCCTTGACATCCCACAGTATTATTCCAAGAATTGGACGCAATACCCCAGCGTGGCTGTAATTAATTACTTACAAATGTTTTGCATAACTCCTTTGCTTTTATAATCTGTGGCTGGGATTTTCCTGCCCCAGTGGATTCCATTGCAGCAGATGTGGTGGGCCATTCAAACGTCCATTCACTTTAGCAGAACCAGTCGATGCCTTTGGCAAGATATCGCTATTAAGAGCTTTTGAAGTGTCTTCTAAATTTGTCCTGTCACTTTCAAAAATGCGTGAAAAAATACTTTCAGGTCACTTCGCTTCTGCAACCTCTTTAAAACATTATTATTTACATTCTATTGCTTCTCCTCATTCATCTTACCAACTGTCGGCAGGATTTTCTGGTGCTGCCCATTGCAGGACCAAATTTTACCCCCAGCCCCAAAGTCAATTAACCTTTCGGTGGTCAGTCACATTTTCCGTCCTACTCCCGACATCTCCTGCGGCGACCAGGACTGGAAAATTCCGACCCATATTACTTCCCACTTCTCTGTGTTAAATTCAATCTGCCATGTATCCGATCATTTCAACAGGATACATTAGTCCTCCAGAAGCCTGTTACTATCCTCCTCGCTGTATATCCAAGTCCCAGTTATTAACATATATCAAACTACAGTGGTCCCAAGACCAGCCACAAAAAAAACAACAGTTCACCACCACTCTCTGCTCCCTCTCCCCTAGAAAATTCCATATTCACACAGCCACTGTTCCCAATTCCATGGGCTTCAATTTTCCTAATGAGTCCATTCTGTGCTATTTTATCAAACTCTTTTGAAAGCTTATATGCACAACATCAATTGTACCACCCTCATCAACCCTCTCCCTTCATCAAAGAACTCAGCCTAGTAAGTCGAACGCAGCTTGGCAGATCCAAGTTGCCTTCATTTATTAGCCCATATTTACCAAATGCTAATTACTTTTGTCCCTGATCACTGGGCGGGATTTTACAGTCTCGCTCGAGCGAGACTGGAAATTCCCACCCGAGGTCAATGGACATTTCTGTTGTCTGTCCCTCGCCTGCTCCAATTCCATGGTTGGTGGGGCGGGTACAATTCTGGCGATTGTCTCTGAAAGTTTCTCCGCCACAAACTTTAGACTGACTGCTCTGTAGTTGCTGAGTTTAGCCCTCTCCCTTTTGTGAACAGGGAAATAATATTTGCAATCCTTCAGTCCTCTGGTATCACTTCCATGTCTAAGGATGGCCCAGGAAGATTGTGACCATAATTTTCACCCCTAATTTCTTCAGCAAACTCAGGCACATCCCATCTAGACCAGGTGACTATTCTGTTTTAAAAGTTGTCAAACTTCTAGTGCTAGATTTAATATGATCTCATTGAGAGTCTGAAGGCGGAGGAGGTGAGCATGATAAATACAGTGGTGGTCTGCTCACTGCCTACCTGCCTGCAGAATGGACTCATTAGGTTGATGAGGGTGGTAGGATTGATGATTGAAAGCTGCCTTGAGTTTGTAATCTCTAAAGACTTATGTATACATAGCATTCTCCCTTCTCAATTGCATCTGCTGCACATGTTCATATATTAAAAAACAACTGCTGATCAGGGCACATTTCCCCATTGCCTCTAAATCTACCTTCAATGTAGTTTTCCCATCTTAGATCTTCATACCTGCAAACATATTCTCATCATCCACAAACTTACAGATTACACACATAAAAATTTGAAAAGCAATAATCATTCCTACAGGGACCCGCAGGTGACCAAACCCCAGGCAGAGCTGCTGAATCACTAAAACGCATATCAAAATCCCTGCATGCAGTAGCCCATAACTTGTTGTCAATACAATGGTAACACTAGCAGTGTTTGCCGTTATTTAGGTGCACACACTTCTGAAACTTCAACTGAGGAAAGCTGCCTGATTAAATGCTTAAGTCCAACCATTGCTGCTTACATTAGCTGCTCCTCCTTTAGCGTTAGTAAAACATGACACTGTGTTTCTTATCACCAGAGAGATGCATTGAGCCAAGTGAAGTTGCTGTTCTTGCATGACAGACACAAATTAAACTTGCCACACAAAGTTAGAGTTGGTCCAAAGTGATGCAACAAACTTGCTTTGAAGCCATTTCAGGCCAAGCATATTTAATAATTCATGGATTAGCAATCAGACATTCTGCTAATTGTTAATTGCTAACAATGACTCTCTCTGACACTGAAAATGAACTATTACAAGAGTGGAATGTCATTCCTTCAGGTTTTAATTATTGTTGGGCATTTTAAATCTGCGACATTTTTAAAAAACATTTCCTTTTTAACTCTGTCCCTTCATCCAATCTTTCTTTCCCTCTGTCCGTTCCTCTGACAGTACTCAATTTGACACTGAATTCACCCACTCTAATTCACGCTTCCTGTTCAATTCTTGTGTTGTTCATTTCAAATCTTCCAATCTGACTGGTTGAGGAGAAATACATTTGCTTTCTGTGTTTACTCATGCCTCAGGTGGTTTTTTTCTCTCGCTGCAGCTTTTTCAATTCACACTTTGGCGCAAAATATTATTGAGATTAAACAGGTAGGAGCAAGCTTAACAAATGGCAGGTGCTGTTCGATTCACTCCTATAGCAAAATATGGACCAATGATGCAAACAGCATCAGGGAATATTTCAGAGTAGCTGGGATGAATTAAGAAGAAGTCCTTAATCTATTTTTGAATTAAACATTTCAATAATGTGCATTCAGGGATGAACGTATCAAGTGTCCTTGTTTTAATGTGATCTTCCATGTACTGACCTTAAAAGTGAACAGCTGTTTTATTAAAAGTATAAGATGTGTAGGGAGGGTAAATAAATATCATCTGTAATAATCTTGCTGAGGCCAGTCTTCCATCACCAAAACCCTTTACTTACAGTGTGCATAAGGTACCGCTTTTGCGGCTACGGTGTACAGGTGAAGCTCTGGAGTCCTTCAACTACTAGCCTGAGTGGAACCAGCTGGTTTTAAACCACCTGCTGCTCTTTCCCTATTGAGCAATCTTATGACAATCTCCCATGGCCATCATAACATCCCTCCCCCCTCAAGTCCGTTTCTTCCCCAGCACCCCCACCACGGGACGGCCTTTACCGCTGCTTGCCGATCGGCCGGAGGTCGAGGGGAGGCAGGACCGGACCAGGGGGTGCGAAATGGATTGGAGACATTCGCTCCTGAAGGGAGCGTCATAAAGCCACTGAGGTTCTTCCTGAGGTCTTGCTTCAATTGAAGCACTGCTCTCTTCTGCTTCCACCTCAGGATCTGTGTCCTCATCACCCAGAGCAGCAGGTGTAGGGTCGACTTCTAGTCGTGGCTCGATGCTGGCAGTGGTCGTCCCATGTCTGGTAATGAGGCCTGCATTAGCACAGGCTCCCTACTGCTGAGATGGTCCAGGTGCTTCCTCACAATTTTGCCCTGCATTTGGACCTTATAAAACACAGGCTCCATTTTTTCCGTTATGATCTCAGGGATCCAACTGCGACCATCCCGAAGTTCCTCATGTGGGCAGGATTGCTGGTTTTGAATGCTCTTTCTGACTTTGCAGAATCATTGTTCTTCTTCTGGCTCCCTTGTTGGTGGGAGTCACCCTCCCCACGAGGTTTGGGAACAATAAGCTTAATTTTGCCCAAAGCCTCCATCCCATCAACAATTCCGCTGGGACGATTCCTGTGATTGTGTGAGGGTTAGTCCTGTAGTTGAATAAAAATCACGCCAGTTTGCTCCGTATGGACGCTACAGGTTGCTTCCTCGTGCTGAGCTTAAAGGTCTGCACCGCTCGTTCAGCCAACCCATTCGATGACGGGTTATATGGTGCCATCCTAATGTGTTTAATTCCATTGGAAAGCATGAAAATCGGTGCTAGTAAATGTAGTATCATTGTCAGAAACCAGGACTTCAGGTATCCCATGTGTACAGAAACTTTGTTGTAGTTTTTCAGTGGTAGCAAGGTAAGTAGTGGAGCTCATGCAATTTATCTCCAAGCATTTGGAGCGTGCATCAACCTTAATTAAGAACGTGGAACCCATAAAAGGCCCGGCAAAGTCCACCTGCACTCGTACCTGGGGCCTACCATGCCACTCCAGTGGATGTAGGGAGGCTGAAGGTGGGAGTTTTTGATTCTCCTGGAACTACTCACACTGTTGGTAATGTTTGCATCAAGACCAGGCCACCATAGGTAGCTCCTGGCTAGCATTTTTATTTTTGAAATCCCACGGTGGCTATGGTGTAATTCCATAAATATTGGACATTGCCGTGGGTGAGGGACAACTATGCGGGAACCTCAGAGGATGATACCATCCTCAACACTGAGCTCATCTTTCTTCACCAGATAGAGTTTTATTTCATCTGAAGGTTGTCCTCTGAATCTCCTGTGTAATATGATACGTTTTAATTTAGATAGGACTGGGACCTTTTGCGTCCAGGCTTTGATTTGCCTTGCAGATACCAGCAAGGTGTCCAAACATTGAGGGTCATCACAATCTCCTCCACAGCTGGTAACGAAGCCGGGCTTATGGGCAACTTCAGATGACTCAGTGCAGCAGTGTTAGCTATCCGTGTCCCAGGACACTGCTCTAGGAGGTATTCGTAATCCACCAGTAACAAGTCTCAATGCTGTATTCTGGTTGGAGGCAATGGAGGATATTGCCTTGTCTTCTTTAAAAATCCCCAACAATGGTTTATGATCAGTTACTAAGATGAAGTGTCTACAATAGATGTATTCATGGATTTTTTTAATGCCGGAAACAACTATCAACCCCCTTCTTAATTTTGGAATATCTCTGTTCAGCTTCCGAGAGCGTCCTAGATGCAAATGCAATAGGCTTCTCTGTTCCATCACTCCAGCGATGTGCCAATGCTGCCCCAACCCTGTAAGGGGAGGCATTGCATGTCAAGATAAGGTCATTTTTGGGGTCAAAATGGGTCACTGAATTAGAGGACAAAAGCTGCTGTTTAACACAGTTGGAAGCCTCCAGCTATGGCACCACCCAAGACCACCTTTCATGTTTCCGTAAGGAAGGGGACTAGTAAAGAAGCCAAATTCGGAATAAATTTCCTGTAATAATTCACTTACCCTGGAACGGATTTCAATTCTGTGGGATTCCTTGGCTCCATAATAGCCCTCACCTTGTCCTCCACCAAATGAAGGTCTGTCATCATCTATCCAATAGCCTAAATAAGTCACAACCCTTGCTTGGAAGATACATTTTTCCCTTTTCAGGCATACTCCAACCTCTAAGAATTGCCCTAAGACCTCCTCCAGGTTTGCTACATGTTCGTGTTCCAAGGTTCCAGTGATCAAGACTTCATCCAGGTACACTATGACCCGAAGTAACCCTTGAATTATGTTCTCCAAAGATGTGCGGGTTAGGTTGATTGGCCATGCTAAAATTGCCCCTTAGTGTCCTGAGATGCGTAGGTTAGAGGGCTTAATGGGTAAAATATGTAGGGATATGGGAGTAGGGCTTGGGTGGGATTGTAGTTGGTGCAGACTCGATGGGCCTAATGGCCTCTTTCTGTACTGTAGGGATTCTATGACCTGTTGAAAAAAGGTGCATTTGGATGAGACCCCAAACTTGGTCTTCAATCTGGGGCATGGGGTATCTGTCAAGTTAAACATAGAAACATAGAAGATAGGAGCAGGAGGAGGCCATTTGGCCCTTCGAGCCCGCTCTGCCATTCATTACGATCATGGCTGATCATTTAACTTAATAGCCTAATCCTGCTTTTTCCCCATAACCTTTGATCTCATTCGCCCCAAGTGCTATATCCAGCCGCCTCTTGAATAAATTCAATGTTTTGGCATCAACTACTTCCTGTGGTAATGAATTCCACAGGCTCACCACTCTTTGGGTGAAGAAATGTGTCCTCACCTCCGTCCTAAATAGTATACCCTGAATCCTCAGACTGTGACCCCTGGTTCTGGACTCCCCCAACATTGGGAATATCCTCCCTGCATCTACCCTGTCTAGTCCTGTTAGAATTTTATAAGTCTCTAAGAGATCCTCCCTCATTCGTCTGAACTCCAGTGAAAACAATCCTAACATAGTCAATCTCTCCTCATACATCAGTCCCGCCATCCCCGGAATCAGCCTGGTAAACCTTCGCTGCACTCCCTCGAGAGCAAGAACATCCTTCCTCAGAAAAGGAGACCAAAACTGCACACAATGCTCTAAGTTTGGCCTCACCAAGGCCCTGTATAATTGCAACAACACATCCCTGCTCCTGTACTCGAAACCTCTCACAATGAAAGCCAACATGGAGGAGGAAATTGGGGGTCCCCTAGCAGAAATATTTGAATCATCGATAGTTACGGATGAGGTGCCTGAAAATTGGAGGGTGGCAAATGTTGTGCCTTTGTTTAAAAAGGGCTGCAGGGAAAAGCCTGGGAACTACAGGCCAGTGAGCCTCACATCTGTGGTGGGTAAGTTGTTGGAAGGTATTTTGAGAGACAGGATCTACAGGCATTTAGAGATGCAAGAACTGATTGGGGACAGTCAGCATGGCTTTGTGAGTGGAAAATCATGTCTCACAAGTTTGATTGAGTTTTTTGAAGGGGTAACCAAGAAGGTAGATGAGGGCAGTGCAGTTGATGTTGTTTACATGGACTTTAGCAAGGCCTTTGACGTGGTAGGTTGTTTAGCAAGGTCTTTGACAAGGTACCACATGGTAGGTTGTTGCATAAGGTTAAATCTCTCGGGATCCAGGGTGAGGTATCTAAATGGATACAAAATTGGCTTCTGGTGGTGAAAGAGGGTTGTTTTTCAAACTGGAGACCTGTGACCAGTGGTGTGCCTCAGGGATCAGTGCTGGGTCCACTGTTTTTTGTCATTTATATGAATGATTTGGATGAGAATATCGGAGGCATGGTTAGTAAGTTTGCAGATGACACCAAGATTGGTGGCGTAATGGATAGTGAAGAAAGTTACCTCCGATAGAAACGGGATCTTGATCAATTAGGCCAGTGGGCTGACGAATGGCTGGTGGAGTTTAATTTAGATAAATGCGAGGTGATGCATTTTGGTAGATTGAACCTGGGCAGGACTTACTCAGTTATTGGTAGGGCACTGGAGAGAGTTACAGAACAAAGAGATCTAGGGATACAGGTTCATAGCTCCTTGAAAGTGGAGTCACAGGTGGACAGAATAGTGAAGAAGGCATTCAGCATGCTTGGTTTCATTGATCAGAACATTGAATACAGGAATTGGAATGTCTTGTTGAAATTGTGCAAGACATTGGTAAGGCCACACTTGCAGTACTGTGTAGAGGTTGGATAGACTGGGGCTTTTTTCTCTGGAGCGTAGAAAGCTGAGGGGTGAGCTTATAGAGGTCTATAAAATAATGAGGGGCATAGATCAGCTAGTTGGTCAATATCTTTTCCCAAAGGTAGGGGAATCTAAAACTAGAGGGCATAGGTTAAAGGTGAGAGGGGAGAGATACAAAAGTGTCCAGAGGGGCAACTTCTTTCACAGAGGGTGGTGAGTGTCTGGAACAAGCTGCCAGAGGTAGTAGTAGAGGCGGGTACAATTTTGTCTTTTAAAAAGCATTTAGACAGTTACATGGGTAAGATGGGTATAGATAGATATGGGCCAAAAAAAAAGGGTGGCATGGACAAGTTGGGCCGAAGGGCCTGTTTCCATGCTGTAAACCTCTATGACGCTATGTCATTTACTTTCTTAAATGCCTGCTGCACCTGCATGCTTACCTTCAGTGACTGGTGCACAAGGACACCCAGGTCTCGCTGCACACTCACCTCTCCCAATTTACAGCCATTCAGGAAGTAATCTGCCTTCTTGTTTTTGCTTCCAAAGTGAATAACCTCACACTTATCCAAATTATACTGCATCTGCCATTGATTAGCCCACTCACCCAACCTGTTCAGATCATTCTGAAGGATCTCTGCATCCCCGTCACCGTTCATCCTCCCATCCAACTTGGTATCATCTGCAAACTTTGAGATGTTACATTTTGTTCCCTCATCCAGATCATTAATATATATTGTGAATAGTTGGGGTCCCAGCACTGATCCCTGTGGCACTCCATTAGTTACTGCCTGCCAATTTGAAAAGCACCGATTAATTCCTACTCTCTGTTTCCTCTCTGCCACCCAGTTTTCTATCCATCTCAATACACTTCCCCCAATCCCATGCGCTTAAATCTTGCATGATAAACTCTTGTCAAATGCTTTCTGAAAATCCAAATAAAACACATTGACTGGTTCCCCCTTGTCAACTCTACTAATTACATCTTCAAAGAATTCCAACACATTTGTAAAGCATGATTTCCCCTTCATAAATCCATGCTGACTCTGTCTGATTCTGCCATTGAAAACTTATTAAGAAACCCTATGGACAATAAGCTGATACCCTCCACAAATTGCCCAATTTATCTGGCTTAAGGACAGGAACAACACATGCAGCCCACTCTGCGAATTGTCGGGTCTTGTTATGCCCAGCTTTTCTAGGTGTTCCAGTTTCGACTCTACTTTTTCCAATAGGGAGTATGAATGTGGTCTCACTCTAACATTGGGGTCGAAGTAGGTCTTAGCTTTGGCTAACTTTATTTTTCCAAGCCCTTCCTGGAAAATTTTGGGGAACTTATTGATGACTTTGTACAGTGCCCCTGGGCCCAGCCTGAAGATCGCCAGCCAATTCAGTCTGATGTGTTGGAGCCAATCTCTCCCCATAAGGCTCGGTCTTTGTCCCAGAAAAGCGACGAGTGGAAGTCAAGCTGACTGCTGCCTGTAAGTCACTCGAGTTGTCGTGGTACCCTTTATCTGTAATGATTCCCCATGTAGGTGGCAAGCCTGGCCTTTGTGTTTTCTAAGTTCAGGAGCTGAATACCAGTCCAGAGGTGATCGTAAGTCTGCTCCCCGATAGAGGAGATCACAGCCCCTGTATCACCCACTTCCATTTATAATGGGTGGCCATTTACTAACAACCTTTACAAAGGTTGCTCCCATACCATTATGGAGGCAACCTTTGACGTGGAGATGTGATTTAATTGCATTGTCCCTGTTCCTGGTAATGGGCATACCTGCAGGGTACAGTATGCTACTGGTCTTGGCCTCTTTTCGAAAGTGCGCACATTTTGACTGTCCCTCTATTTTGTCTCAGTTGTGGTCTTCTGCAGCATATGCAACAGTCCACCATCTGTCATCTACAAACTTCTGAAATATGCTCCCTAGAAGTCTGAAGGTGGTCTCTGCCTTTCCTTAACTGCCTGGTGATGTGACTTGGGCTCCACCATTGTAAGCGATTCTGTGATATTTTACCAATACCATCGCTCTAAGTTGAGGGATGGACTTTGCATGAGGCCCCTCCCCCAATCGGAGGACACTGCTGTCTGACATCCTCTGTACTTCCTGAGTTCCTTTCTCTGCATTCTCCAATGATAGAGCTATCTTGATGGCCCTCTTTAGATCCAAACTGAGTTCTGCCAATAATCTTTTTATGGACTGCCATGTTGTTAATTTCACAGACGTAACATGTCGTTAAGGGGTGGCCTGATTTCACAGTCCTCTGCCAGTTTTCGTAGCTTGGTCGAACATTTGGTGACAGAATTCCCCGGTGTTCACCCTGTTGTGTGAAAGTGGTATTGTTGGAGTTTTATGAAAGGTTTGGATCATATTTGCCTTTAACCAAGTCCACCAATTCACTAAAGGCTTTGGAGTCAGGGGTATTTAGGTATGTCAGGCTTTTCATTCCACTGCAAGTTGGGGCCCTGCATGCCATCAACAGGACTACTTTCTGCTTCTTGTACTCCTTAATAT
The DNA here is from genome assembly GCF_964213995.1 of Mustelus asterias. Taxonomy (NCBI): domain Eukaryota; kingdom Metazoa; phylum Chordata; class Chondrichthyes; order Carcharhiniformes; family Triakidae; genus Mustelus; species Mustelus asterias. The sequence goes on along the minus strand of NC_135806.1, from coordinate 82,714,487 downwards.
TGTTAGCCCAAAAAAACCATATGCACTCTGCGCATGGGGGCTATACTTCTGGGATTGCATTGTAGACTTCAAGTTTACCAAAAAGAGGCATTTTTCTTACAGGAGGATTAATTGTCTCAATGGTAAAGGTTGTCCGGAGGGAAGATAAAAACTCGTTTTACTCTTCGTTGCCAATGTAATAATCTCACGGAGGCCAGTTTTCTGTCACCAATACCCTTTATTTACAATGTACATAAGGTATCACTTCTGTGGCTACAGTGTGCAACTCAAGTCTTGGAGTCCTTCAACTGCCGCCCTGAGTGGAGCTAGCAGATCTTAAATTCCCCCGTTGCTCCTTCCCTATTGGGCAAGTCTCCACTCGCTTAATAGGGGAGCTTGTACTTTATGAGGCCCATGGGGAGATCTATTGACGATCCCCCATGGCCATCATAACACCAACCATACCAACAATTGTCAATTCTTGAGAATTTGTGAAAAATACGTAGTATCATATGTATAATACCAACATTTAGAATCACTGAGAATTCCTGAAAATGCATATGAAATTATTCTACATTAAGCTCTTCCAATGGTTTGAACTCTTATTCATTGAAAACACATTGCCAAGAATCTTCTGTAAAGTACTGGTGAGATGAATGGCACTCTCCATTATTTATGCACAAATTATACAGTGGCTTCAGGCATGTAGCAGATGCACGGGGTTAAATGCTAAAATTTACATCTCCTTCTTGACCCCCAACTGTTATTTGCACAATAAGTCAGTCTGATTATTTTCAGAGTTACACAGTTGCTTGTCTTGACCATCGAGGTTCCAAATGTCCTGTTTTCCTCAATGTGACATTACCAGTTCACACTTTCAGTAACTAGCCACACCTAAAGTGAGCACCGAAATGTCCAAGGTTAAGTTTAACTGAAAGCAAACACTGTTAGATTTACATCCACTGCAAATCATGGGTCCAATGTGAAAATGGTATTATGTCCGCACTTCTCGTCCTTTTGGCTAAGATCAAGTGTAGTATGGATTGGATGCTGCACTTGGTTGAGGTCATTGGGTTACATTTAAGCTTCATATTCATATGAAGCAATTTTTAAGAGCGACATCTCGGCCTTTTGGCTCAGATGCAAATGAGATCAAGCCTTGGAGGAGGAATCCTCCCCCTCCTCCAATCAGCTTGGCTCATGTAGATCAGGCCCAAGACAGGGTAGAGGGTCGCTTGCCCTGTCTTGTCAGCTTGGATCGGAAATGTCTCAACTTGTTGAGACTCTGAATTGGATTTGATTTGATTGAATTTGAAAAGTATTTTTTTAAAAATTATGTCCACAGGCTGCGCTTGGTTGAGGTCATTAGGTTACATTTAAGCTTCATTTGAAGCAATTTTTAAAAGCGGCCTTTTGGCTAAGATGCAAATGAGATCAAGCCTTGGAGAAGGTGAGTCTGCACCTACTCCAATCAGCTTGGCTCATGTAGATCAGGCTCAAGACAGGAGTGGAGGCCCTGTCTTGTCAGCTTGGATCGGAAATGTCTCAACTTGTTGAGACTCTGAATTGGACTTGATTTGATTGAATTGGAATCGTATTTAAAAAAATTATGTCCACAAATGGCAAAATACTACGGATGCTGGAAATCTGAAATTATAAAGAGAAAGTACTTTAATATTCAACAGGTCAGTCAGCATCTGTGGAGAGGGAACCAAAGTTAAATTTTCACCAGAACTGGAAATTGTTACATGTGCAACAGATTTTTAGCAAGTACAGAGGCAGAGAAAGGCAGTGAGGGAGAAAAGAACAAAAGGGAAAGTGTGTGACAGGAACGATTTCAGTGAAGGAAAGGATGGTGGTGCAGGAAAGAAGGAGCTATTAATGGAACAAGTAAAGAAACAAAAGATGGTTCTGGAGGAGCAGCAAATGCAACTGCAGAACATTGCCAGCAACATTACCAGAAGGCAAGAAAGTATCTAGTGGAAGGACTGAAGTGCTATTCCTTGAGTTTTGTTTGAGTTACACTGGAACAGTGAAGGAGGTAGAGGGCAGAGAGTGGCAGTGGAGTGGAGAATTAAAATGACAATCAGAAGCTTGGATTCATTTGTGTGGATTCAATGGAGATGTTCAGCAAAGTGATCACCCAATTTGGTGTCCCAAATGTAGAGAACGCCAAACAGCAAATACATGGCACTGTTCACCCGAAGAAGTGTATGGAGCCCAGGAGGCTGACAAGGGAGGAGTTTGTATCTTCTATATTTGCATGGGAAGGTACCATAAAAAGGAGAGGGGGTGTTTTTAGGTGTTGGAAGAGTGGATTAGAATGTCATGGAGGGAATGTCACCCTTAGAATATTGAAAGAGGAGGGGAGAGAAGGATGTGATTGTTGGTGTCATTGCACTGGAGGTGACAGAAATAATGGAAGATAATCCATTGAATATGGAGGCTGCTGGGCTGGAAGGTGAGGAGAAGGGGAACCATACTGTAGTTCTGGGAGAGAAGTGGTAAAAGTAGAAATTTGGGGAAATCGAACAGACACGGTCGAGAGCCCTGTCTGTCATGGTGCAGAGGAATGCTCGGTTGAAAACAAAGAAGGCATATTTCAAGACCTGGCATGAAGATGGCATTGTCATAACAAATGCACTGGAGACAGAGAAACTGGAAGAATGGAGTCGAGTCTTTACAGGACACAAGTTAGAATGAAGTACAATGAAGAAAGCTATTAATAGCCTTACACTAGATATTGATTGACGACTTAGTCCCAGACTGGAGAAGTCAAAAATACACCATGTGAAGGTGGGGAAGACTGGAAATTGGAAGCAAAGTTAATGAAATGTTTTAGTTTAGCGTGAACGCTGGAAGTGGCATAGCGGTATTGTCACTGGACTAATATTCCAGGTTCAAATCACATCATGGCAGATGGTGAAATTTGAATTGAATAAAAATCTGGATTTAAAAGTCTAATGCAGACAACAAAACCATTGTTGTAAAATCCCATCTGGTTCACTAATGTCCTTTAGGGAAGGAAATCTTCCGTCCTTGTCTGTCTGGCCTACATGTGACTCCAGATCCACAGCAATGTGGTTAATTTTTAAATGCCCTCCAGGGCAAGTGGGGCTAGGCAATAAGTGTCACAGCCAGCAAAGTCCACGTCCCATGAAAGAGTTTTTAAAAAGTGACACCGATATGGTCATTAGTAAATCGGAAATAGAAGAATAGGACAGGACTGGAGTTAGAATGAAACAAGGAGTATTCGCATGTCCCAGAAAAAGGCAATATAACCAGGACCCATATGATTTCCCATAGTGGCGCCTTTCAGCTGGAGGAATGAAAGGAGTCAAAGGAGAAGTTGTTTAATGTAAAGATATGTTCAGTGAGACAAAGACGAAAGGCGGGTTGGTTAGACCTCCATTGAAGGAAGGTGTGGTTGCAGAATATTATGATAATCTCTTAATGAGGCACTTTGCAGCCTTCTGCACTCATATCAAACTCAGCACTATCAAATCAGAACCACTACTCCAATGTTGTTCATATAGTGGGGGTTGGTAATGAATCTGCTGTTGTCATTTACAGTCTTTTGGTTCTTTACTTGCCCACTACTATCCCCCTTTGCCTTGCAGTATCATCCTATTTGTCAGTAAATCACACCTTTCTTCCATTCTATCAGAGACTTGCTCTTTCCTTCCCTAGTCAGACCCCTTTCCTTCCTTCTCTGCTCGTAATATATCCAGTAAGAGTTTTAACAACACCAGGTTAAAGTCCAACAGGTTTATTTGGTAACAAATGCCATTAGCTTTCGGAACCCTGCTCCTTCATCAGATGGAGTGGATATCTGCTCGCAAACAAGGCACACAGAGACACAAAATCAATTTACAGAATACTGATTAGAATGCGAATCTTTACAGCTAATCAAGTCTCGAAGATACAGACAATGTGAGTGGGGGGAGCATTAGGCACAGGTTAAAGAAATGTGTATTGTCTCCAGACAGGACAGCCAGTGAGATTCTGCAAGTCCAGGAGGCAAGCTGTGGGGGTTACCGACAGTGTGACATGAACCCAAGATCCCAGTTTAGGCTGTCCTCATGTGTGCGGAACTTGGCTATCATTTCTGCACAGCGACTCTGCGCTGTCGTGTGTCATGAAGGCTGCCTTGGAGCTGCCTTGCCTGGTGATTGTCGAGTGGTGTTCATTCATCCGTTGTCGTAGCAACTGCATGGTTTCCCCAATGTACCATGCCTCGGGACATCCTTTCCTGCAGCGTATCAGGTAGACAACGTTGGCCGAGTTGCAAGAGTAGGTACCGTGTACTGGTAGATGGTGTTCTCAGGTGAGATGATGGCATCTGTGTTGATGATCCGGCACGTCTTGCAGAGGTTGCTGTTGCAGGGTTGTCCACAGCAAGCTCTGCAAGACATGCCGGATCATCGACATAGATGCCATCATCTCACGTGAGAACACCATCTACCAGGTACACGGCACCTACTCTTGCAACTCGGCCAACGTTGTCCACCTGATATGTTGCAGGAAAGGATGTCCCGAGGCATGGTACATTGGGGAAACCATGCAGACACTACAACAACAGATGAATGACCACCGCTCGACAATCACCAGGCAAGACTGTTCTCTTCCTGTGGGGGAGCACTTCAGCGGTCACGGGCATTCAGTCTCTGATCTTCGGGTAAGCGTTCTCCAAGGCGGCCTTCACAACACACGACAGCGCAGAGTCGCTGAGCAAAAACTGATAGCTAAGTTCCGCACACATGACGACGGCCTAAACCAGGATCTTGGGTTCATGTCACACTATCGGTAACCCCCACAGCTTGCCTCCTGGACTTGCAGAATCTCACTGGCTGTCCTGTCTGGAGACAATACACATTTCTTTAACCTGTGCCTAATGCTCCCTCCACTCACATTGTCTGTATCTTCAAGACTTGATTAGCTGTAAAGATTCGCATTCAAATCAGTATTCTGTAACTTGATTTTGTGTCTCTGTGTACCTTGATTGGGAGCAGATATCCACTCCATCTGACGAAGGAGCAGGGCTCCGAAAGCTAATGGCATTTGCTACAAAATAAATCTGTTGGACTTTAACCTGGTGTTGTTAAAACTCTTACTGTGTTTACCCCAGTCCAACGCCGGCATCTCCACATCAGTAATATATCCACACAAGGACTGCAGTCTTTTTCAGTATTATACATCACATGTGCAGATGAAAACTTAAAGTTAAGGTCTGTAAAGTGCCTAATTATCCCATATCTTATTTTCCAACATGTTTCACTGCCATTCAGAGTGAGGCTTTTCTTTAAGGGTGAGAAACGTGGGTGAATAGTGCACTACACCATAGAATTAAATGTAGATATTCAATGTAGATCAGAATAAAGTTAATGAATAGAAAATTATGGGCAGTGTGAGGGTGATTTATCAAAATGTGCCCTTTTATTTCCCACCTAGTGCACGGAAAATCATTTCAAATATGAATTGCTCTTTGTCAAGACTTGCTACCTGACAGTAATCCTGAATTCACCTATAAACAGTGTTTAAATTTAAATTCTGCACTTAATACAATTACATAGACGTCATTAGTAATCATGTTGCTTTACTTTTCATGTTCAGGAAGGATCTGTATTTGCCAACTGAACTAAATGTTGCAGGATGCCTGTTTCTCATAATCCAGGCTCCAATCTGCAGCAAGAAGCCTGTTACTCAAGAGAACAACAACCAGCAATAAGATTGCCTGAAGTCAAACAGCTGTGTTTGCTTTTAAATCTGCACCAATACTTTTAAGCAATGAAAAAAATTAACAAATGCAGAGGGTTAAACTCAATAGCTTCGAAAATGATGCTGGTGATCCAGATGAGAAATTAACCTGCACCCCTTGAGGACAATGCAGGCAGCTCACCAACATCGTGCTGCCTGCTGCTTTAAATTATTTCAGCAACCAGCAGTACTAACTGTGCTGTTGATGGGCTGGATGCCTGAGCAAGGGGCCAATATCAGAAGTGGCTAGCGCCAGTTAAAGCTAGACTGCACTGCTTAAAGCTGGATGGCACCTCTTGAGGGAAGTCCATTGTGACTGGACCAGGTGTGGATATTCCTGCTGAAAATGGACCTGACCAGTGAAACACTGAGGCATAGCACAACATGAGAGTGAGAGAGAGAGAGAGACAGGGATCCAAAGCTTCTGGATGCTGCATTAGAGGCCTTGGTGGAGGAAGTGCAAAGGAGGAGAGATGTCCTTTATCTATGCGAGATCAAAAGGCTCTCCAGACACATGCTTAGTAGCCTGTGGGATCACGTAGCCATGGAAATAAATGCTGGGAGTCAAACCAAAGACCTGGATTTAATGCCATAAGAATTTCTATGTCCTCATATAAGCGGTCAATGTTAATGAATCTATGCTCAAATGCCATATCCTACTGATCGTATCACTAGCCCCACACTCTTCGCAAATCCACTTACCCCCATCACTCACCTACCAACGATTTCTGTCAATCAGAACTCCTAACTGATATTCATACTCCACCACACACTTACACCACTGCTGCAAGTCCCACACCCACAGCTAATCAACCACAATGGTCACGTTAGCCAAATAAATTGCACAACAATGGCTATCATATTTCCCTCATTCTTGCAGGAGAAGATTGCACACAACCAGAGGTAACCTGAACAAACGAGAGAGAGAGAGATGGGCACACCTGAAGATACTATACTAGACCAATGGAGGAGACAGCGATGGTCATTATTGGATTGGGCATTGCTGAGACTGTGGACAGTGAAGGCGCTGAAACTATCAATAATGATGTTATCCTGATTCCTAATTCACCTTTTCACATCACACCACTCCTCATCAAACTCACTTCTGATTTATAAGCTGCAGATAACGTAAACATACACCTCTTACTCTTCCCGGCTCCCCACACCATCACCTTATTACTGTGCCTTTCTCCTTTCAGACACTGAATTGAACCCAGCCAGTCATTGGAGGAACAGCAAGGAAACAAACGAATTCAATTTCACACTCTCAGCACCAGCTGAGACAATAACAGTTTACATAATTTAAAGGATAACATAGAGGTGGTACCAAAGGCCCAAATGTCCTGCAGCCAGGTCAGGGGGCAAGGATAAAGCAGGTACTGGCTTGCTGGAGGGCAGTATTGCACATGGCTTCATCTCAGAGGTCTCAGATAAGCATGGCAATGGGACAACCTGTAGATAGGTATTCATGACAACATGTTTGGCGCATTTGTAAACCTGTCAGCCTGTGATCAATTTCAACGAGCACCTAGGGGTCCAGCAACAATTTGGCTCAGGCCATTATACAAATGATAGAGCACATCCTATTCAGCATGCTAGTGATGGTCAGCTCCATCAGCACACTTGTGTATCCAACTATCCACAGAGCTTCTGATAGCCCAAACCTCAGCTTCCATGCAAACGCAAGTTGGTTCCACCAGAAGTCAAATTGTTGCCGTGGCAGATCAGACTGAGGTCATGCAAGGTCAGTTTGCTGCTATGCAAGAATATATTGTTCTCATCTTGAGTATGGATTACAGTGTGCAAAGGGGGTTGTAGGTTATCACAATAATCCAGCAATCTGTCCTCCAATGCAGGATCACTGAGGTGTCACCCCAAGGGAGCAGCAGTGGCTCCAAGGAGCACAAACCATTTGGTCCTCTCTCAGGATGACATAATTTGTCCTCCCACCCAGGCTAATCTATCAGTACCTTGGCTAATGCCTGTCAGCCAGCCAGCCCAATATATCAAGATGGTTCATTACACAGCAACCTTCGAGGCCCAGAACAGCTTGAACTCATTCCCCGAGGCCATCTACAGTCTCAGTTAGAACCTTATACCAGCTATGCTGCTTTCACTAGGATAGATTTACACAGGAGCATTAGAACAGGCAAAGCACATGGCTGAGGTAACATGCTAGAATGAGTTCTTCACATACAGCTTAGCTCAAAAGGAGATGTTTAGGTTGCAGCCTCCCTTCCTTTTTCTCAACATCCATCTCCTCTTCAGCATCCTCCTTTTCTTCCTCTTTGTGCTCCAGTTCTTCAGCTTCTTACATGGAATATAGGCATTAAGGGAATGCACAAAGGTAATTGTACACAAAGCTTTTGCATGTGTAATTAATGATTTGATTTATAAATTTCGTTTGGAATGTTTATTTTTACCTTTAGATGGTGTGATGTTCAATGACAAAGGTGTGGGACTGCTGCTGAGTGGGGAATTGGGGCTCTGGTTACTGGTGTTGCAGTCAGGTGAGTTTATTATGGACAGGCCAGCCTGCAAGAGGCTGATTATTTTGTCTTCTCTCTTCCTCCACTTCTTCCTCTTCCTCGTGGTTGTGTTTCTCCTCCCCATGCATTGCTCCTGAGCTGCTAGTGAAGGTGAGATTTTGTAGCATTCAGCAGACCACCACAAATCTTGACCCATTGTGTTGAGTACTGCTGGGCTCTTCCAAAGCCCTCCAGTTGTTGAGCATGGGTTTGCCCAAGCAGATTTCTTGTGGCTGCATGGCTTTTACTGTATAAATACCGTACATGTGTGTTTGGTTCTGCGTCAGAATCATTGGCCATATCATCACTGGATAGCCCATGTCTTCTCCCAACTACCCTTGTGTTTGCTATGGTGGCAGAAGTACAGCTGACAAAATGGACTGCCATAGAATGAAAGTATTATGATTATTGCCTGGATATAGGATATTAAGCTGTGATTCTCTCTCTGTAATCATGCACCAATTGGATATTGAGAAGGTGGAATTCCTTACATTTCCACTATATGACAGAGTTCGCATACAGTCAATGCATTGCAATGCATCCTGCATAGGAATAAGGAATTGATAGGTAAACATGTGTTTCCCAACCTAATCTACAATTTACCTGGGAACCAAGACTCTGCCTGGTCTCGAACTGAAAACATGGTGTTGATTGTCTAAACCATCACTAAGGTTGACAACGACCATATGGAGGCACAAAGAAAGGTGTGTGCATCATGTATAGTCCTGTCATCTTCACGCCACCTGCTTCTCACGAGCCAGAGAGATTGAAATGAAGTCAGTTCTCAATGAATAGAAAAGCTCAATGATCTCCCTTATGTCACAGTGGATGGCAAACTGTGAAATGTTGTAAATATCTTAAGCACTACCTGGGAGAAGCCTGACACACAAACATGCATCGCCATGGTCACCTTCACAGCTATGTGCAATATGATCCCCACCCTGCTCAGAGGTTACATTTGTGTCTCTAGCAGGTGGTGAGGATGTCCCAAAATGGAATCCCAGAAGTCCCACATTTGTTCTGCACTAAAGTTCAGGTTGGAGAATTGTTCCCTGAACACCTTGGACAGATACGTCCTTCAGCTGTGAGCCCTTATACCCCTCCTTTCTCTCCGAGCGGCTTGTCCTACTTTGGATGACCTCAGCCCATCCTCTTAACCTTGTTATATTCTAAGGGGAATGTATATTGGTGTATCCATGTCCAGCAGTAACTGGTTTGTTCGGGAGCCTTGAGGTCAGCAAAAATCCTTCAGCAGTTACTGCAACATTACCTATAGACTTCTGCAACATGAAACAACTAAAGAAAGTGCTGAACACTAGTAGAATTGTAGCAACCAGTTACTATGCTGTAAGTATGATGTGGAGATGCTGACATTGGACTGGGGTGGACACAGTAAGAAGTTGACAATGCAGAATCGCTGAGCAGAAACTGATAGCCAAGTTCTGCACACATGAGGACGGCCTCAACCGGGATCTTGGGTTCATGTCACACTATCTGTAACCCCCACGACTTGCCTGGGCTTGCAAAATCTCAGGAACTGTCCTGGCTGGAGACAAGTCACATCTCTTTAACCTGCGATTATCCCTCTCTCCACTCACACTGTCTGTACCTGTAGAGACGTGATTACCTGTTAAGATTCACATTCCAACCATTATCTTGCAATTGAGTCTGTGTCTATAGATGCTGTGTTTGTGAACCCATCTCTCCATTCACCTGATGAAGGAGTAGCACTCTGAAAGTTTGTGATACCAAATAAACCTGTTGGACATTAACCTGGCGTTGTGAGACTTCTTACTGTGCTGTAAGTAGTTGAAGACCCCTTTAAGTAGTATTGGTTGAGTGGTGATTAAAATAAGTTCAGCTGTGGAAAGTTAAGGGTGTTGGCTGGAGCATGGGCTCCAAAATGCCACCGGCATCAATTCAGTGTTACATGTTGCTCTTCAAACGGTAGCCAAACAATTGGTGTTATTGATTTCAGTTTTCTATCAGTTTAAAGTAGAATAAGCAAGCTCTATTTCAAATGTAATTCTGATCTGAATTACTTAATCTAAGCGTAGCCCTTTCATCTGATTGTTCGCATTCTACTTGATCTCTTAGCGAACAGTCTCCACCTTTATATTCAAAGTGATCTGAGGCACTCACAAAGTATTTGAGAACGCTCCGCTTTCTGCCATTGGTAAAATGAGATGTCACTGAGCGTTTGACGTGCAGTGTAGCCTCTTCAAAACTATTCAGATTGACACTGGGTCCGAATGGGATCAGGTTCAGCCCTTTTTCATCCCGGCAAATTAAGACCTTTAATAAATTGTGAATAAACTTCGCAGAGCTGGGGACCACACCAGGACCCGGGATCAAAAATGGGGCCAAAGTCCAACTCTGGATTCTATCTGAGTAAGAAGACGATGGTGCTTTTCACCCTCCTCATCTTCGCTTTGCTGGTGATTTCCAGTGTTTTTGTCATTCTTTACGCCAGGCTGAGGGCTGGGAAAGCCGAGACCGTGCCGCCAGCGGTGGCTGAGCGCTGGGGCCCGTGGAACAATAGCCGCTTACCAGGCAGCCTGACCCCCCGGCATTACCAACTGGAGCTGTGGCCAAAGCAGATGCCCGGCCAGGATCAGCTCTACTTCTTAACCGGCCAGGTCAATGTGACAGTGGTGTGCAGAGAGGAGACTGAGATCATTCTCATTCACAGTCTGAACCTCAATTACTCCAGGGTGAGCATCACCGCTCCCGGCAGCTCTCCTGATGCGAGTCCGAATATTGAAGACATCTGGATTGAACTCGAGAACGACTACCTGGTGATCGAACTGGACGGGAAGCTGGTGCCGGGACAGGAGTACATTATCCAAGCCAACTACAGCGGGCACCTGGACGAGGAACTAACGGGACTTTTCATCAGTCGCTACTCAGAGAGAAACATGGACAAGTGAGTGAGAGTTTGAATGGTACAACTTTAGAAAGTCTCAGCGCGCTTTTCCCAGCAAGTAATATCGCATTGCTGCCGGGTTAAGCAACACTTCGGCTTTTTCTTAACCTGCATGACATTTTTGTTTTCGAGACAAGCCTCTCCATTTTCTGTAAGGACGATAAAACAAAAATCTGTGCTGCCAATGAGCTCGTTACAATCTTTACTGTAATGCATGCATTCGGTTTTGGACTGTATTTTTCTCCTTCCAGGTATTTGCTTATTTATTTGAGTATTTTTTCCCGCTGTGTTTGAATTCTCCCCCTGTTCAGCAGTTAGCTCGCTGAGTTTCCAAGAGTTAACTTGATTTCCCGCAGATTTAATAAAACGCGTTTTGAAGTCCAGTCACTCAATTAACATTTTACTGCTGCTGGGTTATAGGCTGAGAGCGGATACAATCCAAGTGGCTTGTTTCAGTGCCATGCACAACACCGTGCTTCGGGATCTCTTCTTCCCGAGTGCCAATGTCTTATTTGGGGCAAGAAATTCCTTGCCACCTACAAGGAAGGAAATGTATCTTTCCAGCTATACTGCTCATAAAATATATTCAGGAGCGATCATTATCCCAGGCTGCTATTTCGGTACTTTCATCTTGTATTTATAGCTTAAAGTTTGTCTGTGTAACTCGAGTCACTGAAACCTTACACTTAGAGCAGAAAAAAATACCTCTGAACAAGGGAACTTCTGTTAAACTAGTTTCCGACCATACACATAACAATATTTGACTTCCAGTTCGGTTTCTGACATTCACATCCACACAGCTTATACTTGTTGTGCCGTCAGGGAGTATCTGAGACTAAACAACATTGCCATATGGACAGCAAAATCAAGTGGATAGTCTCAGCGTGTCCCTTAATATTAACTAGATTCGGTGAACCTATTTCGCAAAACTACGCTTTTATTCATCTAAAATCTGAAACACATTACAAAACATGGCAAATTCTCATCACAGTAAAGTGCAGCAATATTCACATTTTCTCCAGAGATCGAGATGCACTCTGAGGTATTTCAGTTCAGTAATGAGGATATTTCAATATTTTCATTGCCCAGAGTAAAATTCTTACAAACTATGTACATCGGTCATGTTGCAGTCTTGAGGTGCTTCAATACATTTGTACACAGTTAGGATTCAGCACACAGTCTGAGGGGTTTTACACGGTTACCAGTCCCTTGGTGAACTTTGGTTGAAAGGCCTTACACGGTGGCCCTTCCCCGTTGCGCTTTGGCAGTGGCTTGAGTGCATCCCTCAGCACGTAGTCCTGGACCCTGGAATGTGCCGGTCTGCAACACTCGGTCAAGGGCAATTCTTTGCACTGAAGATCAACAAGTTTCGGGCAGACCAAAGAGCGTCTTTCACCCAGTTGTTGATTCTCCAGTAGCTTCTTTTCAATGAACCTGATTAGTGTTTGGGTTCCGTGAAGGAGGGACATCAGAAGAGGACTCGAGGAAGGATATATCTAATTTGAATTTAGTCTCTTTACGCTTTTATTTATGTCTTTGACTAACTTAGACACGGGGTCCGATTTTACCAACAACTCACGCCTGTTTTCGGATGCGAAAATTTGGTAAAGTCAGGCGTGAGGTGAGTAGCGTGATCTGCGACCGCCTCCGCGCCCGTTCCCCCTTTACCAAGCGCCTAAAATGGCCATGATTGGGACCACACCTGAAACGGGTGCGACGGCAATTTAAATGTATTTGAATGCATTAAAATTGAATTAATGGGCTGCACACCCACTTTACCGACACTTCCCCCTTTACCATCGCGTTCGCCAATCCTGAATTGGTGTGAATCAGACATAGAAACCACAGAAACCCTACAGTGCAGAAAGAGGCCATTCGGCCCATCGAGTCTGCACCGACAACAATCCCACCCAGGCCCTATCCCCGTATCCCTACATATTTTGCCTGCTAATCCCTCTAACCCTCATATACCCACTAATCCCTGCATCCCAGGACACTAAGAGGCAATTTAGCTTGGCCAATCAACCTAACCCGCACATCTTTGGACTGTGGGAGGAAACCGGAGCACCCAGAGGAAACCCACGCAGACACGAGGAGAATATGTAAACTCCACACAGATAGTGACCCGAGCCGGGAATCGACATGGTCAATAAAAATCCGATTCGGGAGCTCCATTAGTGAGGAGGTAAGTGCACAGCGTCCGACAGCTGTCTGCTACTCACGGATGTCCTTTCGTTGTGGCCATTTTCTGTCTCGGGTCAGTGGTGGCTCTGCGAGTGTGTTGGGGGTGGGGGTGCTGTTGCTCTGCAGGGTCTCCGATGTCCAACTTGCAGCATGGACCTGGGTCTCCGCACTGACCTCAGGTCTTGCGGTGCTGCTGGGTCCTAGTGCACTCAGCTCACTTCCAGCTGAAGGATGTGCACAAAGCCCTTGCAAATTGCACTGCTGCAGCCTCCCAACTTTGCAACGAGCTGTGATTGTGGGGAGCATTTGGCTGGGGGAATTGCAGGGGGGGGGGTGCTGTGATTGTGGAGAACATATGGCTGGGGGAATTGGGGGGTATGGACAGTGACTGTTGATGCGCTAGGGGCAAGCAGCATTCCATAACCTCTACATGTGTTCCTCTCCATCTCCCCTCCCCCCACCCCTTCAGAGTGACAACATGGCTTTTTCTATGCAACCAATAAATCTAGCTGCTCCCCTGTCCCCCCACCACCCCCCTTCAGAGTGATGAGGTGGCTTTTTCTATGCAACCATTAATCTAGCTGTTCTTTTGGTTGCTTCTGGAGCTGAGGAGGAGGAGCTGGAGAAAGAATTGCGAGCACAGGAGGCCTGGGCCTTACTACTTCCAGGACCAGAAGGAGATGACCACCAGAAGCAGGAGAGTCTGCCATTCACCCAGAAAGGAGGGAGCAGAGACCCTGGCAGGTCCGTGCATGAGTGTCCTTTGAGCAGATGTCGAACACTGTGCCGCCAGCGTTTCTGACTCCGAAAGGAGACCGTGCGACACCTGTTGCAGGACCTGACACCCAGAGGTTGGAGAGGAGGGGGGGGGCGGTGCGGTGGCACCCACTTTCAGTTGCTGTCAAATTGATGGCTCTAAACGTCTACGCGACTGGTTCTTTCCAGACCCCAAGCGGAGATGTCTGTGGCATCTCCCAATCTGCCGTGCACACCTGTGTGAGGCAGGTCACTGAAGCCCTGTGTATGCCCGGGCTGGCCAGTTCATCAACTTCAACCTGGACCAGGCGCAGCAGGAAGCCCGGGCTGCAGGGTTCGCAGCCATTGCGGGGATGCCTAATGTGCAGGGGGTGATCGACTGCACACATGTCGCCCTCAAGGCCCCCTACAGAATCCACGAAGATTTGTAAATAGTAAGGGGTTCCACTCCCTGAATCTTCAGCTAGTGTGCGACCATAATATGACCATCATGCACGTCTGTGCCAGACATCCAGGCAGCATGCATGACAGCTTCATTGTCAGGAGCTCGGACATCCCGGAAGCATTCAAAGAGGAGCCCAGGCTGCGAAGTTGGCTCCTGCGTGATATGGGTTACCCGCTTCGGACATGGCTGATAACGCCAGTGTCTGAGGTGGAGACCCGCTATAATGAGGCCCACGTAGCCACCCGTGCAATAGTGGAGAGGTGCATTGGGCTCCTCAAGATGCGATTCCGGTGCCTGGACCAATCTGGCGGGGCCCTCCAATACAGCCTAGTGATCTGTTCCCACATAGTGGTCATCTGCTGTGCCTTGCACAACCTGCCTCTATGGAGAGGTTACCTCTTGGAGGAGGAGGACGTGGAGGCTGGCCATCGCTGGGGAGGATGACCAGCAGGAGGAGGAGGAAGAGCATGCCGAGGTACACCAACCAGCCGCTTGAGGGCTGGCAGCACAAATGAGGCCTGCAAGGGAGGCTCTGATCACCAGGTGGTTCACTCACTGGGGGTTTGTGTCTGTGGGTTCTATCCCCCCGCCCCCTCCTCCCCCCCCCCCCCCCCCCCCCCCCAAAAAAAAATTCCTTCTGTATCCTGCACATTGTCACACCAAAGTGCTCGGCCTGGGTACTCTGTGTTAACAAGTTTTTTGGTAGGCAGGAGGGTGATAATGACTCGCTGAGCACCATTATGAGGATGCCTTGGTGCAAACTAGTCTGATTCCTAACTGAGCTCCGCATGCACGCTGGCACCTGGGCCCACGTCTGTGTAGTGGGTAAGGGATGTGAAACCCCCAAAAAGGGACCTGGGGTGGGGGATGGGAGGGAATCGCTCGTGGGGTCTGGGGAACCAATGCCTTCCTTTTCTCAGTGGCACAGCATTGAGGGGCCTTCCCCACTGACATCAACGTGAAGCATCCCTCAGGCGATCATCAATGGAAGAGGATTCATGATCGAGACGAATTACTCACAGGTGGGTGGTGAAAAAATATTTATTTACAATAAAAGTGTTTAAATTAGATGTTCTTCTATAAAACTTGTGAACAGAAAACGTTTAGGTGTTTAAATATCTTTCTAACTAGTGCAGCCTTTCACCTGTGTCATCTCACTGCAACTATAACTTCCTAACCTTGCGTGGTCTACCACTACATCTCAGTGACTCCCCAGAATGTACATCGGAGGGCCAGTCGCCTACCTCGCCCCACAGCCTGTGATGCACGTGGTGGGCCTGGACATTGAGGGCCCTGGCCTGCTTCCAGGTGTCTGGGATGTTCCCGCTGCTCCTGAGATGCCGAGGTGCCAGGAAGGGGGGAGTCAGAAGATGTAGCCACAGCCACAGTCTCCTGGTTGGAAGGCTCCGGCATGGGCTCGAGTCCTTCCTCCTCTCTTGGGTTCATGTGGGCCCCTGGGTCACTCCATGGGATGGTGGTGCTACTTCAGTGAGCTCCAGAAGCTCTGGCATCACCTGGCACTGCCAGTCCTGGAGGACCACCTGAGTCCTACCCATGGTGGTCGAGCCCTCTGCGATGGCCACTTGAGTCGGGGGCCACCTCTCAATGGCTGCAGCAAGTGCCCTCTGAGAGTGGGCCATGCTCTGCAAGCCCTCAGCCATGACCCTCTGAGCCTGAGCCACATTCTCAATGGCTGCTGCCGTAGTCCGCTGTGTCTCAGCGCTGTCCTGCTTAAGCCTCTCAGCCATGGGCCACAGAATCTTGAGAAGCCTGTTCAGTCCCTCAGCTGTGGCCCACTGTGACTTGGCCACAGTCCTCTTGGACTCTGCTGTGGCCTGCTGTGACTCGGCCATCGCTTGGAGCCTGCCACTCATGGTGTGGATCCCCTGCCCCAGGCTTTCCACTGCAGATACCACCTTTGCAGTGTTGGCCTGGGAAGCACGCAAAACAGGCAATAGCTGGTCCGCCTGAAAGCTTTGGGACTCCTCCCAACATCCACGTAATCGGTCCAGTGTGGCCATCAGCCCCTCCTGAATTTCCTGGCTCTGTTGCTACACCTCCAGCAGCTGAGGGAGAAGTGATCTCAGAAGATCAGCATGTAGCCTGGCGCCAGCTGAGTCCTCGTCTCCGGCAGGCCCCCGCATGCCAGAGACCTTGGATGTTCCCTCCTCCAACTGATGTACATCAACAGATGTGTCGCTCACCAAAGAGTGACTCAGAAGCTTCAACACTAACTGGACCCACTGACGTGTCAGTATCTGGGATGGTGAGTTATGAGGTGGCAGCTGACACCAAAATGGTGCCACCCTTGGAAGTCCCTTCACCCATATCCTCCGGGGACGCATCCGAGCAGTCTGGACCAGGAGGGGCGGGAGCTGTAGCCGGGGCCTGGAGCCCAAAAGGCCTCGGGACGTCTGAATCTTAACCTTGTGTTCTGTGTTGCAGGAAAAGTGCAAGGGAGGGAGAGGAATCCGGGATGCCAAACACGTGATTCACATTTCTCCATTGAACATAGAACAAAACACCAAAAAAAATTACATCACCGGAACAGACCCTTCGGCCCTCCAAGCCTGTAGCGACCAGGCTGCCCATCTGATTAGTAACCCTCAACTCTTCCGAGGACCATATGCCTCTATTCCTATCCCATTCACATAGCTGTAAAGACGTCACTATTGTACCTGTGTCCGTGACCTCCGCTGGCAGCAAGTTCCAGGCATCCACTACCCTCTCTGTGCAAATAAACATGCCTCGTACATCTCCTTTAAACCTTGCCCTTCGCACCCGAGACTCGTGCCCCCGAGAAGTTGCCTCAGTGAGTGGGGGGGGAATGACAGGTGCTCATGTCTTAATGGCAGCCCGACCATGCTCTCGCTGCCAGCCCCCATCTCCCCTTCTCTGGAGAGCTCCAGCGCCCGCTCCTCAAAGGGGGTGAGGACCCGGAGGTCTGGCTCACCACCCCTTGTCCTCGCCCCTCTCATGGGTGTTGTGCTCGGTCTTCTCCTGTGGAGACAGAAGGAGCCATGAAAGAAATGGTGGCGTAACTCCTGCAGAGTATCAGGTGGTGGCCCTTAGAGGGCAAGGACAGTGGGGTTCATTGGGGGGAAAGGAAGGAGCTGCTTGGGGGTCAGGAGCTGGAAGCATGCAGGGTGCTGGGGATGGGAGGATCTGGGGAAATTTGGGTGAAAATGCAAGATGGGTTCAGCACTCACCCTTGCTGCACGGATGAGGTCATTGACTTTTTTCCGGCACTGCTTCCCGGTTCGGGGGGCCAGTGCCCTGGCACAGACCGAGGCAGCGACTTCCTCCCAGGCCGCATTTCCATCAGCTCCCCTTGGTCTGCGTCCTCCTGGGGGGAAGAGGGTGTCCCGCCTCACCTCTGCTGCCTCCAGCAGCCTCCCCAGGTCACCCTCGGAGAATCGGGGGGCTGGTTGTGCGCTCATTTTGTGCAGGAATGCCTGCCTGCCTCTCCATCCTTGAGCTTTTAATGGAGCTGCCCCTCGTTAGGGCAGATCAGCTGCAGGCAGTTTGGCAGAGCATTCCAGCAAGTTCCATGCAGTTTGCTTGTTAGCATTGAGGGGAAGGCAAGTGAGCACGTGCAGCTGTGCTGATGGGGAGGGGAGGGGGATGGGTGGATCAGTGCCTCAATGATTGGGGACGGGAGAGAGAGGGAGGTGTCTCTCAGTCATCGGATTCCAGAGGAGATAGGGGCCTTGTGTGGAAAGGTCTGGGGTGGGGGTGAGGGGGATCACCCTGCCTGATATCTGTAGGGGGGAGGGTGCATTTCTCTGCCTGAGATGAGTGAGGGGGAAGGGGGATCTGCTGCCACTCTGCCTGAGATCGTTGGGGAGAAGGAGGGAAGGGGGCCACGATCGGTCTGCGTGGCGGGTCGGGGCGGGGGATAAGGGGGTCAGTAATATTGTGGGGGTGGGGCAATGTATGTGGGGGCCACGGGGAGGCATTATCCGGCAGGGCGCGATGTGGTCGGGGAGCATCATTCTATCATTCTTTTTGTGAGCATGCACAGTTGGAGGCGCTAATCGGAGCTGCAGTGTTTTGGGCGCGTTAAGCCCCGCCCACAGGCTTGCGCAGTGTGATTTTAGAATTGCTGATATTGTTTCAGGTAAAGTGCGAATGGGGGTGGGGTCTAAAAGTCAGATCTGAAACACTCCCAGATTCCAGTCCACCCAGCACTTAGAATCAAAATGGTAAAATTGGGCCCACGGTTCGCTGTATGGTTTTACACATCTGCGTTTTGTAACCATTTCTGATACTTTTGGTAACATCAACCATTTCAAGAAATAGATTGTTTTATTGTCGATCTGTTATTCTGTCGAGCCCGAGGGATTCCAAGTCCACAATCTAATTGTGTTGTATTGAAGCTTTATACAACTGGCTTTAGTACTTATGTCGGTATGTTTGCATTCTTATGATGCCTTTAATAAACATTTTGGCTGACTCTTTTGCACACCTTGGCTATGGCTCAGCTGGTAATACTCTTACCTCTGATTCACACCGTTTTTGGTTCAAGTCTTAAGTACAGAAACCAGGCCTGATGCTCTAGTCTAATACTGAGGGAGTGCTGCACTGTCTGTCACAGATTTTGGGCGATATGTTCAACTGCTCAGGTGGATCTGAAAAATCCCACGGCAATATTTCAATGAAGAACAAGGGAGTTATCTCTGGTGGCCTGGCCAACATTTATCCTTCAATCAACATCACAGAAACTGATTATCTGGCCACTATCATTGCAGTTTGTAGGAGGTTACTATGTGGAAATTGGTAGCCACATTTCTAATTACAACAGTAACTGCACTTCATTGCTGCAAACTTTGAGATATCCAATGGGCATGAAAGGTGATATATAAATACGGGTCTTTTTTTCTTTTACTTGGGTGATGACAGTCTCTGCTGTATTCGCATGGACCCATCATTTTCTGAATGAAGGGCAAAAACACGTTAGCGATGTCAGGGCAGCATTGTGGCACAGTGGTTAGCAATGCTGCCTCTCAGTGCCAGGGACCCGGGTTTGATTCCAGCCC
The DNA here is from genome assembly GCF_964213995.1 of Mustelus asterias. Taxonomy (NCBI): domain Eukaryota; kingdom Metazoa; phylum Chordata; class Chondrichthyes; order Carcharhiniformes; family Triakidae; genus Mustelus; species Mustelus asterias. The sequence continues at coordinate 82,694,873 of NC_135806.1, read as the reverse complement.
AGGGTGATTGTCTGTGTGGCGTTTGCAGGTTTTCCCCATACCTTGTGGGTTTCCTCTGGGTGCTCCAGTTTTCTCCCGCACTCCAAAGATGCACAGGTTAGGTGGATTAGCCATGTTAAATTGCCCCTTAGTGTCCCAAGATGTGTAGGTTAGGGGGATTAGTGGGGCAAATACATGGGGTTACGGAGATAAGGCCTGGGTGGGATACCTTTGTTGGAGAGTCGGTGCAGACTTGATGGACTGAATGGCCTCCTTCTGCACTGTTGGGATTCTATGTCATTGACCATGTCATTTATTAAATCTGGAATCTGAAACCTAGCTTCAAAATTGGCTGTTTCTCTGTGCCAATCATTTTTGGTAGTATTTTCAAAAGAGCGACAGTCCATTGATGATCTACAGCTTGGTGAAATTATTGTTGTGAGGCAGTCTTGTTGCTAGTATTCATGATGTTGGTCAGGGAACTAGTCATGCACCAACAACTCTTTCTTCAGGTTCCATGCCCTAAAAGGACATTGTCAGCATGGACTTCCATGTGTTAGTCCATGCTCCTGCTTGGCAAGGTGCTGCAGTTGTTTGCCATTTCCTTTTGCAGGATCTTCCTAACCAGAAGATTACATCTGCCATAGGCCTTTTGGAAGGATTTTCAGGTTGATAACCAAACCTATTTGGCCACATTATAAATGCATCTCCCATGGCTATCAAAGGTCCCACAGTGAGACTTAAACCCAGAGATTTTGGCTCAGAGGTAGGGGTGCTACCACTGGACCACAAGACCCCGCACCAATAGCTACAAGGTCATAATTATCACCATTGAAGCATTGATTTTCTCAACTTATACATACAATATTCACAAACAGTTGTAGACAAGATCACTTTGCAATTTGAATAACAAGTAATGAATAGACAGAGTTACTTAAAATAAATAATAGGTCATAAAGACAGCTCGGTGTACCACCATCATCCAGAATTAACTAGATTATTGAATAGTCAGTGTCTGAAACTATTGTAAATTAGCAAAACTGGTTGAGAAGTTAACTCCTTAGTTGCTGACAAATTAACGCCATTGATAGCTGGTCTCATGAATAGATTAGAGTCCACACATGGGTGAAATGTTCTGAGAGTTTATGCAACATTGACCTTATAAATCGCATAGTTCAATTGATCTTCTTCCTCCCATGGGATGAAACATCATGTTGATAAGATCTTCAGTGGTGGGGTAATCAGATATTCTGTTCTAGATGAATCCACCTCATGGGAGTTCACACTCTGAGCTAGCTGACTTAACTCTTTTTCTTGAAAATTTGTGTTGCACTTGTTGCTGGATCGCTGTTTAGAATGTCTTTGACTGATGGCTTGGGAAAATATTAAATATTTCACTGTTTATAGTTTAATTATGACACATCATTTGCACTGAGGTTTATGGTAATTCAAATTGTGATCAAGTGCAGCATAAATTGAAAATCAGATTCGAAGAGGTTGTCATAGAATCAAAGAATCCCTACAGTGCAGAAAGAGGCCACTGGGCCCATTGAGTCTGCACCGACAACAATCCCACCCAGGCCCTATTCCTGTAACCTCAAGTATTTATCCTGCTAGACTCCCTGACACTAAGGGGCAATTTAACAGGGACAATCGACCTAATCTGCACATCTTTGGGCTGTGTGAGGAAACCGGAGCACCTCAGGAGAATGTCTGTGTGGAGTTTGCACAATCACCCGAGGCCAGAATTGAACCCAGGTCCCTGGTGCTGAGGCAGCAGTGCTAACCACTGCCGCCGTGCCACACTGACATCTCTAAAGTGTTTTCACCCTTCTTTCAGAAAATGATGGACCCATGTTAATACAGCAGAGACTGTCATCATCCAAGTAAAAGAAAAAAAGACCCGTATTTATATATCATCTTTCATATTCTTTGGATATCTCAAAGTGCTTTGCAGCAATGAAGTGCAGTTACTGTTGTAATTAGAAATGTAGCGACCAATTTCCACACAGTAACCTCCTACAAGCAGCAATGATAGTGACCAGATAATCAGATTCTGGGCCCGATTTTACCATTGCGTTGCGCCCGTTTTTGGGTGCGGAAACTTGGTAAAGTCGGGCATGAGGCCATTAACGGGATCCACGTCCACGCAGATGCCCACTTTACCAAGGCCCAAAAATGGCCGCGATCTGATTCGTGCCTGAAACGGGCGCAACAGCGATTTGCATGCATTTAAATTGAATTAATGGGCTGCCCGCCCAGCTTTACCAGCATTTCCCCCTTTACCATCGCGTTCGCCCGTCCAGATTCGGCGCGAAACAGACATGCTCAGCAAAGGTCTGTTTCGGGTGCTCCAGCTTCTGAAGAAGTAAGTTCAGAGTTTCCGGCAGCTCTTTGACTCGGATCAGTGGCGGGAGGGAGGTGGGTCAGATCATTTCTCTGGTGGGGGGGGCGGGAGGGGAGGAGGAGGCAGGTCAGATATTCTCTAGTGAGGCGGGACGGGAGAAGGGAGGCCCGATCATTCTCTGGTGGGGGGCAGGGGGGGCACTGCCACTCTGCGGGCGATCAGTGGGGGGGAAAGGGAGCAGAGGGCCGGGATTGGTCTGTGTGGGGGGGGGGGGGGGGGGGGAGGAGGTGGGTGGAAAAGGGGGAAAGTTAGGTTGTATGGATGGGGGTGATGTCTGTGGGGGCCATCGCTCCCGGGCCGCTTTGTCCGCTTTCTGTGGCCCAGGAGTGATGTGCCTGTGCAGTTCAGACCTCCGATTGTTTCAGGTGTGCTAAGCCCCGCCCACAGCGCAATTCGGACTCGTGATTTTTTTTTTCAGGCTAAGTGCATATGGGGGTGCCTGAAAGCAGATTTCCAAGTCGGATCTGAATTGCGCCCAGATTCAGTACTTAGAATGAAAATGGTAAAATCGGGTCCTCTGTGATGTTGATTGAAGGATAAATATTGGCTGGAACATTAACCTCCATGTTTAAAAGCACAACAGTTTTCACAAACAAATGTTTATTTGAACACACTTCTGGAAAAATGGAGAAAGAAAGCTGTAACTAGCCTTAAATAGAACAAAGAACAATACAGCACAGGAACAGGCCCTTTGGCCCTCCAAGCCTGCGCCGCTCATGTGCCCCACTAGACCATTCTTTTGTATCCCTTTATTCCCAGTCTGTTCATGTGGCTATCTAGATAAGTCTTAAACAATCCCAGCGTGTCTGCCTCAATCACCTTGCTTGGCAGTGCATTCCAGGCCCCCACCACCCTCTGTTTAAAATGCGTCCCCCTGACATCTGTGTTGAACCTTGCCCCCCTCACCTTGAACCCGTGACCCCTTGTGTTCGTCACCTCCGACCTGGGAAAAAGTTTCCCACTGTTCACCCTATCTATGCCCTTCATAATTTTATACACCTCTATTAGGTCACCCCTCATCCTCCGTCTTTCCAGGAAGAACAACCCCAGTTTACCCAATCTCTCCTTCTAGCTAAGACCCTCCATACCAGGCAACCTCCTGGTAAACCTTCTCTGTACTCTCTCCAAAGCCTCTACGTCCTTCTGGTAGTGTGGTGACCAGAACTTGACGCAGTATTCCAAATGTGGCCCAACCATTGTTCTATACAGCTGCAATATCATATGCCAATTTTTATATTCTATGCCCCATCCAATAAAGGCAAGCATGCCATATGCCGCCTTCACCACCCTCTCCACCTGTGCTGCCACCTTTAAGGATCTGTAGACTTGTACACCCAGGTCCCTCTGTGTGTCTATACTCCTGATGGTTCTGCCATTTATTGTATAGCTCCCCCTTACATTAGGTCTATCGAAATGCATCACTTTGCATTTATCTGGATTAAATTCCATCAGCCATTTCTCCGCCCAATGTTCCAGCCTATCTATATCCTGCTGTATTCTCTGACAATGTTCATCACTATCCACAACTCCAGCAATCTTTGTGTCATCCACAAACTCACTGATCACACCAGTTACATCTTCCTCCAAATCATTTGTATATATCACAAACAGCAGAGGCCCCAGTACAGACCCCTGCGGAACACCACTAGTCACAGACCTCCAACTGGAAAAAGACCCCTCCACTGTTGCCCTCTGTCTTCTATGGCTAAGCCAGTTCTCCACCCATCTAGCTAGCTCACCTTTTATCCCGTGAGATTTAACCTTTTGCACCAGCCTGCCATGAGGGACCTTGTCAAACGCTTTACTAAAATCCATATAGACGACATCCACGGCCCTTCCCTCGTCAATCGTTTTTGTCACCTCCTCAAAAAACTCAACCAAATTTGTGAGGCATGACCTCCCTCGTACAAAACCATGCTGTCTATCGCTAATGAGATTATTCAGTTCTAAATGCGCATCTAGCCTATCTCTAAGAATCTTCTCCAACAACTTCCCTAACACGGACGTCAAGCTCACCGGCCTATAATTACCCGGGTTATCCTTGCTACCCTTCTTAAATAACGGGACCACGTTTGCTATCCTCCAATCCTCTGGGACCTCACCTGTGTCCAGTGAAGAGACAAAGATTTCTGTTAGAGGCCCAGCAATTGCATCTCTCGCCTCCCTGAGGAGTCTAGGATAGATGCCATCCGGCCCTGGGGATTTGTCTGTCTTAATGTTTCCTAAAAAACCTAACACTTCCTCCCTTGTAATTGAGATTTTTTCTAATGGGTCAACACATCTCTCTGAGACAATACCAGTCAACATGTCCCTCTCCTTTGTGAATACTGATGCAAAGTATTCGTTTAGGATCTCACCTACTTCCTTTGGTTCTAAGCATAATTCCCCTCCTTCGTCCCTGAAAGGTCCGATTCTTTCCCTAACAACCCTCTTGTTCTTAACGTATGTATAAAATGCCTTAGGATTCTCCTTAATCCTGTCTGCCAAGGACATTTCGTGACCCCTTTTTGTACTTCTAACTCCCTGTTTGAGTTCTTTTCTACTTTCTCTGTATTCCTCCAGTGCTCCATCTATTTTTAGCTGCCTGGACCTCATGTATGCCTTTTTTTCTTTTTGATTAGACCCACAGAACTTTTCATATCCTCAGCATTCGAAAGCATTCACAGCCAATTAGATACATTTGATGTGTAATAATCATTGTAAACTAAACAAACATGCTGCCAAGTTACGCACACAGATCCCACAAACTGTGACCCTCACTTCCCCAACTTCACATCTTGGACACAACAATTGGATTATTTCTTCTTGGCAGGCATATTCTCAAAGCAGCTCACAAGATTGTCGCAGCATATTCCCCTCTTCATTGCAGAAGCAGATTGCACACGATATGAGGCAGCAACAGTGACTGGAGAAGCCAAAGGTTGCTTGCAAAACTTCTTCCCACTTAAGGAGGACATGCTGACGGTTACAGGCAGCGAGAAAATGATGAGCAGCAATCCTGGAGATGTGTGTGGAATCCCTTCATACCTTATCATCTTTCTCTCCTTCCATCTATCTCACCCTACACACTATGACAGATTGCTGCTTCTTCAGCAGTCACTCATGCCTCTCTGATCTCTCTACAGACTTAAAGCAATTCCTTGTCCCTCTCTTTCATTTCAGGCAACAAAAAAGTCCAGGTTCCAGTGCCAGTGCTGAGGTGGAGGGCAGACTTTCTGTAAGTTCAGTGTGATTTGAGCAAACACCAGCTCCGTGACCAGTACCACATTCACCTTAGTGCAGTGTTGCCCAATCGGGTTTTCATGTGAACCAAACTTGGGCCAATCAGAACACTATATTCACTGCTTGATACAAAATGTATGCAATATTAATTAAATAAATCTCCAAACCTTTGAAAATATGTTTGATGTTTTAAACTGTCAGCAATCAAGACCAATATTTTCACTGTCAGAGAGTAGCTTCAAAAAGGTTTTGCATTTTCACTATTCTATAAAGCAGTTCTGCTGTATACACTTTTTTAAAGGGTGGTGACAATCTGTTAACAGAAGTGTTCTTTTTGTGACTGCTCCAGTTTACTTCAAATAAGCACATTTTTTTGGGAGTAAACTCTATTTTATTAGCATTGATATATTAGGAGACTTGGGAGGGAAAAGAATCAACAAAGCTCGAAGTTCAGTTCCGAAGAATGCTTATTTAAATATGCTAATCTGGTTCCCACTCAGCAAGGGCAGAAATCAGATTATGTCTGGGAACGGTGGCTGGGAAGATCGCAATGAGGTTTGACGCTGGCTCTGAATGCGCTAAACCCCTCACTGGTGATTCTTTGGCCCCGCATCACACTAATACGATCTGCACCGGGTTCAATGTGGCTGGAATATCGTAGCCAATGTTTTGGGTCCAAGATGCTGATTCTTCAGAACAGAGCTAAACTTTGCTGCAATCCCCGGTTTACCAAAAGTGCATATTTCAACCTCCTTGCAGTCATACAGTGCTGGCCATTGTTCATGCACATCAATTCTTTTGTGAAAACTGCCATCTACCAGCTAAACAAAACTAAGTTTTTAAGTTAGCAGCCCCCACGTCACTTGATTTTGCAAATAAATTGAGAGCAATCAGATCGCAGTCCTTCTGAAGGCAAACTCTGTTTTCACAGACAGCGCTTCACAGTGCGACCCTGCAGATGTAATTGCCTTATCAATTAAAGGTGCCCAAAGTGACCAGGCACACACAAGGTAAGAAATGATGGATATTTCACTTGTTTTACTGAGCAAGCAGCCCTTCAGCTTCCAGGTAGAAGCTAGAAACATATGTTTCTTATAAAGAATGGCGGTCTGATCAATATGTGATCCCTGTCTAACAGCAACGTGGTTAATTCCTGCTTGCTTAAATAGTGGTCTAGTGAGTGACACCCATACTCACATCCACCACTGCAACTTTAACACAACTCGGTATTGTATGTCTCTAAAAATGCAAAGCATCAATTCACCACATTCTGTGGCTGATTCAGCACATCTGGCAAACACATTGGTGAATGCTGCTTTAGAGAATAGGTTTGAGGAGCTGGCTGTATGTGATAGATCACCAAGTAAGCAGGAACTATTGCAAAGTCATGAGTGACATCCAATGTGACTATACTAAACTATCCATCCCCATTTTTATCGAATTATTGGCGACCTTTAACATGGTTGACCACACCATGTTACCCTAAAGCCTCTCAACTGTCATTTAGCTGTGTAGGATTGTTCTCCTATGGTTCTAACCAGTTGTTGCCAAAGAATCACCGACAGTGGCTTTTGCTTCCCACCTGCTACCTCTGGTGTACTCGACGAATCTATCCTTGGCCCCTTTCTACTTCTCAACCAAGTGCTCCATGGCAACATCATCTGATAATCCTGTGAACATATTATAATCAGAAGCAAACTCTTTTCTATTGTTGCACTTTCTAATCAGTTTCTGTATGATTTGCTGTTTCAGTGTTCATTATTGTAGACTTATTCACATTAAAATCAATTTTCCATTTCTATGCTCATCACTTAATTGGTCCAAATCCCTTTTACATTTGTAATCATACAGGCCAGTCAACTGGTCATGGCAAATTTTATATTAATTCACAAAGTAACAATTTTCATATCATTCATAATTAGGAAAAAAAACAAAGTCGGGAGATCTCTGGAAAATTCCACAAATTTTCTACCACCACCAAATAAAGCATTTACGTTGCTATAATCAAACCACTAAAACAATGGTCCTTAATTATTTTTTTCTCTAAATGAAAAATTTGCACATGGGATTTTGACTGTGTCTTTTGAAAATCCAATTAAATTATGGCTCAATTCTTCTGATCAGGTTCAGAATCCCTATTTCCTGTACTCGTGATTTGAGGAGAAAGAGAAAACTCCATCCCTTCCTAAATATCACTATTCTCCTCCACTTTAGTAAATTCAAGGATTACAATAGTTCAAATGGGTGGGCAAAAAAATGACAGATTGGGTATAATGTAGGAATATGTGAGGTTGTCTACTTTGGCAGGAAGAATAGAAAAGTAAAATATTTAAATGGAGAGAGACTGTAGAATGCTGCAGTGCATAGCGATCTGGGTATCCTTGGACATGAATCCCAAAAACTTAGCATGCAAGTGTAACAAGTAATTAGGAAGGCAAACAGAATCTTTTTTGCAAGAGGGCTGGAGTATAAAACGAGAGACATCTTCTTGCCACAACTCTGGAGTACTGTGTAGAGCTTTGGTCTCCTTACTTAACGAGGGGTGTACTCAATTGATTTTTGTATCGTCCCAATCTTCATTACTCATAGATTCCTTGTATCTCATTCTATTGGTATTCTTTGTCTTTCGGTATATTTCTCCATGGAAGGTTACGAAACAAGCAAGGTCTAGGGTTCCCAATCTCAGCAACCCAGTATTATTGGAAGCAGTTCAAAGAAAGCTCACCAGGCTGATTCCTGGGATGAAGGGATTGTCTTCTGAAGAAAGGTTGAGCAGGTTGGGCCTACACTCAGTGGGGTTTAGAAGAATGAGTGGTGATCCGACTGAAACATATAAGATTCTGAGGGAGCTTGACAGAGTAGATGCTAAAAGGATGTTTTTCCTTGTAGGGGAATCTAGAACAAGGGGCACAATTTAAAGATAAAGGAGTCTCTCATTTAAGACTGAGATGAGGAGGAATTTCTTCACTTAGAGGGTAATTAGTCTATGGAATTCTTTTCCCCAGACAACTGTGTGGCTGGATCATTCACTATATTCAAGACTGAGTGAGATAGATTTTTGATCTACAAGAGAATCAAGAGTTATGGTACAGCAGGCTAAATAATGGAGTTAAAGCCAAAGTTATGTCAACCCCATCTTACTGGATGGTGGAGTAAGTTTGATGCTCCTGCTCCAATTTCCCATGATCTTACGTCTTTCATGTGATTAAATTTGCACAAGTAGGTCTAAGTTCTTCAGATCAGCGCTGGTTTACACAAATCAGGAAGATGATTGCCTCCTCAAGGTACTAAATTATACTGATTATCACACAGCACTGATCAGGTGTATTAATTTCACTATTGACCTTTGCTACTGCTGATTACCAAATGCTCTTTCTCTCTCAGTTCAAGGCACATGCTAATAAATTCTTACCCAAAGAGTACTAACACTGACTAGAGAGGGAAAGTCTCCTCTTAATACTTTGTGGTTTTCATAGAATAATTCTGTAATAACCTATATGAAGAATTAATGCAACACTTATACTATTTTCTGATACCCCATAATACTTCCACCTAATTTATCCTAAATAAATATTTATAACACTGCCTATTATTTATAATTAAAATAAATGTGGCCCATCTTGCTATTATTTACAGTTTGTCTTTCCGGTGTACTCAGTTTTTCCTCAATTGATTTTTGTATCATCCCAATCTTCATTACTCATAGATTCCTTGTATCTCATTCTATTGGTATTCTTTGTCTTTCGGTATATTTCTCCATGGAAGGTTACGAAACAAGCAAGGTCTAGGGTTCCCAATCTCAGCAACCCAGTATTCAACAGGGTTTTGCTTAAGGAACATTTATCTCATGAGTCAGTAAAGACAGTTCCTAACTATATGATTGAGATGATACATAAATGCGACTCCAGCATCTGCAACATATTGCAAAAAAGATTTAAACACCCGAGAGAGAACACCAATTTGAGGTCAGTTTCTAAGAGCATTAATGACTTTTGGAGTGGCTGCTACCAATGGTGCAATTGTGGCACTGCTGGTTCACTTCACAGTTCAATTTCACAGAACTACCAAGACTTTACAGGGACCATTATATCTGGGATGACACTGACCAGTGGTGGTACCTCTGAGCCCTTGCCCAGGATAAATGGGCTGCAAAGACTTATCACGATTCTGCTTTCCAAATAATAACATTGTGCCTATTTCCTAAAGAGGCATCCAATGCCTGAACATGAAAATGTTTCTGATGTGGACTTATTCTTTTCCTTTGCAAGAAAAAGGCTGCTGGAATTACAAGGACATGCCAAGCCATCCCATCCAAACAGTTTGTTTTTAACATGTGTTAATATAAGTAGTAGTCTTAATCTAATGTGCCTAACCTGTTCCCAAATCCTTTTACTCCTCCTTTCACTATCATCTCTCTAACCTATTTTCAAATGTAGATCAGGTACATTCCTGCAATGCTTTTCAGAATAGTCACCTTTTGAAGAGTATTCGACTGTTCTGATGTTTGTCTGAAATGGACATTGACTTGTAATGAGGTTCCTACAATCATTTCACATCAGAACCCCAAATTAGTTGGCCAAAGTCAGAATTGTGATGTGTGGGTTCTGACTGACAATTCTGGTCTTCTACAGCCGATCTAGCTTCTGACTTCATAAAACAACTGTAGGTTGCCACCAGCCAGCTCTCACCCCATTCTCAATCACTTACCTGTTCCTGGATGTATCTCTAGGCCTTAGTGTGGTGAAGACAAAACAGACCATTTGTACGTCCTCGTCACTCGTAATTTGATGAGGACAAATTTACTCTCCGTTCTGTACAGGCATCCCATTGCAGCACACCATCAAAATCATACCATGTCTGGGATGTAAAAGTAGTGATGCCCCATGGGTCTGACTTTGGTCCCTTTGGAACAACAGCTTCCTGAAATGAATATCAACTCTGATGCCCCAAGGAACCCTCACAGCCCCTCAGCTACCAAATGACCTCTCTCAGGGAGTATCTTCCAGCAAGGTTCAGTGAATTAATTGGCATAAAGGTTTAGAGGTTAAAAAGTAGTTATATGGGGTGAATACCCAGAAGGAAAAAACAGTAATACGGGGAAATAAGAATACTGGTCTGAACTGGTCTTGTCTATTTTAAAATGGAACACCAGTAAAAGAGGGAAATAAGAATACTAGTCTGATATGTTTTTTTTCCCCTTCTGGGTAGATTTTCTTTGAGTGAATATTGTTATGGGGAAAACCAACTTGAATACAGAGAGTTCTGTACATTTGCAATACTTGGGAAGGGGGGATGATTATACAGGCATTTATGTGGGAATTCAAGAGAAGGTTTTTATAATATATTTTGTGATGGTGTAGGGGTGGGAAGAACAGTCAGGTAGAAAGAGAAATTATTTATTCATCACTTTTTATTCATTGGAAATTTGAAACCTTAAGTTTCCTCCTATGAATGCTTGCTGTCATGACCCACCACCTCCCCATCTTATCAACACCTTCATCTAGCAAAAAGTGTGACTCAAAGTTTGTGGGCAACAGTGAAATTGTTGGGGGGAAGAATGATTGACAGGTCAGGTGGAACAGTTTTTTTTCTCACAAGAGTTTTTCTTTTCAGTTTTGGCTGCTGGCTAGTTAGGTGTTTGGACTCCAGGCTGGATGCATTGTGTTTGTCCCTCTCCTTGGTATCAGAAATTCTGCTGGCTAGTTAGAAGCAGTCTTTCTTGCCTTTCTGGAGTGAAAATTTTGCTGTTGGTGGTTTGCTAGCTAGAGGCAAGCAGTGGCTCTACCTCTACCTCAAGGGGTGCTAGAAGCTCAGGGCTGGGAAGATAGAATTTCAATTCTCCATCTAAAGGACTAATTCACAGCAAGTGTTGCAGAGCTGCAAAAATCACGTGAGCATACATATGTTCTGTGCTAAACTGAATAAAATATCATGGTTGTACTTTTTCTTGTTTGTAATTGGTAAAAGTTCTTGTTAAGTTTCTTTCTATGTGTTAACTGTATTCTTAAATTAACTTTGTTTGATAAAAGTTCCCTAGTGGGTCACTTGAATCATACCTGGAGTGAAACGTCTTTTGCTTACCCGTGCCAAATTCAAAGTGCAAAACTTATGATCTACGCTGACCTTATAAAACACTTTGGAGTTTCTGACCTGGACTATAACAATACACTTAAAATATATTAATTGAAAATGAGTTGAACTTTTTATTATAAGGGAACAAATGATAATCCATAAATATAAAATTGAATTTATTGGATTCAAACCCAAGTTGTTCACCAGCAATGATGACTTGGGACATTGTTAAAAAAAGTTACACCTCATTCAACAGGGCAAAACTTTTATCAATATTTTTTTTTTAGCAAGATGAATAGTGTGAGAAAGTGTAAATTCACATCAAATCAAATGATTTTGGAGATTCCACTGGCAAATATTTCAACAGTGTACCCTGTGGAGAAGCTGGGAATCAAGTTCTGCATTTCCATGTTGAACTGTTCAAGTATGGGTGCCAGAGATTTCTAACAGTTTCACAGTTATAATGATGGATAACACTTGTTTGCTGACATTACAATCACAAAAAATAGGCCTATGTTCTTCGGAGTTCCTACATTACGCAGGGCAACCATGTGAGGAAAGTAGATTGTGCATTGAGCAATATAAAGAAAAGCAACAACTTGTATTTTATAAAGGTCTTTGACATAGTAAAATGTTCCAAGGTGCTTCACAGCAACATTATCAAACACAAATTTGACTTCAGACCACATAAGGAGATATTAGAGCAGATGACCTGGGTCAAAGACGTGGACTTTAAGGAGCATCTTAGAGGAGGAAAGAGAGGCTTACAAAGGGAATTCCAGAGCTCAGGTTCTTAGTAGTTAAATGCATGTCAATAGTGGAGTTAGGGGTGTGCGCTAGGCCAGAGTTAAAGTAGTGCAGCTATCTTGGAGAATTGCAGGGCTGGAGAAGATGCAGAGATAGGGAGGGGTGAGGCCCAGGGGATTGGTGTGGGTGTTGGAAACAAGAATGATCATTGTAAAATCTGGGCATTACTCAACCAAGGTCAGTGAGAATAGACTGGTGGGTGAACTCAAGTTGAATCCTTTCCAACATTCATAGTATCATGTTCTGAGCCATTTGGTGATCCATGCTATTGGAATGTATCATTTCAAACTAATCTTTGGGAGTCCAGCTAACTGAGTAATGCTATTTTAACCTAAACCACAATGATGCAGTCTTGCTGTGATTCTCTCCAGGTAGTGAAGTCAATGTCTGTCAGATCACCTATTGTACTATTGTGATAGCTATCAAATAGGGATGCATCTGTGTTAGCTTCAAGGATTAATTTGAATTTGAGGCACTTTACCTGCATAAAAATGATACATTGTATGATTTCTAATGTTGGCAGTTCGAAAAAGTATGTTCAGTTATTTACCATTTTGATTCTAAGTGCTGAGTGGACTTGGAACTGGGAGTGTTTCAGAACCAACATTTAGACCCGTTCTCGGGCGCCCCGATACGCACTGTGCCTGCAAAAATATTAGCGATTCTGAATCGTGCTGCAGAAGCATGTGGGAGGGGCTTAACGCACCCGAAACCCTGCAGTTCCGATGCTGCTCCCCTGCCACATCCCTCCCAGGCTGGATAATGCCTCCCCCTGGTCCCCCACAGTCATTGCCCCACCTGCACAACATTATTGACCCCTTTATCTCCCCCCTCCCCACCGTCCCCCCCCCTCACTCATCTCAGGCAGAGTGATCCTCCACTCTACAGATATCAGGCTTGGTGATCCTCCTCACCCCACCCCGGACCCTCCGCACAAGGTCCCCATCTCCTCCAGACTCCGATGGCTGTGTGACACCTCCCTCTCTCTCCCCTGTCCCCAGTCATTTGAGTCACTGGACCACCGCCGGCCCCCCATTCCCCCACCCCCACCCCCCCATTCCCCCACCCCCACCCCCCCATTCCCCCACCCCCACCCCCATCAGCACAGCTGCAAGTGCTCACTTGCTTTCCCCTCAATGCTAACAAGCAAACTGCATGGAACTTGCTGGAATGTTCTGCCAAACTGCCTGCAGCTGATCTCCCCTAACGAGGGGCAGCTCCATTAACAACTCAAGAATGGGCAGGCAGGCATTCCCGCACAAAATGTCTGCACGACCAGCCCCCCTGATTTACTGAGGGCGACCTCAGGAGGCTGCTGGATGCAGCAGAGGTGAGGTGGGACACCCTCTTCCTCCCAGGAGGACACAGACCAAGGGGGGCTGATGGAAATGTGGCCTGGGAGGAAGTCGTTGCCTCGGTCAGTGCCAGGACACTGGCCCCCCGAACCGGGAAGCAGTGTCAGGAAAAAGTTAATGACCTCATCCATGCATCCCCCAAAATCTCCCCCAGATCCTCCCATCCCCAGCACCCTGCATGTTTCCAGCCCCTGACCCCCAAGCACCTCCTTCCTTTCCCCCCAATGAGCCCCACTGTGCTTGCCCTCTTAGGGCCATCATCTGATACTCTGCAGGAGTCACGCCATCATTTCTTTCATGGCTCCTTCTGTCTCCACAGGAGAGGACCGAGCACAACACCCGTGAGAGGGCAAAGACGGGGTGGTGAGCCAGACCTCCAGGACCTCACACCCCCTTTGAGGAGCGGACGCTGGAGCTGTCAAGCGAAGGGGAGATGGGGACTGCAGTGACAGCATGGTTGGGCTGCCGTCAAGACATGAGCACCTGTCATTCCTTCACTCACTTTGAGGCAACTTCTCAAGGGCACATGTTTCGGGTGCGAGGGGCAAGGTTTAAAGGAGATGTATGAGGCATGTTTATTTGCACAGAGAGAGTAATGGAACTCGCTGCCGGGGGAGGTGACAGACACAGATACGATAGTGACCTTTAAGGGGCGTCTTTACAGCCCCTTAATGTGAATGGAATGGAATAGAGGCATATGGTCCCCGGAAGGGTAGGGGGTTATGAATCAGATGGGCAGCCTGGTCACTACAGGCTTGGAGGGCCGAAGGGCCTGTTCCTGTGATGTAATTTGTTTGGTTCTTTGTTCAATGGAGAAATGTGAATCATGCGTTCGGCATCCCGGATTCCTCCCCCTCCCTTGCACTTAACCTTGTGTCCTGTATCGCAAGGACACATCCGGACACCTGGGGGCCTTCTGGACTCCAGGCCCGTACTGCAGCTCCCGCTCCTCCCTGGTCCAAACAGCTTGGATGAGTCCTCGGAGGATATGGGTGAAGGGACCTCCGAGGGTGGCATCGTTTTGGTGTCAGCTGCCACCTCACAACTCCCCATCCCAGATACTGACACATCGGTGGGTCCAGTTAGTGGTGAGACTCCTGAGTCACTCTCTCTGGTCAGCATGACACATCTGATAATGTACATCGGGTGGAGGAGGGAATGTCCGAGGCCTCTGGCATGCGGGGGCCTACGGGAGGCAAGGACTCAGCTGGCCCCAGGCTACATGGTGGGCCTCTGAAATCACTTCTCCTCAACTGCTGGAGATGCAGCAACAGAGCCAGGGAATGCAAGAGGGGCTGATGGCCACACTGGACCAACTGCGAGGCTGTTGGGAAGAGTCCCAAAGCTTTCAGGTGGACCAGCTGACTCCTGCCTTGCGAGCTGCCCAGGCCAACATTGCAAGGGTGGCGTCTGCAGTGGCAAGCCTGGGGCAGGGGATCCTCACCAGGACTGGCAGGCTCCAAGTGACGGCCGAGTCACAGTGGGCCGCGGCTGAGGGACTGAACAGGCTTCTCGAGACTCTGCGGCCCATGGCTGAGAGGCTCAAGAGATTGCAGGAGACCCAGTGGGACAGCGCTGAGACACAGCGGGCTATGGTTGCAGCTCTTGAGAACGTGGCCCAGTCACAGAGGGCCACAGCTGATGGGTTGCGGAGCATAGCCCAGTCTCAGGGCATTTGCTGCAGCTATTGAGAGGTGGCCCCCGACTCAAGTGGCCATCGCAGAAGGCTCAACCACCATGAGTAGGACACAGGTGGGGCTCCAGGACTGGCAGTGCCAAGTGATGCCAGAGCTTCTGGAGCTCACTGCAGAAGCACCGTCTTCCCATGGAGTGACCCAAGGAGCCCAGAGGAACCCCACGGGAGGAGGAAGGGCTCGAGCCCATGCTGGGGCCTTCCAGCCAAGAGACTGTGGCTGTGGCTACACCTTCTGATTCCTTCCTTCCTGATACCGGGGCATCTCAGCGGGATGAAGAGGGTGTCATGGAAACATCCCAGACACCTGGAAGCAGGCCAGGGCCCTCAGGATCCAGGGCCTCCAGAGGACGTCTGTCACGTGTATCACAAGCCACAGTGTGAGGTAGGCAGCTGGCTCCCTCTACCTCCGATGTACATTCTGGGGAGTCACCTGAGACGTAGTGGTAGGCCACGTAAGGTTAGGAGGTTGTAGTTGCAGTGAGATGGCACAGGTGAAAGGCTGCACTAATTAGAAAGATATTTAAGCACCTTAAAGTTTTCTGTTCACCAGTTTTTAATGGGTTAGAGCATCTTATTTGAACACCTTTATTGCAATTAAATGTTTTTGCACCGCCCACCTGTGACTAATTTGTCTCGAATATGAATCCTCTTCCATTGATGATCGCCTGAGGGATGCTTCATGTTGATGTCAGTTGGGGAGGCCCCTCAATGCGGTGCCACTGAGGAAAGGAAGGCATTTTTTCACCAGACCCCATGAACAATCCCCACCTGCCCCAGAGCCCTGTATGGGGGTTTCAGATCCCTTACCCACTACACAGACGTGGGCCCAGGTGCCAGTGTGCATGCGGAGCTCAGGTAGGAGTCAGACTAGTTTGCACCAGGGCATCATCATAATGGTGCTTAGTGAGTTGTCATCACCCGCCTGCCTGCCAAAAAAACTCTCTAACAGTGTACCCAGGCCCACCACTCTGGTGTGACAATGTTGCAGGAGATAGAAGGAATTTTGGGTGTGGGAATGGAACCCACAGACACAAACCCCTAGTGACTGAACTGCCTGGTGATCAGGGCCTCCCTAGCCACCCTCGCAATCCTCATTTGAGCTGCCAGCCCTCCAGCATCTGGTTGGTGTTCCTCGGCCTGCTCTTCCTCTTCTTCTTCCTCCTCCTCCTGCTGGTCATCCTCCCCAGTGACGGCCGGCTGGTCACTCCTCCTCCTCCTCCAATGGGTCACCTCTCTGTAGAGGCAGATTGTGCAAGGCACAGCAATGACCACTATGTGGGAAGAGATCACTGGGCTGTATTGGAGGGCCCCGCCAGATCGGTCCAGGCACCAGAATCATATCTTGAGGAGCCAAAGGCACCTCTCCATCATCACACAGGTGGCTACATGGGCCTCATTATAGCGGGTCTCCGCCTCAGACAAAGGCCTCCGCACAGGTATCATCAGCCATGTCCGAAACATGTAACCCATATCACCCATGAGCCACCCCCGCAGCCTGGGCTCCTCCTCAAATGCCTCTGGGATGTCCGAATTCCTGACAATGAAGCTGTCGTGCACACTACCTGGATTTCTTGTGCAGACATGCATAATGTTCATGTTATGGTCTCACATGAGCTGAACATTCAGGGAGTGGAACCCCTTTCCATTGATGAATCCCTGCGGATTCTGTAGGGAGGCCTTGAGGGCGACGTGTGTTCAGTCGATGGCCCCCTATCCGTTAGGCATCCCCACAATGACTGCAAACCCTGCAGCCTGGGCTTCCTGATGTGCCTGTTTAAGGTTAAATTTGATGTACTGCCCAGCCCGGGCATACAGGGCTTCTGTGACCTGCTTGACACAGGTGTGCACAGCTGACTGGGAGATGTCACAGACATCTCCGCTAGTGGTCTGGAAGGAGCCAGTCGCATAAAAGTTCAGTGTGACTGTCAATTTGTCAGCCACCGAGAGTGGGTGCCCCCCCAACCCACCCCCCGCCCCCCCAACCCACCCCCCGCCCCCCCAACCCACCCCCCACACCCCACCCCCCCCCCCCCCCCCCGGCCTCTAGGTGCCAGGTCCTGCAACAGGTTGCACAGGTGCTGCAATGTCTCCTTTCAGAGGCAGAGACATCGGCAGCACACTGTGGTGAACCATAGATGGTTACCACTATGGATACTTGTACATATGTTACTCTTGTTACTGTTGGGGTTAGGGTTGGGGTGTTCCACCTGTTATCATTGTTTACGTGGTACACTCCATTAGGCTCCGCCTTCTTACAGGAGTATAAAGGTCACTGCTACTTCCTAGTAGCCCTTAGTCTGGGATAGTATTGTTAAGTAGTGTGCTCCAATCTTGTTGTGAATAAAAGCCTTTATTCCCGGGTACGTCCTAGCTTCCCGTGTGAATCAATCGCGCATCACCCACGGTGTCCGACATCTATTCAACTGACACTTGTGCATAGAACTGCTGGAATCTCTGCTCCCTCCTTCTCCGCTGGGTGAAAGGCAGCCACCTCCTGGCTCTGGTGGTGGTCTCCCTCTACTCCTGCAAGTGGTAAGGCCCGCGCCTTCTGTGCCTGCAATTCTTCCTCCAGCTCCTCCTCCTCCTCAGCTCCAGCAGGAACCAAAAGAGCAGCAAGATTGATTGGTTGCCTTGCAAAAGCCATCTCGTCACTCTGAAGGGGGGGAAGGGAGATGGAGAAAAACACATATTAGAAGTTAAGGAACGCACATCAAATCACTGTCCATACCCCTCAATTCCCCCAGCCACATGCTCCCCATTATCCCAGCACCCCCCAATTCTCCCAGCCACATGGTCCCCACAATCACTGCTCCTTGCAAAGTTGAGAGGCTGCAGCAGTGCAATTTGCAAGGATTTGTGCACATCCTTCAGCTGGAAGTAAGCTGAGTGCACAAGGACCCGAGGTCAGTGCTGAGACCCAGGTCCGTGCTGCAAGTCGGACATCGGAGACCCTGCAGAGCAACAGCCCCCCCAACCCCCAACACACTCGCAGAGACGCCACTGACCTGAGAAAGAAAATGGCCGCAACAAAAGGACACCCATGAGTAGCAGAGAGCCGTCGGACGCTATGCACTTACCTCCTCACTAACCCTCACTGATGGAGCGCCCGAATCAGACTTTTATGGAGCATGTCTGTTTTGCGCCGATTCGAGTTTGGCGAACGCGGTGGTAAAGGGGGAAGTGCCAGTAAAGTTGGGCGTGCAGCCCATTTATTCAATTTAAATGCATTCAAATGGCTGTCACGCCCGATTCGGGCGTGGTCCCGATCACATACATTTCCAGGCCTTGTAAAGGGGGAACCGGCGCGAAGGCGGTCGCAGATCACGCTACTCACCTCATGCCTGACTTTACCAAGTTTTTGGGCCCGAAAACGGGCGCAACTTGGTAGTAAAATTGGGCTTCTAGTTAATATTAAAAACATGTTTTCCTACAGCAGAAAAATTGTGTAATCGGCTGTGCAAGATGTTAATGAAATTTATTACTGGAGGACATTAACAAAATGTTAATTTACATCTTATTTGGACTCATCAAAAAGTGTATCGATTGTATAGTTGCATCATGGCAAGATGGTCTTGTGGTAATGTATACCTGTATATGTGAAGGATCCAGGGTTAGTATATATTGAGAATAAGAATACAGTTTTAAAGAGGAACAATATAAAACATAATCACTGGAACAAATGATTTCAGAAGAGGAAAGCAACACAGGTGTTGCTGTGAGAAGAGGCCCACCCTTTGTTTGCAAGGAATCAAATTGTGAAGAAGAGTTATGACTTATCCCAACCTACTTTTCTTCTGCTTATTTTAGATAAGTTTTAAAATATGCATGTTTAAATGGTGAATGCTGATAGTTTTAGGAACTGTGAGATCCATCACTGAGCATAGCTATAGTTAGGATCTGAGCTAACACAGAGGTTTTGAAATCCTACAACTGTTCTCCTGGTTTTTATTTGCTACAGTTACAGCAGAAGATTTGAGGAAAGCACTATGGAATTTCTTGACCAGGGAGATTACTGAAGCACCCTAAATCAACAATCCTACTTCCTGTTGTTAACTCAACTCCACCCCACTAGACTCATTTACTCCTTCAAACTGCATACACAATGATATCAATGGCTAATGATAATACAGGATGTGAAAATTACTGAACAGAAAGACATGTTGTTGAAGCTTTTCATCTTGTATTTATCATGGCAAATGTAAGAAAACCAAATTACAAACAATCACAACAGAAATTATAATTTACCACAGCAGAAAAGGGGTTGATATTGTCATGAGAAAAAAAACAATGGGGGAACTATAGGCCCTCCAGGCTTCCAGGTAATTAAAAAAAAAAGCTCCATAATTGAAAATACTCCTTTTGTTTGTAGAAAACAGGTCCCCGCTTATAAATGTATCTCGTGCCAAGCAAGCATAAATGAGCCATATTATGAGCTTGACTGATCATCTTACATTGGTTGTTAGTGTAGCTATCAGCTCACTCGGGATTGTTCAGTAGGTGCTGCCCAATTGTGAAATCACATCTAACAGTAGAAATTTTGTTCTGGGTTTTGCAAGCGCAGGCTGGTTGAGTACGGTTTGTGGTCTGCCTATCACAAACAGCTGGAGGAAAATGCTGCTTCATTCGATCAGCCATTCATTGTCACGTATGGCCTTCCAAACGGGTAATGCACTGGTGCTGAAATCATTTACAATACTGCTCAATTGTGTGGTAAGCAGAACATATTTTTTGGATTGATGATAGCATCCTGTTAGTGGACTTGGATTGTAGAGGTTAGGATGTTTTTTAAATATGTTTAGTTGTATTCAGTAGTCTGCGAGGCATTCATGCTGGGTACAGTCTGTGTCTGGAACAGTTTTGGAGAAGGCAGCAAAGGGGATCTGCCAGCAACCAGAACAAGGAGCAAAGGGCAATCAGGAAGCAGTTGTTTCTGATTTGGAGTCACTGTGCAAGGATGGGAGTTGAGGACCCATTTTCAGGCTGGAAAAAGCCAAATTAGTGTTGAAGTAGGGCCAAATGATTTTCCTGGCCGGATGCTGGTGAAAAAATCCCCAAGAAACTCCTCATGCTAGAGGGTAGCTGGGAAAAGAAGAAAAACCACGGTAAGTTTGTGGGAGCTGAGACACATTTTGGGCTGTTTCATCAATTGGTTGTAATGCGAAAAGGGATTCCTGGTTAAAATTTAAAGTGTTCGGTTTGAAATTTTGGGTTAAAAATGAGTGCTTAAGTTAACAGTACCCTTTCTTTTTATTTGGCAGTATTTTTTTTCCTTTAAAACTTGAAATCTCATTGTGTGGTCTTTTCAGTTAATAACTGAAATTCCTTTTTAAAGTTACTGGTCTCTTCCGAGATTGTAATAGGAAAAACAAAGTCTGCTGATCGGGGTGGCCATTCCTCAGCATGGGAAAATGGCTCATTTACAAACTCAAAACATGACAGTCTTTCATGGCCTTGTGAAATATTTTGTAATTTAATAACAAAGCTTCCCACAGCAATTCGGGTGCCCGCTCCTTCATCTCATCTGCTTTGCCAGGGTCAGCAGTGGAGTATTTGGGGCAGGGAGTAGGTCACTAATTGTTATGCCAGCAAGGGGTACCTGCACTACTCTGAGGTCAGGAAATACGTTGCTAGCACACTACAAACATTGAAGCCAGCATCACTAACAGGAAGATATTTTAACACTCTCTTGGATATTCTTCTCCAGCCAAGCATTGGAAAAACTTTTTGTCCATTATGATTTCCTGGTGACAATTTGCACTTCTAATTGTACGCAAAGCTAGTGCTGTAGACGTTTTGGACAAATATGTTTGTGAACAGCCGATTTCATATGGGACTATTCCCGACCCAATTTCCAGAGAACAACTGAGGTACCCATTTTTCCTCTGAGTAAACAGTTTAAAATACTTCGAATTCTAGACGTAGACCTACACCCAGATTTATCATTCAAAATAAGCAGTTCCATTTCCGATGACCTATAAATGTAGACGTATCTAGAAAAAGAAACAATTTTATCATTCTTTTAATAGAACCATACTGGACTGTTTAAAGAAATCAGGGTGTGACACTTTAGAGGTGGTCTTCTGATAGCATCCCTACCTCTGGGTTCAAGTCCCACTTCAGGACTAGATGGCCGCAGAAGTTGCATTCAGAACATGGCTAAACAGATTGACTATCAATCTGTAAATCCTTCCAGTACACTTACTGGCAGGCAGTAAGAGCGGGAGAATTTCCTGGTCAGTCACATTGCAGAAGGCAATGGCAAACCAGTACTTTGCCAAGCATAATCACAGACCAACCCAATTGAAGTCCATGGTAGTCATCAATCTCTTAGGGCATGGTAGCTGGAGGAAGAAATGTCCCAGAACCAGATTCTCAATGGCTCTGGTGAAGAGACATCAGGCTGAAACGTTAACTCATAGCTCTCTTCACAGATGCTGACAGACCTGTGGCGTTTTCCCAGTATTTTCTAGTGTCCACAGTACTTT
Organism: Mustelus asterias; assembly: GCF_964213995.1. NCBI lineage: Eukaryota > Metazoa > Chordata > Chondrichthyes > Carcharhiniformes > Triakidae > Mustelus > Mustelus asterias. The sequence goes on along the minus strand of NC_135806.1, from coordinate 82,672,850 downwards.
GCTTATGTGGAATCATAGAATCCCTACAGTGCAGAAGGAGGCCATTTGGCCTATCAAGTCTGCACCGACCACTTCAGCTTCAACGTGGAGGATGTAGACTGTAAGACTCTACAGTAAATATAAAATATATTTAAAAAGGAGAATTTAATGTAGGAAGAGGCATTTTGAAGGTCATTGTACATATCACGGCAGTAACTAACTTCTTGAAAAATAATTAGTATTTGAAAGTTTCCTGGCTGGATGTCAAGTGGATGTAAAGCAGACATGCTCAATTGTTACAAGATACAGAGAGGTTTGCAGACTATGCCCAATAGTTAGCTCGAGTCTTGCATTGTTCTGCTAATAATTGTGAACTGAGCCTTTTTTTTGCTCTAGAGCTTGTCACTGCCAAGTTAACTGATTATTTCTCCGGGAAAGATCTTGTTTCAAACCAAAAAGTTCAGCACAAATAAGGAAAATACACATCTGATTCAGCAAGCAACTGGAGGTGGGCATGGGGCAAGACCGAGAAAGACACAAAAACACACCGGTCAAGATGCTATGGTTAACATGGTGTGGGGCAAGCTTGATGGGTCAGCGGGTCTTTTCCTGCCCATCAATTTGATATGGTGGGTTACAAGGTTGTGGCATCAGAAAGTCAACTGTTGGAATAATTGTAATGGGTTGGTGTTGCTGGGAATATGGAGACAGTGGGAACTCATTTAATAAATCAATGTAGCTGGTGAGGTCTCCTGCTGGCATCATGGATTTGTAATCTTCACTGTCTATGGAGTGCAAAAGACCAGAATCGAATATAGAACCAGCAGCTCCAACCTCAGTGAAGATTTGTGAAGAGTTGGTCTCATCCCACATGTACAGATTTTCTGCAGCTGTCCGAGCCCGGGCTTGAGCTGTGGATGGAACTCACTTGTGCTATTCAACAGGCTGTTATTCTTTGTTCATCCTTGTGTTACTGGCTGCCTGGTGAAACATAGGCCAAGACTCAGGGAATTCCATTCCTTGGGTACAACCACCCACATAAAAAGCCATGATTGGGACAGGTGGTCATTCCACATTCCACTCCAAACATCCCTCCCAGAAAATTGCTCACGAGGCCTGGACATGACATATTCCCAGATCTTCTGCTGGTTTCCTCGTGGACTTAAATAAGGAGTGCACAGAAAAGAATAGTGGGTTTCTGTGATGGAGATATTATATTGAGTTATCTTTGTTTCCTTCTTGGGGTACATCAAGACCTGGGCAGCCTCCATTCAATAGCAGATATCTAAGATGAACCTATAGAGGCAATGGGCACCCTCATGAAGTTGTGTTATATCAATTCTCTGACTAGGTTAATGCTGGGGACATATGAAGGCTCCATTCTGGGAAAGCTTCCAAGACCTCAGACCACTGATTTTCAGGATTGGCAAATGCTGTGCTATAGCCTGAATGGTCCTCTACTTCTACCTTTTTGCTCTTTTACTTTTCAATGAAAAGAGCAATAATAAGTTGTATGTTTTTCCTCCAAACAGATTTGTCATTGCATCATTGTTGGAACCAACACATGCCCGATCAGTTTACCCATGCTTTGATGAACCTGCTATGAAGGCAACTTTCGACATCAGGCTTGTGCACCGCTCCCAGTTTGTGGCACTTTCTAACATGCCAGCAATTGGTGAGTAGGAAGCCAAAAGTGATAATTCTAAAAGCAATCTGCTTTCTCTAAATAAACCGTGCCATTGGCAACTAGTCAGAGCAACATTGTTCTAATTGTGTTAGTCAATTTGTAATGCACTGCAAGATTATTTGGCAATTACCATGTGGAGAGAAATTCTGCCTCATTAGTGTCTGATGTTGGTTAAAAAAGGGAAAGTGCTCATGTAATCATGGAAATACGGAATAAATGTTGTGATGGTCCGGAGTGAATGGAAAATTGTGGCTGTCAGACTGATTTACTGATTAGCACGACTGCCTGTGATGATTCATGTGCAAAGTCTGTCCATGTATGTCTCATATTTCAAATGAAGTATTTGTTATTAAGAGCAATGCTCCAATAAGCTACAGCATTGGACAGGTGCAGAACAGGCACTGATGGGATTGGATGGGGAGGCCTTAGATATCCTCTCCACCTGATTCTTCTGCTTAAATCCCCGGTTTTTGCCTCAGGTTTGCACTTTTAATCTTCATTTTGAATGAATGAATGGAAAGCATCTAAGAGAATCACCCCTTTATCCTACTCCTTCTCTCCCTTCCTTAATCCCCCCGGCATCCCAATCTCATAAACAGCACCAACTCAAAGTCAGTTCCTGAGTGTAGTGAGTTGATCTATAGTGATATGTATATGCTTTCAAAAAGAACCTGCTGGAATGTGCTTTGGTGCTGGGAAATAGGTAGGGGCCAAGGATAGATGGCCAATCATTGCCAATGGTTTTGTGTGGAGGGGGGGGGAGGGATGTTGATGAACAAGATCATTAGATGGACAGATCAAATGAAACTGAGTAGACATTCTCAATATATAAGAGTTTTGGATGTTTTCAAAACTGGGATGTGTCCCAAATGCAGCAAGGGCAATGAACAAGTTAATGGAGGTGTAAGTGTTGCCAGCAACAGCAGAAACTGGCACTAGTGTTTTATTTTGGAGCTTGCAACCTGACTAACATCCCTGAGGAGTGATTGCTGGACCTGGAAGAGAGCTTTTGTATTTTTGGTTTTCAGCAGAGAACTGATCTTGCCTCTGACAGCCTGAGGATCGGTGAAAATGCTACGAGATTTTTCCATTCCTACAAGGTAGGTTCAGAGTGTTATGATGAGGTGAGAAGGGGTGAACTGGCTCCTCTTTATTCAACTGCCTCTGTTGGTCTCGCCGAAGGTTTAAGTTTCTTATTCACATGGATAAGCTTTTTCCAATTCAGAATGTATTTAACTGTTCAAATTGTGAGAAATAAGAAGCCAATCAAACAAGGTTTTCTTGAACAAGACCATAAGAGAAAGGTGCAGAATTAAGCCACTCGGCCCATTTGAGTCTGCTTCGCCATTCAGTCATGGCTGATATAATTCTCATTCCCATTCTCCTGCCTTCTCCCCGTAACCCTTGATCCCCTTATTGATCAAAAACCTATCTATCTCTGTCTTAAAGTCACTCAATGACTTGACCTCCACAGCCCTCTGTGGCAATGGGTTCCACAGATTCACTACCCTCTGGCTGAAGAAATTCCTCCTCATCTCAGTTTTAAAGGAGTGTATAACAAGAAAGAGAATACTGGAAAAACTCAGCAGGTTGGGCAGCATCTGTAGGAAGAGAAAGCAGAGTTTGCATTTGAGCAGGCCAAGGACAGACGTGGGTATGAGAGCAAGGTGCTGAGTTAAAATGGCAAGCAACAGGAAGGTTGGGGTGAGCCCATAGAACATAGAAAAGCTACAGCACAAAAGGCCCTTCGGCCCACAAGTTGCGCCGAACAATTTCCTTACCTTCTAGGCTCATCTATAACCCTCTATCTTACTAATCTTCATGAACCTATCCAAAAGTCTCTTAAAAGACTCAATCGAATCCGTTTCCACCACCACTACCGGCAGCCGATTCCATGCACCCACCACCCTCCTGAGTGAAAAACTTACCCCTAACATCTCCTCTACACCTACTCCCCAGCACCATAAACCTGTGGCCTCTCATGACAACCATTTCAGCCCTGGGTAAAAGCCTCTGAGAATCCACTCTATCAATACCTCTCAACATCTTGTACACTTCTATCAGGTCACCTCTCATCCTTTGCCTCTCCAAGGAGAATAGACCTAGCTCTCTCAACCTATCCTCATAAAGCATACCACTTAATCCTGGCAACATCCTCGTAAATCTCCTCTGCACCCGTTCTATGGCTTCCAAATCCTTTCTGTAATGAGGCTACCAGAACTGGGCACAGTACTCCAGGTGGGTCTGACCAAGGTCCTATACAGCTGCAGCATTATCTCCCGATTTCTAAACTCAATTCCTCTATTGATGAAGGCCCACATACTTGTGGGCTGAGTGATGGTATTCTATAAAGTGCTTACCCAGTCTCCCCAGTGTAAAGGAGACTGCATTGGGAGCAGCAAATACAGTAGACCAGGTTTTCTTGAGTTTAAAAGAGCAGATTTATTAATCACTGAAACGAGAAAAATAATAAAAATGCCATTTCAAGCATTGGGCCCTCATGCAGTCCTTTGGGCAAATCCATGCAGGCATCCATGCTCAAGCAGGCACACAGATATCAGAAATAAGGAGAGTTAGAGTCCAATAAAAATGGGTAACAGGAATATATGGTTGTGTGCTGTGATTGTCCTTGAGGCATAGATGTTAAAATGTGGCTGATTTCGGTTAGCTGATTTCTTGGATGTGGTCAGATATAAGTTATTGCAATTATTACAAGATCTTGGTTTGCAAGTAGGTTTCTAGTGGAGTTGGCTTCTTGAACTGGATGACACTCTTATTCCAAAAGAGAGAGAGAGACAGAGAGTTTCCTCTGTTAAATACTTTTTTTTGATACCCTCCACTGTGGTGATAGTGGGAATGGAGAGAGGGTGCTTGTAAAGGGGATCCTTTGTGTCCATCGGGGGGTGGCAGGGGGGTGTTTACTTTCTGTGCAGATCGGTGCACCCTTTAAAGATGGTGCCCTGATCTCTGTGGAGCTGGCCTTGCCAGCTCTATCAGGTCTTGCCCTTCCGGAACAATGGCGTGAACCTCGACCGCTCACATTATTTTTTAAAAGAATGTCAGAAAAATGTGGTCTAAAATCTGAGCTGTGTAGCTACAGGAGGGCTACATGCTGCTTTTCAGTCAATGCCTAACACTCTGAAAAACGATGGGAAAATTCTGCCCATGATATTTCAATTAGAGCTAAGCTGGTTAAAAGTGAATTCAGCAAAAAAATTCCAATGAAGAATTGACGATTGAGAGAATGTACGATTTCTCTCTCTCTCCTCAGCGCGCCCTTTCTCTCTCTCTCTCTCTCTCTCTAGCCATTACTCAAGGTTTTAAAAGGAAAGTAGATATTTACTTGGGAAATAAGGATGAAAGAAATGTGGAAAAATTGCAGGGAATTGTGATTAAAAAGATAAAGAGCTATCATAGCTAACAAAATGGAAGAGCATGTTGAATGACTAAATCTTTTCTTCAGGCACACTCTGAATGAACACAACTCCATTGATTACATTGAGGCGTTGGGGGTCCATAAATCCAAGATACAATAAAAACCAGCCGTGAAGAGCTTTAAAACAAATGTGGCACAGCCATGGTGCAAGGGATTCCGAAATCTTAACAGACACCAGTGGTTTCCATCAAGACTCAGATTCCCACAATGCATGTCTCAGATGAAGTGTTATCAACCTAAAACGTTGGGTGCAATCTCCCCAAAATTTGGCTAAGTATCATTTTTGGTGTGAAAACTGGAGCGAATCTCATCGGCCCCATCGGTGCAACATCGACCAGAATTGTTAGACACTTTGGGGAACAAAAATTCACGGATAAACGCCATGCCTTTGGCGCAATGCATCTGATTTGCCTACACCGGCTGGTCCAGCCTTCCAGCTGCTGGTCAGGCCCCATGGTCCTCAGGATGGTGCTCCAGCAGCTGTATGTTGATGCTGGAGTCTTTCCTCCACCATTGCAGTTATAAATATCACTGCCAGCTCCACAGGTTCCATTGCAATATATGAAATAAAACTGTGAGGGAATAGACAGGGAGAGATTAACTTACCACTAACAACTCATGACCATGTGTGGTGAACCATAGATGGTTACCACTATGGGTACTGAAACATAGATGGTTAGCACTATGGGTACTTGTACATATGTTACTGTTGTCACTGTTGGGGTTAGGGTTGGGGTGTTCTACCTGTTAGTATTGTTCTGTGGTACACTCCGGTTGGCTCCGCCTACCTGTAGGAGTATAAAGGTCACTGCACTGCCTGGTGACCCTTTAGTCTGGGATTGTATTGTTATATAGTATGCTCCATTCTTGTTACTAATAAAAGCCTTTATTTCCCGGGTACGATCTAGCCTCCCGAGTGATTTAATCGCGCATCACCATGCCCATTGGCTGTCATTACCCAGGAGCAGCCAGTTGAGGGATATTGCTTGCAGCACTCGCACATTCATTGACATCAATTCCTGCCCCATCCGCAACACTGAGTGGTTCCTGGAATGAGCTCTCACCCACCCAGCCTTGCAGATGGACATCAGCCTTAGGGATGCCTTCCCCTGTGCATGGGCCACTGAAGGCTCTTTCAGGAGGGACTTTAATTTTCTGGTCATACCTGGAAATTGACATTTGGATGCTGAGGTGGGTGTTGGGAAGATGGGGTGGGGGCGGGAGGGGTAATCCAAGGGACCACTAATGCAGGAACTGCGGGTCATGGGGAGAGGTGAACCCCTTGGTCCTTGCTTCTGAGGCATTAGATCTACCAGCCCCCTCACCGAAAGCTGAGGCTCAGCCTCGGATTTATTGCCATGGGGAGCTGACGGTGCAGCGGGTTAACTCGTATCACAAGCCTGAATCTCAGCTGACTAAGTGGGCATTATTGGTTCCTCCTTCAGTGCTGAGCTGTGCTGATAGGCATCCTGGTAACTAAAAACAGCAGCCATCAGGGAGCTCATTACTGTCATCCCTCCATGACAAAACTCACGGGATAATAAATCCTCAGCGACAGCCAGATGCCTTCCTCCACACCATCCACAAGGAGGGGGTTCAACAAGAATTGTATTGTGGGCACTAACCCACCCCCCCCCCCACTCAGCTGGCCAGGCTGCATAGCACAAAGGCAGAGGCTCCTCCTCCACCCCCTCACAGACCCCAATGAACTGACTTAGTGACCCTCACGAGGGCAGTCACAAACCGCCGACTGTTACCCTCTCTGTGGTCACTCCCTCCTCCGCCTAGTCTTCAGGCTACATGAGCATGGGGACAGTGAGCTACGATTAGATATTCAATGATGTTCCTGCAGGCCAATTATGTCAGACAGTAGGCAACTGTACCTCCTGCTCCTGCTATCAGCCAAATATGGCCTCATACTCCACAACAGGGGGCTGGTGAATTCCCCATGAGACTGCATAAACTTTAGGAATCCATTTAATTATAACTCAATAAAGCACATATGTTCCTCATTAATGTTGAAACCGACAAAGTGTTTGAAAAATGCACTTCACTATTCCAGGCGATTGTGTAAGAGTAGCGTGTTGCTGTCCGCACATGAGAATTTTTTTACCATCCCATATTTAGTGTTGCAATGGCCTGACTCCCACAAATAAAAGAGCCACCAGTGCAAAACATAGAAGGTAACAGTGTGCCCAGAACATTACATGAACATGCCTGCTATTATGAAAAAATCTTGTATTATGCACTTAAATAGTAACAAAGTCAGTTGGTGGTTTGGATTACATTAATTTTACTTCAGCATCGAAAAGCAATTTACAAGCAGAGTATTAATAGCAGACAGAATATGTAGGCATGTATTGTGCTCGTTGTATGAATGAAAAGAAGAAACTGCCTCTTATGTACTTGTTTTCTTCCTCGATTGGTTTTCTCATTGCACATTGCCTGATCTGATGTCTAGACTAATTCCGAGTACCTTATTATTGAAGTATACATAGTGCACATCAGCAATTTTACTGCAACAGTTGGATTGTTCTTGTTATAAAAGTCACACTATGCAAGTTTCTATTGGCAGGACTTTGAGCTTCAGCACCTAGGCCTTGTTGAACACACTAACTATTGCTGGGATAATCTTTAACTCTTCATCCTCCACCCACCCCCAACTCTCATTTCAACATCTGGTGTGCCAGTTCACATGCAATCATGGCAATAGAAGTTCATTCATTACCGGTGGACTTCTGCTTTGGATTAAGCAACCATGAATTCTTTCAGAACGTAAGAAAACCCCGGGTTTCCATCACACCTGCTGCAAAGTCAGGCATTTCCTTGAAAAAGTAACTGTCAGAGACCAAACCCATGAGTACTAACAGATGAGTCTGTATGATGCCAGCTTTTTCACCATTGCAGAAACAACAGGAAACAACTCAACTTGAATGTTTTGAATTTTTAGATGTTTCTGAAAGACTGGCCGAGGATGGCAAATGGAAGGTTACAACATTTAACACCAGTGTGAAGATGTCTACCTATATAACTGCTTTCTCTATTTGCGATTTTGATTACGTTAACACAACTTACAATGATATAGAGGTAATTATCAATGACCTTCATATTTATTATTTCTAAAAATGTCATTCGTATTTTCTTTTGCGTTATAAATTTTACCTCTATTGGATTAACTATATGATATTTAAACCAATTAGATTGATGGAACTACATGTTCCTGAACTAGTTTAGCAGCATTTTAATGGAAGTCATTTTGAGCAAAACTTAAAAAATAATAAAAAGGCTGGATTTATGGAGATGAGCTAATGTGGAGCCAGGGAATAAATAGCTGAATGGATAACAAATTGGGGCTACAATATAGAAAGCAGAGAGTATTGGTAAAGGATAGTTATCCAGATTGGAAGAAAATAGAAAGTATTCTTCCACAAGGATCAGTGCTGGGCCACAAATAATTCATAATTTTCAATAATGACCGAAACTTGGGAACAAATAACTCTATCAATTTTTGGCAACGTAATAAATTGAGGGCAACTTGATGAGGCTTCAGAACAAAATGCTTTATTGCCAACACAACAATTAACTATATAAACAAATAGGGTCCGACAGAAAAAGTATGCGACTACACTACTGCTCCCTGGCTCCAACAGTGATCCTCCCTGACCCGGCGTACGCACCCTTACACTCAATTGGCTGTTTTTCACCTTGAAATTCAGGGTCTGGCTTGACCACATGGCCCTCAGGGAATGCCCCTTAAGGGGGCCACACTACCACACTCCTTCCTCTCCCGTCCCAACTCCTGAAGTCACCAAAAGAGAAAACAAAAAGGAAATCATTAAAATAAGCAACAGTAAAACATCTGGGGAACCTCCATGACAACTTGTCATAAGTTTAGTTCTCGTAGAATGTCTCGACTCTGGTTCATCTGGAATTGAAAAATCAGGTCGGGCTGAGGCGAATGGCAAACTTACCAACCCAGGGTCTAGGTCATCCTCGGTAGCTGCTGTATTCTCTGTTAGTGAAACAACTGGCTGCTCGGATCCCCAGGGAATTTATGATTGGGATTCCTGTAACCAATCCTGGTGGATCTAATTTTACTGCTGGGATCACCTGTTGTTCCCTTGTATCAGGCACTAATCTCCCTCTCAGGTGGTCTACATGTTTCTTGATGCGACATCCTTGTATCTCTACAATATAGACCAGTCGTGACCTTTCCACAATCTTACCAGCCAACCATGCCTGTCCTGCTGCAAGATTTCTGACCATAGCGAAATACTCAACTTGGGAAAACTTTGTCATTCTTCCTTGAGTTGTGATTTTCTTTCTGAAACGCTTGTCAAGCCTCCACCCTCCCTGCCATATCTGGGAATACCAAATACAAATGTGTCCTTAAATGGCGTCCCATTAGTACCTCCGTGGCCACATTTGGCATGGTGTTGTAAGGCAACAAAAAACTGGCTATACTTAGAGATAGTGGCCTATTGACTTGTTTAATCATTGACGCCTTGAAAGTTTGCACAGCATGTTCTGCTGATTCATTTGAAGCTCTGTGGTAAGGTGCTGACCTAACATAGAATCATACAGTGCAAAAGAGGCCCTTTGGCCCATTGAGTCTGCACCAACACATTAGAAACACCTGAACTCCCACCTGATCCCATCTGCCAGTACTTGGCCCATAGCCCTGAATGTTATGAAGCCAAATGCTCATCTAGATACTTTTTAAAGAATGTGAGGCAACCCCTTCTACCACCCTCCCAGACAGCGCATTCCAGACCATCAACATCCTCTGGGTAAAATAGTTTTTCCTCACATCCCACTAAACCTCCTGCCTCTCGCCTTGAACCTATGTCCTCTTGTGACAGACCCTTCAACTAAGGGGAATAGCTGCTTCATATCCACTCTGTCCATGTCCCTCATAATCTTGTACACCTCAATCAGGTCATCTCTTAGTCTTCATTGCTCCAATGAAAACAACCCAAGCCTATCCAACCTCTCTTCATAACTTAAATGTTCCAATCCAGGCACGATCCTGGTGAATCTCCTCTGCACCCCCTCCAGTGCAATCACATCCTTCCAACACCAACATCCTTCTCTCACCTGAAGAAGGGGCTTGGGGCTCCGAAAGCTAGTGCTGCCAAATAAACCTGTTGGACTTTAACCTGGTGTTGTGAGACTTCTTACTGTGCATTCCCAAGGGTACAGATTAGCCAGCGATTAGCCTGTTGAGCTTGACAACTGGGGCATTGACTAACCATCCTTTCTACTTCTCTATAAAGGCCCAGCCATCACACCACTTCAGGCTAGTGATTTCATCCCACTTTGACCCGGATGTGAGCTGTGCAGCTCTTACAACAATAGCCAGCTACCTTGTGGTGGGACCAACAGCACCCTATCTTCACAAGTTATCTCCATCCTCTTAAACACTCTGAGTTCTCATATTGCCACCCTTGCAACACCATCTTTTTAACTCATGGAATAGACTCATAGAATCCCTACAGTGCAGAAAGAGGCCATTCGGCCCATCAAGTCTGCACTGACCACAATTCCACGCAGACCCTATCCCCATAACTACATGCATTTACCATAGCTAGTCCCCCTGACACTAAGGGGCAATTTATCATGGCCAATCCACCTAACCTGCACCTCTTTAGACCGTGGGAGGAAACCAGAGCACCCGGAGGAAACCCACGTAGACACAGGGAGAACGTGCAAACTCCACACAGCCAGTGACCCAAGCCGAGAATCGAACTCGGGTCCCTGGCGCTGTGAGACAGCAGTGCTAACCACTGTGCCACCCTTCAATAATAGTGGGTCTCTTCAATAATACTGGGTCTCTTTCTGTCCACATCCTTATGTGTTTTGCTGAGACTGACAAGGACTCTATCATGCGCAACGCCAGCACAATCTCTTGCAGATAGTACAGTGATGCCATTGTTTGTGCCAGAGATAACCTGCTGAGCATATCCGCATTAGATATCTATGTCCCTGGGTGATGCTGAAAAGTATAATTGTATGCAGTCAATAAGAGAGCCCACCTCTACATTCTTGCCAAAGCAATTGGCCACTGGCTTATCTTCTCTGAATAAGCCCAGCAATGGCTTGTGGTCCGAAACGATTGTAAAATGCCGACCATAAATATACTGATGACACTTTTTGACTGCATGTGTGACCGCTAAACATTCCTTATCGATTTGGGAATATTTTATTTCTACATCTGACAAAGTCTTTGTGGCAAGAGCAATTGGCCTTTCTACTCCATCAGGCATTCTGTGGGACAAAACTGCTCCCACTCCATACGATGATGTATCGCAAGTCACGACCAAGGGCTTGGTTGGATCAAACTGCATCAATAATGCTGACGACTGCAGGGTCTGTTTGATTTTTGTGAAATTCTCTTTCTGGTTTTCTCCCCACCTCCACCACTGATGTTTCTTTAACAGTTGGTGGACTGGGGCTAAAGTGGTAGACACATTTTGTAGAAATCTACCATAATAGCTTACCGTTCGAGAAACGACTTTAATTCAGAGATGTTTGTTGGCTGTGGAACCTCTTTTATGGCTTTCACTTTGCCTGCCAAAGGTTGCAAACCTTTTGCGTTCACCCAAAAACTGAAATAGGTAACTTTGTTTGCTTGGAAAGTGTATTGTTTCCTGTTTAAGCCTAACCCCTGCTTCTTTAAATCGCTACAAAACTTCCTCCAATTTGCCCTCTGTTCTTCATGTGAAGCTTTAGTAATTAGAATATTGTTGTGATAAATCACTACATCGGGATGCCTTGTAATAGATTTTCCATGATATGTTGGAAAATGGTGCAGGTCGATGAAACTCCAAAAGATAGGTGAATATATAGTATAAACCCTTGAGTATTGTTGGTTACCAGCCTCTGAGTCTTCATCCAATTCTAACTGTTGGTAGGTATGATTGAGATCTAACTTGATGTATTTTAAACTTCCAGCTAGTTTGGCGTAGAGATCTTCAATTTTAGGAATGGGTATCTGTCTATTTGAGCTGCTCTATTAACTGTAAATTTATGGTCCCCATGAATTCTTACAGTCAGATCCAGTTTTAGGACAGGGACTATGGGTGGCCCAGAAGCCCATCCACTTAGTCATTCCACCGAAGTGTAGTCTGTGGTGGTACCGGGTGTGGGTGACAACTGTGGCATCTCTTCCATGGTGGGAGATGTCTCCCTTGGAGCTGCTCATGTCTGGTGGGTCCAGGATGCGTGAGGATTGTATGGCCTGTTTGGCCTGCAAGAAAAAGGAGATGACAGTGCATTGCAGAGGAGATAGAGGAAGCATTGGTTACTCACTTGAGACTTAAAGAATGACAGCATGTCTTGGGGTTCTCACATTTGTCTGCTGTCCCCATTTCATTTGAGTGGGAAGTATGAGAAGCATAGCCGCTACTGGGGGGAACATGTTGATTGTGGAAAGGGTAGGAGGGCCTTGTGCCTGGTGTTGGCAACCCCGAGATGGCTGGGTGAAAGACGAAGTTGGAAGTGTGAGGGGGTCCAGAGGGAGACTAGAGGTGGTTCACTTACCCTGCCTGAGTGAAGAAGATCGTTCATCATCTTCCAACACTGCTGTCCCATCCTTTTCTAGAGTGCGCTTGTACTGATTGGGCTGCCAGTGCATCCCAGGCAGGGTTGGTGACCCTGCTGGAAGGCTGTCTCCTTGAGTGGGAATAAAGTGTGTCCTGCTTCTGCGCCACTCCATCCAGCAGTCTGTTGAGGGTTCTCTCTGAAAAGAGAGGTGTGGACTTCTTGGCTGCCATTCCCTGCAGTTGCTTGGGTTCAAGTGCTGGGAAGTTCTGGGGAGCCATTTATATGGCAGTTCCCTGTGCTTGCAGCAGTTAAGTTGTTGCGGGGCAGGTACATCAGAGGGAACATGCCACAGATGCAACGTGATTCTCGTGGCATAAAAACTTTCAGTCATGAGGCATAAAATTGGATACAAAATCATGCTGGTGCCATCGGCAGGAATCGCTCCATTTTTCACACCGGAACCAATCCTCTGCCATTTCTTGGTAAAATTTTGCGGAATATCTCTAATCAATTCAGCTTAATCTGCTGGAGCCAATTATTCCCCATTAAACAAAGCCGTTGCCCCTTAATTACTGAAACAGGTAACTGTGCCTTCTAATTCTTGTAGGACGCTGACTGTTGCTGCCCCTAAAGTCTGCAGTGTTTCTCCAGTATAGGTAGACAAATTAGCTCCAGACTCATTTAATCTCAATGGTCTGGGGCCTTTTTGAAGGTAACAAAATTCCTGCTCTCTTATGACTGTAGCTGCAGCCCCTGTGTTGACTTCCATTTTAAGAGGTCTGCCATTTACCATCAAAGCTAGCTTAATGGGGGGGCATTTTACTCAATGAGACCTGGTTTAGGGTAAATGATTCCGGTCCCTTCTTGAGCTCCTCAGCCAGTTTCTTCAAAAGGATTAAACTAACCATTGTGGTTTTTTTGCACATTCTGTTCTGATAGCTTTACTCTGCACCGTGCTTTTAAGTGACCCCTTTTGTCGCATCTGAAACACATTGACAGACTTCTTGGGAGTGTTCTCCCCCACACCAAAAACAAGCTCCTGCCCTGGATGCTGTATCCTTTTTATTGCACTCTTCAGTACCCACACTCGGGTTGGCTTTCACAACAGCCATCTCCTACTACAAGTATTCTACTTTGTTTGGCATGCCTTGCAATTCGCTCACACGCTGTTCTGCACATTGAGTTGCCTGAGCCAGCTCCACAGCTTTAAGAAATTTTTGTCTCAGCCAGTAACTTATTTTATATAATCAGACTGCCATCCCACAGACCAATCAATCCCTCAATATTTCTCCTAAAACTGGACCAAATTCACAATGCTCTGCTAATCCTCTCAATCTGACCATGAAGCCTGAGACTATTTCCCTGGCTCTCGGACTACTTAGTGAAATTTGTACCTCAACATAATGATTGAGGGTTGGGGTATGAAATGATTCTTAACCACCTCAACTATCTGGTCAAAAGATTGGGTGTCTGGAGCATCAGGTGATGTTAAACTTATGATTAAACTGTAAGTCTGTGGGCCACAAACTGAGAGTGGAATAACTTTCCACTGTTCTTCAGTTGCCATCTCATTTACTATAAAAAAAGTAATGTAGTCTTTCAATATACTGGCCCCAGTTTTCTACTTCAGGGTCAATATGTTTTAATATCCCGATCCCTGAGGAACTTGGAAAGTTTTTTCCTCATCGCCAGTGTAATAAATTGAGGGTGATTCAGTGAGGCTTCAGAACAAAAGGGCTTTATTGCCAATGCAACAATTATCTGTGTATACAAATAGGGTCCGACAGAATAACTATACAACGGAACACAATTCATCCCTGGTTCCAGCCTTCAATCCTTCCCTACCTGGGATACATGCCCTTGCACTTGCCTGGCTCAGTTTCCTGCCTCAACATCCCATAGGGTCCGACCCAGCCACGTGGCTCTCAGGGAATGCCCTCTTAAAGGGGCCACACTACCACAGCCAATGATATTAAACTGCAATTTATAGCTAAATGAAGGAAAAATGGAATCTAATATCAGAAATCTTGCATACTGGGCTGTCAAGTGCAAGTAAACTTTCACATAGATAAATCAGAGATCATGCACTTTGGTAGAAAAAATAGAAATCTCGGCCATACCTTAGAAAGTAAACAACTAAATGAGTTAGAGGGGTAACTGTATCTACTGACATACAGGTAAGCAAATTAAAGGCAGCATCAGAGGTCAGAAAAGCCAGTAAAAGGCTTAGCAGTACTAGTATTTATTCTAGAGGTGTAGAATTCAATATTAATGAAGCTATATTGCATAGGAACATGGTCAAGCCACTGAGAGAATTGTGCACAGTCTGCTGTCCGTACTAAAGAAGAGACTCCAGAGATTAAGCACAAGAATCTAAAAGGAAACCACAGTGCAGTACTGAGGGAATGTTACATTTCTGGAGGTACCTGTCTTTCTGATGCAAAATTAAACTAAGCCTTCTCAGGTGGACATAAAAGATCCCATGACACTATTTTGAAGGAGAGAGCCTGGGCTTCCCTCAGTCCCCCAGTCAACAGTAAAAATACAAATTATCTCTTGCTCATCATACTGTTTGTGGGACCTTGCTGTGCACAAATCATCTGCCATGTTCCCTACATTGCAACAGTGACTACACTTCAAAAATATTTCTTTGGCCGGTAAGCAATTTGAGGCATCCTGAAGTCATAAAAGGTGCACTGCAAATGCAAGTCTTCCATTCATTAGAAAGGAATAGGAAAAGTGCAAAAAGAATCCATGAGGATGGGGCCAGAGCTGGGAGATTACAGCTTTTTGGGAAAGAGGATCATTTCTTTAGAAAAGAGAAGCCTTCGAGATGACTTGATAGAGGTCTTTAAAGTTAGGGCCTGAATTTTCATAAAGATAGAGAGACTCTACATTGTTATGAAAGTGGTAGCGGAGACCCAAATCCGGAAATCCAGCCCCCGAACATAGCTCCTACCATATTCACAGGGGAATGGGGGAGACTTCTTGGGAGTGTTCTCTCCCACACCAAAAATAAACTCCTGCCCTGGATGCTGTATCCTTTTTATTGCACTCTTCAGTACCCACATTTGGGTTAGTCTTCACAACAGCCATTTCCTACTACAAGTATTCTACTTTGTTTGGCATGCCTTGCTATTCGTTCACACGCTGTTCTGCACATTGAATTGCCTGAGCCAGCTCCACAGCTTTAAGAAATTTTTGTCTCAGCCAGTAACTTATTTTATATAATCAGACTGCCATCCCACAGACCAATCAATCCCTTAACATTTCTCCTAAAACTGGGCCGAGTTCATAATGCTCTGCTAATCCTCTCAATCTGACCATGAAGCCTGAGACTACTTCCCTGGCTCTCGGACTACTTAGTGAAATTTGTGTGGAATGGGCAGGCTGTAATGTATGCATCTGTGGTTTGTGGAGGGAGCCATGCATATGAGAGTACAGCTCCCTCAGGCTGATCTGATTTTTGTTGATGGTATGTGCACTTTTGACTTGCTAGGAGAAAATTTAAAGCTGTTAGAACTCGTTCGAGAAGCAGGGTACTCTTTTGGATATAGTCCTGGGAAACCTTTGGGGGAAGTCAGGTGATCTTTGGGAGAGGTAAGGTAGTCTTTTGGATATTGTCCCTGAACACCTTTTGGGGGATGTTAGGTGCCCTTTGGGATTGTTAATAGTAGACATGAATGTATATAAAAAATCTTAAACCTATTGGAACTGTCCAGCTCACTGGAATTGTAAAAATAAGCTGTCAAAAGGAGCTTTCATGGTTCAAGGCATTTAAAACTCCTCTCCTTTTAAAGACTTGGGAACATAGGAAAATAGGACTATGGAGTAGGAATGGGTCACTCAGTCTTTTGATCCTGCTCCGTCATTGAATAAGATCATGGCTGCTCTGACTGTGGTCTCAACTTCAATTTCACATCTCCCTCCAGAACCCTTGACTCTCTTTTTATATATCAAAAATCTGTCTAACTCAGCCTTGAATAAAATTAATGACCCAGCCTCTACCATTCACCGGTGAAGAGAATTCCACTTAGTAATGACCTCTTGGGAGAAATAAATTCTCCTAATCCCAGTTTTAAAGGGAGGTCTCATATTCTTAAACTGTGAGCCCAGTTCTGGGGCTGGATCTTATGGCTCCGTCACAGAGAAGATGGGACTGGAAAACACAGTGAGCCATTCAAAAGTCCAGTGAGAGTGGAAAATCCTGCCGGTGGAAAACTTCACACCACAAGTGGAAACATCCTCCTGGTAACCACCCTAACAAGTCCCTGCAGAATCTTATATGTTTCAATAAGATCACCTCACATTCTTCTAAACATCAATGGATATTGACCTAACCTGTTCAACCTTTCTTCATAGGATAAGCCCTTAATCCCAGGAATGAATCAAGTGAACTTTCTCGGAACTACGTCCTACACAATCATTTCCCTTTTCAGATAAGCAAACTGAACATAGCATTCCAGATGTGGTCTTACCAATGCCTGGCACAGTGTTATAATTCAGGTCAGAAACTCCAAAGTGTTTTATGAAGACTGCCTGGATCATAAGTTTTGCATCTGAATTTGGCTAGGGAAACATAGAAACATAGAAACTAGGAGCAGGAGTAGGCCTTTCGGCCCATGGAGCCTGCTCCACCATTCATTTTGATCATGGCTGATCATCAAATTCAATATCCTGATTTCCCCCCCTTCCCTCCATATTCCCTTAATCCCTTTAACCCCAAGAGCTGTATCTAATTTTTTCTTGAAATCAGACAACGTTTTAGCCTCAACTACATTCTGTGGTAATGAATTCCACATATTCACCACCCTTTGGGTGAAGAAAATTCTCCTCGCCTCCGTTCTAAAAGGTTTACCCCTTATTCTCAAACTATGACCCCTAGTTCTGGACTCCCCCCACCATTGGGAACATTCTTTCTGAATCTACCCTGTCTAACCCTATTAGAATTTTACAAGTTTCTATGAGATCCCCTCTCGCTCTTCTAAACTCCAGTGAATATAATCCTAACTGACTTAGTCTCTCCTCATATGAAAGACCTGCCATCCCAGAAATCAGCCTGCTAAACCTTCGCTGTACTCCCTCTATAGCAAGGACATCCTTCCTCAAATAAGGACACCAAAACTGCACACAATACCTCAGGTGTGGCCTCACCAATGCCCTATACAATTGCAGAAAAACATCCCTATCCCAATGCACAAATCCTTGCTATGAAGGCTATATTGCTATGAAGGCCAACATACCATTTGCCTTCTTTACTCCTGTTGTAGTTGCACACTTATTTTCAGTGACTGATGCACGAGGACTCCAAGATCTCATCGAATATCCACCTCTCTCAATTTACACCCATTCATGTAATAATCTGTCTTCCTGGAGCAAGCTGAGAGGGAGTGATTGGAGGCAGCAGTGCTGGTGAGAGATTAATTGAATTGTTTATTTATTTAATTAGTCAGCTAGTGTGTGTTTTTTTTTGGCCTTTACTTTTGCAGTAGTATTTTAAGTTTAAAGTGAAAACTGGAAGTGGGCTGCTAAGGAGTCTGAGAAGGGTTTTTTAAGCGCGTGAAGTATAAAAGGTAGGCTGCAGTATACAGCGGGCAGCGTCGGGAGCGGGCAGTGTAGTGACTGGGAAGCAGAGTGTGAGCTATAAGGCTTTGGCTCACAGGGCTTAGGCAGAAAGGGCGAGCAGGGGTGAGTTTAATTCATTTTTGCTGTTTCTACCTGGTACTGGCAAGGTATCTAGAGGGGATGGGTGTGCAGGCAGTGCTATGTTCCTCTTGCACTATGCTTGAGGTGAGGGACGACGACAGTGTCCCTGCTGATTACACCTGTGGGAAGTGCACCCATCTGCAACTCCTCCAAAACCGTGTTAGGGAACTGGAGCTGGAGTTGGATGAACTTAGGATCATTAGGGACGCAGAGGTGGCCATAGACAGAAGCTTTAGGAGTACAGTTACTCCGAGGAATGAAAACAGATGGGTGACGGTGAGAGGGGCTGGGAGGAAGCAGTCCGTGCAGGGATCCCCGGTGGTCGTTCCCCTTAGCAACAAGTATTCCGCTTTGGATACAGTTGAGGGGGATGACATACCAGTGGTGAGCCGCAGTGAGAGGATCCCCAGCACTGTGTCCGTCTCTGTGCCTCGGGAGGGTAAGGGGCAGAGCGGGAGGGCAATAGTTATTGGGGATTCGTTAGTTAGAGGGATAGATAGGGGGTTCTGTGGCAGCAAAAGAGACTCACGGATGGTATGTTGCCTACCGGATGCCAAGGTCCGTGACATCTCAGACCGTGTTTTCCGGATTCTGAAGGGGGAGGGGAAACAGTCACAAGTCGTGGTACACATTGGTACCAATGACATAGGTAAGAGAAGGGACGGGGATTTAAAGCAGGAATTTCTGAAGCTGGGCTGGAAGCTGAGAGCCAAGACAAAACATGTGGTCATCTCTGGTACGTTGCCGGTGCCACGTGATAGCGAGTTGAGGAACAGGGAGAGAGTGCAGTTAAACATGTGGTTGCAGGGATGGTGTAGGAGGGAGGGTTTCAGATACGTGGATAATTGGAACACATTCTGGGGAAGGTGGGACCTGTACAAACAGGACGGGGTGCACCTGAACCAGAGGGGCACCAATATCCTAGGAGGGAAATTTGTTACGGCTCTTCAGGGGGGTTTAAACTAATTTGTCAGGGGAGTGGGAAAAGGAGTTGTAGTCCAGAAGTCAGTGGGGGTGGTGAGGTATTGGGGAAGGTATCAGGGTCAAGGGTGGGTACCGGTAGACAGGAAGGTGGGTTGAAGTGTGTCTACTTCAATGCAAGGAGCATCCGGAACAAGGTAGATGAACTTGGGGCGTGGATTGGTACTTGGGACCACGATGTTGTGGCCATTACGGAGACGTGGGTAGAACAAGGACAGGAATGGTTGTTGGACGTTCCGGGGTATAGATGTTTCACTAAGTGTAGGGAAGCTGGTAAAAGAGGTGGAGGAGTGGCATTGTTAATCAAGGATAGTTTAACGGCTGCGGAAAGGCACTTCGAGGGGGATCTGCACACTGAAGTAATATGGGCTGAGGTTAGAAATAGGAAATGAGCGGTCACGTTGTTAGGAGTTTACTATAGGCCCCCAAATAGTAATAGAGATGTGGAGGAAGAAATTGCTAAGCAGATTATGGATATGTGTGGGGGTCACAGGGTAGTTGTCATGGGGGACTTTAACTTTCCAAATATTGATTGGAACCTTTGTAGGTCAAATAGTTCGGATGGGGCAGTTTTTGTGCAGTGTGTGCAGGAGGGTTTCCTGACACAATATGTGGATAGGCCGACAAGAGGTGAGACCACATTGGATTTGGTACTGGGAAATGAACCGGGCCAAGTGTTAGATTTTGTTGTGGGAGAGCACTTTGGAGATAGTGACCACAATTCGGTGTCTTTTGTTATTGCAATGGAGAGGGATAGGGCCGTATGGCAGGGCAAGGTTTACAATTGGGGGAGAGGTAATTATGATGCGATTAGGCAAGAATTAGGGGGCATAAGTTGGGAACAGAAACTGTCAGAGAAAGGAACTAATGAAAAGTGGAACTTTTTCAAGGAACAAATACTGGATGTCCTTGATAGGTATGTCCCTGTCAGGCGGGGAGGAAATGGCTGAGTGAGGGAACCATGGTTCACGAAAGAGGTGGAATGTCTTGTGAAAAGGAAGAGGGAAGCTTATGTAGGGATGAGGAAACAAGGTTCAGATGGCTCGATTGAGGGTTACAAGTTAGCAAGGAATGAGCTGAAAAAGGGGCTTAGGAGAGCGAGGAGGGGACACGAGAAGTCCTTGGCGGGTCGGATCAAGGAAAACCCCAAGGCTTTTTACTCTTATGTGAGGAATAAAAGAATGACCAGGGTGAGGTTAGGGCCGGTCAAGGACAGTAGTGGGAATTTGTGTATGGAGTCAGTAGAGATAGGCGAGGTGATGAATGAATACTTTTCTTCAGTGTTCACCAAGGGGAGGGGCCATGTTTTTGAGGAAGAGAAGGTGTTACAGGCTAATAGGCTGGAGGAAATAGATGTTCGGAGGGAGGATGTCCTGGCAGTTTTGAATAAACTGATGGTCGATAAGTCCCCTGGGCCTGATGAAATGTATCCTAGGATTCTTTGGGAGGCAAGGGATGAGATTGCAGAGCCTGTGGCTTTGATCTTTGGGTCCTCGCTGTCCACGGGGATGGTGCCAGAGGACTGGAGAATGGCGAATGTTGTTCCTCTGTTTAAGAAAGGGAATAGAAATGACCTTGGTAATTATAGACCGGTTAGTCTTACTTCGGTGGTTGGTAAATTGATGGAAAAGGTCCTTAGGGATGGGATTTACGACCATTTAGAAAGATGCGGATTAATCCGGGATAGTCAGCACGGATTCGTGAAGGGCAAGTCGTGCCTCACAAATTTGATTGAATATTTTGAGGAGGTAACTCAGTGTGTTGATGAAGGTAGGGCAGTTGATGTCATATACATGGATTTTAGTAAGGCGTTTGATAAGGTCCCCCATGGTCGGCTTATGATGAAAGTGAGGAGGTGTGGGATAGAGGGAAAGTTGGCCGATTGGTTAGGTAACTGGCTGTCTGATCGAAGACAGAGGGTGGTGGTGGATGGAAAATTTTCGGATTGGAGGCAGGTTGCTAGCGGTTTGCCGCAGGGATCAGTGCTTGGTCCTCTGCTCTTTGTGATTTTTATTAATGACTTAGAGGAGGGGGCTGAAGGGTGGATCAGTAAATTTGCTGATGACACCAAGATTGGTGGAGTAGTGGATGAGGTGGAGGGCTGTTGTGGGCTGCAAAGAGACATAGATAGGATGCAAAGCTGGGCTGAAAAATGGCAAATGGAGTTTAACCCTGATAAATGTGAGGTGATTCATTTTGGTAGGACTAATTTAAATGTGGATTACAGGGTCAAAGGTAGGGTTCTGAAGACTGTGGAGGAACAGAGAGATCTTGGGGTTCATATCCACAGATCTCTAAAGGTTGCCACTCAAGTGGATAGAGCTGTGAAGAAGGCCTATAGTGTGTTAGCTTTTATTAACAGGGGGTTGGAGTTTAAGAGCCGTGGGGTTATGCTGCAACTGTACAGGACCTTGGTGAGACCACATTTGGAATATTGTGTGCAGTTCTGGTCACCTCACTATAAGAAGGATGTGGAAGCGCTGGAAAGAGTGCAGAGGAGATTTACCAGGATGCTGCCTGGTTTGAAGGGTAGGTCTTATGAGGAAAGGTTGAGGGAGCTAGGGCTTTTCTCTCTGGAGCGGAGGTGGCTGAGGGGAGACTTAATAGAGGTTTATAAAATAATGAAGGGGATAGATAGAGTGAACGTTCAAAGACTATTTCCTCGGGTGGATGGAGCTATTACAAGGGGGCATAACTATAGGGTTCGTGGTGGGAGATACAGGACGGATATCAGAGGTAGGTTCTTTACGCAGAGAGTGGTTGGGGTGTGGAATGGACTGCCTGCAGTGATAGTGGAGTCAGACACTTTAGGAACATTTAAGCGGTTATTGGATAGGCACATGGAGCACACCAGGATGATAGGGAGTGGGATAGCTTGATCTTGGTTTCAGATAAAGCTCGGCACAACATCGTGGGCCGAAGGGCCTGTTCTGTGCTGTACTGTTCTATGTTTCTATGTTTCCTATTATTGCTACCAAAGTGGACAACCTTACATTTATCCACATTATACAGCACCTGCCATGCAGATGCCCACATACTCAGCCTGTCCAAATCACACTGAAGCATCTCTGCATCTACAGCTCACCCTTCCACCCAACTTTGTGTCATCTGCAAATTTGGAGATAATACATTCAGTTCCCTCTTCCAAATCATTAATATATAAATGTGAACATTTGGGGTCCCAGCACAGATCCCTGCAGAACCCTACTAGTCACTGACTGCCAATCAGAAAAAGACCCTTTTATAGAAACATAGAAGATATGAGCAGGAGGAGGCCATTTGGCCCTTTGACCCTGCTCTGCCATTCATTACGATCATGGCCAATCATCTAACTCAATAGCCTAATCCTAATCCTGCTTTTTCTCCATCCCATTTGCCCCAAGTGCTATATCCAGCAGCCTCTTGAATGCATTCAATGTTTGGCATCAACTACTTCCTGTGGTAATGAATTCCACAGGCTCACCACTCTTTGGGTGAAGAAATGTCTCCTCATCTCCATCCTAAATGGTCTACCCTGAATCCTCAGACTGTGACCCCTGGTTCTGGAAACCCCCATCATTGGAAATATCCTCCCTGTCTAGTCCTGTTAGAATTTTATAAGTCTCCATGAGATACCCCTCATTCGTCTGAACTCCAGTGAAAACAATCCTAACCGAGTCAATCTCTCCTCATACATCAGTCATGTCATCCCCGGAATCAGCCTGGTAAACTTTCACTGCACTCCCTCGAGAACAAGAACATCCTTCTTCAGAAAAGGAGACGAAAACTGCACACAATATTCTAGGTGTGACCTCACCAAGGCCCTGTAAATTGCATCAACACATCCCTACTCCTATACACGAAACCTCTCGCAATGAAGGCCAACGTGCCGCCTTTATCGCCTGCTGCACCTGCATGCTTACCTTTAGTGACTGGTGCACAAGGACACCCCTCTCCCAATTTACAGCCATTCAGGTAGTAATCTGCCGCCTTGTTTTTGCTTCCAAAGTAAATCATCTCTGCATTTCTTTATGACAACTCTTTAGTTCCTATCTGCTAACCAGCTTTCTATCCATCTCAAGACATTGCCTGCAATCCCATGTGCTTTAAGTTTAAGCATGATGTAAGCATGATATGTTTTACCTCGGGTATGATTCAACTGACCCACTCGGGAGCTTTTATCAAACTTTATTTAAGAATATGGTTAACATGTAGGGAAAGAAAATTAGTAATAAGTGTTATCAGTTACAAACAAAAACAAAACAACCATGATAATATATAACCCTTAACAAATGTATCTAAAATGTTTCAATCAAACAAAACTTCCCATAAACACAAAAAACCCTTTCCACAGGTTTAACACAGCAAGGATTAATGCTCACGTGATATTGGAATTGATTCCTTTGGATGAATGCTGCAGTTCTCTTGAGGTGCATACAGACAAGCTTGGAGTCAGAAGAACTTCCTAGAATACCAGGGAGAGACTGAGCTTGAGTCACCAACAGCAGATTCTCTATTCCAGGAAGCCTTGCCTTCAGCTAACCAGCAGAATTTCCAAAACCAGGGACAGAGAGAAACATTTATTTTCAGCTTGATATCCCTTCTAAACTAACACTGCTTATAGCTGCAGAGAACATGATTTTTAAAAAAATTCCTAAAGTAGTAAATGGAAGGTTGGCATTTATTGCAAAGGGAATGGAATATAAAATTATAGATGTTTTACTGCCGCTGTTGTGACGTTAGTGTACAACAGCTGCAGTAAAACATCTGTAATTTTATATTCCATTCCCCTTGCGATAAATGCCAACCTTCCATTGACTTGTTTCTGTGCTGTATATACTGGGCAATTCTGTGCAATATTGTGCCTGTCGCAATGTCAGGACATCCAAACAATTTCCAACCAATGAAATAATTTTGAAGCGTACTCCCTGCCATATTGAAGGAAATGTGAAAATTAACAGGGATAAATCAATCAGCAAGGACAAAGAATTACATAAACTGTAGAAAGGAGATGGTCCTAAGTTTTATTATGAAACCAAACATTTTAATTATTTATAAATTGCTTCACTTTAAATGTAATGACTTTTTCAGATTCGTATTTGGGCAGATAAAACAAGCATATCAAAAGGTGAAGCTGACTATGCATTAAACATAACAGGTCCAATACTCGCATACTTTGAGGAGTATTTTAATCTGAGTTACCCCATCCCCAAATTAGGTAAGTCACTTATAATATTTTTTACGTTACTCAAACTCTTATTCTATGATTATGACTAAGGCCAAGTGCAGCATAAAGTAAAGTGCCTTTATTAATTCTTGTCTGTCTGTCTCTATCATTGGGAATCCTTCCATCGCTTCTTCACTCCTCCCAAAAGGGAAAAACTGTGCGCAAAAATATGCTAAATAAAAAAAAGTGCATTTTGCAATCACAATTATTTCAGTATTCCAGGATTTTGTGTAAAGAGTAATGTCTGAACCATTTTATCTCTGCGTCTTATCCAAATTAGTCAAACCTGACTCCTACTCGAAGCTGTAGCCTTTAGTCTGAAGGTTATGGGTGGGAGCACAATTTCTGGAGACAGTTTTATAAGATGGCTGTGGGATGTGCACAATTTGCTGTGAAATCTGAGGTCCAGGTTATTTCAGCAGGCCTCATTTTTCCAGCGATGAAGTTAAAGTTTAGTTATTAGTCACAAGTAAGGCTTACATTAACACTGCAATGAAGTTCCCCTGTGAAATTCCCCTAGTCGCCACTGTCTGACACCTGTTCGGGTCAATGCACCTAACCAGCACGTCTTTCAGAATGTGGGAGGAAACCGGGGCACCTGGAGGAAACCCACGCAGACACGGGGAGAATGTGCAAACTCCACAAAGACAGTGACCCAAGCCGGTAATCGAACCTGGGTTCCTGGCGCTGTGAGGCAGCAGTGCTAACCACTGCTACCATGCCGCCCATACCACTAACCATTATTGATTAGGTTAAAATGGCAGCAGGCAGAACCTGACCATTGTTTTCATCCATTCACTTCCGTGGTTTAAATTTGTGCTCTTGAATTCAAATCATACGGCAGAAAATTGGGAAACTGAATTCAATAAATCGAGCCATTTGGGGGCTAATACTGGAAAATGACAATGAAAACTACCAGATAGTCCTAAAAGCCTAACTGAGTCACTAATGTCCTTCAGGGAAGGTGCCTGGGCAATCTGCAAAATGGTTGTTCGCTACCTGTTTTACATCTCTCCCAATTTTTATTGCCAATGAGGGAAATAGGTCTCTCTGCTCTAATTTTAAACATCTCAATTAGAACATCCCTTAACCTTCAATACTCATTGATTCTACTACTACTTTGAAGGCATTGACCTAGAAATTAGTTTTCTGTTGTGAAGTAGGCACAGGAAATGGTCCACATGCTGGACTGGTTAGGCCTGAGGCACACCCAAAATTGGAGGTGAATAGGTGAGTGATTAAGCTCCCAAATGGGAGCTAGAATGTCTTCAATATTATAGTCGTGTTGAGAAGAGCATTCCTGCTCCTTCTGGTTCCACTTTAAATCAGTTTGGTTTTAGAAAATTCACCTCCTGGCAATGGCCTGCACTAGATAGGCTGGATATAGACCAGGCTTCCCTGAATGCAGCACTTTTGCACTAGCTGTGTTCACGATAGACCAAGCTTGCAAAAGGGACCTCAAACATATTTTTGGCTCCTTATTTGCATTTGCAAAGGGCCTAATACCTGTTTCAGACTTGGGGCCCTGAAATTTACTTTATGCGCCTTTACCAAAACGGTGAAATTTGGACTACATGCTTCCCGTTACATTAGATCCTTTGATATAAATTTTCTACCTGTAACATGGACATGACATCAACCATGCTAGGCTATTGTGCACAATAACTTATTACATGACTTTGCAATACCACTGACTCATTGTGTTCTTATCCTTTTAGATATAATAGCATTGCCTTACTATGAAGCAGAGGCAATGGAAAACTGGGGTCTGCTGATGTTCAGAAAGGATGCACTGTTATATCGTCCGAAGATGAAATTCACTTATGATAGATTAAGCATTTCTACAATAATTGCACATGAGCTGGCACATCAGGCATGTTTGCACAACGTTTTTACAAATTAGTATTAATTTCTGTCGGGAATTAGAGATAGTGCAGAGAAATGTGCAGGGCACACAGTTACATTCTAAATTTTGTGATGATCGTTTTAAAATTGTTGTTTGAGTTACATGATTACAATGACTGAATATGGGATTGAACAAACTGTCTTACAGGTAGAAGTTGGCATGATATTCTTCTACAGAACCTGGAATAATGAAGTAACTGTGATGCTAAAAGCTTGTGTTGAGGAATGTTATTATTTGCGTGTGCTGCATTGCGTTTACACTAAACTGGTTTCTGACTTTTCCAGTGTTCCTGTGGGACATTCACCAGCCTCTAATAATGGGTTGCCATGAAGCTTTATTTGGTTGGTAGAGGTGAAGTGGGAGGAAAGTAGCGGCCTGTTGATTGACACCAGGTAGCCATAATAAATGGACAATGTTCATTTGGCAACTG
Source organism: Mustelus asterias (assembly GCF_964213995.1). Classification (NCBI taxonomy): domain Eukaryota; kingdom Metazoa; phylum Chordata; class Chondrichthyes; order Carcharhiniformes; family Triakidae; genus Mustelus; species Mustelus asterias. The sequence continues at coordinate 82,645,974 of NC_135806.1, read as the reverse complement.
CTGAGGTTATAGGCATCAAGATGGGTTTCTTGACCATGATTGCATGTTTTGGTAAGGAGCCATGTTGAGTGTCCCACATATGAAGAGTGCTGAGTTCAAATACTTGAGTAAATAACTTATTCTATGAATGGTTTGGATTTAAGAGCAAGTAGAAAATAATAGTATGGCTTAGCCCGAGGTAGCAACAATTATATAATGATGTGGAGATGCCGGCGTTGGACTGGGGTGGGCACAGTAAGTAGTCTCTCAACACCAGGTTAAAGTCCAACAGGTTTATTTGATAGCACGGCGAGTCAAACGGGAGTCAGCCTCCCTGGCTCGCTATGCTACCAAATAAACCTGTTGGACTTTAACCTGGTGTTGTGAGACTTCTTACTGTCCAATTATATAAATAATCACACTACTACTTAAAGAGTTTTTTAAAGTTTCTAATCAGAATGGGGGGAAAACAAGACAATAGCCTGGAATTCCTGTGTGTCACAGGACTGTAAGAAGTCTCACAACACTAGGTTAAAGACCAACAGGTTTATTTGGTAGCACAAGCCACTAGCTTTCGGAGTGCTGCTCCTTCATCAGGTGAGTGGGAGTTCTGTTCACAAACAGGGCATATAAAGACACAAACTCAGTTTACAAAATAATGGTTGGAATGCGAGTCTTTACAGGTAATCAAGTCTTAAAGGTACAGACAATGTGAGTGGAGAGAGGATTAAGCACAGGTTAAAGAGATGTGTATTGTCTCCAGCCAGGACAGTTAGTGAGATTTTGCAAGCCCAGGCAAGTCGTGGGGGTTACAGATAGTGCGACATGAACCCAAGATCCTGGTTGAGGCCGTCCTCGTGTGTGGAACTTGGCTATCAGTTTCTGCTCAGCGATTCTGGTTTGTCGTGTAGGCCGCCTTGGAGAACGCTTACCCGAAGATCAGAGGCTGAATGCCCGTGACTGCTGAAGTGTTCCCCAACAGGAAGAGAACACTCTTGCCCGGTGATTGTCGAGCGGAGTGTCAGGCAGAGACATTCTGCCCGACACTCCACCCACCCCTAGTTACCATGGGGGCCACCCACCCGGACGGATGGCCTCCTTCCGTGATCGGCCACTCGGCCGGTCTCGATTGGCCTTCCAATCAACCCCCTTGATCAGCTACCTGTCAGCCACCTGTCTCCACCCCGCCACGGCCATGCTGAATTTCCCCTTGGTGTCAGGGGGTCTAGCTAGGGTAAATGCATGGGGTGATGGGGATAGGGCCTGGGTGGGATTGTGGTTGGTGCAGACTCAATGGGCCGAATGGCCTCCTTCTGCACTGTGGAATTCTATGATTTTATGATACCGTTCCAGGCTCATTAATTCAATTCCAAACACATGCAAATTTAATTTAAATGAATTATTCAGCCTTGTGCCAGAAATGGGCGCGAGGCTGATTGTGCCAGATATCTAGTACCAGTAAGATCGCGAGAAGTGAGAAATCGGGCATGAACCTGATTTCTCCGCTCTCTCGTGATCTTACTGGCTCATCCTGCCCATTGGCCGACAGGGCACAATAGTAAGATCGCCCCCATCAGTTTTCAGTCAGAACCTGACACTTGGGAAAATTCAGCCCCACTATCTTTATACTGTTGCACTGAAGGTAGTTCAGAGGAAATTCACTTGACAGATTCCTGCAATGAGCTGATTGTTTGATGAGGGAAGATAGAACAAGTTGAGCCTATACTCATTGGAGCTTATGAGAATGAGACATGATCTTATTAAAACATATAACATTCTGAAGTTTCTTAACAGGGTAAAGGCTGAGAGCATGATTCCTCTCCTGGGTGATCTAGAATGAGGGAAGATAGCTCACCACTCTACCTGTCCACGAATGTATGGATAGGAGTGACCATCGCACAGTCCTATCTCACATGAGAATACCCTCCATCATGTATGGAAGTACCACCATGCTAAATGGGATAGATTTCAACAGATCTAGCAACTCGAGACTTGGCACCTGCAAGACACTGTGGACCATCAGCAGCAGCAGAATTGTACTCGACCTCAACCTGTAACCTCACGGCCAAGCATATCCCCCATTACCACTTACTTAGCAATAACCTGTCAGTTTGTGTTCTGGCAGGGCCACCCAACTCCTGACTTCATTACAACCTTTGTTCAAATATGGCCAAAAGAACTGAACTCCAGAGGTGAGGTGAGAGTGACTGCCTTTGACATCAAGACAAGATGTGAATGAGTGTAGCATCAAGAAGCCTGAGTAAAACTGGAGTCAATGAGTATCATGGGGATGTTCCCTGCTCTTTGCAGTAATACTTGGCACAAAGGAAGATGGTTTGTCCCTGTTGGAGGTCAGTCATCTCAGCTCTAGGATGTCATTACAAGAGTTCTTCAGGGTGGTGTTCTAGGGCCAACCATCCTCAGCTGCTTCATCAATTACTTTTACTCCAACATAAGGTCAGAAATTCGGACCTTCGTTGATGATGGCACAATGTTCAGCACCTCGGATACTGAAACAGTCCATGTCCAAATGCAACAAGACCTGGACAATATTCAAGCTTGGACTGACAAGTGGCAAGTAACATTCATGCCACAGAAGTGCCAGACAACGACCATCTCCAAAATGAGGGAATCTAACCATTGTCCCTTGATGTTCAATGGCATTATTATCACTGACTCCTCCATGATCAACATCTTGGGGTTACCATTAACCAGAAACTGAACTGGACTAGCTGTATATAAATACTGTGGTTACAAAAGCAGGTCAAAACTTGGGAATCCTATGATGAGTAATTCAACTCCTGACTTTCTAAAGCCTTCCCGCAATTTACAAGGCACAAGTCAGATGTGTGATAGAATACTGTCTGCTTGCCTGGATGAGTGAAACTCCAATAACACTAACAGCTTGACAGCATCCAGGACAAAGCCTCCTGCTTGGTTAGCATCCGTTCCACAAGCATGCGCTCCCTCCACCACCAATGCACAGTAGAAACTGTGTGTACCATCTGCACTGCAGAAACACATCAAGGCTCCTTAGACCACACACTCGAAACCCTTGACTGCTATCATCTACAAGGAAAAGGGCAGCTGATACACACGAACACCATCACCTGAAAGTTACCCCCAAGTCACTCACCATCCTGACTCAGAAATATATCGCCATTGTTTCACTGTTGCTGGGTCAAAATCCTGGAACTCCCTCCCTAACAACACTGTAGGTGTATCTACACCATATGGTATGCAGCAGATCAGGAAGGCAGCTCACCATAGCCTTCTCAAGGGTAATTAGGGATTTTCTTTTTATTCATTCGAGGGACACGGATGTCGCTGCCTGGCCAGCACTTATTGCCCATCCCTAGTTGCCTTGAGAAGGTGATGGTGAGCTGTCTTCTTGAATCGCTGCAGTCCATGTTCTGTGGGTTGACCCACGATGCCGTTAGGGAGGGAATTCCAGGATTTTGATCCAGTGACTGAGAAGGAACAGTAACATATTTCCAAGTCAGGATGGCGAGTGTCATGGAGGGGAACTTGCAGGCAGTGATGTTCCCAAGTATCTGCTGCTCTTATCCTTCTACATGGAAGTGGTCGTGGGTTTGGAAGGTGCTGTCCAAGGATCTTTTGTGAATTGCTGCAGTGCACCTTGTAGATAGTACACACTGCTGCTACTGAGCGTCGGTGGTGGAGGGATTGAATGTTTGTAGATGTGGTCCCAATCAAGCGGGCTGCTTTGTCCTGGATGGTGTCAAGCTTCTTGAGTGTTGTTGGAGCTACAACCATCCAGGCAAGTGGGGAGTATTCCATCACACTCCTGACTTGTGTCTTGTAGATGGTGGATAGGCTCTGGGGAGTCAGGAGGTGGGTTACTCGTCGCAGTATTCCTAGCCTCTGACCTGCTCTTGTAGTCACTGTGTTTATGTGGTGAGTCCAGTGAGTTTCTGGTCAATGGTAACCCTAAGGATGTTGACAGTAAGAGATTCAGTGATGGTTACACCATTGAATGTTAAGGGGAGGTGGTTACCATGTCTCTCATTGGTGATGGTCATTGCCTGGCATTTGTGTGGCGTGAATGTTATTTGCCACTTGTCAGCCCAAGCCTGGATATTGTCCAGATTTTGTTGCATTTGAACATGGACTGCTTCAGTATCTGAGGAGTTGTGAACGGTGCTGAACATTGTGCAATCATCGGCGAACATCCCCACTTCTGACCTTATGATGGAGGGAAGGTCATTGATGAAGCAGCTGAAGATTGTTGGGCCTAAGACACTACCCTGAGGGACTCCTGCTGAGATGACTGACCCCCCACAACCATCTTCCTATGTACCAGGTATGACTCCAACCAGTGGAGAGTTTGTCCCCTGATACCCATTGATTCCAATTTCGCTCGGGCTCCTTGATGCCACGCTCGGTCGAATGCAGCCTTGATGTCAAGGGCTGTCACTCTCACCTCACCTCTGGAATTCAGCTCTTTAATTAAGGGTTATGGTGAGCGGGTGGGTAAGTGGAGCTGAGTCCACAAAAAGATCAGCCATGATCTTATTGAATGGTGGAGCAGGCTCGAGGGGCCAGATGGTCTACTCCTGCTCCTAGTTCTTATGTTCCTTGATATCACGTGGAGTGAATCGAATTGGCTGAAGACTCTCATCTGAGATACTGGGGACTGCTGGAGGAGGCCGAGATGGATCATCCACTCGACACTTCTGTCTGAAGATTGCTCTGAATACTTCAGCCTTATCTTTTACACTGGTGTGCTGGGCTCCTCCATCATTTAGGATGGGGATATTTGTGCAGCCGCCTCCTCCAGTGAGTTGTTTAATTGTTCACCACCATTCTTGACTGGATGTGGAAGGCCTGCAGGGCTTAGATCTGATCCGTTTGTTGTGGGATCGCTTAGCTCTGTCTATCACTTGCTGTCTTTGCCATTTGGCATGCAAGTAATCCTGTTTGGTAGCTTCAGCAGGTTGACACCTCATTTTAGGTATGCTTGGTGCTGCTCCTGGTATGCTTGGTGCTGCTCCTAGCATGCCCATCTGCACTCTCCATTGAATCAGAGTTGATCCCCTGGTTTGATGGTAATGGTTGAGTGGGGGATATGCCGGGCCATGAGGTTGCAGATTGTGCTTGAGTACAATTCCGCTGCTGTTGATGGCCCACAGCGCCTCATGGATGCCCAGTCTTGAGTTGCTAGATCGGTTCGAAGTCTGTCCCATTTAGCACGGTGATAGTGTCACACAACCAGATGGAGGTTGTTCTCAATGTGAAGGCGGGACTTCGTTTCCATAAGTACTGTGCGGTGGTCACCCTTATCAATACTGTCATGGACAGATGCATCTGCAGCCGGCAGGTTGGTAAGGATGAGGTCAAGTATGTTATTTTCTCTTGTTGATTCCTTCACCACCTGCTGCAGATCCAGTCTAGCAGTTATATCCCGTAGGACCTGACCAGCTCAATCAGATGGGCAATGAATGCTGGCATCTCCACTGACACCACATTCCAAGAGGTGAATAAATAACAATTGTTACATCACCAAACATGTACACTCTAGTGTGCATCAATGCATGCATCTTCTAATGGCAGTTAATGCTTCAGTCAATGTTTTACTTCCTGGAGGGAAATAATTTGATATCATATGATTTTTGTTTAGATAAGGGGACACTATCCTTCTGGTAGTGAGAGATCAGTGTCGGCATGGCATCATGACCTTTGAGCTTAGACTATAAAAATAAGTTACAAGTGATATTCACTGCCCCAGTAACATTAAACTTCTCTAAAACCTCAATTCCCACACCTCATCAAAAAGATGAAGCAAAGTTGGGATCTTTGTGGATTAGAAACTTCTGGAATATTGAATTTACAATGGGTTTTGTTTTTCTGTTTCTTTTCGTAGTGGTTTGGAAACTTGGCTACAATGAAATGGTGGAACGATCTCTGGCTTAATGAAGGGTTTGCATCATACTTTGAACATCTTAATATTGCCTCTTTAGACGCTTCACAAGAATTGGTAAGAAAATCTATCAATTCCAAAACAATAATATTAGTAAATGTTTTGCGAATAGACCCTGAGAAAAGTTGCTTGAAGCAGTTGTGCTATTGATAACTTGGGGAATTAACACAATATTACAATGGCATTGAATAACTAAATTCCAAGTCATTTTTTTCCAACAGAAAGAGCAAACTTGCAATTATAAGCACCTTTCAAGGCCTCAGGATATCCTAAGATGTCTAACAGTCAATAGCTTACTTTTAAAAAGAGCTTACTGAATTGTTGGCAAATGTAGCAGCCAAATTGTTTTCCACAAGATCCCACAAAGGGCAAAAAGAAATATACTATTTTTGGTAGTTGAGATATAAATGTTGTAGAAAAATAAATAAATGATCTCATTTGTTTCATGATGTTGATTATGGAGTCAATATTGGTCAGGATATGAGAGAAAGTGCTCCTGTTCTTCCTTGATATAGTGCCATGGAATCGTCTAGGTTTCCTGTGAAGCCAAACAAAACCTCAGTTTAACCTCTGACAGCGCAGCTCTCCCTTGGGACTGCACTGAAGCATCAGCTAGCACCACAAAGGCTGAAGTGGGGTTTTAGAATCCACTACCTTATGACTCAGAGCCAGAGCCACTGAGCTACATCTGGCATTGAGTAGGAGATCCAAAAATGCAGGAATTGTGGCTGAGAACTTAAGGATAATGAACATTATTCCAGTATTCAAAAAAGTAAGACTGGAGATCATTTGGTAGAGAAAATGTTTGCAATGGAGGGTTAATTGGTAGGTCGGATAGAGATGATGAGATACTGTATGGAAAATGATGATTCTTCAGTTCTGGCACATAGAAATACTTTGCAAAGTTTAAGGTAAGGATGGATATTCTGGAGTTGGAAATCATGTGAAGTTTACCCGGGCGTTTCCTCATTGTGTGAAATATATTCCGGGGTTTAGCAGCAAAGTTATAAAGGCCGATATTTGGATGATAAGCATTCTCTGGAAGTTTCCAGTCGAAGTGAAGCTGTTATCAACAAACTATGATGTGGAGATGCCGGCGTTGGACTGAGGTAAACACAGTAAGAAGTTTAACAACACCAGGTTAAAGTCCAACAGGTTTATTTGGTAGCAAAAGCCACACAAGCTTTCGAAGCTCTAAGCCTGAAGAAGGGGCTTAGAGCTTCAAAAGCTTGTGTGGCTTTTGCTACCAAATAAACCTGTTGGACTTTAACCTGGTGTTGTTAAACTTCTTACTGTGTCAACAAACTAGGCAGGCACAAAAATTGGTAGGTCGGATAGAGCGGCACGGTAGCACAGTGGTTAGCACTGGTGCTTCACAGCTCCAGGGTCCCGGGTTCGATTCCCGGCTCGGGTCACTGTCTGTGTGGAGTTTGCACATTCTCCTCGTGTTTGCGTGGGTTTCCTCCGGGTGCTCCGGTTTCCTCCCACAGTCCAAAGATGTGCAGGTTAGGTTGATTGGCCAGGTTAAAATTGCCCCTGAGATGCGTAGGTTAGAGGGATTAGCGGGTAAATATGTGGGGGGTAGGGCCTGGGTGGGATTGTGGTCGGTGCAGACTCGATGGGCCGAATGGCCTCCTTCTGCACTGTAGGGTTTCTATGATTTCTATGAAAAATGCATTATGGTTTGCTTAGAGGTAGTAACAAGTTAACTCTGTTGTAGAGATTGTTAGCTGGATCATATTTTGAATATTGCATGCAATTTTGGACACCCTGGGGTGAGATTCTCTGGCTTTCCCTCCGCGTTTTTCTCGGCAGCAGGAGGCGGCGCGCCATTCACTGGTGGTGGGATCCTCTGGCAGGAAACTGCGGCAGTGGGTGTGCCGCAGGTGGGACCAGAGAATCCCGCTGGCGTGAATAGCTGGAGAATTCCAGCCCATATCTGAAAGGGTTATTAAATATTGGAGAAGTTAGAGGCATGAGAGATAGAAATGCTTCTGGAGTTGGAACTCTAACCTATAAAAATAGTCACAAATTAGAACCAGATCTGAGCTTCATGTAACCAGGATTAATTACATTAATGTATCCCATAAACTGGGGAGTTATTTAGTCAGCTGCATGAAAACAGCTGGTTTAAAAAAAATAAGAATTAGTGTTCTATTTTAGCCTCTCATTAAAGAGCACATTTCAAAAATGAAACCTTTAATTTAATTGGTTAGGCACTGTGCTACATACTTCAAAGTCAATATTATATTACTAGAAATCGATTTTCAATGCAAATATAGAATCATAGAATCCTACAGTGCAGAAGGAGGCCATTTGGCCCATCGAGACAATCCCACCCAGGCCCTATCCCCATAACCCCATGCATTTAATCTAACTAGCCCCCCTGACACTCGGGTGCAATTTAGCATGGCCAATCTACCTAACCCGCACATCTTTGGACCGTGGGAAGAAACCACGGAGCACCCGGAAGAAACCTACGCAGACACGGGGAGAATGTACAAACTCCACACAGACAGTGACCCAGGTCAGGAATTGAACCCGGGCCCCTGGCGCTGTGAGGCAGCAGTGCTAACCATTGTGCCACCGTGCCGCCCCATGGTAGTTTTCAGTTACCTGCCTATGATTTTTTTAGTATTGAAAGATAACATATAATGAAGAAAATAATGAAAATCAAATTGTTTGTAAGTTAATATTTAATTTCTTTATATGAACAATAAATAAAATAGATATTTAATGTTAATAAGAAAATATGGCAGTGAATTTTACCAACAGTAGGGAGGTAGAATGGATCACACTCATCCACCCCCCCTGCCCTGCTGCTGACCTAAGGCACCACACCAAGGTGAAGTCCGGCTGCCCCACAGTGTTAATACATTGGGGGCAACCTTAATTAGTGCAGAGTGAGATTTCCAGTTCTCAGTCCCACCTTAAGAGGGGTGCTGACCAACAGGATTGGCCAGCCGCTCTCTTGGCTCAGTAGTACCTGAGGAGTGTATTATTCACTGATAGGACTACAAACAGACCTGTGGAAGAACTGAATATGTTTCCCAGACATCAGGTAAGTCCAGGGATTTTGCCTGGGCATGCCTGGGAGATGTAAGCAAGCAGGGGGAGGGGGAAGGGTTGGAGAGTCAGAAGGGAGGGACAAAAGCCACCTTGGGAAGGGTGCCCCTGAAAGCCAGAAGGAACCCTGCAAATAAGGTATCCTCTGTCCTGCCCACCAGCGCTCTGTGCAATGAAAGCTGCTAGGCTGTTTACGAAGAACCCGTATTTCCATGCAGACCAAAACATTGCAGTCGATGTGCTAGGAGGCCCTTAAGTGGCAATTAATTAACCAATAACACCCACGTTCATGGTTTGACCACTTCTGGGGAAAACACCCAGTTATTTACACAGCTTTTTAGGTTTTAGACCATTTTTAGCCAAATTATTCAAGGTCTCCAAGAGTTCTCGCCTTACTTTGTCCAAAACAGCCAAATTGACTCTTCCTGGGCAATATTTCCTTCCTCTCTTCACAGGAACTCTGAGCTTTCCTCTTTCTGTTGCTGTCTATTTTTTTTGTACCTCTATGCTGATCCAGCTCTCCGGCCTGCAGCTCTCCTTTGTGTCCAGTCACATGGATCCTTCCTGCCGTAGTGCTACCAGGCTAAAGGTCATCAGGTCACATGGGCTAGAACTTTTATACAATCGAGAACATTAAAGTTGATCCCTTTGCAACTGATTTCTTAAAAGTCCATTTCAAGCTTTCTTAAAAACAATTACAAATTCTACATTCATTTTAAAGAAGTTGCAACCTTCCATGGTTACTGAGATTGTTGTAGAAAAAGATAATTAAATGCTACTTTATTACGAGTCCGTTATAATTGGTGAGGTTTTTTTTTCATTTCTCCTCAATTAAAATTTGAGTTCCTAGGAAGTACATGTTCCAAAACTGCAACTTCATTAGCAAGTGTGACAGTTCTGTGCCTTTAAGAAATGTATTTTTTAATCATGTTCTCCGTAGTTTGTAAATATGCCTTTTGTTTTTGTTGTTGGCATGGAACTGCCTGATTAGATGTCCTTTTATTGCTGTTTAAATAGGGTTTTATTTATTTTTAATCTGCGCCTAAAACAATGTCCTGTGTTTTACGTGTTTACGTCCCTTTTGAGTTGTTAGGGGGAAGATTGATTGACAGGTCAGGTGACAGGAGTTCTTTTACTTTCAGTCTGGTTCCATTTCAGAGACTGTCCTGGTTTTCAAGCTGCAAACAGGTTTTGTCACTCTCCCTAGTGTTTTGAGAAGCTGTTGGACTCCAGAATGAAAAGCAATATTTCTGTGCCTCTTTTGCTGCCTGGTATTGGAAATTCTGCTGGCTGCTGTTTAGTTTGAATGTGTTTGGTGCAGTGTTCTGTCTCTCTTTCTCCCTGGTGTTTTGGGAAGCTGTTCTTACTTCAAGCTTCTCTGTGTGTGTCAGGAAAGCTGCAGAATTCGAGAGCTTCACGTGAGCATCCTTGTTTTCTGTGTTAAACCTGTGGCAGGTGAATATTTATAAGTTTGTTTGGTTGGAATATTGCATTTAATTGTTAAGGTTTGTACAATACCATGATTGATATTTTCCTTGTTTGAAATTGATAAAAGTTATTGCTAATTTTCATTCTGTGTTAACAGTGTTCTTAAATAAACTTTGTTTAATAAAAACTCCCTAGTGAGTCATTTGAATCATACCTGAAGTGAAGCATCTCATGCTTACCCTAGCCAAATTCAAAGTGAAAAACTTATGATCCAGGCAGACTTCAGAGCATACTTTGGAGTTTCTGACCTGGATTATGACACTGGTTCAAAATAATTATGAAAAAAATGACGTTTTCATTATAACAGGAAGGTACAGCACTATAAGATTGATTTTCAGCAGGATGGTATGGAAGTAAAACAAATTCACAGCAAAAGTAGTTATCACTATGTTGATTAACTAAACTAAAAGCTAGAACTAGAATATATCTGTTCAGGAATGAAATTCATGGTTAGATTCGCAATGCCCTGGCCCAAATCCGGGGAAAATACCAATGGTTCATCAAGAAGAAAACAAAATAATAGGCCAGCTATGAACAGCAAGGATATGGGGGATGTAATCTATAATCTGGGATATGGGCTAACTTTGTTTGTGGTCAACAACTAACTATGCAGAACTTTAGATAAGAAAATTAAATGGGTGAGGTAACATTCAGAATGGGGTAAGTTGTACTTGTTTGTGAAAGGAATAGGCTATTGTCTCACTGAAATGTAATGAACTAATATCTGTGTTGATTTATTTCAGAAACTTAAGTACCCACTTGAATTGCAGTTCAGTGTGCTGCACAATGAAATGTACTTTACTTCACATTCATTGTCTATGAAGAAAGAGGATGTTAAAACCTTTGATAAAATCTTGGATATGTTTAGCGACATCACGTACTACAAGGTAAATTTTAGAACAATTGTGAAAGGTGAAATAGGGTTCCAGTTCAGATAAGTCAGCTTGTTCAGTTCAGCTTGTCATTGAAGATTTTGAAGAAGGAATCCAAGTACACACATTTATCATCAGGACATCCTGTTTAAATAATCATTCGTTCGTCATTTGAGAAGAAGATGAACATGTCCGTCTCTGGAGTATTTAGTAGGGTTCAGGTGAATACATATTTGACTGCTAAGGCTAATCTGCACCTGGAACGTTAAGCTGAAAGTAAGACGGGATATGGCAAATGATTGATTTTGTGCAAGTAGTTGACTTAGGATTTCCTTTCCTTGCGTTTCCTCTCTATCGCTTGCTTTCGATGAAGGCCCTATTCTTTTTTTATTTGGTTGTACCAGGTGCAGTGACCCTGGCTGAGCTTTTTACAAGACTTGAAGATGATATTAAGTTAAGTGAAGCCTTCAGCATGTCCTTATTGTGCTTCCTTTGACTACCGTGAGATTGCACCCCAGACTCCAGCTCTTAATTGAAGATTCAATTTGCTATGTGATTGTCAAACATTCTAGTTGTATGACCAGACCAACTCAGAGTGGTAACTGTCTCAATATGGCGTGGATGCTTGGCATCCAGCTCAAGTGAGCACCTCAGTGTCAGGTATTTTGTCCTGCTATCTGATCTCCAGAAAGCTTCCAAAGGCAACTCAAGTGGAGTGGTTGAACTTCTGATATGATGTTGGTGCATAGTCCATATCTTGCATGTGTAGGACAGAGTGGGCAGGACAATTGTTCTGTGAAATTTCCATTTGGTCAGCAGGAATACTCCTCTTCATTCTCAGACTGATGTTTGAAGTCTACCAGAGCCTATACTTGCTTTGGCAATTCTTGCATGCATCTCTTCATCAATCTTGACAGCTCGAGCAGCTGTACTGCTGGGATAAGTCAACTTATCTACTGCTGAGAGTTTCTGCCCATGGACTGAAAGCTTGGGCTGGCGATAGGGATTTTCTTGATTAGGCTGCTACATTACTTCCTTTCAAATATTAATAAAGCAATAAGATATGGGTTACAGATGAGATTGACTGGCTTTCATTTTCTTCAGCAACAGAATAAAACTAATGAACTTTTAAAAGGGAAAAAACAGGGTCTGGAATCACATGCAAACCACACTGGGTGAGAACAGCAGATTTCATTTCCTATAGGATTTTTACAACAATTGATGATGGTTTTGTGGTCCCCATAATTGAGACTATCTTTAAATTCCAGATTTGTTAATTTAATTCAAATTTCATCAGATGCTATGATGTATCTTGTTCGAATGTTTTTCTCTCCAACAATGCTGACCTTTATTCTGCTATTGACACCTACTCTGGACCAATGCTTTGTGTTTTTATTGCTATCATTGCCACTCCCTTTGCCTTGCAATCCATGACAGCTTGTTCATTGAATCTCCCCCATCCTTTTACCTATCGTTGACTTTCTCTTTAGCTCCACCTGCCTCTCCCTTTTTTAACTGGACCATAGAGTCCCTACAGTGCAGAAGGGGCCCATTGAGTCTGCACAGACTCTGACAGAGCATCTTATTCAGGCTATTCTCTGCCCCACCTGTGCCAGAGACCATAGGTCATTCATTGGACTCCTCGGTCACCTGAGAGTTCAGTTTTATTGTGGCAGCAAGTCATCCTCAACTCCAAAAGACTGCCGAAGAACAAAAATAAGCAAAGTCACATTACCCAAGTTTCTGGTCTTTAGAAAGCTTCAAGTTCTAGGTATCCAGATTACCAATAAGCTGTCTTGGTCCCTCCACACCAACGCTATAGTTAAGAAAGCCCAGCAACGCCTCTACTTCCTTAGAAGGCGAATTAAATTTGATATGTCAGCTACGACTCTCACTAACTTTTACGGATGCACCATAGAAAGCCTTCTTTCTGGATTGGTATGGCTCCTGCTCTGCCCAAGATTGCAAGAAACTACAAAAGGCCGTGAACGAAGCCCAGTCCCTCAAGCAAACCAGTGTCCCATCCATTGACTCTGTCTACACTTCCTGCTGCCTTGGAAAATCAGCCAGCATAATCAAGGATCCCATGCACCCAGACATTCTTCCACCTTCTTCCATCGGGAAAAAAATACAAAAGTCTCAGTCAATCGACTTAACAACTTGTTTCCTGCTGCCATCAGACTTTTGAACGGACCTACCTTATATTAAGTTGATCCTGCAAACACCACAGCAGGACTCCAGGCTAACCGACAGCATCAATTCTAAGCTTCCTCGAAGCCTCTTTCTCTGGGAGATTCCTGACATCATCATCTGAACAGACCAAGTTTCTGTATACCAATCTCACCTTGCTGTGTCGCATTCAACTTTAAAGGAATGCTTCAGCTAACTGAACCAGCCTGAACTATACCTCCTCCATGATGGAACCCTCTCTAAACTCTAATGTTCTTAACGGCAACAATCACATTAATTGATATCCATTTCTGTGGTTCTTTTTCTTTTAAGTTATTCAGTGATATAAAAGCTCCTATTTATGTCGTCTTACTGTGTGTTTGTGCGTGTGTATGAAGTTGCAACCATTGTCCGGGTTTGAATGTGTGAATAAATTATACCTCTGTTTAACTCAAAGGAGAGTTTGCTGCAAGTCACTTTAAAAATCAACCTCTCAAGCTGAGAGTTTGGGGAAACAGCCACAGCTTGTTTCAAAAATGAAAACGCCTCTGTTTATGGACAGACACTGGGAAAATAAGGTACTTCAGGTTTCTCCTCTATCTGTAACAGGGACCATGGGCTTCTCTCTCTGTTGGAATGAAAAAAGTGGTTATATAGCTTGAGGGGCACCACTCTGCATCAAGCATGGAGCAAGGTGAGCAGGAAGGCCTCCATAAATTTCTACAGCTGGTACAGGGCATGAACCTCCACTGTTATCTTTCTGCACCACACTCTAGCCAGCTAGCCAACTGAGCTAAGCAACCCCGACACTCACTGGGGAAAGAAACACATTCTGGTCAGTTTTGGGCAGCACGGTGGCACAGTGGTTAGCGCCAGGGACCTGGATTCAATTCCCTGCTTGGGTCACTCTGTGTGGAGTTTGCATGTTCTCCCCATGTCTGTGTGGGTTTCCTACGGGTGCTCCGCTTTCCTCCCACAGTCCAAAAGGCGTGCTGGTTAAGTGCATTGGCCTTGCTAAATTTTCCCTCAGTGTAGCCAAATAGACTCCGGAGCGTGGCAACTAGGGGATTGTCACAGTAACTTCATTGCAGTGTTAATGTAAACCTACTTGTGACACTAATAAATAAACTTATTTATACTCTAAGTTCCAAAAAGAGTCATACTGGCCTCTGTTTCACTCTCCACAGATTCTGCCAAACTTCCTGACATTTTTCAGCACTCTCTGTTTTTATACCCTGAGCAACTTGGCAAACAATGCTGAAGTTTCAGGAAACATTTATTTTCCAGCTGAATAAAGCTAAAGGCTATCTTGCATCATGAGCTGGTTTAATAACCTTGAATTACATCATGAAAATTAGACTGAAATCAGAGATCGAAGTTGTATTTACTTTAAAACTCAGTTCTTGGATGATGTTAGCTTGTACTTTGAAGATCCCTTTTTTATGCTTGATCCACTTGGTCTCTTGTATAGAACCTTTACCACTCTGAGATGCATTGTCTGCTTAATCTCCAGCTATTTGCTGCGTAATGCAAAATCCTGGGAACATTTGCCAGGTAAGCCTCCCATCACCATCCATGTGGACCCATGTGCTATCAAGCACTTACCAGTCAATCATGCCCATTATTAAACTGAGGTAAGACAAATTACACAAGGTCAACTCTTCTGGGGCTTTTCAGTAAAACCTGCTGGAGGTGAGGAAAGCAGTCGAAGCCACGATTCAAAGAGTTATTTCTTCATCTGCTCTCTTGAAAGCCGTTGAGCCGGCACATTTCGGGATCCATTTTCTTCACCTTCCAATGTGCCTGTCCTTTTCTTCTTTCCTGGTTTCGTGCCCCATTCTTTTTCCAAAGACTCCTCATCTCATTGGAGTGGAATGTGCGATATATGGCTGGGACAACCTGAATTCCTCAAGTTTTGGCCTGGACAGCTTTGGATCTCTCCAGGCCACAGGATGGGCAGCCTGCACAAATTCCTGGCCCCCATCACCATTTTCATGTTTTACAGAATGTGTAGACAGGTATTTCACGCTTTCTTATTGCGTCATTTTCATCCTGTGCAAATTGTGTGTGCCTACCCTATTGTATTGGTTATTACATCTTTGTTCTTCATTTACAATGGAACTTAATGAAATTGCTGGGCCTCTGACGCAAATCTTTGTCTCGTCACTGGACACAGGTGAGGTCCCAGAGGATTGGAGGATAGCTAATGTGGTCCCGTTATTTAAGAAGGGTAGGAAGGATAACCCGGGTAATTATAGGCCGGTGAGCTTGACGTCCGTGGTAGGGAAGTTGTTGGAGAGGATTCTTAGAGATAGGATGTATGCGCATTTAGAAAGGAATAAACTCATTAACGATAGTCAGCATGGTTTTGTGAGAGGGAGGTCATGCCTCACTAACCTGGTGGAGTTTTTTGAAGAAGTGACTAGAATGGTTGACGAGGGAAGGGCCGTGGATGTCGTCTATATGGACTTTAGTAAAGCGTTTGACAAAGTCCCTCATGGTAGGTTGGTGCTAAAGGTTGGATCTCATGGGATTAAGGGAGAGGTGGCTAGATGGGTGGAGAACTGGCTTGGTCGCAGAAGACAGAGGGTGGTAGTGGAAGGGTCTTTTTCCGGCTGGATGCTTGTGACTAGTGGTGTTCCGCAGGGCTCTGTATTGGGACCTCTGCTGTTTGTGATTTATATAAACGATCTGGAAGAAGGTGTAACTGGGGTGATCAGTATGTTTGCGGACAACACGAAAATGGCTGGACTTGCAGACAGTGCGGAACATTGTCAGAGGCTACAGAAGGATATAGATAGGCTGGAAATTTGGGCAAAGAAATGGCAGATGGAGTTCAATCCAGATAAATGCGAAGTGATGCATTTTGGTAGAACTAACGTAGGGCGGAGCTATATGATAAATGGCAGAACCATAAAGGGTGTAGATACGCAGAGGGACCTGGGTGTGCAAGTCCACAGATCCTTGAAGGTGACGTCACAGGTGGATAAGGTACTGAAGAAGACATATGGCATGCTTGCCTCTCCAGGACGGGGCATAGAGTATAAAAGTTGGGGTCTGATGTTGCAGTTGTATAGAACGCTGGTTCGGCCGCATTTGGAATACTGCGCCCAGTTCTGGTCGCCACACTACCAGAAGGACGTGGAGGCTTTAGAGAGAGTGCAGAGGAGGTTTACCAGGATGTTGCCTGGTATGGAGGGGCTTAGTTACGAGGAGAGATTGGGTAAACTGGGGTTGTTCTCACTGGAAAGACGGAGGATGAGGGGTGACCTAATAGAGGTGTATAAAATTATGAAAGGCATAGATAGGGTGAACGGTGGGAAGCTTTTTCCCAGATCGGTGGTGACGTTCACGAGGGGTCATAGGTTCAAGGTGAGGGGGGGGGAGGTTTAACACGGATATCAGAAGGACGTATTTTACACAGAGGGTGGTGGGGGCCTGGAATGCACTGCCGGGCAAGGTGGTGGAAGCAGACACACTGGGAACGTTTAAGACTTATCGAGATAGCCACATGAACGGAGTGGGAATGGAGGGATACAAAAGAATGGTCTAGTTTGGACCAGGGTGTGGCGTGGGCTTGGAGGGCTGAAGGGCTTGTTCCTGTGCTGTGTTGTCCTTTGTTCTTTGTTCATATTTATCTATTACTGTCTCTCCGTTTTGGCTATATATGCTGAAAGTATAATTTTTATTAGAATGATAAAATCCTGAATAAAATTATCAAAGATATAACTCTAAATAAGATAAAAATTCTATAGGGACATGATAGAACAGGTACAAACTAAATTAGAAAGGAATGTCAGCCTTTACGTTAAGAGGGCTAAGATTGTAAGTTATGCTGCGATTATATAAAGCTCTGGTTAGATCACATTTGGAGCATTGCATTCAGTTCTGTGCAGAGGGTGGTGGGGGCCTGGAATGCACTGCCGGCATATTGATGTTCAGTAAGGCAGTGCAGATTCACCAGAATAATACTGGGATAAAAAGGTTAAATTGGAAGTACTGAGTGCATTGACAAGGTGCGTATTCCTTTGCATATAAAGGATTCAATGTTATCTTATTGAGGCATTAAAGAAGATTAAAGCAGGCAATAGGTTAGATAGAGAGAAACTATCCCCTCTGGTGGGGGAGTCCAGAAAAAGGGGGCAAATGCTTACAATTAACTCATCAGAAATAATGTCAGGACACACTTCTTCACACAAAAGGTAATGGAAATCTGGAATTCTCTTCCCAAAAAGTTGTTGGGGCCAACTCAATTGAAAATTTCAAAACTGAGATTTATAGATTTTGGTTAAGCAAGAGTATTAACGGTTAAAGGAACCAAGATGAGTAAATGTAGTTAAGATACAGATGAGCCATGTTCTAATAAAATTATAACTCGAGGCTGAATGGCCTATGACAGTTATATATTCATATGTCCCTAATACTATAATTCGGTTCATGTATTTTTTGACTTTTAGAAGTTTGCTGGCTTTAATTTCTTGTGATATTGAATTTTCACATTGCAAGTATTAGTAGTCAGGTGTATAATGTGTTGCATTGCTATTCTATTAACACATAAACCATATTCCTCTTTCAACCATAGGGTGCCTCCATTATCCACATGGTCTCCAATTTTATGACAGAGGAGCTGTTTGCAAAAGGGATAAGAGTGAGTTTCAAGAGACCTTTCCTGGTTTGAGTCAGTAAGCTCTCTATTCATAGAAATACTGGACAAAATTTTCTGATTGCTTTTTCAAAAGATCAACTCGGGGAACAGCAGTTGGCGATGCTGCTGGCTTCTCCCGCCAAATTTTTAAGCGCTTCTTGTAAAAAAAACATCAGGAGGTGAGTCCCACAACATCATGAGAAGGGTGTCCCGGACCAAAGTAAAAACTTTAAAATAAAAAACGCGTCACTGCATGGACAGGGAGCACCCTCCAAATCTCTGCCAAAGAAGTCCAAACCCTCTGGGGGCAGGGTTAGGGTACTGCCTAGACAAGACCTTCTTCACACTAGAGACTATACTTACCTGTACGCCCCCTGTAGGCTCTGTTTGCCAGGTCCCCAATTTTCAAAATCTGTCCTGAACTGCGCTGATATGACATCACGCCGTTGGGAGGGGACTTTCCAGTCTGGGGGGTGTTACAGTGAGGAGGCTCGCTAATTGTATTTAAATGTATTATAATGGGGTACTCGTCTTTGCATGGCAGGAATCTCCTTACTTCACTGGTGGGCATGGTAAGAAGTCTCACAACACCAGGTTAAAGTCCAACAGGTTTATTTGAATTAATGAGCTTTTGGAGCACTGCTCCTTCATCAGGTGAGAGATCAGTTCATCAAGACTTACCTGATGAAGGAGTAGTGCTCCGAAAGCTCATGATTCCAAATAAACCTGTTGGACTTTAACCTGGTATTGTGAGACAACTTATAGTGCCCACCCCAGTCCAACGCCGGCATCTCCACATCCTCACTGGTGGGAGCAGGGACAATTGAGCGGGCAAATTTCAGTAGCGTAAATGCTGCTTTGTGACTTCTGCTCAATTCTCCGCCCTCTCTGCTAATTCCGCCCACTAAAAATGGGGTTGGAGAATCCTTCCCAATGATTCGCAACACAATTTGAAATTGTTTCAAGAGTTTTGTTTCTTTTCACAGCAAGAATTTGTCTTTATCTCTTCAAGCAAGCATTTCAATCTTCCTTTTTGTTTTGCAGTCATACCTCAAGACCTTTTCCTATTCAAATGCTGTGACAGACGACATGTGGAATCATTTACAGATCGTGAGTTCAGCAAGTTTGAATGGGCTTCATTTACTATTGTAAAGTTTTTCACACTGTTTACATTCCTTTTGTTTCTTCCTGTTTTATAACTGTGCTACTCCGGACAGTTGACTGTTGTTTACATGATTTTGAAATAGAGTTGTTTTATTGGAAGCTATTTTTATGTCTGACATTCTGAAAACACTATGTGTACGAATGGAATATTTGAGTAGGGTTGCAAATAGCATCATACTTTAAGATCATTACGCTCATTTCTGACCTTCCATGATGGTGACAACATTATGTTCACTATACATTTTCCTGACTAATTGCTTGGGCTTGATCTTTGTTGCTGAGCTGCCACTAATAGAGTCATGTAGGCCAAGGGTTCCCAAACTAGGTTTTCCATGACAGCACCCGAGAGATTCTGCAGGACGCCAGGCAGATCTGTACAGTTTGAGTTTTGTGCTGATATGGATATAGGTTGGAATAAGCAGGAAAGAGTGATCCGTGGGGTAGAGCCAAGCCCTGGGACAGGGGAGAGTGGTCAAGTTCAAGGCCTGGAGCAGAATGGCTGTTTCCTGTTGAGCCTTGGAGAGAGACAGTGCCCAGAATTTTACCGTCTCTCCCGCCCCAGAATTGGGGTGGGCGAGGCTCACAGAACAAAATTCTCTGTTGGTCTCGGATGCGATTTTAAGTGCCTCACCCGAGCGAGGTTGTAAAATCCCACAAAGTATGCGTGTGTGAGGAAGAGAGATGAGAGTGTGTGCATGAGGGAGAGAGTGAGATATGAGTGAGTGTGTATGTGTGTGATGAGTGTGCAGGGGTGAATTTTCCCATTCCGCCTGCCATGGGAATCATGAGAGGCGGACCATGGAAATGTCCGTTGATCTCGGGCGGGATTTTCCAGTTTTGGAGCGAGCATGGCTGGAAAATCCTGCCGTGTGTGTGAGATGAGAGAGAGATAAGTAGAGAGAGAGTGTGTGAGTAAGATGAGAGAGAGACAAGAAGAGAAGGTGTGGGTGTGATGTGCGTGAGAGATGAAAGACAGACAAATAGAGAGTGTGTGTGTGTGCACGTGTTTCTGGAATTTTACCCTCCCGCCCGCCACGGGAATCGGTGCGGCTGAGAGGCGGAGCATGGAAAGGCCCATTGATCTCGCCGGGATTTTATGGTTTCGGGACAAGCGAAGCCGTAAAATGTGTGTGTGCGTGTGTCACTCTTCCCAATTGAACCAAAGGAGCAGTAATACTCCCCTGTTAAAAATGACAAAGGTAAGACCTAAATACATTATAAATATGAAAGGTTTTTTTTATTCATTTGAGGGACATGAGCATCACTGACTGGCCAGCATTTATTGCCCATCCATAGTTGCCCTTGTTCAGAGGGCCGTTGACACTCAACCACATTGCTGTGGCTCTGGAGTCACATGTAGGCCAGGCCAGTAAGGATGGCAGATTTCTTTCCCTGAAGGACATTACTGAACCAGATGGGTTATCTGGACAATCAACAATGGTTTCATGGTCATCAGTAGATTGTTAATTCCAGATTAAGTGGGTGTGTGGGTTCTCATTTAGAAACGACTTCTATAAATTTATTTTTTGTATGATTATACACATTGCACAAAAACAATTATTTTTTTGTAGTTTGGCTGATCAACATAATAAGAATGTTTCTCAGGTGTTCTGTCAGTTCTCTTGAGAAGTGAAAAGGCTTCAGTGACTGGAAAAGTTTGGGAAACCTTGATGTTGGCAATTGTTAGAGATATAGATACAACCCGTTCTTCCCTCATTGTGAGGAAGCGTTCGTCCCATCTTGTCCTATTCACCCCACCTATTCCGAATGACATAACCTTTAACCTGGATCTGTGTTTAGATCTGCCAAGGCATCATGAAGAATGTTCACACATGGCCCAGACAACCCAAGGAAACATTTCACCTACCGAGTTCTGATGAAGTCATGTTATACTCAAATCATCAACTCGGTTTCTCTCTTCACAAATGCTGCCAGACCTGCTGAGCTTTTCTACAATTTTTAATTTGATTTGATTCATTATTGTCACATGTATTGGGATACAGTGAAAAGTATTGTTTTGCTAAACTGACAAAATACCATTCATAGAGTATACATAGGGGAAAAGGAAAGGAGAGAGCGCAGAGTACAGTGTTACAGCCACAGCTAGGGTGTAGAGAAAGACCAGCTTAATATATGGTAGGTCCATTCAAAAGTCTGATGGTAGCAGGGAAGAAGCTGTCCTTGAGTTAGTTGGTATGTGATCTCAGACTTTTGTATCTTTTTCCCGACAGAAGAAGATGGAAGAGAGTATGTCCAGGATGCGTGAGGTCCTTGATTATGCTGGCTGCTTTTCCGAGGCAGTGGGAAATATAGATGGAGTTAATGGATGGGAGGCTGGTTTGTGTGATGGACTGGGCTACGTTTTCAACCCTTTGTAGTTTCTTGCAGTCTTGGGCAGAGCAGGCACCATACCAAGCTGTGATACATCTGGAAAGAATGCTTTCTGTGGTGCATCTGTAAAGATTGGTGAGAGTAGTGGCAGACATGTCAAATTTCCTTGGTCACCTGAGAAAGTAAAGGCATTGGTGGGCTTTCTTAACTATAGCATCGGCATGGAGGGACCAGGACAGGTTGTTGGTGGTTTGGACAGCTAGAAACATGAAGGTCTCGACCATCTCCACTTCACCACCCTTGATGTTTTCTGTTTTTATTTCAAATTTCCAGCATCCACAGTACTGATTGATCACAACAAAAGAAATTGAAGTAGTGAAGTAGGCAAATAGGCTGGAGAAAATAGTTGTTCGGAGGGAGGATGTACTGGCAGTTTTGAATAAACTGAAGGTCGTTAAGTCCCCTGGGCCTGATGAAATATATCCTAGGATTCTTTGGGAGGCAAGGGATGAGATTGCAGAGTCTTTGGCTTTGATCTTTGGGTCCTCACTGTCCACGGGGATGGTGCCAGAGGACTGGAGAGTGGCAAATGTTGTTCCTCTGTTTAAGAAAGGGAATAGAAATGACCCTGGTAATTATAGACCGGTTAGTCTTACTTCGGTGGTTGGTAAATTGATGGAAAAGGTCCTTAGGGATTGGATTTACGACCATTTAGAAAGATGCGGATTAATCCGGGATAGTCAGCACGGATTCGTGAAGGGCAAATCGTGCCCCACAAATTTGATTGAATTTTTTGAGGAGGTAACTAAGTGTGTTGATGAAGGTAGGGCAGTTGATGTCATATACATGGATTTTAGTAAGGCGTTTGATAAGGTCCTCCATGGTCGGCTTATGATGAAAGTAAGGAGGTGTGGGATAGAGAGGAAAGTTGGCCGATTGGATAGGTAACTGGCTATCTGATCGAAGACAGAGGGTGGTGGTGGATGGAAAATTTTTGGATTGGAGGCAGGTTGCTAGCGGAGTGCCACAGGGATCAGTGCTTGGTCCTCTGCTCTTTGTGATTTTTATTAATGACTTAGAGGAGGGGGCTGAAGGGTGGATCAGTAAAGATTGGTGGAGTAGTGGATGAGGTGGAGGGCTGTTGTAGGCTGCAAAGAGACATAGATAGGATGCAAAGCTGGGCTGAAAAATGGCAAATGGAGTTTAACCCTGATAAATGTGAGGTGATTCATTTTGGTAGGACTAATTTAAATGTGGATTACAGGGTCAAAGGTAGGGTTCTGAAGACTGTGGAGGAACAGAGAGATCTTGGGGTCCATATCCACAGATCTCTAAAGGTTGCCACTCAAGTGGATAGAGCTGTGAAGAAGGCCTATAGTGTGTTAGCTTTTATTAACGGGGTTGGAGTTTAAGAGCCGTGGGGTTATGCTGCAACTGTACAGGACCTTGGTGAGACCACATTTGGAATATTGTGTGCAGTTCTGGTCACCTCACTATAAGAAGGATGTGGAAGTGCTGGAAAGAGTGCAGAGGAGATTTACCAGGATGCTGCCTGGTTTGAAGGGTAGGTCTTATGAGGAAAGGTTGAGGGAGCTAGGGCTGTTCTCTCTGGAGCGGAGGAGGCTGAGGGGAGACTTAGTGGAGGTTTATAAAATGATGAATGGGATAGATAGAGTGAACGTTCAACGACTATTTCCTCGGGTGGATGGAGCTATTACAAGGGGGCATAACTATAGGGTTCATGGTGAGAGATATAGGAAGGGTATCAGAGGTAGGTTCTTTACGCAGAGAGTGGTTGGGGTGTGGAATGGACTGCCTGCAGTGATAGTGGAGTCAGACACTTTAGGAACATTTAAGCGGTTATTGGATAGGCACATGGAGCACACCAGGATGATGGGGAGTGGGATAGCTTGATCTTGGTTTCAGATAAAGCTCGGCACAACATCGTGGGCCGAAGGGCCTGTTCTGTGCTGTACTGTTCTATGTTCTAGTGACCTAAGTGGCACATAACCTGTTCATAATTTCCTATTTCTGATTGGGAATGGAAGCTCATTAGTTCAAGTCATTGATTACTTTTCCCTGGTGGATTGCGAGTGTGACTAATTAATATCACTCTCGTGTCATGACCCAAGTGATGCCATTTGCTCATATACTGTACACTACTAAAAATACATTGGAATAACATAGGTGGTGATTTGTCCCACTAAAAGCAGTTTACCTCTACCCATAGTGGTGCACTACTGAATAGTGTTAATGTCACATTTGAAGTTGTAATAATTTCACTATCAATAGCATCATGAGTAGCATAAAGAGAATAAAGTTCAGTCCATGAACAATGCTCACTGTAAGTTGCAGGATGCCTGATTGCATTGCAGTCAGGAGAGTTCCATGTAGGGAGGGCTCAGATAAATAATGATGCCTTTAAGATGCACACATGCATGGCCTCATAGCAGTCTAAAGAGACCATACAGAATGACAAACCAGCCACACACAACAAACAGAAGTTAGACAAAATATTGTCCATGAATATTAAATTGAGCTTGACAAATGATAATTTGACACATTTGTCAAGATATTTTGTTCAAAACCTATGAAGGGAAAATAATTTTAAAGAGCTCTATCCTCCCTTGAAATGGATAGGAAAATGTACCTTGCTTCACCTTCAAGGCACTCATGAAATGATGAAGCATTTGCGATATAATTGCATCACTTATTTTAATTTGTCTGAAACGCAACCAATTTGTTATTGTATAGTATCTAAACTTCTAAAATATTTGAGTTTAGGCCAGTCAATCTCCTAATATAGTGTAGTAATTTGCCTGATACTTCTTTATTAAGAATTATTTAGATAGATCTTCTTCAAAATTTTTCCGGCGATCCACTTTTACCAAAAGGCCAGCCTCGGGACCCAAGCCACATTCATTTACTACTTGTATCTGACCCTCTCTTTCGCATAACGAAATGATCCACGTCTGCAATCGGCTTACTAGGAAGGGAAAGAAAATTGGCACCAAGTGAATTGGCACCAAGTGCATGTACTTACAGGACATTTGACGCAAGTGCATGTACAGGGCACACTGATCTACTTATTCTTGCCTTATGTGGTCATACACTAAACTGCAATGAGAATTTACCCAGAGAGAGAAAACAAAAAGAAAAGGCCAGGCGATCTTTGGCGGCTCAGTTTTCATCATCCTGTCACCCACCTACGGGTTGCGACCCCCACTTCGAAAAACGCTAATTCAGATTACTAACAATGAAGCCATCATCTACATTTTAGAATCTCAAATGGGAAGCCATTATACAGTAAGTATAGAACAAACATGTCAAACCTGAAACCCTAAATTCCATAACGAATAGACACATTTTTCAAGTTACTTATAAGAACAGTACTAAAGATGTGGTCATACAAAAATCTTGTTGCTTTAATCAAAACCTTTTGGAACATTTGGATATATTTGAGATTCAAAATTCTCAAGTCAGCAAATACGTAAACTTTTAAAACAAACTTCTTTCATTTTTTTCCATTTCCTTCAACCTCATTGAAGAATCTGAGCAGACTTCAGCTTTTTTAAATTAGTTTAGCCTCATGGTTTTCATAATAGTTACATTTCATTCTTGTGACAGAATGGAAATCATACTTTTTATTTAAATTGATGCAATGCACATTTAATACTTGAGGATTGATTATTCATAGTTTAGATAAGTAATTTAAAGTTCGCCAGAGTTTATTTTATTCTATAGTCAGTATTGTTTGTGAGGAGCAGTTGTTTTTACAGATGCCTTTTACACTGAGTGGTGTTTGAAGATATTGATTGAGTTTATTGAGTGCCACTCAACAATTGATTACTAGAAAATATAAGTCAGTATGTACAGTAGAAGCATAATTAATGAATTACTAATTGATGACTTCTGCTTCACTAGGCTCTAGATAGTCAGGATGCTATTAAACTGCCAACATCAATAAAATCCATCATGGACCCATGGACAATGCAGGAAGGAGTGCCTGTTATAAGAGTTAATACATTGAAAGGCATCATAACACAGCAATACTTTGGAGAATCAGTGGAAAACAGAGTTTCAAAGTATGTATAATAATCCATTTTTGAATATGTTGTCAGTCATTCTTTCTCACCAGTGATATGTAAGTAACTTGAACTACCAATCTGAAAGCAAAATTATTTCCATCCCGAAATATGTGCTGTATACTATTGTAGTATTTATTTCAATACTTTTGCAACCTTTTTACGAGACTACAGCCTGATTATTATTCTAAAACATTATTGGATATGGTACTTTTCTTGTTAGGCTGAGAATCCATCTTTAAAATGTGCTTTAATTTCTGTCATCTTCTGAAGCTTCTATTCTTGACATAATCCAAGGTCTAAAAGATTAATTTAAAAATGTAATATTAAGTCTTGGTCTCCTGGAAGGGCCAAATGCCTACTCCTGTTGCTAAGTTCAATGTTCCCATGCTCAGTCATTCTGAGAACAGCTAGCAGGTGAGCTGACTTTGGGTGAATCCTCCATTTAATTTTATCATCATCTAATAATACCACAACCGAAGTTGGAAATTCAATGTGTGAAGGGAAATCACATTGCGAACCCATCTGAGCGCTTCCACACATTTTGTCACTGTGATATCACAGTTCAAATTTCATTCCAGGAACACATTTAGGTCGTGTTGACCTAGCTAAAGGATTGAGAACAAGGCAAACTGGCCTGGGAAGGATCCCATTTCAAACCACTTGAGATCATTAGGTGGTAGTTCAACAAAGCTATGGCACTTATATGACTCTAGAGAACTGGAGATAAAGTAAAATTTTATTTATGCCCAAATAATTTTTCACAAAACACATGTACCTTTTAGATCTAACTCCAATGCAACAAATAATATTGGTGCAGTATGAGAATAGTCTGCAGAAGAAAAACAAAATCAAGGAAGAATAAAAATATCACCAGGATCCTCGCTCCCGTCATTACCCAAAAATGATCAACCATTATCCCTGTCGATAAATGAATCTTCTCTGCATATCAAAATTGCAATATTATATCTATGTATGTCTTACTGAAAATAATATGTCTGCACACACTTCCAACTTGTATATGATTGTTTTATTTTGGTCTCCTTTTTTCTGCCAACTTCTTGTCGTCATAAAATCCTCTGTCCACATTTAGAATGAGTATTTCATATGCAAAACTACAATTAAACTATTGAGCCTTTCGGTAGTTGTGGAGCAGAATCTTAAATGTTCTTTCACCTTTCTCATTTGTTTCTCACTGCTGCCACTCATCAATCCTGACAATCTGGATCATTTATTTCAATGAAGTTTGCCTACAAATAATTGCTTTTTTGTTTAAGCCAACTTGACCGATAGCTTGTTCAAGTCTTTGTTATTCACTGGCATTTGTTCAACACCTTTACAAGACCGCCAATTTACAACTATAAGCCAGTCACACTCATTCATGACTCCAGACAATACAGTATTTGTGGCCAGGATTTAATTCTTTTGGTTCTTAGAAGACTGACAAAGATGTTGTTAATTTATGGAACAGCTATAATCTGCAGGGAACTGACAGGAGCACAATTATATCACATATGGGGACCAGAGAGATGAATCAGGAATATTAAAGCCATATACAACATAGGAGATGATACCAGGTTTGGGAAACAAGTGATATAAAACAAGAAATAACTTGCATTGATACAGTTCTCTTCATGAGTTCAGGATATTGGTACTAAGACTATTTTCACTGCAGCAGAGAAGACTAGGTTAGATTTAATATAATTTAAAAATAATGAGGGATTTATATGGGCTGAATGGGGATATAATTTCTTCCATTTGGGAATTATTGATAGGAGTTTTCAATTCAAAATTGTCTGAACGATGGGAAATGTTTAGGAGAAAGATGAATGGAGAAAGAAATCCAAAGAGAAAGGTTGAGGCATTGAAACAGTATAGCAATGAGGGTAAAGACAAATAGAGTGGGACAGGAAGGGACAAAGAGTTTAACCAAAATGTTTGCCAGCAAATAAGATAATGTAGGGAGTAGAGGTACAAAATAAAATGAAGGTTGCTTATCTGAATGCATGAAGCATCTACAGTAAGATAGTTTAATTTGTGGCACCAACAGTGGTAAATGAATTAGATCCAATCACAATTACAGAAAGATGGTTGCAAAGTGATCAAGGTTGAGAAATAAATATTCCAGGGTACACTGTACTTTGGAAAGATAGGCACAATGGCAAAAGATGAGCACATTAGTGAGAAAGATCTGGCCTCTGAAGGTCATGAAATAGAATCAGTATGGGTGGAAATTTAGAACAGCAAAAGGGGGAGGAGCAGTTATTCTGTTGGGCAGAGAATTATTGGAATCTATAATAAATTAAATGTTGTAATTGTAGGGGATTTTAGCCTTTATATAGACTGGGGCAATCAAATTGGCAAGAATTGCCTAGAGCAGGGTTTCACGAACGTTTACAGCCACAGAACTCTTTTAGCCTCCCAAGAGTACTGACAGAACACCTGGAAAACATTCTTACTATGTTGAAGAGTCAAACCATAAGACATTATTATTATTGTTTAACACATGCATACATATATAAGTTTTCTTATTCAACAAATACTAATTCCCCCTCTGTCCCTGGCTGTTATCACCTCTGCTCGCCCTGGCCCATCTGAGCCCCCTTGACCAAGCCTCCCTTGCCTCTGTGGCTCCATGTCCTCTTGGTCCCTTGGCTCAGCCCCTCTCAACCACCCTGGCCCTGACATCTCTCCATCCCAGCCCCTCTTGGTGACCCCAGGCCAGCACCTCTTGGCCCCTTTTCAGCCCCTCCCAGTCGTGGTCCCACTCAGTGCCTGGTCCTGGCCTTCTCAACCTCCTTGCCCTTCCTAGACCCCTAGTCCCTCTTGGAACCCACAGCCCTAACCATTTTTGACCACTTTGGCCCTGGCCTTTCCCACCTCATGAATGCGATGCTTCTTGCTCTGCTGTCCGGTCACCTTCGTTCTTGGCCTTGCCTTCGAATTTAAAATGACGATGTTGTGGGCTGCGTGGTATCAGGGCTAGGATCTAAGTATCCAAGGATATGTGTCCTATCAGAAGGACAGGCAGATGGGCAAAGGCGGCGGGGTTGCATTGTTAGTAAGGAATGAAGTTAAATCGATAGCAAGAAGTGATGTAGGATCAAAAGGCATGGAATCTCTGTGGGTAGAGTTGAGGAATCACAAAGGTAAAAAGATCCTGATGGGAGTTATGTACAGGCCTCCCTAGCAGTAGTCAGGATGTGGGGCAGAAAAAAAATCAGGAGATAGAAAAGACATATAAAAAAGGCAATATTACAATAATCATGGGGGGCTTCAATATGCAGGTGGACTGGGAAAATCAGGTAGGTAGTGGATCCCAAGAAAAGGAATTTGTGGAATGTTTCAGAGATTTTCTTTGGAGCGCTTGTGACAGAGCCTACTAGGGAACAGGCAATTCTGGATTTGGTGATGTGTAATGAGGCAGACTTGATTAGGGAACCTTAAAGGAACCCTCAGGGAGCAGTGACCACAGTATAATAGAATTTACCCTGCAGTTTGAGAGGGAGAAGCTGGAGTCGGATGTAATGGTATTACAATTAAATAAAGGTGACTACAAAGACATGAGGGAGGAGCTGGCTAGAGTTGATTGGAAAGGGAGCCTAGCAGGGAAGACAGTGGAACAGCAATGGCAGGAGTATTTGGGGGTTATTCAGGAGGCACAACAGAAATTCATTCCAAGGAGGAGGAAACATGCTCGGGGGAGGACGAGGCATCCATGGCTGACGAGGGAAGTCAAGGACAGCATAAAAGCAAAAGAAAAGCATACAAAGTGGCAAGGATTAGTGGGAAGCCAGAGGATTGGGAAGCCTTTAAAAACAAGCAGAGGACAACTAAAAAAGCAACAAGGGAGGAGAGGATGAAATATGAATATAAGCTAGCTAGTAATATAAAAGAAGATAGGAAGAGTTTTCAATATATAAAAGGTAAGAGAGAGGCAAAAATAGCCATTGGACCACTCGAACATGAGGCTGGAGAAGTAATAATAGGAAACAAAGCAATGGCAGAGGAACTGAATAGATACTTTGCATCAGTCTTCATGGTGGAAGACACCAGTGGGATGCCAGAGCTCCATGAAGTCAGGGGACACAGTTGAGTGTAGTGGCCATCACTAAGGAGAAGGTTCTGGGGAAACTGAAAGGTCTGAAGGTGGATAAATGACTTGGACCGGATGGACCAAACTCCAAGGTTCTAAAAGAGATAGCTGAGGAAATTGTGGAAGCATTAGTGGTGATCTTTCAGGAATCACTGGAGGCAGGGAGGGTACCAGAGGACTGGAAAGTAGCGAATGCAACACCGCTGTTTAAGAAAGGAGGGAGGCAGCAGACAGGAAATTATAGGCCAGTTAGCCTGACTTTGGTCATTGGCAAGATTTTGGCAAGAGTCCTTTATTAACTATGAGATCGCAGAGTACTTGGAAGTGCATGATAAAGTAGGACTGAATCAGCATGGCTTTGTCAAGGGGATGTCATGTCTGACAGATCTGTTAGAGTTTTTTGAGGAGGTAACAAGGAAGTTAGATAAAGGAGGGTCAGTGAACATGATTTATTTAGATTTCCAGAAGGCCTTTGACAAGGTGCCACTTAGGAGACTCTTAAATAAGTTAAGTGCCCATGATGTTAAGGGTAAGATTCTGGCATGGATAGAGGATTGGTTGACTGGCAGAAGGCAGAGAGTGGGGATAAAGGGGTCTTTCTCAGGATGGCAACCGGTGATTAGTGGTGTGCCTCAGGGGTCGGTGCTGGGATCACAACTTTTCACAATATACATTAACGATTTGGAGGAAGGAACTGAAGGCACTGTTGCTAAGTTTGCAGATGATACAAAGATATGTAGAGGGACAGGTAGTATTGAGGAAGCAGGGGGGCTGCAGAAGGACTTGGACAGGTTAGGAGAGTGGGCAAAGAAATGGCAGATGGAATACAATGTGGAAAAGTGTGAGGCTATGCACTTTGGAAGGAGGAATGGAGGCATAGACTATTTTCTAAATGGGAAAATGCTTAGGAAATCAGAAACACAAAGGGACTTGGGAGTCATTGTTCAAGATTCTCTTAAGGTTAACATGCAGGTTCAGTCAGCAAATAGGAAGGCAAATGCAATGTTAGCATTCATGTCAAGAGGGCTAGAATAAAAGAGCAGGGATGTACTTCTGAGGCTGTATAAGGCTCTGGACAAACCTCATTTTGTGGTATTGTGAGCAGTTTTGGACCACATATTTAAGCAAGGATGTGCTGGCCTTGGAAAGGGTCCAGAGGAGGTTCACAAGAATGATCCCTGGAATGAATAGCTTGTCGTATGAGGAACAGTTGAGGACTCTGGGTCTGTACTCGTTGGTGTTTAGAAGGATGAGGGGGGATCTTATTGAAACTTACAGGCTATTGCAAGGCCTGGATAGAGTGGACGTGGAGT
Organism: Mustelus asterias; assembly: GCF_964213995.1. Taxonomy (NCBI): domain Eukaryota; kingdom Metazoa; phylum Chordata; class Chondrichthyes; order Carcharhiniformes; family Triakidae; genus Mustelus; species Mustelus asterias. The sequence goes on along the minus strand of NC_135806.1, from coordinate 82,614,825 downwards.
GGATGTTTCCACTAGTAGGAAAAACTAGAACCAGAGGGCACAACCTCAGGCTAAAGGGACGTTCCTTTAAAACCGAGATAAGGAGGAATTTCTTCAGCCAGAGAGTGGTGAATCTGTGGAACTCTTTGCCGCAGAAGACTGTGGAGGCCAGGTCTTTGAGTGTCTTTAAGAAAGAGATAGATAGGCTCTTGATTGTTAAGAGGATCAGGGGTTATAGGGAAAAGGCAGGAGAATGGGGATGAGAAAAATATCAGCCATGATTGAATGGCGGAGCGGCCTAATTCTGCTCCTATGTCTTATGGTGCCAGGGTCCTGGGTTCAATTCTGGCCTTGGGTAACTGTGTGGAACTTGCATGTTCTCCCCATGTCTACGTGGGTTTCCTCAGGGTGCTCCAGTTTCCTCCCACAGTTCAAAGGTGCACAGGTTAGGTGGATTGGCTGTGGTAAATGCACAGGGTTATGGGGATAAGGCAGTGGAGAACCTGGGTAGAATACTCTTTTGGAGAGTCGGTGCAGACTTGATAGGCTGAGTGGCTGCTTGATGTAATGTAGGGTCTATGGTTTGAACAAACACAGAAAGGTCCCAGAATGTCTGTCCATACTTCATTTTTGTAAAAGGTTTTTAAACTCAAAGATTTGAAAACAGGAATGTACCTTTAGATCAGTTGTCCTTAAAATCTATATCTTAATTATGCGATCATGACAATGATAAAACCTCTTTGACTAATCTACACTTTTTTTAAAGAATTTGGATAAGAGATGTCAGTGGCATTACTACACACATTTAATAATTTGTTAAAAATAATATAACCCCAGAGTATTGGCAGATGGCCAATGTCATTCCTGTGTTTCAAAAGCGGGATGAAACATGCCCAGGGAATTATAGATCAGTCATCTTAACATTGGTGACAGGGAAATGAATGGAATCTTTATTAAAGGAGAGAATAAAAGAACATCTAGACGCAAAATATATAATGAATAGTCAGCATGGATTTCAGAAGAGAAAATCTTGTTTGACAACATTATAGGAGATGACAGAGAGTGTAAGGAATAGAAATGCAGCGGATGTGATCATTTGTATTTTTAAAAGGCCTTCAATAACTTGTCCCACAGAGAATCTCATCATCACCCCATGACATTCAATGGCATTACCATCACTGAATGTCCCACAATAAATATCCTGAGGGTTATCATTGACCAGAAGTTGAACTGGGCGAGCCCTATAAATACTATAACTATAGAGGCTGGGAATTCTGCAGTGAGTAACTCGCGTCCTGACTCCCCAAAGATTGCTCATCATCCACAAGGCATATATCAGGAATGTACTGGAATATTCCCCATCTAGCTCCAACAACACAAGAGGCTCAACACCATCCAAATCAGTTCACTTGATTGACACTGCCTCCACCCATCTTAAACATTCAGTCCATCACCGATGCACAGTGACAGCTGTGTGTACCATCCACAAGATGTACTGCAACAACTTGCCAAGCTTCCTCCTGTAGTACCTTCCATCCCAATGACCTCTATCCCCTAGAAAGACAAAGACAGCAAAGTTAAGGAAGCACCACCACTTGCAAATTCCCCCCTAGCCACACACTGCGCTGTCATTTAACTATATCACTGTTCCTTTAATGTCACTGAGTCAAAATCCTGGAACTCTCATCCTAACAGCACTACACCAGTTTGACTGTAGGAGTTCAAGAATGTGACTCATCATCACTTTCTCAAGGGTAATGAGGATGGCTAGCCAGCGATGTCCCCATTCAACAAAATAATTTTTAAAAGACACTCAAATATCCAAAGGATTTAATCAGTAATATTTGCCCTCTCCCTCGCCTCCTCACGTCATCGTTTTGGACTCTGCCACCCCTATTTTGGCCTACCACTGCAAACCCACATCAATAAGAAGTTTAACAACACCAGGTTAAAGTCCAACAGGTTTATTTGGTAGCAAAAGCCACACAAATTTTGCTACCAAATAAACCTGTTGGACTTTAACCTGGTGTTGTTAAACTTCTTACTGTGTTTACCCCAGTCCAACGCCGGAATCTCCACATCATAACCCACATCAAGCCAGGAGCAAATGTAACTTTCCGGCATAATGTTGCTCTGATAATGTGCTTCACTCCCAAATTCCCCCTAACCTACCTTCCCACATCCCCACATAGCTGGCTATGTTCAAGCTGCTGAATGGGAATTCTGGCCTCCTTTAGACTTTCTCCAATGTCTACTGCTTTTCCATGTCACCATGAAGTAGGCTTCCAACCTGGCGTATGTTACAGCAAGTCTTCAAGTTATTGGAAGGTGTGATAAGGTATAGGATCTACAAATATTTGAATAGACAGGGACTTATTAGGGAGAGTCAACATGGCTTTGTGCGTGGTAGGTCATGTTTGACCAATCTATTAGAGTTTTTCGAGGAGGTTACCAGGAAAGTGGTTGAAGGGAAGGCGGTGGATGTTGTCTACCTGGATTTCAGCAAGGTCTTTGACAAGGTCCCTCATGGGAGGTTAGTTAGGAAGGTTCAGTCGCTAGGTATACATGGGGAGGTAGTAAACTGGATTAGACACTGGCTCAATGGAAGAAGCCAGAGAGTGGTTGTGGAGAATTGCTTCTCTGAGTGGAGGCCTGTGACTAGTGGTGTGCCGCAGGGATCGGTGTTGGGTCCATTGTTGTTTGTCATCTATATCAATGATCTGGATGATAATGTGGTAAATTGGATCAGCAAGTTTGCTGATGATACAAAGATTGGAGGTGTAGTGGACAGTGAGGAAGGTTTTCAAAGCTTACAGAGGGATTTGGACCAACTAGAAAAATGGGCTGAAAAATGGCAAATGGAATTTAACGCAGACAAGTGTGAGATATTGCACATTGGAAGGACAAACCAAAGTAGAACGTACAGGGTAAATGGTAGGACTCTGAAGAGTGCAGTTGAACAGAGGGATCTGGGAATACAGGTACAGAATTCCCTAAAAGTGACGTCACAGGTGGATAGGGTCGTAAAGAGTGCCTTTGGTACATTGGCCTTTATAAATCGGAGTATCGAGTATAAATGTTGGAGTGTTATCGTAAGGCATTGGTGAGGCCAAATTTGGAGTATTGTGTACAGTTTTGGTCACCTAGTTACAGGAAGGATGTAAATAAGATTGAAAGAGTGCAGAGAAGATTCACAAGGATGTTGCCGGGACTTGAGAAGCTGAGTTACAGAGAGAGATTGAATAGGTTGGGACTTTATTCCCTGGAGCGTAGAAGATTGAGGGGAGATTTGATAGAGGTGTATAAGATTTTGATGGGTATAGATAGAGTGAATGCAAGTGGGCTTTTTCCACTGAGGCTAGGGGAGAAAAAAACCAGAGGGCATGGGTTAAGGGTGAAAGGAGAAAAGTTTAAAGGGAATATTAGGGGGGGCTTCTTCACGCAGAGAGTGGTGGGAGTGTGGAATGAGCTGCCGGATAAAGTGGTAAATGCGGGGTCACTTTTAACATTTTAAGAAAAACTTGGACGGGTTCATGGATGAGAGGGGTGTGGAGGGATATGGTCCAAGTGCAGGTCAGTGGGACTAGGCAAAAAATGGTTCGGCACAGACAAGAAGGGCCAAAAGGCCTGTTTCTGAACTGTAATTTTCTATGGTTCTAACAACTCATAACTATCTGCATATTTACAGTAGAAGTACAGGTATTGAGCTGACCCCATTCTAGGTTTTAACCCGACTGTCCATCTCCAGACTGACCCCGGCCCTAGGTCAGGTGTCTTCTTACATGGCTCTGTAGGCGTTACTGTACTCATCCCACTTTAACCTTCATGTCCTGGACCCTTTTGTTACAGTATTCGCTGTTGTGTAGGTAAGAGGTAATGTGATTGAAATATGTAAGATCCTGAGTGGTCTGGATAGGGTTGATATAGACAGAATGTTTCCTCTTGTGGGAGAATCTAGAATGAAAGATCACGATTTAAAAATAAGGGGTCATCCATTTAAGACCGAGATGAGGAGAATTATTTTGTCTGAGGGTCATAAGGTTTTGGAACCCTTTTCCTCGAAAGGCGGTGGAAGCAGAGTCTTTGATTGCTTTAAGGCAGAAATAGATAGATTCTTGATCAGCAAGGAGGTCAAAGGTTATTGGGGGTCACTAGGAACGTGAGGTTGAGGTTGTAATCAGATCAACCGTGATCCTATCAAATGGCGAAGTAGGCTCGAGGGGTCGAGTGACCTACTCCTGCTCCTAATTAATTTGTCCATAAATATAAGACCTTAAAATTAATTCTCTGGTTGAAAGATTTCCCATGACCTCTGAACCCCACTTCAATTGAGGACTATGGATGATCTTGTCATAATGCATTCAAGGCCAGAGGAGGTGGACTGATTAAGTTTTAAAGAACAAAGAACAATACAGCACAGGAACAGGCCCTTCGGCCCTCCAAGCCCGTGCCACTCCCTGGTCCAAACTAGACCATTCTTTTGTATCCCTCCATTCCCACTCCGTTCATATGGCTATCTAGATAAGTCTTAAACGTTCCCAGTGTGTCCGCCTCCACCACCTTGCCTGGCAGCGCATTCCAGGCCCCCACCACCCTCTGTGTAAAATATGTCCTTCTGATATCTGTGTTAAACCTCCCCCCCTTCACCTTGAACCTATGACCCCTCGTGAACATCACCACCGACCTGGGGAAAAGCTTCCCACCGTTCACCCTATCTATGCCTTTCATAATTTTATACACCTCTATTAAGTCTCCCCTCATCCTCCGTCTTTCCAGGGAGAACAACCCCAGTTTACCCAATCTCTCCTCATAACTAAGCCCCTCCATACCAGGCAACATCCTGGTAAACCTCCTCTGTACTCTCTCCAAAGCCTCCACGTCCTTCTGGTAGTGTGGCGACCAGAACTGGGCGCTGTATTCCAAATGCGGCCGAACCAACATTCCATACATCTGCAAAATCAGACCCCAACTTTTATACTCTATGCCCCGTCCTATAAAGGCAAGCATGCCATATGCCTTCTTCACCACCTTCTCCACCTGTGACATCACCTTCAAGGATCTGTGGACTTGCACACTGCGTATTTACACCCTTTATGGTTCTGCCATTTATCGTATAGCTCCTCCCTACAAAATGCATCACTTCGCATTTATCAGGATTGAACTCCATCTGCCATTTCTTTGTCCAAATTTCCAGCCTATCTGTATCCTTCTGTAGCTTCTGACAATGCTCCTCACTATCTGCCAGTCCTGCCAATTTTGTGTCATCCGCAAACTTACTGATCACCTCAGTTACACCTTCTTCCAGATCGTTTATATAAATTACAAACAGCAGAGGTCCCAATACAGAGCCCTGCGGAACACCACTAGTCACAGGCATCCAGCCAGAAAAAGACCCTTCCACTACCACCCTCTGTCTTCTGTGAACAAGCCAGTTCTCCACCCATCTAGCCACCTCCCCCTTTTATCCCATGAGATCCAACCTTTTTCACCAGCCTACCATGAGGGACTTTGTCAAACGCTTTACTAAAGTCCATATAGACGACATCCACGGCCCTTCCCTCGTCAACCATTCTGGTCACTTCTTCATAAAACTCCACCAGGTTAGTGAGGCATGACCTCCCTCTCACAAAACCATGTTGACTATCGTTAATGAGTTTATTCCTTTCTAAATGCGCTTACATCCTATCTCTAAGAATCTTCTCCAACAAGTTCCCCACCACGGACATCAAGCTCAACATAATTACCCGGGTTATACTTCCTACCCTTCTTAAATAACGGGACCACATTGGCTATCCTCCAATCCTCTGGGACCTCACCTGCGTCCAGTGACGAGACAAAGATTTGCGTCAGAGGCCCAGCGATTTCATCTCTCATCTCCTTGAGCAGCCTTGGATAGATTCCATCAGGCCCTGGGGATTTGTCAGTCTTTATATTCTCTAACAAACCTAACACTTCCTCCCTTGTAATGGAGATTTTCTCCAACGGTTCAACACTCCCCTCCGAGACACTCCCAGTCAACACATCCCTCTCCTTTGTGAATACCGACGCAAAGTATTCATTTAGGATCTCCCCTACTTCTTTGGGCTCCAAGCATAATTCCCCACTTTTGTCCCTGAGAGGTCCGATTTTTTTCCCTGACAATCCTTTTGTTCCTAACGTATGAATAAAATGCCTTGGGATTCTCCTTAATCCTGTCTGCCAAGGACATTTCGTGACCCTTTTTTGCCCTTCTAATTCCCCGTTTGAGTTCTTTCCTACTTTCTTTGTACTCCTCCAGAGCTCCCTCCGTTTTTAGCTGCATGGACCTAACATACGCCTCTCTTTTCTTTTTGACCAGTCCCTCAATTTCCCTGGTTATCCACAGTTCTCGGATCTTACCCTTCCTATCCTTCTTTTTTACAGGCACATGCCTGTCCTGCAGCCCTAACAACTGTTCCTTAAAAGACTCCCACATGCCAAATGTGGATTTACCCTCAAACAGCCTCTCCCAATCAAGAGCTGCCAATTTCTGCCTAATCCCACTAAAGTTAGCCTTCCCCCAATCCAACACCTTACCCTTGGGACACCACCCATCCTTTTCCATTACTATCCTAAAGCTAACAGAATTGTGGTCACTATTTGCTACATGTTCCCCTACCGAAACTTTGAAGACCTGACCGGGCTCATTCCCCAGTACGAGGTCCAGTATAGCCCCCTCTCTAGTCGGGCTATCTACATATTGTTCCAAAGAACCCTCCTGTACGCATTTTCCAAATTCCTCCCCATTCAGAGTCCCAACTCTCAGCGATTTCCAGTCTATACCAGGGAAATTGAAGTCTCCCATGACAACAACCCTATTTTTCCTGCACCTATCCAGTATCTCCTGACATATCCGTTATTCCACTTGCCTTGGGCTGTTGGGGGGCCTGTAGTATACCCCCAACATAGTGACTGCGCCCTTTCTGTTTCTAAGCTCCACCCAGAGTGACTCATTACACAACCCCTCTGAATTGTCCTCCCTCTGCACCGCTGTAATATGCTCTCCAACTAATACTGCTACTCCCCCACCTCTTTTGGCCCCTCCTCTGTCTCGCCTAAAACACTTGTACCCCGGAATATTCAGCTGCCAGTCCTGTCCCTCTTTCAACCAAGTCTCTGTCACCACAGCCACATCCAAATTCCTCGTGAGCATTAAGGCCCTAAGTTCGTCTGACTTACCTGCTACGCTCCTTGCATTGAAGTATAAGCACTCCAGAACTCCAGGCCCAGTGAGGTCATCCTCCCCCAGAGTGCTCCTCTTCTTTGCCAGCCTTGTCCCAGCCCCAAGCTCGTCCCCAGCCTCTACACTTGTCGACCTAATATTTTGATCCCCACCCCCCTGCCATACTAGTTTAAACCCCCCCGAACTGCGCTAGCAAAACTCCCAGCCAGGATATTCGTGCCCTTCCAACTTAGTTGTGATCCGTCTTCTTGTACAGGTGCCATCCTCTCCTGAAAACTTCCCATTGATCTAGGAAAATGAAGCCCTCCCTCCTGGACCAGTCCTTTAGCCAAGCATTCGATTGTACTAACTCCCTATTCTTAGCCTCACTGGCACGAGGCATTGGGAGCAGCCCAGAGATGGCCACCCTGGAGGCCCTACTTTTTAGTCTATTTCCCAACTCCCTGAATTGCTCTCGTAGGATCCCCCTGCTCTTCCTATCTACGTCATTTGCACCAATGTGTACAATGACATCCGTTTCTTTATCTTCCCCTTTTAAGATGCCTCCTATCCGCTCGGTGACATCCATTACCCCAGCACCAGGTAGGCAGACTACCATCCTGGAGTCCCGTTCGCACCCACAGAATCGCCTGTCCGTGCCTCTAACTGACGCATCCCCCACCACTATTGCTCTCCTAACCCCTCTCTTTCCTTTCCGGGCCACAGAGCCTGACTCTGTGCCAGTGACCTGGTCACTGTGGCTTACCCCTGGAGAGTCATCCTCCTCCACACTATCCAAAACAATATACTTGTTTTGGAGTGGGACAACCACAGGTGACCCCTCCACTAATTGCTCACTCCCCTCCCCTCTCACACCTGTCGCCGAGCCCTTCCTATTATGAGAGACAGCCACTGGAGTACTCTCTGGTACATTACCCTTCTGACCTTTACTCCTCCTAACTGTGACCCACGTGTCTTCATCCCGATGCCCCGGTGTAACTAGTTCCCTATATCTCATGTCAATTATTCTCTCATTCTCCCTGACTAGACCAAGGTCAGCAATCTGCAGCTCCAGTTCCGTGACGCGGTCCCTCAGGAGCTGCAGTTCCACGCACCTGGCGCAAATGTGGTCCTCCGGGAGGCTAGGTGTTTCCAGGAACTCCCACATCCCACACCGGAAGCACCGAACTGGCCTATCACTCATAGTTACCCTTATCTTATATAGGTTTGGATAAAAATAACTTGCCTTGCCTCGCCCTTTCTGCCTAAGCCCTGTGAGCCAAAGCCCTGACGGCTTTCACTCAGCTTCCCACTCACTCTGCTTCCCGTTCCCGACGCTGCCCGCTGTATACTACAGCCTACCTTTTATACTTCGCGCGCTTAAAAAACCCTTCCCAGACTCCTTAGCAGCCCACTTCCGGTTTTCACTTTAAACTTAAGAAAAATACTACTACAAAAGTAAAGGCCAAAAAAAACACACACACTAACTGACTAATTAAATAAATAAATACTTCAATCAATCTCTCACCAGAACTCCTGCCTCCAATCACTCCCTCTCTGCTTGCTCCAGTGGAACAATGAGGTATATTTTACACGATTGCAAATATTCATTGGAAACCAACAATGAGCATTCAGGAATTTAATCTCTACCATTCCATTATTTCCTTTCTAGTTTCATGTGGTTTATTCCTATCTCCTGGATGAAGAATGGAACGATGCAGCCTCTTTTATGGATTGAGAAGAAACAAAGTAAGTAATATATAATATGTTATGGTCTCTTTACATTACCTTAAAGTAAGGAAATATTACCAATCAAAAAAAATGCCAATTTGGAAAATGCAACATAATTACATTTAATGAAACAAACTGTGGATAATTTTCTGTATTGTATTCCCATTAGTGAACTTACTTGCAAAAGTTAGGCACACATTACATTTAATTTTCCAACCACTAAATTGCCAATTTGGGACAGGACAAAGATTTCCCCCACCTTCTGGGAAAATGAAGTGAGAAAGTTAACATTTTAGTTGAAGATTGCAGTAATATTTGTTAATTTTCTATTACTACTTGCAAGTTAATGGAAATACCTTCAAGAAAGCACATCAGTTTGTGACAGAATTGCATGGTGTTAGATCACTTCTTACTGCAACTCTCAGAATGTATCATTGGGGCTGTCAGCTTTATGCACCACATTGGAGACTGATGTTGCAGTGCACACTGTCGTAGAGTTTTACAGCACAAAAGGAGGCCTTTTGGCTCATCATGTACGCAGCAGCCATCAAACACCAATCTATTCTACAGTGTGGACAAGCATTGCATGGTGTGAATACTGCTGCATGTTGTGAATGCAATTTCCTGTTGTTGTTGTTAAACTATCAAGTGGTATTCATTCCTTTATAGCTATGGCAAGGAGTCAGAGCAGAAAGCGATACATAGAAATCATAGAATCATAGAAACCCTACAGTATAGAAAGAGGCCATTCGGCCCATCGAGTCTGCACCGACCACAATCCCACCCAGGCCCTACCCCCATATCGCTACATATTTATCCACTAATCCCTCTAACCTACACATCTCAGGAAACTAAGGGCAATTTTAGCATGGCCAATCAACCTAACCCACACATCTTTGGACTGTGGGAGGAAACCGGAGCACCCGGAGAAAACCCACGCAGACACGAGGAGAATGTGCAAACTCCACACAGACAGTGACCCAAGCCGGGAATCGAACCCAGGTCCCTGGAGCTGTGAAGCAACAGTGCTAACCACTGTGCTACCGTGCCGCCCTTTAACAGATACAGATTGGAAATGATTCTCACATACACTGGGTGGAAGGTTGGGTCCTCCCCTGTGGTTAGTTAGGTGGTGGGGAGCATTTCATCAGGAAAGAGGGGACCCCCACTACCGTCCCGCCTCCACTCCAATTAAATCACTGGTGGAAAAGCCATTGACAGCCTTCCTGACTACTCCTGCTGCCAATTGATGTCCTTTATTGGGCAATTAATGCCTATCACCTCCAACTGCAAAATGCTGACTGTACTGAAATGGTGGTAATTAACATATATACAAGTACACACTACTCGTTCTTTGTAGTAAGCAGAAACTATTGTCCTATTGATTTTTATTCTTGGCGCTTGTACACAGAAACATACTCTGAGCTAAAACGTACCACAGATGAAGAATGGATCCTCCTAAATATCAATGTTTCCTGCCTCTGTCGAATTATCTATGATGAATCAAATTGGCACCAGTTAATTCTACAACTAAACAAAGACCCGTCAGTAAGTTATAATCTTCCTACACTTAATAACTTTATTCATCTTCAATACACTAGGCACAAAGAAGGATTGTCAATCAGTTTATATTGTCTTACAATGGAATGTTGTTAATAATCACTGAAAATTAATATGACTTTCTAAACACTTTATTTCGCAGTTCATCACAATTAGCACCAAAAATCTGTGCCAGAGAGTCCAGATCATTGTCCATAACTTCACCCATAATGGTGGCCATTATCTCGATGCCAACAACATCACTGAAGCGTGGGCCCGCTCACCACGAAACTGCCACTAAATATATTATTAAAAATATAGAGTGAGGTCTTAGCCTCAGCACTCCTCAGACCTTTCAAACTGACAGGCGGGAGGGATCCTGATGCAGAAGTACTGCCCTCATTCCTGACAGACCCACTTTTAGCTGGCAAGGGGAAGGGAGTGGGCACAACACACATAGGAGGGAAACCAGATTTCACAGGGCCATTTGACCCTATTGCTGAATTCAAAAAGATCCCATTTTGGTGCTCCGAGTGTTTCGATCCACAACGAAAGGGTCACAAATTAATGGAGATGATGTAAACTCTTGAAGGGCAGATGGAATCTGTTTAAGTGTCACGATCTGAAGAGTTTTTTAAAAATTGCCCACTTTTCAAACTTGAGAAAAAGAGGCTGAAACTGAATGAGAGTTAAAGAAAAAGTCTCAGCTGGATTGCTTTGATTGACAGGCCAATAGGTAGAGGTGAGAAAAAAACACTACTCTCTGTTCCAACAATTCCATTAGAGGCCGTTGTTGACATTTTCCAAGGCCTGTTATTATTCCTGTTGGAGGTTGTGTTCAGTCAACTTTGCAGAGCAGAATTGTCCATTCTGCTCTGCAAAATTAGCATGAACACGGTGCTGGAGAAAAGCCCAAATTATAAAAATTCTTTGTAATAAACTCTTACATTGCTTTAATGACTGTTCTTTAATTCTGAGAGCTCATCTTCCGTAGGTTATTCCCCCTGCTAACAGAGCACAGATAATCAGCGACGCATTTGACCTAGAATGGTGAGTAATGTGTCAAAACAGAAGCATAAAAAAATTCTTCTTAGCTTTTTCTGTAGGTGTGAATGGAGCCTCAAAGCTTTGTTTATCATTAGAGATTTTGTCCCAATTATAAATGAAGCATAATCAAGTCAATTTCAGAAAAATTATCTATCCTATCTATTGGGATTAGCATATGAAAGGCTTAGCGTAATTAGGAACACCGGGAAAAAAGGTGTGTGAAGCCGACACCCCCAAGGGTGACTTCATCTGCCATATTTCAGTGTCATTGAAAAGCCAAGTTAAGGGGTGGGTCCCACGACATCATGGCCCGTCCCACAACAACTTAGTTTGTAAAGTAATAAAAATAGAAACCCCCCCTATGGAACCACCCGCCCGCCCCCACCATGGAGTACACATCCACTCAAAACCATCCCCCCACACACAATGCTCCCTGGCACTGCCCCTGGCATTGTCCAGGCAGTCCAGGAACTTCCAGGAGGGCAGAATCCTGCCTGGGCATGGCCCTCTCCCACCTAAGGGATGTACTCACCCACATACCTCCAGTGAGTCCTACTTGCCCGGTGTACACTATGGAAGACCTATCATGATTCACATTGTCCAATCATATCGGCACGCCAATGTAACTTGGGGAGGGGGGGAGGCAATATGGGGGGGAAGGGTGGGAGACTATTAAGCATGAAGGTCTGATAATGATATTTAAATGGGAGTCCCAATGTTCAACATCAGGATTCCAGTTCCATCATTGATTGGGGTAATAACAATCAAAATGGGAAATTCTGCCGGCATACCAAGTTTTGGGACTCCTGCGGGATTTCCCATCCCTGCGGCTGAACCCATACCCAAAAATGGGAGGGGAAAATTCCCCCCCCCCCGCCCCCCCAAAAAACACAGGTTCTTGACAAATACTTGCGAGGTTTTCTTTTATTTCCAACATCTCCTGAATCTTATGGATTGTTGTTTTTGGCCATGAATGGAAGGAACATCAATATATTGATAAATGTATTGTTCTAACCTATTTAAAGTACTTTCCTCATAAGTTTGAATTTTCAACCTTCATCAAAATAATTTTGCAGTTCCTGTGACTGAGTGAATCGCTTTTCATTTTGTGGAGTCATAAACAGACTGGGATTGTCCATCAATGGAATCTGAACACTTTGGTCCCAATATTAAGTTAGAACACAGTCAGTCATGCAAGGGGCCTGTGTGAGCAACAAGTTTGCATTTTGAAGCCCAAAGCTCCCAGGCTGCATTTTAATATGCAGGCCCCAGCTCTCACCTGATTCCAGCAGAATCCAATGTCTGGCTTACAGGTGGTTGCAGAGTTTTTGTGCCAGGAGGCTACTGTTGGTTATCATGGAATAGTCCCTAAATAAATGATGATGAGCAGGAGGAGGCTCAACAAACTTAAAGTTGATCTTCTTTACCCAGAACCTTTGGGTTCATTACACGTTTTCAATCAAAATTACTATTTTTTTGCTATCTAACAGGACTGGATATATTGACATCAAAGTTGCTCTGAGTGCAACCACTTACCTTGCCAAGGAACAGCACAGCCAAGTATGGCTCATAGCCCTGGTTTACTTAGAGAAGCTTCGATCAGTATTAAGGGCCACCTATACATATGGACTTTATAAGGTATTAATATATTCCTATATTGCATGTTTAATGTTGTTTTGAAACAATGTGACTGCAGTAGTAATTTAAAAACCTTTTCCACATAATTTATTCCTTTAATTTCATTAGGGGTGATTTTAACTTTTGCATTTAATGGAAATGAAAACTAGGAAGGAGTTTAAAGGATAGCTGAGCCATCACTTGTATTTTATACTGTTACCAAAGTTTCACACCACTGCATTGGGTCTAAAGAATTATTCAACGTAGGAGTGTGTAGTGATCCTAAGAAAAGAATGATCAAGACTGTGATTTGGAATGTCTTGTTGTACGGGACTGAAACATGCACCTTCAGAAAAGCAGATATCCAAAGAGGAGAAAGTTATGAAATGGGGTTCTGGAGAAGGATGGAACAAATCTGTTGGAAAGAACACAGGAATAATGAAGAAATTCTCAGGATGGTGGAGGAGGAAAGGTTGGTAATGAATATCATCAAGGTGAACTGACCATATTTTAAGACGTTGGAACTTTCTGAAGGAGCTGATTGTTCTAATTTTCCTTCAATGTGAAGAGAGGAAGAGGATGATGACACAAGACAATGTGCAGTTGAAAATGGGAGGCTTCCATGAGCAACTGAAGAGGACAGTGTAAGATTCAAGGAATGGAGAAATGAGAAGAGAATCTGTCCTTACAAAGACCACCACAACTACCGGGTCTAAATTCACTGTCAAATTAGGCAAAGAACAAAAAGCTAGTGTGTAAAATTAAAGCGCATGGGATTGGGGGTAATGTTCTGACACGGATAAATAACTGGTTGACAGACAGGAAACCAAGAGTAGGAAAAAATGGGTCACTTTCCGGATGGCAGACAATAACTACTGGGTACCGCAGGGATCAGTGCTAGGACCCAAGCTATTCCGAATATATATTAATGATTCAGATGAGGGAACTAAACATAGTGGGTGGTATTTTTTGGCCTCACTCATCCCGAAGCCATAAAATCCCACCCGAGGTCAACGAACCTTCTCACTGTCCACCCGTCGCCTGCTCCAATTCCCTGTTATCGATCTGAAAATTGGGCACAAATTTTACATTCCACGTTTCCCCCCCCCCCCCCCCCCCCCAACATCCCCCCCAACATCCCCTCCCCCCACTGGGAGCAGGCTGGGAGGTGGGGGGGTGGGGGGGGGCATGAAATCAGGTGGCATGGCAGGGGTGCTATGCTCATCATTTACCTACTACCGCTGGGATTTTACCAGAGGTGGGTTAGATATTGAGTGACCTGCCTGCCAGTGGGGTGAGTGTAGCCCTTATGGTGCTAACATCATGGCCTTAAAAGCCACCTCCTACCACTGTATTTTACCAGTGGCAGGAGTTGTCCATGCAATATGGCAAGGATGCAAGGTAAACACTGGCAGCCTTGATGTGGACCTGGGGTGAGGTTCTCTTGTTTGTGCACAGTCTCCCCCTCTACCACCACCCCACTGGGGCAAGGCAGCACCCGTCTGTCCACCCAGCTTGGCCTCCCACTTGCTGCACCCCTCCCTCACCAGAGACTACCCAACTTGCCCTGGCAAAGCCTTCCCATTTATCTAGTTATTCATTGTCCATTGCTGTTCCTTGTTGTGACTAACTTCTGACACAGCAGTCGCTAACACTCCTAGCTGGCCTCCTAGGATTGTGGAGTTGCCGGCTATTTGATTGGAGGCAAGACATTTCCCCCCTAATGAGGGTCAAAGTCATGACCCTAAGGAGTTAACAGCCTGTTAACATAAAATACTGTTTGGCTTCCTTGGCAAGCAAATGGTAGATTCGCCATTGAATTCTCAACTGGTGGAAGGGACCATTACCTCTGCATAAAATTCCAACAACTTTTAAATGTTTCCCTCTCTGCACCTGCTGCCTGAGTATTTCCAGCATTTTCTGTTTTGTATTTTTGCAGCTGCTGTGTTTTGCTTTTTTGCGTGTCCGTGTTTCGCCTATTTACATGAAACTGATGTTTTGTTAACCAGATTGCATGAGCTTCAGTGTCTTAAAAGCATCAGATTCTACTGAAGAAAATTCTGAATAATTTGTACTACCGATACTCTCATTTTATAATCTAATTAACTTATTTGTTATTTCCAGAAATACATCTTCAGCCGATTTGTTCCATTTTATCGTTATCAGATGAAATTGATGAATGAAGATTTCAATAATATTCATAATAGCACCATGTATGTATTACAATTTTCTGCTCATTGATTTTGAGCTAACTAATTTAGCATTTTCTTATTTTGTGCTAGATATACAATTTATTTTCCACCCAATCTACTACTTGTACTCTTTCCCAACTCTGTTAAAATGGCACCAAGGAGGTTCCTATCCTGGTGTCTTAGCATCTAATTGCACCTTCCAGTATGGTACTCAGCAGTCTAGACCAGGAAGATTGCCCACTTGCTTCCTGGCCCGTGCTGAGTTATTGGATCAGGACCGAGCTTGACTGGGATAAGGAAGTGAAATTTAAGTCAGGATTCTGGCTTCGACTTGCTAACCAATGATACCCAGTGGAAAACGGATATAAATGGGAAATATAGTGAACTGTCTATGGAATCAGACTTTCATCTCTTTAACTTAGATTGTTGGGAGGGGTGTTAGTGACAGAACTGTACGGCTGGGATTTTCCTGCCCCGCTGTGGTGGGAGATGTGACAGTCCCACCAAAATTCCATTGAATTTCGGCGGGACCAGAAGATCCCGGTGGGGAGTGAGGCCAGAAAACCCTGAGCTGTGTCTTAAGTCTCTATAGGCTCCTATAGTTTAATTGGAAGTCTTTATTAGCTACTAGAATTATTTACACATGTACAGAAAAGGGTACAAGCTAGGAGCTGTCTCCATGCTTAGGTCGTTACACGTCTCTGCTCAAAACCACATTGACCCTGGATCAGGTGCCTTCTTACGTCACTGTGTGGGCAGTACTCAGTCGTACATTAACTTGGACAGTCTACTCGGACTTCAGCAAGGCTTTTGATAAGGTGCCACGTGGAAGACTGATAGCAAAGGTAAAAGTGAGTGGGTTCCAAGGAAATTTGTCAAATTGGATCCAGAATTGGCTGAGTGGCAGGAAGCAGAGAGTGATGGTCAAGGGGTGTTTTTCACACTGGAAGACAGTGTTCACTGGGGTCCCACAGGGATCAGTGTTGGGGACCTTGCAGTTTTTAGTTGCTATAAATGATTTCAACTTGAACGTAGGAGGGTTGATCAGTATGTTTGCAGATGACACGGAAATTGGTAGGGTGGTAAACAATGAGGAGGATAGCCTTAGATTACAGGAGGATATAGATGGCCTGGTCAAATGGGCTGATCGATGGCAAATGAACTCAATCTGGATAAGTGTGAGTATGACTTGGGCAGGATGAATAAGGCCGGAGAGTACGTGATTAATGGCAGTACCCTGGGAAGCACTGAGGATCAGAGGGACCTAGGTGTGCATGTACATTGGTCCCCTAAGGTAGCAGGACAGGTGGATAAATGGTTAAGAAGGTATATGATATATTTGCCCTTATTAGCCGAGGCACAGAGTTCAAGAACAGGGAGGTTACGCTGGAACTTTATAAAACGTTGGTTAGGCTACAGCTAGAGTATTGTGTGCAGTTCTGGAATCCACATTATAGGAGGGATATGGTAGCACTAGAAAGAGTGTAGAGGAGCCACATGAACGGAGTGGGAATGGAGGGATACAAAAGAATGGTCTAGTTTGGACCAGGGAGCGGCGTGGGTTTGGAGGGCCGAATGGCCTGTTCCTGTGCTGTATTGTTCTTTGAGATTAACCAGAATGTTGCCTGGGCTGGAGAATTTTAGTTATGAAGAGAGATTGGATACACTGTTCTTTTCCTTGGAGCACAGGAGACTAAGGAGGGACATGATTGAGATGTATAAAATTATGAGGGGCATAGATAGAGTAGACAAGAAGAAACTTTTCCCCTTGGTTGAGGGATCAATGACTTGGGGGGCTTAAATTTAAGGTAAGGAGCAGGAGGCTTAGAGGGAATGTGAGGAAAAGCTTTTTCACCCAAAGGGTGGTGGGAGTATGGAACTCACTGTCTGAAAGGATGGTAGAGGTAGAGACCCTCATAATATTTAAGAAGCATTTAGATGTGCACTTGCGATGGCAAGGCATACAAGGTTATGGACCAAGTGCTGGAAAATGGATTAGAATAGTTAAGTGGTTTGTCTTTGAGTGGCACAGACATGATGGGTCAAAGGGCCTTTTTTCTGTGCTGTATACCTCCAAGTACCAGACCCTTATACTACACCTCCTCCTAAATCTTTATCCAATGTGTTTGGAGTGATACTAGTTTACTGCATACCACACATTGTTCTCAGTCCCATACAGATACATTGTTATTACTACATTATTACTACTACTACCTTAGCACTATTACTGCATTATTACTAATACTACATTATCACTTTCTGTTAACATATCTTCACGCACACACTTTTTTCCTCTTTGGGGAAGCGATGGAAGGATTCCCAGGCTGATTATCAGTCTGTTGAACTACATTATGAACGCTCCTTCTATGGCCAACAAGTTCTGACTGTTACGCTTGAACCCCGAACTTCTGGTCCATAGGTAAGGATGTTACCACTGTGCCACTAGACTTCACACTATCACCATGACTACATTAGCACTACCCATCTCCTCCCTTTAAGTCCTTGAATTTAAAAATTCAAGTGATCTGGAGGCCTTATAACCTTTCCGTATCTTGTTTGTAGTTCTGTTGGAGGAATGGTGGGCTCGGTCATTGCTGGTTCTTCCTACTGGTTTGGAGATTGAGCTGATATCTGGGTTTGATTTTATTTTTTTCTTCCATTTCTTCCTGTTGAACTGAACTTGGTCAGTTTGGCTGTTGCATTGATTGGTAGTTGTTGCTACTCAAACCCGTTTCTTTCGGGAAAGACAAACATTGTGTTCAACTCCTTGTCACTTTTTTGCTTTTTCTATGGTTGTGTGGATCATCTCAATGTCCCCTGTGGCTGAGAAGATGTGGCTGTTGCGCTGAGAAGATTTCGTGAACACCCATCCCTGCTTTTTGGTGTCAGCCATGAATGACTGCCACCAGGTTCCAACATCTCTTGTGCCTTTGGCATGTTGGCTGGAAGTTGCAGTGTACGCACAGTGGTTGCTGTGTTGACCTGTTGTACAATTGTTGGGGTCAGAAGTAGAGATTTCCCAGACTGCTGATCACTCTATTTCATCTCTTCCACTGGAGGTGTCATTGTTACCTCTTGTGTGGTTGACTGGTCTGACCATTGAGGGTTTTCTGAGATCTGTAACAAGAATGGACAAACCTTCTCTACAAAAACTGAAGATATCTCCGATAAAATCCCAGTCAGTTTTTCCTTGTCTGAGTATTCTGGAACATGCAGTTCTGTTTGGTTAATAACATTGTTGTCTTGACATCATCTGCCATCTTGAGAAGATCCAAGACCCTGAAGGCACCCTGGCTCGAGAGAGAAAGACTGACTGCAGATGATGTACATCAGCTGAAAGATCTGTTTGCTGCCAAACCTCAGTGGTTCTAAGATCATACCAATGATTGGAAGCCAGATTTTTCCAGGCCCGTAAAGTGATGCGCCCATTGTTTGAAGCCAGAGGTCTTTCTGTGCAACAGGATAGTCACATTGGCTCCATCTTAAATTTGTTAGATGGCCTTTGACAGAAATGTCTGCATTTCAAAATGGAAAATTTAGATCTTTGACCTCACTCATGAAGCATGCCTGTGTGTCTTCTGGGTAGGCAGTCTCAGTTTCATGGATTTTGGTCTTCCGTGTGTTACAGAGTTCTTGGCCTTGTACAGTTTGCCATTGTGTCCAATTCTGTTGCACTGAAAACATTGGGCGGTACTTGCAGGACATTGGTTTCACCGCTCTCCACTGCGCTGGCACAGTCACTCTGCTGGCTGGTTCAGGTATTGTTTCTCTTGACTTATGCTGTTGTGGCCTGACAAGCTGGCCTCTGCACCATGGATAGAATTTTACATCCACCGACCGGACGCACACCTGACCCAGGAGCTCATTAAATAGCATGTGATGATGTCAGGCACGTATCCCGATGTCACCGTGCTCTCGTGTGATATTTCAGTCGGCAGGCACAGATGGGCTGCACCCTCTCCAATAATTATCCAGCTTGCTGAGGGAATTAAATCCCAAATTGACCAAGATTGTACATGCCTATGCAATTTGAAACTCAGCACATGGGAAATACGGGCCTTCTAACATACCAACGTGAGTGGTACTGTACACAGTCCCATATTAACCCAATACTTGCCAGACATATGCACTATAGAATTCAGGACAGATTTATAAGACAAAGATATGCTTAAGTGTTAAAACCCTGCAAAGAATGAGTTTGAACAGTTTTGAATTTTGCAGGCACATGGGCAATGATACTAAACGATCCCTAAATTGGCAATAATTTTGTCATCTCACTGAAAGAAGCCACAGGACAGGTGGTCTTAGAAAGAAATAAATGTGGTACAGAAGCAAGTGCTCTTCTGAGAAAGATGGACAGAGGCAAATTTTGGGGTTGAATAAAAGGAGTTCTATTTTGTGTCTACTTGTGTTATATTTCACATTAGCCTTAATCCTCGACTGAGAAAAAATGAAAATCATTGTAATAGCTTAGTCAGCAATGTTAGGTATAGACATGCTCATAAAATAACAAGTCCTCTGCTGCAAAAGTGTTTAGATTAAACATAGATAACTCAATAAAATATACATGGTATAAATTATAGCAGAAATTACCTCTCTGAAAAGTCAACAAAACAGAAATTCTTCACTGACGAATTCTAGAAAATGTAGGATTTTGAGGCTTTACAAACAGACTACAACTTTTTATAATGGTCACTTAACATTTTATTGGATCACATAACAATGGTTACAATATTACAGAGTGTAAAATAAATCATATCAACTAATCTTCCTACAAGTAAATATATGGGAATTTCAAATCCACTTAAAAATAAATGAAGGGTATTCAAACAAAGAATAAATTAGTTTATACTATGACAAAGTATATAGCGTAGTTTTCAGTTGTCTTATCTCAATTAAGAGAAGACTTATCTAAGACCTGGACTCATTTAGGATCGCACCAATCTGACCCTGATGTTTACGTAAGTGTATTTTAAAGAAAATCTGTTGTTTTTAGGATAACATAACTATTGTTTGTGTGTATGTTTCTTACTCTACAAAAAGTTGTTAAGTTGCCATGATTGAATCAAATCCATCCAAGGGTGCTGAGGAAAGTAGGGTGGAAATTATGAAGGTACTGGCCATATTCTAATAATTTTCCTTATGTATGAGGGTGATGCAAAAGGAACGGAGAATTTCAAATGTTACACCCTGCCTCAATAAAGGGTTTAAGGATTAACCTAGCAACCCAGACTGTTTAACATGCATGGTGGGGCAGCTTTTACAGATGACAATCCAAGACAAAATTAATAGTCATTTGAACAAATGTGCTGTAGTTAAGGAAAACCAGCATGGATAAGTTAAGGATAAATCATAGTTAACTAACCTGATTGAGTTTTTTTGATGAGATAATAAAGGATTAATGAGGGTAATATGGTTGGTGTGATATACATGGACTTCCAAAAAACATTTGATAAAGTGCCATATAAACAGGCTTGTCGGCAAAGCTGAAGCCCAAGGAAAGAAAGACACAATGGCAGCATGGATACGAAGTTGGCTAAGTAACAGGAAACACTGTCCGGATTTGGGCGGCACGGTAGCACAGTGGTTAGCACTGCTGCTTCACAGCTCCAGGGTCCCGGGTTCGATTCCCGGCTCGGGTCACTGTCTGTGTGGAGTTTGCACATTCTCCCCGTGTCTGCGTGGGTTTCCTCCGGGTGCTCCGGTTTCCTCCCACAGTCCAAAGATGTGCGGGTTAGGTTGATTGGCCAGGTTAAAAATTGCCCCTTACAATCCTAAAATGCGTAGGTTAGAGGGATTAGCGGGTAAATATGTGGGGGTAGGGCCTGGGTGGGATTGTGGTCGGTGCAGACTCGATGGGCCGAATGGCCTCCTTCTGCACTGTAGGGTTTCTATGATTCTATGATTCTATGATTTTTCCAGCTGTTCATGCCCCACCGCTGCTGCAAGCGAGAATGGAGAATCTGGCGCTCAGCAAAATCTCTGTTTATTGTATTGGGACCAAAAAGTCCCGTTGGCTTGAATGGCTGGAAAATTCTGGCCAGAGAGTAATGGTAAACAATTAATCAGAATGGAGGAATTTGTACAACTAGTAGTGTTGGTACTAGGAACATGTTTTTCTTGATATATATTAATTACTTAGATTTGGATACAAGAGGCACAATTGCAGAATTTTCACATGAGGCAAAAGAAATATTGTGAGTTGTTATGAGGATAGTGAAAGAATTCAAGAGAACATAGGTTGGTGAGATGGACAGACACAGGACAGACAAAATTTAATGTATAGAATCTTGGAATCCCTATAGTGCAGAAGGAAGCCAACTGGCCCATTGAGTCTGCACCAACTCCCCGACAGAGCTTCTTTCCCAGGCCCACAGCCTGCCCTATCCCTGTAACCCCTCACATTTACCCCGCTATCCCCCCTAACCTATGCATCTTGGGACATGAAGGGGCAATTTAGCATGGCCATTCCACCTAACCTGTACGTCTTTGGACTGAAGAAACTGGAGCACCCAAAGGAAACCCAGAAATGCAGAGAAATATGAAGTCATGCATTTTATTAGAAAGGAGACACAGGTGATATTTTTTTAAAGTACAATCTTAAAGGGGATATAGGATTAGAGATGAACTCCTGGCTGCAGTCTCCATTGAGCACACTGGCGGTACAACGGTGACAGGCCCAGTTAACCCACCTGAAAGCCAACCCGAGGCTTTGGACGTTGGCAAGGAGAATGAGGGCACTGAAAGCATCTCGGCTTCCTCATCTTCTACAGTGACTCCAGTCCCTCAGCTAGGGCTTTTGCTTGTGGTACATACCCCAGTGACAATTGCTGAAATGCAGAGCCCACAGTCTCGGGTAGGACCGAATGGGTTACTACATGACTAGACAGTATACCATGTTCCTCAATGCCATATGGCACTGCAAAGGGGTTCAAGGCTCATTCATTAGTGGAGCAGTTCATTCAGATTATGAACATGATTTCCATGGAATACATGAGGATAAATCCATGAAAGAGAAAGGGATAGAAAGATATGTTGGCAGAGTCAAATGAAGTCAGGTGGGAGGAGGTTTATGTGGAGCACAAACTCCAGTTTGGACCAATTGGGCTGAAAAACCTTTTTCTTTTCTGTTGTTTGTGTATTTCTATGTAATATAGTACCTGTCACAGTTTCAGGATAATTCAAACTCTTTGCAACCAATTAAGCTTTTTTAATGAATAAGAGATTTGATGTAGGAGCACATTATGAAGCGCAAGATTGCAGGTAAACCATATATTAATTTATATAAAATAATTTCATCACAGAATCCCTGCAGTGCAGAAAGAGGCCATTCGGCCCATCGAGTCTGCACCGATCACAATCCCACCCAAGCCCTATCCCCATGACCTCACTTATTTACCCTGCTAACCCTCTGACGCTACGGGGCAGTTTAGCATGGCCAATGAACCTAACCCGCACATCTTTGGAGTGTGGGAGGAAACCAGAGCACTCCGAGGAAACCCATGCAGATACGAGGAGAATGTGCAAACTCCACACAGACAGTAACCCAAGCCGGGAATCGAACCTGGGTCCCTGGCGCTGTGAGGCAGCAGTGCGAACCACTGTGCCACCGTACCACCCAGTGCTAAGTCCAATGGTATGCTGGGCTGGATCCTGTTTAGGAAAAATGACATTTTTAAATTTAATTATCAGAATTACAATTCCCTTATGGCTTTGTAATTTAGCAATTATTTAACACACATCAAACTCTCGTGGCATTACATATGAGAAGTCAAAACCAAGTACTGCATTCAGGTCATACAAGGTTTGGGATGGATAATTGGTCCAAGGGAGGGGTATGAGGGAAGGTGTGCTGTAAGGTGGCAGAGGAGGAGAGTGATGTGGAGGCCTGTTATATGCCTTGTCTGATTTTCTCTTCAATTGGTTTCAACGGAAAGGAAAGTGTGGTGGGGTATATAATGGGAAATTGATCCACTACCACCACCTTTGTGGCCATACTGAAGCGTCTGGTCACTAAGGAATAAATAAAGGTTTCACCAGAAGTTTAGCTGAGGAAGGAGCAGAGGTAAGTGAAGTTACAAAAATGGAAAGTAGTAAGTCCTGGTGATGGAAACCTGAAATGGGAGTTTGCTGTGCATTTTGAAATGTAAAGCTGCAATTGGTTCATTCGTTTGAATATATAGTAGAATGTAGCTTAAGATTAACAAATCATTCTTTATCTCAAATGTGGGGTCACAATACATGAATGCCACTGACTTGCTTCTCAACTTGCCATCCAGGTCAATTATCAGAACTTTTGAAACAGTGCGTCTACTTGAACTGAAGGACTTTGTGGATCAAGCATCACATCTTTACTCAGAACTGATGAGTAATCCAGCTAACAATACGTAAGTGTTACAAAAATTAACAAAAGCATTACTTTCCAGATAGCAACAAAAAGGGACAAATTCAGAAGGGGTGATGGGGTGCTTACAGCTTCATTCCTATCTGCACTTAATTTCCCTCCCCTTCGAGGCCACTGCTGGTCGCACTGTCCCAACAGGCAAAATAAAATGCCATCGAGGAAGAGGAGCTGGTGTGAAAAGGACCTTTGGAGAGGGATTTTCCCCTTATCACTGCTGCTTTTGTCTTTCCCACGAAAGAATAGTAATATAAGACCATAAGACCATAAGACATAGGAGCGGAAGTAAGGCCATTCGGCCCATCGAGTCCACTCCACCATTCAATCATGGTTGATTTCAACTCCATTTACCCGCTCTCTCCCCATAGCCCTTAATTCCTCGAGAAATCAAGAATTTATCAATTTCTGTCTTGAAGACGCTCAACGTCTCGGCCTCCACAGCCCTCTGTGGCAATGAATTCCACAGACCCACCACTCTCTGGCTGAAGAAATTTCTCCTCATCTCTGTTCTAAAGTGACTCCCTTTTATTCTAAGGCTGTGCCCCCGCGTCCTAGTCTCCCCTGTTAATGGAAACAACTTCCCTACGTCCATCCTATCTAAGCCGTTCATTATCTTGTAAGTTTCTATCAGATCTCCCCTCAACCTCCTAAACTCCAATGAATATAATCCCACGATCCTCAGACGTTCATCGTATGTCAGGCCTACCATTCCTGGGATCATCCGTGTGAATCTCCGCTGGACCCACTCCAGTGCCAGTATGTCCTTCCTGAGGTGTGGGGCCCAAAATTGCTCACAGTACTCCAAATGGGGCCTAACCAGTGCTTTATAAAGCCTCAGAAGTACATCCCTGCTTTTGTATTCCAAGCCTCTTGAGATAAATGACAACATTACATTTGCTTTCTTAATTACGGACTCAACCTGCAAGTTTACCTTTAGAGAATCCTGGACTAGGACTCCCAAGTCCCTTTGCACTTTAGCATTATGAATTTTGTCACCGTTTAGAAAATAGTCCATGCCTCTATTCTTTTTTCCAAAGTGTACGACCTCGCACTTGCCCACGTTGAATTTCATCAGCCACTTCTTGGACCACTCTCCTAAACTGTCTAAATCTTTCTGCAGCCTCCCCACCTCCTCAATACTACCTGCCCCTCCACCTATCTTTGTATCATCGGCAAACTTGGCCAGAATGCTCCCAGTCCCGTCATCTAGATCGTTAATATATAAAGAGAACAGCTGTGGCCCCAACACTGAACCCTGTTCTAAAAGTACTTCAAAAGGTAAGACAGGGTCAAATAGTGATATCATTTTCACAATGACCTCAGAGTATATCTTTTAAATCTCATTCGTGGCCATGGCAAAATATATTTTAGCTTCCCCTTTGGGTTCTTTTGGCTCCATCACTTTATCGGTCACCACCTTAGGTGCAATAATGGCAATCCCACTGAATTAATTGTCAATCTAGCATTGGATAATTGATGATTAAACTACTTCGGAAGACAGAGACATGTTGTCGAAGCTTTTCATCTTGCACTCATCAGGGCAATCACAAGAATGCCAAATTTCAAACCATCATGACAATTTATATTACAGGAGCAAAGGGTGCTGATTGGCCAAGACATTAATAAGGAGAAATCAGTGAAGAAATATAGGTTCCCCAAGCTTTCGGGTAATTTAAATAATGTTCAAAGCTTGAACACGTTACTTTAATTTGCAGAGAATGGGTCCCTATGTATGAATGTATGTTGAAAGGAAAAATGAGACACTTGTTCAGCAAGTGCTACACAATTGTGGAACCACATCAAACAGTAGACACTTTGGGCCCGATTTTCCCAACGCGTTGTGCCTGTTTTCGGGCGCGAAAACTTGGTAAAGTTGGGCATGAGGCGATTAGCCCCCGTCTCCGGGCTGGTTTCCCCTCTACAAAGGCCTGAAAATGGCCATGATCAGGACAGCGACGACCATTAAAATGCATTTACATGCATTTAAATTGACTTAATGGGCTGCACACCCAATTTTACCGTCACTTCCGCCTTTACCAACGCATTCACCCATCCAGAATCAGCACGAAACAGACATGCTCCATAGAAGTCTGATTCGGGCACTCCAGTTGGTGAGGAAGTAGGTGCCTCGCGTTCGACGGCTCTCTGCTTGAGATTGATGTGGGGGTGGGGTGGCGGGGGGGGAAATGGTGGGTCCACTGCCACTCTGCCTAAGATCGGAGGGAGGGGAAGGGGGGGGCCTGCAATTGGTCTGTGGAGGCCAGGGAGAGGCATTATCCGGTCCAGGAGGAATGTGGCAGGGGAGCAGCATTCTATCTTTTTTTTTCTGCGCTTGTGCAGTTGGAAGCTCCGATCGGAGCTGCAGCGTTTCGGGTGCGTTAAGCCCCACCCATAGACTTCTGCAACATGATTCGGAATCGCTGATATTTTTGCAGGCAGAATGCATATGGGGGTGCCTCAGAATGGGTCTGAAAGTCAGATTTGAAACAAAGTTTCAAGTTTGTCCAACACTTAGAATCAAAATGGTAAAATAGGGCTCTTTATTTTTGATTCTGCAAGATAATATGCTGTTTATTTCAATCAGCACTGAAATTCATACTCCCTATCTGACAGAGTATTGCTCAATTGTATGGTAGGCAGAACTTTATATTGGATTGATGACAGCATCCAGTTCATGGAAAAATACCACTTGTGTGGTCATTGCAGAGTAGCAATGTGAAATGGCTTGCTTAACCGGTTGTTCCAATTTTTGAGTTACTTTTCTTTTCCAGTGTAATATAAGGTAGATAGGTACTTTTCTGATCTGAAAGTGGGATCTTAGGTCCATTTGTGAGTTTTCAAGATACACAGCGAACAATGATCTAATCAGCCCATTGCCCCACAGGATAATTTTGATGTGTTCTATTTCTGCAACGATCTTGCAAAAGGTGCAAATGACCCTATTTACAGGACTGCTGATAAGGTCAATCTTATAGTGCATGGAGCTATATGAATTCTAATGTATATATTGACCTTAGTACATGCCAATTCACTTCTGAGCTGGTGCACTCTATTTTCCTTGACATGCTAGTTGAGAAATCTGCCAATGAATTCTCTATTACCTTCTACAACAAATTTGAACAACAGGGTAAGCATGCCATTTGATGCTGCTACTATACAATTGCTTGTAAGTGGTATTTTCCACTGGCAGGATGCTGCCTTCAATCCAAAAAGATGTTCTGCCTATCACAGAACTGAGCAACGTCATGTATGAATTTCATTGCTGCTGCAGTACCAGATACGTAGATATGTCCCAATGATTGGTTGACCAGTTGTTTGTAAAAGGCAGAGAACGGACTGTATTCAAACAACCTGTGCAAAATCCCAAACAAAACATCTATTGTTAGATGTGATTCTGCGATTAGGCAGCATTTGCTAATAGCTACACAAACAACCAATTCAAGATAATAAGCTTATAATGTGGCTCATTTTAAGCATGCAAGGAGCTACCTACATTCATAAGCAGAGACCTGTTCTCTGCAGCCGAAAGGAATAATTTCAAATTTTGCACCTTTTAAAAAATGATCTGAGCACTTGTGGATCCCATAGTTCTCCATTTCCTTCTCCATGGCAACACCTTGACCGATCAGAGTCAACTTGCCAACCAATTAACACCCTTTTCTCCCAAAGTTTAAATTGTGTTCATTTGAAATTTGTCGTTCTGGTGTTTGTCCTAACAATTGCAAGGTGAAAAGCTTCAGCAACGTGTCTCTCTTTTCAGCAATATTCAGCAAGCTTTATATAACCAAGCCGACTGATGATTGAAATGAAAAATGACACTGCCATGAGAAAGTTGTCACAGTAAGAAATTTCACAACACCAGGTTAAAGTCGAACAGGTTTATTTGGCAGCACGAGCTTTCAGAGCACTGCCCTTCATCAGGTGAGTGGAGAGTTGGATTCACAAACAGGGCATATATAGACACACTCAATTACAAGATAATGGTTGGAATGCAAGTCTTCCAACCATTAGACTCACATTCCAACCATTCTCTTGTAATTGAGTCTCTGTCTATATGTGCCCTGTTTGTGAACCCAACTCTCCACTCACCTGATGAAGGGGCAGGGCTCTGAAAGCTCGTGCTACTAAATATACCTGTTGGACTTTAACCTGGTGTTGTGAGACTTCTTACTGTGCCTACCCTAGTCCAACGCCGGCATCTCCACATCACAGAGAAAGTTGTGACTAAGTCACATTTGTCACATAGTAGAGTCAGCATTAATCTACATTTCACATAATGCAGGAATGCTTGAATTTGGGCTATATTGAAACTTATTGTGAATGAGAATATTTTCAACAAAAACATCTATGGTTGGCTGTCATTGACTCTTCATTTAAGCCTAGGGATAATTCATGACCCAAAAATCGAAAGAGCCATTGTAAAAAAAAAAGTGTTTCCAAAAAACAGTTGCCAGAATTACTTTCTTCATTAGCCTTGTATTGAATCCATTATTATCTACAATACCTAAATCTACTGAAGTACTGCTGAAAGTGATGCTAATTGAAGATTAGGGGACATTTTAAAATGAGAAGATGGAGATAACTTCCAGCATTGCATTTTTAGCAGGCAGCCTCACCTGCCGGGTACACAGATTAGAGATTGGAAATTTGGTTACAATCCTGACCCCAAACATAGCCCCAAAATATCAATTTTTGTGAAGAATTTGAAAAAAAATAAAGAAATGTTGCTACATTCTTCTCTTTCAGAATTCCAAGTTACATCAGACGCCTAATCTACTGTGAGGCTATTAAAACTGGCACTGATAAAGAATGGAACTTTGCATGGGCACGTTATCTGAATCAAACAACAGTCTCAGAGGATAGAGATCTACTTTTTGCTATGGGTTGTAGTAGAGAACCATGGATTCTAATGAGGTATTAGCTTTCAGTATGCAGCGATGTAACAAACCAACCAATTCCTCTGTATTTTTTTAAAAACTTGGTGCAATTCTTCTGTGTGGAATTCTTTTGAACAATTTTAACTATTTGTCCTTTTCAACTGCCAATTTTCAAAATCTTTGGGCTGGATTTTCTGCTCACCTGCTGGCAGGTTTGAAGGCAGTGGGGAACATATAAAATCCAATGAGCTTCATGTCTGTTGCCCACTCGCCAACCCTAGTCCCTCAACATTTATAGGCAGGTTAGGGGAGGGAGGGGGTGTAATAGGCCACCCAGTGGCCTTCAGGCCAGTTCAGATCCTGAAGTGATCAGTTAATTACTACTAAAGGACTTTATCCTGCCATTGCGAATATTTTACCCATTGTGGGGGGTGTCATGTCATGTGGAAAACATGGCAACTTTAGCTGCATGGGTGGTGTCAGATAAGTCATCCCCTCCCCCATCACCCTTTCCAGTCTCTCAAACTCAGCCCCATAACTTCACCACTCTCCTCACCAAGACCTGTCAGCCCGACCCTGAACTGTTCTTTGATATCGAGCACCTCTTCATCAGGAGTCACTGTAGTCCCAGGATTGGCCACAGTTAAATAAAACATACAAATTAGGAGTTGGAACAAGCCACTTGGCCCCCTGAGCCTGCTCCACCATTTAATAAGGTCATGGCTGATCCAATTTTACATTTTACCACCAACTTCACATTGTTGGACAGCCATTGGAGTGGTGGCCTACTCACTGTTAACCTTTTGACCTGTGACCTTCTCCTGGCTCCCAGAAATCCAGCACCTTTGTGCCAATAGTGATCTTATTTCAACGGTTACTTCAGAGTTTTAAGAAATCTCATTGTTCTTTGGTAGCCAATGTAATCATTTCATTAGCTTCATATATCCAGCAGCTTTGTAGGATGTTGGTAAGCACAAGATCAAATTAATTACTCAATGTTTAGTTGGGGATAGTCGAGAAATCCCAATATAGAAAGAAGAGACCGGGGACGTGGGTTCATCTGTCATTGGTTGGTGGTAGTTGCTGCTTCCTTTTGAATGCAAAGCATATGTTTCATGCTATTCTTTGTTCATTGCTTTTGAGCACAATGATAGGTCTATGAAAATAATGTGGCTTTAAAATTTCACCTATTAGTCTGTGGTAACCACTATTTATTTGAGCTTGTTAACAATTACAACATGACTTAATATTTCAGATTTGATTGATTTTTCTAGGGTAACAAAAATTGTCTTCAGAAATGTATTGGTATTGAAATAGCAATGAATATATAAATGTACAGAAGGGATAGCTTCTCTTCTGTTATAGAACTTCAATGTATAAAAGGTCACACATCACTCACTTCAATCATCCTAGCCCTATCTTCAATTCATGCTCCAATTTAATGAGATTTCTTATAGGAACTAAAGGTTTACAAAATTGCCCCGACATAATAGAATACATATCTATGTATATATCCATCTACTTTATATTAAAACTGATGGGTGGTCTCAGTTTCCAAAACTTCTGCTAGTAAGTGGTTCTGTCAGTGTAATGCAATATGACAGGTTGATGATAATATGACATCACCTCATGTTATGTGACAGCCTAAACCCAATAATCAGATGTCAGGTTTCACCAGACCAGTCAGCAATCATGGCATCACAAAAATCGTTAGAAGCTCTTTAATTGAGCTGCATCAATCTTGCTGAAAGCAGAAAAACATGTTAGCTGCAGAAAGCTGCAAGAAGATGATCAAACATGGAAAAAAAAAAAGAGTGAAATGTCAAAGGGTAGTTGGAAGGGAAGCCTGGAATGCAGAGTGTGTACTGTAACTAACATTGGTAACACAGAAACCACCAGAGGGATCATTGCAGCAGAAAAGGGAGGGAGCAGAGCTGTCCTAAAAAGAACAGTCACAGTGACATGCAAACTGCTCGTATTTACTGTAATTTAAACATTATTGCATACTTGGAAACTACTAACCTTCAATCTCAAATGGTAAAACTGGAGATCTGTATCTGAAAGAGATCCCATATAAAACTTCAACTTTGAACCTTGGCAAATTCCATAATGGTCCTAATTTGATCTTTGACGGCTGTTCTACCCGTGTATGTGCTAGATTGGAACTTTTACACAGCTCAAGTCACGAATCATATGATGAAACTTGAGAATAGATATACTATGCCTCACAAATGACCAATAACAACATTGTGGATCTTTATTTTTGCAGATATTTATACTATACTCTGGGTGATTTAATGACCTCTCCAGAACATCAATATGTGGCTTATCATTCTGTGGCAAAAAATTCAATTGGTTGGCCTTTGGTATGGAACTTCATAAGAGCAAACTGGAATACGATTGAAACTAAGTAAGCCAATAGTCTAACAGTTTTCAGCTGAAACTTCTGGGTACTTTTAAGCAGGATGTAAATAAGGGCAGCCATTGGACATTATACCTTGTTTCCTGTTACGAAGCCAACTTTGGATCCAATTCGCCACATTACCCTGTATCCCATGGGTTCTTACTTTTTGGACCAATTTGCCATGTGGGACCTTGTCAAACGCTTTATTTATGTAGACAACATCCACTGCACTACCTTCATCGATCCTCCTTGTCACTTCCTCAAAGAATTCAATCAAATTTGTAAGGTATGACCTTCCCTCAACAAAGCCACGCTGACTATCCCTGACTAATCTATGCCTTTTAAATGACAGTTTATCCAATCTCTCAGGATTGACTCTTACAATTTGCCCACCACCAAAGACTAACTGGCCTAAGATTGTTTGGCATTTCCTTTGTACAATTTTTAAACAACAGAACCACATTTGCATTCCTCCAGTCCTCTGGCACCTCACCTGTGTCTTCTAGTAAAGATTAGAAAAAAACCCACACTGCATCTGATATTTCCTCCCTGACCACCTTCAACATCCTCGGGAACAATCCATCTGGTTCTGGTGACTTTTCCACTTACAAGAAGTCCAACTCCTCTAACACTTCCTCTATTGTCATGATTATTTTATCCAATATTTCACACTACTCCTCTTGGATTACTATATCCCTTTTCTTGGTGCATGCGGAGACAAAAAAAAATCATTTCAACTCTTCCTGTACCTTCTGCATTTTCACACGATTTTCCCTCTTCATCTCTGATAGGTACCATTTTTTCCTGAACTGTCCTTTTGTTCTTTATATACTGGTAAAAGATCTTTGGGTTTTCCTTTATCTTGCTCTCTCTTTGATCTCCTTATTTTCCCGATTCCTGTACTTTCTATACGCTAGACTATCTGCAGTGTTGAGATTTTTGTGACTATCATAAGCTTTTTTTAAAAAATCTGTTTAATCTTCCCCTGTATTTTTCTAAACAGCCATTATGTCTAGATTTGGCAGTACCATTCTTATTTTTGGAGGGGATATGTCTGCTTTGCACCCTAAGGATCTCACTTATTAGTGCTTTACTTTACCACTGATTTATTTATCCTTTAGCTGTCTTGTCCAGTCCACCTCCGCTAAATCACTTCTAGTTTTGTAAAAATTTCCCTTCCAGTTTAATTTTGACTTTCCCCATCCTTCCAGACAAGGATGTCCAGATCTTCAGCATCTCCTGGATGAAATGATTTCTCAATTACTCTCTAAGCCTTCAGTCAATTATTTTAAATCTATTCCTTTTCATCATTGACCTCTCTGCTAATGGATCCTTCCTATCCACTCTATCTAGGCTCAGTTAAATGTTCCTTCAGCTCTCTCTGTTCCAAAAGGAAAAAATCCAAGCTATCCAATCTTGCCTCATGGCTAAAACTCTTGTCTGGAAGACCGTGTTGAAGGCCTGATGCTGAGGGCTGAATTATGCAGACAGTGGGGAGGCAGGACTGCAAAGATACCTCATGCAAGTGATGGAGATGTAATTGAACTTGTTGAAAAGGTCATTAAGTCAAATTAATAGGTGTTTGACAGGAATTAAATACTGCTCTCTGAATTCAAGGAGCAGTGAACGGCATCCCAATCATTAAAAGGTGGTGGTTTCCAGACTTTTAGAGGAAGGTCAGCCAGCACAGTGATTAGCAGTGCTGCTGCACAGCGCCAGGGACCCGGGTTCAATTCCTGGCTTGGGTCACAATGTGTGGAGTTTGCACATTCTCCCAGTGTCTGCATGGGTTTCCTCCAGGTGCGCCAGTTTCCTCCCATAGTCTAAAAGATGTGCTGGTTAGATACATTGGTTATGCTAAATTCTCCCTCGGTGTTCGCGAACAGCTGCCGGAGTGTGGCGACTAGGAGATTTCCACAGTAAGTCTACTTGTGACACTAATAAATAAACTTAAACTTAAATGGAGCTGCTTTCCATTGGAGTTCACGCTTTTGCCAAATGGGAAGAGGAGTCCACTGAAAGCTTTAAGGCAATGGCCAGTTTTGAGGAACTGAGGGAAGAACCTGGATAGAGAGAAGAAGCTCTGAGGAAGCTGGTAAGGAGAGGGCAGCTTTGAGGAACTGAAGAGTAGAGCTGGGAAGGAGAGGGGAAGATCTGAGGAGCTACACACTGCATCCAAGGGCGGCAACCAGTGAAACGGATGATATCAAAAGGTGGGACTGATTCCCCCCACCCTTAGTCCTCCTACCACAAGCAAGGGAGGAGGGGGCAACAGCAGAGATATAGCCTGCAGCTGGACAGACCACAGCAGGATGCCATGTGGAACAACAGCAGGAGAGAGGATGGAGACAGCCCTTGAAGTTCTTTACCTGCCAGAGATGCCTGCATCTCTCAAAGGAGTCTGTTACCTACTGCTACATGATGCTGTAGGACAACATAGCAACTGATGGCACTTGTTGGGTACCTGGTGCCAGTGGCACTGAAATTCTACACCTATGGCTCCTTCCAAGGATCCAACAGATCATGTGCGGGATATCCCAGGAAGCTGCACACTGCCACATTAGGGAGGTGACCGATGCACCTGGGGCGGCACGGTGGCACAATAATGAAGAAAATTTGTGAAATTTAGTCAAAGGGCATAAATGATCAGTTGTTTTTAGTATAATTGGTTAACAAAAGAGCGTTGGTCAGAATATCAGGAGGTCTCTCTGTTCCCCTTCAAATAACGTATCAGATATTTATGTTTACTTAAGCAACAGATGGATGTTGAATGCCTGCCAACAGACAGCACTTCCAGCAATACAACAATCCCTCACTGCTGCATCGGAGCATGAGTCTACATTATGCATTCAAGTCCTGGATGGGGCTTGAAGATGCACGGTTCTGACTCAGAAGCAAGAATATTACCAAGTGAAGCAAGATAGCATTCATAGTAATCTTTACATAAGATCTGGAGGAAAATGTTGGTGGTCTGATTTGTATGTTTGCGGATGATTGGTGGAGTTGCTGATAGTGCCGGAGATTGTCAGAGGATAGATAGATTGGAAACTTGGGCACAGAAATGACAGTAGGATGTTTAATTCAGACAAATGCGAGGTGATGCATTTTGAAAGATCAAATTTAGGAGAGAGTTATACTGTAAATGGCAGAACCTTTGGGAACATTAACAAAGAGGGATCTGGGCGTGCAGGTCCACAGTTCCCTGAAAGTGGCAACACGGGTATCAAGGTGATTAAGAAGGCATATGACATGCTTGCCTTCTTTGGCCGGGGCATTGAGTGCAAGGGTTGGCAAATCATGTTGCAGCTATATAAAACCTCGATTAAGCCGCATTTGGAGTATTGCGTGCAGTTCTGGTCACTACACTATCAGAAGGACATGGAAGTTTTGGAGAGAGTGCAAAGAAGGTTCACTAGGATGTTGTCTGGTCTCAAGGGTGTAGGCTATGAGGAGAGGTTGAATAAACTAGGATTGTTTTCACTGGAAAGATGGAGGCAGAGGGGAGACGTGCTAGAGGTCTACAAAATTATGAGAGGCATAGACAGGGTGAATAGTCAGAGGCTTTTTCCCAGGGTGGAAGTGTCAATCACAAGGAGTCACAGGTTCAAGGTGCGAGGGGGAAAGTTTAAGGGAGATGTGTGGGGGAAGCTTTTCACAGAGAGTGGCGGATGCCTGGAATATGCTGCCAGAGGAGGTGATGGAAGCAGGC
The DNA here is from genome assembly GCF_964213995.1 of Mustelus asterias. Lineage (NCBI taxonomy): Eukaryota > Metazoa > Chordata > Chondrichthyes > Carcharhiniformes > Triakidae > Mustelus > Mustelus asterias. The sequence continues at coordinate 82,580,149 of NC_135806.1, read as the reverse complement.
ACATTAGCAACATTTAAGAGGCACCTGAATGGGTACATGAATAGGGAGGGAATAGAGGGATACAGACCAAGTAAGGGCAAAAGGTTTTTTTAAAGTTTAGTTAGGGCATCATGATCAGCACGGGCATGGAGGGCTGAAGGGCCTGTTCCCATGCTGTACTTTTTTGTTCTTATTATCTTTGTATTTATCTTTTGAATCATTTGTCCTTACTGCAGCACTACATATTACTTTGAACTGACAGCTTTATTCTACACGTTGGCTGAAGGACTTCTGACTGATTTTGAATTCCAAGAGGTATGAGAGTTTGATATAAGCCTTGTGAATATGTCTGATGTATTATTACTACTATCGAATACAATATGTCAAAATAGCCTTACTGGCTGATATGACAATAATCAACACTAGAGCCAAAACCTGACATTAAAACCTAAACCCAAGTTGGAAAAGGTTGACCATAATCTTCGGATACAACAATGACAGGACTTAATATAGCACAGTTAATGTAAAAATGTTCCAATTGCCTTACAAAAGTGTAAAGAAAGGAAATGGATGCCAAGCCAAAGAAGGAGATATTAGGAAAGGTGGTCTAGCATGGCCAATGAGGTGAGTTTTAAGGAGGACTTTTAAGTTAGTGGAGAAGGAGATTTCAGAGTGTTTTAACTCTGTGGCATAGAAGAACAAGAGCCAATGTAGGTTAGCTAAAACATAGTTAATGGGCAATTGGAGCAATCCAGGATAGGATTATGGAATGCAGATTTAGAGTATCAGAAATATACAGAGAGTGGTGGATGGAAGATAGCCAGGCATGTAGTAAAACAGACATGTTTGGAGGCAATATGGGTGAGAGTTTCAGCAGAGACAGACAGCCTCTGTGTGGGAAAGAATTTTGTCTCTTCCAGGCACTTGTCTCCATTTAGATGGTTACATGTACAACAGAGTAGAAGAATCTCATTCACACTGATTACTGTAAGTTTTCTTGATCACTCTTTAACAAAGCTGTACTGATTAATATTTCTATGACTGACCTTTTTCCTACATTTATTTGTTTCTTTTGTAGTTTGAATTATTTCTGAACAGTACAAGTGGTGAAGAAGAATGGGCAAATGAGGTTGAACATATCATCAGCGACAGACGGCAACTTTTGAATTGGAAGAAGAAAATTTATCCTGATGTTCACAATTGGTTAAGTGAAAACGTGCCTGCAGATTAAAATGACACTGAAGAAATTCAAGAACCGTAAAAGGACCATTGGCTCAAATAAACCCATCCTTCTTTCCAAAATCACCCCATTCACCTACTTTGCACCACATCCTCCAATCCCTTCCTTCTCCAGAGGTCTCTGACTCATTTACACTGAGCTTCAATTGCCTTTCCTGTTACTCTATATTGCATAATTTAATTATTATTTGAGAGTAAAAGATATGCTTGACTTTCCTTCCAGTTACATCTCACTTTTAACATGTTGCCTGGCAGCTAATCCTTCACCCCGGTAAACAAAACACTGGGAAAAATGTTACTGGGCAGAATTTTACCAGCCCCTAGAGACAGGACTGTCTGTGAAGTTCCATGCACAAATGGAGCCTAACCATGCCATGAATGGCTCCTTATCTCTGACATGTGAACACATGGCAGCAAGAGGTTGCCCTGCCATGACTTTTCCAATCTCCATGGCCGCCTCCGCCATTGATGTCTTCTGTTTTCTTTTACTACTTATTCATGGGGCGTGAACATCACTGGCTAGGCCCGCATTTTCTGCCCATCCCCTAATTGCCCTTCAAAAGGTGATGGTAAGCCTCCTTCTACAACCACTACAATCCATGTTGTGTAGGTACACCCAAAGTGCTGTATGGTGTTCCAGGATGTTGACCCAGTGACAGTGAAGGAATGGCAAGATAATTCCAAGTCAATGCTTGGAGAGGTACTTGCAGGTGGTGATGTTTTTGTGTATCTGCTGCCTCTGTCCTTCTAGATGGTAGAGGTCACAGATTTGGAAAGTGCTATTGGAGGAGTCTTGGTGAATTGTTATAATGGATCCTATAGTGGTACACACTGCTGCCACTGTGCATGAGTGATAGAGGGTCTGAATGTTTGTGGATGGGGTGCCAATCAAGCATTTTGTCCTGGATGGTTCTAAGTTTTTTGAGTGTTGTTGGAGCTGTACTCATCCAGGCAAATGGAGAATATTCCATCACACTTCTGACTTGTGCCTTGTAGATGATGAACAGGCTTTGGGGAGTCAGGAGGTGAGTTACTTGCCACAGGATTCCAAGCTTCAGACCTGCTCTTGTAACCACAGAATTTATATGGCTGGTCCAGTTCAGTTTCTGGTCAAGGTGACCACCAGATTCAGCAATGGTAATGCCATTGAATATCAAGAGGAAATAGGTTGGTTACCTCTCATTGGAGATGGTCATTGCCTGGCAATTGTGTGGTGTGAATTTTACTTGCGACTAATCAGCCCAAGCCTGGATATTGTCCAGGTCTTACCGCATATGGACATGGACTGATTCAGTGTCTGAGAAGTCACTGGTACAGTAATTAATGGCACAGCACCTCCGGTTCATTGACACTTCCTAGCATACTGAGCGTGTTTTCCCTTAAAGAATTGACATACTCCATGTCATTCCTATCTTATAACACATTGGTGCAAGTCACTCTGAAGTACTGTAAATGTGCAGCACAGTCCTGCTGGGATGCCATGGTGAGGCGGCCATTCAGTTTGTGAAAGTAGCATTCACCAATCGCTGAAAATAGTGTTTGAGTGTTTGTGAACTGGATGCCTCATTGTGTTCTATGGTGCCTGGTGTTGCCTCATGCATGGGTCTGTTACCTGGCCTCACATTTCATGGGCACCTTTTAATTCATGCTTAGCTTCCATTTTACAAATCTAAGCACCACTCCATTTTCTAGACCACAGCAGATAAAATCTCTTTCTGCACTAGATCTACATTCCTGTAACAACCCCACAGATGCCTACTATGGCTGCTACCTCCAGGCAGGCCTTCGTGGTGAAATCTCATGGCCTCCTCCTCTCAGCTGCTGGTATCAGGACCTGCCTTCTTTGGTTGCTTGCAGAAGCATCTCCAAGGAGGTGTCACTCAATCCTGGAGCAACCCTAAAGGAAGCAAACCCAACTCCTTTACCATTACGCAGAATTATCATTGTTGCTCACTTCTGTTAACATTTTCTGTGGTTAAATGCACACAATACTTCAGGTGGTAATGCCTTGAATGAGAACAATATGACCTCTTTAAATTGTAAGTTGTTACTCAGCTAATGCAATCCAGGCTCTTGTCATTCTATCTGCAGTTGTACATTGTACTTTTTTTAGATTTATCCATTAGAACTACAAGGATCTTTCCTTGATCAGCATTTTCCATTTGACCCCCACGCCAGAATTCTACCGCCCCGCTCACCACGGGAATTGGAGCAGGCGAGGAGTGGACAATGGGAAGGTCCATTGACCTCGGGCAGGATTTTCCGGTCTCAGGTCAAGCAAGGCCATAAAATCCCGCCCACACACCTTCTTTAGGTTAGATATTCTTATAAACACCATTTAATGCTTAGCCACATGCAGTTGCACCTGTCATGTGCAGATCTAAATCATTCTGACTCTGACTAAAACTTTCAAATTTGAATCGTTTGAGTTGGATACCCTCTCAAATGTTAGAAACTTAGCTTGCTACATTCCAATTTAAGTCATTAAAATAGCAAAATTATGACTCATAACTGGGGTACCTCACGGACACCCTGAAGTAAATGTTACTCAAAGAACAGTGCAGCACAAGAACAGGCCCTTCGGCCCACCAAGTCTGTGCCGACACAGATGCCTCTCCAATCTAATATTTTCTTGCCTCTACATGGTCCATATCCCTCTATTACCTGCCTATTCATGTATCTATCCAGATGCCTCTTAAACGTTGTTATAGAATCTGCTTCTACCACTTCCTCTGGCAGCACATTCCAGGCATTCACCACTCTGTGAAAAACATGCCCCATGCATCACTTTTAAACGTTCCCCCTCACTTTCAATCTATGCCCCCAAGTAATTGACTCTTTGACCCTGGGAAAAAGACTGACTATCCACACTGTCCAAGCTTATCATAATCTTGTGAACCCTTTATCAGGTCCCTCCTCATCCTCCAACATTCCAATGAAAACAATTCAAGTTTGTTCAACCTTTCTTCATAGTCCATATCCTCCAAACCTCCTTCAGCTCTTCCTGCACAATGTGGAGACAGTGTCACTGGACTAATAATCTAGATACCCAGGGTAATGCTCTGGGGACCCAGGTTCAAATTCCACCATGGCAGATCTGGAATTAAATGTCTGTCGATGACCATTGTCGATTATTGTAAAAACCCATTTGATTCACTAACATTTTTTAGGAAAGGAAATTTGACACCCTTATCCGGTCTGGCCTCCATGTGACTCTGAACCTGGAGTAATGCGGTTGATTCTTAAATACTGCCTAAGACAGCCTAGAAATCACTCAGTTCAAACAACAGGGGGTATGAATTACCAATATAAGGGCTTCAATTAGTGGCAGGTTCGGAGGCCATCTATATGCCTTCCCACCACAGAACTAATTGGGGCAGAGATGGGAAAGTCCCAGGTCCCCACCCCCAATAAATACCCTGCCATTAAATTTTTGCCATGTATTTCCTGCCATATTTTTATAATGCCAAGGTCCTCCACCACTGTCACTGGAAATTAGGGTGACATTTTCCTTTAGTCCATATCACTGGCTGGATTTCAAGTGAGGCACGAAACTTGGGGGCAATTTTAACATTTGCCAATCATATAAAAATCGAGAGATATTGGATTGGCCACATTTATACACCTTTCTCAATTTTTTTCATCCTTTGAAGTCAAGAGAAGAGAGAATTGAAGAGATGTATAACAAGCAGATAATCTGATATCACCCCGTTTACACTTTCACCAAAAGAAAGTCACTTCTCTTATCAAAAGAAATCTCAGATTCATTGCTCCTGATTTCCTGATAAGCTGCCTTCTGATTGCGGGACCTACCAGTGGTGTAGAATCTCAGGAAATATATTTAACTCAGGCTTTTTCCTCCTTTTTCTAAGAAAGGGCAAATATGAAATAAGTGTTCAATAACTCTCCTGTTGCTCTCTCAATTTGTTCTTTGTTTCACACATGTAATTTTGAAAAACCTTGAATCATCTTCACTTGAGATCATAGAAATCTTAGAAACCCTACAGCACAGAAAGAGGCCATTCGGCCCATCGAGTCTGCACCGACCACAATCCCACCCAGGCCCTAACCCCATATCCCTACATATTTACCCACTAATCCCTCTAACCTACGCATCCCAGGACACTAAGGGCAATTTTAGCATAGCCAATCAACCTAACCCGCACATCTTTGGACTGTGGGAGGAAACCGGAGCACCCGGAGGAAACCCACGGAGGAAACCCATGTTCCCACAATATTAAGTTTGATGTTTCGTCTGCTTAATTTTCTCTTGTTCTTGCATGTGTTTGTAATATGCTGAACTAGCCTCAAAAAACATTGAATTAAAGTGCATTTCAAATTGTATCTTTATTATATTTTCATACTCAAATACACTGTAAAGTGTACATATCTCCTCTGAGATACTGTATATGAAGTGATTTAAAAATTATATTGATCAATTACCCACAATTTATTCTGTTGATGAAAGATTTCTCAACCTTCGGGACCAACGTTGAATTGGATACAGCATGTTCTGTAATGGACTATTGTAATTAAATATTTAATAAAAGTAAAACCATATGGATGAACTGTTCAATTCATAAAGATTCATTTTGCCTTATTAAATATCCAGTGCTCTGTCTCAATGTAAAACTGAAAGATTGCAATGACTGTTGTGGGTTAAAGGAATAAATTCTGACAATTATTATCACTGGTGTTTCTATAAAATTTAATATACAAATGACCTTGAGATTTCCTAAAAGCACTTCCATTAATATTTTTGTAAAGAAAACAAATCTTGTACTCAGGATATTGGTCTTAAAATTCAAATTATGCTGGTACTGCACCCCCCTAGTCCCCCCACTGATACAGTGCACCATTGGCCCAGCATTTCTGTTGGCGGTTTATTTACACTGGTGCCCCACAAGGCTGTGTCCTCAGCCCCATACTATACTCCTCATACACTTACGACTGTGTGGCCAAATTCCACTCCAACTCCCTTTTCAAGTTTGCTGATGACACCGCCATAGTGGGTCAGATCTCAAATAGTGACGAGATGGAGTACCAGAAAGAGATAGAGAATCTGGTGAAATGGTGTGATGACAATAATCTCTCCCTCAATGTCAGCAAAACGAAGGAGATAGTAATCGACTTCAGGAAGCATAGTGGAGGGTATGGCCCCTGTCTACATAAATGGTGAAGAAGTGGGAATGGTCAAGAGCTTGAAGTTTCTAGGAGTCCAGATCACCAACAACCTGTCCTTGTCCCTCCACGCCGACCCTTAAGAAAGCTCACCAACGCCTCTACCTTCTCAGAATGCTAAGGAAATTCAGCATGTCCGCTACAACTCTCATCAATTTTTACAGATGCACCATAGAAAGCATCCTTTCCGAATGTATCACAGCTTGGTATGGCTCCCGTTCTGACCAAGACCACAAGAAACTACAAAAGGGTTGTGAACATAGGCCAGTCCACCACACAAATCAGCCTCCCATCCATTGACTCCGTCTACACTTCCCACTGCCTCGGAAAAGCAGTTAGCATAATCAAGGACCCCACGCACCACAGACATACTCTCTTCTACCTTCTTTCTTTGGGAAAAAGATACAAAGGTCTGAGCTCACGTACCAACCAACTCAAGAACAGTTTCTTCTCTGTTGCCATCAGACTTTTGAATAGACCTACTTTATAATAAGCTGATCTTTCTCTACCCCGCTCTGATTGTAGCACTATATTCTGCACCCTTTCTTTTCCTTCTCCCCTATGTACTCTATGAATGGTATGTTTTGTCTGTATAATGTGCAAGAAACAATACTTTTCACTGTATCCCAAACATGTGACAATAATAAATCAAATTAAATTCAGGAAAATCTTTAATGAAATGAAATCATTCTGCTGGAAATTCACAATGCTGCCTGTTAAAAAGCAAAAGAATGGCTGAAAGAGCAGCAGGGATCTAGCAAGCTCTCTGCTAGATTGAGGTAATTGTGAGGTATATGTCATTAGAACTCAGGAGAAAAATTCAAAAATAAAGTTTATTATTTGGTCAAAAGTAGGCTTACAACAACACTGCAATGAAGTTACTGTGAAAATCCCCTCGTCGCCACACCGAGGGAGAATTTAGCATGGCCAATACACCTAACCAGCATGTCTTTTGGACTAAGCTTCATAAGAACATAAGAACATAAGAAATAGGAGCAGGAGTAGGCCATCTAGCCCCTCGAGCCTGCCCCGCCATTCAATAAGATCATGGCTGATCTGACGTGGATCAGTACCACTTACCCGCCTGATCCCCATAACCCTTAATTCCCTTACCGATCAGGAATCCATCCATCCGCGCTTTAAACATATTCAGCGAGGTAGCCTCCACCACCTCAGTGGGCAGAGAATTCCAGAGATTCACCACCCTCTGGGAGAAGAAGTTCCTCCTCAACTCTGTCTTAAACCGACCCCCCTTTATTTTGAGGCTGTGTCCTCTAGTTTTATCTTCCTTACTAAGTGGAAAGAATCTCTCCGCCTCCACCCTATCCAGCCCCCGCATTATCTTATAAGTCTCCATAAGATCCCCCCTCATCCTTCTAAACTCCAACGAGTACAAACCCAATCTCCTCAGCCTCTCCTCATAATCCAAACCCCTCATCTCTGGTATCAACCTGGTGAACCTTCTCTGCACTCCCTCCAATGCCAATATATCCTTCCTCATATAAGGGGACCAATACTGCACACAGTATTCCAGCTGCGGCCTCACCAATGCCCTGTACAGGTGCATCAAGACATCCCTGCTTTTATATTCTATCCCCTTCGCAATATAGGCCAACATCCCATTTGCCTTCTTGATCACCTGTTGTACCTGCAGACTGGGCTTTTGCGTCTCATGCACAAGGACCCCCAGGTCCCTTTGCACGGTAGCATGTTTTAATTTGTTTCCATTGAGATAGTAATCCCATTTGTTATTATTTCCTCCAAAGTGTATAACCTCGCATTTCTCAACGTTATACTCCATTTGCCATATCCTCGCCCACTCACTCAGCCTGTCCAAATCTCTCTGCAGATCTTCTCCATCCTCCACACGATTCACTTTTCCACTTATCTTTGTGTCGTCTGCAAACTTCGTTACCCTACACTCCGTCCCCTCCTCCAGATCATCTATATAAATGGTAAATAGTTGCGGCCCGAGTACCGATCCCTGCGGCACGCCACTAGTTACCTTCCTCCAACCGGAAAAACACCCATTTATTCCGACTCTTTGCTTCCTGTCGGATAGCCAGTCCCCAATCCACTTTAAACACTACCCCCAACTCCGTGTGCCCTAATCTTCTTCAGTAGCCTTTTATGGGGCACCTTATCAAACGCCTTTTGGAAATCCAAAAACACCGCATCCACCGGTTCTCCTCCATCAACCGCCCTAGTCACATCTTCATAAAAATCCAACATGTTCGTCAAGCACGACTTTCCCCTCATGAATCCATGCTGCGTCTGATTGATCGAACCATTTCTATCCAGATGCCCTGCTATCTCCTCTTTAATAATGGATTCCAGCATTTTCCCTACTACAGACGTTAAGCTGACCGGCCTATAGTTACCCGCCTTTTGTCTCCTTCCTTTTTTAAACAGCGGCGTAACATTAGCCGTTTTCCAATCAACCGGCACTACCCCAGAATGCAACGAGTTTTGATAAATAATCACTAACGCATCCACTATTACCTCTGACATTTCTTTCAATACCCTGGGATGCATTCCATCCGGACCCGGGGACTTATCCACCTTCAGTCCCATTAGTCTACCCAGCACTGCCTCTCTGGTAACATTAATTGTATTAAGTATTTCTCCTGCTGCCAACCCTCTATCGTTAATATTTGGCAAACTATTTGTGTCCTCCACCGTGAAGACCGACACAAAAAACTTATTTAAAGACTCAGCCATATCCTCATTTCCCACTATTAACTCCCCCCTCTCGTCCTCCAAGGGTCCAACATTCACTCTAGCCACTCTATTCCTTTTTATATATTTATAAAAACTTTTACTATCATTTTTTATATTAATTGCTAGCCTAGCTTCATAGTCTATCCTTCCTTTCTTTATCGCTTTCTTAGTCTCTCTTTGTTGTTTCTTAAATTTTTCCCAATCACTTGTTTCTCCACTATTTTTGGCCACTCTGTACGCAGCTGTTTTTATTTTAATACTCTCCTTTATTTCCTTCGTTATCCACGGCTGGTTCTCCCTTTTCTTACAATCCTTGTTTTTTGCTGGAATATATTTTTGCTGAGAACTGAAAAGGATCTCCTTAAAAATCCTCCACTGTTCCTCAGCTATCCTACCTGCCAGCCTGCTCTCCCAGTCTACCTTAGCCAATTCATCCCTCATCCTATCATATTTCCCTCTGTTCAAACAGAGGACACTGGTTTGGGACCAAACTTTCTCCTCTTCCATCTGAATCAGAAATTCGACCATATTGTGGTCACTAGACCCAAGAGGGTCCTTCACAATAAGATCCTTAATTCTACCTACCTCGTTACACAATACCAGATCCAAAATAGCTCGTTCCCTCGTCGGTTCCGTAACATGCTGTTCAAGGAAACTATCCCGACAGCATTCTAAGAACTCTTCCTCCATTCCACCCTTACCGACTTGAGTCTGCCAGTCAATGTGCATGTTGAAGTCCCCCATGATTATTGCCGTTCCGTTTTTACACGCATCCCTTCACATACAAAGTGGATGAAGATTGCAGTGACACTGTGTACTACCTCTTTTATCTTTAGGAATAAAGACCAGTGCCAGAAGACTTTCAATTATCGATGAAGGCAAAACACTGACCGCTCTTCCTTTTCTTCCTTGGACATCCTGAGCGTCAACAGACAGTTCATATAGTGATGGGTTTAACAGCAGCCTGAAAGCTCCCACCAACAGAAGTGAATGCACACAGTTCACACGTTGCTTCCCAATGCTCTACTCCCGGCCCCGATAGGCATTACGTGGCCAATTAAAGCTTACACAGCGGGACTGCCGGTCAATAAATAATGCAGAGAATGACACCTCGAGGGCAGGAGTCCCAGTACCATTTGGAGGAACGCTAGTTAATGATGATTCCCAGGTTGGTGAGCCTCTGGAGTCATCAGTAAGGCAGCTGGATGTACAACAGGCGGTGTGTGAAGATCTGGCAGAATACCAGAGGGAATGAATGCCCTGGCAAGGTCAGTGTTGGAATCCATCGAGACCATGAGTGCTGTGATCTTCCTCATTGCTGTATGTATGACTTCCCCCATTGAGAGACTGGCAACTCTCATGAGAGCCACATCCAGTGGACCTGCATACCATTGCCATGTTACTGAGCTCAAGCATTTAGCTTCACAGTGAGAAAGAAATGCATGGCCTGAACTCTCCACAGGACCTAATTCCTCACAGGTGAGGAGTTATAAGAGAATCGCTCTTTTTAATCTTGTAAGAGATTGAAAATTAAAAGCAGAGTTCATCTGCTAGACAAAAGGTTTGAAATTTATAAATATGCCTGAACATAAGTGTGTGCTTAAGGACAGCAACATTCTGTGGCATAGAATATGGTACATCCTCTAACAGAAGGCAGTTCCTGAAAACTCAGGAACCTGATGAAGGAGCAGCGCTCCGAAAGCTCATGATTCCAAATAAACCTGTTGGACTTTAATCTGGTATTGTGAGACTTCTTACTGTGCCCACCCCAGTCCAACGCCAGCATCTCCACATCATAACATTACTTAGACTTAAGACTTGGATTCTCCAATAGAAACAAGATTATACTTTATTTTCACAGAACTATCAATGTTGCGATTACCATTAAAGGTGAAAAATGTTCGCTTTTTCAATAAGTTTTTATATAATTTAGAAAATACATTGCCTCATGTAGTCTACTATCTCCAAACTTGAGAACCCATCTCTATACGCTCTTAAATGGAGAGGTACATTATTGAGGAGAGATGCCCAAGTTGTATAATCTGGTTTCAACTTGCTATAAACACTATCTGGGTAATGGCAATATTCTCTTGTGGTTCCTTTCTTTCAGGAAGAGTTAGATCAGCTCTCCAGGTCTACTTAGATGTTCATGAGGACCATCTATCTCAACCGTAAGTGAGAGTGATCATCCGAGGAGTACACAATCTACGTGCCTTTCAGCGCTCCCCACAGCATGTTTCTTGGTGGTGGGGAATATGGTGGGCATAAGATGGGAACAGAAACTGTCAGGAAAAGGCACTAATGAAAAGTGGAACTTTTTCAAGGAACAAATACTGGGTGTCCTTGATAGGTATGTCCCTGTCAGGCAGGGAGGAAATGGCCGGGTGAGGGAACCATGGTTCACAAAAGAGGTGGAATGTCTTGTGAAAAGGAAGAGGGAAGCTCATGTAGGGATGAGGAAACAAGGATCAGATGGCTCGATTGAGGGTTACAAGTTAGCAAGGAATGAGCTGAAAAAGGGGCTTAGGAGAGCTAGGACGGGACATGAGAAGTCCTTGGCAGGTCGGATCAAGGAAAACCCCAAGGCTTTTTACACTTATGTGAGGAATAAAAGAATGACCAGGGTGAGGTTAGGGCCGGTCAAGGACAGTTGTGTGAACTTGTGTATGGAGTCAGTAGAGATAGGCGAGGTGATGAATGAATACTTTTCTTCAGTGTTCACCAAGGAGAGGGGCCATGTTTTTGAGGAAGAGAAGGTGTTACAGGCTAATAGGCTGGAGGAAATAATTGTTCGGAGGGAGGATGTACTGGCAGTTTTGAATAAACTGAAGGTCGATAAATCCCCTGGGCCTGATGAAATGTATCCTAGGATTCTTTGGGAGGCAAGGGATGAGATTGCAGAGCCTTTGGCTTTGATCTTTGGGTCCTCACTGTCCACGGGGATGGTGCCAGAGGACTGAAGAGTGGCGAATGTTGTTCCTCTGTTTAAGAAAGGGAATAGAAATGACCCTGGTAATTATAGACCAGTTAGTCTTACTTCGGTGGTTGGTAAATTGATGGAAAAGGTCCTTAGGGATGGGATTTATGACCATTTAGAAAGATGCGGATTAATCCTGGATAGTCAGCACGGATTTGTGAAGGGCAAGTCGTGCCTCACAAATTTGATTGAATTTTTTGAGGAGGTAACTAAGTGTGTTGATGAAGGTAGGGCAGTTGATGTCATATACATGGATTTTAGTAAGGCGTTTGATAAGGTCCCCCATGGTCGGCTTATGATGAAAGTAAGGAGGTGTGGGATAGAGGGAAAGTTGGCCGATTGGATAGGTAACTGGCTATCTGATCGAAGACAGAGGGTGGTGGTGGATGGAAAATTTTCGGACTGGAGGCAGGTTGCTAGCAGAGTGCCACAGGGATCAGTGCTTGGTCCTCTGCTCTTTGTGATTTTTATTAATGACTTAGAGGAGGGGGCTGAAGGGTGGATCAGTAAAGATTGGTGGAGTAGTGGATGAGGTGGAGGGCTGTTGTAGGCTGCAAAGAGACATAGATAGGATGCAAAGCTGGGCTGAAAAATGGCAAATGGAGTTTAACCCTGATAAATGTGAGGTGATTCATTTTGGTAGGACTAATTTAAATGTGGATTACAGGGTCAAAGGTAGGGTTCTGAAGACTGTGGAGGAACAGAGAGATCTTGGGGTCCATATCCACAGATCTCTAAAGGTTGCCGCTCAAGTGGCTAGAGCTGTGAAGAAGGCCTATAGTGTGTTAGCTTTTATTAACAGGGGGTTGGAGTATAAGAGCCGTGGGGTTATGCTGCAACTGTACAGGACCTTGGTGAGACCACATTTGGAATATTGTGTGCAGTTCTGGTCACCTCACTATAAGAAGGATGTGGAAGCACTGGAAAGAGTGCAGAGGAGATTTACCAGGATGCTGCCTGGTTTGGAGGGTAGGTCTTACGAGAAAAGGTTGAGGGAGCTAGGGCTGTTCTCTCTGGAGCGGAGGAGGCTGAGGGGAGACTTAATAGAGGTTTATAAAATGATGAAGGGGATAGATAGAGTGAACGTTCAAAGACTATTTCCTCGGGTGGATGGAGCTATTACAAGGGGGCATAACTATAGGGTTCATGGTGGGAGATATAGGAAAGATATCAGAGGTAGGTTCTTTACGCAGAGAGTGGTTGGGGTGTGGAATGGACTGCCTGCAGTGATAGTGGAGTCAGACACTTTAGGAACATTTAAGCGGTTATTGGATAGGCACATGGAGCACACCAGGATGATAGGGAGTGGGATAGCTTGATCTTGGTTTCAGATAAAGCTCGGCACAACATCGTGGGCCGAAGGGCCTGTTCTGTGCTGTACTGTTCTATGTACTGTTCTATGTTCTATGTAATGGCCCACTATTGGCCGGCAGTGGGATCTTCTGGTCCCACCACTATCAACGGGATTTCCCATTGAATCCACCCCCTGGCAGGGGTCACATCAGTGGGACTGGAAGATCCCATCGCTGGCCAATGGCCAGAAAATCCTACCCCATTTCAGAATAATTCCTAAAAAAGACCTAGGATTATAATTCACTTCATTATATTCTATCAGTGTTATACTGGCTGACTTGAATTGCTGGTTTTATCCTTACCTCTTTAATCATGAACATGGGTATAACATTTGAAATTCTCCAGTTAACGGCACCATCTACTAAGGAGGATTGGAAGATTTGGGACAGTACCTCTGCAATTTCCAGCCTTACTTCCTTTGATATGCTCAGATGCATCAGATCTGGTCCTGGTGACTTAACAACTTTAAATAGATTGCCAACCTTTCTAATACTTCCTCTTTGATAACTGATACACATCCTATATCTTAACTACTTCTCTACTTGTTATCCAAGATTAATAGCTGCAAAAAGGACACATCACATTACACTCCATTTTTAATTTATGGAATGTGGGTAATGTTGCTTTTCCATTTCTGTTTAATACAAACATACCAATCTCACATAGGACTAGTAAGCATGTAGGTTTGGTCGATCTGAAGATGTAGAACAAGATTGCTCAGCAGGCAGATTTAATATAAGAGGCTTAAGGGTGAGTGTTAACAGGAAACTACAGCTGCAATCCATTCACACCATATGCTGCTAGCTAACCTGAAGGCTCCTCTGAACAACATTTGTTGGATCTGGGATAATGTGGTGAGACTGTCACTTAGCTTATGCCCCATTTAGCATACATGCTGAGGAAAAATTTGCCAATACATGTACACCACACTTGTACATTGGTATACCTGAAGAGATCACTTCAGCCAAACAGATGGAAAATTAAACTCTGTGTCTGCCATGGATGCATGAAGTATCCATCAATTGTCTGATGATTGGAAATTTGGGAAAGCAGCCAATGTACTTTCCCTAAACTTCCAATCCTCCTAGAAGGAAGGAAATCACCACCATGGATAGCAAATATAGAGAGAGAGAGGGAGACAGAGCTGTTTGTAGGTTGCTATCTTTAAACAGCCCTCTCCAGCAACTGCACTCTTCTTAAAATGAAAATGAAACTGTTTTTTCTGCTACAAGCCTACCTCTCCCATTAATCTAATATCACATGACTCAGTCAACCTAGTCTGAAACCCCAGGAAAACTTACTTAAACAAAAGTGTATTAAGTCTACAAAGTAACACATTCCTAGCTAAAATGATTATCCTGCTTTCTCAGCATCTACTGCATTCCTGCTAGACAAGAAACACGGAATCATAAAGCCCTTAACATAAAATATATTAATAGCACACTATCGTCACGATGTGGAACATCCTTCTTCAGCAGCTCTCCAAGTGAAGTTTTATTGGCAAAGTTGAGTACATCTTGTGTTAAGAAGTTGAAAAATCCAGGTATCTCTGCAAGTCCTCTTTGTCCTAGGAAGCAGGCATGTCTCATACATCTCTGAGATTTCCTTAGTCAGGACAGATTCTGGAACTTGAATAGATCTTTGGTATTGCCCATCACTCCAATGTCATTGGTGATACACACAATGAGGGCTATGTTCTCTAATGTTGCCCATATAGTGGCCAATGGCATGAGCAACTAGGCCCGATGCAGAATTGGAGAATCTAAATTAAACGGCAGTCAACGGCCTCCAAAGCCAGGCCTAATAGGAATTCCAACAGGCCAATTTAAATTCAAACATAGGTCAAAGGCCAACAGGGGCAAGTCTGGACTTGTCCTGGAAGCTAGAACCAGAGGTGCTCAGCCCTGGCCAAATAAGGACAGTGTTTATGTATTCCCCAGTTTTGGTCAAGCTCTCTGGCACCTTGGATTCCTATCATTACCATATATGGAAAGGGGGCTAGATGCACCCCATGCACCTGAGGATGGATACCTGGGGAGCCTGGCATCTTCCATATATGGAAGTAGAAATCCCATCGGGTGCTATGAACCCCACCCAGAGAACCTTCCAGAAGGGCGTGAATAGGAAGATAAGACCTGGACCTGGACGCCAGCCCCAGCAAAGATTCGACTCAACCTCGGCGAAGTCTCAACCTATAGAAAAGACTAGATGAAAACCCAGTGACAATGGAAGAGGACGTACCAGACCAACCTTTGTGAAGAAGACCATGAGTTTGAGAGATGGCAGAGCTCAGTGAATTGGACCCAGCAGTTCGATCAAGTTCATCGATAGGGTCATATTAGAGATCTCAGATCAGATAGCATAAAGCATTAAATTATTGTGGGAACTGAGAGTTGTTTGCGTTTAGGGTTTGTATAATAAGGATTTGTTAATAAAATTGGGTTAAACCACAAATTGACTCCTGCCTTTTATTCGCCTCATAGGAACACTTGGGTAAACGGGTTTTAGTAAAAACTGGTCAAAGTGTCTAATTTCCAGACAACATTTGGCATTCCTGGGGGGGCTTCAATAAACCAAAAGTTGTTCTGAAGTCGAACCCACCAGCCTCATATTCTAGGACATTCAGCCCGAGGCTGAATTAAGAGGGTAGTTGCCCCATGTGACGGCCAGAATTCGAGTGGATGAATGAGGATAGATGCAACCAACCAGTAATTGGGCCATAATCCATGTGTCTGTAAAGTGAGGTGAACAAAACAGCAGGATTTGAAGATAGGCGAGTCAAGGAGTAAGGGTAAACTTTGCAAGTCAGCCCTGAGGGGTGCTAGGCATACCTCTTGTGCACTGGCTTGAAAGGACTGGGCAGGAATTTAGTGAGAGCTGGACCCCTGCCCTGGTTGCCTCCTGTGACTGTCAGACAAACCCTAAAGAGTAAGAGCAGAAAAATGGCAGAGTGTCAGAATGGGAGGAGACACTAAGAAATTGCCCAAGTGGTTTCGAGTACCGCAGTCAACCAATTTCGGGTCGGGGACCCGCATGACAAAGATGTTGAGAGAGCCAAGTAAAAGCCAAGAGAAGTGCACTTCCAAGGCCACAGCAATAGCCAGCCACATGGAGCAGCTATGAGCAAAAGAATCTGAGAACGCAAAGTTGAGGCAAGAGTTAGAGAATATGAAGAGGAGATGGAGAAAGATAGAATAAAAGTGATCAGGCAGGAGTAGAGAAGTCCCACTGCCTCGGAAAAGCAGCCAGCATAATTAAGGACCCCACGCATCCTGGACATACTCTCTTCCACCTTCTTGTCAGGAAAAAGATACAAAAACCTGAGGTCACGTACCAACTGACTCAAGAACAGCTTCTTCCCTGCTGACATCAGACTTTTGAATGTGCTTACCTTGCATTAAGTTGATCTTTCTCTACACTCTAGCTATGACTGTAGCACTACATTCTGCACTCTCTCATTTCCTTCTCTCTGAACAGTATGCTTTGTCTGTATGGCACACAAGAAACAGTACAGTTCACTGTATGCTAATACATGTGACAATAATAAATTAAATCAAAGTCAGTAAATTCTGTTGCACATGGACCAGTTTCAGACCCAGTGTGAAAACGCATCAGGAAGTGCAGCATGCAATCAGTGATTGGGAGGCAACACAAAAAAACTGTGGCCAACCTGATGGAAATTGTACAAATTTACAGGCTGTAGTCAAAGTTCTGCACCATGCAGGCAAAGAAAACAAAGCCTAAGCTGAGAACCATTCAAAATGCCAGCGCAAGATCGATAAATTAAAATCCAGCTTTCAATACAGAAAAGGGTGATATGCACGTTTGACAGTCCAGTCAGAAGGAGGCAGTGCTTATGGGGTAGTTTGAGGAGATATGGAGGAGGAAGCCTGTAAATACGTCAAGTACAGCGAAGGCTGGGGTTGCCCAACCCTTCCAGGAGGAATCAGAACCCACAGCACCTACAGAACCTTCCCACCACCTGATAAATCCTCAAAATACGAGCCGTCAGGATGGCTAGAATAGGGCCATAGCCAATTCTGCTACTGTAAATGGGAGAGAGGATGAAAAAGGTAGGTAGGAGGACATAAGGAGGCTAAAAAGAGTTAGAAATAGATTAATTGTAAATCCAGCAGATGTAGTATAACATGGAAAAATGTGAAATTGTCCATTTTGGCAGGAAGAATTAAAAAAAAAACCATAGGAGGAATTCTCCTGCCTCCCAGGCATGTGTTTCTCGGCAGCGGGAGGTGACACACTGTTCACTGGTGGCGGGAGTCTGTGGTCCTGCCGCTGCCAATGGGATTTCCCACTGAAGTCACCCCACTCTAAACCTGCAGGAGGGAGTGTGCTGCCAGCGGGACTGGAAAATCCCACTGGCGTGAATGGCCGGAGAATTCCCCCATATTATCTAAATGGTGACTGATTGTCGAGCTTTGAGGTGCAGAGGGATCTGGGTGTGCTAGTGAATGAATCACAAAAGGCTAGTGTACAGGCACAGTAAGTAATTAGGAAAGCTAATAGAATGTTATAGCTTATTGCCAGTGGAATTTAATTCGAAAGTAGAAAGGTATTCTTCCGTTGTACAGGGCATTGGTGAGACCACATCTGGAGTACCGTTTACAGTGTTGGTCTCCTTATTTACGGAAGGATGTAAATGTGTTGGAAGCAGTTTAGGGAAGATCCATATCTAGAATGGGCAGGTTGACTTATGAGGCAAGGTTGGACAGGCTAGACTTGCATCCACTGAAGACAAGAGATAACTTGATTGAAACACAAGATCCTGAGGGGTTTTGACAGGATAATAGAATCCTCCAGTGCAGAAGGAGGCCATTCGACCCATTGAGTCACACACCCACCCAGACCCTATCCCCATAACCCTATGCATTTACCATAGCTTGGGCCCCTGACACTCCGGGGCAATTTAGCACGGCCAATCCACCTAACCTGCACATCTTTGGACTGTGGAAGGAAACCGGAACACCCGGAGGAAACCGACGCAGACACGGGGAGAACGTGCAAATGCCACATGGACAGTGACCCAAGTCGGGAATTGA
Organism: Mustelus asterias; assembly: GCF_964213995.1. Lineage (NCBI taxonomy): Eukaryota > Metazoa > Chordata > Chondrichthyes > Carcharhiniformes > Triakidae > Mustelus > Mustelus asterias. The sequence goes on along the minus strand of NC_135806.1, from coordinate 82,561,642 downwards.
ACTTGGGTCCCTGGAACTGTGAGGCAGCAGTGCTAAATCACTGTGCCACCGTGCTGCCCTTGGATGGATCTGGAAAGGATGTTTCCCCTTGTGGGAGAATCTAGAACCACGGAGTCATTATTGAAAAGTAAAGGGCTATCCATTTAAGAGAGAGAGGAACAAGCTTTTCTCTGCTTGCGAATCTTTGGAACCCTGTTTCTCAAAAGGCAGTGGAAAGAGAGTCATTGGGCAACATCCACCAACACCCCCCCCCCCCCCCCACCCCGTCAGGTAGTGTTTCTCAGCGGCAGTGGCAGATCACCGTTGCCATTGGATGCCAGTGGGATCTTCTGGTCCCGTTGCTGTCAGTGAGGGCTTGCCATTGTACGCACCTCCCTGCCATCGGGAAACCCGCGGCAGGGTTTTGCCATTGGTGAGACTGGAAAATCGCATCAGCGAGAACGGCCAGGAAATTAGCCATTAATTATTTTTAAGGCAGAGCTAGATAGATTCCTGATAAGCAAAGGGTGAAAGATTATCGAGGGTAGATGGGAATGTGGGATTGAGGTTACAATCAGAGCAGCCATGGTCTTCTGAATGATGGAACGGGCTTGAGGGGCAGAGTGGCCTGTTCCTAATTCATTCGTATGTTAATGTATAGAAGTTTACTTTGTAACATGTTCCTTTTTACCTCCAGTCTTCCTCAGTCGTGTATTTCAACTCTTTTTGTCATTATAAGTTATGCTTAGTGAAAAATACATCAAAAACTCTTAATTTGAAAACAGATTAACTTCAATGTAATTGTGTGTCTTTCGGTGTGGAGGTATCAGTTATTAATGCCTTCGATTCATTTTCACTAGCAGAGAAAGCATTTGGGGTGTAGCAGGATACACCTCCCACTCTGTTCTATTCTATCCTTGTCATGATTGAGACTGGCAAGATTTGGCAACCTTGTCTGTCTATGGGTATAAAAATTGCAAAATTGTAAATAAATAAAACTGCAGTCTTGGCTCAGTAGTAGCATTCTTGCCACAGAGTCAGAAGATCCTGGGTTTAATCCCCACATAGAGCCTACAGCACAAAGTCTAGCCTGCCAATTTAGTGATGCACTGTTGAAAGTTTTGTCTTTCGATTGAGGTATTAAGCCAAAGCCCAGCCTGACATCTCAGGTGACGTAAAAGATTCCATGACACTAATCGAAGAAAAGCAGCTGAGGTTCCCTCGACCAACATTTGCCCCTCCATCATTACCACCAAGAAACAGACTGATTTATCTCATTGGCGTTTGGGGGATCTTGCTCTTTGCGAACACACTGCAAAAGTTGTTGACGCCACAACACAGACTTTTGGCCATGAAGGTAAGTGTAAACCTTTTCCTGACAACGATTCTGGCACGTATTGGCGCTCTTGCTAAGTTCTGGAATTTATCTTAACCTTTCAGCCATTGTTCTATCCGATCCTCTGTCAATTTATGTTCTTTTATTCGGCTTCCAAAGCCTCCTGATGGTTCTATTTTCTTGGATGGAGTTGCTTGGTTGCATTATGTTGCCACCTAGTGGTACAATGTCAGTAGGTATATTCTGTGGGTTAACAGTTCCCTCAGGGAATAATCATCAGAAGCAATCTCTGCATTGTTCCAATCATTCCCAAGATTAGACAAGAAGAACGTGTTTGTGTTTAACTTTAATCTAAGCATTTATCAAAAAAAGTGAAAAAGGAAAACAAAAAATAACAGTATTGGATTGAGGTCCTGTAATGAGTCGAGAGAGTTCTTTTCAGTGTTTAACTTGGGTTCGAAGCCAAACTCTGGACGTAACAGGAATGAGTGACTGCAATAAGCAGTGTGTTAAATATAACAATTTTATTGAATTATAATAATATGGCAATTATTATTGATAATATAAAAACAAATAAGAAAGGATAACTTCTTTGAAAGGAGAAAGAATTTCATATATATCTGGAGACAGGAAGACAGTTTGTTTCAGCATAAACAATCACCCCCAATTTGTTCTGTTCCACAATACCTCCCCCAAATTAATACACAGGTTACTGTCCCCTCGACACATACTTTGCCAAGTCATTGAATAAACCCTATGGATGGGTACTTTGGTCAGACACTCTGTTCCTGGCCCTTCTTTCTGTCGTCTGTGGATGACTATTCCACCTGGCTGCAGTCCCTATTCTCCAAAGAAAATGTTTCTTTAAACTGGATTTTTGGCTGCATTCCAGCTTCTGGAAGTCCGCTATAGTCTTTCCCTGAATAAATCTCAACACTTATCAGTTGTTATCACAGGTACCTTAAAGGTTAAACAGACTTGGCAATATGCCACTTCATAGTCTCATCTGGACCTGGAAAAATTTATCAATTTTGCTTCCAATTTCCACCCCTCTATCACCTTCACATGGCCCATCTCTGACACTTCTCTTCCCTTACCACTATCTCCATTTCTGGTGATAAACTTTCCACTAGTATCGATTACAAGTCCACCGACTCCCACAACTACCTTGACTACGGCTCTTCACACCCCACACCCTGTAAGGACTCCATCCCATTCTCTCAGTCCCTTCGCCTCCGCTGCATCTGTTCTGATACCACTTTCCAAAATAGCGTTGCCAATATGTCTTCCTTCTTCCTCAATCATGGTTTTCCACCCACTGTGGTTGACAGGACTCTCAACCGCATCCAATCCGTCCCCTGGGCCACCACTCTCACCCCCTCTCCCGCCTTCCCAGAACCACGATAGGGTCCCCTTTGTCCTCACTTTTCACCCAACCAGTCTCCTCATTCAAAGGATCATCCTCCGCCAGTTCCACCAAATCCAGCATGATGCTACTCAACATCTTCCCCCCCACCCCCCTGGTCAGTATTCCACAGGGTCCATTCTCTCCGGGACACCCTGGTCCACTCCATCACACCCAACATCTCACCCCCTGCCCACGATATCATAGAAGGTACAACACTCTACCTCCTCCCTACTCACCGTCCCAGGTTCTAAGCATCCCTTTCAGGTGAAGCAGTGCTTCACATGAACCTCCTTCAATCTGGTCTATTGCATTTGCTGCTCCCAATGCCGTCTACTCTACATTGAAGAGAGCAAATGCAGACTGGGTGATTGCTTTGCTGAACCATCCACAAGCAGGACCCTGACCTTCCTGTCACTTGCCACTTCAAAACACCACTCTGTTCGCTGCTGATTCTCTTTGCTCCCAGTTCTGATGAAGGGTCATCTGGACTCAAAATGCTGACTCTATTCTGTCCCCACAGATCCTGATGTGGAGATGCCGGCGTTGGACGTGGAGAGGATCTCCATGAAGATCGCGCATATCGACACAGACAGTGTGTTTACCCACAGATCCTGTCAGACCTGTTGTGATTTTCCAGCATTTTCTGTTTCAGGTTATGTAGCTCTTGATTAGTATCTTCTCATCTGCCATCAATTCAGGTCCAATTATAATTTCAACTTCTGATGCTTCAGGTGACCACACCAGATAAGGTTACCCAGCAACTTGGCTTGTAGTTCCAAGTTCACAGAATGCAGTGGGACAATACTCAGAAAAAAAAATTAAATCCTTATTTTAGTGTTATAGCTTGAGAAAGTGAAAAACAAAAGATTTAGACTAAACCACCAGCTCTGAGAGAAAGCAAATCTATAAGAACAGATCACTACTGATTATTATTGACTAATTAATCAAAACACAATCATAGCTGAGTTAAGATCAGTGCCAAATGAGAAATTACAAAGTGACTTTAAATATTAAAAATCAAAGCAGAGCAGAAATAAAATACAAAATTTCAAGTCTTCTCAAATTCACCACCATTTATCAACTTATACAGCATTTTTGTAATTGCAGTGTGAAATAAAATAATAGCATTTTACTGGAAGTCAGACCTGGCTTTGAATTATCAGCCAGAGACAACAGCTTCCTTCTTCCAATCCATTACCCAATTCTGGCTTTGCGACAGTTGATCTTTTCTTCACCCAAGAGACACTTTTCTAATTGATTCCCATCTATAATCGGTCCTGAGGGTCTTGATAGGAAGCTTTCCCCTCCACACTGATGCCGAGAGTCAGGGGAAGCTAACTGTGAATTGGCAAATCTAACAAGTGCTGCCTTGTAACAAAAGATAATGCAATTTTCTTCTTGTTGTATTTATTTATGCAAATTATTTAAATAAACTAGTTTCAATTAGGAATTAAGAGTGAAAGATGATTTACAAATGAATAAACTGGAGATTTGGAGGCCGAAGGGAAGTAGGACAGCTTCGTCTTGCAATGGGCCGAATGGACTCACTTCTTGAGATCAATAGCCATTGGTTGTTAGTTACAGCTAGCCGGTGACTCCAGATGTCATTGGTTATTTGGGCGTGATTGACGGGTAGAGTTGGCGATTGAAGGTGATTACTGGAGGGAGACAAGTTGAAAGATAATCCAGAGGCTAATTATTTTATTCAGATAAATAGTGTATAAAAACAAACTACGCGTTGACACCTCGGTACTTCTTAAGTGGCCAAAAAAGATTGGAACTGCTTACATTTTAACGGTGGGTGGGATTGCGATTCCAACAGGTTTGGATTGTTCAGAGTTTGGAGCCGTGTTTGGAGGTTTATTGTTTAATTATGAAACAATCTCTGTTGAATTAAGCGGCGCCTTAAATGCCTGGCAGTTGTCTCGTGGATTGGTAAAGTACTGTGCACTGACTGCGGAGATTTTGTGTGAACGGTTAGCAAAATCTAAAAAAGATAATCCTAATTGCAAGTTTAATTATTCGTGTTTAAGTGACAAACTTTATTTTTTTGGAATGCAATTTTCATTTTTCATTTTCACAAATGCTATCGTTCATTTATTATTTTTGAGAAAACGAAAGACAATAGTTCTAAAGTTTAATTTTCAAGTCTGGTATTAACAGATTATTCAGAAGAACAGTTGATGATCTGTGGTACTAACGGGCCTGAGTTTATGCTTAATTTAACTGATCGTATTGTAGAATTGTTACATAACGGAGGAAGGCCATTTAACCCATCGTGATCACACTAGCGATCAAGCCACTTATTGACATACAATAGTCCACTTTAAGAACGGATTTAATTCCAGGTGAACTCGATCCAATTTGTTTCGTATTCAAAAGGCATCGCTACTTCCCAACACTTAATCGTTTGTATCATAGCACGTTTAAAGGGTAAATATGGCTATTTCTTGCGTTGTCCCCTTGGAATCTATCTCCGATTTTAGTTATCTTTGGAACAATTGAACGTTTTTTTTGGTGTCCTGCAGGGGTTGGGTTGATGGGGCAAATATTAGAAAGGACAAGTGGAATTCAGCTGGTCCATTAAGTTGCTGAGAGAAAGTATGTGATTTGGAAAATAGTGTAATAGTTAAAATGGTTTATCATACATAGTCAGGCATCAATTTGTTTCCAGATCAGCACATGTCAAAAAAACCTTTCACCTTTCCAATCTATCACTTGTTTTCCCTCTGTCTCTACTTTTCTACTTTGCTGCTGTCTCCTACTATGTTGGAAATGACCAGTTAAACTTGAAAGGGAAGTTGTGTTTTTAAACTTCCAAATAGTCAGCTCCTTAGTATTTTTTGTCCTATTACATTCGCTGCTGTCTGAATATATATATATACAGCCTTCCCAATTTTCCAATGTATGTTTGCCAGACGTTGATTTATGAACTGTGTAAGCGAAATATAAAATGACTCTTGTATTGATTGGAAGATTGTTCTCTGTCTGGAGAGGTTCTCAGTTTTGAGTTTATAAATCCCTATTTCTTTTTTTTAATTCTAGGAATATCTGGTGAACCATGGAGTAGATTCTTTAAGAGAGTACTTGTAACCAAGAAAGGATGACATTAAATATTCGGAATCCTACCATGAGCTGCAGAAAGAAATTGTTGCAAGAGGGATGTGGATCAGAAACACAGGCCCAGAAGAAAATGGTAGGAGAGGAACCTTTTGTGTTGTGCTTTTGTGTGAAGTTTTTGCTATCGGTATTCAGGTGGAAGTACAGTGAAATGGGTGCATAACCAGTCTTTTTTTAAAGGTTTTTGATGCTGGAATCTTTTATTTCTCATGCTATTTGAGCCGTTATCAGGATTTTTATAGAATAGTTTGAAGAACTGTGATATGAACTGATGATCCCATTAATCATAAGTATGGTGATGAACACTGTGGGAAGTCACTGAACAAGGTCATTTCTCTATTGTTTTGCATGTGTTTTTTTTCCCTATCTGAATAGATTCAGCTTGTAAGGGATAATGAGTTTTTGCAGGATGCCAGGCAGATCAAAGCCCACCTACTAGTGTCCTTGCATCTGTGTATGTAACTCTCTTTCTTTGCCCAAATCACAATTTTCTGCTCACATTACTAGGTTACCCTCTGCAAACTCTTACTTGGAACTACAAATAATTTTGTTGTTGCTGACCATGAAAAATTACTTGCATCCTTCCAGCCATTTGATTCATCTGTAGGTGTAACCTTTGTGCTGGAACTATTTTTCCCAAACTGTATCACTGGAGGCACCAAAGTTTATCATAGTGTAACAGAGAGCAACTTTCCCAAATTGTACATCTGGAGGCAGTTTAGTGAGGTGTATCCAGTGTTCAAGTTCCTGCAGATATCTTGGGCACTTTGCCTTCCCCCAAGTATAGCTGTTAACAAGCACTTATGACATTTCTAAATTATGTTACTCGACACAATTTCCTAGAGTAGGTTTGTAACAATTGTTTTCAGATGGCTTAACACTTGGGAGAATTTTTCAGTAGCAGTAAACCTGAATTAATGCTATAATCTGAAACATTATCTTTCATTGTAATCATTGAACATGTTTTCCACAATCCCTTTTGATTGCAGAAGCAAACTGAACGCCAGTTAAAATGCTTAGCATTTCGGAATCCTGGCCCACTGCTAGCTGAATTCAATCCTGAAACCAGATTGCAGATAAAAGAGATTCGCAGGACAAAACTAAGGCAGCTGGTCTTCGAGAGCAAGTAAAGTTTCTCAACATGATTTTCATAGCCTCTTATCTTTCTAACTCTATCTCAAATTTCATTTTGGACTTAATTTTATTAGAGTTTGAAATTTGTGAGCTTTTCCTTTGAATTCTAATGGAGCATGACCCAAATCAAATTTAACTTTATTTCAGCAGTTTTGTCCTAGTGTAACAGCGCATTGGTCTTTGTGCTCAAGTCTAATGAGATAAATATAGGTGTGAACATATGTAGGCCATTCTGCTCCTCCATTTGATTGTGACCTCTACTTTCCTGTCTACAGCCTGCACTATTAAATTTTTGACTGACAAAACTTGGCCTTAAAAGTAGTCAAAAAGATGATTGCAACCAAATAACTGGTTTGCAAGTAATGGGGGAGGGGGGAAAGAGAGGAGGAGCAGGAGAAGGGGGGCTGTACTGAAAAGTAACAATGAGTGATGAGCTGCCACAGTGCATTTACTTGCATGTCCAATCCCACAACCAAGCTGTTGACCACTATCAGTACAGTGAGGGTGTGACAATGACCAAAAGTTCCTACTGTTTTCTGCCTATTAACAAATCCTTAATCCATGCCAGTACATTACTTCCTATCCCATTTTCTTTACTTTTGCTAGTCAAACTTTATGTCTACAGACATCTCTTCTTCAATTCTGTTTGTAACATTCTCAGGGGAAAAAAAAAGCCGACTAATGTAAGGCTAACAGGACTGTAGTCCCCTGTTTCTCTCTCCCCCTCTCAAATTGTGGGGTGCCATTTGCTCCCGTCCAATCTACAGGAGCCGTTGCAAAATTTGTAACATTTTGGAAGCTAATCACCAGTGCATTGGCTACTTCCTTCTACACAGATGTAGGATATCACATCCAGTGGACTTATTAACCATGATGTGGAGATGCTGGTGTTGGACTGGGGTAAGCACAGTCAGAAGTCTCAACACTAGGTTAAAGTCCAACAGGTTTATTTGGTAGCACAAGCTTTTGGAGCACTGCTCCTTCATCAGGTGAGTGGGAGTTCTGTTCACAAACAGGGCATATAAAGACACAAACTCAATTTACAAAATAATGGTTGGAATGTGAGTCTTTACAGGTAACCAGTCTTAAAGGTACAGACAATGGGTGGAGTGAGGGTTAAGCACAGGTTAAAGAGATGTGTATTGTCTCCAGCCAGGACAGTTAGTGAGATTTTGCAAGTCGTGGGCGTTACAGATAGTGTGACATGAACCCAAGATCCCGGTTGAGGTCGTCCTTGTGTGTGGAACTTGGCTATCAGTCTCTGCTCAGTGACTCTGCGTTGTCGTGTTGTGAAGGCCACCTTGAAGAACGCTTACCCCAAGATCAGAGGCCAAATGCCCATGACCGCAGAAGTGTTCCCCAACAGGAAGAGAACAGTCTTGCCTGGTGATTGTCGAGTGGTGTTCATTCATCTGTTGTCGTAGTGTCTGCATGGTCTTCCCAATGTACCATGCCTCGGGACAACCTTTCCTGCAGCATATCAGGTAGACAAAGTTGGCTGAGTTACAAGTGTATGTACCGTGTTCCTGGTGGATGGTGTTCTCGTGTGAGATGATGGTATCCGTGTCGATGATCCGGCGCGTCTTGCAGAGGTGCTGTGGCAGGGTTGTGTGGTGTAGTGGTCACTGTTCTCCTGAAGGCTGGGTGGTTTGCTGCGGACAATGATCTGTTTGAGGTTGTGTGGTTGTTTGAAGGTGAGAAGTGGGGGTGTGGGGATGGCCTCGGCGAGATGTTCATCTTCATTGGGGACATGTTGAAGGCTCCAGAGAAGATGTCGTAGCTTCTCCACTCCGGGGAAGTACTGGATGACGACGGATACTCTGTCTGCCGTGTCCCGTGTTTGTCTTCTGAGGTCAGTGCGGTTTTTCACTGTGGTGCATCGGAACTATCGATCCATGAGTCAAGTGCCATATCCTGCTCTTATGAGAGCATCTTTCAGCGTCTGGAGGTATCTGTTGTGATCCTCCATCTGAGCAGATCCTGTGTATACGGAGGGCTTGTCTGTCGGGGATGGCTTCTTTGACGTGTTTAGGATGGAAGCTGGAGAAGTGGAGCATCGTGAGGTTATCCGTGGGCTTGCAGTACAGTGAAGTGCTGAGGTGACCGTCCTTGATGGAGATGCATGTGTCCAAGAATGCAACCGATTCCAAAGACTAACATCTTGCCAAGGCCATCCCCACACCCCCACTTCTTGCCTTCAAACAGACCATTGTCTACAGCAAACTGCCCAGCAAGTTCGGGCTGTTTTCCCCCCCCCACCCTCATTTTGGGGAGTTTCCCCTTTTTGCTTTGTCCTAACTTAATCTGAGTTTGTTTATTTGGTTTGCCCTAAAAAGAGGTCAGGAGAACAGTGACCACGACACCACACAACCCTGCCACAGCACCTCTGCAAGACGTGCCGGATCATCGACACGGATGCCATCATCTCACGTGAGAACACCATCCACCAGGAACACGGTACATACACTTGTAACTCAGCCAACGTTGTCTACCTGATTTATGCTGCAGGAAAGGTTGTCCCGAGGCATGGTACATTGGGAAGACCATGCAGACCCTATGACAACGGATGAATGAACACCACTCGACAATCACCAGGCAAGACTGTTCTCTTCCTGTTGGGGAACACTTCAGTGGTCACGGGCATTCAGCTTCTGATCTTTGGGTAAGTGTTCTCCAAGGCAGCCTACATGACAACGCAGAGTCACTGAGCAGAGACTGATGGCCAAGTTCCACGCACATGAGGACGACCTCAACCAGGATCTTGGGTTCATGTCATACTATCTGTAACCCCCACGACTTGCCTGGGCTTGCAAAATCTCACTAACTGTCCTGGCTGGAGACAATACACATCTCTTTAGCCTGTGCTTAACCCTCTCTCCACTCATATTGTCTGTACCTTTTAAGACTTGATTACCTGTAAAGACTCGCATTCCAACCATTATTTTGTAAATTGAGTTTGTGTCTTTATATGCCCTGTTTGTGAACAGAACTTCCACTCACCTGATGAAAGGGCAGCGCTCAAAGCTAGTGGCTTGTGCTACCAAATAAACCAGTTGGACTTTAACCTGGTGTTGTGAGACTTCTTACTGGACTTATTAACCCGCAGACCTGTTAATTCTCCAATACAACTTTCTTACTAATACTCGTTTCCTTTAATTCCTCATTCACCCTAATCGTTTGGATCTCTAATTCTGGGAGATTTCTGGTATCTCAGTGAAGATGGATGTAGAGCAATCATTTGGCTTAGCCAAATATTTAAATCCTTTTAAACTTGGCACTGGTGGTGAAGGTGATTCACCACAAAGCTTGTCAGATGATTTGTGCCACTCCTCCAGTCATCTTGTCAAAACCTAGAAAATTACCATCTTACCAACCTCCTGATTGTGCCATGAAATTGCTGGGTCTTTAAACCATTGACTGAGTTGACAAATAGTTCTTGCTGCAGCCATTTAGGGCTGTTAACTGATGTTGTAAAGGACTCTGTTAATGTGATTTATGATTCTGAGATGTTAGTGAAATTGCAAAGTCCTGTTTCTTTCCATATAGAATTTGATTAATTCAGTCTGTTAGGAACCTAGGAGCAGACCATCAAGCCTGCTCTCTTATTCAGTAAGATCATGGCTAATCATAACCTCTGGTGTCACTTGTATCATTAGTATCCAGATGTCTATTAATTTCTGTCTTGAACATGCTCCATGTTGAGTTTGCAAGCCTTCTGGTGTAGAGAATTCCACAGATTCAGCACTTTGAGTGAAGAAATCCCTCCTCGCCATAATCTTAAATGGTCTTCCCCATATCCTGAGACTTGTCCCCTGATTTTAGACTCTCCAGCCAAGGAAAACATCCTATCTACATCTGCCCTGTCATGTCCTGTAGGAATTTTGAAAGTTTCAATGAGATCACCTCTCATTCTGTTGAAACTTTAGAGAATACGGGCCCAACTTGCTCAATTTCTCCTCGTAAAACCATAGAAATAGGAGCAGAATTAGGCTGCTCTGCCATTCAATCATGGCTGATATTTTTCTCATTCCCATTCTCCTGCCTTTCCCCATAACCCCTGACCCACTTATTAATCAAGAACCTATCTATCTCTGTCTTAATGACACTCTGACCTGGCCCCCACAGCCTTCTGTGGCAGAGAGTTTCACCATTCTCTGGCTGAAGAAATTCCTCTGTTTTAAAAGATCATCACTTTAGCCTGAGGTTGTGCCCTCTGGTTCTAGTTTTTCCTGCTCCGTGGGAACATCCCCTCCATGTCCACTCTATCTGGGCCTCTCAGTATCCTGTAAGTTTCAATAAGATCCTACCTCAACTTCGAGTACAGACCCAGAATCCTCAACCATTCCTCATACGACAAGCTCTTCATTCCAAGGATCATTCTTGTGAACCTCCTCTGGACCCTTTCCAAGGCCAGCATATCCTTCCTTAGATATGGGGCCCAAAAGTGCTTAATACTCCAAATGGGGTCTGACCAGAGCCTTATACAGTCTCGTAGATAAAGCCTCCCAACCACTTTCAATCCTAGTGATTTATCTGGTGAACCTCCAGCGCATTCTCTCTATGGAAAGTATATCTTTCCTTAGATGAGGAAAGCAAAACTGTATGCAAAGGTCGACACAGTTGTAAGATGTATTTATTCCTGTATTTAAATCCCTGTGCTTCAAAGGCCAACATACTATTTGTCGTCTTAAAGTTAGCATTCGGGTACAACAAACAATTTAGTGACTTATGAACAAGGACACCCTTTAGACATCAATGTTTCACCATTTAAGAAATACTCTGCCTTTATTTTCTCTACCGAAGTGAATAACTTCACACTTGTTCACTTTTCTTGCTGCAGTTATACAGGGCCTTGGTGAGGCCACAGCTTGAGTATTGTATGCAGTTTTGGTCTCCTAATCTGAGCAAGGACATTCTTGTTATTGAGGGAGTCCAATGAAGGTTCACCAGACTGATTCCTGGAATGGCAGGACTGACGTATGAAGAGAGACTGGATTGACCTGGGCTTGTACTCACTGCAATTTAGAAGGAGGGGATCTCATAAATATAAAATCCTGATGGGACTGGACAGGCTAGATGCAGCAAAAATGTTGGAAGACCAGAACTAGGGATCACAGTCTAAGAATAAGGGGCAAGTCATTCGGGACCAAGATGAGGAAGAATGTCTTCACTCAGTTATGAACCTGTGGCATTCTCTACCACAGAGCTGTTGGGGTCAGTTCGTTAGATAGGTTCAAGAGGGAGCTGGACGTGGCCCTTGCAGCAAGGGGTAGGGAGCGACAGCGGGAATGGGATACTGAAAGTGCATGATCACATTGAATAGTAGTGCAGACTCGAATGGCCTACTCGTGCATCTATTTTCTATGTTCGTACCTGTTCACAAAGCCTCCTTGCAATTTACATTCCCAGCTAGCTTTTGCCATCAGCAAACTTGGAAATATTTTATTTGGTCATTTAAATTGTGACCATGTGACCCCAGCACTGATCATTGTGTAGTCTGCTTGCCATCCTGTGAACAGTCCATTTATTCCTACTCTGTATTAACAACCAATGGCAGTATATTACCCCCAATTCCATGTGCTCTAATTTTGATCACTAATCTCCTGTGAGGGTCTTTATCAAAAGCCCTCAGAGGAGATTAGTGTCTTGAAGGAAAATCTATTTGCTGTAGACTGTCATACTCAAAATTAGCCATTGTCTGTCTACCATCAATTTTTTAACTTGATTAAAATCCACAGAAGTATAACTGGAATTTCTGGCTTCAGTACAAAATATTTTCTCAGTCAGAATAAAAAAAGAGAATGGTGATGAACTTACTTTCAGGTTTAGTTTGTGCAGCAATTTACCACTTACCGGATGATAACCAGCCACTGACTGTGGGGTAATCTGGCTGAACCGAACCAGAAGGCTTCCAGCCCCTAAGATTCTAATGAGGCTCAATAGGGGACGTTTTCAGGCCTGCTTGCCAATGCTGCTTGCCTCTGAAATACTCTGGGAAAGCTCATCAGTTTACAATCTGCTATAGCTAACTCGCCCCTCAACTTCATAGTTTCTTTGTTCATACTTAAAATCCTAGTTTCAGAATGAACCATCACTTTCAAATTTATGTAAATTCTGTCATATTATGGTTATTATTTCCTAATCTTGCTTTACAGCAAGGTTAATTAATTAGCCTTTGGCATTTCATAATACTAAATCTAAAATGGCCTGGTCCCTAGTTGGTTCTCCAATGTACTGGACTCTCCTTGTACATAATCCAGGAATTCTTCATCCACTGCATTAGTGCTAATTGGGTTTGCCCAATCTAAATGCAGGTTGAAGTCACCCATTAATATTGTATGTTCCATGTTCAACATTACCACTACGATTTGGTGGCTGAGAACAGCTCCCACTAATGTTTGCTGCCCTTCGCTGTTTCTTAGATCCACCCAAACTGATTCAACAGGTGGAATTTTCCCATAATTTGTCAATCAGGCTCTGACTGGGAGCCGGCATGTCTCCTGATGCACTGCTGAGGTTTCGGGCTAGATTTTCTGCCTGCTGACAAAAAAAAATCGGGGGGGGGTGTGGTTTAATGCATCAGTCTGGCAGGGCCTGTAAGAGCTGGCCTCAGAAACCTAATGCCTTCCCTCTTGCACCAATTCTCCAGCTGTGCTCAAAAGTTTAGTCTTCCTATTCCTATCCAAGCATGTGTGACTTGCAGTAATCCTGAGATTACTGCATTTAAGCTCCTGCTTCCTAACTCACTTGCTTTCAGGATCTCCTCCATCTTCCTACCTAAGCTGATAGTACCAGTGTGGGTCACTATTTCTGCTGCCAATGATCTGCAGTTTTTTATGCAATCCTTGACCTGGCACCAGATGTACAAAATACTATTCTGGATCAGTGGCTGCAGAAATGCCTGTCTGTTCCTCGAATGAATCCCCTATCACTATTACTTTCTCCCCTCCTCCAGTGCAGCTAAGCTGCTTGTGGTGCTATGGACTTGCTGCACTTTTATTGGTGTCCAAAATAGAAAATCGGTTACTGAGTGAGATTGTCTCACTACCTTACTGGTTCTCTTAGACTGCCTGGTGGTCACCCATTCTCTCTGCCTGCATGTGCCTAACTTGCAGTGTTATCTTCCTAACATTGCTATGCATGTAGTCCTCGGTCTCGTGGATGCACCACAAGTGACTCGTTACTGCTCGAGTTCCAAAATCCAGAGCTTAAACATTCAGCCAGTGACGCTTCCTAAAGATGTTTGTCTCGGTCAAATGTTACTTCCCACGTGCTACTGGATGCACATTCTACTCAGCCATGCGGCCCTGCTATACCTTTAACTTGTTATAAGGATAATTACTTGCTAAGCAGCTTCTTCCCATGTACCACAGAAATAACCTACTGGAGGCTGAAAAGGATAGAAAAAGACAGGAGAACCACTTTCCGAGAACTCTCCAAACTGCCAGCTGCTCACTGTAGTTGCATTCATTCTGTTGTTTTTTATCTTGAATCTAATTGGTTAAAGAGAGAACCTGTTGGATCAGACATTAATGAGATGTTGACACTACTGCACCATTAGAAATTCACATCTCCAGCAATTTGTGGCTCTAACATATTATGATTTTAAAAGCTCTTCATCAGTTGTGCCACACCAACAATCTTGTGGAAATACTAATGATTGTAGAATCTGAAAAAGGGGTTGTGATTTTAAAATGTATTCTGATTTATTTTTAGTACTGTTTGGCAGAGAAAATATGACAACACTGGCCGACTGCTATTCAATGGAGTAGACCTATGTGACTGTCTGGATGAAAACTGTCCTGGCTGTTTCTATCCCTGCTCCAAGTGCAGTTCATGGAAATGTGGCTCTATTTGTCGTTGCAACCGGAAGTGGATCTATGACGGAATTGAAACCGAGGGAAGTGATATTGTGCAAAAGTTCCCGAATTTGGATTCTAGCTGAATTTGTACAGGTCTGAATGGAGTGTATAGAGTCATGAGTTTTTTGAAGTAAATTTTTTTAATGCATAGAAATTTGCAAAAATTTTTTTATAGTAGCATTAGTTTGTATACTTGTCAGATATTGCACAATAAACTAATTTGTCAACAGTGCCTGATACAATTCTAGTAAAGATAGAAATTATTGTGTGAACTAATCATGTAGGCTTGACTTGTACATATCAATTAACCAGTTAAAAATAAAGAATGCATCTCAATCTCCTGTGCAACATTTTGTTTAAATGCAAAACTTGCATAAAGGCAGTTTCACAACACATTTGCATCATGTGGGTTTGTATTTTTTTAAAAGGGAGACAATGGGGATTGGGAATATTCTGGGACTGCTTTTCCAATCTATTCTGGTCCCAGCCATTACATCAAAACAGTGTGACCTGTGTAGCAGAACAAAATGCCTGCTCATTCCTTTGATTTTTGGGGGTGGGGAGAAATGAAAGTATTATCAATTATCTGGGTGGCGCAGTGATTAGCACTACTGCCTCACAGCCCAAGGACCCAAGTTTGGGTCACTGTCTATGTTGAGTTTGCACATTTGGCGTGGGTTTGCTGTGGTTTCCTCCCAGAGTCCAAAGATGTGTGGGTTAAGTGGATTGGCCATGCTAAATTGTCCCTTGGTGTCAGGGGGACTGCTAGGATAAATGTATGGGGATCGGCCTGGGTGGGATTGTGGTCCGTGCAGACTCAATGGGTTGAATAGCTTCCTTCTGCATTGTAGGATTCTATGAAATTTTTTTAGGTAAGCCATCTAATCAAGACATTTTGCATACTTCACTATCCTCCTGTAAAGACCATAGAATCATGTCAATTTTCTGATCTTATCTCTGTTCAATAGGTCACTGTAACCAGGCAACAATTTATATTTATATAGTGTCTTGTATATGGTACCTTTTTAATATGATAAAACCTCAAGTCACTTTACTGAAGTGTTGTCAACAGAATTTGGTACTCAGCCATGAGGGCATATGAGAGGATCCAAGGAGTGTTTTTACAGGAGGGAAGAAAGGCAGAGATTTAGAAAAGGATTTTGAAAGCCTTTGTTGTTGAAGGCATAAGCACCAGGAGCATAATTAAAATTTGTAAAAGGCTAAAATAGGTTAACTCAAGGTTGTAAAGGCTGAGGTGATCAGCAGTGGGAAGGGGTGAGATCATGGAGGGTTTGTAAAAGATTTAAATTTGTATGCAAGTCAACGAGAACTGGAGTGATGGATAAATGGAATATATGGTGCAAGTTAGGAAGAGACAGCAGTTTTTTTTTTGAATGACTTTAGGATATGTACTGCATTGGTGGTCAATAGTCCAGTCTAAAGGTTAGAAAATAGCATGTGAAGGTTTGGCAGGAGCTGAACTGTGGAGGGGTAGAGTCGAGCAGCAGATGCATGAAAGCAGCCTTAACTGACATGTCCTGCAGTCAGAGGGGGCTGGTTAGTTCAGTTGACAGACAGCAAGCATGTAGTTCAGAGTAACATGGGTTTGATTCCTGTTCTGGCTGGGGTAGCTTTGATCTGCCTTCTGTCTGTTCCCTGAGAGTGGAATGCAATGGCAAATCTCCATTGACAAAAACTAAAGAAAAAATGGCCCAGCATGAAACATTTAACACATGATGAGCCAATGACCTGTCTTCAGGAAGAGCATATATAGCATAATGTGCAGTCAAACTCATCTCTGGGTTAAATAACCCAAGTGTCAAACATTCTGGTTCATGTGTTTGCTCAGTAGAGGAATGAGTTGGGTAGCTAGGGAACAGAGTTCACGCCAGAGACCAAAGATAGTGGTTTAGTTATATAGCTGGATAAAATTTCTGATCATCCTGTAGGGGATATCTGACAAACACTGACTCTTTGGAAGGGTTGGGGAGTAATGAGTCATAGCTGGGTGTCATCATCTATATGGACAAACTGATGCTCTGTCTTTTGGATGCAGTTGCCAAGAGTCCGCATGTACATGAGAAATAGAAGGGAGTCAAGGATAGATTATTTTGGGGATTCCAGAGGCTTTGCAACTAATTCTTTGGCTAGTTCTGGGCTAATAAGGATGGAAATAGGCAAGTGTAGTCCCACCCAGCTGGAAGATCATGTTGCGACTTTGGAGAAGGACAATGTCACCAGCTGTGTCAAAGGCTTCTCACAGGATGACATGGAATAGTTGACCTTGGTCATGGTCACTTGGGATGTCTTTTGTGACTTTAACATCTCTTTTCGTACTATGGCAGGGGCAGAGATCTGTTTGGAGATAAACATGGAGTTCTGGGGAAAATGCACTTTGCTTTTTGAAGCGACAACACATTCAAAGACTGGAGAGGAAATGGAGATTGGAGATGGATTGGTAGTTTGCAATGATGGAGGAGTCGAGGGTTGTTTTCGGACGAGAGAGGTGATGCCAACAAGTTTGAAAGAGGGGTGGATAGTATCCAAGCAGAGAGATCTGTTAACCTTATCAACTAAAATGGGAACCAGGAAAGGAAGTTGCGTGCTTAGCAGTTTAGTGGGAATGTTGTTGAGGAATCAGGAGGTGGGTCTTGTAGACAAGAACAAAAATAATCTGGAAATATTCAGCAGGTCTGGCAGCTTCTGTGGAGAGAGAAACAAAGTCGACATTTCAGGTGGAGATGACCTTTCATCAGAACTGTGGACAAGATGAGCTCAGAAGAGGGCAAGAGAGGAGATCAAAGATGGAATTAAAGAAATGGATGAGTTTGTTTGATTTTGATACACTTTTTATTATTTGATGTCGTCAAAGTTGTAATATTAGTGTTTTAAAATTGTGGGCGTATCTGCAAATATTGGAACAGAATTATATCATTCAGCCCTTCACATGTGCCCCACCATTCAGTCACTTCATGGTTGATGTGGCTCAACTCCATTTATCTGCTTCTGATCCATAGATCTTGAAATTCTTAACTAATGAAAATATATTGAGCTCAGTCCTGGCCATTTCAATTAATCTATAATCCACAGCTTTTGTGTGGGGTAAGTACTTCTTGATTTCAATTCATCACGCCCAGTCAATCACACAAACCAGCCTCCCGTTCATTGACACTGTCTACATTTCCCGCTGCCTCAGAAAAGCAGCCAGCATAATCAAGGACCCTACGCACCCCGAACATACTCTCTTCTACCGTCTGAGGTCACGTACCAACCGATTCAAGAATAGCTTCTTCCCGGCTGCCATCAGATTTTTGAATGCACGGTAGCACAGTGGTTAGCACTGCTGCTTCACAGCTCCAGGGACCTGGGTTCAATTCCCGGCTTGGGTCACTGTCTGTGTGGAGTTTGCACATTCTCCTCGTGTCTGCGTGGGTTTCCTCCGGGTGCTCCGGTTTCCTCCCACAGTCCAAAGATGTGCGGGTTAGGTTGATTTGGCCATGCTAAAAATTGCCCTTGGTGTCCTGATTTGGTAGGTTAGAGGGATTAATGGGTAAATATGTAGGGATATGGGGGTAGGGCCTGGGTGGGATTGTGGTCGGTGCAGACTCGATGGGCCGAATGGCCTCTTTCTGTACTGTAGGGTTTCTATGATTTCTATGATTTACCTCATATTAAGTTGATCTTTCTCTACACCCTAGCTATGATTGTAACTCTACATTCTGCACTCTCTTCTTTCCTTGTCTATGAACGGTATGCTTTGTCTGTATTGCATGCAAGAAACAATACTTTTCATTGTATACTAATATATGTGACAATAATAAATCAAATCAATTCTGAATGGCCTAACTCTGAAAGATGTATCTTTCCCCTTTGCTCTGGATTCCCCAACCAGAGAAAACTGTTTCTTTACATTTACCCTATCAAATCACATTATCAATTCAAACACTTTACTTAGATCACCTGTTAACCTTCTAAAGCCAAGGCCAAGCAAGTTCGTCGGCCAAAAAGGATGGCCACACAAGTTAGCTTTTCTTGTTGCCTTGCATCTGAATTTAGTTCATCTGCTTTGAAAGTGGAAAAATGCTAACCACATTCTAAAGTGAACTGACGCTCAGTTTGACTGGGCTTTCTGTCACTAATTCTTGAAAACTTGCTCATAGCCATTCAGATACAAAACCTTTAGGGTTAAAAATTGATAAGGGGCCAGTTTCAAGTGTGCAGTGTGTGTGTTTTATGACCTGCCCAGGCCAGCTGGCACTGAGGCACAGTAGCAAACTTGGTACTGCCCTCTTATTACTGGACTGTAGTTTTAGCCCTCTGCAGTGGAGCCCGTGCATCCTGCTGACTGAACACCCAGTAGGGGCTGAGCAGCATGCATTGATAGCACATGGTGCAGCTGGCTTGTCCTCTTAAATGTATTGTGCCCCTCTTACTGGGGAAGAGAGAGTGCTGCTAGGTTCATGGATGGGGCACTGGAAACCACAGTAGTGAAGGATGCCAGGAAAAGATTCAGGGACCAAGAGGCCTCAAGGACCACTCTCCAAAGAGAATGGGAGCAGGTGGTAATGCAAGGAATCTGGCAATGAAGACCTGGCAGCAGTGCTATGAGGAATTCAATGTCTTCAGTTGAATTGTCAAAGTCAGTGAATGCATCTTCACATCATTTCTACATCACACTGAACCATCAATCACTAATACCACTCAATACACCATCCCCCATCACTCACCCATCAGCTATTCCTTGGCACTGAGGACTCATACCCAATAACCAGATGTTTAGGTTCATCCTCACGTACACTGATGATGCCAGCCTCACACCCAGTTCCTGCTGGTTCCATTCACCTCAAGCTATTCAGCTATGGCAGTTACATCATCCAGATAGAATGCTTTATAATCATCAACATCCTGCATTCCCTTTTATAGGGCAAAGTTAAAACATAGGAGGGAGCAGAGCACAACAGATGGAGCAAAGGACTCCTGCATCTCCTGTGCCCAAGGAAGAAGAAGGTTCAACACATCATGGGGCCAGCTGTGAAAGAGCCCGTGGCATCTGACATCACTGAGAACATTGAGGATGACTGTATATTCTTTCCTTATGCCGCTTCTAATTCTCCCAGCTCACCTTCATTCTGCCCACTCATGTGATGTGCCAGCTGCTGATGGTGTGACCAAGATTGTCTTGCTCCACCCACCTCCCCTCACATCAATCTTCCCCTTTAGATTTTCTGCTTTCAAACAGCCAAGAATTACTGCCTTCTGAGGCACAGTGCACCCAGGGGAAAGGAGAGGACTCCACGCTAATGAGGAGCCCTGTTACCGGATCTGATCATTGTAGCCACCAGCTCTCTGCACATACAGATGGGTTCCACTCCAGGAAGCTCAATGAGGAGTTTGAAAGGGTGGCATACAGGAGAATGTTAATAGGCATGCACAGCGAGATGCTGAGCATATGCTATGACTGTAACGCTACATTCTCCACTCTCATTTCGTTCTCTATGAACGGTATGCTCTGTTTGTACAGCGCGCAAGAAATAATACTTTTCACTGTATACTAATACATGTGACAATAATAAATCAGATCAAATCAAATATTGCCTGGCTCAGCAGTTAGTCTTCCACCAGGATAATGGAGGGGTCTGACCGCAGCTTGGTAAAGGGATCAGACAAAACTGCAACCACCCCCCCGCCCCTCCCACTCCACAGCCTCTGCTCCATCATCCTGCAGACCAACAGCCACAATTGTTGCTGCCCCCAAACATGTTGCAGCCTTTATGTGGACAGGTCATCTAATCTTCCGCCCTCACTATGAGGATGCAGTAACATTCGCTGTCATATCCACCAACTTATCATAAGCTCCACAAGTACTTTGCGGTACTTCCCTTTAAATAATGATAGTGCTAGGTCATTCTTGCAGCTGGATGATACTCTTTGCTGAGTGATGAATGAATATGCTGAGCAGATATACGTGGGCCAAGTTTGTAAATTGTACGTCAGATCAGCTTGAGAGCTGTTTTATATCATGAGCTGGCCATTTGGGAAGCTCCCAGTTAGTGCACAACACACTCCTGTGTATGCCCTTCCCAACGGGATCACAGCACAGGCCACACCAGAAGCAGACAGAGATGCTGCAATCCCCTCTCAGAGGACCTCCGGTGTCAGTGGAGAATTTACGTCATAAATACCTTAACTTCTTTTTTACTGTACTCATATTTAACTTGTTTCATTTAAGAAATGTTCTGAGGTACTCCACATTTTTACTTGGTAAGGGAATGTGACAGGCAGAGCATGGGAAGATTAGGAGCACTGATGCCTTACAGCATCAGAGACCCGGTTTGATTCTGTCCTTGGGTAACTGTGTGGAGTTTGCACGTTCTTCCTGAGTCTATGTGGGTTTCCTCCGGGTGCTCTGGTTTCCTCCCACAGTCCAAAGATGTGCATTGACTTCAGGAAATGTAGTGAAGGATATGCCCATCTACATCAACGGTGATGAAGTGGAAATAGTGAAGAGCTTCAGGTTTCTAGGTGTTCAGATCACCAACAACCTGCCCTAATCCCTCCACACCAACACTATAATTAAGAAAGCCCACCAATGCCTCTTTTTACTCAGGAGGCTAAGGAAATTTGGCATGTCCAGTACGACTCTTATCAATTTTTACAGATGCACCATAGGAAGCATCCTTTCCGGATGTATCACAGCTTAGTGTGGTTCCTGCTCTGCCCAAGATTGCAAGAAACTATGAAGAGTTGTGAATGTAGCCCAGTCTGTCACACAAACCAGCCTCCCATCCATTGACTCCATCTACACTTCCTGCTGCCTCTGAAAAGCAGCCAGCATAATCAAGGAACCCACGCACCTCGGACATACTCTCTTCCACCTTCTTCCATCGGGAAAAAGATACAAAAGTCTGAGAACATGTACCAACCGCCTCAAGAACAGCCTCTTCCCTGCTGCCATCAGACTTTTGAATGGACTCACCATATATTAAGCTGATATTTCTCTTCATCCTATCTGTAACTACAACACTATATTCTGCACCCTCTCCTTTCCTTCTCCCCTATGTACGCTATGAATGGTATGTTTGTCTGTATGGTGCGCAAGAAATAATGCTTTTCACTGCATCCCAATGACAATAATAAATCAAATAAAAAATAGATTAAGTAGATTGGCATGCTAAAATTGCCCCTTAATGTCCCAAGTTGTGTAGGTTTGGGGGATTAGCAGGGTAAATGGGTGGGGTTACAGGAATAGGACGGGGGATGGGACTGGTAAGATGCTCTGTCAGAGAGTTGGTGCAGACTCAATGGGCCAAATGGCCTCCTTCTGCACTTGTAGAGATTCTATGATTCTTAGAGGTGAAAGCAAGAAGGCAACAAGTTGACAGAGAGCGAGAGAATGCAAGAACTAGTGCTGCAAGAGATCAAGACTCTTTAAGGAAGCTTTAGTCTATGATCCTCATCATAATTATGAATATGATATTGGCATTAGATTAGGAGTTATCTCAATATTATGTTGTAAAAAAGTACAGGAATATAGCCACTTCCAATGTTGTGCAAATGATAAAAGTACAGTTGCCACCTTTAAGTGGGCCAACTGACTCACTGAATATTCTTCTAGTGGGAACAACACCACATCCAAAACGCTCCTTGAAACCATCAGAAAGTATAACAGCTGAGTATGATCACCAGGATATCTCTTTATTTTGGCCATAGAAAGAAGAAGTTCTAACATAGTCTATCATGAAATATTTAATGTGTTAACAAACATTGAAAATGCAGACAGTGACACTGAAAAAGTAGAGAGTGATACTACAGATATTGCCTTTGACACACAATGAAATATTCAGAGTATTAACAAACATTGAGGAAATAGGTGAAGATGTAGATTTTGATCCTGAGGATTTGAGAGTTATTCTGAGAATGCAGAGAGTCATCAAAATTATACATTAAAAATTGTAAATCTAATTAAACTAGTAAGAAGTCTCACAACACCAGGTTAAATTCCAACAGATTTATTTGGAATCACAAGCTTTCAGAGCGCTGCCCCTTCATCACCTGATGAACTACTTGTGCCCACCCCAGTCCAACACCAGCATCTCCACATCATAATTAAACTCGAATCAAGCCAAGTAAAGTAAATGAAAGTAGTTTTGTTGTGCAAAGCAATATCCTTTTGTCAAATAGTCTTTGAGTATAACAATTTTGTGTGATTTCAGAGATTTTTCTTTCATATTTGTGGGATTAAAAAAGTTAATTCAAATAATAGTGTGAAAGAATGTAATTAACTCAACTGTTGAATTAAATCTGTTGGATATAAGGAATGCTTCAAATAAATTACTTTGTAGAAACTTTTTTGTGTTCTGACTTGCAGCTTTAATGTCTATCTCATTCAGTCCAAATGCCTGTCGGGCAAATAGCTCAGCTTATTGCTTCATAGGAAAATTTTCTTGATCTTTTTAAATTTCCACTTTTAACTTTCATCCCTTTATTTCCCGAATGTCGGACAGATAGCCCAGCATGTCTGAAATTAAAACAAAAAATAGTCAGCAGGTCAAGTAACATCTGGAGAGATAGAAATTGTGAACCTACTCTTCTAATTCTAAGGTTCAGCCTGAACCTGTCCAGGTGGAGAAAAAAGTCAAGGCTTACAACTCTTCCTTTTAATAGTTTATTTTAACATGGATATCTTACAAACATTAGTACCCTTCCCCCTAATGTTACATAAGCACTTTACTTGTACGTGTTCTTCCTGTAACTTCAAAGCTGCACTGTTATGACCACAGCAGATGTTATTTGCTGGGCCAAACCCAAGGGAAACTTGTCTTACTGATCGTAACCTCTTTATTTTGGAGTCTGAAAGTTAGGAGAAAAGACTACTGATCTCAGAATCATAGAACTCCAGGAACACTTGTAGGATTTTTTAAAAATAAAAGAAGATTTATGAACAACCAACAAACTTAGGCACACAAGATTAAAGTTACAGAGTTAACCTGTCTTACAAAACATCCCCCAAAATACCCACTCACTCAGAACACACAAGTAAACTACTTGGCAAAACCTTCTTCTAGATTTTTAAGTATCAAATACTGTACTATTACCCCAAGCAAAACTGCTGTTACTTTAGTAATAGTATACCACACAGTGGTTAGCACTGCTACCCTCACAGCGCCAGGGACCTAGCTTCAATTCCAGCCTTGGGTGATTGTGTGGAGTTTGCATGTTCTCCCCGTGTCTGCGTGGGTTTCCTCTGGGTGCTCCGGTTTCCTCCCACTACCCAAAGATGTGTAGGTTAGGTGGATTGGCCATGGTAAACACATGGGGTTATGGGGGTAGGGCAAGGGGTGGGCCTGGGTAAGATGCTCTTTGGAAGAGTAAGTGCAGACTCAATGGGTTTGAATGGGCTCCTTCTGCACAGTAAGGATTCTATGGATCCTTCAATCCTTTGGACTTCACAAACCCTTCCACTCTGCTGTGGAAATCTAAGTTCAGAAACACACTGGTTTCTAAAAAAAAGACTTTTCTGGTCTCACTGGATGGCTATTTCAGGTTTCACATTTTCCCTCAGTACAGAACTGGCCTCAGACATCTTTTGTAGAGGGAGGTGGAGGGAAGGGGGAACATTGTTGTGCACTAGCCCCTCGCTGCACTGGCCCCTCGCTGCACTGGCTCCTCGCTGCACTGGCCCCTTGCTGCACTGGCCACTCGCCGCGCTAACCCCTCGCCGCGCTAACTCCTCGCCGCGCTAACCCCTCGCCGCACTGGCCCCATGCCGCACTGGCCTCTCGCCGCACTGGCCCCTCCCGCACTGGCCCCTCGCCGAACTAACCGCTCACTGCACTGGCCCCTCGCCGCACTGGCCCCTCGCCGCACTGACCCCTCGCTGCACTGGCCCCTCGCCGCACTGGCCTCCTGCCGCACTGGCCCCTCGCCGCACTGCCCCCCCGCCGCACTGGCCACTCACCGCACTGGCCCCCTCGCCGCATTAACCACTCGCTGCACTGGCACCTCGCTGAACTGGCAGGTCACTGCACTAGCCACGTGCTGCACTGGCCCCACGCTGCACTGACTGCCCGCTGCACTGACGCCTCACTGCACTGACCCCATGCTGCACTGGTCCCTCGCTGAACTAACTGCTCACTGCACTGGCCCTCGCTGCACTGGCCCCTCGCTGCACTGCCGCTTGCTGCACTGGCCCTTCGCTGCACTGGCCCCTCGCTGCACTGGCCCCTCGCTGCACTGGCCCCTCGCTGCACTGACCCCTCGCTGCACTGACCCCTCGCTGCACTGGCCCCTCGCTGCACTGGCCACTCGCTGCACTGGCCCCTCGCTGCACTGGCCCCTCGCTGCACTGGCCACTCACTGCACTGGCCTCTCTCTGCACTGGCCTCTCGCTGCACTGGCCCCTCGCTGCACTGGCCCCTCGCTGCACTGGCCCCTCGCTGCACTGGCCTCTCGCTGCACTGACCACTCGCTGCACTGACCACTTGCTGCACTGACTGTTTGCTGCACTGACTGCTCACTGCATTGGCCCCTCGTTGCACTGGCCCCTTGATGCACTGGCCCCTCACCACACTGGCCACTCGCTGCACTGGCCACTCGCAGCACTGGCCCCTCGCTGCACTGGCCCCTCGCTGCACTGGCCCCTCGCTGCACTGGCCTCTCGCTGCACTGACCACTCGCTGCACTGACCACTTGCTGCACTGACTGTTTGCTGCACTGACTGCTCACTGCATTGGCCTCTCGTTGCACTGGCCCCTTGATGCACTGGCCCCTCACCACACTGGCCACTCGCTGCACTAACCATGCGCTGCACTGGCCCCTCGCTGCACTGACCCCTCGCTTCACTGACCATTCACTGCACTGGCACCTCGCTGCACTGACCATTCACTGCACTGGCACCTCGCTGCACTGACCATTCACTGCACTGGCCTCTCACTGCACTGGCACCTCGCTGCACTGACCATTCACTGCACTGGCCTCTCACTGCACTGGCACCTCGCTGCACTGACCATTCACTGCACTGGCCTCTCACTGCACTGGCACCTCGCTGCACTGACCATTCACTGCACTGACCCCTCACTGCACTGGCCCCTCGCTGCACTGACCAATCGCTGCACCGATTACTCGCTGCACTGGCCCCTCATTTTTGTGCTGATTCTTGCGTTTTCCTTGTTGTTGAATTTGAGCCTCTCGGGTTTCCGTCGCTGCTCAGACCGGCAGCTGATTGGTCACATGATCCTGCAGCAGCGGAACTGAAGCGGGGAAAACAGGCGGCGGCACCGGAGAGCCGGAGCCGGGACCGGAGAGCGGGCGGCGGGACCGGGGACGCTGAAGGACGAGCCGGGCACACAGGGAGAGCCTGTCGGTGACAAATTCCAGATCAGATGGCTGCAATTGTCAAAGAAACCCAGAGGTAAAAACAAATACAAGTGGGAGATTCAAAAACTCTGCACTTTGCCTGTTAAAACCTGCTCTGACAGCCACACAGTGGTTCCAACTGCAGCCTCACAGCGCCAGGGACCCAGGTTCAATTCCAGCCTTGGGTCACTGTCTCTATGGAGTTTGCACGTTCTCCCCGTGTCTGCGTGGGTTTCCTCCCATCCTCCAAAGATACATGGGTCAGGTTGATTGGCCATGGTAAATCACCCGTTCGTGTCAGGGGGACGAACAGGGTAAATACGTGGAGTCGTCGTGTCGGGATGGGACCTGGGTGGGATTATTGTCAGTTTGGGGTTGATGGGCTGAATGGCCTCCTTCTGCACTGTAAGGATTCTATGACTCGCAGGTTATTAGGGGTATATGGGGAACGTGGAACTTCAAACACATCAGCAATGATCTTACTGAATGGTAAAGCAGGCTCAAGGGGCCGAATGGCCTACTTCTCCTATTTGGCATTTTCCTATTAAATAGCATCAACTTGCTGTTTATGGAGTTGGGGGGGGGGGGGGGGGGGTTCCAGCAGCAGCATCTGTGCGGGGAAGAGCCGGGTGATATTATAGAGATGAAAGTTTGTGGTCTTTTGATAGAGAGGCTAAGGCTGGATGCCAAGACTCTGAGTCAGTTCAACCTGAAACAGGGGCTAGAACTGGTAACTCGATTATAGAGTTCATGCCATGGGCTGAAGAGGATACTTGTGCTCTGCCCAGTGTGTCACTGGAGGAAGTTGTAGTTAATATAAAACTGGATGTTCAATAAATTGACAACACACATGCAGGGGGTTGGGGGGTGCAGAGCCAGTGATGTGATGGAGGAGAGTGGAATCAAAAGAAATGTTGGAAGGGCAGAGTGGCTATTGACAATGTACATGTGAAAACTGATTCCATGTCTGGGGTAGATGTTGTTAGTAGCCAGTAGAGGAGGAGCGGGATGAAGGAAAGATCCTTTTAGTGAGGTGGGATTGAGGGAAGAAGGCTGCAAATGTAACAATGTAGATGCAGGAAGAAAAGTTTAAAATTTATTTATTAGTGTCACAAGTAGTCACATTAGCACTGCAATGAAATTAGTGAAAATCCTTTAGTCACCATTCTCCGGCGCCTGTTCGGGCACACCTGAGGGAGAATTTAGCATGGCCAATGCACCTAACCAGCATGTCTTTCGGACTGTGGGAGAAAACCAGAGCATCCAGGGGAAACGCACGCAGACACAGGGAGAATGTGCAAACGCTGCACAGACAGTGACCCAAGCCGGGAATTGAACCTGGGTCCCTGGTGCTGTGAGGCAGCAGTGCTAACCACTGTGCTACTGTGCCGCCCAAAGGAGAAGGCATTGCTGGGTTCACTCAGGCTACAGTCGGGCATCTATAAATGACACCAAATGAGGGCCATCTCATTGAGTTGGACAATGAAGGAGAGTCATTGGAGGAGAGTGGTGTAGCTGCCCATGTCTAAGTCTGCCAAGTTATCACAAGAGGATGCCAGTGCTGACTTTGGGTGGGGATGTTTAGATGTTCTATAGTATTTGATAAATAAACAAGTAAAACAATCAATAGAAACCCATACTGACAAGTTGTTAAAATATTGACCTGAAGATTTTCTAAATAGAAAGGTGCATCAGTATTTTCATAAACAATTGTTATCTGAGTATCATAAAAGGTTACAGAACAGAGGACTTTTCATGCTTATGCATCTTTGAAAGAATAGTTGTGCTTAGTCCCACATCCCCGCTTGTTTATAATTATATTGTAACAAATGAAATTTAAACAAAGAAAATTTAAACAAAGAAAATTCAGTGGCTGAAATCTTAATTGGATGAAAGGAAACTTATCACCTTTTTGATGTCAGCAAAAGCTTTATTATCATATGATCCATCTGGGCCTCCTCCTGAGGCCCCTGGCATCACAGATGCCAGTTCTCAGCCAATTCAATTCACCCTATGTGATATCAAAAGTTGGCTGAAGGCAATGGATACTGCAAAAGCACGACAATAGTACTGAAGACTTGTGCTCCAGAACTAGCTGTCCCCTTAGCCAAGCTGTGGAAAATTGCCCATGTATATTCTACCCACAAAAGTTGAACAAATCCAACCCGACCAATTACGGTCTCACTAGTCTACTCTCGATCATGGAACGAGTCATCAACAGTGCCATCAAGCGGCATTTACACAGCAGTAACTGTTCACTGACACTTGGTTTGGGTTCCATCATTACAACCTTAGTCCAAGCATGGACAGAGAAGCTGAACACCAGTGGTGAGGTGAGAGCTGCTGTCCCTGACATCCAGGCAGCATTTGACTGAATATGGCACCAAGAAACCTGAATAAATCTGGAGTCAATGGGAATAAGGGGAAAAACTCTCCACTGGTTGAAGTCATACATGGTGCAAAGGAAGGTAGTTGTGGTTGTTGGAGATCAATCATCTCAATGCCAGGACTGCAGGAGTTCCTCAGGGTCGTGTCCCAGGCCTAACCATCTTCAGTTGCTTCATCAATGACTTTTCCTCCGTCATGAAGTGAGGGGTAGGGATGTTCGTGGATAATTGCACAATATTCAGCACCATTTGCAAATCCTCTGACACAGAAGCAGCACATACATACGCAGCAAGACCTAGCCAACATTCAGGTTTGGTGTGATAAGTGGCAAGTAATATTTGTGACACAAGTACCATGCAATAACCATCTCCAACAAGAGAGAATCCAATCATCTGTCCATGACATTTGATGGCATTATCATCACTGAATCCTCCGTTGTCAATATTGTGGGAGTTACCATTCACCAGAAACTGAACTGGACTAGCCATATAAATATTGTGATTATAAGAGCAGGTCAGAGGCTGGGAATTCTGTGGGAAATAACTCACCTCCTTAATCCCAAAGCCTACCCACTGTCTACAGTGCTCAAGTCAGGAGTGTTATGGAATACTCTCCACTTGCCCAAATGAATGCAGCTCCAACAACACTCAAGAAATTTGATGCCATCCAGAAAAAAGTAGCCCGTTTGATTGGCACCCCATCCACCATCTTCAATATTTGCTCCCACCAGAACTGGAGCACAGTGACAGCAGTGTGTACCACCTACAAGATACATTGCAGCAACTCACCCAGACTCCTTCCAAATCTGTGACCTCTTCACCACCTAGAAAGACAAGGGCAGTAAAACATCTGCAAGTTTCCCTCCAAGACCGGCCTGATTTGGAACTATGTTACCGTCCTTCTTCTGTCGCTTGGTCAAATTCCTGGAACTCTCAAACAGCACTGTGGGTAGACCTACACACTACGTGGACTGCAGCAGTTCAAGAGGTAGCTCATCACCATCTTTTCAAGGGCAGTTAGTGATGGGAAATAATTGCTGGCCCAGCCAGGGATGCCCACATCCTGTGAAAGGATTTTTAAAAACCCTGCTGGTGCGGGATATGGGAAATGTTGGTACACTACCTAGTTTGATGAGCATCTAGCCTGACACACACTTAACCAGAAAAGCAGAATTCCCTCTCTTGACATTTGAAGTTTGTAATTATTTGTTTTAATGAAGTAATTTGAATCCCTTGCTAGTTTTGTATGCCATGACATATACTTGAATTATTATATCTCTCACTTGACAATGTCAAATAAAATAGGGAGTAAGATTAAATACTTGGACTCCAGTTCTCAGGCACACTTATTTTTAGTTAATGGACCTCAAATGACACTATTTAAGGAGTCCTAAAACATGCTGTTTCAGCGTGATTTGGATTGATGTTCACTGCTAATTTTTTAAGAACAAAATACCCTCCATTTACATAGCACCATATTTCTTGAGAATATCCCAAGTGCTTCACAGTGACTCACTTTTTGAATTGTGGTCATTGTTATTTAGAGAAAGACAGCAGTCAAATTATGAACAGGAAGATCCTCAAACAGTAAATAACTAGCTGCGTGCATACTGGTGTTGATTGAGGGAGAAAGGTTGGGCAGTCTCTGGGAGATTTCCTGACTCCTCATTGAAAATTGTTTTTAAAGTTTATTTATTAGTGTCACAAATAGGCTTACATTAACACCAATGAAGTTACTGTGAAAATCCCCGAGTCACCACACTCTGGCACCTGTTCGGGTACACTGAGGGAGAATTTAGCATGGCCAATGAAACTAACCAGAACATCTTTTGGACTGTGCGAGGAAACCGGAGTGCCCAGAGGAAACCCACGCAGATACGGGGAGAACGTGCAGACTCCACATAGACAGTGACCCAAGCCAGGAATCGAACCCAGGTCCCCAGACCTGAGAGGCTGCAGTGCTAACCACTGTGCCATCATGCCGTCCTATTGCTGCCAGCAGTAATGTCCATTTAATTAGGGACTTAAACTTATGGGTTATCAAAACACATCTTTGTAAGGTAGTGCCCCTCAAATTATGCCGTTGAAAGTCCCTATTTCCTATTACTGTCTGAGCTGAAGTCTTCGCCTGAATTTTGTGCTCAAATCTGCTTTTTAAAATTACATAGAGACTGAGTAAAGTTACTAATTTGACTCATTTTCTCTTTTGTACAGCATAAAGCAAGCTGTAACATTAATCAATGGAATTGATTCTGGTAAATTTCCACGACTGCTGTCTCGCATCCTTCAGAAACTTCACTTGAAGGTACTTGATGGAAAACATGTTTATTTTATATATGACAATAGGATATCTGAATGAAACAACTAAATTATATTACCATCATGATGTGTATTGTTGATGTTTTGAGAAGTATTGAATCCCTTTACAATGTGGTTACTTTGCCGTGCTGCTTGGTTTGATTTAAAGAGCTTGAATTCATCCTGCCGCTCACAGATGTTTTTATGAAAAACCTTTGATTTATTTTTGGGTTTGGGACAGACTTGTGCTTTCTCTTTTTTGCTCGTTGGAGTTGTGATTTTACGTATAAAGTCCAACATTTCCACTTATACTGATTTTTAAACACTTGATTCAACCAGACTTATTTTCCTATGTATGTTGATCAGTAAATAATGCTTCAAATCTGCAATAGAAACAGAGAATGCTGGAAAACTTAGGGATAGGAGTAGGTCCTTTAGCCTCTCAAGCCTATTCATCCCACCATTCAGTAACTGACCTGTGACCTAACTGTATATACCCACCTTGGTCCCGTAATTTCTTCATACCTTTGGCTAACAACCTAGCTATCTTAGTCTTAAAATTAACAATTGAGCTTGCATCAATTGCTCTTTGTTCCTTGTGCTTGAAGAAGCCTTTCCTAATTTTACTCACGAAAGATCTGGCTCTGTGTTTTTTTACAGTATATGCTCCCCAGTCCCAGATTCCCCAAACAGCAGAAATAGATTTTTTTAATCTTCCAAAATGATTTTCCTTAATATTTTGAAAACTGACTAAACTGCCTCTTAACCTTCTAAATTCCAGGGATTGCAATCCTAGTTTGTTCAATCTCTCCTCACAGATTAATTATACAGTTTATACATTAGGGACTGTACAGGATTTCTACGCCACAGATGCGGATG
Source organism: Mustelus asterias (assembly GCF_964213995.1). Lineage (NCBI taxonomy): Eukaryota > Metazoa > Chordata > Chondrichthyes > Carcharhiniformes > Triakidae > Mustelus > Mustelus asterias. The sequence continues at coordinate 82,529,884 of NC_135806.1, read as the reverse complement.
CAGGATAGTATGTTGTCTCCCAGGTGCCAGGGTTAAAGTGTCAGGATGCTCAGAGCAGTTGTGTGAGTGGTCAGTCATGATCTGTGTCGGTTCCAATGACATGGGTGGAGAGAAAGATCATTTCTGAGTGTTGGACTTTAGAGAGCTAGGGGAAGACTAGCAAGGAAGACCGCAAAGTAATTTCTGATTATTCCTAGTGGTATGTGCTAGTGAGTACAGAAATAGGATAGAGCAGATTAATGCGTGATTGGAGAGATGATACTAGAGGGAGGGTTTTAAATTCCTAGGCACTGGGACAAATTCTGGGGAGATATTGCAAGGTTTAGGCCTTTTAGGTGTAAAATGCTTCCAATTGGAAAAAAAACTTTAAGGTCTAAATTTTTAAACTCTAACACTAGTCGACCGACAAAGTATGAATAGTCAGTATTTAAGAATCAAGTGGAATTTATTATGCAAGATTTTACATATATAATCATAGAATCCCTACAGTCCAGAAGGAAGCCATTTGGCTCATCGAGTCTGCATTGACTCTCCGACAGAACCTCTTACCCAGGCCTGCACCTCTGCCCTACCCTCAAAACCCCATATATTTGCCCCACTAATCGCCCAAACATCTTGGGACACTAAGGGGCAATTTAGCATGGCCAATCCACCTAACCTGCACATCTCTAGACTGTGGGAGGAAACCCACGTAAACGTTGGGAGAACGTGCAAACTCCACACAGTCACCCAAGGCCGGAATTGAACCCGGGTCCCTGGTGCTGTGAGGCAGAAGTGCTAACCAGTGTGCCACCCTGCCACAAGAAGGAGCAACGGCAACGCAGAAGATTTTCATCCCTCAAAATCCCAGGAACTCTTAGTGCTGTCAGCACCGACAATGTCCCTCATCTTTATCTTTGAAGTGATGTTGAACTGTGCCCAAAAGAGTTCTACCCCTAAACCGTGGTGTCACTGTGCCAATGAGAATAATGGTTTCTCAACTTAGCTCCATTCCATCCTTTTTGGAGATGGTCCAAATTGACTCCTCCTATTGGCCATAGGATGCAAGTCATCCTGGGTCACCCTACCTTCGCAACAACTCCTGCCTTATGGGTCATAAAGTTTACATTTTCTCACAAACAAATATACATCTTCTCCCAGCAACAGAGAAGCCATAGAGTCACGTTCTCTTGTCAAGATATCTTGATCCAAATCACACAAGCTATTAAAATCAACAGTTAAGACCACTTCTTATCATAATATCAGAGAATAAAGGATTCCTCTCTGGTACAGATTAATAAAAGTAATGGATGGTTTGGTTAAACAAAAGGTGTCATCTTAAGTTCAGGCTGATTTTCAATGTTCTTTCATTCTGATTTAAAATGGGACACCGATTTGTATTGTGGCCATTAAGACAGCTTCAGCTCAGGACTCAAAGGAGCTCTGTGATAAAACAATAAAACATTATTCTTTCTTCACAAATAACTGCTTTCCTGTTCCCCAGCTCCCCTGACTGTTAATTGTCCAACAGAAAACCAAAACTGAAACTATAATTACAGAATAAAATCCATAGATATGACAGATTCTAAAAATTAGTAGAATTATCAAAATCTTACAGGTGGCACCTGTACAGGCCGGGTTCATTGCATCTCTACAGAACAAGGACTAATGTCCTTGTGGGGTAGTGTGCTAATGATGTTGAGCAGGATTTAAACTGATTTGACAGCGATGGGAACAAATATGTAACATTAGAAAGGAAAAACAAGGTGTATAATGATTGGAAGAGACAGCATGAAAGTAAGAGAGAGTACGATATTAGGCACGGTCAGAGTAAGAGGAAATGCAATAATGTCTAAATTATGTTTACAGTTCATATTGTAATTGCATGAACTATGTGATAAATAAGGTTGGTGAGCTGCAAGCACAGGTAGTCTTGTGGGAATATGGCATGCAACAATGGAGATCTTCCTCAAAAAAGTGCAAGGCTGAGTACTTCCCTGAATACAAGAGGTTTGGGATGACAGGGAATAAAGAAAGGTGGAGGAGTGGCCATATTGATTAATGAGAATATCAGTGCTGGAGAGCGAGGATATTCTAGAGGGGTCAAGGATAGAATTTATTTAGAGCAAAGAAATAGTAGACGTACCATTACACTAGTGGGTTTCTTTTTTATTGATCACCAATTAGTCAGAATGATTTGGAAAAGCAAGTTTACAAATTAAATGCTGAGAGTTGCAAGATTTTTCCTTCTCCTTCAGATAACATGCCCTAAGAAGGTGTTGGCGATAATGGACTTCCATTGGAATAATCCATGGTTATGCTTGGCCAAGTACTGCAGTGGTTTGCTGTTACCTTCTACAGTATAACTGTGAAAGGAAAGTATCCAGCATTGATGGGTTGAACATGGCTGGAGAAGATTCGACTGAACTGGGCTGAAGTCAACATGATGACCAATGGAGAATCAGGCTTTTCAGAAATTTGAGCAACATGGAAGACATTACAGTCCAACTGAAAATTAAAGATGGAAGCCAAGTGAAATACCTCATGGCAAGGTCTGTACCATTTGCTATTAGGCTGCAGGTGGAGGCTGACTTGAAGTGACTGGTGAAGACTGGAGTTCTGAAACCTGTCAACATCAGTGAATAGGGCACACTCCAGTCATCAAGAAATATGGATCCATAAGGATTTATGAAGACTTCAAGGTCACCATAAATCCAATGTTATGCGCTGAACCATTGTCTCGCACTGAAGACCTGTTTGCAGGATTGGCAGGAGGCCAAAACTGACCTGAGCCAAACCTATTTGCAGATGAATGTGAACAAGAAGTCACATGAACTTCTAACAATTGTGGCACACACAGGCTTGTTCCAGTACTGTAGATCGCCATTTTGTATCACATCTGCTCTTGCATTGTTTCAAAGGGCAATGGCTCAGATCCTGGGTGGACTGAGCGGAGTCCAGTGCTATCTGGATGACATTGGAGTGACTGGAAGAGATGAAGATGAAAGCCTTTGAAACTTGGATGTCGCCCTCTAGAGATTGGAAGACTATGGTCTGAGTCCGAAAGGACGAGTGTGAATTTTTATAATCCTCCGTTGGGTATTTGGGACATGTGGTTGACGCTACTGGCCTTTACAAATAAGGCCATTAACAGAGGCACCTGCTCCTCAGAATGTTATATAGTAAGAGTTTTAACAACACCAGGTTAAAGTCCGACAGGTTTATTTGGTAGCAAATGCCATTAGCTTTCGGAGCGCTGCTCCTTCGTCAGATGGAGTGGAAATCTGCTCTCAAACAGGGCATACAGAGACACTGTTTGAGGCCCTGTTTGAGAGCAGGTTTCCACTCCATCTGACGAAGGAGCAGCGCTCCGAAAGCTAATGGCATTTGCTACCAAATAAACCTGTTGGACTTTAACCTGGTGTTGTTAAAACTCTTACTGTGTTTACCCCAGTCCAACACCAGCATCTCCAACGCCGGCATCTCCACCTCGGAATATTAATCAGTGATGTTCCTTCCTGGGATTGTTGAATTATTATGGAAGATTTGTCCCAAATTTGGCAACAATTCTGAAACAATTCTATAATCTCTTGTGCCAGAACAAGTGGTCAGATCAATGCAATAGCACCTTCATGCAAGCCAAAGAGGCATAACTTAAGTCTGAAGCTCTCATGCACTTTGATCCTACTCTACTCTTCGGCTGGAATTTTACCGCCCTGCCCGCCACAGGATCAAACCGGGTGAGGAGCGGGCAATGGGAAGGTCCGTTGACCTTGGGCGGCATGTTATGGTTTCGGGATGAGCGAGGCCGTAAAATCCCACCATACAGTTAGCTTGTGATGCATCTCCTTGTGGTGTAGGAGCGATGATCTCCCATATCATGCCATTCGGTAAAGAAAGACCCACTGCTTTTATTTCTTGAACCTTGAGCAAATCTGAAAGTAACTGTGCCCAGATTGAACAGAAAGCACTGGGGATCATTTTTGGAATGAAGAAATTCCATCAGTTCCTGTATGGGAGAGAGTTTACATTGCTGACCGACCATCGTCCTCTCAACCATTTTTGGACCACACACAGGAATTCCATCACTTGCAGCAAGTAGAATGCAGTGATAGATGGTGCTTTTGTCTGCACATACTTGCACCATTAAGTACTGACAGTCACGTCTACACTGTAACGCGGATGGACTTTCAAGATTGCCACCACTAGGTAGTTCAGACTGCTTGAAGAGGAATATCTTCTCCTTTTGAACAGTAGACCACATACCTATCACTTCTAGGATAGTGAGAAAACACACTCAGTACAATGCTGTGCTCCAAGAAGTGATGGATAAGATTCTATTAGGAAAGACTTTGGAATTAACATCTAATCTGAAACTGGTCAGACTCCGTTTGGAGTATTGTGAACAGTTTTGGGCTCCATATCTAAGGAAGGATGTACTGGCCTTGGAAAGGGTCCAGAGGAGGTTCACAAGAATGATCCTTGGAATGAAGAGCTTGGCGTATGAGGAACGGTTGAGGACTCTAGGTCTGTACTCGTTGGAGTTTAGAAGGATGAGGGGGGGTCTTATTGAAACTTACAGGATACTGACAAGCCTGGATAAAGTGGACGTGGAGAGGATGTTTCCACTAGTAGGAAAAACTAGAACCAGAGGGCATAATCTCAGGCTAAAGGAACGATCCTTTAAAACAGAGATGAGGAGGAATTTCTTCAGCCAGAGAGTGGTGAACCTGTGGAACTCTTTGCTACAGAAGGCTGTGGAGGCCAGGTCAGATAGATAGGTTCTTGATTAATAAGGGGTCAGGGGTTATGGGGATGAGAAAAATATCAGCCATGATTAAATAGCGAAGCAGACTTGATGGGCCGAGTTGCCTAATTCTGCTCCTAAGACTCATGGTCTTATGTACTACTCCAGGAGATTGGAGCTGTCAGTTCAGTCAGGATGTCTTCGATGAGTGATCATTCCGCTATTGAGGAAGCAGACATTAGAGAAGCTACATGAGGGGCCATTGCGGAGTTGTACACATGAAAGAAGTAGCAAGAAGTTATTTCTGGTGGCCTGGACTGGATGCAGAAATTGAGGAGAAAGCTAAAACATGGTCTTTTTCTGTGAAGTAAGAAACCCGCTGCCCTTAGCACCGCTCCATCCATAGGAATGGCCTGAAGAGGCTTTGGCATTGTGTGCATGTGGATTTTGCAGGACCTTTTAAAGGATATATGTTCTTAGTAATGGTTCATGCTCACTCTAAATGGCCTGAGGTCACTGTGATGACATCTACCTCTTCTGTGGAGATCATGGAGAAGCTAAGAGTAGTCACTCTGGATTTCCTGAACAGTTGGTAAGCAACAATGAACCTCAATTTGTCTCACAGGAGTTTGAGAACTTCCTACAAGAAAATGGTATTCGACATATTCCTTCTGCACTGTATCACCCTGCTACTAATGGACCAGCAGAATGCTTCATTCAAACCCTGAAACTCACTTTGAAAGCAACCACGGAACAAATGCCTTAATAAATACCTACTGGTCTACCAAGACCTCATCTGCTTTACTCGTGATAAAGAGGCAGCTGCGTTCCGCATTCTTGAAACCTCCAAAAGGCTAAGGAGATTGTGCAACAACAAGCGCAAGTGGAACAGCAGGAAGGCGAGGCGAAACAGTTTTCCACCAAGGACAATTGGTTTTGGCTTGGACTACTCCACAGGGAAGAAAAGGGTTCCTGCCACCATCCTTGCACAGGCAGGATCAGTCTCCGACACTGTCCAGACCAGAGATGACATTATCTGGAGGAGACATGCGGACCAGTTATTGGCAGCAAGAACAGATCAGCCAAATCTGGAGGCTGTTGAAAATTCAGGATCAGACATATGAAGTCCTGACTTGAACCTTATGATAATGCCTGCACTACCAGACACTGGTCAGGAAAGCAACACCTCCCCCTTTGTTCAGACACAGAGACAACCTCCAATTCCTACATCAATGCTGGTTAAACCAATGACTAATGCCATCGGTGCAGAGATGAAAATGCCAGAGGTTCACCGTTAACTGTTCCGAGAGTGACGACCTCCAGACCGTCTGACTTATCAAGTGACTGTCTCATTGACTATTGTTCACATTGGACCTGTTTCAGGATGTTCAGTTTAAGGGGGGAGGAAATGTTATGTATTTGTTCCTATTGGCTCACTGGAGCTCTGTTATATTAATGTATACACCGGAAATGATGTAATAGACCTAGTGCGGGAAACAGAGAAGCAGCAGCCATGGAAGAGATTACAGACCACAAATAATTTCGTTTTTAACCAAAATCTGTCCTGTTTATCACATCTCCAATACACAACACCAATATGTTTCCACCTCCTTCCGTTTTCCCAGGAGTGGGTTGGGAGGCAGAAACCACTTAAGGCAATTAAAAAAGCAATTTTACAATTGCAATGCCTCTATCCCAACAGCTGATCTTTTAAATTAGTGCTCCTGATCCACCTGCTCTCCCTAATTGGACAGCAATCCTGGAGGCAGGCAATTGACTCCTGGAAAGAGCAATTGGAGAGCCCAGTGCTTGGAGGTTCTGGTCCATGATATGAAAAGATCTTGTCGTGTCACCAGAGTCTAAGGCAATAAAGATTTCACCCATGTTCAGCTAATTTCCTAACCAGGTCAGTCATTTGTCTTCCATCCCATAGGCTTCAAGTTTAGCTAACAACCTTTTTTTCTGAGAGACCATGTCAAATGCTTTCTGAAAGCCCATATAAATTACTCCCATAAACATTTCCCTGTTCACTACTTGGCTACCTCTTCAATTCCATCAAGTTCATCATCCACTTCTCAAATCAATGCTAACTCTCTGCTCAACTAAAAATTTTCAAGATGTTCAACTCACTAATTTCCTGAGAACACATGTCAGACTAACTGGTCTATATTTTCCCAGTTTTCTTTGCTACCTTTCTTGAATTGTGCATGACACTTTGCTGTTTTCCAACCTAAAGGAATGATTCCCCAATTCAGAGAACTCTGGAAGATTATAATTAGGGCAGCTACAATGTTCTCATCTGCTTCTTTTAAAACTGTGAATTGGAAGCCTGGTCCTGGAGATTTTTCACTTCATACCATTCATTTCTTTATTGTTGATATTTTGTTTATGTTAATTTTGTTGAGTTCCTGTCCTCGATTCAATAGTTTCCTTAAGGTGTCTGGCATGATGATCTTTCTCTCGACTGTAAATTTTCTGATCTCGTTTTATTTTACACTTTGTTTTTCATTGGTATGCAAATGTTTATTTTGCACTTCTAATTTAACAAAATATTAAAGTAAATTTAAATATACAGTCAGTGAAACTTGGTCTGGTCGCAAACTGACAATTTACACCATAGGACCTCTAAACTGGCAGCTTGTTTAAAATGTTATTTAAAGCCTTGTCTTAGTTCGGATAGAAGTAGTTAATTTTATAAGAACATTCTTCAAATGTAATGAGCTACTGTTCAAAACTAACTAATTACTTTTGCAGTTTACTGTGTTGATTAGAATCTCTTGCATCAGTGCGGTACTAATCAATTATGGTTTTTAGGATGAGCAGTCATTTAACGAAGAAGAGACAGAAAAGCTTCAAGTCGCACTTTCTCTGGAAAAACAAGACCTCCGCTTGGTGCTGGAAACTGTATCTTTTATCCTGGAACAGGTAAAATCATGGGAAATTGCATTATATTAAAAAATTGGATGTGGCTACATTCCTTTTGATTTTAATTAATACATTCAAAAGCTTGACAATAGCATTCCACTGAGTAGCATTGCAGGTTTTAGTTGTGGAACTACAGTAAAAATTATCTTAAAGTTTGATTTGAGCGCAGTGGTTAGCACTGCTGTCTCACAGCGCCAGGGACCCGGGTTCGTTCCTGGCTTGGGTCACTGTCTGTGTGGAGTTTGCACATTCTCTCCGTGTCTGTGTGGGTTTCCTCCGGGTGTTCTGGTTTCCTCCCATAGTCTGAAAGACGTGCTGATTAGGTGCATTGACCCGAACAGGCACCGGAGTATGGCGACTAGGAGAATTTCACAGTAACTTAATTGCAGTGTTAATGTAAGCCTTACTTGTGACGAATAAATAAACTTTAAAAGTAACTTTTACTTTATTTTGATACTAAAAGCTAACTTTTTTTTGGTATACAGTAAAGTCCCATCATTCGCAATTTCCTCTTTTCGGGAATTCGCTTATCCACATCTTTGTAGACCACCTCGTCTATTTTAGGTTCAAATTTTCACTTATCCATGGTATAAAAATAAAATTAGAAGCTGTTGAGGAAATAAGATAGTCTGGTACTAAAAGACTAATAAAATCAGGGTAGACTAATTTAGAAATGAATATAGTACAGAAAAGCTATGACGTACTTGGAATTACAAAGGTACAGATGCATAGAAACATATAGAATCACTGTTAGAGATTTTAAATATGTATTTTTGAAAGAATTCTGTACACCTTGGTCAAATACAGACTGCCCCAAGGCATATTGGGATGGAAGCTAAGTGAGATGAACCACATTCTTTAAAAACAATATGGCCACAGAGCATAGTTTTTATCAGTATAGTTCCCAGACACTAAATGAATGGGACAATTCATTTCTATTGATAAGGGATGCTTAGCAGACAGTGAGAAAGGCAACTCTTGAACTCTACGGAGAGACAGTGAGAAAGTTACCTTTGAACTCTATTACTTGCGTTATAGAGGTTGCTAAGAGACAAGTGGGTGGGAGCGTCCTAGACAAACGGACCAATGAATTCTCATGTTGCCAGAGAATAGGATGCAATTGGCCAAGGTAAATAATCCATATTAACATGAGTGGTCCATCCTATTAAGATGGACAGAGTAGGTGGGCAGATGATTTCTGAAGAAGCATAATTACAGAATGTCTTGGTAATTTAATTCGAGTAATTTGAGCTGTCTTAAGTTGCTCTCCCTCACAAAAGAACAAAGAAAATTACAGCACAGGAATAGGCCCTTGGGCCCTCCAAGCCTGCACCGACCATGCTGCCCGACTTAACTAAAACCCCCTACCCTTCCGGGGACCATATCCCTCTATTCCCACCCTATTCATGTACTTATCAAGACGCCCCTTAAAAGTCACTACTGTATCCGCTTCCACTACCTCCCACGGCAACGGGTTCCAGGCACCCACTACTCTCTGTGTAAAAAATCTGCCTCGTACATCTCCTTTAACCCTTGCCCCTCGCACCTTAAACCTATGCGCCCTAGTAATTGACTCTTCCACCCTGGGAAAAAGCTTCTGACTATCCACTCTGTCCATGCCTCTCATAATCTTGAAGACTTCTATAAGGTCTCCCTTCAACCTCCGTCGCTCCAGTGAGAACAAACCAAGTTTCTTCAACCTCTTCTCATAGCTAATGCCCTCCATACCAGGCAACATCCTGGTAAATCTTTTCTCTACCCTCTCCAAAGCCTCCACATTCCTTCTGGTAGTGTGGCGACCAGAATTGAACACTATGGGCCCGATGTTACCATTTTCATTCTAAATGCTGAATCTGGGCGTAGTACAGATCCGACTTAGAAATCCGTTTTCAGGCGCCCCCATACGCTCTCAGCCATCTCCAATCCGATTCGCGCTGTGGGCGGGGCTTAGCGCTTCTGGAACTATCGGAGCTCTGAACTGCGCATACGCAGTTAGAAAAAAATTGGAAAAGGCGCACCCGTGTCAGTTCGCTCTCGAGCCAGAGAAAGCGGCCCGGGAGTGAAAAGCGGGAGCGAGGGTGTATCTCAGGGCAGGGCGGGGGGGGGTGCAGATGGATCTCGAGTGGGGGGGGCAGATGGATCTCTGGTGGGGGTGCGAAGGGCGCAGGGGTGTCCGCTGCTACTCTGTGGGCGATCGGTGGGGGGGGGACAGGGGTGGCGATCGGTCTGGGCAGCGGGGGGGGGGTGGTGGATAAGGGGGACAGTGATGTGTGTGTGTGTCCCTTATTCACCCCCCCCCCCCCCACTACCCAGATCGATCGCCCGCAAAGTGGCAGTGGACCCCCCTGCACTCCCCACCAGAGATCCATTTGCCCCCCACCAAAGACCCATCTGCCCCCCCCCCCCGAGATACATCTTACCACCTTCCCCCCCCACGAAGACAACGATCTGCCTCACTCCCCCACCCCCCCAAGACAACGATCTGGCCTCACTCCCCCCACCAGACAACGATCGGCCCCCCCCCCCCCCCCAAAACTAGGCAACGATCCGACCTCACTCCCCTCCTCCCCCCTCCAACCAGAGAACGATCTGACCCACCTCCCTCCTCCCCTCCACCACTGATCTGAGTCAGGGAGCCGTTGGAAGCACTGGACGCGCTCTTCAGAGGCTGGAGCACCCGACTCAGACTTTTATTTAGCAGGTCCCTAAAAGCGCAGTTCCGGATCGGCAAACGCGGTGGTAAAGGGGGAAATGCTGATAGAGTTGGGTGGGCAGTTCATTAATTCAATTTAAATGCATGCAAATGCATTTAAATTGTCGTTGCACCCAATTTGGGTGCAGAACGGATCCCCACCATTCGTGGGTCTCGGTAAAGTGGCGACCTGAGCGGATGCAGGTGCAGATCGCGAAAAGGCCTCACACCCGACTTTACCGCGATTTCGCACCCGCAAATGGGCGCAAATTGTTGGTAAAATCGGGCCCTATATTCCAAGTGCAGCCTATCTAAAGTTCTATAAAGCTACAACATGACATGCCAATTTTTAAACTCAATAGCCCGGCCGATGAAGGCAAGCATGCCATATGCCTTCTTGACTACCTTTTCCACCTGCATTGCCACTTTCAGTGACCTGTGTACCTGTACACCCAGATCCCTTTACCTACCAATACTCTTAAAGGTCCTGCCATTTACTGTATATTTCCTATCCTTATTAGACGTTCCAAAATGCATTACCTCACGTTTGTCCGGATTAAACTCCATCTGCCATCTCTCCGCCCAAGTCTCCAACTGATTTATATCCTGCTGTATCCTCTGATGGTCCTCATCGCTATCCGCAAATCCAGCAACCTTTGTGTCATCCACAAACTTACTAATCAATCCAGTTACATTTTCCTCCAAATCATTTATATATATATATATATTACAAACAGCAAACGTCCCAGCACTGATCCCTGAGGAACACCACTTGTCACAGCCCTCCATTCCGAAATGCACCCTTTCACTGCTACCCTCTGTCTTCTTTGACCGAGTCAGTTTTGTATCCACCTTGCCAGCTCACCTCTGATCCCATGAGACTTCACCTTCTGCACCAGTCTGCCATGAGGGACTTTGTCAAAGTCCTTACTGAGGTCCATGTAGACAACATCCACTGCCCTACCCTCATCAATCATCTTCGTCACTTCCTCGAAAAACTCGATCAAGTTTGTGAGACACGACCTCCCCTTCACAAAACGTAGTGGAAACCAGGCCTGGGTCAATAAAATGCGTCTTCAATCAGAAACTACTGTCTCTGATGAGTTCTTTGTATTTGCTGAGCTGTATTAATAAGAGAAATCTCCTGCATGAATTCAGCATAATACATAGCTTCCTGAAAAGCTCCTACAGAAAATGCTGAAAAAAAGAACAAAACGCCTAAATAAAGTTTTTGTTTACAAGAGGAAGGCGTCCATTAAGTATTTCCTGCAGTAGAAACTGCGCGCTGCGCCTGAGTCATCTGCCATTGTCTGCACTTGGGTGTTCTTTTATATTGCAATTTAATTTTACCTCCACTCTCTAACTTTACACATTTCTTGATTTTTTTTTTGTTTTTATTAAACAATTTATCCAGTACATTGCTCGGTAAATTTATTAAAAATATAGTTTTTATTGTCTTTGATCCTTCATTTATGTAAAATTGTAGGATGGCTGGGACTTATCTAATTGACGCCCATTATAAAGTGTGTTCATTACTTGTGATTTTGCTATTTGCAAGCTTTCATGGGGGCGTGGACAGGTTGGGCCGAAGGGCCTGTTTCCATGCTGTAAACCTCTATGACCCTATAACCCTAGTGAATGGCGGAACTTTATTACAAAATCTAAAATAGAGGAGTTTGGTTTGTGGAAATTGTCAGCACACGTTGAACTGGTTAGTGTGAAGTTTTCTAAAGTAGGACAGTAACATTCCAGACTGTTTTTGAAAAGAGATTAGAAAATTATCTGATGCTTTAAAATGAATGATTTCTTGAAAAGTTTACTAGCTTATCGACGACCAACAACTTTTTCTCCCATATTTTTACCACATGTGAATGAATTAGGGAGAGTAAGATAAGGCCGGTTATTACATGGCTAGAGAAATAATGCAGGTGGAAAGATTTCTTTTTCCTGGAGCATTTGAACCAACCTTTGGACAGGAGGTACCTGTCAAAGGTAGATGGGTTCCACATCACCAGCATTCTTAGAGAAGCTAGGTTTCTCACCTTTAGAGCAGAGAAGGTTCAGGAGAGATTTAATAGAGGTGTTTAAAATTAGGTGCAGATTTTCATGGTGCGCATAGAGATTCGTGGCAAGAGGGTTGGTAGTGAGCGGAAATGGATTTAAAAAGAACCCGAAGTGAGAGGAGAATTTTATTTTTAACAAATAGTTGTTATGAACCAGTATGTGAGCCTGAAAGGGTGCTGGAATACAATAATAACTTGCAAAAGAGAAATCGTTGAAAGGGAAAACTTTACAAGACTATGGGGAAAGGGCAGGGGGGAATGGAGCAATTGTTCAAAGAGCTTCCAGTGGCCAATGGGCTAAAAGGTCTGATGTGCTGTATTTTTTCATGACTCTGTTTTTGGTTGTTTTTTGACTTTGTTAGCCTGCCACCTTCTTTCTGCAATCTGACCACAGGGGACATGCAGATCACTCAAAATGCTTTATGAAGTTTTTTTAATAACTAAAATATCTATTATCCTAAGAGTAAAGAAATGTTCATTTACAGTCATATAATGAAATTGAGCCATTGAATTTGTCTTTTAGTGCTTTTATACAGGTTTTTACTTGAGGACCTCCATTCTTCCTAAAGCCTTGGGCTTGTTAATTATATATTTGCTGAGCCTCTTGAATTTGTGCATGCTGAATTTGGCTCGTACACCTAATTTGCCAAAATGCATCAATACTATTGTCAGTTGTATTGATGCAATATTTTCCTTCTGCTTCCAGCATTTTTTTTTAACCAATAGGGCAAATCTTTATTAGTTTTGAAAACTAGAGGACAAATTTCAAAAGCTTAGTTCAAGTATAGTTCATATTGAGCCTGCGAGAAGGGACCAAAAGTCACATGCGTGTTGTAGCTGTTTTTTTGTGTTCTATAAATTTCAGAACCATGTATTATGGTGAGGAATGGGTGAGAGTCTCTGTTCACACTGATGCTCGATTTTCAAAAACCTCACAGGAGGTTCAAAGCGAACAGTTTTTACCGGTGCTTTGCCGGTAGAAAAGGCTAGCACGTTTGTTGGCTTCACAATTCGAGTGCCACTTAAAAATAATTAATATGCAATGTTTGTGTTGTTTGGGGTCAGAAACTAGCAGCCCAGCTATCCCTGACCTTCATCGCCACCAAGTGACCAGACGACTACTGTCTGCCCACAAACAGCCCATGTTAGCATGGAAATGAGACTTGGTCTGGTTAATACAGTTCCCATAGTTTATAGAACACAATGCATAACTATAATAGCTATATATTCAGTAAACTGTCGTTCTATTTTTCTTCACATATGCAACCTGTCTCGTTTACTTATTTTAAAACAGGCACATTCTCTATTTAAAAAGAAAATGCTAAATGTAAATTTTATCTTTCGTGTTTCTACAAATAATTTTGAAAGCTTTAGGACAGAAACTGACAAAAATACTCTATTAGTCCAAATTACAGTCTGTGCCAATATACTTTGGGAGTTGTGTCTAAATACACAGACAACACAATCCACATTTAGTTCACTGCATCACAGCTCTGGGGAAATGCATTAAATTCAAATCCTTTTGGGAAATATCAGACCTTTATGTAAACACTTTAATGTATTTTAATTACAATTCGATATACTTTTTGTTTAGACCTGCAGTTATGGTGTTATTCAGATGAAAGAATCTTGTTAGATTTGTGGAAACCTGGTGGTTGAATTGCATTGAATGCTGTGTTTATTTCGGAGTGGAATCGGAGGGAGCATTATAAATGTGGATACATACTTGAGTTGATAAAGTTTGGTTTTTAAAACTGGACAGTGTGAATTTGAGTTGCTCGAACCAGAAATATTTGCCGATATACGATTATAATATGTAGGCCTGGATTTCTGCCCCTGAGTTAGGCAGTAGGAGTTGTAAGACCACCTGGCTTGCAGCACCCATCTCAGGAGAAACTCGCCCGAATGGTGGAAGGTTCACTCTATTGGGGAGGGAGGGGATGATGCATTTTTCTTATTCGCTCATGGAACATGGACATTGCTGGCAGCGCCAACATTTATTGTCCAACCCTAGTTGCTCTTGAGAAGGTGGTGGTGAGCCACTGCAGTTCATGTGGTGTAACTACACCAACAGTGCTGGGAGGGAATTCCAGGATTTTTACTTTGGCCCAGCGACAGTGAAGGAATGACAATATCGTTCCAAGTCAGATGTTTGGCTTGTTATGAATTTTCACTTTTGTCTTTCTTATCAGGCAGCCTATTACAACATGAAACCTGCTGCTCTTCAACAACAACTAGAAAATATTCACCTGAGTCAAGAAAAAGCTGAGGCCTTTGCCCAAGCCTGGACAAATATGGGCCAAGATATTGTTGAAAAATTGAGGCAAAGTACTTTTGCACCTAAAAAGGTAATTCCCTTTGAGATGAGCAAAAATAAATACTGGGGTTTTCTACCTAAAAGGAAGAATTTGCACTGATGCCACAAAAATATCCTAAAGCACTTCACAGGCAGAGAATTACTTTGAAGTATAATTGCAGTTTATCACAATAAAGGTGACATACGGGTACGGCGGAGAACTGAATGATGACTATATTTATGTTTGGTAATGGTGGTGAGGGAATGGTCCACAGACTACCTGTTACTTTTCAAATGGTGCCACAAAACCTCTAATGTCCACATGAGTAACATGAAGTTGTGGGCCTCAATTTAACTTTTCCTTCTCCGCATACTACTGGAATGTCTCGGTAATGTTTCTGTACATCATAGAAATCCTACAGCACAGAAAGAGGCCATTCAGCCCATCGAGTCTGTACCGACCACAATCCCACCCAGGCCCTACCCCCACATCCCTACATATTTACCCACTAATCCCTCTAACCTACACATCTCAGGACACTAAGGGCAATTTTTAGCATGGCCAATCAACCTAACCCGCACATCTTTGGACTGTGGGAGGAAACCGGAGCACCCGGAGGAAACCTACACAGACACAAGGAGAATGTGCGAACTCCGCAGAGACAGTGACCCAAGCCGGGAATCGAACCCAAGGCCCTGGAGCTGTGAAGCAGCAGTGCTAACCACTGTGCTACCGTACCATGCCTTGAATCCGTGACTACATGGGAGTGCTATCAGCTGAGCCATGTTATAGTTCTGGCTTGTTTAAAACTTCTAGTTGTTTGCTTTAATTGTTTGCTAGCTACAGGCAGAACACTTGTGCTTTTCTCTTGGAGCTTTAGAATCCAATCATGAAAAGCCAAGAATTCAGGGAAATACAATGTATAATAATTAGACTTATAATTTCTGCATTGGTGGTCTCAAGTCATCTGAAGCTATGCTAAATTATTTTTTAAAAATGATGGTACAAGTTGGATTATTAGAATAGACAAGTGCATATGCGTCCAAATTAGTGTCCTGTGTTTCTTACAAATGTAAATTGTAAATACAGGCTTATTAGAGTCAAGTTCATCTTCAACAATAGCACAAGATGTGCTCTTGACTTAAGATAGACCTGGGTTCGATTCCCGGCTTGGGTCACTGTCTGTGTGGAGTCTGCACATTCTCCCCGTGTCTGCGTGGGTTTCCTCCCACACTCCAAAGATGTGCAGGTTAAGTGGATTGGCCATGCTAAATTGACCCTTAGTGTCAGGGAGATTAGCAGGGTAAATATGTGGGGTTACGGGGAGAGGGCCTGGGTGGGATTGTGGTTGGTGCAGACTCAATGGGTCCGACGACGATCTCCTATATTGTACGGATTCTATGATTCTAGAAGTTGAATGCAAGCAAATGACAGCCTGCATTACATTGCACCCAATTATCTTTGCCGTTGATTTCAAATAACCTATATTACTCCATTATGTTCATTAGAAATGTGGATAATCTTAATTTGCTAATTGTTTTTCAGTATTGAGGCAAGTTCTTTGAACTAAATTTATGTACACAGCTAGTAAATTTTCCATGGTATTACATATGCTGAGTCAAGACCAAATGCTGTATTAAGTCAAGCAGCGTCACAATTTTGGGTTATGGTGGGAGAGGGAGCAGAGGCAGAGACATAAATAGTCTGGAAATTTATTCTGATGTCCAACATTTTTGCTGCATTAATATCTCAAATTAAATCACGTCTACAGCTTGAAAAGATTGGGTTCTGTCTTAATCTTGAAATGGGTCATTCAACGCAAGCCAAAATGAAATCTCCTCATGCTATTCTGGAGCTTGGAATCAACAGTGAAGACTGTGAGGTAAATGAAATAGAAATGTTATAAAGAGGCAAGCAACCTTGTGGTCAAATTGGTATAGTTTATATTGGACAACTGTAACCATACACATGTACATTTCAGTTTTGTGCATCTAGACCCAAAAAGATTTTATGATTAATGGACTTGAGCAGTGCAGGGTTTTCATTTGTGTGCCTCTGTCCTCCTCTTTTGTCTCCTCCCCTTTTGCCCTTGAAAAGGTTGACTCCTGCTCAGTTGCTTTTCTATGTGAATTGCTCACCACCTCATACCTCACTCATGCAACCCTGTTCTTATGTGAACCTAGTCATTAACTGTTAGCAAGATATTTGTTGCTGATTGATACCTGTTGAACTGTGCCACTGCATAATTAGCCACTTTCAGGAGAGGAAGGCAGAAAAATGTTTGCTTGTGTAAAATAGCGATGGAAATTAAGATGGCTTGTTTGTATCTGTAATGATATACTTGCAGGACAATTTCTTTAAGGTAAAAGAGTGATATCTTGGGAAAGGTCTGATCTGTGGAAAAATAATAGCATTTTATGTTATGACCTGGTGTGAAGGAGTGAACTGACTCCACCCAATTTAACCTCTTTGGTTGGTCAGTACAAAAGTTTACGTTTCCTTTTCATAAGCATATGCCACTTTCAAATCAGAATGTATGGACATTCCCTGAATGAACAGAACTTTCCTCCAAGTAAACATCTGGAAAACTAACTTTTCAGTGCCTCCTTCAAACTCTGGTTCTTAGTTATTGACTTCACTCCTCTTCCAGGCAACTGCCTGAGAATAAACATACTGTATGGTCATGTGATGCTGGAGTTTCAGCTTTGTGAAACCTATGGACTGAAATCCAAGCCAGCTGTTTGGAGAGAAGGATATATCCTCAGAAGAGGCAAAATGGAGAGGACAATTATTTGAGTCAATCTACCATTTGAAAGTTATTCTTTGGACTAAAAATGAAGAATCTCTAGATTTGAATTAAAATATTTAATCCTGAGATAAGCTACCAATGAGGGAAGTTCGATCCAATAAGAAAAACTCAAAGAATATACTGTAAGTTTTCTTTGCTTGTCCTTGGGTTGTATGTTTTTAAATATTGCGGTCAATTTGGGTTAGCTAGTGTCTCGTCCTCCTCCAGAGGTCCCCAGCATCTCAGATACCAGTCTTCAGCCAATTCAATTCACTCCACGTGATATCAAGAAACAGTTGGAGGCACTGGATACTGCAAAGGCAATGGACCCTGATAACATTCTGGCAATAGTACTGAAGACTTGTGCTCCAGAACTTGCTGCTCCCCTAGCCAGGCTCTTCCAGTACAGTTACAACACTGGCATCTCCCCAACAATGTGGAAAATTTGTCCAGGTATGTCATGTACACAAGAAGCAGGACAAATCCAACCCAGCCAATTACCGTCCAATTAGTCTACTCTCGATCATTAGTAAAGTGATGGAAGGGGTCATCAACAGTGCTATCAAGCAGCATCTGCTCAGCAATAACCTGCTCAGTGACGTCCTATTTGGGTTTTGCCAGGGTCACTCAGCCCCTGACCTCATTACAGCCTTGGATCAAACATGGACAAAAGAGCTGAATTCCAGAGGTGAGGTGAGAGTGACAGCCCTTGACATCAAGACCGCATTCGACCGAATGTGGCATCAAGGAGCTCTTGCAAAACTGGAATTAATGGGCATTGGGGGGGCAGACACTCCGCTGGTTGAAGTCATACCTGGCACATAGGAAGATGGTTGTTGTTGTGGAAGGTCAGTCATCTCAGTTCCAGGACACCTCTGCAGGAGTCTCTCAGGGTAGTGTCCTAGGCCCAACCATCTTCAGCTGCTTCATCAATTACCTTTCCTCCATCATAAGGTCAGAAGTAGGGATGATTGCACAATGTTCAGCACCATTCCTCAGATACCGAAGCAATCCACGTTCAAATGCAATAAGATCTGGACAATATCCAGGCTTGGGCTGACAAGTAGCAAGTAACATTCGCACTACACACATGCCAGGCAATGACTATCACCAGTAAGAGACACTCTAACCACCGCCCCTTGACATTCAATGGTATTACCATCACTGCACCCCCACTGTGAACATCCTTGGGGTTACCATTGACCAGAAACTCAATTGGACTCACCACGCAAACATAGTGGCTACAAGAGCAGGTCAGAGGCTAGGAATACTGCGGCGAGTAACTCCCCTCCTGACTCCCCAAAGCTTATCCACCATCTACAAGGCACAAGTCAGGAGTGTGATGTCAAACTCCCCATTTGCCTGAATGGGTGCAGCCCTAACAACACTCAATAAGCTTGACACTATCCAGGACAAAGTAGCCCACTTGATTGACACCACATCCATTCCCTCCACCAGCGATGCTCAGTAGCAGCAGTGTGTACTATCTACAAGAGGCACTGCAGCAATTCGCCAAAAATCCTGAGACAGCACCTTCCAAACCCATGACCATTTCCATCTCTAAGGACAAGGGCAGCAGATACATGGGAACACCACCACCTGCAAGTTCCCCTCCAAACCACTCACCATACTGACTTGGAAATATATCACAGTTCCTTCACAGTCGCTGGGTCAAAATCCTGGAATTCCCTCCCTAACGGCATTGTGGGTCAACTCACAGAACATGGACTGCAGGGATTCAAGAAGGCAGCTCACCACCTCCTTCTCAAGGGCAACTAGGGATGGGCAATAAATGCTGGCCAGCCAGCGATACCCATGTCCCACGAATGAATAAAAAAAAGATGTAGAAGATGTTGCAATTAATACGAGATCTCCGTTCACCGGTAGATTTCTAATAAAGTTGACTTCTGAACTGGTTAATGCACTTCTTTCAAAAGAGAGGGGAGAGAGAGAGCGGAGCTTTTCAACCTGTTTACTCTCCTGAAAATTTTCTTGACACTCCCCATGTCACTTGCCAACTCTGTGCAGTGGTTGTAACCTGACCTGTTATACTTCACCCATAGTGTATTTCTAAGAGGTTTTGGGTGGGCCTGGCAGCTATTGCTTTATTATTCAGTACCTTGCATTTTAATATCTCTTCCTGAGACAGTGATAAATTTCAATGGACCTGAAGGTTTGTTTGTTTTTTCACATTCACCTTCAAAGATAGCCTTGCATTTTTAACTAATTTGTTCAGTTGAAAGTTTGAAAACAATATTTCCAAAATTAAAGGGGCATAGCCTCGACGGTTATGTTTATGAAGGATGTGGAATACGATCGGCACTTTCACTATTGGTCATTCAAGGTTCAGATTGAAAGTGTATAACTTTGCATTATTTTTATAACCCTATGTAATCCCGATAAATGGATTGCAGTCACCGCATTCTTTCCTTAATTCTAGAGTAATGGAAAATCTGAACATTCAGCGGCACTTTGAGGTTCAGATATCTCTTCTGCCACCTACTCCCCAAAATCTTGCAGTAATATGCCCCAAAGTGCAGTCCCTTGCCATTGAGTCTCATCCACTTTTATGACCACAGTCTTGGATAGAATCATAAAATTAGATAGGCACCATGAGCCTATATCTTCTTCTGTACTGTGCTGACTGTTTGAAAAAATATCCAATTCCTCCCAGTCCACTGCTCTTTGCCCATTGCCCTGCAATTTCTTTCCATTTTTGTGCCTCGATTTATGAGCCAATGCTTTTTTTTAAACAACATTCTCAATTTGTCCTACAGCATTCAAAGACTTGTGCAGATGTGCCCAGGCCCCTCTGTTCCCTCAGCTCTCTTTAAAATTGTACCATTTAGTTTATATTGGCTCTGCTCAGTGTTCCCACTAAAATTAATCACTTCACACTTCCCTGCATTAAATTTCTTCTGACATACACGTGCCCCATTTCACCAGTCTATCTCATTCTAAAGCCAAGTACTATCTTCTTCACTGTTTACCGTATCTCCAAACTTCTTGGCCTTTTGAAACTATGCCCTGAATGTCTGGGTCCTGACACTGGTGCCTGCGGGACACCACTGTGCATAAGAAATAGGAGTAGGTGTAGGCCATACAATTCCTTTAGCTCTACCATTCAGTCAATTCATGGCTGAAGTAACACTACTTTCCCACCCTCTTTCCAGATTTCTTGATCCTTTAAGTAAAAATTTAACTCTCTCCATCTTAAATGTACTCTTCAACAGGGCAGCCAAAAACCCCTGGAGTGGAGAATTCCAGTAATTCCCGACCCTCTGAGTGAAGACACTTTTCCTCATCTCAGTCTTAAATGGCTGACCCCTTATCCTGGGACTATGTCTACCCCTCCCTGTTATAGACTTTGCAGTAAGAAGTCTCACAACACCAGGTTAAAGTCCAACAGGTTTATTTGGTAGCACAAGCCACAAGCTTTCAGAGCGCTGCTCCTTCAAATAAACCCATTGGACTTTAACCTGGTGTTGTGAGACTTTTTACCGTGCTTACCCCAGTCCAACGCTGGCATCTCCACATCATAGACTTTACCACCAGGGAAAGCATCTTTCTAACCTGTTAATCACTCTAAGAATGTTTAACGCTTAAATGAGATCACCTCTCAGTCTTCTAAACTCCAGAACATTAGGTCCATTTGACTCAAACTCTCCTCAAAGAACAGCCCTCTCTCCCCTCCAGTGTTTAAAAAACAACAGTTCACCACTACTCTGCTTTCTGTCCCTGAACACATTTTGCATCTACACAGCCACTGTTCCTTTAGTCATTGGACTTCAATTTTTCTAGCAAGCCTATCATGTTGGACTTTGACAGCTTTTCAATGTCCATATGCCCAATATCAAATGCCCTTGTCAAACCTCTGCATTAAATTAGAAAAGAATTTTATTAAGTTTGTCAGCAATTAATTATCCACACTAGCTTCAATTTACTACTGCATATTTTTGCCAAGTGCAAATTTATTTTGACTTGGGTGATTGTTTTTAAATGTTTCCGCTCCTCCCAAACATCAGACTGACTGGCCTGTAGTTTTTGGGTTTAATAATCTCCCCTACCTTTTACAGGGTTCACCCAATCCTCTGGCACCATTCCCACATCTAAAGAGACTTGGAAGATTTTACCTGTTTTAAAGCTTGTTTGATAAAGCTTGTTTTTTGTTTGCTTTATTCTTTATTTGCTTCAACGGTTCAGGAACCATCCTATTTGGATCAGTGACTTATCTTTGAGCACTGTCAACCTTTTAATAATTTATCCATTTTTATCTACCACCTCCTCTTTACAGTGACATTGGCAATATCCTCTTCAGGGAAGACTTGGGCAAAGTACTCATTTAGTACCACAGCTATGTCCTTATTTCCACAAGATGATGTTCTTGAACCTCTATTCAGTCCCACCCTTTGACTCATGTAATACTATTTATATGTTTATAATAGGCATTTTTATGCCATCTATTCTCACTAAAACTGCTCCATTTGGCCCCGCCAGTCCCTAGAGCTAGATTCAACTATGATCTCATAAAATTATGAATCTGCCCTATGATGTAAACTGGATGAACTCCATAGCATGAGGAGCATCGATCTGTATTAATGAACTGCTTCATTGAACATCTTCCATGAATAAATCATCAAGTCCATTAATTATGTTCTGCCCCGTAGATCTTTTAATTTTCCTGATTTAACCTTGGTCTCCAGCAGGCGGCAATAAAAGCATACTAAGTGGAATTGTACAATTTATTGCCTCAAACTTGGGTTCCATAATGGCTGTCGCTTTGACACTGGGTGCAGTTTTGTTACCAAGTTGGTGTCCAATCTGCATGTGCGCACTTCTGGTGTGGCTTGTGCCGAGTGCCATCTTGGTGAGGGCATTAATGCAGACATTAGGCGTGTGCAGCGGAAGCGGATTGTGATGTCTGTAGAAGGGTAATGCTGATTTGATGCCAGTACTGCCATTTTCAACCTCACTGGGTGAACCAGTGCCCACACTTTACCGTGCATAGCTGAAAATGTGTTCAGCAGCAGGAAGGGCCCCCCCCACCAGTACAATTTAACGTTCTGGGTGTTTTGAGGAGTTTACAATTGAAGCCTGCAGGGAATGGTACTGAATTTGGAAAGGCCAGTGGATATTGCTGCAAATTTTCTTGCTCCCGATCATGAGTGCCAATAGTTACAATTCCTGTTGGGTTGCAGCATGAGGGGGAAGCGGCAAATCACAAGCTGTTCTTGGATAGGAGAGAGAAGAAGGCCCATTAAGTGTGCTTTGGATGTTCACAGCCTAAGCCAAGGGCGGCCAGTGCATCATTAACTCTTTACAATGAAGATGCTCACAGAACTCTGCCATCTCTTGCAACCAGAACTGCAGCCTCAAGAGCAGGACTAAAGATGACTGTGGCCTTCAGTTTCTTTGTGGCAGGATCTCTCCACCCTGGAGTAGGTGACAAATCTAGCATTTACCATCATGGCTACATCAGAGGGGTCAGAGATCTCTTTATGCAGGGAGAGGCGAAGTTTGTTGTGTTCCATTGAACGGAGAAAAGCAGCTGCACTGTGCACATGGTTTTGCAAGGCGGGTGGGGCAAGGCTTAATACCCAACTCGTAATTCCACTCTGCAATCCAACTACATGTGACCATCAAGAGCCAGAAACATCATCGAGCAGACCACTAGGGTTCTGAAATCATGGTTCAGCTGTCTGAACCACACTGGAATTGTCAACCCTTATTTGTCGCAGCAAGTATCTGGATTCGTACTGTTCTTCCATATTTGTTACAATCTAGTCAACATGAGACATGGCCCTTGCCACCAGTGATATTAAATCCTACAGTGCAGAAGGAGGCCATTCGGCCCATCGAGTCTGCACTGACAACAATCCCACCCCCAGGCCCTATCCCCATAACCCCACATATCTACCCCACTAATCTCCCTGACACTAAGGGACAATTTAGCATGGCCAATCCACTAACCCGCACATCTTTGGACTGTGGGAGGAAACCGGAGCACCCAGAGGAAACCCATACAGATATGGGGAGAACGTGCGCAAACTCCACACAGACTTTGACACAAGCCGGAATTGAACCAAGGTCCCTGGCGCTGTGAGGCAGCAGTGCTAGCCACTGTGCCGCCCTTAGTGAACACCTCAACAGGGAGAGCTGGAGGAAGGGAAGAGGCAGCTGGCACATCCACATTCCAGCCTGACTCTCTTTCATCATTTCACATGACTCCAATTCTTATAAACCATTTAAATCATAAGGAATGAGAGCAGGTGTATGCCTTTCACTCCCTCAAGCCCACTCTGTAGCAGCCCCACACCTTACCTTCCTCCTTTCACTGCATCCTCTTGGCCACAATGTTGAAATGAAAGCCACCACAATACAAACTTTTCATCCAATTTTGTCAAACAAACCATTTAATAAAGTCAACCTTGTGCATTCTCTTAGTGTCTGCCTTGCAGGAAGGATGTCTTTGCCAGTCCTGCTGCTGCTGTGCACTGCTACCTCAGTAACTGTAGCATGACCGATGGAAGGCTGCTGACTAAAAGTAGACAAAGCTGCAGATGGGTTTGAGGATGCCCTGGCATCTCTGGGTTGAAAAGACCCAGCTCCATCTGCAGCACCTCTGCATGGGTGGCAATAGTCTGGGCTGGCTGACTGAGAGGCTACTGATGGAGTAGAATGGTGGGAGCACAAATGCTGTCATCCTGTGAGAGGACCACAGATTCCTGCTCTATGGAACCACTGTCGTTCCCCCAGGGCAGTGACTCAGCTAATTGAGAAGGCGCATGGAATGTTATCTTTTATTACAACTGGAATTGAACATAGAAGTAAGGATATTATGTTTCAGTTATACAGAACTTTGGTGAGACTGCATCTTGAATACTGCGTGCAGTTTTGATCTCCTTATTTTAGGAAGGATGTAAATGCATAGAAGACAATTCAGAGGAGGTTTATTAGATTGAAACCTGGAATGAGTGGGTTGTTTTATGAGGATAGGCTGGGATTCTTTCCACTGGAATTTAGAAGAGGGGTGATTTGATTGAAATTTAGGTGGCACAGTGGTTAACACTGCTGCCTCCTAGTGCCAGGGACCTGGGTTCGATTTCCAGCTTGGGTCACTGTGCAGAATCTGCATGTTCTCTCTGTGTCTGCGTGGGTTTCCTCTGAGTGCTCTGGTTTCCTCCCACAGTCTGAAAGACATGCTGGTTAGGTGCATTGGCCAGGCTAACTTCTCATTCAGTGTGTCCAAACAGGCGCCAGTGTGTGGCAACTAGGGGATTTTCACAGTAACTTTATTGCAGTGTTAATGCAAACCTAATTGTGACATTCATATATAAACTTTAAATAAGATCCGGAATGGTCTTGACAAGGTGGACATGAAAATGATGTTTCCTCTTGTGGATGAGAACGAGGGGGCACTGTTTTAAAATTAGGGGCCACCCTTTTAGGACAGAGATGAGGAGCATTTTTTTTCTGAGGGTTATGCAACTTTGGAACTCTACCTCACAAGGCGGTGGAAGCAGGGTCACTGAATAATTTAAGATAGAGGTAGATAGATTCAGGCAAGGGAATCAAAGGTTATTCGGCAGTAGATGGAAATGTGGAATTTGAAACGCAAACAGATCAGCCATGATCTTATTGAATGGCACAGCAGGTTTGAGGGGCCAAATGACTTACTTCTGCTCCTATTTTGTTTGTTTGTATGACCCAGTAATACCCTCAGTCTGTTGGAGTGCCAATTACCAGGCTACTGTAAGACTCTTAAAACCCTTTTGAGCCCTGGAATCTGCAGCCATGATGGCAACAGTATGAATCTGTACAGCTGCAAGCTTAGATTTCATAACTTAGCTTCCATTGCAGACATTGTGTGGCCTCTGATTATGCTGCAATGAACTGGCATCAGGCACTACTTCATGGTCAAGTGTTATCATGGATTTGTCCATCATTTCAATGTTGGAAAAATGGTCTCCAAGCTCTGTGCAAAACCCTGTACTTTTAGCTTTGAACCCAGGCTCCTCCATGCTCTGTAACAGTCACAGCAGGCTTTCTGACAGGTTTCCAGTACACCAGGTATTTTGGCCTGCAAGCCATTTGAAGTAGAAGACTGTGACAGGTGACACAATAAAGAAGCAAGTGACACATAACATACATTAGATATGAATTACTTTCCCCATCCACCTTGGTTGTCTATTATGATTAACTCAGACTGCAGACCTGTTCATATGAAATATGTCTTCTATCCAAATATTTTCTCTTGGGATCACAAAGCAGCCTTTTGGGCTGGCATGTCTTTGTTAATGACTTACCTACAGTCCACGGTATTTCTCAAGTCGTACCAACCATAAAACAAACAAGATATGTACTCTTGTGCCAGCTCAACCCTACCACCTATTTTGGCTATTGCAATTGTAATGATTTCTCAGGCCTAATGCAAGGGTTCAAATGGAAATTGATCCAGCCTCCTCATCCCACAATCTTGTCTGATATGCAAGCTGCAGGTGCTGTCAGCGTGTACTTCCTACTTTCCACCTACCCCAATTCTCCTCACCACAACCGTACCCTTGATTTTTTTTTTAAAATTCAGTTGTAGGATATGAGTATCACTGGCCCCCATCCCTAATCACCCGTGGGAAGGTGGTCTGCCTTTCTCCTTTCATGTCATCTGGCCAGACACTACTGAAGGAACCAGAAGGCCTGTAAGCCATTTTCTGGACACTGCCCCCTCTTGAGTCTTCTGTAGCAGAACTTGTGTGTGATCTTTGGGAAGCTGGTACCTGTGCTAATGTCTGCCGTGGCTGCAGGTGCCCAGTGGCTTACCCGATCAGATCCTGTACCCGTATTGAAGCTGGTGGGTGAGCGTGAAGTTGAATGACAAGTGTTGCTTCATCATCGATGACCTGCACATCTTAGCCTTCTGGCTCCTTCAGTAGTGTCTGGCCAGGTGACATGAAAGGAGAAAGGCAGACCACCTTCCCACGGGTGATTAGGGATGGGGGCCAGTGATACTCGTATCCTACAACTGAATTTTTTAAAAAAAATCAAGGGTACGGTTGTGATGAGGAGAATTGGGGTAGGTGGAAAGTAGGAAGTACACGCTGACAGCACCTGCAGCTTGCATATCAGACAAGATTGTGGGATGAGGAGGCTGGATCAATTTCCATTTGAACCCTTGCATTAGGCCTGAGAAATCATTACAATTGCAATAGCCAAAATAGGTGATAGGGTTGAGCTGGCACAAGAGTACATATCTTGTTTGTTTTATGGTTGGTACGACTTGAGAAATACCGTGGACTGTAGGTAAGTCATTAACAAAGACATGCCAGCCCAAAAGGCTGCTTTGTGATGCCAAGAGAAAATATTTGGATAGAAGACATATTTCATATGAACAGGTCTGCAGTCTGAGTTAATCATAATAGACAACCAAGGTGGATGGGGAAAGTAATTCATATCTAATGTATGTTATGTGTCACTTGCTTCTTTATTGTGTCACCTGTCACAGTCCTCTACTTCAAACTTAAATTACTCCTTACAGCCACACAATGAATGATCATAAATAGAACTCTCCTTATTTTTCAGAGTGAGACACCTCAAAGCTTCGATGAACTGATTCTAATTGGAATGTTAAAGTTCTTGTCAATTATATTTTCATCAGTGCTGTTGCTTTTCTGACCCTTGGAAATATGAGAACAAAGTGGGGGATAGATCACATACAAGCAAGTGGAACTGTTTTTAATTGGATCAGATATCCCATTGATTAATCACTGAGATTAATCAGTGATTCGAACCAATCAGCAAAAATAACTGCACTAAGTTTCAGTCAGGAATTCCTGCCTCAGACATACAATTGGTTTGAATTGTGATTCTTGTAATGTGATGATCAGCGAATGCACCATGTGGATTGTTTAAAATTTGCTGAATGTGTGTAGCTAGGTTGTGATCACACAGTAGCCTTTAGACCATGCTGCCTGACTGAATTAAACCCCCCTACCCTTCTGGGGACCATATCCCTCTATTCCCATCCTATTCATGTATTTGTCAAGACGCCCCTTAAAAGTCACCATCTTATCGGCTTCCACTATCTCCCCCGGCAGCGAGTTCCAGGCATCCACCACCCTCTGTGTAAAAAAAAAACTTGGCTCGTACATCTCCTTTAAACCTCGCCCCTCGCACTTTAAACCTATGTCCCCTAATAATTGACTCTTCCACCCTGGGAAAAAGCTTCTGACTATCCACTCTGTCCATGCCCCTCATAATCTTGTAGACTTCTATCAGGACACCCTTCAACCTCCGTCATTCCAGTGAGAACAAACCCAAGTTTCTCCAACCTCTCCTTGTAGCTAATGCCCTCCACACCAGGCAACATCCTGGTAAATCTTTTCTGTACCCTCTTCAAAGCCTCCACATCTTTCTAATGATGGAATGCCCTCTTTGGTATTGACTGATACAATGCAGAACCTACATCAACAGGCAAATGCCTCTATTTGACCATTGTTTGTCAAAGACTTTAAATACTTTGCAAAATGAAATGGACCATTTATAATCCTTGTCCATGATTGTTCTAGCAAATGTTGTCCAAGTAAGAAACTGAACTGCAGTTCAGGTTCATAAAATGCAAGAATATTCAATAACTGTACTATGTTTTGGGAAAAAAATAGTTAGCATTGTATGGTGGTCTCAGATGACTGGCAAATCACTAGTATTGCACAACGCCAGTAGAAAGTGGCATTGATTCTCTTTTACATCCTTAAATGTTGAAATTTCCTTGGCAATGGAAGTGATATCATTGAAAAATTAACAGTGATAGGCAGAGATCAATATTAATCCCTTCCAAGAGCAATAAATGTCAACTAGTATTTGATTTTCCTCAGACATGGATTCTTAACCTGAGAGGTCCCAGCAACAGTTAGTAAAGTGAGATTGAAGCAACTGTTATGCCAGTTGGTGCAAGTACCCTTAGGACTGTAGTAAGTTCGGAATTAGAAAAACCAAGCGCAAACATTCCTCCTGCAGCAAACAATAACCCGTGACCGTATCTTCTAAATGACTCTGGTGGTCCTGATGCTTCATTTTAGAGGATGGGTTAGCTATCTCCATCTGCATGGCGTAGTCTAGCCAGCAACATTGCAGCCGTGTCCTTCGGAGGTGTCTACCCACTTAGGACAGGGAGAGAGTCAGCAAAATGGTCACATCTGGCATCCTCCCCTCAGGCAGCAAGCTGGGAAATTAAAGAACATGCTGCATAAAGCCCTGAACAAAACTGTCAGTGACTTGACAGAATTAAGTATTTCCATCATCTACAATACAAGGCACAAGTCAGAAGTGTGATGGAATACTCTTCACTTCTCTGGAGGAGGCAACAACAACACTCAAGCTCAACAACGTGCAAGACAAAGCAGCCCAGTTGTGCGCAGTGGCAGTAATATGTACAATATATAAGAACATAAAAAATAGGAACAGCAGCACACCATACAGCCATTGGAGCATGCTCTGCCATTCAGTACAATCATGGCTGATCTTCCACTTCAACTCCACATTCTTGCATGCTCCCTTTATTACCTGAGAGACCAAAAATCTGTCAATCTCAGTCTTGAATGTAATCAGCGATGGGACATCCACAAACCTCTGCAATAGAGAATTCCAAAGATTCACAACCCTCTGAGTAAAGATATTTCTCCTCATCTCAGACCTAAATGATAAATATAAGATACTCGCCAAGGCTCTTTCGACAGCTCATCTATACCACCAAGGAAAACCAAAGGCAACAGGTGCATGGGAACACCACTACTTCCAAATTTTGTTTGAGACCGTATCACACGCCTGGCTCAGCAGAAGTTTGATGTGATGCTTAGGACTCACCTACTGGGCTGGTCCATAGACCAGAATTTCACTTTGTTTCAAGTGACATTCATAGCCAGAAGCTCTATACAGGGTACCTCAGGCCTCAATATCTTTCACTGGGTATCTTCGTCCCAACTAATTCAGTGGAAGGCAGTCTGCAGTAACTTAGGATGCATTACTAAAGTTTGCAGGATTCCAGATAGAATCTGGGAGGACTGCTTTCTTTATTTAACAGATGTGTACTCTGTGTGTCACACTATTTGATTGGAGTGATCAGATTCAATTGCCTACAGTGCAGTAACATGTCACATTGAAAGCATTAGATAGGCAAACTACTAACATTGGTTTGATTAGAAAAAAAAACTTTGGTTAGGAAAGTACCTTTTAGTAGAGCTCAGAGCCTCAAGCTAAAGGAAAAATGTAAATGGTCCCATCTTCAGAGAAGATGGGGTGGCACAGTAGCACAGTGGTTAGCACTGCTGCTTCATAGCTCCAGGGACCTGGGTTAGAATCCCGGCTCGGGTCGCTGTCTGTGTGGAGTTTGCACATTCTCCCTATGTCTGCGTGGGTTTCCTCCGGGTGCTCCGGTTTCCTCCCACAGTCCAAAGATGTGCGGGCTAGGTTGATTGGCCATTCTAAATTGCCCCTTAGTGTCCCGGGATGCATAGGTTAGAGGGGTTAGTGGGTAAATATGTAGGGATGTGTGGATAGGGCCTGGGTGGGATTGTGGTTGGTGCAGACTCGGTGGGCCGAATGGCCTCTTTCTGCACTGTAGAATTCTATGATTCTAATATCCAGGCACTTCACCCAGGAAGTTGGTTAGCTCTTGTAGATCCAAGTTATTCCATCATCTGTATTGCCAGATAGAAGTAAATTGCATTTGAAGATCAAAGCTAACAATGCTTCTTTTAGTTCAAACAAAGTTTTCACAAAGTGCTTTTCAAAATGCACTACTTACATGAATGTCTGTTTTTGATGAATTATCTGATCAGAACCCCATACACAATAACATTCAGTTTGTCCGTATAGCATATACTCAATTCAAGTTAAGAGATGGGACTTATAAATCCCATAGCATCCTGAGTAAAAGCCAATACTCTTAGGAGCATTATTTTGGGCAACCTACTGTACCAGAAAGTTGTTCTACCATTAGACCGTTCACATACTTGGGAATCTGTTAGCCTCTTGTAGATTAGGTCATGGTAATGATTTTGTTCAGGTTTTCTGGCAATCCGCTTCTATTTTTGAATGTATCACATTTTAAGTGCTTTATTTAGTAGCTCAGGCAGTTATCCACATACAAAATATGATTTTGCTAAATGTTCAGGATCAAATGGGCTGCCTGCCCCATAGAAGTTGCCAAAAAACAGGGTAATTTATTGCTGCAGTCAGTTCCACAATTGACCTTGCTACCAGATGCCTACTTGGACTAGGACCCCACCCATCTGCAAATAAAGGGGTTGTTAGTCCACCTGACATCAATGGATTGAACTGAGAACAGTAAGACCACCTCTGGAGTAATTCTGAAGCATAGTGCTGGACAAGCTGGTAACAATATTGTTGGATAACACTGCTGAAATGGTTCACTTAAATCAGCAAGTTATGGTGACTTATTCATGGGTATGCGTGTTACAGAATGCGTTTTATTTTTCTGCTCAGTTTTTACTTTGGGTAGTTGCAGGTTGGTCAGTGAAATGCTAACCTCCATTTGGTTAGGCAGATTTCTTTCCTTTAAGGACATTGGTGAATAGGGTGAGTTTTTACAACAATCAATGACAGTTTTCAGATTTTATTCATTTGTATTTAAATTCCACTAGATACCATGATGTAATTTGAACCCTTGTGCCCAGAGAATTAGCCTGGGTCTCTGGATTATTAGTCAACTGACATCGCTGTGCCACCACTGCCCCCTAAATACCCCGATCTTTAATTGCTCTGTGTATTTTTTAAATTCGTTTTATTTTACTGTTGTTTTGTTTCCTGGTTGTCTGTAAAAATCCTTCAATGTGATTGGCTGATTAGACAATCTGTTGACATCATTCTAGCTCCAAGTCCCAACTATTGCTGCAGAGCAATAAAGATGGAATTTTCATCAGAGAGATCTACAATCATGATTTTGAACACCTCGCTCAAATTTCCTCTAAATCTTCTTTTCCCTAAGAACACCAGAAACCTTTTTCTTCCAGGATGGCAGGTTCGAGAAATTGGTATTGTCACGTCTGACAAAATAGAACAAACTTACCTATTTGGTTCACAATCCCAAAATCGCAAATCTTTTCTTGTTCTTAATTGTCATGTGTTTGCTTACTTCCATTTGTTCAGTGGCCTTGTGTCCTACCAATATAGCTGCGATTGATTTATTGTGATTTGTATATACATTTGTACATTTTCAACTTCACATTGTCTACTCTTGCTTTTCAAATGTTCATTGTTTCTACTTGTTCTTGCCTTAAATATGTATCTGTAATGACTTCAGCTCCTTCAGTGCTGCTAAACATCTGTGACTTTACACATTGGGATTAACTCAGCTCCAGAAATTTTCCAAAGAGCCTTCTGGTCAATATATATCTACTACAATTAAATGTGCATTAGTGATTTCGCTGTTTAATAGCCATAACACTACCTCCTCTCGATCTGCATTTTATAGCCTCCATAACTTTATTTATATCTTGAGATCTAAGCATATTTTTACTTATTCATTTGTTGGCTTGATTATTATTAACCTAGTGGCATTATTTGTTTCTTTTTATCTGGATTCATTTACTATTCTTTCAACCTAACTCCTCACAAATTTTATGACAAAATACAATTGTAATTTTCCATGGTGGATGCGTGATTGGTTAAGCATCTGGCTGTGGTCATTATACGCTTTGCTTTCCTAGACTGCATCTCTAGCCTTTACATACAGCAGCATATTTCCTTGACTTCTCGGCATTTATTTAGGTGGTTCTTTTGGCCAGTTCTAGCTTTTTGCATGCTCAAAATCCTCGGACTAACTACATTCTTTGAATATTCCATTCATCCAAATTCAAGAGCAAACAGAGTGTTACACTTTGAGCAATGTTGAGTAGGTCACTAACTTTGCACTGGACTTGCTAAATTTAATATTTGGTCTTTTGTGAACTGACAGTGACATGGCTTTACATTATGCTTCCCTATCTTGCTTAATATGAACAACAATCCTGAGCATTTAATGTCCTTCTATATCTTGAGTCTCATTCACAAATCATTCTCACACAAACACACACACCTTTTTATTCTTTACTTGGCTGACAAGTTTATTTTGTTTTAGCTGATTGGTTTTATTTGTGACATTGTATACAAATTTGGAATGTTTTCTCCTCATGCCATATTTCGGTACCTGCAACCTATGATCTATTTGTCAGCATCTGCTCCACTCGCAATATTCTGCACTGATTAGGAACTCTGCTGTGCCAATGACAGCTGCTTTTTGATGGGCCTGCACTCACTACTCAGTGAACAAGTCAGAGGCAGTTCTTTCTAGGGCTGTCTGCAAAAGATCCATAGCCTCCACTTTTGATCTTTTGTTTCTAATCTCTGCAAATATTGATCAGTGTTTCCTTTCTCTACTCGAAATTTGGTACTAAACATCTCCTTGGTTCATAATTTTCCATTGTATGAAATATTCCTGAAATGTTGCTACTAATATCTTCAGTTTCCATTTATGTTCTATCTCACCATACGCAAACATATCATAGAAATCATAGAAATTTCTATGATATGTTTGCGTATGGTGAGATAGAACATAAATGGAAACTGAAGATATTAGTAGCAACATTTCAGGAATATTTCATACAATGGAAAATTATGAACCAAGGAGATGTTTAGTACCAAATTTCGAGTAGAGAAAGGAAACACTGATCAATATTTGCAGAGATTAGAAACAAAAGATCAAAAGTGGAGGCAAAGTGGAGACATATGCAATTTTGTCTCCACTGCCTTGCACTTTGTTGTTTTATAACTGGTTAAGAACACAAAAAATAGGAGCATAAGTAAACCATTCAGCCCCTTGAGCCGACTCCACCATTCAGTATGATTATGGTTGATCTGCCTCACTCTCTCTTCCTGCCCATCACGATAACTCAGGATAAAATTAACAGATGAGGATGGATTAACGAAAGCAAGCACAGATTTGTTGAGGGAAAATTGTGTTTTTGATTGAGTTCTTTGAGATAACAGAGAGGGATGGTGAGGATAATGTGGGAGATATAGAATTATTGAATCCCTACTGTGCAGAAGGAGGCCATTTGGCTCATCAAGCCTGCACTGACAACAATCCCACCCAGGCCCTACCTTTGCAACCCCACGTGTTTACCCTGCGAATCCCCCTGACACTAAGGGTCAATTTAACATGGCCAATCAATCTAGCTTAACCCACACTCTTTGGACTGTGGGAGGAAATCGGAGCACCCAGAGGAAACCCATACAGACACAAGGAGAACGTGTACAAACTCTCACACAGTAACCCAAGGCCAGAATTGAACCCGGGTCCCTCCCTGGTGCTGTGAGGCAGATGTGCTAACCACTGTGCCACCGTGCCGCCCCCAGTATGAGGTACCTGGACTTCTTAAAAAAAAAACATTTGATAAAGTGCCACATTATAGGTTTGCCTGCAAAACTACAGCTCATGAAATAATAAGGACAGTAGCAGTGTGGGTATGAAATTAACTTAATGACAGGGAACAGAGTAATTTGGATGTTTTTAAAAAGAGGATTCCCCAGTATTCGGTGTTAGCAACCAGGGACTTTTTGATATATATTAATGAACTGAGGGGGATAGTGATAAACGTTTAATAAATACACGTTGGTGGAATGGGTGGACAAATGTCAAATCAAATTTGATACAGTGAAGTGCTTCATTTTGATTGGAAGAGTGAGGAGAGGCTATATAAAATAAAAGCTACAATTCTAAAGGGAATGCAGGGCCTGAGGGTTTATGTGCATAACTCATTGAAGATGGCAGGGCAGGTGGAGAAAGTGGTTAATAAGTGGTCTGGTAATTCCAGATCCTCATCCACAGAGGGCAGCACATTTTTAGGAAGGTACTTTGTGAACTATTTCAGTCTCTGAACATTATTTTAGACCTCTTGCTTAATCGATTCCCTCTTTAGTTAATATTTTCTCCTTTTGAATTTGGTCTCTGCATGCATTTTTAAAAACTTTCTGGTTAATAATTTTCCCATTTTGTAAAAGATACCTCCACGTCTGTCTGTCAGCACTAGTTTCACATTGAACAAAATAAAAATAATAATGAATATGTTTAATTGTCATCTTTTTAATGCAGAAAATAAATACTGACTGGGTGTGTGGAATTTTTACAACATGGTGCTTCCGAAGCAAATGTTCTCCCCGCGTCTGCGTGAGTTTGCTCCGGGTGCTCTGGTTTCCTCCCACAGTCCGAGAATATGTGGGTTAGGTTGAGTAGGCATGCTTAATTGCCCCTTAGCGCCAAGGTAATTAGCAGGGTAAATACGTGGGGTTACAGGGACAGGACCTGGGTGGGATTTTGTTGGTACAGTCTCGATGGGCTGAATGGCTTCTTTTTGCACTGTGGGGATTCTATGAATCTAAAACTATTAAACACCTCTGCTTTAGGCCTTCCACTTCCATCCAGTTGAACTACCACGTAATGCTTTGTAGATGCTCACCAACAACACTTAATTGACTTTGCATCATAGCTTGCACTTTATTCCATGTTAGGTCATGTGTAGGAGTTTGTATGTGATTTTAATATATGACAATCCCATCTCTGACATCCTGACACATCCCAGGTCCCCTGTAAATGACACTGCGCTGGAATGGATTACTAATCAACTAGTTCCAAAGCAAAAACCATCTGTGGACTGATGTAATAAGCAGCTGGCAGTGTTTGTTTGCCAATGATAGCAAAAGTCGGGCTGTTCTTACAATTTCTGTACAGAGAAAGGTCTGATCCCTGATGTCTGATGATCAAGTATAAAGTAAGATTATAAAATTTTGCCTCTTTTCAAGGTCACGGAGATGTATGTTCCTGACTGGAATAGAAAAGTTTAGCCTGAGGCACTATTTCAAACTTCAATTATTGGAAAAATTGAGGACTGACATCAGGACGTACTGAACACGTGGTAGTTAACAGCTGTCACGATCTTTCACACACAGTACTTTTAGGCAAAATCTTTGGGATAAATAAAACAACATAGGTGGTTATATAACAGAAAGAGACCAGTTGACTTATTCTGTTTGGACCTACTTTTCATTAGAGCAATCCAAAATAAATGCCACTGCTCTGCCTTATCTTCCTCTTCAAATATTTATTCCATTTTCCCATAAAATATGCAATGGTTTCTGCCTCTGTGAGGAACCATTTTACAATCACGCTGTAGAAAGACATTTCTCCGAACCTTTTTCCCAACTCCTAGTCATTGTCTTAAATGGATTATTCCTCCTCACTGACTCCCAATTGAAGGAAATTATCTTTTGAAGACCGTTATAGATTTTGTTTTTAAAAAGTCCTCTACTAAATTTCCTCCTGTTCCCAATAGAAATAGTCTTGTTTGGTCAAGTCAATGCTTGTAACTAATCCTTTCCTGACATTATCCTAATTAATGTATGCTGACAGTGACTTCAATGTTCCTCCTGTAATGGGACACTAAAAACCGCACATGCAGTCTAAATGTGGTCTAATGTGTATTGTATCGTTCAACGACCATTGCTACTTTAATCTTGTGATACATCTCTCAGACTTTTTATCAGCGTTTGAATGTGACCAGAATTATGTATTTTAACCTGTGTATGTTTTTGCTCTCTGCATTTCAAAAATACTTGGATACATTTTTAAGTGTCATGACCCACAGAGCTACAAAGTGCTGGAAAGTTGGAGGAGGCTAAATATTTCTCTTCTGGCTGATACAATCAGCCAAATGGCCTCCATCTGTTCAGTAAATTTTCTGTGTTTCTATTTTTCGCACCTTTTAATTTGTTCCATGGAGTGTTTATTCCCATTTCTTATTTTCAATTCCAAAATGTATTGAGTCTTATTTTTCTACATTAAATTTAGGGTGGCACAGTGCTTAGTACTGCTGCCTCACAGCGCCAGGGACCCAGGTTCAATTCCGGCCACGGGTGACTGTGTGAAGTTTGCATATTCTCCCCATGCCTGCGCGGTTTTCCTCCCGAGTACATTTTTTTCCTCCTCCCACAGTCCAAAGATGTGCAGGTCAGGTTGATTGGCCATGCTAAATTGCCCCTTTGTGTCAGGGTGATTAGCAGCGTAAATATGTGGGGTTAGAGGGATATGGCCTAGGTGGGATTGTTGTCGGCGTGGGATTGATAAGCCGAATTGCCGCCTTCTGCACTGTAGGGATTCTATGATTCTAAATTATATCTGCCCTCTGTCAACTCATTCCATTAACCTGAGTTTGCTTTCCTGATGACTTTGTGACACTCCTTTGATCTTTTGAAACACCGTTCTTGTGGCATATTTTGTAATTCTGGTTGTGATTTGTACTGAGAACAAAAATGGACCCACCAATGAGACCGAGGATGCATCACTTACACCCTTCTGCAATCCTAGGAACCTCTATTTATTGAATTACTTGTTTCCTATCAGTCAGGAAATGTTTTATCTATGTTGTTATATTTCCTCTTTTACCATTCATCTGTATTTTTGTAACTGGCTTAATGTAACCTACCTTATCAAATACCTTCTGAAAAATCCATCAACTGCATTCCCTTACTGTCAATCAATAATTTCTTCAATATAAAACATTAGGTGCCTTTGAAAATGCAGGTCAACTGTCCTTGTTTAGCCAATGCAGTTTGAAGCGCTCACTAACATCATAAATTATGAATTATAAGAAAAAGATTAGGGTAAAAAATGGATATATAAAATATGTATATATTAAATACACAAATAATACAAGTGGAAATAGTAATAATAGTAAATATTTAAAGAGGATTGAAAAATGCCCAGAGCATTTTCTATCTCTTGTCTAATATTTTTCAAGGTGATGTATTCCACTTGGGTTCTGCTAATGTTTTGGATCCAATTATTTTATTTTAAACTATCTCTAATCGTTATTTTGTATTCCCATCTGCTATGCCTACATTCTCATTTCACCATTTGTGAAAATTTATCCAAAATATATACTTAATGGGCTGGCTTTTCATTGAGTCCGGGAGGCTCCGTGGTGGGGTGAAGATCACATTCGGGGTCTGATTTCTGGCCCCATTTCTGGGGTTTCTGAATTTCACCAATGCTGTTGAAGGCAGCAGGCTGGTTTGGGTCATGAGTGTACACCCTGCAGTCAAGACCTGGCCAATTCCATTGTAGGGATAGATCTGTTCTAGTCCTCCGCAACTTTCATGCGATGGCTTTTCAAAAAGTCGTGGTTCAAAGAGTCAGAGGTGGCATGAACCATAGTCTCAATAAGGGAACCTTTTCAAAAAAATCTCCATAAAGGTCATGTCCATATCAAGAAATGCGCCCGCCCCCGTCCCCCTTCACAAACTCGCCCTCTATGGTCCTCATACCCTCTGTGCCAAATTATGGCACTTCATGCCTATTCACCAACTTTACACTCTGTATTAGTGGGTAAATATGTAGGGATATGGGGGTAGGGCCTGGGTGGGATTGTGGTCGGTGCAGACTCGATGGGCTGAATGGCCTCTTTCTGTACTGTAGGGTTTCTATGATTTCTTCTATAGAACATCAAAAACCTTAAGGTGACTATTGAATGTATAATAAAAGTCATTAATTCATAGGAATTGCTTTTACTGCAGTCCAGTGAAAGTGCCAATTAAACAGACTTTTTAAAGCATCAATAACAAACTGCAAGCACTTGAAACCTTTATCTGGTGTAAATAAACACTTAACATTGACAGAAGAGGTCAGAAAACCAGGCCTGTCAATCAAACAGTGTTTATGCTGGGGTGCATCTGTTTCAACAGTCTAATGGATTTCTGAGCTGTCAGCCTAAACCCTATTAAGCATTCATTTTCACTTTATCGAAATGTATCAATTTTGTTCTTTATGCAACTCGTGTTTGAGGATTTTGTACCTTTGATTTACCAACCTGTTAACTGTTCTGCCCAAATAATTTTGCGGCAGATTTTTTAGCTGACTGAACTTTGCTGTTTTCCATTCCAGTGCATTATCAATTACTTATTTTTCATCATCCATTTTTGTTTATGCAATAAACCTGGTGGGAACTATTTCCCAATTATTCTATTCCCATCAGTCACGCGCTGCATTTAATCAACAAATCTATTGATACTATAATTTCCAAGTAAGCTACAGTGGAAGGTTGTACCAGACATTTCTTTTGCCAAATATCACAATATTGTTTATTGCAAAAGGTTATGCTTCAGTTATACAGGGCAATGATGAGACCATCATCATTGGATACAGTGTTGGTCTCTGTTTAAGGAAGGATGTAAGTGCGATTGAAGCAGCTCAGAAAAGATTTACTAGACCTGAAAAGGGCAGATTGTCTCATGGGGAAGGTTGGGCAGTTTAGACTTGTATCTACTGGAGTTTAGAAAAGTAAGAGACACCTTGATTGAAACCTGTCAGGTCTTGACAGGCTGACTGTGGAAAGAATTTTTCCCATTATGGGTGAGTCCAAAACTAGAGGGCATTGTTTTAAAAACATTTAAGCTAGAGATGATAAGTTTCTACTGACAGTAGTGATTCAGTTGAAGCAGAGGGTGGAATCTTCCCCTCAGTGCACAGAGTACTGGCCAAGGCAAGAAAGCCAGTGGACAGCTGTGTTTTCTCTCCAGATTTTAGTGTCTGGAGACGTGCAAAAGAAAATCTGGGCAGGACCTGAGATTGGGGCACTCTAATCTGTGATAAAAATAGCACCCCCACCCCCTCCCCCAAGGGACACTGGGGAACCCCCTCTATCATCGCAGCAGTGTCCCTCTTCCCTCGGGGACTATACTTCTTTGTGCATCCTTGGTGACTTCCCCTTGACTGCTTCAGTTTTTAAAAATCTTGTTTAAAAACCTGCGTCACTTCGGCGAGGTATGAATATCCAGTGAGGGGGGAGAAACATATTGTTGAGATGACATTTAAATTTATTAAAATGTATTGAAATAAATTTCACCAGCAAGAATCTTGTTCCCTGACTCATGAGGTTTTGGGTCTGTGTCGCCATTTACGCTGACAGCTATCGCAGGTTCTAAATTGCTCCCCCAGAGTCTTTGATTTTTTTTTTAAGGCTGAGGTAGACAGATTCTTGATTAGCTGAGGGTGAGAGGTTATTGGGTGTTGGTGGGAATATGGATTTGAGGTTGCAATCAGATCAGCCATGATCTTATTGAATGGCAAAGCGGGTTCTAGGGGCAACATTCATATGTTTTGTAGATGGGCACATTGTACTCTCACTTATCTGTACCTTGCACTGTCCTGTAATTTCTCAAGCCTTCTGCAATATATTTGGCACCAGTTCTTTGCTGATTTTATATCTATTTACATTACTGTTATAGCCTTTTAAGTGTTTTAAGACTTTAAGACATTAAAATGAGCTTTGACAAAGGGTCATCTGGACTCGAAACATCAGCTCTTTTCTCTGGGCGGGGCACGGTAGCGCAGTGGTTAGCACTGCTGCTTCACAGCTCCAGGGTCCCGGGTTCGATTCCCGGCTCGGGTCACTGTCTGTGTGGAGTTTGCACATTCTCCTCGTGTCTGCGTGGGTTTCCTCCGGGTGCTCCGGTTTCCTCCCACAGTCCAAAGATGTGCGGGTTAGGTTGATTGGCCAGGTTAAAAATTGCCCCTTAGAAATCTGAGATGTGTAGGTTAGAGGGATTAGCGGGTAAATATGTGGGGGTAGGGCCTGGGTGGGATTGTGGTCGGTGCAGACTCGATGGGCCGAATGGCCTCCTTCTGCCCTGTAGGGTTTCTATGATTCTCCTTACAGATGCTGACAGACCTGCTGAGATTTTCCAGCATTTTCTCTTTTGGTTTAAGTGTTTTAAGATCCGTCTTTGTTTTGTTCACAAAGGGGATCTTCATTTTGTGTCAAATGTTTGGAAGTTAGATCTTGCCCTCACTAGTTCCAAATTGAAAATGGAAGCTTTGGAACTTGCCTCCATCTGGAAACATTGATTTTGTCTAAATTACTTTTTTTAAAACATAAAACTTAATAAGCAATGTCCTTAAAGTTACGAATTGCTTTGAAAATTAAGTTAAGAATTAGTGCCATGAGAAGGTACTTTTACATTGCTGTTCAAATTGGTGGGTGCTGTTTAGACAGATTTGTGAACTCCAAATGCAGAGTCAGATCACTAAGCATCACTCCACTTTTTGTTGCCTATATTTCATTAGTCTCCACTGGGCCGTTAAAGAAACGAGCTTTGTGTTTCTGACTTCTGTTTTCTGGATCATTTATATAGGATACTGTCGAAGGCATGGAACTCGCTTCTTTCATATTACAATGTGCCCTTGGCTGTTGGAGTACTCAGCAGCCAAAGGTGCACTATAAATATAAATGTGCCTGAAGGCAGTAACCTTATAGCCTTTCCATCCTGGGACTAGCTCTTGCTACAAATTTACCCATAAATAATATTTCCAGAGTTTCATTTAGTACAACACTTACCTTATCACCTCCTGCATTCCATGAGAAATGGCCATACCAGGAGCTGTCTGAGCATGCTTTTGTGAGTAATGAATTACCACTTGCGTATTCCTAAGATACTTTCATCCCAGTTTTAAAGTTTTGCATGCCTGTGTGGCCTTCTTCCACATTTACTTTAACTTATTTACTTGGACATTTATGCTAAGCTTGTAATTCGCAAATAAATTGAAATAACATTTCACTTTACATCCTTTTGGGACTGCACTCTTTCTTCAGTGTATTTCTTTAG
Organism: Mustelus asterias; assembly: GCF_964213995.1. NCBI lineage: Eukaryota > Metazoa > Chordata > Chondrichthyes > Carcharhiniformes > Triakidae > Mustelus > Mustelus asterias. The sequence goes on along the minus strand of NC_135806.1, from coordinate 82,488,687 downwards.
GTGCAATGGCAGCAGTTCAAAGGCTCACAGTCTGATCGAGGAAACCGGATGAGTAAGTGGGGCTCTGCTGAGAGCTGCACCTCCCCCCCCACCCCCGTCGCCATTTTGCTCTCACCCACCCGTGACCTGAGTCCCTCGCTGATCCTTGGCCTCCAGTGGATGCATTGCCAGCAGCTATCACCACTCCCCTGGTGGCACTGAGGAGCTGTTGACCTCTAGCCAGCAGTTTCACGAGGTGGGATTTCCACCTCCAGTGTTCGTGCCTGTGGTCACCCTTAATTGCCTGACTGGCACTTGATACAACCGGTCTTCCCCAAAGGAAATGAATCAGGGCTCTTGCCAGCTCCCCATCGTGCAAGGTTCCTGTCATCTCAGTTAAATTCTGCCCTCGTATCCAAGTGTTGTCAAAACTGAATTTAGTTAGTCACTTTTAACACAGACTGCCGATACCAAATAGACTGTGATAATTTATGATTGGACTAATCCACTCGTTAATTGAGCGACTGATAATTGCAGAAGAGCTCATAAATATGCTGCATCTGTTGCAGGAATTCAAATATAATTGTTTGGTGGACTCATTGTAATGACTGAAACAATTTTGATTTCTATACATTGGATCCTGTTGCAGTATGTGGACTGGAATGTAATCATCTCTTAAATGGTTGTTTTTCTACTAAGTCTATAATCAAATTAGCTGTATAAAAATCCAATAACATGACCATTTCCTGTTTGGTGTTCAGTTCAATTCATCATCTACCTTTTTAATCTAAACTCCTGCTTAGGGTTTCAAATTATGGCCAGGATTTAATGAATCTCTTTTTGGCCCACATGGTACAGTTCAGTCCCATTGAAAATGTCCTCTGTCAAAACTACCTCTGAAAACGCCCTCTGTAAAAAACCTCTTGTTAAAAAAAAAGTACTATTTCCCTTTACAGAATCCAAACTATCCCTCATGATGTTTTAAAAAGTTGTTGACAGCATTTACTGAAAGATGCAGCTTCCCTCAGACACGATTTCTCCAGCTTTATGGTGTGGAGGAACTTCAAAGCTTCAGCAGGTTGCTGCGTAGAATTGATTTCTCTGCTGTTGTGAGATGCAGCTTCTGAAAGCTGATAAGAATACTCTGGATTTCTTGATGCTGATGGGCAGTCTTGCTGTTCTGTGCTGATACCCAATATGAGGCATTTTAGTAACTTAATTTCTGACCTACACCCTCAAGGAAGGCTTGTAAGGAATCTACTGCACACCAAAGCTGGACATCAGACTTACAGCTGTGTGCTGCTGACAGAAGCTATCAGGGTTGAAAATGTTATTATCCGTGATCACTTTTACACTTTGTAATTTTCAGATGATATAGGGTGGAATCATCTGCTCTCTTTGATGGCAAAGTTGGACATGTAATTAGGTGGGATGATGGCATACTGGAATCCACTGCCATCCCACCTTCACCAGAGTTAAACTCTGGGGGGAAGGCTAACCGCGGGTATTAAGAGTGGTGGGCGAGCCTGTAGATGTACAGCATGCATGACGGGTAAAATTGTGCAGCCAACTTGTCACCTCCTGGGTGGGGGTCCCTCACTCAAAGGGACTGAATGAGGGACTCGACATCAGGAAGGCCAGGGCATGCTGAGAGGCATCTGTTGCCTCCTGCCCTACTATCACCATTACTTACTCTGCAATCCTGTGTCTTCGGCAGGTGTTTTTCCTGCAGAAACCACTACTTCCCCTGTGGCGCTGCTGAGCAGAAGAGCTTTCAGCCTCTGATTGGCTGGCAGCTCTCAGTAGGTGAGATTTCTGCCCCTTCCAGGGGAAGACCTGCCGGTCACTTTGTCACTGCCTAATTGGCTTGTGGTTTGGCATGCCTTCTAGAAAGGAGGCAGTGTGTGTGTGTGTCTCATACTCTCCAGCCAAGGCAAGACCACCGGGCCTCAACAAAATTCCACCTGTATTTTCTGCTGTGTGAATGTTTTTCTTTTATGTTTACAAATTGTTTTTTATCCTTTCCCTGGGTGTTGGTGTTGCGGGCTCAGCCAGCATTTTTATTGCCCACCTGTAATTGCCTTTATGAAGGTGATGGTGAGCTGTTGCCTTGAACCATTGCAATCCATGTGGTGTTGGCACACTCAGTGCTGTTTGAAAGGGAAAGTAAGTAACTTAAATGTAAAAGAAAATGCAGAGCACTGAGGCTGTGGGTGCGACAGCGGGAGATATTACTTGCATTACACAGGTTTTTCTTGTATCCTGGACTCTTCCATTAATGACATTGTGTGGCTACTAATGGTTTTGTTTGAATGTTCCTGCAGTATTTGATGATTTTTTTAAAAAGTCATCAAAGCAATCTCTCGTGTGCGTGTTATACCGTCATAAATTATACGCTCTTGTTGACAGATTGATTAACTATCCTTTTTCTATTTATTTTTATGGTTAAACGAGCAAGCTCAGTGACCATTATTTTTCTCTCAATCGATCAAAGGCTCTGTTCAAGAAGAAGTTGAGTCTAATACCACGATTTTCCACACAACCAAGTCATTGGAAAATCGTACAGCTGAAGTTCAAACTTTCTCAAGTGCTTTGAATTGTGTTTAGGTCAGTGGTGACATTTTCTGTGGCCTGGATATATACAGTGAACTTGAAAGGAATCTGTGTTTTGACCCTTGTTGGGGTTTACTGCTAAAACTTACAGAATCTGTAAGTAGCTTTGAAGATCTAAAGAGCACCACTATTTAAAACTTTCAAAGTATATCGTAATGTTTGAATGTAAACTAACATTAAATCCGGCAAGATAGGATCAGACATCTCATACAGTGAAATGATTACCTTTCCAGATGTCAGTCAGGTACACCAACGCACACACAAAAGCCATAATTAACTCTCAGGAAACTTCCTCTCTCCATTGCAGTGCCTTGCCTCTTCCCCTCTTTTTGGGGAGGCAGTGGCCTAATGGTATTATCGCTGACCTATTAATCCAGAAACTCAGCTAATGTTCTGGGGACCTGGGTTCGAATCCAGCCATGGCAGATAGTGGAATTTGAATTCAATAAAAATAAATCTGGAATTAAGAATCTACTGATGACTGTGAAACCATTGTCAATTGTCAGAAAAACCCATCTGGTTCACTAATGTCCTTTAGGGAAGGAAATCTGCCATCCTTACCTGATCTGGCCTACATGTGACTCCAGAGCCACAGCAATGTGGTTGGCTCTCAACTGCCCTCTGTCTCTCCAGCCAATGGAAGACCTTTATGAAGGTGATGGTGAGCTGCTGCCTTGAACCATTGCAACCCATGTGGTGTTGGTACACTCGGTACTGTTTGAAAGGGAAAGTAACTTAAATGTTACTTCATTGATCTTGGAGATGATAAGTGACCTGCACGGGTTTGCTTGCTATGTTCCTGGCTTGGTAAACCCCTTGCCCGCTGCTGGATGATACCAGCAGCGGTGGAATGAGGCTTTTAAGGGGCTCAGTTGTCAGTCAGATGGGAAGGTCATCCACAGGGGCAAAAGTCACAGATGTGTCACGGATTTGTATCAAAAGGTGTTGGAGGTTGTGATGAACCACATACTCCTCCTATCCAATCCCAGAATTTACTCTTTGGGAGTTTGGTGAGCCAAATCTCTACTCCAATTCCTTACCCTTCTTCCTGCTGTGAGTCTAGAAGAAAAGGATTAGCTACGATTTCCTCTCAATAAAGAGGTTAAAAACATTGGACAGTATTTAGAAACCATTTTATGTAAGTCAAATAAGACAACATGCTGACGTCCAGCAGTGTTTATTTTGTAGCATCCATTAACAATACAGACTGAAGTGAATCCAATAGTAACACCTACACTACGTGGTTCTGTCCAGAATAAAGCAATGTATTATTGTGTACCTGGCCTCATTTCACCATCTGTTTGCTTCATCTGCTTTGAGAGAACTGTGGTTGTGAAGGGCACATATCCAGTCTAGATCACAAGGGGGTGCTGTTGTTACATCCATTAGTTATGCATCTTGCAAGTAAGCTCCGATTTAAAAAAAATAAGAAGCTCAGATCACTTATGGAGTGACTGACGTTATTGAGCTGACAGGGCAGGTTATCTGTAGCAGACTGGAATTTGTAATGGAGAACCTGGGTTAAAAAGTGAAGATGAGGGATTAAGAAATAATTTGGCGTATAGTTTAAGCAGCGTTAAAAGCTTAATCATCTTAACAATGCTCACCTTTTACTTGCCTTTTGACAGAAAACCACGTGTGCCAAGGAACAAAGGAACAGTTTGGGCCACAGTGTCACTTAATGCATTAAAACTTGCAGGCTTTGACCATTTTTAAATCAAGTTTACCTTGTAAACTCGCACAATATAAATGAACTATAATTAGACTATCATGTAAAGTTAATTCAAAAACCAAACACTTTACATAGGAAACCCCAATCACAATGCTACATTCGGGTTTAATATGTAATGCAAGTAAATGTTGAAATATTCTAATGGATTTTACCATTAGTAGAACCTGACTTCTGATGCATACTAAAACTGGGGCGGCACAGTGGTGAGCGCTGCCGCCTCGCAGTGCCAGGGACCTGGGTTTGATTCCTGGCTTGGATCACTGTGCAGAGTCTGCATGTTCTCCCCGTGTTTGCGTGGGTGCTTCGGTTTCCTTTCACAGTGCAAAAGACATGCTGGTTAGGTGCATTGGCCATGCTAAATTCTCCCTCGGTGTACCCGAACAGGTGCCGAAGTGTGGCGACTGGGGGATTTTCATTAACTTCATTGCAGTGTTAATGTAAGCCTACTTGTGACACTAGTAAATAAACTTAAAATACAATGTTCTGACCTATTCAACATTTTTAATATGTCAATAGATCTTGTTTTCTTTTGCATGTTTCATGAGCTTTCATTATATTTCCAGTGGTTGCGATGATAGAAGTCTGGAACATGAATTAAGAAGTATGGTATTTGGGTGGGAATAGTGTATGGGATGGGATTGGGGCAATTTAGTTAGGAATGTCAAAGAGATAATGGCATTGGGCCGAAACTGAGCTGAAGTGAGAATGTTGCAGGATCTCTACTCTGTTATCTGGCAAATGGCAGTGAGATGGATTGTTGGTTGGGTCTGGAAATCAGTCTTTTGATGGAATGAGGCCAGTGTCAGAGGCTGGAACAAATGGCAGCTTGGTTCTTTCGAACAAACATTTGCATTATTACTGTCAGAAGAAAAATCACAGCTGCCAGAAAGAATTCACCTTTCCTTTTGATGAGTTTACTTGGGCGGAATCATCTTCTCATGTCCAGGATCCCGACAAATGCATGGGAAGTGTGGGGCAATTGGACTGAGTCAAAGTGGCTGGTCACATGCAATCACCATGGTGGCAAGCCATTTAGATAGAGGTGAAGATCCCAGCAGTGGGCAAGAAGTTATCAGTCCCATCGTTTACTCCATAGGATTGAAGGTCTGGTCGCCACATATGAACAGCACCTGGTCAGGCATCCCTTCCTTTCCAACCAGCTGTTTTTGAGGATTTTGTAACCCCTGGAACAGCTGCGCCCCCCCCCCCCCCCCCCACCTCTCTTCCTTCCCACGCACATTATTGCTGAATCCCCCATTATCAACATCCTGGGGGTTACCATTGACCAGAAACCAAACCGGAGTAGCCATTACAATACTGTGGCTGGAAGGGCAGGTCAAAGGCTAGGAATCCTGCAACAAGTAACTCGTTTCCTCACTCTGCAAAGCCTGTCCACCATCTACAAGGCACAAGTCGGGAGTGTGATGGAATATTCTCCACTTGTCTGAATCACTACATCTCCAACAACTCTCAAGAAGCTCGACACTATCCAGGACAAAGCAGCCCACTTGCTTGGCACCCCTTCCACAAGAATTCATTCCCTCCACAACCGACGAACAATGGCAGCTGTGTGTACCATCTACAATATGCACTGCAGCAATTCACCAAGGCTCCTTAGGCAGCGCCTTCCAAACTTGTGACCTCTACCACCTAGAAGGACAAGGGCAGCAGATGCATGGGACTACCACTACCTGGATGTTCCCCTTCAAGCAATTCACCATTGGAAATATATCACTGTTCCTTTCACCGTCTCTAGATCAAAATCCTGAACCTCCCTTCCTACACCACATGGGCTGCAGTAATTCAAGAAGGAAGCTCACCACCACCTTCTCAAGGGCAATTTGGGATGGGAAACAAATCCTAGTCTAGTCAGCGATGCCTGAATCCCATGAATGAATGAAAAAACTTGTGACAGATTGTCTGTAGACATTGACCTTCCCTGTATAGTTCAACTTCCTCCCACTATTCCCCATGAGCTTTCAGAGGGCTGTCACTTCCCTCCTACCTTACTCCTTACAAGAGGAACAGCTCCTACTCAATTCACATCAACCGGGAAGACTCCCTCCCGTGCTGCACGTCACTTGTAACCAGTCATGAACTGATGACCCATGTTGCTCGTTTGCTACGTACCTAATTCTAAAGGTACAATTTAATCTGGTGAAGATTGCTGCTGCTTGCTATTGGAAGCAGAGTCTGCCCTCAATCCAGAACCAACTTAATAACAAACTTTCATCCTGCAGCAGGAAGCTGATACTCTGCCTGCCGCCCACCTTGTCTGCTGCTCCTGGAAACTTCACAAGATTCAGCCCTTAGGTTTTAGTTTTCTATTTCCATTGCAGGCTGCGAGTGATGGCAGATGACAAGTCCAGTCATGCTCAGTGAATGGCCAATCCAGCTGTCAAACAAAATATGGAACTCTGCTTTATTATCTGCTTTTACCCACCTATGCCACACGTGTATAACCAAAACTAGAGCTTCTCTGTGCATGATACCCACTGATTATGGGGTACAGTTTAACTGGCTGCGTGTAATTTTTAGGGTGAGTTGTAATATATTTCAGGGCAGCTACAGACTCCAGAATTGCTTCTGATCGGAAACGCACCCATCTGAAAATTGAAGGCCTGAAGCAGCTTAAAGGAATAGCAAATCTTTTGAGTTGATTCTTGTGCATTGCCAGTTCAGTGGAACAAAGTATCTACCAGGCCAGCAGTGAGTATCCCCCTTCCCAGCAGCCAGGCTTTCTGCTGCAGCTGTGGACGCACTCAAGGAGGATGTTGGGTGAAAGTGGAATGTTTGGCATGGTGATGGCAAGCCCCAAAGAGAGCTGCCCAGGATCAGTTGAATGATGAGGTGATCAGCACAGTGCCACACACTGAAAATCTAGACAGACATTAAAAGATCCATGGTATTCTCCCTGCTCCTCTTTGGATAGTGCTGTGGATCTTTTAATGTCCATCCAGCTAATTTACTGACAAATTCCGGGAGCTTGGATGGGGAAGATGCTTTTATTGGGTTGATTTAATTATTTTGGAATTAATTTGAGAGTTGGCATTTCCTGAATGCCAGTATTTTGTTGATATAAGAAGAAGCCATCTGTTGACCGATTGATATCTTGCCAGTGACACCCTCTCACCTCAAAGCAAAATATGCTGCTTGTGTGTCAGAATAAAATGTTGTAAAGGTGGCCTTTGCTAGGACACAAAATGCCTGTTCCTCACTGTTTGAAAAATCAACAGTAAAACAATGCACATTTTTAGTTTTCCACGATTCCTCAGCCGTTCTTGAGGTCGGCACCCATGGGTTGGTGAAAATGGTGTAGGTACCCACACCTTCATGAAATAACCTTAACTCCAGGAGGTAGAATGAGGTCAAACTGATGGTTAGAAGGCAAAACTTTGTGCGTGTGACACAAACCGAGGTAGTGTAAAATTTCAATAACATGAGCAAACATCCTTTGATGCTTTCACCTGCGAGAGGAGCACACAGAGCAGTAACTGAAGGAAAAAAATAGATTCTTACTGTTGGTGAAAGGCATGAGAAGCTGGGCAAAGCACACAAGTATACTCTCCTGAAGAATCAGGAATGTTAGCATATTCTGCCCTTTGTACAGATTTATGTAATCTCATCATGACGCAAGTCTTTAATAGCTAAACTGTTTCCCTGAATTGTAATCAGATTATACCTGTGCATGTTTTACCATCACTTCTGTCTGTGAACTTAATTCAAAAAATTCACTTAAATCAGATCCTGGAACAAGATCTTTCTAATTTACAGGTGTATTCAGTTCAAGAAAGCAGAGTCAACATGGTTCTATGAAAGGGAACTTGTGTTTAACAAATTTATTAGGAGTTCCTCAACAATGTAGTGAGCAGGGTAGATAAAGGGGAAACAATAGATATCGTGTATTGGGATTTCCAAAAGGCATTTGATGGGATTCCACATGAAAAATTACTACACATGATAAGAGCCCGTGATGTTTTGGGTTACTAGCATGGGTAGAAGGGTGGCGAACAGGAAACGGAGTTGGGATAAATGGGTAATTTTCAGGTTGGCAAGCTGTACCTTGTGTGGTACCACAGGGATTTGTGCTCTTGCCTCAACTATTTGCAATCTGTATTAATGATTTGAATGTAGGGACTGATAATGTAGGCAGATTTGCTGACAGTTCAAAGATAGATGGGAAAGCAAGTTGTAAGGAGGGGCACAAAGAGGCTGCAAAGGGTTTTGGATAGGTTAAGTGAATGAGTAAAAATTTGGCGGATGGAATATATTATGGGAAATAATGAGATTGTCCACTTTGGTAGGAAGAATAGAAAAGCAAAATGCTACTTAAATGGAAAGAGACTACAGAATTCTGAAGTACAGAAGGATCTAAGTATCCTTGTACATAAAACACAAAAATGTCAGCGTGTAGGTACAGCTAGCATTTAGAAAGGGAAATGGAATGTTGACCTTTATTTCAAGGCGAATAGAATAGAAAAAGGGAGAAGTGTTTCTATAACCGTTTAGGGCATTAGTGAGACTGCACTTAGAGTATTGTTAATGGTTTGGTCTCCTTGCTTAAGGAGAAATACACTTGTGTTGGAGTTCAGAGAAGATTCACTAGGTTGATGCCTGGGATGAAGGGGGTTATCTTTTGAGGCAAGATTTGACCAGGTTTTGCCAGATAGATTGGAGTTTAGAAGAATGAGAGGTGACCTTATTGAAACATAGAAGATTTTAAGAGGACTTGGCAGGGTAGATGCTGAGAGGATGTTCCCCTCATGAAGGAAGCTAGGACCACAGGACATAATCAGAAGAGCAGGTCACCCATTTAAGACTGAGATTAGGTGGAATTTCTTCTCTGTGAGTCTTTGATCTTTGAAATTCTGTACCTGAGGGAACTGTGGAGGCAAGTAATTGCATAAATTCAAGGCTGAGACAGATTTGAACATTAAAGGAGACAAGGATTTTGGGGAACAGACAGGAAAGAGGTGTTGGAACCAAGATTAAAGCAACCATGATCTGTTTGAACGGCGGCGAAACAGGCTTGTGGGGCAATATGGCCGACTGCTGCTTCTATTTCTTTTGTTCATATGTTCAAATGATGCAATCCCTTGAATGAGCTGGCCTGCTGTACCCTACTTGCACTGTATTTATATCATGCTTTTCAAATAGAGTTTCAGTACTACTTCGTAATGGTTCCTGATTGTAAACTTTTTAATTGCTGAAAATCAAATTGCTATTAGAAAGGAATTCAATAGGTCTGAGGACCTGGAATCTTTGATTTGATTTATTATTGTCACATGTATAAACATACAGTGAAAAGTATTGTTTCTTGCACGCTATACAGACAAAGCATACCGTTCATAGAGAAGGAAACAAGAGAGTGCAGAATGTCGTGTTACAGTCATAGCTAGGGTGTAGCGGAAGATCAACTTAATGCAAGGTAAGCAGGGAAGAAGCTGTTCTTGAGTCGGTTGGTACGTGACCTCAGACTTTTGTATCTTTTTCCCGATGGAAGAAGGTGGAAGAGAGAATGTCCGGGGTGCGTGGGGTCTTTAATTATGCTGGCTGCTTTGCCAAGGCAGTGGGAAGTGTAGACAGAGTCAATGGATGGGAGGCTGGTTTGTGTGATGGATTGGGCTATATTCACGACCTTTTGTAGTTCCTTGCCGTCTTGGGCAGCACGGGAGCCATACCAAGCTGTGATGCAACCGGAAAGAATGCTTTCTATGGTGCATCTGTAAAAGCTGGTGAGAGTCATAGCTGACATGCCAAATTTCCTTAGTCTTCTGAGAAATTAGAGGCATTGATGGGCTTTCTGAGCTATAGTGTCGGCATGGGGGGACCAGGACAAGTTGTTGGTAATCTGGACACCAAAAACTTGAAGCTCTCGACACTTTCTACTTCATTGCCGTTGATGTAGACAGGGGCATGTTCTCCTCTGCGCTTCCTGAAGTCGATGACAACCTCCTTCGTTTTGTTGACATTGATCATCATCACAGGAATCCATTCCTTACCCCATAGCTTGCAATCTTTCCCTCTGTTGATTCCAGTTCTACACAGGTACTTGAAGTACAGCTGTGAGTGTACTGCTAACCTTTCAGTATCAATTACATTATGATGTAGATGTAACACCCCACAATGTGATTGCTGATATCATCTGCTGTGTCCAGGTGATTATTATCTAACATCGCTGACTACTTCAGTGAGCAATACTGTGACAGGAAGTCTTTGTTTCCAGTAACGCATGTTGATTCTGAGGAATATACTTTTATTAATTAAGTACTGCCTAATCACCTAGTTGCTTTATTCAAATAGATAACTTACCAACTGATTCTACAGATCACTCATAAAATTAGACTTTCTGCTTATTTGTTTTCACTGCTGGTGGTGGTTAATGGATGAAGTTGCAGTGATGAAATTTCACCCCTGACGTCACAATTAGATGCAGTTAATTACTTTAATTGCATGAATTAGTAAGTGTGAGATTTCATCATTAGTGTTCCAAAATATATCATTTAACGTCTATATTTAGGTAACGACATACCATTCTTTTTTTCAGAAGATTTACATTTTTTTAAAACTTACTTTAAGCTTCCTTGTGATCACTGAACTGAGTGTTCTTGACAATGCAATTAAATTTACTTTTCTCATGTTTCTGGTTGAAAATTTATCAGTATCATGAAACTCCTTTTTTTAATAAGAATCTATATTTGTTCATTTTTTGGAAATTTATTAATTCAGGGGATGTGGGCGTTACTGGCTAGGTCAGCACTGATTGCCTATTTCTAATTACCACTGAGAAGGTGGTGGTAAGCCCCCTTCTTGAACTACTGCAGTCCATGTGGTTATAGGTGTACCCACAGTGCTGTTAAGGAGGGAGTTCCACGATTTTGACCCAGCAACAGTGAAGGAATGGCGATTATAGTTCTAAGTCAAGATAGTGACTGACTTAGAAATCAGCTTGCAGGTGGCGGTATGCCTGTGCATCTGGTGCCCTTGTCCTTCTAGGTGTTGGAGGCTGAGAGATTAGAAGTTGCAGTCGAAGAAGGCTTAGCAAGTTGAAGAAGTGCATCTTGTAGATGGTACACACTGCTGCCACTGGAGTGAATGAATGCTTAAAAATGGTGGATGGGGCGTTAGTCAAGCAGACTGCTTTGTCCTGGATTGTGTTGAGCTTATTGGAACTGCACCCATCCAGGGGAGGGTAATATAGAAAAATAAAAACTAGAAGCAGGAGTAGGACATTCAGCCCTTCGAGCCTGCTCCGCCATTTATTATGATCATGGCTGATTATCAAATTCAATATCCTGATCCTGCTCCACCGCCCCCCCCCCCCCCCCCCCCCCCCGCTCCAATATCCCTTGATCCCTTTAGCCCAAGAGCTATATCTAGTGTCTTCTTGAAATCGCACAACATTTTGACCTCAACTACTTTCTGTGGTAATGAATTCCACACATCCATCACCCTCTCGGTGCAGAAACCACTCCTCACCTCAGTTCTAAAAGGTTTACCCCTTATCCTCAAACTATGACCCCTAGTTCTGGACTCACCCACCATTGGGAATGGTCTTTCTGAATCTACCCTGTCTAACCCTCTTGGAATTTTATAAGTTTCTATGAGATCCCCTCTCAGTCTTAACTCCAATGAATATAATCCTAACCGACTTTAGTCTCGCCTCATAAGATAGACCTGCCATCCCAGGAATTCCACTGCACTCCCTCTATAGCAAGGACACCCTTCCTCAGATAAGGTCACCAAAACTGCACACAATGCTCTAGGTGTGGCCTCACCAATGCCCTATACAATTGCAGTCAAATCTCCCTATCCTCAAATCCTCTCGCTATGAAGGCCAACATATCATTTGCCGCCTTTACTGCCTGCAATACCTGCACACTTACTTTCAGCCTCTAATACACGAGGACACCAAGGTCTCGCTGAGTATCCACCTCTCTCCATTTACACCCATTTAAATAATAATCTGCCTTCCTATTATTGCTACCAAATGGGTAACCTCACATTTATCCACATTATATTGCATCTGCCATGCATATGCCCACACACTCAGCCTGTCCAAATCATGCTGACGCATCTCTGTACCCCCCCTTACAGCTCATCCTCCCACCCAACTTTATATCATCTGCAAATTTGGAGATAATACATTCAGTTCCCTCTTCCAAATCATTAATATACAACTTGAACAGTTGGGGTCCTAGCACATTTAAGAGTCACCCGCATGTGCCACCAGGCTCTGTGGAGTCACATGTAGACCAGACCAGGAAACGACGGCAGATTTCCTTCCCTAAAGAAGATTAGCGATCCAGATAGGTTTTTACGACAATTTTGAGGTCACCATTAAACTCGCTTTTAATTCCAGATTTGTTACTTGAATTTGCATTCCGCCAGCTGTGTGGTGGGATTAGCCTGGGCCTCTGGATTACTACTCCTCCCCTTCAATTTCCACATCCCCCTTTCCCCTTTCACTGTCATCTCCTGTCTCCACTCCTTTTCCATTCACTCACCACCATCAGGCAAGGCAAAACATTGGGGACTGATGGCCAATTCTGAAAATTCCTCTCTCAACCCTTTGTAAGCAACTTGATCAACATTGAAGAGCCCAAACCCATTCGTTATTCCTGAAAATTTACTTTCCGTCAGCTTCAGAATTTTATAAAACTGTATTGAACATCATCTTAAACAAATGCACAAAATCAGTCCTCGCTGAGGATCTGGGATGCTGTTCCACAGGTCACTCAGTACGCCCAACCTCCCTGCTTTCCCAATTTAATTAGAGGCCCCTTAGAAATGCTCAGCTCTACCATTTCAAACAGCCTGTCCTGATTGTATGTTACCAATGCCTTTAATAATGTTAAACACCTAAATTGTATCCCTTCAGATTCAACACCTTTGTCTAAAGGATACAGAAAATCCATACGAAGGAATAAAACCTTATTTCCATAGCTTTCTTCACCTGTGCCATTTGTAGCCCTTCTCTAAGACTATTTTCCTTATTGTGGCAGGGTCAAAAAGGTACATAATCCTCCAGATTAGTTCTCAATGGAACCTCGTAGTTCTTTCACCTTGGCCTTACTTTTCCACTAATTACTCTAAGCGTTACTGCCCAGGATTCTTGTTTGCTTTGGCTGCCGCTGACTTTAACTGAGTGAGGAAGTAGCCATAAGAGAGTGTCCAAGAAAGGAATTTGCAGCACTATTTCTTCAAACCCTGATCTGCCCTCTAATCTCCATGATAACCCAGTGAAATAATAGATATCAGGCCAGTATTATTAAACCCATCCAGTTGTATATAACAAGACATATTTCTGCAGCCCCAATAACATTGTAATTGTTACAGTTGATGCAATTATTTCAATATCTATCTCTGTAATAACCCCTGTTTCTAACTGGATATTCAAATAGAGATAATGAGCATTGCATGAACAAATTTTGCATGGAATGCCTTTCTTATGTCCACTACGGGTGAAAATTAAATTTATTCTGTAGTTAAAAGAGTATCTGGTATCATGACCTTCAATGACCTTTATATTCATTCATTCGTGGAACATGGGCGTCGCTGACTGGCCAGCATTTATTACCCATCCCTAGTTGCCCTTGAGAAAGAATGTGGTGGTGAGCTGCCTTCTTGAATCGCTGCAGTCCATGTGCTGTGGGTTGACCCACAATGCCGTTAGGGAGGCAGGGCAGCAAGGTGGCACAGTTGGGTGGCATAGTGGTTAGCACTACTACCTCTCAGCTCCAGGGACCCGGGTTCAATTCGCCGCTTGGATCACTGTCTGTGTGGAGTTTGCACGTTCTCCCCGTATCTATGTGGGTTTCCTCCAGGCGCTCCGGTTTCCTCCCACAGTCCAAAAATGTGCAGGTTAGGTGAATTGGCCACGCTAAATTCTCCATCAGTGTAACCGAACAGGCGCCGGAGTGTGGTGGCTAGGGTATTTTCACAGTAACTTTTTTACAGTGTGAATGTAAGCCTACTTGTGACTAATAAATAAACTTTAGACTTTTTACTTTAGAATTCCAGGATTTTGACCTAGCGACAGCGAAGGAACAGCGATGTATTTCCAAATCAGGATGGTGAGTGGCTTGGAGGGGAACTTTCAGGTGGTGGCTTTCCCATGTACCTGCTGCCCTTGTCCTTCTAGATGGAAGTGGACATGGGTTTGGAAGGTACTGTCTAAGGATATTTGGTAAATTGCTGCAGTGCATCTTGTAGATAGTACAGACTGCTGTTAGTGAGTGTCGGCAGTGGAGGGATTGAATGTTTGTCGATGTGGTGCCAATCAAGCGGGCTGCTTTGTCCTGGATGGTGTCAAGCTTCTTGAGTGCTGTTGGAGCTGCACCCATCCAGGCAAGTGGGGAGTATTCCATCACACTCCTGACTTGTGCCTTGTAGCTGGCGGATAGGCTTTGGGGAGTCAGGAGGTGAATTACTCGCCACAGTATTCCTAGCCTCTGACCTGCTCTTGTAGCCATTGTGTTTATGTGGTGAGTCCAGTTGAGTTTCTGGTCAGTGGTAATCCCAATGATGTTGACAGTGGGGGATTCAGAGATGGTAACACCATTGAATGTCAAGGCGCGGTGGTTGGTGTGTCTTATTGGTGGTGGTCATTGCCTGGCATTTGTGTGGCGTGATTGTTACTTGCCATTTGTCTGCCAAGTATTCTTGAATACTTGTCCAAAAGAAATCATATAAACTCTTTTAGGATATATTTTTTCTCATTAAAAGCTGTATTTTACTGTAAGTTTTATAGCTCCCAGTTAGAACTGTTATTTTTCTTTCAGAGGAAAGGCATCAAAATATGGGGCATCTACCTACAGTTGCCTTCTAATACCTCCCTTGCACATTATTTTAATGGAGTTACTATGAATTGATGATGGATGAAACTGTCATTTTTCGAGTACCTAGTTTCAAAGATCTACTGAAAGTAGTGGATCCAGTCAGGAAATTAAGAACAAAGTACAGCCTGTGCAGGCCCTTCAGCCCTCCAAGTCTGTGCCGATCATGATGCTCTAACCTAAAAAATACCTTCTTCACTTACTCAGTCCGTATCCCTCTATTCCCCCTTATTCATGCACCCATCCAGATGCATCTTAAAAGTTGCGAATGTGCCCACTTCCACCACCTCCTCTGACAGAGCATTCCAGGCACCCATCACTCTCTGCAGGAAAAACGTCTCCTGCACATCTCCCTTTAAACTTTTCCCCCTCTCACCTTGAACTTGTGCCATCTTGTAATTGACAGTTCTGCCCTAGGGAAAAGCCTCTGACTATCCACCCTGTCCCTGCCTCTCATGATTTTGTAGACTTCTATCAGGTCTCCCCTCAGCCCTCCATCTGTCCTGTGGCAAGTTGTGTGTCTGTGATGTTTTTTTTGAGCTTTTCACAGACTTTTTTACGATACACACTAAAGCCATAATGCCAGAGCATTCATTTCACTGCTGAGTTATTTCACTCTGTTTTCTTAATTAAATTTTTATTGAATTAGTCAGTGGAATTTAGCTATATACGATCTGAGGTCAAATATGAATATACAAAGAACTTATTTCAGTATTTATCTGTCAGCCTTTGGCCTATTGATGATGCTCAGAGAAAAAGAAAATTCCTGCCTGTTTTGTGTTCAGAGTTAAAGAAACTATTTTGTGAATGTTTGTGCTGTTAGACTTCTGTTCCCACAGTAATACTGTAAAGTCGATCTTGTCTTTCACAGAGCTGATCAGTGAAGCCTGCATACCAGAAAGGCTAACTGTGGTGTCCAGGCAATAATAAGGCTCGTTACATTAAGCCTACTTTATATTTGGGTGAAGAAAAATGTAAATTGAGTACAACTAAACAGGCCAAAGTACAATTGCTAATGATTTATGACTTGAGAGAGAAGGAGCCTCCCTTATTCAGCAAAATTGTAATGTAACAAAAATCAGTTGTGCAACAATCTATTTGTTCATTAAACACTTCAATATTTGTGTGAGAATTATTGTCAAATGTGGCTGTACAAGGGGCATTTCATTTTCTGAGCTTGTCTGTATTTCCTGTCTTTTAAGTAGTTAAGCAATGAATTGATTTCATTGGTCTCTTAAAGGATCAGATCTTCAAATGTGGAAAATGATTACTTATTTGACCAAGTGCATTGTCCCTACCCCACATCCACACAGACGCTTCAAAACACTGCCTGGTATGTTTTGCTCCATACAACCTTTTGCTGTGAGCTCTGAAGATACAGGCCTCAAGAAATGCTTTCTATTAATCTTCATTGAATTTACTACCTGGTCTTTCTAGATTTAGTCATCACTGAATGACTGTTGTTTAGTTACAAGGAAAATGTGATTTGAAATGTATGTCCATTTTATACTGAAAACTTGCCTGAAACCCAGGTATGCATTATAGTTGAAATATTGTGGTGTTTCTTTGCTTATGTATTCTGATTTGAATATTTTTAAAAAATTATTCCAGACCATCTACAATGCCATCGTTAAACCATAGTTTACATACTTTGTTTAATCAACAAAGAACAAAGAAAATTACAGCACAGGAACAAGCCCTTCGGCCCTCCATGTACCGACCATGCTGCCCGACTGAAGTAAAACCCCCTACGTTTCCGGGGACCATATCCCTCTATTCCCATCCTATTCATGTACTTGTCCAGCGCCCCTTAAAACTCACTATTGTATCTGCTTCCACTACCTCCCCTGGCAGCGAGTTCCAAGCACCCACCACTCTCTGTGTAAAAAACTTGCCTCGTACATCTCCTTTAAACCTTGCCCCTCGCACCTTAAATCTATGTCACCTAGTAATTGACTCTTCCACTCTTGGAAAACGCTTCTGACTATCCACTCTGTCCATGCTCCTCATAATCTTGTAGACTTCTATCAGGTCTCCCCTCAACCTCCGTCATTCCAGTGAGAACAAACCAAGTTTCTCCAACCTCTCTTCATAGCTAATGCCCTCCATGCCAGGCAACATCCTGGTAAATCTTTTCTGTACCCTCTCCAAAGCCTCCACTTCCTTCTGGTGGTGTGGCGACCAGAATTGAATACTATATTCCAAGTGTGGCCTAACTAAGGTTCTATAAAGCTGTAACATGACTTGCCAATTTTAAAACTCAATGCCCCGGCTGATGAAGGCAAGCATGCCATATGCCGCCTTGGCTACCACTCTACCTGCATTGCCACTTTCAGTGACCTGTGTACCTGTACACCCAGACCCCTCTGCTTATCAATACTCTTGAGGGTTCTGCCATTTACTGTATATTTCCTATCTTTATTAGACCTTCCAAAATGCATTATCTCACGTTTGTCCGGATTAAACTCCATCTGCTGTCTCTCTGCCCAAGCCTCCAAACATCTGTATCCTCTGATGGTCCTCATCGCTATCCGCAAATCCACCAAGCCTTTGTGTCATCCGCAAACTTACTAATCAAACCAATTACATTTTCTTCCAAATCATTTAAATATATTACAAACAGCAAAGGTCCCAGTACTGATCCCTGAGGAATGCAACTTGTCACAGCCTTCCATTCAGAAACACATCCTTCCACTGCTACCCTCTGTCTCCTATGACCCAGCCTGTTCTGTATCCACCTCGCCAGCTCACCTCTGATCCCATGCGACTTCACCTTCTGCCATGAGGGACCTTGTCAAAGGCCTTACTGAAGTCCATGTAGACAACATCCACTGCCCTACCCTCATCAATCATCTTCGTCACTTCCTCGAAAAACTTGATCAAGTTAGTGTGACATGACCTCCCCTTCACAAAACCATGTTGCATCTCGCTAATACGTCCACTTATTTTCAAGTGGGAGTAAATCCTGTCTCAAAGAATCTTCTCCAACAATTTCCCTACCACTGACGTAAGGCTCACCGGTCTGTAATTACCTGGATTATTCTTGCTACCCTTCTTAAACAAAGGAACAACATTGGCTATTTTCCAATTCTCTGGGACCTCCCAGTGTATATGTATTTTGCATTTTTTTATACTTACTGCCAATAGTCATTTTAATTTACAGATGCTTATGCAAATTTTTATTTAAATCTTTCTATACAAATTTTTATGTATCCTGATGTATTTTTTAACCAGTACAGAAACGTTACTGTCTACTAATAATGCAAAATCATTCTGTGCATTTAAACATTGTGCCTAACAATTTGAATTTAGCAACACGACTAAGACAGCAAAGTAAAAAATTAGAGCATAACAATTTAAATGATCAAATAATTTGAATGAAGTGACTTTGGCTTGAGAAAAGTATGCTGTAGTTAGAAAGTACTTACTTACCTGGTAGCGTCGATCTCCCAGGCTAGGGCCGAGTCAGTGATCAGGGTAGCTGATGCAATTCTTCAAAAGCCTTTTGGCTAAGGTGAAGCGTTAGATCAAGCCCAAGATGGGGTGCAAAGGGCTGCAATTCCTGTTAGCTTGGATCATGTTAGTCTCTCTCGTCCGGACCATGAATTGGATCCAATTGGAATTCCGAATTGGATTGAATAAAAATTTGAAAAAAACATTTGAAAATACAAAAGCACTTCAGTTTTGTATTGAGTGCTGAACTTTAGTGGCCTGGAGGTTGTTGTAATAATGCGACTCCTACCCCAAGAATCTAAAATAAGCTGCTTAAATGTTGTTGGAACACTTGTCATTTTTGATCAGATTTTAAGCATTTTGCATTAGCGGCAAACTTTGCTCAGGATGGAAGAATACTCTCGAAATGCAACTGTGCTTGACTAATAATTCGCCTGCTGTGATATAGTTCATAGGTCATTGCAAACTGCGAGTCAGATAGATATTAAACCCAATAGCTTCTTTGTAATGTAACTCAATGTAGCAATATTAAGTGCGCATACTGTGCCACAAAATTAAAATTAAGCCTAGATTATATAACCAACTTCAAGTCTAAGTCTCAGCTTACTTTAAAAAGGACATCGTGTTTACTGTTGTACAATTGTGTATTCTCGTTTTGTTTCAGCTGCACCCCACTCATTATTGTTGTTGGTCTTCGATGTAATAGTCATGGGTCTGAGCTTGCAGATAATGCTGGAGGCAATGCTTGTTCGTATTCTCAAACTTTTATTGAACATTAACATAACTATTTACAATATGGACTCAGCATAAGGCTGTACATCTATCTTTTTATTCATTTAAGGGATGTGGGTGTCACTGGCTAGGCCAACGTTTATAGCCCATCCTGAATTGCCCTTTGAAGGGGGTGGTGAGTTGCTGCCTTGAGCTGCTACAGACCATGTGGTGTAGGTACACCCACAGTGCTATTCGGGAGGGAGTTCCAGGATTTTGACCCAGCACAAGTCAGGATGGTGAGTGGCTTGGAAGGGAACTTCCAGGTGGTGGTGTTTCCATGTTTCTGCCGCCCTTGTCCTGCTACCTAGATGGTAGTGGTCATGGGTTTGGGAAGTGCTGTCAAGGGAGCTTTAGTGTTCTTGCAGTGCATTCTTGTAAATGGTACACACTGCTGCCACTGTGCATCGATGGCGGAGGGGCTGCCAATCAAGCTGACTTTGTCCTGGATGGTGCCAAGCATCTTGTGTTGTTGGAGATGCATTCATCCAGGCAAGGAAAGAGTATTTCATCACCCTTCTGACTTGTGCTTTGTAGATTGTAGTTAGGTTTGGGGAGTCAGGCGATGTGTTACTCAAAGCAGGGTTCTTAGCCTCTGACCTGTCCTTCCAGCCAGAGTACAGTTTCTAGTCAATGGTAACCCTTAGGATGTTGATAGTAGAAGTTTCAGTGACTTTTGGGGGGAAGGGTTTACAAAATGCTCAAAAACAGCCAGACCAATAAAAAAATATTATTTTCTAACAAAGTGAACAATTTCACATTTCTCCATATTGTACTGCATCTGCCACCTTGTGCATTCACTTATTTCTATGGAGCCTCTTTGTGCCATCCTTTCAGCCTATTTTCCTACTTTGCATGGTATCGGTAGCAAACTTAGATATGTTGTTGACAGTCCCCTCACCTAAGTCATTGGGTCACTACATAGCAATCAGGAGCAGTTGTATTTCTTTCCCTGATCTGAGGCGCTGAGACCATTAATGCCATTGAAATTCCTGTCCTTGCTAAGGTGATCTTGTGATTTATGTGGTTTCGTACCACTGCATATTCATTCGCAAAACCTTTGATGGATCTTGGCCTCACCTGATATCTACAGGCCAAATCTTTTACTGAGACACTGGATAGCATCTGTGAGCAGAAAAACACTTTATCCCAGTGTTTTTTTCCCCTTTTGTCTTTCTTTGTCTATTCATTTTGTTTGAATTGTAAATTTGCTGAGCTTTCCTAATCAAAGTTAATCATTGCAGAAAATAAAATGTTTCAGCGAATGACACTGCTTGTAAATGGCCCATTGTATTTTGCGTTAAAATGTAGAGTGATCGGCAGAATGTACATTAACTTCCGTAGTTTCTGAAAAATGAAACCAGATTATTGAACTGTGTCCTAACCCAGGGAACAAGGGAAACGTTCTTTTGAAAGATTTTAAAGCTCAAAAGCACAAAGTAATGAAACATTTCTGAAAAATTATGATTTCTATTAACTCACAATATTCAATGCAGTTTGTTTCTTGTACATTTTTTCTGTGTTAGCAGTGTATTCTGGAAAGCGTGCTCAGAAACTAGAATGTTGATACCAGTGTGCCCTTGTAGTCACAGGAACTCGAAAAGGAAATGTTTATCACTTTCTGTTGTGTTCTGGAAAAAAAATTGGCGTTGAATAGAATTACGAGGAAGCAGGTGCAAATTTGTATTTTAGATCCTTCATTGTCTTCAAAAAGATACAAGGTTGCCACCAGCTGTTTCCATCTGCAAATTTCTGGTGAAGGGAGTTGAAGGATGGTGCATCTTCACATCCTGCAGGTGTAATTGGTACAGTTATTTTTATAACTCATTTGTTTATCTTTCTTGCTGTCACCCAGTAGTGAAGAGTTCATTCTGGAATATATCACAGTAGGAGCAGCAATACTACACAGCTGCAGTCCTCTCAGCTTATTTTCCTGTTTCTCGGTTTTGCGCAATGGTGACTGGCCTTTTGTTGCCTGAGGGAATGCCTAGGTCATGGCCGCACCTAATGCAAGGCACTTTTACCTTGAGGTTCTGACCTTTGATGTTACAGCTCCCATTACTTGCTTTTTCAGTTGTAGCAGCGTTTTACATCAAACATTCACACCTGGCAGGAACACAAGCAAATCTGGTCGCAATTACAAGATTCACAAAAATGGGTCTCTTAGTTCTGGAGCAAAGTAAGTTGACCAGCACACCTAACAGTGGAAGGAAAGCATATGCACAGTCAACTGCACTATTATAATACAGAAATGTTAAAAAAAATAATTGCGTATGGATTCTTCCAATCATATAATGCCTTTGCAGACTGCAAATATGCGTGCAAATTCCTTGGACTCCAGAGACCAACAAATATGCAAACATTTAACTTTAATTAACAGTGGAACACGTGCAGTTCAGACTAAACAGTTTTAGAAAAATGCTTTTATCCTCAGTAGGATAAAAGACTTGGTGCTCTGATTTTGAATTTGCCCACCCGTTAGGCAGCAGCAATAACAGTCCTTTACAAATCTTCAGGCCCACAAAATTTTCAGAGTTTTGACAAACCAGGTAAAAACATGAGCATGACTGAAACGGAGTTTCATGGGCCAAATTGTCAGGACTTTGTCTGAAGTATGGCCCACAGATCACATGCATTTATTTTACTCTCCAGTGTGACATCTCAGCCTGTTGGCCTCCACTTTAACCCCTCCTACCAGAATATACAATATATCTAGAGATGAGCACTGTCGGGCAATACAGCAGGATATAGATAGGCTGGAAAATTGGGCGGAGAGGTGGCAGATGGAATTTAATCCAGATAAATGCGAAGTGATGCATTTTGGAAGAAATGTTTTTTTTATACTTTTCCAATTCAATCAAATCAAGTCCAATTCAGAGTCTTAACAAGTTGAGACATTTCCGATCCAGGCTGACAAGACAGGGCATGCAATCCTCTACCCTGTCTTGGGCCTGATCTACATGAGCCAAGCTGATTGGAGGAGGTGGAGAATTCCTCCTCCAAGGCTTGAACTCATTTGCATCTTAGCCAAAAGGCCGAGATGCTGCTTTTAAAAATTGCTTCATATGAAACATATGAAGCTTATAATGTGACCCAATGACCACTACCAAGTGCAGCATCAGCAGACTTCACTTGATCTTAGCCAAAAGGCCGAGAAGCGATAGCCTGTAAACTTCCACTCGGCCCCCCTCACTCCCTTAGACACCATCTTTCACATGCGTCTGGCTGGCCATGTCAAAACAGTCGCCCTGACTAGAACAGATACTACACTTGATCTTAGCCAAAAGGCGCATTTTGGAAGAAATAATGTAGGAGGAGTTATACAATAAATGGCAGAGCCATCAAGAGTATAGAAACACAGAGGGACCTAGGTGTGCAAGTCCACAAATCCTTGAAGGTGGCAACACAGGTGGAGAAGGTGGTGAAGAAGGCATATGGTATGCTTGCCTTTATAGGACGGGGTATCGAGTATAAAAGCTGGAGTCTGATGATGCAGCTGTATAGAATGCTGGTTAGGCCTCATTTGGAGTACTGCATCCAGTTCTGGTCGCCGCACTACCAGAAGGACATGGAGGTGTTAGCGAGAGCGCAGAGAAGGTTTACCAGGATGTTGCCTGGTATGGAGGGTCTTAGCTATGAGGAGAGATTGGGTAAACTGGGCTTGTTCTCCCTGGAAAGACGGAGAATGAGGGGAGATCTAATAGAGGTGTACAAGATTATGAAGGGGATAGAAAGGGTGAACGGTGGGAAGCTTTTCCCCAGATCAGAAGTGACGATCACGCGGGGTCACGGGCTCAAGGTGAGAGGGGCGAAGTATAACTCAGATATTAGAGGGATGTTTTTTACACAGAGGGTGGTGGGGGCCTGGAATGCGCTGCCAAGTAGGGTGGTGGAGGCAGACACACTGACCGTTTAAGACTTACCTGGATAGTCACATGAGCAGCCTGGGAATGGAGGGATACAAACGATTGGTCTAGTTGGACCAAGGAGCGGCACAGGCTTGGAGGGCCGAAGGGCCTGTTTCCTGTGCTATACTGTTCTTTGTTCTCTTTGTTCTTTGATCTGTTGCTAATGGAAGTGAGAACTCAAGGTGTTCCTGACTTAATCTGAGTTTGTTTATTTGGTTTGCCCTAAAACGAGGTCAAAAGTGATAATGTTAACTGCCCTGCTGCTGGATTGGTTGTTTTTCATTGTACTCATTAGTTTGAAGGATGTTGGTATTGAGGAATTTACATCTTATCCCTTTCGGTTCCCATCATCAACATGAGGCCCTTCCAAGTCAGCATAGTATGCTTTAAGTTTATTTATTAATTCCACAAGTAGGGCATTTAATCAGGCAGGAGGAGGCCACTCCACAGACTAAGTTCACGGGAACAAGGCCATCTTCCCATCCTGCTGCCAAATGAGGCTGTTAACTGAAAATCCCCTAGTCACCATACTCCGGCACCTGTTCGGGTACACTGAAGAAGAATTTAGCATGGCCAATATGCCTAACCAGCACATCTTTTGGACTGTGGGAGGAAACCGGAGCACCCGGAGTAAACCCACGCAGACACGGGAGAACGTGCAGATTCCGCACAGACAGTGACCCAAGCCAGGAATCGAACCTGGGTCCCTGGCATTGTGAGGCAGCAGTGCTAACCACTGTGCCACCCGAATGATCATCAAAGGAACGTAGGAACAGCAGTTGTCCACTTGACCTTTTGAGCCTATAGTGTCATCTAGGGCACGGAGGCAGGCTCTTTGGCCCAAACTGATCCATGCCAACCAAAATGCCCATCTACGCTAACCCCATATGCCTGCATTTGGCCCATATCCCTCTAACCCTTTCCTATCCATGTATCTGTCCAAATGCCGTTTAAATGTTGTCAATGTCCCTGCCTCAAGCACTTCCTCCGGCAGCTCATTCCACATACCTACCGCCCTCTGTGTTTGGAAAAAAAAGTTGCTTCTCAGGTTCCCCATTAATTTTTTCCCCTCTTAACTTAAACCTATGCCCTCTCTTTGATTCCCCAACCCTGGGAAAAAGACTGAGTGCATTCACCGTATCCATGCCTCTCATTATCTTATACACCTCTATAAGATCACCCCTCCGTCTCCTACGCACCAAAGAAAAAAGTCCTAGCCTGTCCAATCTCTCCCTATAATTCAGCCTCCTGAGTCCTGGCAACATGACTTGTAAATCTCTTCTGCACTTCAGTTTAATAACATCCTTCCTATAGCAAGACGTCCAAAACTAACCACAATACTCCAGATCCGGCCTCACCAACGTCCCGTATAACTGCAACATAACTTCCCAACTTCTATACTCAGTGCCCTGACTGATGAAGGCCAGCATGCCAAAAGCCTTCTTCACTGCCCTATCTACCTGTGATTCCAAGAAATGTGCACTTGAACTTCAAGGTCCCTCTGTTCCATGATAATCCCTAAGGTCCGACCATTCATTCACCATGAAAGTCCTACCTTGATTTGACTTTCCAAAATGCAACACCTCACACTTATCTGTATTGAACTCCATTTGCCATTTCTCAGCCCGCTTCCCCAGCTGATCAAGATCCTGCTGCAATTTTTTGATAACCTTCCTCACTGTCTACAATACTACCTATTTTAGTGTCATCTGCAAACTTACTGATCATGCCTTGTACATTCTCATCCAAATCGTTGATTATAGATAACAAACAGTAATGAGCCCAGCACTGACCCATGAGGCACACCACTAGTCACAGGCTTCTAGTCCGGCAAGCATCCTTCCACCATGACCCTCTGCTTCCTACCATCAAGCCAATTGTATATCCAATTTGCCAGCTCTACCTGGATTCCATGTGATCTAACCTCCCAGAGCAGTATTCAGTTTAACCGTGGTTGATCTGTACCGATGCACCCAATTTTATTTCATATCACTTGATACTTTGCCCAACAAAAATCATCCATCTCAAAGCACCAATTGGCTTAGTATCCATAACCTTTTGGGAGGAATGAGTCTCCAAATTTTTTTACCACCCTTATTGTGGTAAAAGTGCTTTGTGATTTCATTCCTAAATGGTGTAGCTCCAATTTTAGGATCTTGCCTCCTTGTTCAGGAATTCCCTCACCAGAGGAAATAGTTTCTCTTTGTCTACCTGATCATTTTAGATGCATGGAGTTTATTCTCTGCTCAGGGAATACCAGCTCTAAGCCCTGGTGTAATTCCAGTGGTACCCCTTCCAAGACCAGTGTATTATTTCTCAGGTGGGATGCCCAGAACCAAACACAGTTCCTGAAAAGGTTATGGAAGCAGAGCCTTTGAATGTTTTTAAGGCGGAGGTGGGTAGATTCTTGATAAGAAAAGGGGTGATAGGTTAGCGGGAGTAGAAGTGCAGATTTGAGGTTGCTAGTAGATCAACCATGATATTAAATCATGGAGCAGGCTCAAGGGGCTGAATGGCCTACTCCTTCCCCTTGTTAATTTTTGTACTCCAGCTGGGGTCCAACTAAGTCAGGGTGACCTTGATTTTCTTTGCAAGAGCTGCTCACCCTGAACCATACAACTAAAACAATCAAATAGATAAAGGGAAACCATTGTAGCATCACTTCCTCATCTATGAATTCCAGGCGCCTTGAGATAAAGACCAATACACCTTAGCCTTTCTGATTACTTCTTACACTTGTGCATTAGTTTTTAGTGATTTGTGTATATGGATGCCTAAATCCCGTTGCTCTTCTATAGTTCCTAGTCTCTTATCATGAAGAAAATATTCCAATTAATCTTTTGGAGATCCAAGGTAGATTATCTCTCTCATCCCCACATTGAACTCCCATCTGCCATACTTGTACCACTCTTGATCTCCGTATGACCTGTTCGCATCAACAAAACTTGGTGTGCCTCTTAAATTATTGTCATCAGCAAACTTGAATATACAATTCCCTATTCCTTCAGTATTGTACAATCTTATGGTGCAGAGGAGGCCATTCGTACCATTGTGTCTGTGGTAGCTCTTTGAAAGAGCTATCCAATAGAGTTTCTCACACTCCTTTCTTTTTTGTCATCCAAGTTATTAACATACATAATGTAAAGCTGAAGCCCCAGTGCATTTCCCAGGAGAACATCACTTGTCATATCCCATCAATCTTCAACCTCCCAACTAATTACTGAATAATATCACAAGGTTACCTCTAATTCCATGCTCTCTCAGTTTTTTTGCTAATAATCTTTTGCGTGGAATCTTATCTAATTCCTTCTAGGAGTCCACATTGTGTTCTAACATGCTAGTAACCCTCTCAAAAATTTTATCCTGGGTTAGTCGGATGTGACCTACTCTTCACAAATTAATGCTGACTACCTTTGATCAGCTAATAAGCTCAAATACTCAGTCACTTTATCTCTGAAGACAGATTCCAGAAACTTTCCCACAAGTGATCCGTCCAGTGTTTACTGTTTTCTTCTTTGCTTCAGATAATGAGAGAATGCTCTTTAACCTTGGCCTCAGATGGACATGCTTAATGTGAATGTTTCAACATTAGCCGTACCCATTGGCTCACTGACTGAGACATGCAATATTTTGCCTTAGACCTGCAGTTAGAAAGTTCAGATCCCATCATTTCTGCCCTGGACTACCCTATTTCTTATCATCTTTGCCCTAAATGCTGTTGAAAATCCTACAATGTTATGAAATAGCTTTGTTATAATGATAAAGAACTTCACAGTTGCACAGTGGTTAGCACTGTTGCCTCACAGCGCCAGGGACCCAGGTTCGATTCCCGGCTTGGGTCACTGTTTGTGCGGAGTCTGTACGTTCTCTCCGCGTCTGCATATATTTCTTCCGGTGCTCCGGTTTCCTCCCAACGTCTGAAAGGCGTGCTGGTTAGGTGCATTGGCCATGCTAAATTCTCCCTCCGTGTACCCGACCAGGTGCTGGAGTGTGGCGACTAGGGGATTTTCACAGTGACTTCATTGCAGTGTTAATGTAAGCCTACTTGTGACTAATAAATAAATAAACTTCAATCTGCATTTTACTATGTGACAACAGCATCATCCACCTTGTCCACATATTTGGCTAAATTCCAATCTCGGCAGTCTGTAGTAACAGAAATGTTTCAGGCCTTTGTTCATTGCGTGAATTGGGGTACATTGGGGTCTAGATGGATTTGAAGCTGATTATGGATGTTTGTAATTGTTAATATTGCATTTTGTGCCATGTTCCCTCATTGCAGCTACTTGTCTTAATAACTTACATTTTGTTACACTAAAGGTGTTACTAAATGAATTAGAGCCAGGATGGGAAAATCCAAGTGTTCAAATACTGCAATGTTCTTCCAAATTTTAAAAGAAAAATCCAGTTCATGAAGATGTGGTTTTCCCAACAAATGTCCCAAAGTGCTTTACAGAAGCATTGCAAAACAAAATTTGCATTGAACCATCCAAAGAGATAATAAGGCAGATGAAAAAAAGATTGGTCAAAGTGTTGGCTTTTATAACAGCGTCTTAAAGGAGATAATAGGGGAAGAAAGATGCAGAGATATAGGAATGGAATTCCAGAGTTATGTCTAGCTAGCTGAAGGCATGATCACCAGTGGTGAAGGGATTCAAAATGGGCTTTTTCAAGTGACCAGAATTGGAGGAGTGCAGAGATCCAAAGAGATTTACAGGGCCAAAGAAGATTACAAAGATGGGAAGGATCAAGGCCATGCAATGGTTTCAGAACAAAGATTAGAATTTAAAAATAGAGGTTGTGTTTGATCGTAAGTCAATGTAATGCAGTGACTACAGGGGAGATGGGTGAGCGGGACTTGGTGCTGGCTACGAGATGGACAGCAGAGTTTTTTATGTCCTCCAATTCGTGAAGGGTAGAATGTGGCGGGTCATTCAGAAATGTGTTGGAATATTCAAATCCAGTGGTAACAAAGGCATGGATGAACATTTCAGCAGCAGACAACCTACAGCAAGGTTGAAGTTGAGCAATTTTGAAAAACTGGAAATTGGTGATCTTCATGATGGTGTTGATGTGTGATTGGAAGCTCATCTCCAGATCAAGTATAAGACCAAGGTTGCGGAGAGTCTGATTCAGCCTCTCAGTTGCCAGGAAGAGGATGGAGTCAATGACAAAGGAACAGATTGTGTGTCGGAGACCAGAGACTATGGCTTCTGTCTTGCCAATTAAAGTCATGATGTGGAGATGCCGGCGTTGGACTGGGGTGAACACAGTAAGAGTTTTAACAACATCAGGTTAAAGTCCAACAGGTTTATTTGGTAGCAAATACCATTAGCTTTCAGAGGGCTGCTCCTTCGTCAGATGGAGTGGAAATGACATTTCCACTCTATCTGACGAAGGAGCAGCGCTCCGAAAGCTAATGGTATTTGCTACCAAATAAACCTGTTGGACTTTAACCTGGTGTTGTTAAAACTCTTACTGTTGCCAATTAAAGCCAGTTTTATACTGAATATCACAGAATGGTTACAGCACAACAGGAGGCCTTATGGCCTTTGTTGTCCATGCTGGCCGTCTGTAAGAGCAACTCTCCTAATCCCCCACCATTTCCCTGTAGCCCAGCAATTTTTTTCCACTTCAGACAATGATACAATTCTCTTTAGAAATCCTCAATTGAATCTGCCTCCACCATCCTCCCAGGCAGTGCATTCCAAATCCTAACTACTGTGTGGGGAGAAAATGTTTTTCTTTGTGCCACCATTGTTTTTGTTGCCAGTCACAAATCAGTGTTTTCTGGTTCTCAATCCTTCCACCAGCGAGAGAGATTTCTCCCCATCTACTCTGTCCAAACCCCTCATGATTTTGAAAACCTGTATGAAATCTCCTCTTGATCTTCTTCTCCAAGGTTGTCTACATAATTGAAAGTCCTCATGGAATCAAATCATAGGATGGCTACAGCACAGATGAAGACCATTCAGCCCATCGCGTCTGTGCCAGTTCTCTTCAAGAGCAATTCAGATAGTCAGCCCTGGAACCATTGTTCAACCTTGCAACTTGCTTGGCTTTACAATCTGTGCTTTGTATATTTGAAGAAATGTGTTTCTGTTTTTAATGAAATATTTAAAATGCCGGAATTGCAGTTTTTCCAGATGCTTGAATAGTTTGTTTAATATGCAAAGACCATGTGCCTTTGAAGCAGTGATGTGTGCCCCCTACTTTGTTTACTGCACAATTGGCGAACAGTGTTTTTGTGAGAAACTGCGAATAGCTGTAGACTCGGGATGGTTTGATTCTGCTGTGTTTGGTGAATCAATTGAAGCTGTTTTTAGTGCTTTGCCTTTCATGATATAGGCCCACCCTGTCTCTAATTACAAATGTTGAGTGAGCTTTTCTTTTTGTTAACTCGGAGAAATCATGCTGTGTGATACAATCTGGTACGTAAAGACAGCTGAGTTCACAAAGTAGAATTAATGGAGAAGAAAGTACAACATGCTATGATATATTTTTTTCAAATCACAATAATTGACGATGGGGACCGCTTTCTCCCGTGTACAACTTTGTCTCCTTTTGATAGAAAAAAAATGTCATTCACTGGTTTAGTTGAGGTTGGCCTAGTATCGGTTGAGATCACACATTGAGGCCAGCAGCATCCTCAGGAGGTGAATGATTTATTTGTGGGTTAGTAACTGGCGACCGGTCTTGCAACCCTCAATAAGAGATCTGCGGTGGAGTTGGGAAACCACAGGAAAGAGGAGAGAAGAATAATGGACAAAGTGATCTTGTTGTTTGGGTTTCTTTTCCCTGGTTTCTCTGCTCCGCCCCCTCCAACTTTGACACACCAGCGATGTGAAGAAATGTCTGAAAGGCCATGTTGTCTCTTTTCCCCCCCCCCCCCACCTCCTCCCTCCTTCCTCACCACCCACACTCCATGCTGTAGACAAAGTTGCTAGATCATACTGGGCCACAAGAAAAGTTTTTTCATTACAGGACGACTATGTTTCTTAATTTTCCTGCACACAGCAGATAATGGTGTTGATTGATTCATGAGCTGTCACTGCCTTGAGTGCATTAGAATCTTGATTTTCGAGGGAACAGATGGTTTTTGCATTTATTGGCACTGATTATGTAAACTTTTGAGTCTGCAATTAAATTAAATCAAATCCTCCCAGTTAATGGTTGAAAGATTATACAAATGGATTAAAATTCTGCCAGGAACCTCGGGCTTTGGAGGTAGCCTGGGTGTACCCGATGTGTGACAACAAAAGTATTGTTACAAGCACGTTATGAGTGTAATAATGTGAGCTCCAGCAGGCAGCGAGGTGATAAAGAGCTTTCAGCTGTTAAAAACACAGCCTCAACACTTTTCTGGATGGCTTTACTGGCTTCAATTATGTAGAAATTTCAAAAAGTTCTGCACTCATAATATAATCTATAGCCTGGAGGGCATCACATTGTTTTCCTTTATATTCCCACTTAATCATATGTTTTCCCCCTTTCTCTCAAGTTTTTTTGTGGTTAAACTTGATGAAAAGAACAGAGCACAGCACAGACTTGTTTTGAGTTCTTTTAGTGTGGATCTCAATTTGATCTTTTAAAAAAAGTGACATACTTTTTTCTTCAGAAATGCTTAGACTAATTTATAATAATAAATAAACGCAAAGTGTTGGCAATACTCAGGTCTGACAGCATCTGTGAAGAGAGAAACAGCTAATGGGCAAAGTCTTGTGCCCTCTGTGGCAAGTTTGGCGGGGGTATTTAATCAGATGGGAGGTGGCCACTCCACAGATTAAGTCCATGGGAGCAAGGCCCATGGACCATCTTCCCACCCTGCTGTCAAATGAGGCTTTTAAATGGTCACTTAAAAGGCCTCATTCCCAACCACTGCTGGCATTGGCAGGAGGCTCGTCATCTGGTGTACATGATAAACCCTGGTGAGGGGGAGGTTCTGGGGTGTTTGGCCGGGGGGGTGGGGGGAGGGAAGCAGAGTAGTGGCATGGCGGTGTTATCTCTTGTTCAAGAGTACTCAGTGCCGAATCGAGGGAACCAGCATTGGGAAGGGGGTCGGCTTGCAGAGAGCCACCTCTCTGTCCTTGCTTCCAAACCCCTGCACCCCTTTCCCACAGCCCCCACCTTGCAAAGCCCCACCTGCCATAATTCACCTGAGGCCTGGATCCTGGGCCTTTGAGTGGTGGTTGTTCTGGCAGCAGCCACCTTGGCCCGGGCAGCATTGAAGAGGCCGGCGATTCTCAGTAAGCGGAGCCTCCACTTCCCAGGGTCCTGGTCCCACAGAAGGACCCTCTATTAGCCTGTCAGCTGCCTGATTGCCATGTGCGGACTTTCCTGGAAATATATAAAGCAGGGAGAACTCACCAGCTCTTGAGTCAGTGGCTAAGACTCCTGACATCGGTATAAGGTTCCACCCAATGTTAGTTCTGAAAAAGTCATATTAGACTCAATGTTAACTCTGTTTCTCTCTCCACAGAAGCTGACCGACCTGCTAAGTATTTCCACTCTTTGTTTTTATTTCAGATTTCCAGCATCTACAGTATTTTAGTTTCAGACTGGTTTATATTTAGCTTGATCAATTGTTCTTTTCCCTCTGCATACTGAACAACTGGAGTGGAAAATGTTTTGATTAGATGCATTATTGGTCGCTCCTGAAAATATTTATTTGATTTTCCATGACTTTAATTTATTGCAAACCTGTAACTGTAAAATCATGATTTATGATTCAATAAGGATTCTTTAAATGTTAGGAAACTATACTGCAATGTGTTGGTATTGGGTGCCAGGGTGGCAAGCAGCTTTAGTTCCTTTTGGCAATGCAAAGTGCCATATTTCAGATGTTAAGCAGAGGCTTGAGTTTGCCCTCTTGGCTGGACATAAAAAAATCCTGTCTTTCTATTCAAAGAGGAGCAAGAAAATATCCCTCAACTAACACCTCTGAAAGCAGATTATCTGGTAACTTATTGCTCCCTCTAGGTCTGTACTGTTGATGAATTGGCTGCTGCCTGTGCCTGCAATACAACAGTAACTGCACTTCAAAAACACTTCATTGACTGTGAAATACTTTTTTACATCTTGAAAGGCGCACTTCAGATATATTGTGAAAATCCATTATTTTCACTTATTTTAAATATATAATACTGATCCAAAGAAATGGTGCTTGGAACATTTTTTTTTAGAAACAGTCTTTCACTCAATGCAAAGTGGGCTTTTTAAATAGTAACCTCCTTGGCCTCTACTCATTTTAGTTGCCTGGATTGCAATTCTGTTGAGTTTGCTGCACTGACCTAGTTGCTCCTGTTCTGTCGTGGATAAGTGAACAATCAAATGAACCCCTACAAAGTCTAGTAACTCGCCCAAAAGAGATTCTCTGAAATGAGCTTCATCAGATAAATGACTATGTATGGAAAGTTAATTTCAAACACCTTATAAATATTAGGGGAATAAATCCATATTCCCCTGTCATCTGTCCTATTCCATGAGTTGACCATCTTCTCCCTCATCTTCCCTTCCCACTCCTCCCCCACCCTCCTATCTCTATCCTCCTCCCCCATCCATTCTACTCTATTGCTTGTCTTGGTTATAGATACAATTCCTTCCCTTAATTTTAGCAAAATGTTGGGATTACCAGGCTTGGACTAATGCCAACACTTCAATTTAAGATTATTAATAGAAATAGTTTCCTGGCATTTTCACAGATAAAGCTGCTTAATAGCTGAATGTGTTGAAGTAATGCCCAGAGCGAATGGTCAGTTGAATGAATTATCAAATTGTGACCATTAGTGTTAGACAGCATTTGGCCAAGGAGAAATCCCTTGTTAATAGAAGGAGCAAGGTTGTCCCACAACTTCTGCTTAGCGCTGGATTTTCAGTCAAGCTGACTCTAGAGATTTCTAAAAATGGCAGGCAGGTGGGACCAGGCTGCAGTTGTGCCCCCATTTCTGACGCATCCCATTTTTGCTGGTTGGGGAAAGGGGTTGTGCATATATCACACAGGCAGGAAAACTAGCAGGCCATTTGAAATTAGCTTTGAGCTCAAACAGAACCTATTTCTGCTGTGTCAAGAGTTTTAACCGACAGTGTGAGAGTCACAAATTCATGGTGTTTACATGGTCTTTTTAAGTGTAATGATCTGAAGTTGTTTAAACCCCCAGCCCTTTAAATATGAAAAAACAAGCTGCAGCTATAGATCGGAAAAATAAAGTCTGCTGTGCTACAGGCTATTTAGTGTAGTTTAGAAAAAACATTACTATCTGTTCCTGCAGTTTCAATAGAATTAATTGACATTTCCCAAGGCCTTTTATTACAGTCTGTAAATGCTTAACTGACACAGTCAGTAAATTCTTAGCTGAATTTCAAAAGCTCAATACCTATCTCAGCAAAGGAGAGTGAAGTTCACATTTTGGTAATTTAAAGAGACTATTAAATAATTAACTGTCTCTGGCGTGGCTACTGAATAGATGTTTATTTGTTTTTCTAACAGATTGACCATTTGAGGGGATAGAAATGGGGCGATTCTCCAAGCTCACTGCGCTGCTCTAGCCCTGGTGGGCGGGGGAGGGATCGGGGCTGCTGGGGAGGGATCGAGGCTGCTGGCAGTGGGGGGAGATTGGGGCTTTTGGGAGGGGAGGAGACATCGGGCGGGGCTTGCCGGGAGGGCAGTGATCGGCGGGTGGGGGGCGCGGTGGTCGGAGGGGCAGCAATGCGGGGTCGCAGAACTAGCCAGTGTTCGTGAGGTTGGCACTATGGGGCGCATGTGTAGTGGCCTGCTCAGCACTCTGCTTCTGGCCTCTCCAGCAGGAGTAGGCCCTGCCCACTGATTTTCAGTCTGAATCTCGTTAAGATACTCTGCAGTGCTCAGAGTGTAGGAGATTCGTTCTGAAAATCATGTTTAAAAAAGATCAGCAGGAGTTACTTCAGTTTTTACGCAAATTCGGCACTTAGAATTTTTTTGGAGTGGAATTGGCCCCAAAATCTTTGAATGGTTTCATGAAAAGGGTTTTTTTCTGTGCCAAGTGTGAATGAACTCTATTAGATTGTTCGAAGTTTTTCATCTCCACATAGCTCCTGAGGTCTTCTCATAGTGAATACTCGGTGACTGACATTGGAGGTGGCATGGGGGTATGAGGTGGCATGGGGGTGCCATTGGAATGAGAGGGCATAGGTACTGGGTGGGAGGTGAGGGCTAGAGGGCCTAACAGCTTTGAAAGCAAGTGGGACAAAGTCCCAGATAACTGAGGCGAGCCTTCCAACCAGCCCACCTCAGCACTGGCACACTCCTTTGACAGCCTCTGAGTTGCTTCCAAGGCTAGCGGGCCTGACTCGATCCTGCACCCTCCTTCCTGGAATTAAAATCGCATTGCAATTGTATCAAGGCAGGTCTGTCAAGTCAAAAAATTCCTGGCTCAAACCACCACCTCTGTAGTGTAAATCCAACCTGTAGTTTCCCTCAGACAGCAAGGTAAGGGAGGATAAAATACCCTGGTTTGTGTAATGAAAAAAATAGTAAATATGTAGACTATTTAGGCTTCAAAATGTAGAGATCATTATTCCTAAACTTTTTCTAATTTTTTAAGAGTTGTAATGAGACACATTATTAGTTCTCATAATTCAAAAGGTAAATGGCTACATACAATGTTCTGTTCAAAGGGAGAAGCTTTTCCTTCCCCACTGGTCTTCCCTCGGCAGAAGGAACTGTCTGTGAGCACTTCAGTGCACAAGGCTCAGAAGTTATTGTCATTGGTGAAATGAATGAAATAAAACCTTAGTACGAAAAGATGAGATATTTTGGCAAAATGACACCACAGTTGGAACGTTCTATGCTTTTACTAGTCTACGTCTAATTTTTTTAATATAACAGAAAAGGCACAAGAGCATTTTGGTAAAAGATTATCGTGATTTGAGTCTTTTATTCACTTCTGTGGATCTCAAACTGTTTGGCAATTTATAAAATCCAGGCATGCATGGACATTCATGTTGGAATGAAGCAGTCATGTTTGAACAAATCATTTTATTGATGCTGGATGGATATGCTGACAATCTATCTAGCGTCTAATTTTAAGAAGGTGACATTAAATCTACATTTGAATCTACTTGGCAGCAAACCTGTTGTTATGTAGACCACACACTGCTGCATTTCAGGGTCTTTTGTCATGAATAAAGCTGGAGGATTGTTCATGGGGCCAACCTGCAAAACTAGCTTTCATGAACATAACCTCCTTTGGTGTGGATTAAGTAGTAAACCATAATCTTTTTCATGGCTTTTTTCATCTTTTTTCATTCATTTTAATTAACTTTAATTGATGTTTTTTTAACCCATCACGCCATTGGTTATGTTAAATATAGTTTTCCATCTGTACCATGCTAGGTATTTATTTCCTTGTGCTGAAATTTAGATTTGTTTTGTTGCGGAAGTTGTTCCTTCGACTTGCTTTCCCTAGTACCCATTCCATTACAAATTATCACGGACAATTCGTGGTTAGGTTAGTAACTTCAAAGGTCAACTTGTGACCTATGTAATTTAAAACACTGCTAAATTCTCTTCCTCTTCATTCCTCCTTCATATTTTCTCCCCTTACCTTAAGTTAGTATCTGGGAGCAACTTGATAATGCATCAGCATTTCAGCCATCCTTGCTGATGCTCAAGACATCATTTTTATGTCTAATTCTAAACAAGTTATTATTTGCCTCAAGGTGCTTCTCGGGGCTGGTTATTTAACAAAATTTGTCATCAAGTCACATGTTGGAAGAGGTGACTAAAAGGTTGGTAGGTAGGTTCTGAGGAAAGTGTTTAGGGAGGGAACTCTGTTTAGGGCCTAGACAGATTAAAGCACAGCTGCTAATAGTGGAGTGATTAAAACAGTAAGCATCAGCAGATGTTTTGACTCTGAGAAACATGACAAGTCAAGCCCAATCCTGCCCTTGCTAACTATCAGCTTGCAATTTTATTTTAACAGTGAAGGCTAGTTTGGGAGCCAAGGCTGATTTTCTCACCCGATCTCATGCTGAGGTCACCTGGAACCTCTGGTTGAGACTAGTTAACTTGCGGTGTTGACCCTGGCACCTAAATGCTACGGCTTGGTTCCACACCAGTGAGAAACCAGGAGAGGACTCTTCATACTTCAGTCAGACTTGATTGCATGTTCTTTGTGATGTATGTATCAAGTGCTTTTCCAAGATAAATTTGAGATTTTGTGTGCTTTTTAATTTTGGATCCGTAAGAAGTAGCATATCAATTACTCCTTTAGATTTCTTAAAACTTAACTGGAGATTCCTTTTGTCATATTTATGGAATGATAGAATGGACATAGCGCTAATTAATGAGTTAGTCCCGCTCAACCGCCTATTTCTCATGGCCCTGTAATTTTTTCTCGTTAGATAATTATCCGTTTCCCTTTCAAAATCCATGATTGAATTTGCCTGCATTACACACTCAGGCAGTGCATTTCAGGTCCTAACCTTGCGCTGTGTAAAGTTTTTCCCATTTAATTTTTTTAATTGATTTTAAAATTATTTGTTTGGGGAATCAATTTACTGTCCAGCTTATTAGGTTTTATTAGAAACTAGGGTATAGAAATGGGTGGATAATGCAGATGAACGAGTGGCTGGAGTATTGGTGCCTGAGGGAAAACTTTAGATTCCTGGGGCATTGAGTCTGATTCTGGGAGATGGGACCTGTACAAGTTGGATGGGTTGCACCTCAATAGTGCTGCAACCAATGTCTTGGCAGGGGGGAATTATTCGTACTAATGGGGATAAATTGGTAGTGAATAGGGACCTGGACATCGATTCAGAAAGGAGAGAAGCAAAGCTGGAAATAGAAGGCAGAAATTAGTGACAGAGAAAGCAAAGGCTGGAAAAAGTTAAGAGTCTAGTGAGTACGGCAGATGAGCGGAGAACACAGATAAACACTGCAAGTGTGTTAACATAGCTATTACTGCTATTACATACGACTTATGGCAGCTCAACATTCAGGGTTTTTGGACAGGATAGAGAGGGTGTTTAAAAATGAGAAGGGCAGCAATATTGATTAAGGAAATGATCACAGCTGTAAGGAAGAATAATACGCGATATTGATTATCAAAGAAGGCCACTTGGGCTGAACTAACAAAAAAGGGCAATAGCACCGTGAGGAGTATACTAGAGACCGCCAAACTGCTAAACAGCGATAACAAAAATGCAACCAATTGCTGAGAAGTGCAGAAACAACAGGGCAGTTATACAGTGTAGAGAATTTCAGCTTCTATAATAACTGGTCTGGAGGATGCAAAATTCGAAAAATGCATCCAAGAGAATTTTTTGCCAATATGCAGCAAGCCCAATGAGAGAGGGGGGCAGTTCTGGATTTATTTTTCAGCAAATAAGCTGGGCTGGTGGCAGGGGTATCATTTGGGGAAAGCATTTTGATAGTAATGATCATGGTTCAGTTAGATTTGGCTAATTATGGAAATGACATAGACAAGAAATAAAAGCTCTCATGGGGAGCTAATTTTACTCGGTGATAGATGATTTGACAGATGTGGACTGGAAACAGCTACATGAAGGTAAATCAGTGTCAGAGCAGTGGGAGTCATTCAAGTAGGAAATACCGAAGGTTCAGAACAAATATGTTCCCTTAAAGAAAATAAGATGGCTCTCTCCCCCCTCCCCCCGCTCCCCTCACTCCCTATTATTTAAAAGAGAAGGATGGACCAAGTAACTACAGACCAATTGGCCTAATCTAGCTCAGTGGTGGACAGATTATTGAGACAAAAATATTCTGAGGAACGCTATAAGTCGTCATTTAGAAAGACAAAAATTAATCAAGGACAGTCAGTGTGGATTTGTTAAGTGAAGGGTCACGTCTGATTAATTTGAATGAATTTTTTGAGGAGATATGAAGGAGAATATGGCGTTTGAAGTAGTCTGCATAGGTTTTAGCAACACTTTTGACAAGCTCCCAGGTGGCAGCTTGGCCAGAAAAGTAAGAACCTATAGGATAAAAATAGAAAATAAGAACCTGTGGGATCCAAAATTAGCACAGTGACAAGAGCAAAGAGTAATTAATGATTGATGGGCACTTTTGTGACTGGAAGGCTTTTTCTAGTGGAGTCCTGCAGGGCTCAGTATTAGGTTCCTTGCTTTGAGAGCTAGAGAGTCATTATGGCCCATGTAGAACTATCCAGTCAATCCCATTCCACTACTCTATCCCTGGAGCCCTGCAAATTTATTGCTTTAAACTTCCCATTCATTTTCTTTTTGAAATCATTGATTGGCTCCACTTCCATCAAAGCACATAATTTCAAAATAATATCCTTGCGTTAGTATTCAATACCTCTATTTAAAACCCAAGATCCCATGTGCTTTGATGGAAGTGGAGCCAATCAATATGTCAAGTATTGATCATATCATAGAATCCATAGAATCCCCACAGTACAGAATGAGGCCATTTGGCCCATCAAGTCTGCAATCCCACCCTGGCCCTATCCCTGTAACCCCACATGTTTATCTTGTTAGTCCCCTGGTACTAAGGTCAATTTAGCATGGCCAGTTCGGCTAACGTACACATCTTTGGACTGTGGGAGGAAACTGGAGCACCCGGAGGAAATCCATGCAGACACCGGGGAGAATGTGCAAACTCCATACGGACAGTGATCCGAGGCCAGAATTGAACCTGTGTCCCTGGCACTGTGAGGCAACAGTGGTAACTGCTGTGCCACCGTGTCTGGAAAGTTCTACATGGGCCAAATAGATTCTTCTCTGCCATAATGACTCTAAATGAAATAACTATAACAAATGCTCAGCTATGTAAACAAAGTTATCTCAGTTCTTAATTAAAATTAAGGTAGTTTTGCTAGGCAGCAAGTTCCAGTCATTACTGCTCGCTGTGCAATAAAGTTTTTCCTCACATCCCCTCCCCCACATGTAACTCTTGCCCAAAAACTTAATTCTGTAACCCTCACAGTCCATGTACCACCCGCTAATGGGACCAATTTTTCTTTGTCTACCTGTCATAAGCTTGTACACCTCTGTCAGATCTCCCCTCAACCTCCTTTGCCCAGTTTCTCCAAGCTAACCTAAATGGGGCAGAGCAACGAAGTGGAGGGTTTGAGGAAGTATTTCTAGAAAATGTTGAGTTGAGGCGGGTCCCAAAGAAAACCATAAGCAGAGAATAGAGCACCCAGGAGGAAAGGTAAGATCGGAGAAGGATGTAGAAGTAGTGGGAACAAATATCAGAGGGATTTGTAATGAGTAGAGGGGCTTTATATTTGTTGTATGGGGGCAGAGAGCAAGAGTAGATCAGTGAAAATGGGATGTTGAGGAATCAGAACTTTGTGCGGGTTTATTTAATCTGAGATGTATAACTGTAGGGCTTGTCAAAGATACATGTACAAAATAACAATCTTAATATTTTCTTGAATCATGAATATGACATTGTTTAAATCTTTACCATAAGAAACCATCATTGTTTAACTACAGTGTTTTATAAATTGCTTCAGGTGATAACAAATGATCAAGTTGATAGTTAAGCGCAAGAGCATTTCTATTGTAATTAATGTATTTTTCAGCTTGGTAAAACCAAATAATTAGTTTTCTTAAGCCATTTACATGGAACTCGCAGTGGGGGGAAAAGCGGTGTAATTACGCCTTTCTTGAATCTGATCTGACATTGATGCACTACACAGAAGACTGGAATTCCTTTAAATCTGTAATGAGCGTTAGCAGATCCAGGTAGGTATTCACAGTGGCAATCAAGTGAGTATTTGATCTTTCCACTGCAATAGGAGAACACATCTTTGTGAAAAAGTGGCGAGTGATTGAATGTAAGAGAATTCCTGTTGAGGTAATTTGGGCAAAATAATGATTCGGCTGTTCTGTTGCAAATGGAAATTTAATTATCTTTTTCCTTTTTTATATTTAAAACCTATTGATAAGTCTTGGTCCTGACAATCGGAGACCAGCTACTGCAAACTCCGAGGGGGGCTGCCCAGGAGGTAATTACTGCCTCCAACTGTGCCCACGGTTCCCCTATCTCTGCCAGGCTGCAGAGGAGGGTGGGGGCCCTTAGGGACTTTGGGGGGGGCGGGGGGGCTGAGGGCAGAGTCCCAGGCTGGGATGAAGGGGTTGAGCTCGGCTCTCAGGATGGGGCTCCGATGGCTGGACTTCTCCTTGTTGCCCAGGAAAACATGGAAATCACTCTTAGGATGGTGATTTCAGACACCTTTCTGATTTAGCAATTTAGCATGGCCAATTTACCTAACTTGTACATCTTTGGACTGTGGGAGGAAACCGGAGCACCTGGAGGAAACCCACACAGAAACCAGGAGAACGTGCAAACACCACACAGTCACCCAAGGCCAGAATCAGATCCAGGTTTGTGACACTGTAAGGCAGCAGTGCTAACCACTGTACCAATGTAGGATTGTTTTCCGAAGCTCCAGGTGTTACCAGACCTCTTTGAAGTGCTTTGAGTGACAGGAGCTGGCAGTTTCACTGCGGAAATCCCCTTTCTTTCTCTCATATGCTCTAGCTGCTCTGAAACCGCTTAGAACTGCTTTGATAGAAGCATTCAATTTCACTAGCGAGATCACCATTTCTAGCTTGACTGGAGACTGGGACTATAGTCATTGGCATTTTAGCAGAATGAGGGGGGATCTTATAGAAACATATCAAATTATGAAGAGAATAGATAAGGTAGAAGCAGGGAGGTTGTTTCCACTGGTAGGTGAAACTAGAACTAGAGGGCAGAGCCTCAAAATAAGTTGGAGCAAATTTAGGACTGAGTTGAAGAGGAACAACTTCACCCAAAGAGTTGTGAATCTGTGGAATTCTCTACCTAGTGAAGCAGTTGAGCTACCTCATTGAATGTTTTTAAGGCAAAGGTAGATAGATTTTTGAACATTAAGGAATTAAGGGTTATGGTGAGCGGGCGGGTAAGTGGAGCTGAGTCCATGAAAAGATTAGCCATGGTCTTATTGAATGGCGGAGCAGGCTCGAGGGGCCAGATGGCTTAATCCTGCTCCTAGTTCTTATGCTCTTATCACTGAGCCCCAGCTGCTCTGAAACCTCTTAGAATTGCTTTGATTGACAGGTCCAGAGCAGATCAAAGAGGGGATTAGCCAAAGTTTGTTTACACAAGAAATTGATGGTCCATTAGCTGCTAAAAGCTTTTCTGACTGACAGCTCCAGGGCAGATCAAACAGTTCATTGTTGACATAATCAGTTCATGCTCCATTAAACCTGAAATGCTTCCTCTTTTCACCACACCTGTTCTGTCTGGCCCCATTTATTTCACACTGCATTTTCTTCAAGTCTCTGATCTTCCCTAGAAGGTACATATGCTTTCTAATACCAGTTTTTCTATTGACCCTTTTTATTTCCTGCAAAGTTTCTCACTGAATCCATAAGCTTCATATTACCACTTTCTTCTCTTACCGTTTATTTTTTAACTCTGCCAAGCTTCAAGATTGGATAGGCTGGGAATTCTATCTTTGAGATGGAGGAGGCTGAGGAAAGACTTAATTGGAGTACATAAAATAATGAGAGGGCCTTGATAGGGTGAATATGGAAGGACCTATTTTTAAAAGTAGAGGAGTTGAGGGGAAATTATTTTAATCAGAGAGGGGGGGGGTGGGGTAAGGGGGGAGGGGGTCGATGGTGGTAGAAGCATAAAGCTTCTAAAACATGCAGTGCATGGTTATCCATTAGAAGTACCATGATCTGTGGGGCTACTGCCAAGGGCTGAAAAATGAATCTCTCTCAGCTGGTAGACGTATGGGCTGAATAGCCACCTCCTCTGCAATTATTTTCTGTAAATCTATAGCCAATCTCCTCACTTCAGCAAAATGAGACCCTCAGAAGGAGCATTCACATTAGTTAAATAAGACATCAAAATAGTTTTGCCAATGATATGAGATGAGGATGTAGAATTTTGTCCATTTGAACATTGGCTCTGAGAAATTTCACAAGTCTGACTTTTGTTGTGGCTACCTTGGATTTGAAATTAACCTTAGAGTTTTGAAAATACCACAATTAACAAACATGCCAGATCCTACTGTGAAAAGGGTTAATTAAAGCACCAGACTCTTTTTCTCTGTTTTTGCTTTCTCCTTATCAATATTCGCCTTTGTTAAGAACTGTTTATATTTGAATGTAATTCATTGGCCCTCTGGGACATGATAAGGTGCTGTGCAAGAATTCAAGTCTTTCCATAATGGTTTTCTCATCATTTTCAACATCTGCAGATGAGATGGTGGGCAGCTGGTCAGTAGGAGCTATGCAAGGACTGGTTTTGGGGTAACTCTTCCTCCCTGTGTGGGGAGTATTTGCCTTCCAATCATTAGAGATTAGATGAGATGGAAACTTGTAAGGCTTTATATGTGTTAATCTATATATCTGCTTTATTGTATAAAAGCAGAAAACTAATATACTGTGCCAACCTGATGCTCCTGCACTAGGTACAGTTTCAGAACCAAACCTCATTCTATTATCATGGACGTGTGTGAAAAATAGAA
Source organism: Mustelus asterias (assembly GCF_964213995.1). Lineage (NCBI taxonomy): Eukaryota > Metazoa > Chordata > Chondrichthyes > Carcharhiniformes > Triakidae > Mustelus > Mustelus asterias. Next base: position 82,445,897 of record NC_135806.1, on the reverse strand, counting down.
CCATTGAGATGCAGTTGCCGTGGGGAAAACTAGAGGTTTGATTTAGTTATATCACGTATTTTAAATGGACATTGCGGGGAATATCTAATTAGTCTAAATTTTTGGAGAGCAATTCAGTTACAGGCTTCAATGATTTTTTTTCTGGGTTCTTGCTGCTGTAGAGACTGTCAGAGGTAAATCCAGTTATAACTTAAAAAGATTGGTCTCATAAAAGATCTAACATGAAATGCTTCCTGCATTAATATGATTGGGTTATTCTTCCTTCAGTTATTCTGTGAGAAGGAAAAGCAGGAAATGTTGTTGAATGTCAGCTGAACAGCTAATCTCCGATTTGGGAGCTTCACACGCCTGGCGCATTTGGCCCAGCATGATTCACGTGGGGGCATTTTTTTCAGTTTTAAAGTCATTGAATCCCACCTCAGTGCAAAGCCAGCGGGGAACGTACCATTTTCCCGCTGGCGGCAGCACTTAGATTTCATTCAGGGGAATCAGGGCAGTAATATTTTCCGGAAATGTTGGCCCCTGCATTTCTTACCAGTTACAAACCTCAACATCTTGATTTCTTTGTTCAGACTTTCATTTACTTGTGTATTTTTCCCTCAAACGTAATTGAACAAATGCGTATGCTCTCTAATTAAATTACAAGTTGATGTAACCACTCTATTTTACCTGCCATTCTTAATGTTAGTAAATCACTGTTAAATTATTGTGTATTTGAAGGACAGTTGTCTAATTGACTGCCATTATGCTTGTGAAATTTTCCTGAAAATTGTCCTTACTGCTACCTTCCAAAACACATCCAAGCATTTCCAATCAATACATCATGCACACTGAATTGCCTGGGGGCCTTGTTAAAACTTCTTTTGAAGCTGGAGGAAACCAAACTTCACTCTGAACAAGTCAATGAAAGTGTAGAATCATGCTTGGACTTCAAACCTATTTTCCGTCACTGAAAAGCGAATAGAAATATCCTTGTGGTATGATGGCAGAGTGATATGGGTGGCACAGTGGTTAGCACTGCTGCCTCACAGCGCCAGAGACCCGGGTTCAATTCCCGGCTTGGGTCACTGTCTAGCACGGTCCCCCATGTCTGCGTGGGTTTCCTCTGAGTGCTCCGGTTTCCTCCCACAGCCTGAAAGACGTGCTGGTTGGGTGCATTGGCCATGCTAAATTCTCCCTCAGTGTACCCGGACAGGCACCGGAGTGTGGCGACTAGGGTATTTTCACAGTAACTTCATTGCAGTGTTAATGTGTAAGCCGACTTGTGACACCAATAAATAAACTTAAAAAAAACTTTATTTGCCTTATAAAAAAGATGCAGCTGAGATAGTCATGCAACTGTGCCAATTAGGGCACTGTTCTTGTACATAATGCTCAATTTCATCCGCATCCCTTTCACCACTGTCACTTCACCATTGAGCAATTGAGAGCTGAAAATAAGTTTATGAAGAATAATTTAAGGATTGTGCGTAAAAAAAAACTAAAATTGTGATTAATTTCAAAACTGAGTTGATTTAGTTTTCTGGTAAACCAATTTTCACAATGTTTAGGGCTCCATTGGTTTATCTAATAGTGCATTTTCATGCTAAACCATTTCAAAGAATTAGACTTAATAACTCTGGTATTCATGACAACAATTGTTTGACTGCAAACCCTAAAGATCCCTGAGGAAATGAATAATTTTCAAGTTTTAAAATGTTTACTTATTAGTATTGCAAATGATTGATGTGGGAAAATGCTGTATTTTGACTTGATGCTATTTGATTTTCTTTCAATATTATTAGCCTCCATTCCTATTGGATGTATAAAATTATCATTGATTAATTTACTTACAAATCTTTTTATTCATTTATTGTTTATTCTTCCAAGGGATGTGGTCATCTCTATTGCTCATCCCTAATTGCCCTTGAGATAGCGAGCTACCTTCTTGAACTGGTGCAGTCCAAGTGGTGTAGATATACCCACAGTGCTGTTAGGGAGGGAGTTCCAGGACTTTGACCTAGCAATAATGAGGGAATGCTGATATAGATTATGTGTGGCTTGCAGAGGTAGGTGATGCTGTTCCCATCTATTGCTGTTGTCCTTTGAGGTGGTAGAGGTCATGGGTTTGGAAGGTGCTGCCGAAGGAACCTTGGTGAGTTGTTGCAGTGCATCTTGTAGATGCTACACGTTGCTGCCACTGTGCATCAGTGCTAGAGGGAGTGAATGTCGAAGATGGTGGATGGGATGCCTTGTCCTGGATAGCATCAAGATTCTTGAGTGTTGATGGAGCTGCACTCATCCAGGCGAATGGGGAGTGTTGCATCACATTCCTGACTTGTGTCTTGTAGATTGTGGAGAGGCTTTGGGTAGTCAGTGAGTTGCTCTCTGCAGAATTCCCAGCCTATGATCTGTTCTTGCAGCCACAGTATTTATATGGCTGGTCCAGTTCAGTTTCTGGTCAATGTTGATAGTTTGAGATTCAGTGATGGCAATGCCACTGAGTCCCATGGGAAGATGTGTTTGTCCTATTTCAAGGAATTCTGTCTTTGATCATGCAATAATCTGAATAAAGATGCAGTAACCCCAGAATTTTAGAAATATCATAGTCTGCGTAACTTTAAAATGTAAACTCCATGACTGGACAGGGACTGTTAACAATCCTAATAGAAATGCAAAGTACTGCAGATTGTGGAAATCTTAGAACAGAAAACTGGAAATACTCAGCAGGTCTAGCAGGATCTATGGAGAGGGAAACACAGCTAATATTTTAGTGTGATGACTATTTATCAAAACTAAATTCTGATGAAAGGTCAAAGACGTGAAACATTTATTTCTTTCTCCACTATTTCAAACCCACAGTTCAGCCAGGCTGTTGAATTTTAGAGAAGTGTTTAGAATTAATGACTAAAACTTTCCAGCTGTAACAGTAGCTGCCATTGTATATCCAGTAGGTAACAGGTAATATAGGATCTACTTGGAACTGCAAATTACCGGCTAAACACTTAAACGTATTAATCTTTGCTAAGTGACACTAAGAGATTTATCGCCACCAATTGGTGTCATGTCCTAATCCCCAGCAATGCTAACAATTGATGAGTGTATTTGGGCTGCATAGTTTATTGTATTTGTTACAAATCAAACTGAATACTGATTTTGGTGATGAGTGAAACTCATTCACTTTACAAATAATAAAAAATGTTTTTGTTTTAAATACAGAATACAGAAAAGGTGTTATTGGAATTTAACCATGGGGAACTTCTAGAGTTTTACAACAAGGTGAGTAATTCTCTACTTGTGATAAATCAGCAAATTGACAGACCACTTCCTAGTATTGACTTTACAACAAGCATTAGTAATGGCCAGCATGTTTGTCATTTATTGTGGAAAGAATTTTTCACCTTGATTGAATATTCACCGTATTTTAGCAAGCCATCTATCTTAAAGAAAGCCTTTTCGACTCCCCGATGGGTGCACTAATTTATCTTGAGAATGTTGAGGTTTTATGGTAGGACTCTGGATGTTTTGAGTCCGTTTGAAAGACTACCACCACTCGGAGTTCGGGAGGACATTCCCGACAACGGTTCTGATCACGTGATGCTTGCTGAAAATACACGGGTAGATATTTGGTGAGCATGAATCCAGTTCAGTTGTGACCCTCACCTTTCTTTCCCCTCCTTGAAGAGTGGCTGCTTGCTGAGTTTCTATTTAACAGATACTCAAGGCACTTTAACATTTCATCCTTCATGTGTGAGCCCTCAACAGTGAGTAGCAGGAGGCTGTCGGACCTAGAGGGTATTGCAGTTGACCTTAATCCTGTATGCACTGTACTTCCACATGTACTTGTAACAGCTTGTAACATTGATAATGACCAAGAGTCCAAGTTGATTCCTCTCCACTCATCTCCAAAGCCTAAAGTCAAGTGTAACATCACCACCAAAACTGAGATTAGGCAATGAAGTACAAAGCAGAGATTGAAATTGATACTTGCTGATCTTTATAACTCTGTTACTGACAGGATAAGCTCATTGGGTGAATGGGGAAGCCTGTGAAGTTATTTAAGTTTAGTTTTAAAATATTACCTTTCAAGCTGTAACAGTGGCCACTACAAGATCAAGTCTCCACTCGGCTCCCAATTTGAGCCATTTCTCACTGGTCGGAAAAACATTCACAAAAGCATAAATGGTTGTTCTCTAGTAACTCATCATGACAGCTACGTGGTGCCACCAGGTGCTTGCGTGGGAGTAAGGCAAGCTAGTAAACAAGCTACAAATATAATTTATCTTTTGTCTCTGGAGCCAGGCAATGGACCTCTTTAAAGAAGTATTTTGGTCCCTGGGAAAGAAAAAAAACTTGTAATTATCCAGCACCTTCCTCAACCACAGCATGTATCAAAGCTTTACAACCAGTGTGGTACTTTTTGTAGTGTAATCAGCTAGATCCACTCCGCTCCTGACCTTATTGCTGCCTTAGGCCAAAACAGCTGAACTTAAAAGGTGAAGTGAGAGTCAGTGCCCCTGACATCAAGGCAGCATTTGCCTGAGTATGGCATCAAGGAGTCCTAGCAAAACTGGAGTCACTGAGACACTGAGAATTGGGGGGGGTGGGGTGCAGGGAGCAAACTCCCATTGGTTGGAATCATACCTAGCACAAAGGAACGTGGTTGGAAGTCAGTCATCTCAGTCCCAAGACATTGCTGCAGGAGTTCCTCAGAGTAGTGTCCTAGGCCCAACCATTTTCAGCTGTTTCATCAATGACCTTCCTTCTATTGTAAGGTCAGAAGTGGGGATGTTCACTGATGATTGCAAAATGTTCATTTGCAACTCCTCAAATACTGAAGGAGGCCATGCCTATGTGCAGCAAGACCTGGGCAACATTTAATGGCAAGTAACATTTGAGCCACACAAGTGTCAGGTAATTACCATCTCCAACAAGAGAGAATCCAACCATCTCCATAGCATTGAATAGCATTGCTATCGCTGAATCCCTCACTATAAACAACCTTGGGGGTTACCATTGACAAAAAATTGAACTGGATCAGCTATATTTTTTTTAAACTCATTTAATTGCTCATCCCTAACTGACCCCCAATTCAGCGTGCATTTGAGAGTTAACCACATTGCTGAGAGTTAACCAGATTGCTGTAAGCCAGACGGTAAGGACGGCAGATTTCCTTCCCTAAAAGGCTTTATGAATGAAATGGGTTTTTATGACAATTGACAATGATTTCATGATCACCATTAGACTTTTAACACCAGATTTTTATAGAATTCAAATTTCACCATCTGCTATGGTGGGATTTGAGCCCAGGTCCCCAGATCTTGCTATGGATCTCTGGTTTGCTAGTCCAGTGTCAACACCACTGCGCCACTACTTCCCCAGTATAAATATTGTGGCTACAAGAGCAGTCAGAGGCTGGGAATTCTGTGACGAGTAACTCATTTCTTGACTCCCCAAAGCCAATCCACTATTTGCGAGACAAAAATCAGGAGTGCAATGGAAAGCTCTCTGCTTATCTGGATGAATGCAACTCGAACAACGCTCAAGAGGATTAGATAGGGTGGATAGTGAGAGCCTTTTTCCTCAGATGGTGATGGCCTGAATGGTATAGCTGAATGACATAGCTTTAAATTGAGGGGTGAGAGATATAGGACAGATGTTAGAGGTAGGTTCTTTACTCAGAGAGTAGTAAGGGCGTGGAATGCCCTGCCTGCAGCAGTAGTGGACTCGTCAACATTAAGAGCATTCAAATGGTTATTGGATAAAAATATGGATGATATTGGAATAGTGTAGATTAGAGGGGCTTTAGATTGGTTTCACTGGTCGGCGTAACATCGAGGGCCGAGGGGCCTGTACTGCGCTGTTATGTTCTAAGAAGCTCAATCCCATTCAGGACAAAGTAGCCTACTGGATTGGCACCCCATCCCCCACCACCTTCAATATCCACTCCCTCCACCTCTGATTCACAGTGGTGGCAATGTGCACCACCGATAAGATGCAGGAACATGCTAAAGTTCCTTCAATGGCACCTTCCAAACCCACAACCTCTACCCTTATGAAAAACAAGGGGCAGAATCTTACGGCTGTTCACGCCAGCGAAATTTTCTGGTCCCCCTGCTCTTCTCTGAAATAGTGCACTCTGTCACATCCACCTGAGAGGGCAGCCGGGGCCTCAGTTTAAAACCTTTTCTGAAATATTGAACCTGCAACACTTCCTCAGTATTGGTCTGGATTGCCAGACTGCGTTTTTGTTCTCATGTCCTGGAATGAAACTTGAACCCCCAACCTTTTGACACAGTGGCAAGAGTACTATTAACTGAACCAAGGCTGGCAATGCTATGGACCTACCATTTATCTTAACCATCCTGCATGCTTGTAGGGTCATTCACTGTGTGTAGCGACCTTTTAGGTGTCAGCCATGGACCTCCTTTCCTTGCATTCGCTCTCCTAGTTCTTTTCCCATGAAATGTAGAGCACTTTACCTACTTAAGAGCTGCTGTAATATTCCTTATCCACATTAAAAATTTCATAGCTGTAGTCTCAAAGACCCTAGCTTCCATTTACCTTTTCATCCTAACATTTAGAGAAAATCGGTTGTTTTGAGAGTGCTTTAATATTACATGCTAGTATATTTTACCAGTCATTTTCAAAGCAGTAAGTTATCCCTTACAACTCTTGACGTTTAATGGTATTGTAAAATATAACTTTGTTAAGGAGGCGATATATGCAAGTTTAATATGTTCTGCTATGTTTTGTAGGCCCCTGAACATTAGGCAAGTTGGATTTATCATACAGTCTGGAGTTGACCATGAACAAATTGATCAATAAAAATCGCCTTGCATCTCTACATTCCTTTGTGTTAAAATGACTGTTGTAGTAACGTTTAATAGCACTCACATTTGTTTCTTTTTCATCTACAGTTGGAAACCATACAAACACAATTGGACGCTCTTACATGAACAAGATATGCTGATCCTCCAAGTGTACATGTCATTTGTAGGTTTGATAACTGAAGAATTTTCATAACACAGTATGCTGCAGAAATCAGATGAACTGTTTCCATCAAGTAACGCAGAATTGTTGTCAAGTTACACTTTTGGGTGTCTTCACAAAACAATTGTTCTTGGTTTTCACAAATTATGTTGAATTCAATAGCACTTGAACTGTTCACCAATTCTCTATAATTGATGCCCTGTATTGATTCAGGATTGTTGACATCAGTTAAAGATGCCTTTATGTTCTGACCAGGATGTGATTATGCTTTATTCACTAGCAGATTAGGAAAAGGTACATTTGCTTTGAAAATTGAAGTAGAATTGTAATGTAGCTTTAGAAGGGATTGAGCAGAAATAATGGTTCCTATTTGGTAATGTCTTGTAAAGACTGGAAGATTGATGGACCTAGCCTTTAATTTCCTCTTTCATGTATTCCAGCTTATTGATCCTTTGGCATAACAACATACACATATATCTGTTATTAATGAATTCCATGCCATTGATACAGCAAACACTCCTACCAAATTTCACCTCATGAAGTTAATTTTATTTTTTTGTTCATGCATTATGGCAAATGTAGCATGTTTTAAAATGTTACGTAATGGCTGAAATATGCGCATTTTGCATTATCATGGTTTGTATTGCCTGCTGAATTGAGCTGTCAGAATTACCTTGTCAGTGGATTGTCAATAGTAATGAATTTTCAGGCTAAATGTAGTAGGATTGAAATCCAAGTTTCTAACAGAATCACTTGCATAAACTGAAATAAATATAGAATTGTTGATTTGCAGTGTGAATATATTAACATGTACAATGACTAGATAGCAATTTGATATAAATTGTATCAGGGTGGAGAAAGTTATTATCTCCCCTACCGCCCCCACATTTATGGTCATGGAATTACAAGGCACAATGATTTATAGATGACCTTTGTATTTGTGATGTGCATGATTCTTCATTCCATTGTATCTGTTGATAAAGAGCTGCATCTGTCCCATTTCTATTGTGATCTTGTTGGGTCTTCAGTGTTTTTTTTTCTCATCTCCTGTCTTTAATTGATTCTCTAAGCAACATAAGATTAAATATCGCAGGGTGCTGGAGGTGAAATAATTTTAAAATATTGGTTTATATCTTTTTTTTGTTCATCCTAATGAGGAATGTCAGTGGGATGAATTTCCTTCTCGTTCCAGCACTCCAGATGTGGTGTAAAAGCTATGTTGTCATCAGTGGGGTTTTCAAACTTTTCTGTGTAGCAACTCCTGTAAATGTTAATATGCTCTCAGGATGCTGTATAGTCTGGCTCCCTAAAGATATGGAGTAGAATTTCCCGTGTGGGTCTTTGAACCCTGCCCTGGGGCTCAAATAGGGGCCAGAGGCCAGCACAATGTGAGAAACTGTCAATCACTGTGTGCAACCAATCGATAGTAGGGGCAGGGGTCGCTTATCATCCAACTAAGGGTGGCAGGTGAGTTCTTGAATCTGGAAGACCAATTAGAGGCCTTGCAGATTGAAGGTTGCAGCAGGATGCCATGGCAGGTAACTGAGGGAATAGGCACTTAAAAATGGTGGTACCCTCTCTCTGACAGAGACTTGGTTGAAAGAGGGACAGGACTGGCAGCTGAATATTCCAGGGTACAAGTGTTTTAGGCGAGACAGAGGAGGGGCCAAAAGAGGTGGGGGAGTAGCGGTATTGGTTGGAGAGCATATTACAGCGGTGCAGAGGGAGGACAATTCGGAGGAGTCGTGTATCGAGTCACTCTGGGTGGAGCTTAGAAACAGGAAAGGCGCAGTCACTATGTTGGGGGTGTACTACAGGCCCCCCAACAGCCCAAGGGAAGTGGAAGAATGGATATGTCAGGAGATACTGGATAGGTGCAGGAAATATAGGGTTGGTGTAGTGGGAGACTTCAATTTCCCTGGTATAGACTGGAAATCGCTGAGGGCAGGGACTCTGGATGGGGAGGAATTTGTAAAATGTGTACAGGAGGGTTCGTTGGAACAATATGTGGACAGCCCAACTAGAGAGGGGGCTATACTGGACCTGGTACTGGGGAATGAGCCCGGTCAGGTCTTCAAAGTTTTGGTTGGGGAACATGTGGCAAATAGTGACCACAATTCTGTTAGCTTTAGGATAATGATGGAAAAGGATGAGTGGTGTCCCAAGGGTAAGGTGTTGGATTGGGGGAAGGCTAACTTTATTGGGATTAGGCAGAAATTGGCAGCTCTTGATTGGGAGAGGCTGTTTGAGGGTAAATCCACATCTGGTATGTGGCAGTCTTTTAAGGAACGGTTGTTAGGGCTACAGGACAAGCATGTGCCTGTAAAAAAGAAGGATAGGAAGGGTAGGATTAGGGAACCGTGGATAACCAGGGAAATTGAGGGACTGGTCAAAAGGAAAAGAGAGGCGTATGTTAGGTCCAATCAGCTAAAAACGGAGGGAGCTCTGGAGGAGTACAATGAAAGTAGGAAAATACTCAAACGGGGAATTAGAAGAGCAAAAAGGGTCACGAAATGTTCTTGGCAGACAGGATTAAGGAGAATCCCAAGGCATTTTATTCATACGTTAGGAACAAAAGGGTTGTTAGGGAAAAAATCGGACCTCTCAGGGACAAAAGTGGGGACTTATGCTTGGAGCCCAAAGAGGTAGGGGAGATCCTAAATGAATACTTTGCGTCGGTATTCACAAAGGAGAGGGATGTGTTGACTGGGAGTGTCTCGGAGGGGAGTGTTGAACCGTTGGAGAAAATCTCCATTACAAAGGAGGAAGTGTTAGGTTTGTTAGAGAATATAAAGACTGACAAATCCCCAGGGCCTGATGGAATCTATCCAAGGCTGCTCAGGGAGACGAGAGGTGAAATCGTTGGGCCTCTGACGCAAATCTTTGTCTCGTCACTGGACACAGGTGAGGTCCCAGAGGATTGGAGGATAGCCAATGTGGTCCCGTTATTTAAGAAGGGTAGGAAGGATAACCCGGGTAATTATAGGCCAGTGAGCTTGACGTCCGTGGTGGGGAAGTTGTTGGAGAAGATTCTTAAAGATAGGATGTATGCGCATTTAGAAAGGAATAAACTCATTAACGATAGTCAACATGGTTTTGTGAGAGGGAGGTCATGCCTCACTAACCTGGTGGTGTTTTTTGAAGAAGTGACCAAAATGGTTGACGAAGGAAGGGCCGTGGATGTTGTCTATATGGACTTTAGTAAAGCGTTTGACAAAGTCCCTCATGGTAGGCTAGTGAAAAAGGTTGGATCCCATGGGATAAAGGGGGAGGTGGCTAGATGGGTGGAGAACTGGCTTGGACATAGAAGACAGAGGGTGGTAGTGGATGGGTCTTTTTCCGGCTGGAGGCCTGTGACTAGTGGTGTACCGCAGGGCTCTGTATTGGGACCTCTGCTGTTTGTGATTTATATAAATGATCTGGAAGAAGGAGTAACTGGGGTGATCAGTAAGTTTGCGGACGACACAAAACTGGCAGGACTTGCAGATAGTGAGGAACATTGTCAGAGGCTACAGAAGGATATAGATAGGCTGGAAATTTGGGCAAGGAAATGGCAGATGGAGTTCAATCCTGATAAATGCGAAGTGATGCATTTTGGTGGGAATAATGTAAGGAGGAGCTACACGATAAATGGAAGAACCATAAAGGGTGTAGAGACGCAGAGGGACCTGGGTGTGCAAGTCCACAGATCTTTGAAGGTGACGTCACAGGTGGAGAAGGTGGTGAAGAAGGCATATGGCATGCTTGCCTTTATAGGATGGGGCATAGAGTATAAAAGTTGGGGTCTGATGTTGCAGATGTATAGAACGTTGGTTCGGCCGCATTTGGAATACTGCGTCCAGTTCTGGTCGCCACACTACCAGAAGGACGTGGAGGCTTTGGAGAGAGTACAGAGGAGGTTTACCAGGATGTTGCCTGGTATGGAGGGGCTTGGTTATGAGGAGAGATTGGGGAAACTGGGGTTGTTCTCCTTGGAAAGACGAAGGATGAGGGGAGACTTAATAGAGGTGTATAAAATTATGAAAGGCATAGATGGGGTGAACGGTGGGAAGCTTTTCCCCGGGTCGGTGGTGACGTTCACGAGGGGTCATAGGTTCAAGGTGAAGGGGGGGAGGTTTAACACAGATATCAGAAGGACATATTTCACACAGAGGGTCGTGGGGGCCTGGAATGTGTTGCCGGGCAAGGTGGTGGAGGCGGACACACTGGGAACGTTTAAGACTTATCTAGACAGCTATATGAACGGAGTGGGAATGGAGGGATACAAAAGAGTGGTCTAGTTTGGACCAGGGAACGGCGCGGGCTAATTGTTCCTTGTTTCTCGTGGAAGTGGAAATGACTAGGGTTGGGAAGCATTTTCCGATCAGGGCCATTGTGATCTCCTGGACTCGTTTCGATCGCCTCAGGGGGTCGGAGAGGAATTTCCCAGATTTTTTTTCCCCATATTGGCCCTGGGGCTTTTCACTCTGGGTTTTCGCCTCTCCCTGGAGATCACATGGTCTGGAATGGGGGGGTGGGGGTGAGTTAATAGGTTGTAATGAACAAAGCATCGTAGCTGTGGGGGACAGCTCGGTGGATTGGATATTGGTATGTAGATAGGCTGGAAAATTGGGCGGGGATCCTGGATTCAGGATTCAATCCTGGACCGGGGAGCGGCGCGGGCTTGGAGGGCCGAAGGGCCTGTTCCTGTGCTGTATTGTTCTTTGTTGTTCTTTGACCTTTTCAAAATTTGAATTAAGAATGGTCTTTGCAGCCATGCCACCACTATGGGGGCACCCCTCTACAGGGCAGCTTGCAACTTCTGCTGCTCTCAGCCAAGCATGCATAACTTTTCCCTGAGGTGGGCTTGCCGAACCTACTTAGAAATTTGCCAATTCCTGGTATCAGCCTCTAACATGAAAATCCAGTTCATTACACCAGTAAATCAACACTAATGGAAAGAATCAGAACCTGATCATAGATAGAAGCCTACAATCTCTCAAAGACACCCTGGAGACCAGGAGTCCCAACATAACTCTAACTTTAGAGGATACATCTCACTGAACTGTTTCCATATCCCACACTAACTATCCTCAGAAATCCTCGCAATGGCATCACCAGATTTTGGACAAATCCTTGTACCCCAAATTCACACCCAAGTTTGCTGGATTTTATTTCACATAGGACCTTGCAGTTGGTAGGGGGAAGAAACTGCATTTGTTCCAGGAGATAAAAAGTCCTCTCCAAACCACTCTGTCACCATCAGATACACTACATTTAGACAAAAGCAAAATACTCAGTTTCTAGAAATCTGAAGTAATGCTGGAAACATTCAGCAGCTCTGGCAGCACTTGTGGAAGAGGGAAACAGAGTTAATGTTTCATGTCAATGTCCTTCCAGCAGACGTGCATTTATACTTTGGCCAGTGTTACCACTCATACTTGATGAGTGAGTGATCTTTTGCCTTACTTTGTTTGCTCGCATAGCTGGCAGGACCCTGGCTGAGCTTACTTTACTTCACCACATTCATAAAGATACAGATATACATTTGTTTTTGAAAGGGCCCTGTCTGTGTGAAAAAATGGTGGAAAACTCAACATTTTTTGGAAAAGAACCATGAGGTCATCAATGAGCTGTGATTGTACCATGTATTTGTAAATGAGAAAAGGTTTGCTAAACGCTGATTCAAGATATGAAAGGACTATTAGACTATTGAGTGTTTGGATGCTCACAGCAGGGAGTGTCAATCTTAGGGAGTGTGGAGTAGAAAGACCCACAACTTCAGACACCCTGAAAATCAGCTTCTTGGGAGCCCTCAATCATGGAATCAGTGCTTTTACTAAACTGCTGCACCATTCATCTAATGTCTGATCCTACACTCGCGACCACATTTGCATTCAGTGTCTGCATACTTTCAGTGCTATAAACATAGATGAACAATATTTGTTTCACAATGACTATAACATAGAAACATAGAACAATTGACTCGTGCTTTCATTTTTCCTTTTTAATTTTCTCCTATCCCCTATCTCTCTCAAGTGCATTTGTACATTCCCAGCGTTTCATGACACGATTGTTGATAACTGTCGTACTGTCACGGGGATGTTTCTTTGTGAATGTCAGCGAGCTATTTATCTGCACTGGCATCACAGCAACACCCGATTCTATCCTTACCACGTGCTCTCCAGAAGAGCCTCCAGAATGATGATCAAGAGCCAGGGTCCTGGCCAGTTTTCCCCAGGGGGTGTGAGCAGTAAGTGTACCTGTCACCATTGTAGCTAAACTAGGATCCTCCATGACTCTGATGCTTTCAATGAGAAATTAGGGCAGTTAATTTTAATTAAAACATCCAGCTCTGTCTTCCATCAGGAAGGACGAACTATTGGAGTTGAATGTAGCATTTCATCTATCAGTGACTCAGAAATAAAGGGGTGTGAAAAGGAGAACGCATAAGAATAATAAGGGATAATTACTGAATTGACTTACTGGGAGAAGAAAGGAGAAACAATGCACACAATATTATTCATTGCATTAGTCCTGCTTATGCTTATCAGTAGGTATTGATTCTTTTTCACTGTGTAATGAAGATGGAAAGCATTGTGACTTATAACGGAAGGTAAGATTGATGTGTCTTGCATTTATAAATCACCACTGTTAATATTGCTTCCTAATGGGTTTGGAGCTGCGCATAACTGTTGGAAAGGGATTAAGTTGATGAGGGTATTTTTGAAGTGCTACAGTAAACAACTGCTTGGGTTATCAGAAGGATACCGTAGTTTGGGCTCCTTCATTAGCTTGGCAGATGTTTTGTCTGCATAAAATATCAACCTGATGGCTGGGGTTCACCTCCTATCATCTGAAGAGTTCCCTGCCGACTCTGACTGCCCTGCAGCCAGTTTACAGTCCAATGACCATTGATTGGCTGCAAGCAGGACTTCCACCCTTCACTTGGGAAGGAGTCCAGTCTTAGAGCTCTGCCAGCCAGTCTGAATGTCTGATATCTCTCCAGTCTCTGCAACGACAGCTCTGCAGTGGACAGGAGAAGAACTACACCAACCTGACTGAGCCTAAATGCTAGAACCAGAGGATAAATTAAGTATAAGGGGTCCCAGAGATAGGAGGGAAGGGAAGACCTGGGGGGTTGCTGAGGGGCAATCGGGCTCACGTGGGAGAGGCTGAGGGAAGAGGGAGGTCCTGAAGTCACAGGGAAAGGGTGTCTCCTGTGCAAAGGAGGCTTTTTGTGGAAGCACCCCCCTCCTTCCTGCCCAAGATCTGACTTGATTCTTACCAGCATTCCCCCATGGAGACAGTGTTCCCACCAGTCTCAAAAAGGACACTGGAAGGGAAATGGCCCTAAAGTGGCCATTAATTGGCCATTTAATGGCCTCAATTGGTGCAATGGCAGGTCTTGTCCGCCCTGGTGTAAATTTGCTGTGGTCGAGGCAGGCTGGTACCTGGAGGGAATGTCATTCCTGCAATTTCATGCCACCCACCTAAAAATCCACCAGTTGAGCGTAAATCTTTCCACACAGCGGGACAGAGGGTGGTGAGTGCCTGGAATTAGCTGCCAGAGGTAGTAGTAGAGATGGATACAATTTTCTCTCTCAAAAGCATTTAGACAGTTACATGGGTAAGATTGGTATAGAGGGATATGGGCCAAATGTGGGCAATTGGGAGGTACAGTGGTTAGCACTGCTGCCTCAGCGCCAGGGACCTGGGTTCGATTCCTCACTTGGGTCACTGTCTGTGAAGAGTCTGCACGTTCTCCCCATGTCTGCGAGGGTTTCCTCCGGGTGCTCTGGTTTCCTCCCACAGTCTGAAAGACATGCTGGTTTGGTGCATTGACCCGAACAGGTGGCGGACTGTGGCGACTAGGGGAATTTCACAGTGACTTCATTGCAGTGTTAACGTAAACCCTACTTGTGACTACTAAATAAACTTTAACGTTTAAAATTCAGGCCATTTTTTTTGTTTAGCAGCCTAATAACATGCAGAAGTTTGTACTATAACATATCTAGGCTGTTCAAGTTATTTGCATGTAGTGAACTGAGTTGTGAATGTGTGTGCCTTCATCGACAACATTATCAACATTGCAATTTGTACAGCAACATGAAACCAAACTAGTATTGTGTGGGGGCCAGACAGCACTTGAATGATTCTCATTAATGGAAATCATAGGTGTATTTTTAAAAAATGAAAAAGTAATGTTTATCACATTCCGGACTATTTAGATATTCAGTAGCTTGCTGTTCCATTAACAAGTTATTGTAACTTTGATTCATCATTACTTAAAGAGAACTAAGGTGATTTGGTAACAAGGCCTGTTGTACTTACGCAAACCATGCCTTTTACTCTGTACATCTTATCTTAGGGCATTTGGTGAGGAATCTCCTCATTAGGTCAGAGGGAAAACCAGGGGCCCTATGTACGTCACTCAATGCTTGAATATTGTCAGAGTATTATCAACAGAAACTGGCGATTAGGTCAGTTAGCTCTCCTTTCAATTAGTTACAACTCAGCCTGTCTCTTGTTATTTTAGATAAGCAACACTCCAAGGCTCCTTCGACAGCACCTTCTAAACCCATGACCGCAGATGCATGAGAACACCACCATCTAAAAGTTTACCCCCTCCAGCCCCCAAGTCACACATCATCCTGTCTGAGAACTATATCATGATGTGGAGATGCTGGCGTTGGACTGGGGTAAACACAGTAAGAAGTCTCACAACACCAGGTTAAAGTCCAACAGGTTTATTTGGTAGCAAAAGCCACTCGCTTTCGGAGCGCTGCCCCTTCATCAGGTGAGTGGGAGTTCTGTTCACAAACAGGGCATATAAAGACACAAACTCAATTTACAAAATAATGTTTGGAATGCGAGTCTTTACAGGTAATCAAGTCTTAAAGGTACAGACAATGTGAGTGGAGAGAGGGTTAAGCACAGGTTAAAGAGATGTGTATTGTCTCCAGCCAGGACAGTTAGTGAGATTTTGCAAGCCCAAGCAAGTCATGGGGGGTTACAGATGGTGTGACATGAACCCAAGATCCCGGTTGAGGCTACGACAACGGATGAATGAACACCGCTCAACAATCACCAAGCAAGAGTGTTCTCTTCCTTTTGGGGAACAACTTCAGCGGTCACAGGCATTCGGCCTCTGATCTTTGGGTAAGCGTAGTCCAAGGCAGTCCAATGAATCTATCATTAAGGAAGAAATAGCAGGACACCTGGAAAAGAATGGTTCAATCAAGCAGACGCAGCATGGATTCATGAAGGGAAAGTCATGTTTGACTAATTTACTGGAATTGTTTGAGGATATAACGAGTGCGGTTGACAGAGGGGAACCGGTGGATGTGGTGTATTTAGATTTCCAGAAGGCATTTGATAAGGTGCCTCACAAAAGGTTGCTGCATAAGATAAAGGTACATGGAGTTGGGGGTAAAGTGTCAGCGTGGATTGAGGATTGGCTATCTAACAGAAAGCAGAGAGTCGGAATAAATGGGTGCTTTTCCGGTTGGCAATCAGTGACTAGTGGCGTGCCGCAGGGATCGGTGCTGGGCCCTCAACTATTTACCACATACATAGACGATCTGGAGGAGGGGACCGAGTGTAGGGTAACAAAGTTTGCAGATGACACACAGATGAGTGGGAAAGCAAATTGCGTTGAAGACACAGAGTCTGCAGAGAGATTTGGATAGGCTAAGTATGAATGGGCAAGGATCTGGCAGATGGAGTATAACGTTGGTAAGTGAGGTTATCCACTTTGGAAGGAATAATAGTAAAATGGGCTATTATTTAAACGGTGAAAAATTACAACATGCTACTGTGCAGAGGGACCTGGGGGTCCTTGTGCATGAATCACAAAAACTCAGTTTGCAGGTGCAGCAGGTAATCAAGAAGGCAAATGGAATGTTGGCCTTTATCGTGAGAGGGATGGAGTATAAAAGGAGGGAGGTCATGCTGCAACTGTACAGGGTACTGGTGAGGCCGCACCTAGAGCACTGTGTACAATTTTGATCCCCTTATTTAAGAAAGGATATATTAGCTTTGGAGGGGGTACAGAGAAGGTTCACCAGGTTGATTCCGGAGATGAGGGGGTTAGCTTATGAGGAGAGATTGAGTAGACTGAGCCTGTACTCATTGGAGTTTAGAAGGTTGAGGGGAGATCTTATAGAGACATATAAGATAATGAAGGGGCTAGACAGGGTAGAAGCAGCGAGGTTATTTCCACTTACAATGGAAACAAGAACTAGGGGGCATAGCCTCAAAATACGGGGGAGCCAATTTAGAACAGAGTTGAGGAGGAACTTCTTCTCCCAGCAGGTAGTGAATCTTTGGAATTCTCTGCCCAATGAAGCAGTAGAGGCTACCTCGTTAAATGTGTTTAAGTCACAGATAGATTTTTAACCATTAAGGGTTATGGGGAGCAGGCGGGTAAGTGGAACTGAACCCAATATCAGATCAGCCATGATCTTATTGAATAGCGGAGCAGACTTGAGGGGCTAGATGGCCTACTACTGCTCCTATTTCTTATGTTCTTAAGGCAGCCTTCACGACACACGACAGCGCAGAGTCGCTGAGCAGAGACTGAGAGCCAAGTTCCGCACACATGAGGACGGCCTCAACCTGGATCACACTATCTGTAACCCCCACGACTTGCCTGTGCTTGCAAAATCTCACTAACTGTCCTGGCTGGAAACAATACACATCTCTTTAACCTGTGCTTAACCCTCTCTCCACTCACGTTGTCTGTACCTTTAAGACTTGATTACCTGTAAAGACTCGCATTCCAATCATTATTTTGTAAATTGAGTTTGTGTCTTTATATGCCCTGTTTGTGAACAGAACTCCCACTCACCTGATGAAGGGGCAGCACTCCGAAAGCTAGTGGCTTGTGCTACCAAATAAACCTGTTGGACTTTAACCTGGTGTTGTGAGACTTCTTACTGAGAACTATATCGCCAGTCCTTCACTGTCATTGGTTCAGCATCCTGGAACTTCCTCCCTAGCAGCAATGTGGGTGTTCCTACACCACATGGACTGCAGTGGCTCACCACCACCATAGAGTCATAGAGATTTGCAGCATGGAAACAGGCCCTTCGGCCCAACTTGTCCATGCCGCCCAGTTTTTACCATAAATTTAGTCCCAATTGCCTACATTTGGCCCATATTCCTCTATACCAATCTTACCCATGTAACTCTAAATGCTTTTCAAAGATAAAATTGTACCGTCTCTACTACTGCCTCTAGCAGCTCGTTCCAGATACCACCCTCTGTGTGCAAAAATTGCCCCTTTTTGGACACTTTTGTATTTCTCCCCTCTCACCTTAAACCTATGCCCTCTTGTTTTAGACTCTCCTACCTTTGGGAAAAGATGTTGATTATCTACCTCATCCATGCGCCTCATTATTTTATAGACCTCTATAAGCTCATCCCTAAGCCAGAGAAAAATGTCCCAGTCTGTCCAGCCTCTCCTTATAACTCAAACCATCAAGTCCCGGTAGCATCCGAGTAAATCTTTTCTGCACTCTTTCCAGTTTAATAATATCCTTTCTATAATAGGGTGACTAGAACTGAACACAGTATTCCAAGTGTGGCCTTACCAATGTCTTGTACAACTTCAACAAGATGTCCCAACTCCTGTATTCAATGTTATGACCAATGAAACCAAGCATGCTGAATGCCTTCTTCACCACCCTGTCCACCTGTGACTCCATTTACAAGGAGCTGTAAACCTGTACCCCTAGATCTCTTTGTTTTAAACTCTTCCCCCACGCCCTACCATTAACCGAGTAAGTCCTGCCCTGGTTCGATCTACCAAAATGCATCACCTCACATTTATCTAAACTCCACCTGCCATTCGTCAGCCCACTGGCCCAATTGATCAAGATCACATTGCAATCCTAGATAACCTGTCCATAATGCTATCAATCTTGGTGTCATCTGCAAACTTACTAACCATGTCTCCTAAATTCTCATCCAAACCATTAATATAAATGACAAATAACAGTGGACCCAGCACTGATCCCTGAGGCACACTGCTGGTCACAGACCTCCAGTTTGAATAACCACCCTCTGTCTTCTGTCGTCAAGCCAATTTTGAATCCAGTTGGCTGCCTCACCCTCAATCCCGTGAGATTTAACTCTATGCAACAACCTACCATGTGGTACCTTGTCAAAGGCCTTGCTAAAGTCCATGTAGACAACTTTGACTGTACTGCCCTCATCTACCTTCTAGGTTACTCCTTCAAAAAACCAATGAAATTCGTGAGACACAATTTTCTACTCTCAAAGCCATTCTAATTGTCCCTAATCAGTGTGGTAAACCACTGTTAGCTTATTACCTGTATATGTGACATGGCTGGACACATCCCTGCCGGCCCTATCTGAGACTCCTCCCCCCCCCCCCCCGGTCCAGGTATAAAGGCGACTGCTCCCCACCCCCCTGCCTCAGTCTGGACCAGTTCATCGGCATGGGTGTGCTCCAAGTCTTTTGCTAATAAAAGCCTATTTGTTCTTGCATACAAACTAGTCTTTGCTCGATTGATGGTGCATCAATCAGTCCTTGCCCCTCTAAATGGCTGTAGATCCTGTCTCTCAGAATACCTTCTAACAACCTACTCACTGCAGATGATAGGCTCACCGGGCTGAAGTTCCCAGGCTTTTTCCTGCAGCCCTTCTTAAACAAAGGCACAACATTTGCCACCCTCCAATGTCACCTGTGGCTGTCGATGATTAAAATATCTCTACTAGGGAACCTGCAATTTCCTCCCTCGCCTCCCACAACATCCTGGGATACACTTCATCAGATCCCGGGGATTTATCTACCTTGCTGCACTTTAAGACTTCTAGCACCACCTTCTCTGTAATATGTACGCTTCTCAATACATCACTATTTTTTCCCCCCAAGTTCCCTAACATCCATGCCTTTCTCAACACTAAATAATGATGAGAAATATTCATTTAGGATCTCACCCATCTCTTGTGGATCTGCACAGAAATTACTTTGTTGATCCTTAAGAAGCCCTACTCCCTAGTTACTCTTTTGCTTTTTATGTATTTGTAGAAGCTCTTTGGATTCTCCCTTGCTTTATCTGCCAAAGCAATCTCGTATCCGCTTTTTGCCCTTCTGATTTCTCTCTCAACTCTACTCCAACACCCTCTATACTCTTCAAAGGATCCACTTGATCCCAGCTGCCTTTGCATGTGATATGCCGCCACTGCCTTCTTAACCAGGGCCTCAATATCCCGAGTCATCCAGGGTTCCCTACTTCTACCAGCCTTGCCCTTCACTCTAAGGGATGTGCTTACTGTGAACCCTGGTTAACACACTTTTGAAAGCCTTCCACTTACCAGACGTCCCTTTGCTTGCCAACAGACTCTCCCAATCAACTGTTGAAAGTTCCTGTCTAATACCATCAAAATTGGCCTTGCCCCAATTTAGAATTTTAACTTTTGGACCAGACCTATCATTCTCCATAGCTATCTTAAAACTAATGGAATTATGATCACTGGTCCCAAAGTGATCCCTCACTAACACTTTTGTCACCTGCCCTTCCTTATTTCCCAAGAGAGGTCAAGTTTTGCCCCCTCTCTAGTCGGACCATCCACATACTGAATGAGAAATTCCTCCTGAACACATGCAACAAATTTCTCTCCATCCAACCCTCCAATACTATGGCTGTCCCAGTCAATGTAGAGAAAGTTAAAGTCCCCTACTATTACTGCCCTATTTTTCTTGGAGCTATCTGTAATCTCCTTACATATTTGCTCCTCAATTTCCCGCTGCCTATTTGGGGGCCTATAGTACAATCCTATCAAAGTGATCTTCTTCTTATTTCTCAGTTCTACCCATGTAGACTCAGTGGGCGAACCCTCAGAAATATCCCCCCTCAATACTGCCGTGGTGTTCTCCCTAATCAAAAACGCAACTCCCCTTCCTCTCTTACCTCCTGTTCTATCTTTCCTGGAGCATCTGTACCCTGGAACATTGAGCTGCCAGTCCTGTCCCTCACTTAGCCATGTTTCAGTAATAGCTATAATATCCCAGTCCCATATACCCATCCATGCTCTGAGTTCATCTGCCTTGCCCGTGAGGCCTCTTGCATTGAAGTAAATGTAGTTTAATCTAGACTTCCCTTGCTCTTTGCCTTGCTTTTGCCTGACCGGTCTAGTACTAGGATTACTGACACTGCCTTTATTATTTAACATGCTCTCTTTAACTTACATGCTTCCTCAACCTTCTCTTTTGTCTCCTGACTGCTTTGGGTCCCACCCCGCTGCCAAACTAGTTTAAACTCTCGCGAGTGGCTCTAGCAAATCTCCCCGGCAAGATATTAGTCCCCCTCCAGTTCAGGTGTAACCCGTCCCTCTTGAACAGGTCACCCCTACCCCAGAAGAAATTCCAATGATCCACAAATCTGAATCCCTGCCCCCTGCATCAACACTCAAGTCACGCACTCATCTGCCTAATCTCCCTATTCCTGCTCTCACTAGCACGTGGCACCGACAGTAGTCCAGAAATTACTACCCTCGAAGTCCTGCACTTTAGCCTTCTGCCTAATTCTCTATATTCGCACTTCAGGACTTCATCCCTTTTCCTACCTATGTCATTGGTACCAATGTGTACAATGATCTCTGGCTGCTCACCCTCCCCTTAAGAACGTCCTGCAACCATTCAGGGATGTCTTTGACCCTGGCACCAGGGAAGCAACACACCATCCTGGAGTCTCGATCGCAGCCACAGAAACGCTCTCCAACTAGTGAGTCCCCTATTACTACTGCTTGCTTGCTCTTTGCCCAACCCTGCTCTACAGCAGAAACAGGTGTGCTGCCATAGACCTGGTTGCTGCTGGTATTTTCACCTGAGAGGCCATCCCTCTCAACTGTATCCAAAACAGTATGCCAGTTTGAAAGGGGAATAGCCATAGGAGGCGCCTGCACTATCTGCTTGCCTCTCTTGTTAGTCTACCTGACTGAACCTGTGGTGTGATAAGCTTTCTGTAACTAGTGTCTATCACATTCCCTGCCCCCTGTATGTTCCACGGTGCATCTAGCTGGCACTCCAACCAAATAATACTATCTGTGAGAAGCTGCAGCTGGACACACTTCTTGTAGACAAAGTTGTCAGGGAGACTGGATTTCTCCCTGATTTCCCACATCTGGCAAGAGGAGCATACCACTGCCCTAACTGCATATTGCCCTTTTACATTTAAAAGGGTAACAGAATCTCAACTCACCTTTCCCTTGCTTCTGGTCCTCATAGTGACTTTTATAAAAAAAACTAAACTTCTCGAAGACCAGGATGGACAATAAATGCTACCCAAAGCAGCGATTCCCACATCTTATGAAAGAGTTTTTTGTTGAAAAACCAGTTTACTAATAATCCCAAGAGCAGATAGAAAGTAACACATGTAAATACACTCACCAACAGAACATATTGCAGTACTTGCCTTCATCTCCTCAACCAAGGAGGTATTGATAGAAAAGCAGTTGGTCCTATAAGAATTTAATCCATTCTTCATTCTAACTTCCTTTCCCTGCCTTGCACAATCTCTTTTGATAAGTTCCAATAATCTGTCTTTTGGCTTCCTCATTATCTACATGCTGCTCCTCAGTGACTGCACCCATGTACACTGATAATACCAAGTTAAACTCTCCTCCACTTTTCTCAATCCCTCACTGTCTTCACGTTATCACATTATTTGTTCAGTATTAAGTCTTGGATGGATCCTACCTTCCTCCAGCTCAACATTAGAAATGCTAAAGTCACTGACTCTTATCAGAAACTGCTTTCATGGCACTGAATCAATCTTCCTCCTTAACCGTAATTCCTGTTTTGGAACTTTGACAATCTTTAGCATTCTGATCCTTAGCTGAGCTTTAACCCCTACACACTTTCCATTATCAATCTTGCTTATTTCTACCTCCACATTTTCCACCACATTATTCCCATCCCCGTTGAAGCACTATGACTTTTTCACCTCCAGGATCCATTACTCTCAGACATTCCAACTCCTCCATTGTCACTCTTCCCTCTCTGACCTACACTATCTCCCTGCCCCTCTGTGCAGTCAATTTAAAATCACTGTCCTAATATTTTTATCTGTCCATGGCTTCATCCCAGCTTAGCTCTGCAAATTCCTCCCACACTATAGGTGAGATTCTACCTCATTTAAAACCCACCCACTTACACGCAGTTAGATTTAGAGCCTGTGTCTTTCACCCAAGTACTGTTCCATTGACTTTGGTTTGCATATGACTTCCAGCCTTTGCTTCACAATTGATAGAAGAGCTTTAGTTATGTTGGCCCTGCATTTTATAAATCCCTGCCTATACATTGCAACTTTCAAAAAGAACTCCTGTTGTGTATTGCCTTGGAATATTTATTTACTAGGTCACCATATAAATGGGCATTGTTTTGAAATTTGTCCTTTTTCCATTAACAAGTCTTGACATTGTTGGTAGGTTATACGGGAAGAGAGATATATCTTATAGTTTGCAGTAGGGTTTATATGGTAGTTATCAGGAGCAGGACCCAGGCTGACTTGGTTTCCTCATTCAAGGGCCTGGAATAATACCTTTGCTATCATCCCAGCTGAGATCAGCTAACTTACACATCGCGGTAGATCTCAGGCAATTCCAATTCTGATAGTTTTACTTTGTACTGAGCAGTAAGCTTACCAAAAAGCTCATTTCATAGAAATCATAGAAACCCTACAGTGCAGAAGGAGGCCATTCGGCCCATCGAGTCTGCACCGACCACAATCCCACCCCACATATTTACCCGCTAATCCCTCTAACCTACGCATCCCAGGACTCTAAGGGGCAATTTTTAACCTGGCCAATCAACCTAACCCGCACATCTTTGGACTGTGGGAGGAAACCGGAGCACCCGGAGGAAACCCACGCAGACACGAGGAGAATGTGCAAACTCCACACAGACAGTGACCCGAGCCGGGAATCGAACCCTGGAGCTGTGAAGCAGCAGTGCTAACCACTGCTAACACCATTTCAGTTAGATAATAAGCAGAAATATTTAATAATTTAAACCAACTGTGCCCTAGCTCTTTTGCAGCTTTATAGTATATCTCCTCTTCCTGCTTATGAAAGTATTTTGATAGTGGTGTGGTTGTTCCACATTAGAGCCAATTGATTGTGGAGCTGTGGATTGAGAAACCCCAGGACCGGGTATACCACTTAGAAACCAAAGAATCCCACAGTGCAGAAGTAGGCCATTTTGGCCCATTGAGTCTGCACCAACCACAATCCCACCCAGGCCCTCTCCCCATAACCCCACATGTTTACCCTGCTAATCTCCCTGACACTAAGGGGCAATTTAGTATGGCCAATCCACCTAATCTGCACATCTTTGGACTGTAGGAGGAAACCGGAGCACCCAGAGGAAACCCACGCAGACACGGGGAGAATGTGCAGACTCCGCAAAGACAGTGACCCAATCCGGGAATCAAACCAGGTCCCTGGTGCTGTGAGATAGCAGTGCTAACCACTGTGCCAGCATGCCAGCCATTTGCTGACCTGGTAAATTAACTGGGAAAGCAGAGAAGAACAGTTTTCCTAGTACCAAACTTGAAAGGGTGCCTCTATAAAGGCTTCTGCTAAATTCAGAGTTAGTACTGAATGTTGTAGTCACAACTCTTCCAGAGTGTTCAGTTCAAAAACAGGTAAGAGAATCGTGAGTAGGGACAGGAAATGTAGTCACCTCTCATGGTTACAGGGATTTGGTCTGAAAGATTAAAGTTACCTTTCAAAGTTGTGACACCTGTTAACTAAAAGCAGGATGTGGAGATGCCGGCATTGGACTGGGGTAAACACAGTAAGAAGTTTAACAACACCAGGTTAAAGTCCAACAGGTTTATTTGGTAGCAAAAGCCACACAAAAAGCCACACAACAAAAGCAGGACAGTGGCTTGCTGTGTGGAATTTGGCTCTAACTAATGTTATTTTTCAGTAAGTCTGAGTTCATTGTAATTATCTTTCAGCCCTGTTGAGGTTTTCTCCACCCGAATTCCAAATGATTGGCTTATAATCAAACAGTAATTCTCTTTAACACCAAGGCCAGGTTGTTTGTGAGCTATCCAAATACGCCGTCAGCTATGCTAGCAGAAGGAAACTGCCCCAAGGCTGGATAAAATGATAATGTGATTGTTATCAGTTAATGCCTCTAAGTATAGTCAAGCTACCTGAATAACATACATAATGTGGTGTTGGCTGCAATCGCTGACATTGTGCATTTATTACAACCATTATATCTAGATTTAAAATTAGATAGAATGTGCAGATCAAACAGCATTCTGCACTTTGCATAGATATGACCCAAAAATTTATTTCTTTTTGTTGGGACCAGGTGATTAGTGGAATCCAGTACAATCCTTTCCATGTACCAGGAATTGAATCTCTATGCTACTCTCAACACAAAAAATCCCAGCATTGTGTTGAACTAACATAGATGACTATCGAGGACTTGATTTCAAACAAGTTGTCTGAAACGCGTCTAGAGGTAAAAAGAAGGAAAGACTTACATGATATAGCACCATTCATCACCATAGGACATCCCAAACCACTTTACAACAAATAAAGTACTTTTTGAAGCGTAGTCACTGTTTTTTGGAAATACAGCAATCAATTTATGCATACAAACTCCCAAAAACAGCAACGTAATGCTTACCATGGAACTAGATATAATGTGCTAGATAGTTCACCCACATGTCAAGCTGTTTTTGACAGCAGTCCTGCAAAAAACAAAAGGTCTCTCAACCTTTCACAGCCTTCATTGCTCAATGTCACTCATATCATCCCACTCACCTTCATAAAATTGAAAAAAACATTTGCCAACCAGCAACCAGGAATGGGCAAGACAAGAAAGTAATCAAAAGAATAGTATTAATGTGCCTCGCATATAAAATCTTAACAATATGTTACACATCCATATGCATACCTTTGTGCAACTATAAATCACCATGCCTCCTTTCAGCACTGCTCCATAGGGCTATCTTTGTGGTTTCAGCAGAGCTAGAGGAAGGCTGCTCAAATACATTCTTTGACCACTGTGATGCCCTTGGCTGATGTCCTCTGGATTCTGGAGTCTCTGGGCGTCTTGCAGGAGATTGCTCCACCTGCACTTGTACAGAGGCTGAGTCAGCCATCAGGACATGAGATAGTAAGTAAAATACTCACTGAATCCCATCAATCATCTCATGGCCTATCCACACTTCGCTGCTGTCACTGAACTGGAGGGAGGTAAGGTCCAGGGGCAAAAGTGAGTATAGATTAAATGCAATTTGCACTTTCGATAAATAGTTTTGCGGGTCAGAAGCATGCATTGTGAATTTGAGCAGTGTAACCTGAGGGATCGATGGAATAGTCAGTCCATAACGTATTGACAGTAAATACTGCAGAGCTCACTGACTTCTCCAACTAAGTTTCAAAAGTATACCCTCAAAGCCCTGGTATGCCAGGGATACCAATTTATTAAACCTGCCATTAGCAAATTTAGTTGCTTGTTTTATTACTGAAATTTAGCTTTGCATTTTTGTGCAATATACAACTCTTGGTTGGCTGTTATTGTTGTAGACAAAATCTAGGCAGAAATTATTTCAAATTGTTAAGCTCTAAAATTGAAGAAAGCCTGTGACAAAGTTATTCAGCCCTCCTTCCTTGGACCACATTTAATCCCCTCAAACATGTCAGCTCCAAATATATTTAATGCTTGGCTGAAAATATTCTGCAAAGTTTCTACAGACTTTGCAAAGGTTAATCAACCAAAATTCCACAATAGTTATCTAACTTGAATTCTTACTCCACGGTCTGTTTCTATGTTCACAGTCCCAGCAACACAGGAATCACCTAGGTGGTAATACCTAACTACATTTCATTGTATACCCTTGTTTTACCTCATATACATATATTTGCCCATTCCTTCTAAAACTCTTAATCAACATTACAAGTGCTTTCTATTTGGGACCTTGTTCTATAAATCATGATTCAAGGGACTGTAGTGGGGGGAGAGGAAGTTGCCTTTAATGTTAATCATGCTTGAGGTTTTTAAAGGTTGGTTAATTGGTTATGGACATTAGATTACCAGCTGACATTTATCCACTCCAGTCTGAGGGATCACTTTGAGATGTTAATTTCTCCAGTACATAAATCATGGCATGAAACGGGATGATGTCATTCAGTGTTTTGAGTTGAGAGAGAGCTGAGTTAAATGTTGCATTGACATTATTGAGAAAACTCATTTATTGAATAGTTGATGCAAAGGTCAAAGCAAAGATTAAATTAAAGACCACGTGTATACTGACATGATTATTCTTACAGGGTTGATGTAACATTTCAAGTGGTAATGCATTGCTGTCCTTGCTGGTGATTATCAGCTTCAATATTCCCTGCAGCGTGAACCAATGATTTAATTATTGACGTTGCTATAAAACAAAGCTTTAGCTAAACTCATTAATATACATGTCATAAACAGATTTGATTTTCAAATATTCCTCAGTAAAAATGTTGATACACAAGTTCTAAAGAACTGCAAGATATATCGATCTCCACATTATCACCAATCCATGTGCTATAGATCTCCATGTTTTCACCAAGCCATGTGCTATTTGATATGTTTTCATTAGTGTAGTAAAACCAAGTAATAGGTTCTTATGCTCATCATGCAATATTTTGGCATGGGTATTTAAAATATTTCTCTACCTTTGCCTCCTTGCAATAAATAACATGATAAATGTGTTCAAATTGAATTTAAAAGAGTAGGCAGTGTGTATTGACAGGTAGTGTTGCCTGCTGCTAGCATCTGGATGCATGCAGTTTCTAGCAAAGGTCAGTAGATAGCAGTAAGGAGAAGGGGTCCTGGCCAATTCTTTCCGTTCCCCAGTGTATGTATACTTGTTGAGACCAATGGTAGCATCGCAACTGCCTCAGTGATTGGTTCTGGATTGTGTCTTTTGTGTACACAGTAATGGTCGACTATGCTATATCGAACTTGTGAAATTGGTTTATTTAACAACTTATTCTGATTCTTTCCATCTTTTCCTATTTTCACATCACTTCTCTTATTTCATTTACTGCAAAATCTGGGTTCCAGATTCCTGTTGCCTATATTTAGCATTATGGTTAAATCTGAACGCACCTTCAAATCCCACATCCAAACTATTATCGCATTTCCAACATTACAACAATAACTACACCTCAAAAGGTACTTTGTGGACTGAAAAGCGCTCGGCGATATCCTATGGTTGTGAAAGGCACTTTATAAATGCAAGTTTTTCTTCGAATTAAACATTGATCAATTTCCTATTTTGGGAAAAGTCACACTGTTCATAAAAACCTTGCCTTGTAATCTGTGACACTAAATTATTTTCCTGATTTTCTTTCACCTCACTCTTGGCCTGGTGGTGATTATTTCTAACATTGCTGCTCCTCAGTCAGATAATCAAGTGGTTAGATGTTTAGAAAATGATGGGGAATTATAGTTTTGTTACCCACGGGTAATTTTGTTACAGATTGCCTCCCTGCAGATATAATATAGTTTTCCTGGTTTCCAGAAGCGTGCACAGATATTACTTCATCATACAACTGAATGGTAGCATAGCAGTTATATTATTAGCGTAATAATCTAGAGGATTACGCTGGAGCTATGGGTTCAAATCCCATTTGAGCATCTGAGGAAGCAAATTCAGTTCATTGAATAAATCTGGTGACCACCAAATCATAATCAATCAATTATATTGAACTACGATGAAAAAATATAAGGGTGACACCAGACTGCCCACACGACAGTGACCTAAGCATCCAAAACGGACATAAAAAGGTACACCCCAAACCTGCTCATGAACATCTGGGGGTTTTCTCAAAATTTCAGAGAGCTTTCCACAGGATTGCACCTTTCTGTCAGCTTCCCTGACTGCTCCATCACCAATCCAGATGCAACAATTCAGTGGTATATAGATGTGAAGGTGGACCCTGGAAACCCTTAGTATTGACCTTGAACCCCATGGGCAAGGATACCTTCTGCCGATTTCCACCTACTGCACTCCCTCAGCTGATAAATCAGTGCTCCTCCATGTTGGACACACTTGGAAGAAGCAAGGACACAAAACGTCCATCACCACAAGTGGCTCAGTGGCATTACTACTAAATGAGCCAGCTGAGTCTTGAAGGACATAGATGCCAAATTCGGCTTGAAGATGAGAGAACAAATAAGGTGCAAAAACCTACCTGGCCTCGTCCTCACCAATCTACCTGTTACAAATGCAGCTGGTCATGATGTTACTGGTAGGAGTGACTACTACACAACTTGTAAATATGACAAAGGTTCTGGGTCCTGACAATATCTTGACTGCAATGCTAAAGAATTGTGCTTCAGAACTATCTACGTCTTTAGCCAGTCTGTCTTAATGTAGCTACGATACTGGCATATTCTTAAGAAAAGGGTAAATGGCCCAGGGTGTATCCTGTCCACAAAAAGCAGGGCAAATCCAACCTGGCCAATTACCACCCCGTCAGTCTATTCTCAGTCATCAGCAAAGTGATGAAAGGTGTTGTAAATAGTGCTATCAAGCAGCACCTGCTCAGCAACAATCTGCTCACCGATGCCCATTTTGCATTCTGCCTGGATCAATCAGCTCCATACTTCATTATACCTTGGTCCAAACATGGATAAAAGGGCCGAATGCCAGGGATGAAGTGCAAGTGACTGCCGTTAACATCCAAGCAGCATTTAACCAAATATGACACCAAAGAGCTCCAGCAAAACTGAAATTAATGGGAATAAGGGGAAATCTTTTCACTGGTTGGAGTCATAATTAACACAAAGGAAAATTGTACCTTGCACAAAGGGAGATGGCTGTGCGTGTTGGAGGCAATCATCTCAGCCCCAGCATCCTGCTGCAGGAGTTCTTCACGAGAGTGTTATAGACCCAATCATCTTCAACTACTTCATCAATGACCTTTCCACCATTGTAAGGTCAGAATTGGGGATTTTGGTTGACGATGGTAGTGTTCAACACTATTCACAACTCCTCATATACTGAAGAAGTCAGTCCCTAATGCAGCAAGACATGAATAACAATCAAGTAATTATTATAACAACTATTTTCAACAGAAGAGAATCTAACCATCTCACCAAGACATCCAACAACACGGCCATCACCAAATCCCCCACGACCAATATCGTGGGGGATTTGGTGGGAGTTCCATTGACCAGAAACATAACTAGACCTGTCACAAACATAATGTGGATAAGAGCAGGTCAAAGCCTGCAATTTCTGCGGTAAGTAACTCACCTCCTGACCATCTGAAGTCTGTCCATCATTTACAAAGTACAAGGTGTATGCTGGAATATTATTCATTTGCCTGGATGTGTGCAGTTCCAACAACGCTGGGGAAGCTTGTCAGCACCCAAGATAAATCAACCCACTTGATCAGCACCCTAACCACTATCTTAAACATTTATTCCTTCCACAACTGGAGTAATGTGGCTTTAGTGTCTACTATCCACAAGATGCACTGCACCAACTTGGTAAGGTTTCTTCAACAGTACTGCCCAACCCCACTACCTCTACCACCCAGAACAACAAGGGCAACAGATGCACGGGAACATCATCGCCTGCAAATTCCCCTCCAAGTCACATACCATTCTAATTTGGTATATGCCTCCGGCTGAACCTGTTTCCTCCCACAGTCCAAAAGATGTGCTGGTTATGTGCATTGACCATGCTAAATTCTCCCACAGTGTGCCTGAGCAGGTGCCAGAGTGTGGCGACTCGGGGATTTTCACAGTAATTTCATTGCAGAGTTAATGTAAGCCTACTTGTGATACTAATAAATAAACTTATACCTTCTTCCTACCTGGGTCAAAAGCTTGGAATTCTCTACCTAACTGGAATTTGAGAGTACCTCCACCGTACAGACTGCAGCAGTACAAGGATGCAGCTCACCATTACCTTACCAATGTCAATTGGCAATGAGCAATAAATGCTGGCCTTGCCATCAACCCCAACCTCCTGTGAATGAAAGAATGCCCCACCAATAGGAAACCTGTCTTGTCCTCGAACTGCACATTGCTATTGCTCAAAAGCCTTTTTAATCAGACAGTTCCAGTTTCCATCTGTCCTATGACTGTTATTATATTTTGATGCAGGTGGAATTCTTCAGCCCTTTAATTGTCTTCTAGACTTAATTTCATCAATGTTAATTTTAGTAATTCACATTCTTATTTCCCTGAATTCTTGGCACATCTACAAAGAAGAATATTCAAGCATAACAAATTATATGGCCAAAATTGTTGTTTAAAGAGTAAAAGGTTTGTAAAACAAAATTAAATTTTCTAAGTAAAGGCCAAAATTCCATCTTCATTCTCTGTTTTAAGGTCTATAATTTGTTATGCGTGTAAAGAATCCTTGGGATGTAAAACAAACAGGTAAATAAACTGGTAGTAATATAATTAAAATAGATTTTGTGAATGAAAGATCAACTGAAATAATTCTGTCTGCGTGTCTAACATTTTTCAGTTTTTGTTTCTCAATTTCTGTAGTTAAATGGCGGGGATGCTCGATGCTATTGCAGAAACATAGCGAGAGGATGTGAAAGATGAACCATCAATTAATCGACTTTGATGGCATTGTTACCATAATGAAATCTAAGCAATGATGGTGACCAAGATTTTATCGTGAATTGCTTGCTATGCATTGTGCACATCAACAATGTGGGAATTGAGGAGGAAGCGCATGGAAAGTGATAAAGGAAATGGTAGTTCATGCTGTGGTTTATAAGGAAGGCCAATGTGTTCATGTAAAACTGGTCATTGATCTACAACTATTAAATTTACAGAGTTTTAGTGCTCTTGTGGGAAATAGTTCAGCAAAGAATCTGTTTACTGTGCCAACACTTACAACAGTTTTTAAACAATAGTTTAAGAGGGGTGCTGGGAAATGTTATATTTTATTTTCTTCCAGCCCGCCCTCCACCTACAGAAACTTTTAGAATCATAGACTCGTAGGAATTCATGAACTGAAGGAGGGATATTCAGTCTATCCTGTACCTGCCAGAGAGAAAAAAACAATCTAGTTTAATCCCACTTTCCAACTCATGGTCTGTAGCCCTGCAGGCCATTGCATTTCAAAAGCATATCCAAGTAGTATTTTTTAAATGTGATGAGGGTTTCTGTCTCTAATGTCCTTTCAGGAATTGAGTTCCAGTTCCCCATGACTTTCTAGCTGGAATACAGTCCCACAGGTATCTATAACCCTTGAGGACATCAAACAAATGACTATTTTCATGCATGATGCAAGGCCACGAGTGTCAGGTATGTATTCAATCATGAGGTATCACAGATAAGTCCACTTCTTTTCTCATCTGTTTTTAGCAAAGTTCCCACCCACCCCACACAGGCCAACTTGACACCCAGTTGCTGAGATCAGCTAACTCAGCTGGAGTTAACTAATCTGAAAACTATTCTGGGTAATCAACTGCAGCTGAATTGTATATCATCACATCAGAAACCTTAATACCCAGCATATCCTTTACCCCTTACCATCAAAGCCTTACCGAATGCCAAGAATTGCAAGTCATTCCTTAGAATGAAAGCCAATTATGTGAAGCCCTAACAGTGGACTACAGTTGTTGTTGTTTCTCTTCCCATACCGAGTGATGCACAAAGCAGAACTTCATCTGTTCCCATAGTGAGTTTTACCTGGAAGAGGTTGCTAGTCTGTTATGAGAGGCTTATAGCTTGAGGGCGCTATTCCACTTAAAGCATGGCTGACCAGCAATCTCTCCCACTCTTACTGTCAGCCATTGGCTTGTTGGAAGGATTTTGCAGATTGATATTCAATCTGTTGTCTATGTTATGTATGCACCTTTCTTGGCCAATGGACTACAGTAAGTTCCTGTTTAATGTTGCCCTGTTTAATGTTGTTTCACTTTAACATTGGTTAATTAATGGCGTTTGTAATCTTGTTTAGCATCACTAGATTCATTTAAATGCCTTTCTGCTCATCTCCAGTGCCCTCACTCAAAATGAGGGTTCAGGAAAGGGAATCAGCGAGTGAGAGCATTTTTAAAAAGTCATAGATTATAGCATGGTATGTAAGAGTAGGGGTGGGACATGCAGTTAAAGCCACGTTGACTGTTGCAGAGGAACTGGCATTAGAGTTAGAAATGTCCCACTTATCAGGTCACAGCATTAGATGCCAGAAGGATGAAGAGTTCAAATCAAGTGTTCCATTCATTTAAATAAGCCTGCACATAATGCCATAAATATTGTTACAAAAATAGAAGTGAGTCCCCTTGTGCAACTAATATATCTTTCTCATCTGTTCCTGATCATGGCATTCACATGTTGAATTGATGTCACCATTAATCGAAATGTCATGATATGCACAATGAAGAGTTTGAACCCATTGCCCATTTCAGCAATAAATCATGTCTTTTATCTCCCACTGGCCGATCAAGGTTGATGGGTAAGCTGTAGTTTGAGAAGTCTGAGGAGTCCTCAGGAAGAGAGTGAACACTCTGATGATGCATCGTCACATGGCTCATGTGCAGCCCCAACTCATGCAGATACACACACCTCAGCAGGTACCACAGTAAAGATATCTAGTTTGTCACATGGTGAAGTGCAGATTATGTGAGCTGGAACAGTTACTGGAGACAGTGGGGAGTGTCCAACAGAAGACACAGGACATTCAAAACAATGCTCAGTTGGACCTTGATGTTGAATTTTTGGGGTAATCCCCAAAGAGAATACTCCTGGATCAGCAGTGGCCAATATGTGAGATGCTGCCAGCCTTAAGTTTGAAGTCTTCCCAGACCAGCAAATAATTTCAGAAAATCCTTTCAGAAATCACACCTGGATCTTCGCTGATTGACTTCACTCACTTTCCTGCAAAGATTGAGATCAATGCAGGCTTTTCTACATAGAATGAAGAATTGCTGATTCTGTGGGACACAAGTTGTTCCCAGAATCTGCTTTCTCTTGTACTGGAATGTTGCCTGTAACTTTCCTCTAACTTGGAGTTCAATCCCTCCTGGACCACATGGCTGGGTTTCTGTTGGCTACAGGCATTTTTACATTTTTCAAATTTAAAGATTTGTTACAAGTTAAACCCTGAATGATTCCAATTGCATACATTTGGGAAAGAGCTTCTTCCTGTTTTATCCGGGTGGAGAGAAAAATCAGAGAAGCACAATAGGAAGGCAAACTGTTCATATATGGATGCCAAAGATTGTTGGAAATAATTTTCTGCAGCAAATCTAAAACTGGAAGGTCTTGTCTGCGCTCCAAATCCCGATGTCAAGTGGGAGTCCTGGTGACATCATCTCTTCACATTTGCTGAACAATCCACAGTATTGTTTTGACTTTCACACCCAGAAACATTAATGTAACAGTTACAGTCTAGTGACTCAGTTTCATGAACTGCAGATATATTAACCTTGAACCAAATATCCTTTTTTTCTTTGTTGCATACAGTGTTTATTAATTAAGACACCTGCACAGATTGCTGCTATTTCTCTATCAGCTGAGGAGGGATTGCAACAGACGGGTCAAGGATAACCTTGCCAGTAACTTGTTAAACAAAACTGTTAAAAGGTGAATAAAATTGTAGGACTGCACAAATATGTTTTGCTCATGTGAAAAGGTTGCAAATTCGGCAGTTACACCAAGACAGCTCACAATTACAAAACTGCAATACCACAGATACGTCAGGATATCTGACATATCTCCTTTGATGACGCTCAAGATCAGAAACTTGTGTAATTGATATGTTTGAATTTTGATTCTTTTGAGCTAAACAAGAAAACTAGCTTATAGTATATAACATTTGTAGTTGCTTCAAAGAACAGTATTTCTGTTCAAATCTTGCTACTGCTTCCTTCTTTACTGCTACACTGGCAGCATTCTCTTCTCTCATGAGTACAAACTTACCCTTCTAAACATTGTACATTTATAAAATATTTTTGGTCCCCTTTTATGTTAGTTGCTATTCTATTCCCATACTTGCTTTTTGTTCCTCTTATTCCATTTAGTAGGTCTCTTCCGTGCGTTATGTATTCCGCCTGATTTTGTTTTACAATATTATAAGCCTTCCAATTATCATAAGCTTCCTTTTTCTCCCTCATTTTAACGTCTATATTTTTAGTCATTGAACTTTCGTTTGGATGCCCTTCTTTATCCTCTCATGAGAATGTTTCTACATGGAACTCAAACCATCTCTTCTTTGGCAGCCCCCTCCATTGAGCGGTTACTGTTTTGCCTACCAATTTTTGATTCCCAATCCACCTGGGCCGTATCTCTTTTCAACTCAGTGAAGTTAGCCCACCTCCTGATCTAATTTGCATAGCTGGAGGTTAATTTGAAGTTTAACTTCAATAGTCTGAATATTATCAGTTTGAAATGGATACACTTTGTAACAAAGCAGCAGTTTTAATATAACAGAGCTTAAATTCAGAATAAGGCTTGATAAAACACAAGAACAAGAACAAAGGAGGTAGGGTCATCCCATTTCAATTTGGAGTTGGATCAAGTGGCCACATCTGATTTATGCTCCAGGGCTGTTTACTGTTAATATGTCACAGTTTCCACTCCTCACTGACATGGGATGCATAAAGAATAAGTATACTATGATGCAACAGTTTTCCACTCTGTGCAAGGGATAAAGATATTTGCTCTTAATGTATTTTTTTTCATAGGATTATTAGTCTCACTATTACCTGTGCTGATATTGTACTTCTAAAAAAATATGTAAATTCATAACTTTTATATATATTACTTTTCATTTCGCTCACTCCTTCCTTTCCGTGACAATAATGGATGGTCCTCAATGCCATCATTCCAGGATGCTCCTTGATTAAACAATTGCAATTCAGGACATGCAGGAATTGAGATAATTACCACTTGACAGATTCGCCCATAATATTTATCAGCCTCTGACTAAATGTACAACACTGACGCATAACCTCTTTTCTACTATTTGTCAACTGAAGCTTACTTTTCAGAATTTGCAGTGCCTTTCATACACTGGAGCTCTGAAATTCTACTCACACTTGCCTTCTTACGGCATTGTGTCACTTAAAATGCAGCGATTGCCACACTATGCAGCGTAGATTTCAGAGCACCAATAACTGCACATGTATAATCACAATGACCTTTAAGAGTAGACATGAGTGTGCATAAAAGGTGGATACCTGATGCGCGATTAATTCACTCAGGAGGCTGGATCGTACCCGGGAAATAAAGGCTTGTATTAGCAACAAGAATGGAGCATACTGCTTAACAATACAATCCCAGACTAAAGGGTCACTAGGAAGTGCAGTGACCTTTATACTCCTATAGGTAGGCGGAGCCAACCGGAGTGTACCACAAAACAATACCAACAGGTGGAACACCCCAACCCTAACCCCAACAGTAACAAGAGTAACATATGTACAAGTACCCATAGTGATAACCATCTATGGTTCAGTACCCATAGTGGTAACCATCTATGGTTCACCACATTCACCCCTCCTTTAAAAACAAAGGCCGGTGGGGCAAAAAAAAAAAGTACGAACTGTCCATATATTCACAAGTTCAGTCATATCGGAGGGCCGCACCGTCTCTGCAACCTCCTCAACACTGGCGGTAGCGCCGGTTCTGGTGACAGTGACGACCCTCTCTCCAAGGCGGTGTCCAGTGACTCCTCCAGTTCCTCACGGACGGGTGGACCACGAGGTGGCGACAATCTCCTGGACTCAGGCAAGCCCCGAGGTGGCGACAATCTCCTGGACCCAGGCAAGCTGTACACGGGAGTAAGAGGATTAAGTGGTGGTCCCGATACTGCCCGCGCTGTGTCAGGAGGGGAGATAAAGGGCAAGGGGTCCCTAACCAGGGGTGTGGGGGCGACGGGGGTTTCCAGGTCCCCTGCAGGCGCCAGATCTCGAATAGAGACTGTGTCCTCTCGCCCGTCAGGATATGCTACATAGGCATATTGAGGGTTGGCGTGGAGGAGATGGACCTGTTCAACCAAAGGGTCGGACTTGTGGGTCCTAACATGCCGCCGCAGGAGAACAGGTCCTGAGTACGTCAACCAAGACGGCAGTGAGGTCCCAAAGGAAGGCTTCCTAGGGAAGGTAAACATCCGCACATGTGGGGTAGCGTTGGTTGCCGTACACCGGAGGGACCGGATTGAATGGAGCGCATCAGGAAGTACCTCTTGCCAATGGGAGACTGGAAGACCCTTAGACCTCAACGCCAGTAAGACAGCCTTCCAGACTGTAGCGTTTTCTCTTTCGACCTGCCCGTTACCCCTGGGGTTGTAACTCGTAGTCCTACTTGAGGCAATCCCTTTAGAGAGCAGGTATTGCCTCAAGTCGTCACTCATAAACGACGAACCCCTATCGTTGTGGATATAACTGGGGTAACCAAACAGGGTGAAAAGATCCCGCAAGGCTTTGATAACCGTGGCAGCGGTCATGTCTGAACAGGGAATGGCAAAAGGGAATCGGGAGTACTCGTCAACCACATTGAGGAAGTACACATTCCGGTCTGTCGAAGGAAGGGGACCCTTGAAATCAACACTCAGTCACTCAAAAGGGCGAGTGGCCTTAATGAGGTGTGCCCTGTCAGGTCGGTAGAAGTGCGGCTTGCATTCAGCACATACCTGGCAGCTTCGAGTTATCGACCTGACATCCTCTACGGAGTAGGGTAGATTCCGGGCCTTTACAAAATGGAAGAGCCGAGTGATCCCTGGATGGCAGAGATCATTGTGGAGGGCCTGTAGCCGGTCCTCCTGCACACTGGCACATGTTCCACGCGACAGGGCATCTGAGGGCTCATTGAGCTTCCCCGGACGGTACATGATATCATAGTTGTAGGTGGAGAGTTCGATTCTCCACCTCAAGATTTATCATTTTTGATCTTACCCCTTAACGTGTTGTTGAACATGAATGCCACGGACTGCTGGTCCGTGAGCAGGGTAAATCGTTTTCCAGCCAAGTAATGGCGCCAATGCCGGACGGCCTCCACAATGGCCTGAGCCTCTTTTTCCAGTGCCGAATTTCAGGCCTTGGAGGGTGCGAGAGAAAAAGGCGACGGGCCTGCCCACCTGGTTAAGTGTGGCGGCCAGGGAGAAATCAGATGCATCACTCTCCACCTGGAAGGGGATGGACTCATCGACAGCGTGCATCATTGCTTTCGCGATGTCAGCTTTTATCCCTTCAAAGGCTAAGCGAGCCTCTGCTGCCAGGGGAAAAGAGGTAGACTTTATGAGCGGACGGACTTTGTCCGCATAATTGGGAACCCACTGTGCGTAATACGAAAAGAAGCCTAAGCATCTTCTCAGTGCTTTGACACTAGTGGGTAGGGGAAGTTCAAGGAGGGGACGCATACGGTCTGGATCAGGGACGAGGACCCCATTTTCCACCACGTAACCGAGAATTGCTAGGCGGCGCTTGCTGAATACACACTTCTGCCTGTTATAGGTCAGATTCAGGCGAGACGCAGTGCGTAAAAACTTTAGGAGGTTGGCATCGTGGTCCTGCTGGTCATGACCGCAGATAGTGACATTGTCCAGGTACGGGAAGGTAGTCCGTAGCCCGTTTTGGTCCACCATTCGGTCCATTGCACGCTGGAAGACCGAGACCCCATTAGTGACGCCAAAGGGGACCCTTAAGAAGTGGTAGAGACGACCATCCGCCTCAAAGGCCGTATATTTTCGGTCCTCTGGGCGAATGGGGAGCTGGTGATAGGCTGACTTCAAGTCAATGTGGAGAACACCCGGTACTGCGCAATCTGGTTGACCATGTCAGATATGCGCGGGAGAGGGTTCGCGACCAGCTGCGTGTACCTATTAATGGTCTGACTATAGTCTATGACCATCCGGGGCTTGTCTCCAGTCTTAACCACCACGACTTGTGCTCTCCATGGGCTAGTGCTAGGTTGAATGATCCCTTCCCTGAGGAGCCGCTGAACCTCAGATCGAATAAAGATCTGATCCTCAGCGCTGTAACGCCTGCTCTTATTTGCGATGGGCTTGTAGCCTGGCACGAGATTTTCAAATAAAGACGGCGGAGTGATTCTGAGTGTCGAGAGACTGCACGTGGAGCGCGCTGGGCAATTTGGAGGCTGCTGTTCTCCCACTGAAAGTGGAGGAAGTGGCCCATCGTACTGCAGGGTCACACTCCTCAGGTGGACCATAAAGTCTAGTCCCAGGAGTATTGGAGCACAAAGGTGCGGTAACACGAGGAGCCTGAAGTTCTCATAAACTGTGCCCCGCACCGTTAGGTTTACCATGCAGCTCCCAAGACTGGTAACAGATCGGGACCTCGACGCCATAGAAATTGTCTGTCTGACAGTCTGTACTCGGAGACCGCACCGTTTCACGGTGTCTGGATGAATGAAACTCTCCGTGCTCCCGCTGTCAAACAGACAATGTATCAGGCGTCCATTTACCTCTATGTCCATCATGGACTTGTCGAGTCTGTGGGCTTGGCCTGGTCCAGGATGATTGACGCCACCGTTGAATCTTGAGTGCAACTGCAGGCAGCTGAGATGGTCGATGATGATGACCCCTGCTGGTCGTCTGCGGTCGGTGTCGACCAAAATGGCTGCGCCCATGGATCGCACATGGTCGATGGCGTTGAAAGTGGCGGCACTCACAGGTCGCACGTGTCTTGCGTCGTTGTCCTCAGGAATGGCGGCGCTCGTGAATCGCAGGTGGTTGAAGACCTCGACGAAGCCGGAGATGAGGAGACAGATCCTGGAGAGTCACACGCAGCACTGCTTGGCTTCGAAGGTGGTTTAGCTCTGCACACTTTAGCATAGTGCCCTTTCTTCCCACACGCGGAGCAAAATACGGTTCTGGCCGGACATCGCTGACGAGGGTGCTTTGCCAATCCACAGAAATAGCACCGTGGGCCACCTGGAGCTGCCCCCGCCGTCAGGTCCGAGGTTGAAAGCACGATCGCGCAGTTCCTAGGAGCCGCTGGGTAGAGTTGAGTCGGTGGCTGTACTTGCCACGATGTTCCCACGTGGTCGGTGGGGTAAGTTTCAAGACTTCTGGAGGCCGTTTCCATCGCATCAGCCAATTCCACCGTCTTAGCTAGGTCTAAGTTACCTTTCTCTAGCAGCCACAGGCGAATATAGGATGAGCCGATTCCCGCCACGAACGCATCTCGGATCAGATCGTTAGTATATTGAGTAGCCGACACTGGCTTGCAATTGCAGGCTCTGGCTAGCTGCTGAAGTTCGCGCAGGTTCTGTCCCGTCGTTTCGCCGGGCTGCCGCTGTCAAATGGCTAGTAGGTGCCGAGCATGAATCTCATTTGGCGGTTTGTTGTACAGCTTCTCAAGTAGTTCGATGGCCCCTTTGTAGTCTTGGGCATCACGGATTGTTGCATACACAGTGTCGCTTACCCTTGCGTGGAGGACCCGCAATCTATCGGCATCGTTTTGGATTGCTGTTGAGGCGTCGATATAATCCTGGAGACACTTCAACCAATGGTCGAAAGTGTTCGACGCTCCAGCGGCACGCGGATCTAAGGTAAGCCGATCGGGTTTTAACATTTGCTCCATGGTTTTGTTTTTCTTCAACCAAAATTGTTGCTAATAAAATTGATGCGCGATTAATTCACTCGGGAGGCTGGATCGTACCCGGGAAATAAAGGCTTTTATTAGCAACAAGAATGGAGCATACTGCTTAACAATACAATCCCAGACTAAAGGGTCACTAGGAAGTGCAGTGACCTTTATACTCCTATAGGTAGGCGGAGCCAACCGGAGTGTACCACAGAACAATACCAACAGGTGGAACACCCCAACCCTAACCCCAACAGTAACAAGAGTAACATATGTACAAGTACCCACAGTGGTAACCGTTTATGGTTCACCACAATACCATCTGTGGAAATATCAAGCTATCCAGTTATTAAAATCCCCAGCTCTTTAAATTAACGGGGTGGGCCTGGGTGGAATTTATGTCAGTGCAGGCTCGATGGGCTGAATGGCCTTCTTCTGCACTGTAAGGATTCCATGATTATATGAAGAACTTTATTTCATCTTAGCATGGTTTCTGAGGTCTGAATTTTAACCAAGCCAATCCCCTGGGAAATGGCAAGGTAAGATTGGTCAGGTGCAGGGAACCCAGAAATCCTTGCAGGCTGCTGCTGCATGTAGTGGGGTGGAGAGGGGTTGGGGGGTTCCAACCAGTGGAGGATAGGTGGAATCAACGATGATGTGGTGGGAGGTGAGAGAGTGAATCCAAGCAGCAGGGGACAAGGGAACCCGATGTGCATAAGGTTGATAAAAAGGGGGTAATCTCAGAGTAGGGGTTGATCCTGTGGCCCTGGTGTGGTGGGAGTTGGGAAACCTCATGGGGAAGGTATTGGAGTGCAGGATCAGAGGTCTGGGTGGGGTGAGGGTGTATTGATTTTACTTGATTCATTATTGTCACATGTATTGGGATACAGTGAAAAGTATTGTTTCTTGCGCAGTATACAGACAAACCATACCATTCATAGAGTACATAGAGAGAAGGAAAGGAGTGGGTGCAGAATATAGTGTTACAGTCACAGATAGGGTGTAAAGAAAGATCAGCTTAATGTATGGTAGGTCCATTTAAAAGTCTGATGGCAGTAGGGGAGAAGCTGTTCTTGAGTTGGTTGGTATGTGTTCTCAGACATTTGTACCTTTTTCCTGATGGAAGAAGGTGGAAGAGAGTATGGGTTTCTTGATTATGCTGGCTGCTTTTCAAAGGCAGTGGGAAGTGTAGATGGAGTCAATGGATGAGAGGCTGGTTTGAGTGATGGACTGGCCTTCGTTCACGACCCTTTGTAGTTTCTTGTGGTCTTGGACAGAGCAGGTGCCATACCAAGCTGTGATACTTCCAGAATGAATGCTTTCTATGGTGCATCTGTAAAAACTGGTGAGAGTCGTAGCTGACATACCAAATTTCCTTAGTCTTCTGAGAAAGCAGAGGTGTCGGTGGGTTTTCTTAGCTGTAACATCAGCATGGAGGGATCAGGACAGATTGTTGGTGATCTGGACACCTAGAAACGTGAAGCACTCGACCATTTCCACTTCATCACCATTGATGTAGACGGGGCATGTCCTCCACCATGCTTCCTGAAGTCGATGACAATCTCCTTTGTTTTGCTGACATTGAGGGAGAGATTATCGTCATCACACCATTTCAGCAGATTTATCATCTCTTTCCTGTACTCCATCTCATCATTTTTTGAGATCCGATCTACGACAGTGGTGTCATCACCAAACTTGCAAGTGGAGTTGGAGCAAAATTTGGCCACACGGTCATAGGTGTATAAGGAGTATAGTAATGGGCTGAGGACGCAGCCTTGTGGAGCACCGGTGTTGAGGGTGATCATGGAGGAGTGTTGTTGCCTGTCCTTACAGATTGCGGTCTGCAGGTTAGGAAGTCTAGGATCCAATCATAGAGGGAGGAGCTGAGCCTTAGGCCATGGAGTTTGTAGATGAGTTTTGTTGTGATAATGGTATTGAAGGCTGAGCTGTAGTCAATAAATAGGAGTCTGACTTATGTGTCCCTGTTATCCATGTGTCCCAGAATTGAGATGGCACCTTCCGTGAACATGTTGTGGAGATAGATGAACTGTAGTGGATCCAGGCAATTAAGGAAACTGGAGTTCATGCGTGCCATGACTAACCTGAGGTGGGAGGGGTCAGGAGGTGATAACCAGACAATCGACTTCCTCCGCATATTACGCTGCAGTGCTGACAATGGCTTCACCTAACTAGGCAGATGGTGCCTGAGTAGTACACACTCCTGGAGGACAACCTTATTTCACAAGGTTCAAGCAGATAGTCTCTGCCAGAAGCTGTCAGTGATCTTGACCTTTCTAGCTTTGTGCTCTTTTCAGGGACTGACAGCTGACCTGTGCAGAATCTCACAATCTGCAGCCCACAGCCTCACATCTCAGATAACGAATGCATGCGTTGTGAGGACATGTGATCCACTTCCTTCAGCACAGTTCATAGAATCATAGAAACCCTACAGTGCAGAAAGAGACCATTTGGCCCATCGAGTCTGCACCGACCACAATCCCACCCAGGCCCTACCCCCATATCATATTTACCCGCTAATCCCTCTAATCTACGCATCTCAGGACACTAAGGGACAATTTTTAGCATGGCCAATCAACCTAACCCGCACATGTTTGGACTGTGGGAGGAAACCGGAGCACCCGGAGGAAACCCACGCAGACATGAGGAGAATGTGCAAACTCCACACAGACAGTGACCCAAGCCGGGAATCGAACCCAGGTCCCTGGAGCTGTGAAGCAGCAGTGCTAACCACTGTGCTACCGTGCCACCAAACACCAAAGAGGAGCATGGGGATCACCTCAATGACAGGTTTCCCCCAGGTACATGACATGATCAACTGTACACATGTTACCATCAAAGTCCCATTGTCTCAGGGCAAGGATTCATCAACAAGTAGAGCTTCCATGCAATAGATGTTCAGTTGGTATGCAATCATTGTAAGCGGTGCCTGCAGCTGTTCTTACGGATTCCTGGCAGCTGTCATAATGTATTCACCCTGACGCAGTCACTGGCTTGTTTGTTTTGTGTATCTTCACACTCTTTTCTCCCTTGAAAAATGGTGTGGAGTGTTGGAAGACTTTTTACTGCAGCTGTTCATTCCGCCACACAAACCTTCATTGATGGTTCCTGGTGGGGCAACCGATAAAGAGGTGGCTGTTGACCTCAGCGTGACACCCCACAGGTGAGGCACAGATGCAATGTAACTGCTTCCATTTCAGCACACGAGCCACTAATGATGTGGTTCCAGTGCTTTGATCAATTGGGAGGCACCCTACAAGGCACCGTCTGACTGGATTCCCACATCGTTGTGGTCTGCTGTGCTCTGCACAACATGACAAGCAGAGAAGAGTGAAACTAGAGAAGGTTCCTGGAGAGGAACACATCACCTTTGTTGGGAGATGAGGATTTGGATGAGGTTCAATCTGGCAACCAGGCAATCTTTTAAAATTGCCTCAATTCTGGAAAGGTCCCAGCAGACTGGAAAACCGCGAATGTAATGCTTCGATTCAAGAAATG
Organism: Mustelus asterias; assembly: GCF_964213995.1. Lineage (NCBI taxonomy): Eukaryota > Metazoa > Chordata > Chondrichthyes > Carcharhiniformes > Triakidae > Mustelus > Mustelus asterias. The sequence goes on along the minus strand of NC_135806.1, from coordinate 82,401,860 downwards.
AGGGAGACAGAAAGCAGGAAACTATCAGCCAGTTGGTCTAACATCTGTCATTGAGAAATTGCTAGAATCCATTATTAAGGAAGCGATAGCAGAGCATTAAGAAGATTGTAAAACGATCTGGCAGTGTCAACATGGTTGATGAAAAGAAAATCATATTTGTCAAATTATTAAAATTCTTTGAGGGTGTAAAAAGTAGGGTAGATAAAGAGGAACCTAAAAAGCTAAAGTTTTCTAGCTGTTCCCTCTGGTGAAATCCTCCAGTCCCACCGATGGTGGTACCCCAGTAAAGGGCAAGAATAACCCATTGATAGTGGCAGCACAGGAAGATCCTGTCACCGGCCAATGGTGGGCTGCCACCGCAGTACACATTGCGGGGGATGGAAAATCCCACCCATATTGTATTTGCATCTCCAAAAGACATTTGATAAGGGTTCCACATAAATGGTTGCAAAATCAAATAAGAGCCCATGATGTTGGGAGTGTTCTTTCATGTGGACAGAGGATTGGTTAAATAACAGGAATAAATGGATCATTTTCAACTTGAAAAACTGTAACCAGTGGAGTGCCACAGGGATCAGTGCTGGGTCTCAACTATTCATGAACTATATTAATTGATGAAGGGACTGATTGTGATGTCCAAAAAAATTGCTGACAATACAGAAAGGAAAGCAAGTTATGAGGAGGATTCAGAGCCTGTTAAGGGATATAACTAGTTTAAGTGATTGGGCAAAAAATTGGCAGATGGATAATATTGTGGGAAAATATGAGATTGTCCACTTTGGCAGGAACAACAGAAAAGCTAAATACTATTTAACTGGACAGTTACTGCAGAATGCTGTGGTACAGAGTGTACATGGATCTCAAAAGCTTAGCATGAAGTTATAGCAAGTAATTAAGAAGGCAAATTGGAGGTAGGCTTTTATTACAAGGGGATGGAGTATAAAAGTAGGGAAGTCTTGCTTCCCTACTTGTGTACAGTTTTACTGAAGGAGGGACATGCTTGGATTGGAAGCAGTTCAGAGAAGGTTCACTTGGCTGATTCCTGTGATGAAATGATTGCCTTATGAGGAAAAGTTGATCATGTTGGGCTTATACTTATTGGAGTTTAGAAGAATGAGAAGTAAGCTTATTGAAACATACTAAGGTTCTGAGGGGACTTGTTAGGACGGCATGGTGGTTCAATGGCCAGCACTGCTGCCTCACAGCGCCAGGGACCCAGGTTCGATTCTTGGCTTGGGTCACTGTCTGTGTGGAGTTTGCAGCCCTTCCCGTGTTTGAGTGGGTTTGCTCCGTTTTCTTCCAATGGTCCGAATTATGTGCTAGTTAGGTGCATTGGCCATGCTAAGTTCTCCCTCAGTGTACCTGAACAGGCGCCCGAGTGTGACAATTAGGGGATTTTCACAGTAACTTCATTGCAGTGTGACTGTAAGCCTACTTATGACAAATAAATAAATATATATAGGATACATCCAAGAGGATCTAGGATTTTAAGGAATCTAGAATGAGGGGCACAATTTAAAAGTAAGCAGTCTCTCACTTAAGACTGAGATGAGGAGGAATTTCTTCTCTTAGACAGCAGTGGAATAGATTATTGAATATATTCAAGGCTGAGTTAGACACATTTTTGATTTACAAGGGGGTCAAGGATTATGGGGAACAGTAGGAAAGTGGAGTTCAGGCCACAATCAGATCAGCCATGCTTTTATTGAATGGGGCGAAGCAGGTTTGAGAGACCAAATGGCCTACTCTTGCTCTTATTTCTCATGAACTTATGAAGCCAGAGATCAAACTCATGTGACAACACATCGACAATGATAACAGGGAAGCTGGGAAATGAACTGAACCAGGAATGCTTCTCTTGAGCATGCATACCCTCCATTGGAATACAATTGTCAGTTTATCGATGGCTCTCCAGGATACAAAAGTGTAATGTCCGAACTATGTTAGGGGTTGTGGGTTTTAAACATAAAGAAAGGAATGTAGTTTGCACGTGTAGATTCAAACTAACAACAACTGATTTATTCTAGGAGCTCTTGTCTGTACAGAGAACAAACTGAAAGTGAAACAGTAGCCTCTGCAACACCCTAATAACATCATCATCAAAGCATGCAACTGGCTCTTAAAGCAATCCTTTTAAATATATAACAAAGGGTACAGTCACTTCTCATGGAATTTAGGGCTCATGATGGAATGAATGTTCATTAATGAAAGGACGCTTCCATTTTCATCACAAGGGACTGCATTGCCTCAGGAAACTCATACATGTCCCTTTTCTTCTCCACAGTATCTGCTTTGTACATTGCCCCAAGGCTCAGTGTCTGTAGCTGGATAAGGATGGCTGGAGCTATCCCCTGTTCTCTTTTGGGGAATGCCCAAAGCAGTTTCTGCCTCCAATATCTGTTCCTGTTCACAAATGTCATCATACTCACCATGATACTCACCATGATCTTCACCATGATACTCACTATGATACTCACTATGCCAAAAAGCCACCAGAGGCCTCATGCTATCCTCTGTTAGTGGCTAACTTAATTTTCTTGGTTAGTTTATTGGTTCTGATCTGAACTTAAGATGAGCAACTTTTCCCTCATTAAGCCATGCGTCCTTCCCAGAACTGTTGTAGTCGGTGTGTGTTTTTGCTTTGTTTTGTCGAGGAAGTGAGAGGGCTTGACTTTTCCCTTGTACAGATGTTGGCTATTGGAGCTGCTGATTTCATTGCCACCACCCTCCCTGCAGTGGACCTTTGCCAGATGGTGGAGAGTGCACTTGACTGCTGTGCTTGTTGTTCCTCAGGGTACAAGTCACCCTCTGAGATAGTCATGGCCCTTCACAGTTGGCTTCTGCTGATCCTCCGGCAGTGGCTCGATGTAAGAGAGAAAACATTAGTTACTTGGCCTTTTTTGTCTCAGCAGATGAGACATCTGTCAGCTTATCAGGTGGCATCTACTGAAAACAACTCCACAGAGTGGGAAGCCTCTCCCAGGAGCATCCATGGAGCATTCAATAAACTTTCACCCTCCCTCTGCTGCATGCAGATCTCACCTCACCGACTGCACTGTGCTGGCCTTCCAATGCTAATCCCCTCCTCCTCTGTGAGCATCAGTATTGATGTGGAGATGCCGGCATTGGGCTGGGGTAAACACAGTAAGAAGTCTCACAACACCAGGTTAAAGTCCAACAGGTTTATTTGGGAGCAAAAGCCACTAGCTTTCGGAGCGCTGCTCCTTCATCAGGTTAGTGGGAGTTCTGTTCACAAACAGGGCATATAAAGACCCAAACTCAATTTACAAAATAATGGTTGGAATGCCAATCTTTACAGGTAATCAAGTCTTAAAGGTACAGACAATGTGAGTGGAGAGAGGGTTAAGCACAGGTTAAAGAAATGTGTATTGTCTCCAGCCAGGACAGTTAGTGAGATTTTGCAAGCTCAGGCAAGTCATGGGGGTTACAGATAGTGTGACATGAACCCAAGATCCTGGTTTAGGCCGTCCTCATGTGTGCGGAACTTGGCTATCAGTCTCTGCTCGGCGACTCTGCGCTGTCGTGTGTCGTGAAGGCCACCTTCGAGACCGCTTACCCGAAGATCAGAGGCCGAGTGCCCGTGACCGCTGAAGTGCTCCCCCAACAGGAAGAGAACACTCTTGCCTGGTGATTGTCGAGCCGTTGTCGTAGCCTCATCCGTTGTCGTAGCTTCGGCATGGTCTCCCCAATGTACCATGCCTCGGGACATCCTTTCCTGCAGCGTAACAGGTAGACAACGTTGGCCGAGTTGCAAGTGTATGTACCGTGTACCTGGTGGATGGTGTTCTCACGTGAGATGATGGCATCTGTGTCGATGATCTGGCACGTCTTGCAGAGGTTGCTGTGGCAGGGTTGTGTGGTGTCGTGGTCACTGTTCCCCTGAAGGCTGGGTAGTTTGCTGCGGACAATGGTCTATTTGAGGTTGTGCAGTTGTTTGAAGGCAAGAAGTGGGGGTGTGGGGATGGCCTTGGCAAGATGTTTGTCTTCATCAATGACATGTTGAAGGCTCCGGAGAAGATGTCGTAGTTTCTCCATTCCGGGGAAGTACTGGACGACGAAGGGTACTCTGTCCGCCATGTCCTGTGTTTGTCTTCTGAGGAGGTCGGTGCAGTTTTTCGCTGTGGAGCATCGGAACTGTCGATCGATGAGTCGAGCGCCATATCCTGTTCTTATGCGGGCATCTTTCAGCATCTGGAGGTGTCTACAGATCAGAAGCGATGGTCCAGTCATAGCATTTGATTGACATTGTAGTGTTGATGAAATTGAGAAAATTCCAGATCTTTAGAGCAGGTGACCCCAAAAACTTCATCATAACAATAGGTTTTAAGGAGCACCTTAAAGGAAGGAAGCGAATTGGAGAAGATTAGGGAGGAAATTCCATGGCTTAGGGCTTCAACAATTCAGACCATGTTGTAAGATCAGAAAGTGATCACAAACTAATAATGCCACCTAGCCTTATCCAGTATGTACATCGGAAACTTGAAAGCACCTGTTCACCCTTCCCCAGCAATCTGCCAAGCACACTATTCCTAATATGTTCACTGCCGCACTAGCTAACATTAAGAGCAGAATTTTCCCAAAAAATGCAGAAGTGTCACCTTGGGCGAGAAACCCTGTCAGCTCAGGTGGTGCGACCCCAATTGCAATCTTCCAACATTTTGCCATTTATTTGCAGAGGGGCATGTGTGTGCCGTCATTGAGAGGGGCAGTGCCTAAGGAATCCTGCCACGTTCAGCCCCACAGGTAAATGGCACCCCAATATCAAATTAAAGTTAAAGACACCCCCGTTGCTGGCATCATCAATCACCCCACCCCCCACACACACTGTCAGTATCATTGCCCAGCCCAGAACTGAAGAATCAACTATTCGCCAGCAGAAGTCAACTATACTGAGGTCAAATAGTAATGGCCGCATGCTTCATCATCTACTTCTCACAGGTCAAGGACCATTCCATAACTTTTTATTTATATTTACTTCCAGTTGGACTCAATCCATATGAATGTAAATGCATGTATTTTACCATTTCCCCTTACCATTTTAGTTGTTAGTAAACTTAATAAACTCTATCTTAAGAAAACCTAGTTAAGCACTCTTTTCAGATGAAGCAATGCTTCACGTGCACCTCCTTTAATCTGGTCTATTGCATGTGCAGCTCCCAATGCGGTCTACTCTACCTTGGAAACATCAAACGCAGACTGAGTGACCGCTTTGCAGAACACCTCTGGTCTGTCCTCAAGCAGGACCCAGAACTTCCTGTCGCTTGCCATTTCAACACACCACCCCGTTCTCATGTCCATATGTCCATCCTTGGCTTGTTGCAATGTTCCAGTGAAGCCCAATGCAAACTAGTCCCTTTACAACCTTCCGGACTCAACATTGAAATCAACAACTTCAGAGCATGAACTCTCTCCTCCATCTTCACCCAATTTCAATTTATTTTATTTTATTTCATTTCATTTTATCTTATTTGTTTTCAATTTTTCATTTATTCCATCGTTTAAATTTTCCAGTTTTTAAAAAACCTTGCTTTCCATCTTTTTCCCCCACCATGCTCTCCCCTCGCCTAACCCCACTAGGGCTATGTTACATGTTTTCCTTTGACACTCCGCTTAACTTTGATTTGCTTTTTACACATTCTAATCTCTTAATGGCCGCTATCAGCACTCTTTTTAGCCATGATCACCACCATTTACATTCCCTTTGTCTTTTTGTCTATGACATCTTTGTCCATCTGCCCCCGCCACCTTCACCCACAGTATGAATCTCATCCTATTTCCTATTGTCTTCAGCTTTGATAAAGGTTCATCCTGACTTGAAACATTAGCTCTATTCTGTCTCCACAGATGCTGTCAGAGCAGCTGAGGTTTTCCATCATTTTCTGTTCTTGTGTGTTGTCTCCTTTTTAAATAGAACTATTGGGTCCGGAAAAGGTATCCAAGGGAAAGGGAACCTTGTTGTTACCAGTGGGTTGAATGAAGACTAAGAGCCAGTCATCCCTCCTCATTCAGGTTTGTAACAATTTGGGAGTATTCCCCACTGGAAAGTGACAAATCAAGAGGTATCGTCCAGATCAACAACTTTTGCGGAACCTCACCTGTGGCTGGTCATATGATGTGGACACGGTAAGAAGTCTCACAACACCAGGTTAAAGTCCAACAGGTTTATTTGGTAGCAAATACCATAAGTTTTCGAACAGGACTGTACAGTGACTTTATAAAATATATCTATGTATTCTCTTTTCTTAAAAATTGTCCTCAGTATCCTATGTTACAAATTTATAGTCTGTCTTATATCCTCTCCCTGGTCCAATGCCTCGGGTCATACCTTAGCCTCATGTTTACATGTATATCTAAACTCCCCAGTATCTAATTTTATGAACCCTTTTGCAATCTGAACTGGATGTCTTTTGCCCATAACTTTGCATGCACTTTTCCAATTGCTTATCAGGTTGATTGGAAGCAATCCTGTGAGATAATACCAGATATGAAATGAAAAGCGACTTTATTTTACAGACAGCATGTGACTTTTCAGAAGCAGATGTTCAGTTATAATCAACACTCAGTGCTTCATTTGATTTCAATTCCTTTCTAAGGAAAAGTAATAAGTCATGCCACCCTATCCTAATTTAGTGGCTGACTACATTTTCTTGATTAGTTTACTGGTTCTGATCAGCTCTGCGTTTAAGATGCACACCTTTTCCCTCATTAAGCCAAGCTTCCTTCCCAGATCTAATTGAACTGGTTTTGCCCGTCTGTGTTTTGATGGGAGGACTTCTGAATGTTCCCTTGTCTCTGGATGTTGGCGAGTGGAGCTGCTGATTACACCGTCACCACCTCCCCGCAGTGGAACTTTGCCAGACAACCCCTATCATGGTTGCAGCACAGCAAAGATTTTGATGTACCATGCATGGATACAGGCTAGAATCCTCTGAATATGTTAACAGCTAATCTATTTACCTCAATCTGATGGAGATAACTTTCTCAATAGCTAACCCTATTCTTTCCAACAGAACCCAGTCCGGGTCCACATTGTTTAAATGGCTCCAGTTATTTCCTCTTTCAAAAAAATGTAGCACTTTGAACAGTAAAATCTTGGAATATTGGATTTAACTTCTTATGGAGATTGGATCTCACCTTTAAATACCTCGTAGACAGAATATACTGTAATTCAATATACAAAACTTAAGAATCTGGTTTTATTTGAAAAAACATTACAAGTAATTGTTTGTTTTTGTAAAGGCTGACATTTGACATCAGCTGTGAATGTGTTAAGAAATTTCATTGCACCAGGAGCCTCTGTTCTCAAGAGGAACCAGAGTCACCAGACCTGTTTCCGTAATATCCTCACTGAAGCATAGATTTTACAAGCTTCTTCATCTCTGAAGCGTTTAATTTCCATCCATTCTGCTGGTCTGGATAATGTGACGACTGGAATATGATGCCACTGGAGGTAAACTCTGTTCTGTATTTGCTTCAGAAACCTATCAGAACAGAAAAGAGGCCTGTATAAATGGGAACATTCGCTTATGTTTTGGTGACAAAACCCTTGACCTAAGCCAAGTAAATAAGAACCTGGTTAGTAGTGTTCTGGCAGCTGCATTGATACATCAATATAAATTGACACACCTTCAAAAGTATCTTAATAATTGGGGCCACAACATTTGTTTGGGGAGCACCCGTGTTTCGGCGCTATGGATGTTGTTTCAGTATAGGCCATGCAGATGCCATTTTAAGTAGGTCTTCAGCATGGGTGCCAGGATTTTAAAAGTTCTTTCATGGGACTGGGCATCGCTGGCTAGACAGCTCTAATTGCCCGTGAGAAGGTGGTGGTGAGCTGCCTTCTTGAACCACTCCAGAATAGGTCCACCCACAGTGCTGTTCACTTTCCCCTCAGTCACCATTATACTGATGGTGAACTGAGAGATGTTAGAGATGCTGCCTGGGCCAGCTTGGCAGGATTCCAATGAAAAGAAGTTCATGGCTATGTTCACAATCACTTAGGAGAGGAGTTCCAGGATTTTGAATGGGTAACGGTGAAGGAACAGTGATATATTTAAAAGTCAGGAGGGTGTGTGACTTGGAGGAGAATCTCCATGTGATGGTGTTCCCATGCAACTGTTGCCCTTCTAGGTGGTAGATGGCATGGGTTTGGACGTTGCTGTCAAAGGAGCCTTGGTTTGCTGCAGTGCAAATTTTAGATGGTAAACCCTGCTGCTATTGTGTATCAGTGGTGGAGTGAGTGGATGTTGATTAGGTTGGTGGGTGGGTTGCCAATCAAGTCGGCTTCTTTTTCCTGGATGATATCGAGCTTCTTAGGTGCAATTGGAGCTGCACTCATCCAGGCAAGTGGAGAGTATTCCATCATGTTCCTGACTTGTGCCTCATGGATGGTGGACAGGCTTTGGGGAGTAAGGAGATGAGTTACTCTCCACATAGTTCCCAGGCTCTGACCTGCTCTTGTAGCCACAGGATTTATATGGCTGGTTCAGTTCAGTTTGTGGTCAGTGATAACCACCAGCATGATGGTAGAGGGTGATTCAGTGAAAGTAATACCATTTAATGTCAAGGGGAGATGGTTGGATTCTCTTATATTAGAGATGGTAGGGGCAGCACGGTGGCTCAGTGGTTAGCACTGCTGCCTCACAGCGCCAGGGACCCGGGTTCGATTCCCGGCTTGGGTCACTGTCTGTGCAGAATCTGCACAGTCTCCCCATGTCTGCGTGGATTTCCTCCAGGTGCTCTGGTTTCCTCCCATGGCCCAAAGATGTGCAGGTTAGGTTCATTGGCCATGCTAAATTGATCCTAGTTTCAGGAGGATTAACAGAGTAGAAATGTGGGGTTACAGGGATAGGACCTGGGTGGGATTGTTGTCGATGTAGGCTCGATGGGCCAAATGGCCTCCTTCTGTAGTGTAGGGATTCTATGATTCTATGATCAAAGAAGAACAAAGAACAAAGAACAGTACAGCACAGGAAACAGGCCCTTCGGCCCTCCAAGCCTGTGCCGCTCCTTGGTCCAACTAGACCAATTGTTTGTATCCCTCCATTCCCAGGCTGCTCATGTGACTATCCAGGTAAGTCTTAAACGATGTCAGTGTGCCTGCCTCCACCACCCTACTTGGCAGCGCATTCCAGGCCCCCACCACCCTCTGTGTAAAAAACGTCCCTCTGATATCTGAGTTATACTTCGCCCCTCTCACCTTGAGCCCGTGACCCCTTGTGATCGTCATCTCCGACCTGGGAAAAAGCTTCCCACTGTTCACCCTATCTATACCCTTCATAATCTTGTACACCTCTATTAGATCTCCCCTCATTCTCCGTCTTTCCAGGGATCCTATGGTCATTGCCTGGCACTTGTGTATCACAAACATTACTTGCTCTTTGTCAGCCCAAACCAGAATATTGTCCATGTTTTGCTTCATATAAGCATAGACTGCTTCAGAATCTGATGAGCTGCAAATGGTGCAATTATCAATGCACATCCCCACTTCTGATCTTATGATGAAATCAAGATGGATTATGTATGCTCATACTTTATCCTCCAACTCAGACCCCACTTTCCCCTCAGTCACCATTATACTGATGGTGAACTGAGAGATGTTAGAGATGCTGCCTGGGCCAGCTTGGCAGGATTCCAATGAAAAGAAGTTCATGGCTACGTTCACAATCACTGGCAACATTATCCTCACCCTGCCCTGTGATTCAGGCATGCCTGCAACATAGAATCATAGAATCTTGGATTGATGAAGCAGCTGAAGATGGTTGGGCCTAGGACACTACCCTGAGGATCTTCTGCAGTGATGACTTGGAACTGAGTTGATTAATCTTCAACAACAATAACCACCTTCCTTTCTGCCAGGAATGACTCCAACCAGCGAAGGGTTTTCCCCCTGATTCTCATTGACCCCAGTTTTGCTCGGGCTCCTTGATGCTATGCAACCTTAATGTCAAAGACAGTCACACTCACCTCACCTCTTGAGGTCATCTCTTTTGTCCATGTTTGCATCCGAAATAAGCACAGTGACCACATTGTGATGTCAGTCACTGAATTCAGCAACAGGAAGGATCGTCCATTCAGGCTATTGAAAGGAATCATCAATGAATTTTAGTTTAGTTGCTGATTAATTTCTAGTGACTGCTGCTGAGTTAATAGAAGTGTTTGGTGGTTTGTACTGTTACCTAAAGCTGCTGAAGTCTACAGGGTGGCAAGTGAAGGCCTTGGTCCTAATTTCAAGGGTTCTGCTCAGATCACTTGCTCCCTCTGTTGTGTGCAACAGTTTCTATCCTCCTTGGTTTGCAGCATGACAGGGAAAATGAGCAATACAAAGGAGGAGAAGCTGTGGGAAGAGGGGGAATGAGGAAAGGGAGGAAGGCTCTCAGCCAGAGGTCATGTCCCTTCAGGCCAATTCATCTTGGCTTCACTAAGGAGTTGCTCACTAAATCTGCTACCAGGCATAGACTCGATGGGCCGAATGACCTTCTTCTGTGCCATAATCATTCTATGATTCTATGTTGCAGGCATGCCTGAATCACAGGGCAGGGTGAGGATAATGCTGCCAGTGATTGTGAACGTAGCCATGAACTTTTCATTGGGATCCTGCCAAGCTGGCCCAGGGGGCATCTCTAACATCTCTCAGTTCACCATCAGTATAAGGGAGGTGACTGAGGGGAAAATGGAGTGTGAGTTGGAGGATAAAGTATGAGCACACATAATCCATCTTGATTTCAGCCTCAGGAATTGTCACAGCCTCAATCATGGTTGCTTCAATGATGGTGTGATAAGAGAGATTAGCAGAATAAATATGTGCGGTTACGGGGATAGGGCCTAGGTAGGGTTGTTGTCAGTGCAGGCTCGATGGGCCTTCTGCACTGTAGGGTTTTTATGGTGAGCATGATCTCCGTGGGTGAGGACATGCAACCCCGCCTGTCCCCTAGCCTGCTATTTTCTGTTACCTTGTCCTGCAGGAAAGAGAAGAATGTATGTTAGCGAGTGTGGTGAAATGTATTTGGGCAATGTGGCTACTTCGAGTATCTACTGCAGCTCAAACAGAACTTCCCTTTAAGAAGTGCAAGCTGGTTTTAAATGGTGCAAGCCTCACCCGGACTTTAGGGTTCTGCTGAGGTGTGCAAACCACCCAACTGCGTATACAGCACTGATTTCAAGCTACAATTATCTTAGTGAGCAGGCAACATGAAGTTTATATGTTGTCAGAGGAATGGGCACCAGTTAATCTGACAACACCATCTCTGTAAGCTGTTTTTGGGGACTATCTTAATTTTCCCCCCGCATTATTTATAAGAATCAGACATTACATCAATCTCCATGGAGTTAATGTTACTAGAATAGCTTTACCCGATGGCATTTCAGGATTTAGTGATGGCTAATAAATGCGAGTCCTAACAGGTCTGCCTGGCCTCTCATTAGCAACGTAAAATATTTTTACAGCAATGTCTGTGTAATTGTTTCACTGAGCTCCAGAAGCTGCTTTATCATGACGCCTATTGATTTATTTCAACAAACTCCCTGGGGAAGATGTGTGTAATGTTTATTTGTAGCAAATTACTGCACATTTAATTGGGTTTCACAAAAGCTATGCTTTTGAGGACCAGATGCAATCATTAGAGCGCACCGTGTTTCATATGGTTTTATGGTACAACTTTAAATCTGTCGAAAATGCTATGCAGCATGTGGGCCTTTAAAGTGTAACTATTGTATTGATATAAATCCTCTGCACAGCGGGTATTTATGGTTTTAACTCAGGCAGCATGTCCATATGTTTATTAAAATCACCAGGGGAAAGTATTGATGCTTTTAAAATGAAAGCTTAGTGAACAAAGTTCCTTAAGTTTGCTGAAACAGATAGGTTTCCATTCAATTCAGAGTGGGTTCCTATTGCACATTCATGATGTACAAACTCAGGCAGATGTTAAATAACATTTTATTGCATTTAGGAGTTTATGTATATCTGAATGTTATCTCTACCAGAGTAGACAGAGTTTAGCATCAGGTCCTGGAGCTTTGCCACTAGATGTGAATTTGTGCTCATCAGTGTGGAAGGATCAAAAAGAGACCAGTTGATGGCAACCTGTGGCAGCCCATTGATCTCCTCTTCACTGATGAGTGAAGGCTGATTGAGAATGTGGCTAAAGTGCTTCTGTCCATGTTTCTAGAACTTGGGCTTTATCTATGAGCACTGTTGCCCCATCGGCACTGAAGATTAGTGATGAACCAGAAGACTGTAGCCTGTAGACAGATTTCCGAGCATTGTAGAATCTCCTGCAATCTTTGTGGTCTATATATGACTGAAGTTTGTCTGTGTTCTTATTCAGCCAATGGTCATGCATCTCCCTGAGCTTGTTTTGGATAGTCCTGCGGATGTAGGCATCATGCTTGGACAATGATGACTTGTCATTGAGGTAAAGTCTGTAGAGGTGATTTTCCCCCAACAATAGTTTCTGGATCACCTCATTCTTTTCATCAAACCAATCTTGATGTTAATGAGAGGTAGAGCCAAAGGCCTCTGGAATTGTATTCCTGAAGGTCACCCAATCATCCTCAGTGTAGTGAGTGTCCATTTTCATTGTACACTGGCAACTCTTGAGTTTCTCCGAGAGAGATTCCTTCATGATTCTTTAATGACTGCCTGGATCTTTAAGCCCTGGGGCACCTAGGGGAGCAATCATGATGTTTAACTTTGAAATGATAAGATGATGGTCAATCGAGCAGTCAGTATTGACATGGCATTCTTTACAAGCACAGCCTGTTGCCCCGCTGCCTGGTCATGACAATTGATTGGATGCCAATGCACGGAATGGGTCCATCCAAAGCATCTTGTTGTGATTAGGGAGATAGAAAGCAGTGTTGGAGATTAAGAACTCATTCTCAGCACATATCTTCAGTAAGAGACCATTTCTGTTACAATTATAAAATCTCTTTTTTCTGATGACTGGTGATATCCATCAACTCTTGCATTGAAGTAACCAAGATTGATTAGCCTGCCTGATCTTGGTACAGCTGCAGTCAACAAGTGGAGGCCCATCATAGAATTTAGCCTTTAATTTATTTGGGTTGGTTATGATAGCAGTGTATACAACAATGAAAGTTGCCTGTGTGTTGCCCTGCAGAGGGAATTTAAGCAACATTGGATGATCATTAACACCCCTGGGAAGGCAAGTCAACTTACAAGTGAGATGGTTCACGACAGCAAAGCCTATGCCAGCTTCACGCGGTTCTTTTTTTCCACAGTCACTGTAAAAGAATGTTCAACTTGCACCAATTGCCCTATGTTGACTCTCCTCGGGTAGACAAGTCTCACTGAGGGCTGCAATCTGAACATTGTACCCAGATAGCTCTTTACCAACAAGAGCAGTCTTCTTAGGTCTACTGGCTGAGGCATTGCCGAGTGACACCTTTACCTTGTTTGAGATTGACTTACCACTGCATCAATGGGATCCTTGCCTGTGCACAGGTTCAGTGAATCCATACTTCTATAACTCTCAGTGAACCTATACTTCTATAGTTCTCAATGAATCCATACTTTTACAGTACCCAGTGAATTCATACCTCTATAGATGCCAATGAATCCATATTTCGACAGTTCCCACTGAATCTATACATCTGCAGTTCCCAGTGAATCCATACATCTACAGCACCTCATGAATCCATATGTCCACAGCTCCCGGTGAAGCTAAATTCTACAGTTCTCACTAAATCCACAGCTGCTGCCATGTCACTCGCCTGTTGCCATGGGACCTGTGACAATAAATGATGGATGACAGATGATAGAAAGATGGTGAACATGAGGTGCATGCGAATAGACTATAGTGAGGTAGAGCTGCATAGAGTCCATTATTAAAGAGGAAATAACAGAGCACCTGAATAAGAATGGTTCGATCAAGCAGACGCAGCATGGATTCATGAAGGGAAAGTCGTGTTTGACGAATCTACTGGACTTTTATGAAGATGTCACTAGTGCAGTTGACAGAGGGGAACCGGTGGATGTGGTGTTTTTGGATTTCCAGAAGGCGTTCGATAAGGTGCCTCACAAAAGGTTGCCGCAGAAGATTGGGGTACACGGAGTTAGGGGTAAGGTGTTGGTGTGGATTGGGGATTCGCTATCTAACAGGAAGCAGAGAGTTGGGATAAATGGGTGCTTTTCTGGTTGGCAGTTGGTGACCAGTGGCGTGCCGCAGGGATCGGTGCTGGGGCCTCAATTGTTTACCATTTACATAGATGATCTGGAGGAGGGGACTGAATGTAGGGTATTCAAGTTTGCTGATGACACGAAGGTGAGTGGGAAAGCGAATTGCGTGGAGGACGCGGGAAGTCTGCAGAGAGATTTGGATAGGCTGAGCGAGTGGGCGAGGATCTGGCAGATGGAATATAACGTTAGCAAATGTGAGGTTATCCACTTTGGAAGAAATAATAGTAAATTGGAATATTATTTAAATGGAGAAAAATTACATCGTGCGACTGTGCAGAGGGACCTGGGGGTCCTTGTGCACGAATCGCAAAAACTCAGTCTGCAGGTGCAGCAGGTGATCAAGAAGGCGAATGGAATGTTGGCCTTTATCGCGAGGGGGATAGAATATAAAAGCAGGGAGGTCTTGCTGCAACTGTACAAGGCACTGGTGAGGCCGCAACTGGAGTACTGTGTGCAGTTTTGGTCCCCTTATTTGCGAAAGGATATATTGGCCTTGGAGGGAGTGCAGAGAAGGTTCACCAGGTTGATACCGGAGATGAGGGGTGTAGCTTATGAGGAGAGATTAAACAGATTGGGTCTGTACTCGTTGGAGTTTAGGAGGATGAGGGGTGATCTTATAGAGACATATAAGATAATGAAGGGGCTGGATAGGGTAGAGGTGGAGAGATTCTTTCTACTTAGAAGGGAAACCAGAACTAGAGGGCACAGCCTCAAAATAAGGGGGGGCCGGTTCAGAACAGAGTTGAGGGGGAACTTCTTCTCTCAGAGGGTAGTGAATCTCTGGAATTCTCTGCCCATTGAAGTGGTGGAGGCTTCCTCGTTGAATATGTTTAAATCACGGGTAGATAGTTTTCTAATCGATAAGGGAATTAGGAGTTATGGGTAGCAGGCGGGTAAGTGGAACTGATTCGCTTCAGATCAGCCATGATCTTGTTGAATGGCGGGGCAGGCTCGAAGGGCCAGATGGCCTACTCCTGCTCCTATTTCTTATGTTCTTATATCGTCAGCCTCTGTCTCCAATCCTGACCTATCTTGGCAAGACGATTCTAGATGGCAGAGACAGATGGAGTTGCAGTGGGCGAGAAGGATGTCTTCTGTGTCTTCTTGAACAGGGTTCCACAACATGATGCTGACCCTCCTCTTGGATTAGTCTCATCCACCTGTTCCGCCGGAATCAGTTTTAACACATCAGGATAGATAAATCAATTGATCAGCAAGAGTAGGGAACCCAACCAGTGCCCTCACCCAGTTTGGCCAGCCTGTGTAAGCGGTTTACTGGAGTGTGGCCATTGTGGCATACTAAAAATTAAGTGGCGCTACAGGGGATAGCTGGTTAAAGGTGAGGACCAATGCAGGACGAGCTACTCGCAAGAGCCCACCTGTGAGTTTTGCTATACCCCTTATACCCCATCTGATTGCAATCTAAGATCAGAAACCCAATATGTAGAACTGCACACATAGTGCACATGACTACATAAGGAACAGGAAGCTTGCTAGTAGTCTCTGATGATAGGTTGCATGATTTTAAATTCTAGCAGTTTTCCTGAGGCCATTAGGCTAAGGCTGATAGCATCTAACCTGCCTGAAATCAGGTGAAGGGATGAGAATGTGCCCTCGATAGTGCTCAACAGAAAATTCAGTTTTGTGAGTTTCTCAGCAGCTATTGGCTCCATTAACATCTACTGTTTTATCCACTATTAAAGCCCAATACTTTTCCTGACTTTTTATATTATCCTTTGAAGTATAAGTCTACTATCATGCAGTTCTCAATATTGGATTCTAGTTACGAATTTTGGTAGAAAATTAAATGTTATCCCTTTCCTGTGCACACCCTGCAATTCCCAAAAAACCTATTAGAATTGAAAAGTCTACTTCTAATACATCCATCAATGCTACTTGTAAATACTATGAACCCAGGGGTCTTAGGACAGATCCCAAGTTTGCGGTTCAATTAGGTCCACTATCTTGATGACTATTGGTTCCTATTATTGCTTCCAATTTATTTCTTTATTGAGAACATTTGGTTTCCCATGGTTCATTAACAAATTACTTCTGAAAGTCAAAGATACACAACATCGACATTAGTACTAATTATGCTATAGCATCAAAGAATTCCAATTAATTAATTAAGAATGAGCTGCCATTCATAAATCTATATTGATTTAGAATTATTGGCATTGCTCTTGAACTGCTGTTTACTAGTTTACCTATTCCTTTGTAACAGACCAATATCTTTACAACTGCAGATGTTAGGCTAAAAGCCCTACAACTCCCAGGGCAACGCTTCAGATTTTGTAATTGGAATATTTCCAGTTACCTGGTAATGTACCTTTGCTTAACAAGCTTCAAATAGTTTCTCCCCTACATTATGGCTTCACTCAATTTACTCCTGTTACTCTTCATTCCTTTTAACTGACCTTTCACTTAGTAAGCTCAATTTTTCTTATGAATTCTGAGGAATCACCAGCCCTTCTTAATACAGCAAACACAATTCTGTCATTTTGAGATCTTTAAGATGCTTCGCATATTACATATTCTGTTTACCATAAAGACAGCAACAATTTTTTTATGTATTCCTTCATTCTCCATTCTGGATTACATATTTTTTAATAATCTCTTAATTTTATATTTAACATGCCACACAATTCCATTTCCTTTTTACACTTGTATTTTTTATTTGCAATATTTTAATTTCCCTTTTTGGAATATTATGTTTCATTGCTAACCTACTGGCTATTAAATAGGTCACGTAATGTTAACAGTACCCGTTTCAACAAATCTTCAAATATACACTGTAATATTGTACATGCACGCACATCCTGTCCGCAGCCTTCACTTGTTATCAAAATTTTGTCACATTTATGTCAACACTTAACACTGAAAGACTTCCATTAAAGATTTTACTTCAAGGCTGAAGCCTTGATCTAATTTTCTAGCATGCAATATGTACACCAGTGAGCTCGTAAGAAGTGAGAGGAGTAAATCCTGTCAGGATTTCAGAGTTTTCTTCAGACTTTCAAAGCTTGAAATGGCAAAGCTTTATCTCCAAACATTGCACATTCATTTAAATTCACTGGTCAACAGTGAACAGCAGTATATGTGATCATGGTTTCTTGATTGACAGAAAGGAAAGCAAAGAAATTAATTGTGGGGAGCAGATGGTTCTGCATCACATTTGAAAATTCAATTAATAAATCTCTTCTGAACTATTTTTGAGGTTTAAGGATTACAAAATCTATATAAATGTCAGCTTTTTGCGCATTTTATGAGGTCATGTTTCTTTCTGGAAACTTATGTTTATTGTGCATGCAGGCTTTTATATTCTAGCCAATAATTTTAAACAGGAAATGTACGCTGAAATGCTTGAAGGCAGTAACGTGAAAACAGGATTGGGGATACCTTGAGGGTGTAGAAGTGAACGTAGAAGAGCTCAGGGGCCTGGTGGGAAGTTGGAGGCTAACGTTTCAAAAAGGGGCAATGTTAGCTTGAGTCTCCTTCTCCTAAACCACCTCCCCATTCCCACAAGGCTGCTATATTCTGCGTGTTTCTAAAGACAAGCAGAACCCAATACTGCTAAACAGCCCACCTCATGTTCAAAACCCCTCTGTACTCCCGCTGGAACCTTTTGGCAACTCTCCAGAAATAATCCTGATCAGAAGACAGGACCTCAACTCCACACTCATTTCCAGAGCTCCAACAATAACATTAATATTCCGAGACATCAAGACCTCCTTTCTCAATGCCCCATTTATCCCAAATCCCAGGACTAACTCCAGAGTTCCTAGGACCTTCCACTTCAGTATTCTCTCCATGACCTCCTGCAGAACCCGTCAGCCGTGGTTCATCAGTTTTTAACATCAGTGAAAGCTTCCAGAATTATTTGGGACAGAATTAGTAGTCACATGGAAAATGTGGATTGGGAAATCAAAGAAGAACAAAGAAAATTACAGCACAGGAACAGGCCCTTTGGCCCTCCAAGCCTGCACAGGCTATGCTGCCCGACTTAACTAACACTCCCTACCCTTCCGGGGACCATATCCCCCTATTCCCATCCTATTCATGTACTTGTCAAGATGCCCCTTAAAAGTCACTACCGTATCCGCTTCCACGACCTCTCCCGGCAACGAGTTCCAGGCACCCACTACTCTCTGTGTAAAAAATCTGCATCGTACATCAACTTTAAACCTTGCCCCTCGCACCTTAAACCTATGCGCCCTAGTAACTGACTCTTCCATCCTGGGAAAAAGCTTCTGACTATCCACTCTGTCCATGCCTCTCATAATCTTGTAGACTTCTATCAGGTCTCCCCTCAACCTCCGTTGCTCCAGTGAGAACAAACCAAGTTTCTCCAACCTCTCCTCATAGCTAATGCCCTCCATACCAGGCAACATCCTGGTAAATCTTTTCTGTACCCTCTCCAAAGTCTCCACATCCTTTTGGTAGTGTGGCGACCAGAATTGAACACTATATTCCAAGTGCGGCCTAACTAAGATTCTATAAAGCTGCAACATGACTTGCCAAATTTTAAACTCAATACCCCGGCCGATGAAGGCAAGCATGCCGTATGCCTTCTTGACTATCTTCTCCACCTGCATTGCCACTTTCAGTGACCTGTGTACCTGTACACCCAGATCCTTTTGCCTATCTTAAGGTTCTGCCATTTACTGTATATTTCCTATCTGTATTAGACCTTCCAAAATGCATTACCTCACATTTGTCCGGATTAAACTCCATCTGCCATCTCTCCGCCCAAGTCCTCAACTGATCTATATCCTGCTGTATCCTCTGATGGTCCTCATTGCTATCCGCAAATCCACCAACCTTTGTCATCCGCAAACTTACTAATCAATCCAGTTACATTTTCCTCCAAATCATTTATATATATTACAAATAGCAAATATCCCAGCACTGATCCCTGAGGAACACCACCTGTCATTCAGAAACGCACCCTTCCACTGCTATCCTCTGTCTTCTTTGGCCGAGCCAGTTTTGTATCCACCTTGCCAGCTCACCTCTGATCCCATGCTACTTCACCTTCTGCACCAGTCTGCCATGAGGGACCTTGTCAAAGGCCTTACTGAAGTCATGTAGACAACATCCACTGCCCTACCCTCATCAATCATCTTCATCACTTCCTCGAAAAACTCAATCAAGTTCGTGAGACATGAGCTCCCCTTCACAATACCATGTTGCCTCTCACTAATGCATCCACTTATTTCCAAGTGGGAATAACTCGTGTCTCGAAGAATCCTCTCCAATAATTTCCCTACCACTGATATAAGGCTCACCGGCCTGTAATTACCTGGATTATTCTTGCTACCCTTTTTAAACAAAGGAACAACATTGGCTATTCTTCAATTCTCTGGGACCTCCCCTGTAGACAGTGAGGATACAAAGATTTCTCTCAAGGCCCTAGCAATTTCCTCCCTTGCCTCTCTCAGTATTCTGGGGTATATCCCATCAGGAAAGTTAATCGTATTAACTTTCTGGAGTTTTTGAGAAGGTAGCAGAAAGGGTTGATGAGATTAATGCTGTTGATGTGGTGTACATGGACTTTCAGAAGGTATTTGATACAGTGCTACACAGATTTGTGAGAAAAGTTATAGCTCATGGAATAAAATGGACAGTAGCAATATAGATACAAAATTGGCTGAATAATAAGAAGCAGAGAGTAATGGCCTGGAGGAAGGTTTGTAGTGCTGTTCCTTTGGGGTTTGTATTGGGGCCTTTGCTTGTCCTGATCTATTAATGATTTAGATCTTGGCGTTCAGGGACAATTTCAATTTCAAAGTTTGCAGATGATGAAAAGGACACTATAGAATTTCTAAAGGACATAGACAAGTTGGTGGAGTGGGCAGATAGGTGGCAGATGAAATTCAATGTGGAGAAGTGTGAGGTGATGCATTTTGGTAGGAAGAACACAGATAGGCAATACAAAATAAGGGGTAAAATTCTTAGGGATGCAGGAGCACAGGGACCTGCGTGTATATGTGCATAAATCATTGGCGGTGGGGAGAGCAGTTAAAAAGCATATAGTATTCTGGGCTTTATTGATAGGAGCATAGAGCACAAGTGCAAGGAGATCATGCTGAATTTATACGAGACACTAGTTCGACCGCGTTTGGAGTATTGTGTACAGTTTCAGGTGCCACACTATAGGAAGAATCTGAACGCATTGGAGACTGTCGAAGAGTTTTACAAGAACAGTTCCAGGGATGAGGAACTTCAGTTATGAGGACAGATTGGAGAGAGTGGGACTGTTTTCCTAAAAGGGAAGAATG
This sequence comes from Mustelus asterias, assembly GCF_964213995.1. NCBI lineage: Eukaryota > Metazoa > Chordata > Chondrichthyes > Carcharhiniformes > Triakidae > Mustelus > Mustelus asterias. The sequence continues at coordinate 82,381,355 of NC_135806.1, read as the reverse complement.
CTGAAAGAAGATTTGATTAGAGTTGTTCAAAATCACGAGGGAGCTGGACACAGTAGATAGGGAGAAACCGTTCCCACTTGTAAAAGGATCAGGAATGACAGGATAGATTTAAAGTGATTTGCAAAAGAAGCTAATGTGATGTGAGAGTAAACTTTTTCACACAGCAAGTGGTTCGGGTCTGCAGTGCGCTGCCTGGAAGTGTGGTGGAGGCAGGTTCAACTAAAACATTCAAGAGAGCATTAGATGGTTATTGAGGAGAAAACAAAGTACAGGATTATGGAGAAAAGGCAGGGGATGGTTGTTTAGAGAGTCGGTGCAGACACGATGGGCCAAAGGGCCTCATTCGGTGCCATAGTAATTCTTTGTCACTCTTACACAAGTCCAACAAGTGTGTGTTATTGTAATTTCGAGAGCTGTGCAGTCATGCTTAACTGTAGATTCAATGGATACAAATTTTGACCCGTCATGAATAACATTGTGTATTTTATTGAATATCCCTCGTCAGTATTTACCGTGGAGAAAGACATGGAAGCTAGGAACTCAGGGAAATAAATAATGATGGCTTGAAAAGCGTCCACATTACAGAAGAGGAGGTGCTGGAGGTCTTAAAACGCATAAAGGTAGATAAATCCCCAGGACCTGATCAAATGAATCCCAGGGCATTGTGAGAAGCTAGGGAAGAAATTACGGGAGCCCCTAGCGGAGATATTTGTATCATCCACAGCCACGGGTGAGGTGTCGTACGATTGGAGGGAGGCAAATGTTGTGCCGTTATTTAAGAAAGGCGGCAGGGAAAAGCCAGGGAACTACAGACCAGTGAGCCTAATGTCAGTGGTGGGTAAATTGTTGGAGGGGATTCTGAGAGACAGGATCTAAATGCATTTGGAAAGGCAAGGGCAGTTTATGGATAGTCAGCACAGCTTTGCGTATGGCAAATCGTGTCTTACAAATTTGATTGAGTTTTTTGAAGGGGTGACCAAGAAAATATATGAGGACAGTGCGGTAGACGTTGCTTACATAGACTTTAGCATGGCCTTCTACAAGGTACCGCATGGTAGTCTGGTCAGTAAGGTTGGATCACATGGGATCCAAGGAGAACTAGCCAACTGGATACAAAATTGGCTTGGCAGTAGGAGATAGAGGAAGGTGGTAGAGGGTTGTTTTTCAGACTGGACCCCTGTGACCAGCAGTGCGTCATAGGGCTCAGTACTGGGTCCACAGTTTTTTGCCATTTATATAAATGATTTGGATGAGAATATAGGAGGCATGGTTAGTAAGTTTGCGGATGACACCAAAATTGGTGGTGTAGTGGACAGTGAAGAAGGTAATCTAAAACTACAACGTGATCTTGATCAACTGGGCCAGTGGGCCGAGGAATGGCAGATGGAGTTTTGCATTTTGATAAGACAAATCAGGGCAGGACTTACACAGTTAATGGTTGGGCCTTGGGGAGTGTTATCAAACAGAGAGATCTAAGGCTACATAGTTCTGGAAAAGTGGCATCACAGGTAGACAGGGTGGCGAAAAAGGCATTTGGCACATTTGCCTTAATCATTCAGAGCACTGAGTACAGGAGTTGGGACGTTATGTTACAACTGTATAAGACATTGTTAAGACCACATTTGGAGTACTGCGTACAATTCTGGTCACCCTGCCAAAGGAAGAATGTTATTAAACTGGAAAAAGTGCAAAAAAGATTTACAAGGATGTTACTGGGACTGGAAGGTTTGAATTATAAAGAGAGGCTAGATAAGCTTAGACATTTTTCCCTGAAGCGTAGGCAAATGAGGGGTGACCCTTATAGAAATTCATAAAATCATATGGGACATAGATAAAATGAATAGCCAAGGTCTTTTCCCTGGGGTAGGGGTGTCCAAAACTAGAGGGCATAGGTTTAAGGTGAAAGGAAAAAGATTTAAAAGGGACCTGAGGGGCAACATTTTCACACAGAAGATGGTGCGTGTAAGGAACGAGCTGCCAGAGAAGGTGGTAGAGGCGGGTACAATTACACATTTAAAAGACATTTGGACAGGTACATGGATAGGAAAGGTTTAGATGGACATGGGCCAAATGCAGGCAAATGGGACTAGTTCATTTTAGGAAACTTGGTCGGCATGGACGAGATGGGTTGAAGGTCCTGTTTCCGGGCTTTGTATTTCTATGACCCTATTCACATTTGTTAATGGAGACTATTCCAGTTCTTTTGGTGGACTAACAGACATGTATGTTTGGGCTGGCCTTGATGAGGTGTCTCTTTTTTCAGCAACATTCAGTTTAGAAACGTTGATAAAAGAAAGTTGTTCCAATTAGCTGATTGTAGAAGGACTAGAAGATACTGATTTAAGGTCTTGAATAAGAGATACGGGGAGAATGCAAAGAAGAACATTTTTATTTAGTGAATGGTAAAGACCTGGAACTGGTTGCCTAGGAAGATAATGGAACAGGAGATGATCAGTGATTTCAAAGGGAAATGTGATCGATGTTTGAGGGAAATAAACCTCAGGGCTACAGGAATGGGGGAGGAATGGGACTGACTGGATTGTAGTACTGAGAACAAGCATGGACTCAAATCGGCCAACTCTGTGCCATAATGACTGTATGGCATTTGACCTTTCAAGTATGTTGTTTATTTCTATGTTAAATTCTCCCCTCACTACCCGAACAGGTACTGGAGTGTGGTGACTAGGAGATTTTCACAGTAACTTCATTGCAATGTTAATGTAAGCCTACTTGTGACATTAATAAATAAACGTTGTCATTTTTTGTCCCCAATGTTGTTTCCTTTCCCTTTTGCAAGGACTGAGCTGCAGCTGTATTAGGTTGTCAGGAACAGTGTCTAAAAATGGACCATTAAACCAATTTAAGAAATAGCTGCTTGCTAGGAGTTGGCACTCTGGACAGTTGAGATCAAAAGGGCCTCCTTCATTCAAATCTTTTTGACCTGATGTGTATTCATACAAACCCTATATTGTATTTCAATGCTACTGCATAACTCACTGGAACTCCAGGACAAAGCAAGTGCTTGATTGGCACCCCATGCATAAACATTCACTCCCTCCACTACCGAAGTACAGTAGCAGCAGTGTGTACTGTCTCCAAATGCACTGCAGGAACTTACCACGGCTCCTGAGACAGCACCTTCTAAAGCCAGAACCACCTAGAGGGCAAGATCAGCAGTTACATGTGGATACCATCACCTGGAAGTTCCCCTCCAAGCCATCCTGACTTGGAAATATATTGCCGTTCCTTCACTGTTCCTGGGTCAAAATCCTGAAACTCCATCCCTACAACACATGAGGTGCAGCAGGTCAAGAAGGCAGCTCATCACCACCTTCACAAGGGCAATAAATGCTGGCCTAGCCAGCAATGCCCACTTCCCATGAATAAATTAAATAAAACTGCAGATAATCTGAAGTGACAAAGCCACAATGATCATGTATGTCACCCACAATGGTCTGGATACACAGGAGCAAGAACAAGTTACTACAGTCTCATCTGCACATCCACATAGTATCCATGTACTATTTGTGTTCTCTACTTTTGATGCCAGAATCACAATATTAATAATTCCACCTTCAACTGACACTTGCCACTCCTTAAGACAGTGCATTTTTCATCAAAGGAAACAAGATGAAATGCATTTTTGTAGACTGCAGTGAATATGTAGTCATGCTAACAATTATACAAACCTGGTATTGAGGTCTCTTGAATGAACCGTGATAATGTTAAAAAATATATTGTTGAAGGAAGAAGGAGCAAAGGACCTTCAGAGAGTGAACATTCTCTCTGTTTATCTTTGCTTGATTCCAGCTCAGGCTCACAGAATGAAAGGGACGTTGCCAGTCCACAATATAAAACTCTGCACATTTCAACAAAAAATTGGTAATTTTACTCAGAAGAAAAATAAAGGAGCAGTTGTAAGAAATTGAAAAAAATCACAGTGATGTGGTTACGTTTGATCTTTAGAAGTTATGTTTAAAATATACCGGCGTTCTTGTGTAAAGGATCTTATTCTGCACCTGGACCAGGGTAGTCAAAGTTGAGAGGCAAAATAGTGCAGAATGGAGCATTGTTCCATCACCCCACACAGTAATTCATAGTAAATGGGATACAGATGTGTTGTAACAGATTAAGTGCACTCTAAAGCATTAAATCGACCAGAAGTTAATGTAACATCCTATTAGGACTCTCGAAGAATCACGACGCTCAAACCAATAAACTACAGCAGAACAGTCTGTTTATTACATTATGTAATAATTAAAGTCTTTTTTTTACAACATACATTGAAGTTGTGAATTGGATGTTAGGGATGTGGAGCTGAGGGAAGGAGATTGTGTCAACATCACAATATTTTACATATTACACAACTGTTGTATCTAAGAGTGTATATCAAGGGTGAGCTTCAAAGGCACGCAAAGGGGCAAAGAGGGGTCCATAAAGAAACTGCCAGAAAAGAAAAGGGACCAAACAGTATACTACTATTCATTTACCTCAGGGCATTACATTTTGAATCAATTCAATTCTTGTGAATACTATATTGGCCTTTCAATGTGAACATATCAGGATTCTTTTTGCATAAAAAATATGGTGAATTTCTCAAGTTAAAATCCTAAAAACATATTAACATTGCACTCTGCGTTAACTTACAAACAATCACACAGCATGAACATAAAAAAAAGGCATGAAAACACCAAACATATCCTTTTCCTGAACCATACACAATTAACTTAAAAAAAACCGTTTTGAAGGAATGCATCAACGCGAGTCACCATAATGAAGTAATGAAATGGAAGACACCGAAGTAGAATGTGTATGCACCCTTGTTACAAACTTTGGTCTAGTTCCTTCTGGAATTATCCAGCTACCATTCTAAAGACTAGCCAACTTTGCAAGTAAGTGTCCAACTGAGGAAAAAGAAAACTGCAAAAACAAGTAAGTAAAAAAAAAATTTAAAAAGAAAATTCATACAGCTCAATAGATAAAAACCTTATTTCTACAATATGTTGACAATTATTTAACAGGTAAAAACATTCTATTCAGCGTGCATGATAAACTGAAAAATGTAAAAGAAAAACAATAATTAGAAACAATTGTGCCAAAAGGTTTTGACTATCCTTCTGGCTACACATATTATAGCAGTGTTACTCCAGCAGGAACCAGCCTGCTTTAAGACTGCCTTGCCAATTCACTAACATTTACAATGTAGGTTTTTTATTTTGGTGCCTTCAACTGAGGCACTAGCCAATTGGAGAACTTATCACGTCACAGCAATTGCCCACCGGTCACAAGTAAAAACATTATTAAAGCACATCTGTTTTTCGGAATTAGTCAATGGGAATACATCAAATTACAGTGCTGAAATAAAGTAAAAATGAAAGGAAACACTCTCAGAGAAATGCGGATGTGTTTCAAATTTTCCGCAATTACACGGTGCTGGGAGGACAAGATTGGCACGACTATGAGATGATTAATCAAATATAATTTCCCCGGGGATTGAGGAGTCAGAACTTGTATATCCTTTCAGGGAGCATTTATTCCAAATGGGAACAAAATATTGAGCAGGAATTAGATTTTTTTTTTGAAAATGGGGGGAAACATTTGCAGATTACTAGCTAGAATGTAACACAACTGATGTTGTAAGGCACAAATTTACACATGGAAGAAGAGACTTGTCACACAGATGTATTCCCAGTTAGAATCAACACGGTAGGAGTATGATTTATGCATGGTAACAGCTTGCCTATCAGCACACTCCATCCATTACTATCATTAGCTGTGCCATGTGCAAAATTGAGTTGGCTGGCACATGATGTGCCAGTGCCCGCATTGCAAATATCAATTACTGACAAAACTAACAGGACTGTTTAATCCTCATACATCCTCTTCAGAATAGATTGTGATTCCACCTGTGTGCATGATATCAGAGTTTCTTTCCCTCCCTCTCCTGGTCCTCAGGGGAACAAACCTGAACATTTTCATTGATGCACTCCCTCCTTTCAGCTCGTCGCGGAACATGAAATGAACCTTTCACAATAAAATAAATATTCCCCCCCTCCCCCACTCCTTTTCCTTTCTTCTCCCCTCCCCAAGCACTTTGATAACCCTGTCAGCAGCTGAGTCCAAACACTGAGCTCAGTTTTCCACCTCCATATTGTTAGTGGACAGTTACTTTAAAAAAAAGCATTGAATGTCTCCAGTTAATTGACTTGACTTAAATAATTACAAACATTACATTTTTAGACTTCTTTCTGATTCTTTTTAAAGAGATATCCATAAATTCATTTGAAGGAGTCAGTCATAATTTGAAATAGCACTTAAATAATAAATACCAGGAGCTATTAGTGTTAATAGTCACATTAATCATTACAAGAAGGACAATAGCAGAGATGTAGGCCAAAGCCTTGCCTAAACGGCAGATATCTGCTGCTTAAGCGGATGTAACACTGAGAGGCATTTCACAGTATCTGCAAACAGTAAACTTCAGCTAGTGTTAAGTCCGAGTCACCTTCTTCAGTGCTTTGTTTTTAAAACTCATCTCCCTAGAGATTAATAGGCTGCAGAAGTCAAGGAGACATTACACATTTGCCACAGTTTTGTGCTTTTGGCTCATCACTCCACCATCCTGTTCATGTGCATCAATCATTAACCCCCCCCTGATAGAAGTCCAAGAGCTGCTAACCCCGCCTTTCAAACGCTGAGTTCAGTAGTTGCAGCGGTCGTAAGAAAATATTCCACTTTTCCCAGGGAGAATATCCTCAGCTTAACAACAGCCTTTTTTCAAAAAAACACAAATCTAGTGTTGCAGTTGCAAAGCACTGACTCAGGAAGCAGGGTCCAGATCATTTTCTACCTTCCACTGTGATTATGTACATGTGTCATTTGGCTTGATGGAAGTTGAAAGGGGAACAAACGTGGGTTTTGGTGGAACATCTGGTTTTATGGAGGGTGTGCGTTTGACCCCAGATCTTGGCAGAGAGTTGTATGGTGCAGTGATGCTAGATCTCCTGGCCTGTGTCTGAGACTGACCTGCATTCACTAGCATAGAGTCTACTCTTTGTGGTGCAGGAGGGGGATTCTCCCCTCTGTTAAAACTCTGGTGCCTAGAAAGGTGAGAGGAATTGGAAGAGTTAGTATTATGGTTTCTTTTGAATGCAGATGATTGAGGATTTCTTTGCAATGAATTGCTGGGATAGTTTCTCTTATATTCCATTGCATATGAAGGAGAAGGAACTTCCAATCGCTTGCCCAGAGTATTCTGAGGCAGTCCAGAATTAGTGGATCCAAGTGAGGCTTCTCTCTGAGGAACTTTAGGTGGCACCTGATCAAGGTTTGCAACTAATCCGTGACAGGGACTTTTCATACTCCTGTATTCTAGTGTGGCATTCTGATCTTCAATAGTAATTTGATCCATTGGTCGGATTCCTTGATCTCCATATTCATGCTGGAAACTCTGTTGAGTGGTTGGGAGGACGACAACACTTGGAATGTGGTTGGGAGAAGCATGGAGAGGAAGATCCATGGGGATCACCGGCGATCCCATGGATGCTAGATCTTTTGTACAGGCATTGATTAAATTCTGGTTCCTTTCCCACTGGCTGCTCCCACGGCTGAGCTTACGTTTCTGCTGCAAGGTTGGTGTTGACTCCGGAGTGGGCAAAGCTGTCAAGTCCAAGTGATGCTGGTCAGCTTTTATCAGCATCTTAGTCGTGCCATTTGGCGTTACTATTTTACCGTTATGCATCAGAGGAGTCAGCAGCGCTTCTGGCTTCGGTTCCTTTGTCTGAGCATCAAACAAACCACCGAGTTTGGTGACACTGGCCATGGAACCCCTGCGAGAACGAGGCAAGTCTTTCTCTTTGCTTTGGCCTACATCAATGTCTCTGCGTCGGTGATCACATATGCAGTAAACGATTATTCCTGAGAAAACTGCCCCCATGACAAAGGCGAGAATAACTGCAATAGCCAAAAGGGTAACTGGAACAAGCTGATCGTGACCTTTGAGGTAACTTTCGCGGATAACTCCTGAAATATTAGATAGTAGACAGAATTTAGTTACCAGGAAAACTATTTCTATCGCCTTATAATCATAGAGGTCATCATTAACTTCAATATATACAGAATGATACTGTAACCTATAAAACAATACATTGTCTTCACCATCAGGATAACTCCTGGCTGGAAAATAACAGTTTTATTAATACAGATATACATACCATACTGAATGACCATCAGAGTTATATATCTGGGAAGGCAATCCGAAGCCTCCAGCGAAAAGCTGAAAAGCTTTTTATGCAATTGAGCAAAGTGCACAGAAGAAAATTCAAAGAATAAATTGTGAATATCTAGAAATCAGCTCCCTGCTGGTATAATGGGTAAATGCATAACCCAAAGTGCTCTGTAGTGTACTACTGATTTGTCCTACCGACCAGGAAGGCCAGGATCCAAGCACTGGTATGTGCTGAGTTAGCAGATCTCAAATGGGCAACCATCAAAATGTGACAATTGGCTTTGCTGCTTCTAGACTGGTGAAGCATTAGAAACATTATCGGTGAGGGTTTAACCACTGACAGATATTTAATGCCTTTTGCTGTATTGTGTACATTGACCTGAAGGGAATTGACTTGGCTCCTGCCACTTGCGTAGTGGCTCACAATTGAAGGCTAATCACTTGGGTAAGGTGTCGGATAACCATTTGTATCTGTCCAACTATTGTTTAATGTGAGCCATTATTCGGGGAAGGGAAAGACAGAAACACTTGTTTTGTTGTGGAGAGACTCAGCCTACATTGCTGCAATTTGACAGGCTGAAGGGAAAAGGTGATTCGATGGCAACCAGAAGTTCCAATCCCACAACTGCTTCCTTCCCATTCTGGGGAACTGCTACTCACCACTTTCACTAAAATAGCCATCCAAGCTTTGTTATTGCATAATTTCTCCAGCATCCTATTTGCTCGCCTCAAAGCTACACAAATTCCCAGCTCATTCAGACTGATGTGACCTATGCCCTGTGGCAAACATCTTCCCCATTAATCACTATTGACTCCCTTCTCTTCCATTTACTGACTTCAAAATCTCATCTCTGTGGCCTTGCCCCACCCTACACCTAAATCTTCCCTTGACTCATATGACTGAATGTAACTGCAACTCTTAACTGCTGTATATTCCCCTGTATCTATTAGTGACACATCCTTCAGAACCTATGTGCATTTCAAACATCTGTATCCTGGAGGTCTGACTGTGGGCTTGGTGACTGAGTTGGGGGGTTCGCTTCTCTTCAGACATCCTGTGCTCATGAGAAACCTCCAAGTAGCGAAGATGCCTTTCCGCTTGAAGAACCACCTCCTACCTGCCCTTTTGATCATGCCTGCCCGAACCGCACCCCCCCTAGGCCCCCAACACAACCCCCCCTCCTTCCCCAACCACACCGCCTCATGTTGGGTCTGCAATCCTGCTGCCTCACTGGTTTTAGTAAAACTGCCCACCTACCTCTACTCTGGGCCTACAATGCTGTTCCTGGTCTGGGGCCTGTTGCAGTCCCAGCCTTGGCCACTAGTTGTCTAAAATCTAGTCATGCATTTCAGGGCCAGTGGAAATGAGCTTGTCCCCGACTTTTTAGCCAGTGAGCAAGGCCACCATTACCATGTTAAATAATGGCCTCTTCTAGTAGTGGAGGGAACAATTTCAACCATTTAATCTGGCAGGGCCTAACAAGCAACTTGTCATCCAAATTCAGCCAAAACTTCTCAGATTAAGTACACAAAACTGGCTGCAACTAGAGTTGCTTCCATTGGAAACAGAAATTGGCTTGGCACACTCACGGAATCACAGAATTGTTACGGCGTAGGAGGCGGCTATTTGACCCATCATGTCTGCTCCGGCTCTCAAAATGAGCATCATGACTTGGTGCCATTTCGCTGCCTTTTCCCCATAACCTTGCACATTGACCTGAATTTTACCATCTCACCCAGCACAGGAATTGGAGCAGGCGAGGGGTGGACTATGGAAAGGTCCGTTGACCTTGGTTGGATTTTATGTTCTCGGGTTGAGCGAGGCCGTAAAAGCCCGCCCATTGTTTCTATTGAAGTAATCATCTAATGCTCTCTCGAATACTTTGATTGAACCTGCCCCCACCACACATCCAGGCAGTGCATTCCAAACCCGAACCACTCGATGTGTGAGAAAGCTTTTCCCCACACCACACTTGCTTCTTTTACAAATCATTGTAAACCTGTGCCCTCTTGTTTGTAATCCTTTTACAAGTGGGAATGGTTTCTCCCTATCTACTCTGTACAACCCACTCATGGTTTTGAACATCTCCATCAGATCTCCTCTCAGCCTTCTTCTCTCCAAGGAGAACAATCCCATCCTCTCCAATTTTTCCTCATAACATGAAGGTTCTCATCCCTGGAACCATCCCTGTAAACCTCTTCTGCACTGTGAGCTGCTGAGCAACAGGCTTTCAAAGATCGTGGGGCTGAAGGACGAGAAAAGGTTGTTCCTCAATTTGGGAAAAGTGCAGTCTTTTGCACCAATCAGTTCCCCAGGATGTTTATAGAGCTGAATCTTTGCTGTTTTCAAGTTTCAGCAAGGGGATGTATCAGAGGAAAGTGAGGCCTGGCTGGGTGGGGAAGGAGTGTAGGGAGGGGTCAAAGAGTGAGAAAACACTGGCATTAAGGAAAGAGAGATTGGGAGATGCTGCTGGCAAATGAAAGACATTCAAGCTCCTACTATTTATGTTGGTTGTTGTCTGGATTTTTGTGTGCATTGGACATCTTTTTCTGCTTTTCCTATGCATGGAGGTGCCTGGTTGCTTCCAAGTCTGGGAGCACTCAGCTTAGAGGAATTTGAAATTCTGTATTTGAAATGTTGCATGCACCAGGACTTCTGTTTTTGAGAAATCACCCCACTCATTCATTGGGAATGGCATGACCCCAAGGATCAAAAGGTTGGAGATCCCCAATCAAAGCTACAGAGGTTTGTCGCAGCAGGGCAACTGGTAGCAACAACACTACACTGACATTGTAAATTCATCTAAATGTATACGGTTTTCAATTCTTCCAATCGAATGTACTGTCAATGCAACTGCACTGTTTCTTGTTTAGGGCCTTTGTGCAAATTATCTGGTCAAATAATTTACGCGAACAGCAAAGTAATTTTTGCAATAAGGGTATAGTTTAAAGATTTCAAGCTGTTGATGGCTGCAGTTGAATAAAGGGGTGATAAAAATGTTAAAACAATGCTGTTAATTCAATAATTCTTTCTTCAAGCAACATCACAACTGGATCTGGGAAAACTCAATACCTTCAGGGTTTTCACAACAAGCATAGTTTATAATCAATGCTGACTGACACAAAAACATTATCTGAAAATCATCAAGTGTGGTTCCATTTCGATACGAGTAATTAACTGCTCCAAATATTTAAAACTGGAAAGAATATTCAGTGCAAGGTTGTCATCTTCTTTCCGCTGCCTGCAATTTATTTTGTTTTTACACAGTGTTAAATAATCTTCATAAGCTATCCTGTACATGAACAATAATACCAATTCTAATTGTATTGCAATAATTCTTTATTTAAACAAAAGGAAATAATTAAGAAAAGCAATTTTTCACTGCTAGAGTTCCGCACTGTAGGTGGGGATGTGCAGGTGACCTCTCAATTCCACTGGAGAAAAATTAAAATAGGAAATAAATCTTAATCATAGAATCATCAGAGAATCCCTACAGTGCAGAAGAGGCCATTCGGCCCATTGAGTCTGCACCGACTGTCTGACAAAGTATCTTACCCAGGCCCTCTCCCCCACCCTAGCCTCGCAACCCCACACATTTACCATGACTCATCCACCTAACCTACATATCTTGGGACATTAAGGGGCAATTTAGTGTAGCCAATCCACCTAACCTAGACATCTTTGGAGTATGGGAGGAAACCAGAGCACCCGGAGGAAATCCATGCAGACATAGGGAGAATGTGCAAACTCCACATAGTGACCCGAGGCTGGAATTGAACCCGGCTTTCTGGAGCTATGAGGCAGCAGTGCTAACCAAAGTTTTTAATATGTGTAAATATAATATATATATATACGCATACTTTTAAAGGAAATATGCATAATCCTTTAAATGGTTTGTATGGCTGCACAGATTGTATTTTCAAACTAATCTTTAAATAATATCCAATTCCAAGAACTTCACTGAAATGAGATGAATTCTGTCATTTGCTGTGTTCAGCTAACTCAGAACAAAAAGGAGTTTGAGTCGAGGGCTTTCCTGGTCTGTACCTCTCAGCTACTCACTGGCTTGGTCCAGTCAGCAAGAGTTACAGCTTTAATCTGCAAAGCTCCCAACTCTGTCTGCAGATGGTTGCAAATGCTTCAGCCTGGTTTCTTTCACTAACTTCCCCATCATTGGTGATGAGGTGAGGGTGACTGCCCTTAGACAAAATGTCATCTGAAACGCCATATCTAGCTCAAAGGAAGGTGGTTGTGGTTGTTAAAAGTTAATAATCTCAGTCAGGAGATACTCAGGATAGTGTCCTAGGCCCAACCATCTTCAGCTGCTTCATCAATAACCTTCCTTCCGTCATACGGTCAGAAATGGGGATGTTCGCTGATGATTGCACAATGTTCAGCGCCATTTGCAATTCCTCAGATACTGATGCAGTCCGTGTCCGCATGCAGCAAGACCTGGGCAATACCCAGGCTTGGGCTCAATTAGTGGGCCGTAACTTCAGAGCTCAACAGCTTTGGATTTGGGGGTATATCCCAAAGTTGCACTGGGGAATCTCTTTCAGACGTTCCCAGCTAAGGGTTTGCATAACAAACTTCTGGGTAGCTATTGTAAAGGCCCAGACAGAACTCTCACCCACATTCCATCCCCCTCATCCCCCACCCCAGGGAACACCCCTCCCACCACCACGGTATTTCCTACTCCCTCTAATACCCCATGGTATTCTCCATGACCAAAAGAGGAGACCCCACACAGGCCTGACCTGACTGGAACCCCCACCGATCCTCAGGCCTTACCCTTTCCGTCTCTCCCGACCAATGGGAACTCGCTATGCAAGTGCCACCCCCTCCCGCCCTGACCAGACACCCTCACCCCCGCAGTTACAGGAAGAGGCCTAAATGCCTGAGATTGGACCATGGGGAGGGGCAGTGCCAATCTTTGCAACCACTTACTAAATGGCCTTAGAAAAAAGGGTGGAAAATAACCGACAACAATAACCTACATTTAACTTTTATACAGCAAAAACTCGGTGGGGGAATGTCAAGGGAAATGGTGAAGAGAGGGGACAGTGGCTTGGGCCAGCAGCAGCCACACTATATCAAGAGGCATTTTATAGGTGGCCATCAGTGGTCCCTTTAAAGGCCCAGACTAACTGGGCACAGTGCAAGCTCAGCACAGATAATGACCAATTTTGCTTTGCGGATCCTACAATTGTGATTAAGACTTTAAGTCATATAAGCAATGTTTCCAAATGTTAAGAATGCTCAGTTCTGCAATTTTCAATTGAAACTCTAACTCAGTTTAAACATAGAAGATAGCAGCTGGAGGAGGCCATTTGGCCCTTCGAGCCTGCTCCACCATTAATTACGATCATGGCTGATCATCCAACTCAATAGACTACCCCTGCTTTCCCCCATAACCTTTGATCGCAGTCACCCCAAGTGCTATATCAGCCGCCTTTTCTCTCTCCACAGATGCTGCCAGGCCTGTTGAGAATTCCCAGCACTTTGTTTTCATTTCTCCATGCCTGTTTTAAGCAGCCACTGTTCACAGCATCCAATCTGGCAGCTGACATACTGCCCGGGAATATCGGATGGAATTTAATCCACCAGGAGCAAGGGGCAATATAATGAATGAAGTGGTAAAGCTGCGGGTGGAGAGTGTGTCGCCTTCCCCACTCCCACCAATTAAGTCCGAGGCAGGAAGATTTGAGGATGTTCTTCCCTCCTGAAGGTCAATTGAGATTCTTAAATGGCCAAATAAGGGCCACTTAAGTGCCTCAATCCACATGGTACCGATGCCATGTGTGCATGCTGCCAGGTATAGCCTGGAATTCCTGGCAGTGGTCGGGGTTGCAGTTCCACCTGCTTGGAGGGACCCTGGGTGTCAAGGGCCTCACCTGTGGGAAGACTCCACTCCACTCCCCCGTCCTTCAAACCGACCCTCATCTCCGATCTGGCCCTGATGGGGCCACCCTGCTTCTCTGTATTCTGGAGCTCTATGGCTGCTCCCTTCTTTGGATCTACTCCAGTATCGGCAGTGGCCGCCAGACGTTCAGCTCGCAGGACCCGGGGACCCTGATGGTGACCAAGGATGTGCCTGGTTGGCTTTTAATCGTATTGCAGCGTTTGGGAATGGCCATGTCGGAGTTGCCAATGGCTCTCTAGCTGGTGGTCATGACCACCATTGTGACCATTGAGTGGCAGTGACTGTAAACGGAAGCTCGGGTCGCCAGTGCTGATCTTTTGCCCAAAACATGCACCCAATGATTTTCAGTTTCTTCCCTGCCTTGAGTCAAAAGTCTTTTTCCCCTATCCCAGCAGCTAAAATTCCAGCACACGTGAGGAATTCTTCTCTAAATTACAGTTTGCTGAAGCACCGTCTAATTGTTGTTAAGACTTATTTAACAAAATCTGCAGTCCATTAAACACCAACTCATTGAATGATGAACAGGCTGATGTTGATTTTACTGAGGGTAGGTCAGAGAGATCTGAAGAAATGTGATCCCACTCCATCTTGGTGTCAGCCACTGAGCAGAGATTATTTGTCAGGCGTAAAGTCGCAACTTTTAAAGCCACAAGAGGACAAGAAAAGGCACTTAGTGGAATAAATTACTTCCCGTGGGGGAACAGGAAGGCAGGCTACCCCTGACATACAGTTAATATGGGCTTGCTGGCAGCCTATATACACTTGCATATTTTACATTTACTTTGTGTTTCAAATAAAATAAATCAAAGCGGGTAAGCAGAATTGTCACTTTTGTGTTTACTAGCAAATTACATTTGAATCATAGATCATAAACACATTGACTCATGAAGCACTGTTCTGGTGACAACCTGTAATGACTGTAATGAATAATCTAAGACGATAAAATAATAGTGCATTTTTGTTAAACTTCTTCATAATAATTGAGGCTGACAGCCTTGACTAATATTTGGCACCTGAGGTTGTGCACAAAATTGAGCTTGTGAATGCACAGATCCAGTGAACAGAAATTTATTAAATTTGAAAGTTGTAAAACACAAAAAAGGCCCAAATAGACTAATAATAAGACTAATAAGGCCTCTTAGTTTACAGTTTGCTGAATATAATATGAACGCATTTTGTCAAATGCTGCTGCAAAAGAACATTTTTGTCATAGAGCAATAGTGCAGACTACACAATGCATACAAGACCCTTATTGATGGGAACACAGCTCTCAACCTTGAGGCCAAAGAGGTTTCAAACTTTGCCCAGGCTTTCACCAGCCTCCTAATCAGTGTGGAACTATTAACATCAAGCACAAGATGAAGCAACGTCTGTGGCAAGAAGCAGTTTCCCGTGTCTGTCTGAATAATAAAGTACAGATGGCTCAGCAATGCAATTCAGAATGCAGATATGACAAGAGTTCAAGCTAAAATAAGATGAAAATATTATGCTACTTTTGCAGTTGAGGGAACTTTATCTGGAAACCTAAATAAAATACTGTCTAATTATGAAGGGACACATAGATAAAAACTGCAAGTGTAAAAGACATTTTCTCAAGTTAATCTGGTAAACCAGCGATTCGGAACCATTGCCTGTATGAACTATATTATTCATATCACCTAGACAGAGGCTGCACTGGCTCCAGACATCTGGTAGCTGAGATAAGGGGGAATAGAACAGAGGGGCTATCCTTGACTCAGGCAATTGAAAGATATCACAAACTACTAAACAAGGGTCGCAAGGACATGCAGACAGAAACCACAAGGAGGAAAGAGGAAAGGGTCAAGTCCTAAAGGGAAAAACAAGGAGAGTTTTTCTTTCTACGATACTGATGAGTGATTGTTTGCTCCTCTATTTCTGTTGTTAGTAATGAATCATACTACATACTGTAAGGCCTTGGAACATTCCATACAGGGAGATGAAATGTTCAGTGGGAGGGAGGTCGTCAATACAATGGCAGCAGAAGGGAAGGTAAGACTGGAGGGTTAAATTCATTTTCCGCAATGGTAAGTCACACAGTTAGTTTAGCACACAAAAATATGGCAGAAAGCAGCATACTCTGAAAGATTTAAACCAGAAATGGAAATTGTCCAGCCAATGTGGTTGCATTTGAAGAAATGAAAGTGATTGCTATTTTTGAAACTGATTTGAAAATATTCCAGAGTATATTTAATATCAGAAGCTGCTGCACACACATCATGCCTCGCCTACATGAAATCTGCCTGTCAGATCATTCCATTAATTCAGCAGCAAGAAGAATGCTTTTTTTTTGAATTTTAAAACAAAAGCACAACTCAAATGGAAGCTGATCCAAGGAGCCAGGGTGTAACGCAGAAAGCAGGCGATTAACAAGAGCGAGATGTAGCAAAGCAGCAGAGGCGCAGATTCAGCAGTGGAGATGGACTTGTTGCACGTGCTCGTTTCGTGATAAATAGTGACAGGAAGCAAGTTAGCAAAGTAAGAAACGTGAAGTTCTAACACCGAAGAACTTCATGCGGCGTTGTGCAAAAATAAAACTGAACAGAACTTTCAAGTGCCAACAGAAAAATCACACCACAATAATAATTTTTTAAAAACTAAGAAATAAACAAATGAACCAACCCATTTTCCAATAAAACCATTGAGTGCAGTCAATACCAAGCTTTACTGATCATTTAGTATATTAAAAGCACACACCCACACACCAGAATGTCAGATCCATGCAGTCACCTCTGCTACCATTGTTGTTCACCAAGAGGTAAACTGCTTCCAGCTCTGTCAGTGTGAATCATAATGATGCCCCACAGAGCACCAAAAATTAAATTGACCTTGTTAGGTGCGAATAAGGCTCTAGAGTCACTGCCATTCTCTGTAATAATCATAACTGAGCCTAAAGATAATTAAATCTAAGCGAACAGAAAACTTTGAAAGGAAATCAATTTGGACTAGGGCCAGTTACTAGTAAATCCTATCCGTGGGTCAACTTTCTCTTTATTCACAGCAGAATCACTTTTTAATGCAAGTTTTCCTTTGTTTCCACCCCGGTTGCTTGTAACCTTGCTGAGGAACAGCCTGACAAGTCACTCTCCTTTAGGCTTTTACTGTCAATTAGCTAATAATCTATGGAGGGCAAAACAGAGCAGCCCTTGGGTGTTCTCACCCAAGGTCCCACGTGAAGGGCCCCGATGAAAGGCCACTGACTTGAAACATCAGTTCTGTTTTTTTCTCCACAGAGACTGCCTGACCTGCTGGGTATTTCAAGCATTTTTGGTGTTTAGCCCACAAGCAGGTACTTTATAGCAGTGGGCACTGCATCAAGTGAGTGAAAACCCTGACTGGTTTTCAGCCTCTTTGTCCCAAAACATTGAGGGTAACTGAAGTGTCCCAACAGCTTTCCCAACTGATATCAATTATTGGAGTATAGATCAGGAATCAAAGCCGGGACTTCATTGTCAAAAGGGTGTTGTTTCCTTTAACTCCTCCTTTAACTCACCCTTTTTATAGGCATTAGTTTTACTTTTTCCTATGGCAGTCCCTGTGCCAAGTCACTAAAGCAGACTCTGTCTAGCTCCAACTGTACAAGCGATTTTTAAAACAGTTTTTAAACTTTATCTTTATTACTGTAAAGGAGTTAAAATGACTAACAGCTGTCTTAAATCAATACTAAACTCTGCTTTGTGTTGCCTACCCTGAGGTTAGTTTTCAAACTGACTAGTTTAGGCCTCGCTATAAATCTGAAGGGCATGTTTTATTTCATTATAATTTAAAGATACTTGGCTTAACTCACTTTTATCGCCATTCTGTTTATGCTCACTTGAACATTTTGATTAAACCACAAGTTTATTGCAGGCACATAGACTATTTCTATTTAATGTAATAAATCGAAGTAACACAAAAGAATGTGTTTTTTTAAAAAAGGTGCAGTTATCAATGTATTGAGCCCCATCTTTAAGGAAACTAGCACTTTCCTCACTTTGGTCACTTTGACAGGAGGTCAACACCGAGTGCCCCCAGGCTCAAATGTGGAGTGACTGAGGCATTATTAGGAACTTTTCGAGTTCCCAGGTAACCCACCACTGGGGAAGAATGGGAAGCAAAGAAGAAATTAACTTAACAAGTGCATATCACTCCAATTTGTGCACATTTTTGCATGGGACGTGATGGCCTAGTGATTTTATCACTAGACTATTAATCCAGAAACTCAGCTCATGTTCTGCGGACCTGGGTTTGAATCCCACTATGGCAGTTGGTGGAATATGAATTCAATAAAAAATATCTGGGATTAAGAATCTATTGATTACTATAAAACCATTGCCGATTGCCGGAAAAATCCACCTGGTTCACTAATGTCCTTTAGGGAAGGAAATCTGCTGTCCTTACCTGGTCTGGTCTACATGTGACTTCAGAGCCACAGCAATGTGGTTGACGCTTAACTGCCCTCTGAAATTGCCTAGCAAGCCACTCAGTTTCAAGAGCAACTAGGGATGGGCAATAAATGCTGACCAGCCAGCAATGCCCATGTCCCACGAATGAATAAAAAAAATACTAGAAACAAATATTATGCTCAGTTGTAAAATGCAATGTTTTGCAGAGGGGGGTGGGGAGGGAACTGGAACCTAATCTTAGAAAAAGTATTTTAAAAGAAGTTCAAGCAACCCTCATTTCCTTTTTAAAATAGATTAAATATTAATGATGCTAAATCTTTACTCATAAAAATTCTGGGATATATAAAATTTATGTATGAAATACTGCTCTTAAAAGAATCTATCTTATGCATGAGTTGCCTGGTTATGAATAGTTGGGAGTGACACCAAGAACCAATTCAACCCCTATATTTTTTAAATGAGGTATCAATTAGTTATATCTAGCTGGAAGCAGCTACCCTGTCATTTATCCCCATCACAGGAAATAAGTGCTTCCAAGGCCTTACCGTTGGTATCATGGTGATTGTGTGGAGGGTTGGCCATGTACGGGTCTATGCTTTCTGAGGACGCAACAACATTCTTCTGATCCAGCATCCGCCCATGGGCATCATAACCCTCCTTAATTGCTGTAGGAGGGGTGGTAGTGGAAAAGGCAGAACTGAAGTGGCCTGTCATTATTGTAAACACAGTCAAGGTCATTCTATTCTACTCAGACTAAGAATCTGAACTTTTCGGTTAAGTCAGGAAAAAAAAAGCAACATCTGCTCTAGTACAACTCAATTGTCTTTTTATTTTACATCAAATAAACTTAATCTACTTTTCTTCTTTCACATTGAATCTGCAGTGAGGAATGTAGGCAACAGTGACAACTTATACCCAGCCTGCGGCACATTGTATCAGTGTGACAGAAGCTCAGAGTAACAATGACAGCAATAGAAGTTCTCTTTGAAAGACGGAGAACTGCTTACTTTAAGGATTGTTAACTATGATTTTGCCACATAATTGTGCTCTAGTCCGCCAGGCCTAATCATTAAAAGGGATTTATTTTGCTTGATGCTACAGGCTGAAAGATCACTCTGACAGGAGCATTTCATTATGACCATCAACTGTGACAGGATATATTGCTTTAGCAGCCGACCTTATTAGTGTAACTCGAGGGTGCATTTATATTACAGGAAAAAGAATCGGGGGTGGGTGGAACAGCTTGCATTGTTAATGCCTCGTTTTACGAGGTAGACCATTCTTTGCGAAACAAATTGGAGGGAAAAATGCACATCCTGGTTAAAAGACAATTGCCTGAAGTGTTGTCTTCCTACAAACATGCTATAATGTTCACCTATGGTGGATTGTAACTTAAAATTTTCAGCGCGCATAAATTCTACTTTGTAACAGCACAGAACTATTACTTGAGGTCAAGGGCAATATGATTAACTATTAAAATTAATCTGACTTTAACACTGTTGCTCAGTGTTTCCCCTTTATTTCTCCCAATGTTATATGGGAATCTGTCCACCTCTTTATAGCCCTTCCATTAATATAATGTCAAAAATTCAGAAAAAAAGACTTAAGAAGTACAAAATGCTGATTTGTATAGACACAAAAACTCCAGTATACAATAAAAGGATGTTCCAATAAGAAGTCAACAGAATAGGTAAGAAAGCCATGATTTTTTTGAAACTGTTCAGCTCTTAACTTCCTTAGTCGGCAAGTGCCAACATGGGAGCCCTACAGATCAGGCAAACCATTGTCCTTTGCTGAGTTCATGTTTATCATTTGCAGTGCTACAATTCATCTTATTGCAATTGGGTTTGGAGGGCAGAAGATGAATCAAAAGGCAGATTTCTTGCTCCTGATAATTATTCAGCAGCCCCTCCTAAACAGTGCAATGTGTGTGAATGTCCCCGGAGACAGTATTGAATCGCCTTTGCTGTTCTCCATGAATGAATAGCCTGCCAACTGTCTGGACTCACACATGAAGTATGGGCACTTGAGCAAGAATCTGTGCTTGCAGGAGAGACAGGAGGGAAAAGGGAAGAAATCGATAGGACGGAGGAGGGATAATAAAGCTTAGTGGCTTAGTATATTATAATCTCAGCTGCTGACAGACAAAACTCATGGCTTCACTTCATATTCTTCCATTAATGTCCGGAACAATCCAAAGGTATGGTCTTTCCCAGGACTCTATTTGTAGCAAGTTTTGACTTAAATAAATCTCTTTTAGGGGTTCATGTATTTTCTAAAACTTTGAGAACAGCGTCACACACAAGGAAGGATCAAATATTGTAGAACTTAGGATAGCATATAATCAGCATGCCCATGTATGTATATGTGCAATGTATTAGACAAAATAGTGCTGTTTATCATCAATCAAGGACAGCCACTATGATAAAGCACTACAAATGCTCTAATCAGTAGAACCTTGGGTCTAATATCATGCAACTGTCTACAAAAAGCTAATTAGAAAAGTTGAACATTAAATACAAAAGACAGACAAAGAAACAAAGTAACGAACAGCTAAATGATCTACATCGGAGGAAGGATTGATTCAAGGTTAAAATAAGTGCATTCTAGAATAAAGTCAATAAAATTGGGTTACAAAAAAAACACTGACCATGTATTGTATCACGAGACATTTCATGGCCTTGTGGAGTGGTTGAAAAGTCTAAGAGGAAAACAATGGCGGAAATGAAAACAAAATGCCTCAAAAGAAGGAAGGGGAATAAAAGATAACAGCAATAAAGCATCTTGAACATAAATACCATGGATAAAGTATAATCAGGAATTGGGAAAGGCACAGCATGAACTAAATGCTCATGTCACCAATTAATCAAACAACAGAATCAAGGCAGACTTACCATTCAGTGCCACAAAGGAGTCTGCAAAAAACAAGAAGGAATAGGTGTCAAAATGGCAACCTCAACACAATCAGCTCATTCAGGATTACATAATATTTGTTAACAATTTGTAAGGTTTCTTTTTGCAAATGAAAAGCAATGGAATAATTAGATAGGATTTGCAAATCAATTTATAAATAGAACTGTGTTACATGAGGCATTTCAAAAGTAACAGAGAATATAACAATTCAGAACTAGTAAAAGGAAGAGGCAACAGCATTGTTTGGAACTCAGTGCCTGTACAGACTGCTTCATATATTTAAGATTTGCCTAAACCACACTAATGCCAATCTTTCACCAGGAGCTAGTTTGCTAAGTGAATAATACAAATATTTTTATACAGTCGAAGATTTTGTCGTCTATTTGTTGTAAATGTACATTCTTTATGTACCAGAAACCACCAAATAACAGAGTCTGAGAGGTACAGAATAAGGGATTCCACAGGCATCCTTTCTCTACCAAGGTATTTTGAAAAAAATGGTAAAAGAGAATCTCCCATTTACAATAATGTTTTAGATTACTTTTTTGAATACAGTAAGCTGGTAAAGAGTATTTATATTTAAGACCTTCTCAAACAATCTCCTTTAGTCAAGGCATAATATTTACAAAAATATGAAAGGTTACCATTTTGTCTGTAATTTTTTGGTCATCGTATAGTTTACTTTTACTCTTAAGACAATTATCTAATAAATTGCAGAAAAAGGGTTATTCTCTCGTGGGAGTGCTCTTAGTCAGAATTAACATTAAACTATCCTGTGTTGTCCACTGAACTGCAAAAACAACAGTTAAAATTGTACTTGGCACCTTATAATATTGTAGTAAGTGCCAAGTAATAGGCTTGTGTCAATGAGTGAGTAGTGATCTTCAAAGATTGCAATTTACACATTAAGATATTTCCCTTAATGTACTTTCACACCGTTAGAAATGATCTATAACACAAACACTATCCTTTTGAAATAATATTGCAGCAGGGACATCAAAAAAGTATATTAACCCAACAAAAATACAGGTGAGCTTACTTTGGCAATCTCCCAGACCATCTGTGTTGCCATGTTCAATGTCTTGCTCAAATGGTGACCTACATAATACAGGGAGGCACATCCAAAGGTTACAAACAGTAAAATAATACATATTAGCACACAAAACTGAAATGTGGTGTTCGGTTCATGCTTTGGTTGGAATTTTTCATTGTCCAGCATGAGGGACCCTCATATCAAAATAATCTGACCTCTGCAAGTGCTGGTTAGGTGATCTCAACTGAGGCCAAGGTAAGAGCAAAATTCTTCTTCCTGTCTCTAGGCTGGAGGGAGCGTTGTGGGGAAAGGGCAGAATGAACCAGGTAGGATCGTTGTTTGTGACTGGACCTTAATGATGTCCTGCCTCCAAGCTCTAAAGTGGGGTTAGTATGGGGATGCATTGAAACAACTCTGCATTATAGATCTCTAACATATTTCTGATTCATACAACTGTTAAATAAAGTGTGCAGCATCACTAGCAAGGCACAGTGTGCTCGGACATAAGTTTGTTGAGTACTGGCTTGTCTTCAGGGTAGAATATGCACAACAAATTCTACATCCTAAACACTGCAACTTGCCAGAACTCCTGCATCTAAATGGAAATACACTAATGTCACATACAACAGGACAGGTTTTAAAGAACTGGCTTATAGTCAAGGCCAGAACTAAGGCACTGATGTAATGTTTTCATGGGAAAAAGGATAGAATTGGCTAACATGCTAAAAGCACCAGAGAAATCCTGGAAATTAAATTTGGTGCATATGGTTTAAAATGTTGGCTGCACATCATTTGCTTTTAGGATGCTAAACAGCCTCTAAGCCTGCAATATTGCAGCAAGGAAATCCATGCTCACTCTGAACAGGGAGTGCATCACCAACCATATTGATAAAGGCTTGTATATCAGTGTGGAGTTAGGCCTTTATATGCTAACAGTCTGTTACTCTTGACAACTCATTGGTTCTATATAAGTGAATCTCAAAGCCCAATATCATGCCTCATCATTCAAGCACTAAGGAATGGTTCCTGCTCCACTTGTGTTCCCAAAAATAGACATGGTCAAACTTCTGGGCTTATATGTTGTACTTGTGCCCTTCTAATATGGGGGTTAATAAAAATGTTAATTTATAATAAAAGATTGAATAACAAGATAAGGAATGTTTGGTTACTGCTGTAAGTCACTGGTACAAGATACTGTGCCATTTAGAATGGTTACATATTAACGTACAGAAATTTGCCCTTCATTTGATTGTGTGTGCATTGTTGGAAAAACTCCTGTGGTTAGAGTTGGATCTGTGTCTGTGGGCTGTCAGTTTGCCAAGCTCCTGATTTCAACTGTGCTCTAAATAAAACCTGTGTGCTTACCTACTGGAGGGTGTAAAATCAGGTGGCAAAGTGCCACTATACTGTTTCAGCAGTGCTCTGACCTGGTACTGCAGGATATGTATTGCCTACCATGCTGTTACAGGTGGAGTATAGGCTGAATACATCTACAGAGACTGGGAGTATGACACTCACAATAAAAGCTTTTAAAAATGTTTTTAAAAATGCATTATTTCATGGGACGTGAGTATCACTGGCTAGACCAGCATTTATTTCCCACTCCTGATTGTCCTAAGTGGTGCTGAGCTTCCTTGAACCACTTCAGTCCATGTGATGTAGAAATAGTAGATACCTACAGTATCCTTAGGAAGGGAGATCTAGGATTTTGACCAGTGGCAACGAAGAAATGACAATATAGTCCCAAGTCAGGGTGGTGTTCGTCTTGGAGGGGAACTTGCAGGTGGTGGTGTTCCGATGAGTCTGCTGATCTTTCTCTTCTAGATGGTAGAAGTTGCAGGTTTGGAAGAGGTTATCAAAGGAGCCTTGGTGAATTGCTACAGTGCATCTTGTAGATTGTATACACTGCTGTCACTGTGCGTTGGTGGTGGAGGGACTGAATGTAGTTAAGGTGGTGGATGGGCTGCCAATCAAGCAAGTTGCTTTGTCCTGGACAATGTTGGGCTTCAGTATGGTTGAATGTTGGAGCTGCACTCAACCACACAAGTAGAGAGTATTTCATTACATTCCTGACTGTGCCTTGCAGATGGTGAACAGGCTTTAGGGAGTCAGGAGGTTGAGTTACTCGCCACAGGATTCCCAGGCTCTGACCTGCGCTTGCAGCCACAGTATTTATATGGCGAGTCCAGTTTAGTTTTTGTAATTCCAGGATGATGATGGGGGGAGGGGGGGCAGGATTCAGTGATGGTAATGTCATTGAATGTCATGGGAAGATGGTTTGATTCTCTCTTGCTGGAGATGTCATTTCCTGGCATTTGTGTGGTGCAAATGTTGCTTGCCACTTATCAGCCCATGCCTGAATATCGTTGTGGCTTGTTGCATATGGATACGGACTGCTTCAGTATCCTAGGAGAGCAACCAACTAATTTCCTGCTATTAGTGGGTGACATTCCATACTCCAAGAGAAGTCTGGGGACATACAACAAACACTTTTACACTATTCACTGCAAAAGGTGAACACTTGCTAAAAAGACCTTGAGCTTTTGTTTGGTCAGCCTCACTGTTACTTGCTTAACTTCTCTGGTCAAAGAGCTTCGCTCATTCACCTCTTTGTTCTTTAAAAGGGACCACTTACTTAGTTGCAGATGTTAGCTGTGCACACAATCCCTCCTTCAACCAACCACAGTAGGGGTCTCGAGAAGCAACACATGTCCTGGGGAAGAGACAAAAAAACTTCAAATGCATATTCTGGTCATCATTCATGAAAATCACAGAAGGAGAAAACCTGCCCCATCTCCCCCAAATAGCTTCACCCTGACATCTGGCCTTCATGTTGTTTCAAAACCCAATTGCCTGCAATTTGGAAAGCAAACTTTTAAAAACCACACGTACCAGTGGAACATCCTCAACTCACTTTTTGCATTTGCTGTGACGTTCACATCGAGCGAGAGGCACCCTCACAACACAAGTGGAGAATGCCACAAAGAGAGAGTTGCTGGGCTTATCAAGCTGCATACCGACAATTCTTCTATCTTCCACACCATCAACGCTGCACCTAGCACAGAAGGGCAAAATTGACATTAGCGGAATTACACCCTACACATAGAGATTGTGATTTAGTATGTCAGTCATCAATCTAACCTTTCACAAAATATCTCTGCCACCATTAAAGCATTGCTACTTCCAAGTGTTACAAGCATTCATGCAGCACTTGGCACACAGTTACATTTATCTGTAGAAGCATTCCAGGCTTTAAAACAAGGTTTGCCATAATTCTCACCTCTTCTCGCCTGTAAGCACTCAGTGGTTCCATTTCCCTGGGTGTTAGCTGCGCTCTTATGTTATATTGTTACATTATTCATAAAGAGCTAGGAACCAATTGTTATGTGATTATATATCCCGGGTGTCACATTCACTGTCACATTGCAGTCACGTGTCACATATCATTGCATCAGCTGATCAGTCCACCAGCAAGAACGGCAAGAAATACACTTGATTGAAGCTCCAACACTTTGAATCTGTTTGACTATTTCAAACTTTTGGGAACAACAAGTCGTAACACTCCAGTTCCTCAATCTTAGGGTCTATGCATTCAGTTGCCTGGTCAGGTTTCATAAATCATAGAACCATAAAGCGCAGAAGAGGCCCTTCAGTCCATTGAGTCTGCACCGACACATTAGAAACACCTGAACTCTAACATGCCCTTTCACTTCAGAGATCTGTGGACAAACACGCCAAGGTCTCTTTGTTCCACAGAACTTCCTAGTGTCCCACCAGTCATTGAATCCTTCCTTGCCAAATTATTCTTTCCAAAGTATATCACTTCACACTTTTCAAGGTTAAATTCCATCTGCCACCTATCCGCCCATTTGACCCATCTATATCTTCTTGTAGCCTAAGATACTCCGCCTCAATGTTAACCATCCAGCCAATCTTTGTGTCATCTGCAAACTTACTAATCCTACCCCCCACATAGTCATCTATGTTGTTTATATAAATGATGAATAATAGGGGACTCAACACAGATCCCTGTGGTACGTCACTGGACACTGGCTTCCAGTTTCTAAAGCAGCTTTCTGTCATCTCCCACTGCCTCCTACAACTGAGTAAGAAGTCTCACAACATCAGGTTAAAGTCCAACAGGTTTATTTGGTAGCAAAAGCCACTAGCTTTCGAAGCGCTGCTCCTTCATCAGGTGACTCACCTGATGAAG
The DNA here is from genome assembly GCF_964213995.1 of Mustelus asterias. NCBI lineage: Eukaryota > Metazoa > Chordata > Chondrichthyes > Carcharhiniformes > Triakidae > Mustelus > Mustelus asterias. The sequence continues at coordinate 82,354,642 of NC_135806.1, read as the reverse complement.
GAGCAGCACTTCAAAAGCTAGTGGCTTTTGCTACCAAAGAAACCTGTTGGACGTTAATCTGGTGTTGTGAGACTTCTTACTGTGTTTACCCCAGTCCAACGCCAGCATCTCCACATCATCCTACAACTGAGCCAATTTTGAATCCACTTTATCAAATTACCCTGTATCCCATGTGAATGTATCTTCTTTACAAGTCTCCCATGTGGGACCTTGTCAAAGGCTTTGCTGAAATCCATATAAACTACATTGACTCCACTACCCTCGCCTACACACCTGGTCACCTCCTCAAAAAATGCAATCAGATTTGTTAGGCATGACCTTCCTGTGACGAAGCCACGCTGACTATCCCTGATCAATCCTTGCCTCTCCAAGTGGAGATAGATGGTCTCCTTCAGAAGTTTCTCCAATAGTTTCCCTACCACTGACATGAGACTCACTGGTCTGTAGTTCCCTGGTTTATCTCTACAACCCTTCTTAAATAGTGGAATCACATTAGCTGTTCTCCAGTTGCCTGGCACCCCCCCCCCCCCCCCCCCCCCCCGTGGCCAGAGAGGAATTGAAAATTTTGGTCAGAGCCCCTGCAATCTCCTCCCTTGCCTCCCACAGCAGCCTAGGGCACAATTCATCTGGATCTGGAGATTTATCCACTTTTAAGGCTGCCAACACCTCTAAAACCTTGTCCTTCCCTGTGTTAATTTGCTCAAGAACCTCACAGTCTCTCTCCCTGAATTCTATACCATTGTCCTCATTCTATTGGGTGAAGATAGATGTGAAGTATTCATTCCAATACTGCCAATGTCCTCTGACTCCACCCACTAATTGCCTCCTTCATCCCTAATGGGCCCCACTCTTTCCCTGGTTATCCTCTTCCCATTGATACACCTATAGAATATCACTACTTTTATCAGCCAGAGCTTTCTCATATCTTCTCTTTGCATTCCTAATTGCTTTCTTAAGCTCTATCCTACACTTTCTGTATCTCACGAATGCCTCTAATGATTTGCTCCCCCTGTACTTTTTAAAAGTCTTTCTTTTCCTTCTAATTGTATCCTGAATACCCCTGGTTATCCATGGTTCCCTGGGCTTGTTATTCCTACCTATCACCCTGGAAGGAACATGCTGGACTTGCACCCTTTTTGAATGCCCCCCACTGCTCTTCTGTAGATTTTCCCATTAGTAGCTGTCCCCAGACTACCTTGGCCAGATCCTGTCTTATTTTGTTAAAATCCGCTCTCCCCCAATCCAAAACCTTTTTTGCAGCTCATCTATCTCCTTGTCTATAACAAGCTTAAATTGTACCATGTTGAGATCGCTATCACTAAAATGCTCCCCCACCACCACCTCAACCACCTATCTGACTTCATTCCCCAGAATTAGGTCCAGCACAGTTCCTTCCCTTGTTCGACCCTTCACATACTGATTTAATAAGTTCTCCTGTACACATTTCAAGAAATCTACTCCATCCAAGCCCTTAACACTATGTATATCCCAGTTAATGTTGGGAAAGTTGAAATCACCTAATAAAATAACCTATTGTGCTTCACTGTCTACTCAATCTTCAGGAGGTGAAATTGCAACTAAGCCTGATGCTACCATCGCCCAATTTCCATTTACTTAAGACATTCCAACAGAAGCAGGACTGTTGGCTCATTTGTCTTTGCCAAGTCTGAAGTTTACCGAGGTTAACAGTAGTAATCCCAACTGGGATCAGTTAGCTTAACATATATCGGAGATTGAACTTGGGATCTTACTAATGTATGTGAGTGAGTACATTACCAAGCTGTGTCATTACAGAAATTATTGATAAAACTACACAACATTTCACTCAATTTGAAGCAACAGTTGGGGTGGGATGAGGTGTGGTATACATAGTAATGTCACTGGATTTGTAATCCAGAGGCCCAGGCTAATACTTTGGGGGCATGGGTTCAAATCCCTCATGGCATTCCTCACGTGGAGTTTAAATTCATGAAGTTAAATCTGGGCTCAGTAATGGTGACCATGAAACAATCATCAATTGTTGTAAAAACCCATCTGGTTCACCAACATCTTTTAGGGAAGGAAATCTGCCATCCTCACCCAGTTTGGCATATGACATTTGACTCCAGATCCACACAATGTGGTTGACTCCAAAGTGCCTGGAGAAATGACTGAGCAATTGCCACTCAGTTCAAGGGCAATTAGGGATGGGCACAAATACTGGCCTTGCCAGCGGTGCCCACATCCAATGAAAGATTTTTCAAAAACAGCTGCAGTAAAGTAATGTTTGATGAGCTTTCCTATTTTGATTAAAAGAACAAAGCCTTGATTTTAACTCAGAGCACAAGTTCAGCAAGTGGGGGGCAGGGTGACTGCCAAGCTGGAGTGGGGCCCGAATCATTTTACCTCCCAGGCTCATCCCGATCTTGGCTGTAAATCCCCCAAGTAATGCTGACATAAATCCACCCTTGGCCATCGGGCTGGAATGAGATGACCGGACACTGCTGGCGATCAATGGAGAATGGTCCCTGGAATTCAGGCAGAAGCTGTGCGAGTTGGGGGAGCATTTGGTTATAATCAGAGTGGGGCGGCGGGGGCCCAGGCTCCTTCCAGCCCACAAGAAAAATAAACTTTAAATAAAATTAGCTTCCCAGCATGCTCCTGCTGCGTGAGGTTTTGCAGGCAAGGCATGACTGCTTGTTAAAATTGCTTTGGAGTGCTAATAACAAAATACTATAGGCCTAAAATAGGCCTCAACTGCACTCCCAAAGTGTGCGCATTAAAATAGTGTGGAACAGGAGTGCAGTACAAACAACATTGCCTGATTTTACCTGCCCTGTTCTTGTCAGGTGTGGGTTTTTAAAAATCTTTCTGCTTCAATCCCAACTGTGAGCTTGAGATGGACCTACTTCTCTACATTGTAGATGTTAATCTCCTCCAGGAAGATGCTGTCATTGATGGACCCCATGTTTGCTTTGGCCAGAAACTTCAAGATGATTCCTTTTTCTGACCCGAGAAAGACAACAGTGTAATTCTGGTAGGGACCCGCAGCAGTATCCACAGCAATTCTGGTCAATCGATACCTGTTGAAAAAAAACAAATCAGCTGGTTTCATTTACTTTATTATTACACTGGGCTGCATTGTGAACCTAACTGTACGGGACGTGAAGAGGGAACTAATTTTTAAAAAGTATATTGTAGTATCCTTTCAAATTTGGTCTTTTATCATTACACAGCAATGAAGTAAAAACATACTACGCCAAGAATGCAATGGAAAAAGGTTAAGCAACAGCAAGTTGAAGATGATGAGACCAAAATGAAGTGGATTTGTTAAGAATATAACAGAGAACTTTTGCTAATGTATAAACTATCAAGTTCATTCTTCTAACCAAGTTAGTTCCCATTTAACAGTAATGTGCAGACTTAAGAAACAGACAAGCTTTCTTTTGTTCACCTACACTGGCAGACCGACAGAACTTAAGAAGAAAGCTTCTCTTTAAAACATCTGAATACATCTATATCAAGGGCTGCATTGTTCAACCCATGAAATATGATTTTTATAGAACTGCTCTTTCTCTATATATGGGCATAACAGTGCACTCACTGTTAAACTCTTCCCAGCTGTGCTGCCTTCAACCAAACTGCACAGAAAGTCACGCACTAAACAAACATTTCCCTAGCACCCACACTGCTACCAATGAACAGTAGCTCACACAAATCAGCTGAAACCAGGATCTGTGCTCACAGCCAGAACAACAGAACCCCCTTAGAAAAAAATTAAAATGAAAACATCAGAAATGTATCGAAGGTCAAACAGACTCAAAAGGGAAACAGATTAATTGGTGGGAAATGTGGATCGGTAGAGCCTGTTGTTTGGGCACCATGATTGCTGATTGGGGTTCAAAATAGGGTCCGAGGCATGCAAGCAAGTTTCTGGGGTGAGTTGTACCAGACGCCAACTTGGTGAGGGTGTTGGTGTGAGTGCAGTCAAACAGCCACTGTAAGTGGGCAGGCAGAACAAGGAGCCGCAGAGCAGGCAGATCATGGGCAGGATTCTCCCACCTCCCAGCTGCATGTTTCCCAGCGGTGGAAGGCGGTGTGCTGTTCGCTAGCAGTGGGATTCTCTGGTCCCGCTGCTGTCAATGGGATTTCCCATTGATGTCACCCCAGGCGGCTGCGAAACCCACATATGGGGGCGTGCTGCTGGCGGGACCAGAGAAACCCGCTGGCATGAACAGCCGGAGAATTCTGGCCCAGATAGCAATCAGTGTGATTTGGTGCCAGCACAGATCATTTGGAGCTCATTCTTTCAACTAATGCTGAACAAACATTCAGCATCAAGAAGGTGTTCCTACCATGGCTTATGAAAGGGATCATCATTACTTAGTTGATTTCTTCTGGGTTTTGCTAGAATTCTACAAGTGTTTGGTGCTTTCTATCTTTGCTTCAAGTTGCAAAAATCTTCAGGGAGGGGTGCGGCAGGTGCTGAAGGACTTTTTGCTGACTTCGGATGTCTGTGCAAACCAGCTGTTCCCAGACATGGGTGCACTACCATGCACTTTCCTTAGAATCAGTATGACTTAATGAACAGAGGCCATGGAAAGCAGGTCAAACTACTGGAAGAGGGAGGATGAGGAGGAGGAGGAGGAATGGAAGGGCTCTCAGCAGGAGATCATATCCACCCAGGGTGTTCAGCGAGCAATTCTCCAACCTGGACTTTGGTGAGCGACACTGTGTGAGAAGCTTGTACTTCTATTAGGACACGTTCACTGAAATTGAAACCTGCTGTGTCCATAACTGCAACCACAGAGCTGGGCAAGGACAGCAATGCTCATGGTTGTGAAGGTGACACTGGGAAGGAATTCTTTATGTACCCAGCTCCTTTCAGTCTGGAGTTCTTGGCGATATCTTACAGTTTGTCATCTACAGTTGCATCAGTGACACTATTCATTGAGAGCTAACCAGGTTTTGTTCTTACCGAAACAGGCAAAGCAAGCAGGTGGCAGTAATCACAAACCCAATTCCCCATTCACCAACTGTCCCACATGTTACCTTCACTCTCTCACTGACCATTATAACATCCGCTTGGTCATAATGAAATAATAAAAATGACTACAATATAAACATTCCAAATCAAATTTATCAATCAAGCCATTCTCTTTTGCATATAAGCATCGACTAATCAGTGTTTAGCATTGCTGCCTCACAGCTCCAGGGACCGAGGTTCAATTCTGGTCTTGGGTGACTATGTGGAGTTTGCACATTCTCCCCATGTCTGCGTGGGTTTCCTCCAGCTGCTGCCGTTTCCTCCCACAGTCCAAAGATGTGCAGGTTAGGTGGATTGGCTATGTTAAATTGCCCCTCAGTGTCCAGTGATGTGTAGTTTAGGGGGATTAGTGGGGTAAATATGTGAGGTTACAGTGTCGGGGTCCAGGTGGGATGCTCTGTTGAAGCAGGGTCGAATGGTGTGCTTCTGAACTGTAGGCTATGATTCTATGAAGTGCCTGTTTTCCCTTTACCTGTTCTACTGCTCCTATGCAGTGCTATTCCAGTGGCTGCAAAATGACTGGTGCTGATTTTCAGCGGATGAGATTGCAGATGGCAATCTGTGGACTATACCAACATTGCATGGGCAGCATCAGTTTAGACTGGCTGGCTGATAGTCAACAGCATGGGGAGTGTTTGGAGGATGAATGCAGTCAACCTGAGAGAGGGCAGCAAGTTCATGCTCCAGGGAGCCACTGCCGCTGCCCAAAGCAAGCGCTTCAGCAATTCTCAGTGATTCCTGGCGTGCACTGCCTACTTAATAGAATAGATAAAAATAAAAATAATTAACTGCAGGCAGGATAAGCTCTTTTCAAGCACTGAAGCTAATTCTTAATTTGGGGAATAATGCCAGAACAAAAAAAAGAGATTGCAGTACATTTAAGTTAAGATTGAATATGAGCAACCACTGACCTGACCATTGTCCTCAAAAACCACGGCCTATTGTCAATTGAAGGTACCGCTTCATCCAGAAGAGGGTGGGTTTTAATGAAGTTTAGCGTATCATCTGGGAATCCGTTGGAGGTCCCAAATCGTTCCAGCAATACTGAACCTGCACAAGATCCAGGCCTGTGGAACAGAACAAAGATGAGGATTGTTAAAGAGGGAAAAGGCAGCCAGAAGCAACAGCTTTGCAAAATAGGTGCTTGGTAAACGTTTTGAGGATTATGGTGGCATTCTAAGATGAGGTGGTAAAGGAAATTAAACAGTGTGTCTTGCCCATTAAACTATTCATGCACTTCCTTTGGGTGTTTTAATTTTTCAATGGGGCTTGAAGACTGCTTTCTTCTGTTGCACTTGGAACCCTACCAACTGCTCAGCTAATTCACACTACGGCGGCTGTGCTCAAGAAAAAAGCGTACAACCCAAGGAATTTCTTGTGAACAATTACTAAACTTCCAACCACGATGTACACCGTGTTCTTTTAAAATATTTATCCAGGTCATCATTTATACTGTTAATTATTTATCAAATAAACTAGATGATTCCCATTGTGAACTATAATTGATGTCCCATTTTATATATGAAGCTGAAAGTAAAGAGACTAATTGCTTGTCAAATACTGTGGAACACCAGTTCTCATTAATGGAATTTTATCAATTCTTTGCTCTGTTATCCAACAGTAGGCAATGACCTTTATTAAGTTAAATAGGCTAACGTCACTGCAGGAAACAATCAGAGAAGAATTTTAAACATGCGCCGAGCATTTGTATATGCATTCGCCACAATATACTTTTGCAGCCTGATTTAGGGACGTAGTTGTTTATGGAGTGCTCTACATTTGTTATACAAGCTAATGGATTTTTTGTGTGGTCAAAATACTATTAAAACCCTGAAAATGTTGGTCTAATTCAGCCATTGCCTGGTCAACATTTTATCCTTCAACCAAGATTGTTAAAAAAGATATTACCTGGTCATTTATCTCAATATTATTTGTGGAATCTTGCTGTGCATAAATTGTCTGCTGCAGTCCCTATATTACAGCAGTGGCTTCATTGACTGAAAAGCATATAGGACATCCTGAGACCATGAAAGGCATGAGATGAATGGGCCGGGATTCTCCCAAAGACAAATAAGTGCCCAATGGGAGGGAAAACAGAAGACTTTCCCGCCCATATTTTGCACGTACTTACCTGAACTATTATTTGACAGAGTGCCTCAGGGGGATTTGTGCCAGTACGTGGGAGGTGGGGGAATGGGGCCTCATCCCACAAGCCCACACCCCCACCTCCATGGCCAGCCCTGACATCTCCCCTCCACTCCCCCGACCCCCATCCCCGATGGCCATCCCTGACACCCTCCCATGGCCAATCCCGATTGCCTCCTCACTCCCTCCCCCATCGATCCCATTGCAGAGTGGCAGCAGTTCCCACCCCACCACCCCCCACGAGGCTCTGCGCCCCCCCCCCCCAGTAGGCTCTGCCCCCCCCCCCCCCAGTAGGCCCCGTCCCCTCTGTCACCGTCCCCTTGATACTACTGTGGTGAACCATAGATGGTTACCACTATGGGTACTTGTACATATGTTACTCTTGTTACTGTTGGGGTGCATCAACTACCCAGTGCTCGGTGGGCAATGCCAGTGTGCCCATTGGGCAGTGCCAGGCTGGCACTTGCCAAGAGGCACCTCCCTTGCCCCCAAAATCCTGGGGGGGGGGGCTCACTGGCCTCTATCCCCACCAGTGGGGTGAGCATGTCTCTTTCCCATTGGTGGAGAGCAGTTGTAAACCCCGTTGGTGGGAACCTCTCCTGGCAGGAGGGGAGACGCTAGCAGGCCCAGAGACTACCGTCCTGGGCCCACTAATCATATAGAAATAACTATTTCCATCCGGTAATTAGCCCTGCACCCATTTTCAGTGCGGAGCTGATTTAGTGAAAAAAAGGGCTTGGGAGACTTGTGATCAGCCAGACGCCAGTCACGAATCCCGCTAAAGGCTACCCACTGATGTCTCCTGGCCTGCTGCGCTACTTGAGAAGTGCAGCGGGCCGGAGAATCCCAGCCACGTTCTTTCTTGTTGCATTAGAGGTTTCTTGTTTTCCCAGTGAGAGTGCAGAGAACACAGACTGAACTCTTGCTTTGACTATCATTCTCTTGTGTAGGCAGGGTTCTGTAGCTTTCAGTCATCAGACATATTGTGTTGCACAACAACCAAGAACCTTATTACAAGCAAGAAGACAAATTAGTAGAGCACAGTTCAGCCACAGAGGAATGCAATTCCCATCAATAATGCATGGTGTGGTATCACCAGTAGTCATTGAGCCTACACTCTGACCCACCTCATCTAAAAGAAAGCAGTTTAAGTGGAAGTAACCTAAAAAGATTTTATGCACAATTTGAATTCATGTTGTCTCAATGATCTGTGATATGTTATCTCTTTGCATGCTTGGTTTATTTTTATGCGGTATGGTGAAAAAAATCTTTGTTGTGTATATGCAACAATACGTTTATCAGACATAAATGAAAGAAGTGTTTTGTGCTGTGCAGTAATGCCCTCAAACCTAACTTTGAAGATCAAATCAATCTGGCCAATCTTTCATCAAATAAACAGAGTCACAAGGGCAGTTAACTCTACATTTAAACAAAGTCCATGAACGACAATGGAAGCAGATCATTTGTTTCCTGTGACTGGTGCAGGAATCTAAAAGGACCCAGATAAAATTAACCAACTGCAAAGCTTGGTTCAGGTGACAAAACAGTGAACAAATCTGCAGCCCCATTCCTTAATTTTTGTTCAGCATCTTTTGTGTGAGAAAATGTTGTCCTTTCAACTGTTGAAAGCTGAGGGTCGCGTTATGTCCATTGCAAATATGTATTGGAATGGAGAGAATTGTGATTGGCTGCTTACTGAATTATGGAAAAAATCTTGTATTCTCTCTTCAAACAAAATACTTGTGTTCATCTCATCTACTCATTCTACTGGAAAATGAGAAAACCTTAGGGTCACTGACAAGAGGTTTTTATACGGTTTGAATATTTCCAGCTGCTTTTAAAAAAAAATTATTTTAAAATATTTCTTAAAGACAGCCGGTGTACCTTGGCTTAGGAACTCGGTCTTCAGGGACTGGCGTCCATGTGGAATCAGAGGATTTCTGCTCTTTAAATCGACCAGTAAAAACTGTGGCAACGTCCTCCATATCATAAGCACAGACTGCCGAGCCAGGGATACTGCAATGAGACATTTACCAGAAAAACACCGTTCATTCAATAGCCACATAGTAAATCAATCCTTAAACACATTCTCTAAAGTTAGCTTCTTGTTCTGCTACTAAATAATTACTCCATAATGACCCCTCATGCAGCTTGAGTATTCTCTCCCCCTTCCCTTCCCCTACTCCTGTTAACACAGCCCCATGCAGAGGACCTCAGAGTACTGCAATGGTTCATATGTTGTGACAGGCTCTGCTTGTCCTGCAAACTTTCCCAGTCTTTTAGGCTTTTACTTCATCTGTCCCTTGGTCAGAAAATGATGGCCAATTAAGCAATGGAAAAAAAATTAACAAGATAAACTGCTGCAAGTTCTATAAACAAAACAGAACAAAGCAGCAATAAAAAGTCTAAACATTTTAGATTCTAGTCACGCTTGGAAACAGATGCATTGCTTTTGTTCATTGTAGCAGTTAATGCAGCCCAAGAAAAATCCTCAGAGATAGAATGCTACTGACACAACGCAACAAGTTATTTGTGAAGCACCTTTAATGTCAGAAAATGTCTCAAGGTACTTCACAGAGTCATTATAAAATTATGAGAATTATAAAACAGGGATGAGACTGAACAATGTGAATTCGGAAATATTAGTCGTTTTTCTGAAAATGCAAGTGCATACAATTATTTTTTTAAATTTAAAATAACAAGTACCTAGAAGGAGAAAGAAATGGCACGTGATTATCATGTGGTCCAGAAAATGTATTATGGGACCCCAGTAATATTACATTTGACCTGCACTTCAATTCATTGTACTTATTTAAACAAGCAACGTAATTCCAAGATATTCATTCCAACGAATCTTAGTCTGACATCTCAATGTCTCTCTAGAAGACACTTACCTGTTGTAAGGGGTAGAAAATGTTGCTAGAATAACATCACGGCCTTTGATACGGACAACGTCTGTCACTGACTGCAAGATGTTGAAATAAAAGTGAGAGTCCCCAGGTACAGAACAGTTGAGACGGGCCTTCACGAAGGATGTCCACTGCTTCTCCAATACTCTTTGAGAACCTCCCATGTCATTTTTACAGACCCGGGCAACTCTTGGGAAAAGCACCTGAAACAAAACGTAGGCAAGAATTTAAAAATTCCCTTCAGCTCTGAAACAGCCATTTCTGACCTTCAATACATGAGCCCACAATTAAAAATATTGCACAAATTGAATCAGGTCTCCAGTGGGACAGCATAAGAGTTCGCAGCTATGCTTAATCAAAGAGTGTTTTATGAATTCAGCTTCTGAGGATTGCTGCAAATTATTTTAACAATTAATATTATCTGAAAAGATGTGACCTAAAAGTTAGATACTTTTCCTGAGATTTTTATTTCAGTGAACATGCACTGCAGGCTCAATATAGTGGATCAATTACTTAAAAAAAAATATTGATTTTAAAATACCATTGTTAGAAATAATATTGTGCCTTTAAGAAATGAATTTATATCATGTTTCTTAGAAGGGGTATGTTTAGAATTCAACTCTGTTTACATTGTACTGATTTGTCTGCAACAGGCAGCTCACATGCTGAGAATGCAGGCTAATAATGGATCTTACCTAATGGGCTGGTTGTTTTAATCTGAGTTAATACATTTTTGTTTATTTCTGGTTTTTCCGTGGGGTTTCAGAGTAGGGTACGATTAGATTGATTGACGGAGGCAGAGTTATGTGAACGGAAGGAGCTGAGAGTACAGGGAAAAGCAGGCAGTTTTCTGCTTGGTCCTGAAAGAAATAAAAGGCATCGCTCGCTCTCTCTCTCCGCATCAGAATCTGTCAACGCTCAGTCACTTTTTTTGGAGAGTGGTGAGTTGTGCACCGGTTCTGAGGGGAGTGGGAGTAGTCAGCCGGCTGCAGAGAGCTTGGGCGCCGTTTTGCACGGATGCCCCGATCTCTCGGTGGACTGGGAAACCCCCTCCCACCCCAACACAGAAATTGCACCCCCCACCCCGACACAGACATCGCGCTCCCCACCCCGACATCGCACCCCCCACCCTGACACAGGTCACCTGCATTAGACCCTTCTGATGGGTTCCCCTGCTGGATGCTCAGCATGCCCCCCATCATGGTTTCCTCCAAGACCCACACCTGCATAACCCCCCTTCGCGCATCCCCCCCCCCCCACCCCGTCACAGCCCCCACCCATGCCCCATCCCCTGGCAGCGCTCCTGGTGTACTGCCCAGCCATGCCCTTGACCTCCCAGGAGGCATCACTGGCCCTCCAAGGCACCCAGGCAGTGTTGCTTGTATAAATTACTACACTTAACTGAAGGCTACTGTTAAGTGTAGGTTAAATATAATTTTACTGGAGTATGTCTGAGAGACCGGTGTGGTTAACCTCATTTCTCTTGCCATTAAAATTTTGGAGAAAATTTCTCCCTTTGTCATGCTATGCAGAGCTCATGGTTAATAGACAACAAAATATACAGATGTAGATATAACCATCAGACAGGAGCATGCTGTAAGGATGACATTATTTTAAGGCGTCTCTAATGAATTAGAAATTCTTATTACCAATTCTCAGGGCAAAAACAAATTAGGTATGAGTGCTTTGTAATGTCATCCATTGCGTTAATGAGCACAGAAATACTTCATCATCCTTTCATTTACCCGTTAATGATATTACAAATCTGTTCCTTCTGATTCATATTTACATACCAGGGAAACAAGTTAATTCAATTCACTGTTGTTTTTTGAACACTGACAAAAATGAGCTGTTTCAATTGTGGTCGGAGCCTTCTGCCTCTTCATTGCGGAGGTCCATGAGGATGCTGCAGCTCCTCAAGGTTGATATTTTAGTACAAACGGTAGTTGCATAGTTTCAAATGCTGGAATTATTTTCATGTGGATTGCTTCGTTTTCAGTATGCGTCCAGTTCAACTCAATCCCAGCCACCGCATAGGATTACCATTGACAACTAAATACACCAAGCAGCAAAAGCAATATCACATCTGCAATCTTAGTGACTCTACTTGTGACTAATAAATAAACTTTAACTTTACTACAAAGTAACTGATTTTGGAGCATTATGGGATGCCCAAACAGCATGAAAGGCAATATATAAATGTAAGTTATTTCTGTAATACTGTTTAAATGTAAGCAATATAGTTCTATGCAGTGAGAGGAATGTACATTTTCTATAAGAAATGTACAAAGTATCCCAACAAAGGTAAAGAAAGTGAAAGCAGGATACTTAAAATTGTGATGTCAGAGTTTTTTTATTCACTCATGGGATGTGGGTGTTGCTGGCTGAGCCTTCAAGAGCATTCAAGAGTCAACCAGATTGCTGTGGATCTGGAGTCACACGGAGCCACTTGGGATGGTGGGTCTGTCATATGCGGAGAGACTAAGTCAGTTAAGATTATATTCACTGGAATTTAGAAGAGTGAAAGGGGATCTCATAGAAACTTATAAAATTTTAACAGAGTTAGACAGGGTAGATTCAGAAAGAATGTTCACAATGGCGGGAGTGTCCAGACTTGGGAGTCATAGTTTGAGGATAAGGGGTAAACCTTTTAGAACTGAGGTGAGGAAAAATTTCTTCACTCAGTGGGTGGTGAATATGTGGAATTCACTGCCACACAATGTAGTTGAGGCCAAAACGTTGTCTGATTTTAAGAAGAAATTAGAAATTAGGGGTTAATGGGATCAAGGGATTTGGGGGGGGAAGGCGGGAATCAGGATAGTGAATTTGATGATTAGCATGAATGGCGGAGCAGGCTCGAAGGGCCGAATGGCCTACTCTCTACTTCTAGTTTCTATGTTGGCCAGACTGGGAAAGGGCAGCAGATTTCCTTCCCCAAAGCACATCAGTGAACCAGCTGGGTTTTTACAACAATGGTTTCATGGTCATCATTAAGACTGTTAATTCCAGATTTTTATTAAATTCAAATGTCATCATCTGCTGTGGTGGGATTAGAACCTGGGTCCCCAGAGCATTACCTCGGGTCTATGGATTACTAGTCCAATGACAATATCGCAACACCACTACCTCTCCTAGTAAGTGAAAAGCTCTAAAATTGGTAAATTTACAGAATTAATCCTCAGTGTGCTGAGTAAAACAGGAATCAGGGTGCTATAGCAAGCTTGGATTGAGTAAAAGGCAAAGAGCAAAAGTCATCACGGTTTCTGCTCCTGATCCTACTGGGCATTAGGTGTGATCAGGTTGGGTTCAGCTGTGATACCTGCCATGGCTGCATCATTAGAATCCAACAAACATTGCTCAATTACAGCAGAGAAAGAAGCTATTCAACCCACCTTGTCCATGAGCAACATGCCTAGTCCCACTTTGCTGCCCTTTCCCTGGAACCCTGAATTTGTTTATTCTTTGGGTTCTTATCCAATTCCCTTTTAAAAGCTATAGCTGAAGATGTCTCCACCACACTCTTATAGGTAGCATGTTCAGATCCAAACCACTCCCTCCATAAAAATGCTTTTCTTGATGCCACCACTGATTCTTTCGACATTCGCCTTCAACCTCTGCTCTCTGGTTCCCGCTGACACTATTCAAGTACACAGACCATGAGAGTCAGTTAGTCTTTGGAACTATATCTAACAAGAGTCAAAATATTCCGGAGAGATGGGGAAATGGGATGGAGGGCCAGACCGTCAGATTAATACACGTAGAGTAATCTTTCCTTTATGGATGAGTCGTTGTGATCTGTCCAGCTACCATGCCAGGGAGCCAGGTGGTTGATAAAAAGGTGATTTTGAATATTTCTCTGCTACTTCAAACATCCACAAATAAACAATAGTCATGATACATCAAGACAGCCTTACAATGGATGAGATTACTAAAGTCTACATCTCTTCCAGATCATAACCTCATGATATTCAAAAAAGCCATGATCCCTACCTTTCCCATGGTGTTGTATTCTACAGCTATTTCCCGAAAGAAGAAGTAGATATAATCATCGTAATCCACAGCCTTGACAAAATAAGGTTCTGTAATAGAATAAAGAAGCATATATTAAATACTTCATCTGTAAATATAGCTTAAACACCAAAGCCTTTTGATGTTTTAAATTAATTTAGCCAGTAAATAAAGTGCTCTTCTGCATTAAGGTTCAGATTTTACTCTTGTCAGTTGCACCTTGTACTTTGAACTTTCATTGACTGATAGGTCAGCCATTTGTTTAGCCTTTGAAGTAATGTGGCCATCTATTGTACTACATCAAGGACTTTAATATAACCAACAATGGAGGTTTTATTGACACAACTATGAAATGAAATCTCCTTATGAATGCTTGGCTGAAGTCCAAATCCCACTAATGGATTTAACTCAGCAGGGGTTAACGATATAGCTCTGAAGAAAATTATGAGCTGTGTTTAGATTGACAGTTTTATTTGCTCCTAATGGATTATGATTTTTAGTGGATTTTGAATGCCAGTTTGTTTTAGCTTATGTTTTGGCTTGCCCAACCTGCCTTTTAAAAATGAACCAAAGGTTGGAAGATGTTGGCAAATCATCATACCAGCTGGAGCTGAGAAATTCCAGGCACACCCGCCTTTGGTAGGCTTCTAAAATCCATCCCAGTGGGCGCAATATCATCCCTATCTCCTCCAAGGGCTTCTGTGCTAAAGAATGGATTTGTTAAAACCAAAAATGTAAAATGAGAATATGAAAACATTCACAAGGAGCCTGTGGAGTGTTTCCATACCTTATGATGACCCGAGGTGTGCATTACAGATATTCAATGACTTCACTTGGAGTTCACTCAAATTAAACCACAAAAGATAAAACGCTGTCTCATTCGAGGAAAATGTAAACCACAAGATCTTTAGAAGTTGAAGATAATGACATTTTGGAATCTTGACAACATAGTCATCAAAACACCATCTCTGTTTACTCACCTTTCAACCATTTTGAGTCATGTTTTACTGTCCGTAGTGTTGGACTTTCTCCAAGGCTCCGATAAATAACAGCATCAATTGCAAGGAAGTCTGTTACAGTTGCTGAATAAAGCTTGCCTTCTGAAAAAGGTACAATAAAAAAGAGGTGTTCAGCATTAAGCGGTTTAATTTTTATGAGAAATACATTGTAAGAACATTAGATTTCACTCATATCAAATAATGAAAGATAAAACCAGAAAATTGCACCAGTCACTACATTGATTCAGATTCAGATTCATCTCAAGTACGTCAGACAAGAATTAACTTTGGTCAACAGGTTTGAGATAAACTCTAAATTATTCATATAGGTTGGCAGTCAGACTACTAACCAATAATTACAAATCAATAGTGACGACTAACATATTCGTCTCACAACAATCAACAATACTATTAGTGTAGAGGTTTCCTACGAATCCCAAGATATGTATAAGGTATCTGTCATAACCTTGAAGTCTGATTGAAATATTTTCTCCGATATAGCTCCAATATGCAGCTTAATGTCTCCAATGTGTATGCCAGCAGAATCAAGGAGTTTGACGACTGGATCTCCTTGTGCTCTGAACTGGGTATTTTAAGAATAGCAAATCTAAACAAATTTCAAAGTTATTCAAAAAAACTAATTAAAAAACTACACATTATCACCATCAGCAGAATTGCCTAACATTGTGTGGTCAGTTTTCTGATTTTGACCAACTCAAAACTAAAAGAGCAAGTTTCCTCTCACTGGGGACGACTTCTTCCCGAGAACCTAGTTAGCTGGCCATGTACCTTTTCTCTGCACTCTTGAGTATTTACACAAAATGGAAGGTTAAGGCATCAGATTCCACCTGCATGGGCCTGTCAACCCTTTTCCCAACAGTGGAACTGTGGGCTGGAATTCTCTGGCCATTCACTCCAGTGGGATTCTCTGGTTCCACTGCAGGGAAAGGAGAGTTGGCTCAGCGCCAAATTCTCTATCCTCACTTGCAGCGGTGGTGGGGTATGAACGGCCGGGGAATTCCGGCCCTAGTTTTGGTCTCATAAATGAGAAGCGTCTCTACCCCATGCCTGACCTCTGGCCAATAAATGTAGATATTCACTGGTATTTCAAATTATCAATATCTGGTTCAAAAAGCTTGTCTGAATCTAAATCTATATTTTCCAGCTCTGCTGTATTTTACTGCAACCCGTTTTGAGCTATATTTAATGCAATAGTAGTATTTTAAACCTAAGTTACATTAACTGGTAGTAAACTCATAAATCCCAAATAGTTGACAGTTATAAAAGGTCACAATAAAATAATGTTAATCAGGCAATATAGTGTTTAAACAAACAGGGATTTGTCAGCAAGTTCCTTTCAACCACAGAGGTAAACAACTTGCTTTAATAGTGCACTCTGAATATAAATAATTTCTGAAGGCATTTCACAGATGGGTATATGGAAAATGGGCACTGAGCCAGAAAAAGACTCATTAGGAGGGATGACCAAATACTTGGCTGAAGAAATGGGATTTGAGAAGGTTTCAAAGAATAGACAGGTGGAGAGTTGGTGGGATTTAGGGAAGGAATTTTGGCAAACAGAACTCATGAAATTTTTAGCTCGGCTGTTATGCATAAAAGACAGAGGGATACACAAGGGGCTAGAGTCAGAGAAACAGAATCTTGGGATGAGGTGAAAGAGAAGACAGGGTTTGAAATAATTGCTGAAATAGAGTGAAGTGCGGCCTCTGACAGATTTCAAGTTGAGGATGAGGTCTTGGGACAGATAATCAATGATTGATCAGATGGACAATATTTAGTAGCCCCCATTTTCAATCTTCCAAATTATACACTGCTGTAGTGGTGACAAGGCTTTACTAGAGCACTGCACTGCTTCACATTCAGAAAATATGTCACTCTTTTGTGAGATGGTGGAGATAGGGGAATCAGAGGAATCAATTCTTCCTGACTGAATATTTAATGAAATCACGCTGTGCCCACTAGATGTAATACAAGGTCTAAACAAATGCTTACCAGCAAACAGTGCAACATTTGCGTGTTTTGGATCATAAGGACACCTTGCCATTCCACTGATGTTGTCATCTCCAAGCACATCCAGTGTGTCCAACTGAAACCGATGGGAAGAATTCATGTTCAAATTCTTGGATATTATTTAAGAACAATATTATAAACTTACACAATAATGTACATTGTACTCAGTAAGGCCACTGCCATGGCCTTATCACAGTTTAAAGGAATGGTTCCACAATCCAGTGATCTCAGTGGGATTGAGACACTACGAGGGAGGACACAGCCTATGATTTTCCCTTCATTAAAGTTAACAGAGAAGATTGGAAAATGTTCCTAAGGTCCATTCCCGACGAGCACTGTTCTCCCAATAGGAACATTGTGAACCTTCGAATTATCCCTATAGACTTCTCATATCGCTACCTTTGCACATTTGAAGAAAGGATTAATTGAACAAAGAAGCACTTTAGAGGAAAGACATCAGCAATGGAATAAAAGATGAAATTAAGATATCTGTAGTACGCATGAATGAACACATCAAAACTGTAAAATGTTGAAATAGCATAACAGTAATATGTGAACATTTAAGGAATTGCGATTTCCCAAATAATTCCACAAAGGA
This sequence comes from Mustelus asterias, assembly GCF_964213995.1. Taxonomy (NCBI): domain Eukaryota; kingdom Metazoa; phylum Chordata; class Chondrichthyes; order Carcharhiniformes; family Triakidae; genus Mustelus; species Mustelus asterias. Next base: position 82,336,927 of record NC_135806.1, on the reverse strand, counting down.
GGCCGTACTTCACAGCGCGATCCAACTACAAACACATAATAAAAGACTTGAGAAGAAGCTCGTCGACTGTTGTTTCTTGAAGGAAATTTGAAAACTGCAGGCAGAGCAAAGATTAATAATTTGTCCTGATATACTGCACAGATGTCTCTTTAAAGCAGCCTGCAAGTTTCTGCTTTTATTGCTTTAGCAATTGGGTAATGGTAGGAAAGAATGCTATCTGGAAGTGTGGCCAACATCCAACAATGCTTCTATTTCTACTGTCCTTCCCCCAGTAGCTGCAATATTCTAACCATTGCTCTCCTTGGAGCTTTTGAAACTTGCTTTCACTTCACTAACTTGAATGATGCTTGTAACTTCCTAAGTGGTATCAGAATAAATGTCCAGCTTATGTTGCAATAAGCTACACAAACCAAGAAGATTGCACATTTGCTGTCTGCATTGTGAGGTTGGTGACCTCAGCTGGTGCAAGAATATAACTCAATTGATCTCTGAACCTCTCTGCAGGGGGAAAAAAACAGCCCTGGCGTTAGCTTCTATTTATATCCAATGATCCCCTGTTGGACAGTGCATACATCTAAATATCAAAGTACACTGTGAGGCTTTGTCTGTCATGTTCCCTCTTGTCAAAATAACCTGCTGCCACTCGTTGGCCAGGTCCAATTATAAAAATTGTCACCTGGAGCGAGATACTACAGCGCAGTCAATGTCTGTAGAACTTTGTCACTGCAAGAAACAATTAATGAGTCTTCAGAGAAGAGAAAAAGAAATTAAAATTAAAAATAAAACTGTTGGAGCTGCATCAGCTAAAAAAAAATCTTTATTCGTGTTAGCCTTGGCTCAGACTGGCCAGCCAGATGGTAACACTCACCTCTGCTTTAGAAGGCTATGAGTTTGAGCCCATCTCCAGAGACTCAATCACATAATAAAGACTAATGTTTCAGTTCAGTACTCAGCAAGTGCTAGTTGTCAGTTGTCTTTTGGATACAACTTTGAGCAAGAGTCCGATTTGCCCTCTCAGATGGTATGAAAAGATTATTCACAGAACAGCAGGGTTTTTGATCCTAACCAATATTTATCCTTCAAACATTGTCCACAAAAACAGATCATCTAGTCATTGTTGTTAGTGGGAGCTTGCTGTAGACAGGTTGGCCAGGGTTTTCTGGCCTCGCTCACCCCAAAACTGGAAAATCCCACCCGAGATCAACAGACCTTTCCATGGTCTGTCCCTCGCCCGCTCCAATTCCCGTCGCGGGCAGGATGGTAAAATTTGCCCAGTCGTCTGCAACCTTTCACTAGATTGCCATGGTGATTATCCATGAAAAGTGAAATGCTTTGGATATGTAACGGGTGGAAAATTCTGTGTAAAATGCACGTCCATTCTTTTAATCTCATTTTGAAAATACAGAAATGTGGAAAGTTAATTATCATACCAAAATGTTTAAATAGTTCCATCACTGTATGGTTTCAAAGCATGGAAAAAGTATTTTTATTTCCATAATGTCCCTCCTGGTCGACTATAAACTTGGTTATGTATCTTGCTGCACTTATGTAAGTGAGAATACAGACGAGTTCCAAAAGAGCAGGCAGATACAATTACCGTCTAGCTAGCCAGTCTGAGACATTTCTGAGATATTAGTAATGGTGCAAAACAAAAATAAGTATTAGAACATTCATTACAGGTGCATTATTGACCAATGAACTTTTGCAGAGTCTACACGATTCCCATGTGTGGAAAAGGCAAATGAACAGGTGCAGTAATCAATACCCCTTACACAGTTAATACGAGGCAGATGCAGAAAGCATGAAAAAATATATATAATTGTCAGTAAAAAACCAGCCCCAATAAGTTGTGACATTGGAAATGTGCACTCTTGGCATCAGTTTTCTGACCTGTTTTCTGATATGTACAGTTGAACGTAAAGCAATGATAGAATAGTTAACGCTGGATTGAAATAAGGAACCAGGAACAGGGTAGTTAGTGTGGGAGGCCTTTTGGAGGAGCTTTTGTACTGACTTTCATTCCACCAGATCAGATAACTCTGATTAATGGGAAAGCTGCCTGTGTGTGAAACAGAAAACTCATCTGGGTATACCGAGTAGGAGTAGGAAAGCAAAATTCAAGCCAAGCTGAAGGAACCATGTGCTGGAGCTGCTCCTAGGTATTAAGACTCAACAGCTGGCAAACCAATGAGATTAAGAGGATTGTCTGCTGCTCTCTTGATATGAAGATGACATTGACTGCAGATGTCTCTTCTCCTGAGGTAATCTTGGAAAATTAAACCAGTAATGGTAAGTGAATTGCCATGGCTTCACTCCAGGTAATTCTGCAATTTGCTATCCTTCTGTATGGTTAGACTCTGCAGCTTGAATGCCACAAGAGTGTAGAACTGTCTGCATGCTGACATTTTCTGCTGCTTGGAGTGCTACAGATCAAAGGCTGAGCTAAGCATAATTCTTGGTCAGTAATGCACCAGAGGTTCTGAGACATAGCTCACCCCTGCCATCTATACCAGCCTCAAAATAAAGAGAATTGGGACACCAAGTGTTCACTAGCAATGCAGGAAGCAAAGGGGTACATTGAACAGTGTATTCTCCCATCCACCTGACCTGGGAGAATCTCCTCACTGGGAAATTTGAATCAATTATTATGTGAGATTTTAGATTGATCATAGGATTCCTTGCCTGGCGTCTACCACTCTAGCATCTTAGCTGTCTACGGGCTGGCTTCAGCTTTACAGCAGGCAGAGGTGGGATGGGGGCTCACGAATGGTTCCACTGCTTTCCACAAGCTATCCCCCACAATACATTGGGCAGTTAAGGTGTTAGTCAGCCTGCCCTGCCCCTAGGCCAATTGAGAGCCTGTTTCCGCCTCTGCTGCAATAATACATGTGGTTGGGGAAGGCAGAACTTAGGAGGCCAGCCCACTCCTGCGGGAGTTCAGGCTCTAAGATATGGCCTTCCCTTCAGCTGCTAGCCAATCATATTGGCAGGGGCAGCCTTTTTACAGTTGGTCAGCTCAAGGCTGACTTCTACTGTGTGGGGGAATAGCCCCCAGCCCTGTAAAATTAATTCCATATTATTAATTACGTACAAACTGGTCATTTAGCCCAACAAAACCATGCCACTATTTATCCTCCAGATAAGCCTCCTCCAACCCTTCTTCATCTACCCCCATAAACATATCCTATTATTTTTATTACTTTCTTTCTCATGTCCTTATCTAGCTTTTCCTATGTATCTCATAGAATCATAGAATCCTACAGTGCAGAAAGAGGCCATTCAGCCCATCAAATCTGCACCGACTACACTCCCACCCAGGCCCTATCCACATATCCCTACATATTTACCCACTAACCCCTCTAACCTATGCATCCCGGGACACTAAGGGGCAAGTTAGAATGGCCAATCAGCCTAGCCTGCACATCTTTGGACTGTGGGAGGAAACCGGAGCACCCGGAGGAAACCCACACAGACACAGGGAGAATATGCAAACTCCACACAGACATTGACCCGAGCCGGGATTTGAACCCAGGTCCCTGGAGCTGTGAAGCAGCAGTGCTAACCACTGTGCCGCCCCTAAGCTGGTTGTCTCAGTTACTCTGTGCACTGGCGAATTCCACATTCTGACAACACTCTCTGTATCGAAGGTTCTCCTGAATTTCCAATTAGATTTATTAGTGACTATCTCATGTTCATAGCCCCTTGTTCTGGTCTCCCCTGCTCCTGAAAAACATTTTCTCTACATATACCCTATGAATAATCTTAAAGAACACTCTCAGGCCGCTCCTCAGTTTTCCCACTTCCAGAGAAAAAAGCTCAGCCTGCTCAGTCTTTCCTGATGGGTATAACTCTCAGTTCTGGTATCATCAGCTTTGCACATTTGTTTGCACCTTCTCCAATGCCTCTACAGCATGGGGGTTGCTTTAGTTCAGTTGACTGAACAGTAATGCAGAACAACACCAACAGCGTGGGTTCAATTCCTGTACCGGCTAAGGTTATTCATGAAAGCCCACCTTCTCAACCTTGACCCTCGCCTGAGGTATGTTTCCCCTCAAGTTAAATCACAACCAGTCAGTTCTCCCTTTCGAATGGAGAGAGCAGCTGCTGGTCCTCTGAGACAGTGGCGACTTTACTTCATACAATCGAGAGACCAGAACTGTTCACAGTACAGCCTAAAACATCCAGTGCAGCCTAACCAACCTTCTAAACGCGTTTAACATAACTTATCTATTAAGTCCTATCCCTCCAAAAATGATTCCCAGTGCTTTGGTCTGCTTTTTTGAAATGGCTTTATTAACCTCCATCACTACCTTTTGTAACTTGTGATCTGTACACCCAGATTCCTCTGCTCCTTTCTGCCATTTAACCATTTTCCAAGGAATGTGTAGCTTCTTTAATCTTCCTACCAAAATGTACCATCTCACACTTACCTATGCTGAAGTTAATTTGCACACCCATTCTGCAGGTTTCTTAATGTCTTCCTCTATCCTGTCACAGTCCTCCTCTTTATTAACTACTGGCCCCCATTTGGTGTTGCCTGCAAATTTTGGAATTGCATTTCTGATTCCCAAATGCATTTACATAAATTGTGAACAACAATGGTTCCAGCATGAATTCCTATGGAACACCAATCCCGCTTTTTGCCAGCTGTTCATCTAAGCAGAAATATTGGTGGAAAATCTGCTGCATTTCCACTGACTGATTTTTGTTCATGATTCAACGTGTAGAATTTCTCTATTAATCTTATCATAAGCCAACTTCATAATTATTAATGTATGCAGGAATCCATGCACTGCTTCTGGCATAGAGAGAAATTAATGTATTTTGTCAAACAGCTATTGCGAAGGACAGTTCCTTTAAGATAACCAAGGAGTCTAATCACATGCTTAATTAGTTCAATTTTAACTTGTTTCAAAGAAACCTGAACAGGAATCTCATGTTACACTGGAATAAGTAAACAAGAAGCTTAACATTATCCACTGTCTTTATCAGGATCATTGATCAGCCAAAACCAAGTTAACGTGTTCCATTACCCATCACACACTAATTGAACACAAAAGACACAGTGCCTGTTGAACATTGAGTGAAGCAGCTTTTTAAGGAAAGCTTGCCATTACAATTATTCCTGCTCAATGGCCTTTTGATTAACAGCCAAATATCACTGTTTGCTCCCATTTTTCCTATCAGTTCCCTTTGTCCATGGTGATGGTATCCAGTTAGCAACACTTGTGGTTATACTTGTTGAACTATGCCTCAGACTCGTCCTATCCCTGGGATTCTCCCTGAAAATAATCCTTACATAAATTTCCAGAGCTTTGATATAGATCGACGTTCTTATTTGCACTCTCGTCGCATTAAGTTGAATATTCGAAGAAGAAAGCTCGATTTTCTGTTTTGAGAGTGTGTAGGGTAGCTTTGAACCCACACGCAAAAATCAGCTATTCAGAATGTGTCCTCTCCTCAGTTTCCATATTGTTAAATGGCAGCAGCTGCACACACACTTATGTAATCCGTGTCTCGAGATATCACGTCAAAGGACATCTTTCTGATTTCACCTGATGCTAGCCTTTTACTTTGCCCTTTGGAAAATCAATCAGGAAAATATATTACAGGAATATAAATTTGGTGAAGGTCAGTCATATGTACTCTAAAACTGGAGGTACTAACTGGAAAATGTTATCCAAGGCCACTTAATGCAAAATCTTGTTTCTAGCAAGGAAAGTTAAATACTCGGTGCAATCATTCCCTTTTCTACATCAGCTCAGTTTCTACATTGGGCAGACATTTTGGATTACTGCTAAACCTTATTGCCCTAGGTTATTCTTTATTTCCTTAGATCATTCTTGTGGGCAAGTATAAACTCATTAAAGCTTTGACAGCATCTTCACTTATCTTAAGATCTAGGTGAACTTTTAATATAGTGCCTGGCAGATCAAACAGTCAGCCTTTTTTGACAATTACTTTTCAGTACTGAATTATCTAATGTCCCTTTAAAGATCTTCATTTACAAGTACATACTCTGCAAATTATCTCAAGGATCCTCCTGATCAAGAGCCATAATTTTGATGAAAAGTTCAGATAATTGCATAAATAAGATTTTTAAAATTTGTTCTTAGGGTGAAAAAATAATGGGCAAGGGCAGCATTTATTGCCCATTCCAAACTGTCCTCGAGAAGGTGGTGGTAAGTTGCCATCCTGAACCGCTGCAGTCCAGGTGGTGTAAGTGCACCCACAGCACTATTATGAAGGGAATTCCATGTTTTTAACCCAGTGACAGTGAAGGAACAGCGATTTAGTTCCATGTTAGGATGGTAGGGTCTTTGAGGGGAGCTTGCAGGTGGTGGTACTCTCATGCGTCTGCTGCCTTTGCCTTTTTAGGCAGCAGAGACCACGAGTTTTGAAGGTGCTATCGAAGGAGGGTTGGCGAGTTGCTGCAGTGCATCAAGATGGTACATACTGTCACCGCTGTGCACTGGTAGTGGAATGATTAAATGGATTATGGTGGTGGATGGGGTGCCAATCTAATGGGCTGCTCTGTCTTGGATGATGTGGAGCATTTTGAGTGTTGTTCGAGCAGCACTCATCCAGGCAAGTGGATTATTCTGTCACACTCCTGACTCCTGTTGAAGATACAAAGGCCAGTTGGGGAAAAACATGTGGAAGTTCTCAGTGAGTGCTAGACTTCCTCTCTTGGCAAATAGAATTTTCATATATATACTGAATGTGTGACTAGTTCAGTTTGTATTGATCCATTCCTTTTTAAATTTGTGTGACTATTTCATCAAAAACTCCAGGAATTACCATGTAATTCTTTATCAGAGCAATCAAGAATATTACAGGCAGACAGTTGCCAACTGACCACCTTGCCCTATTGTAACTTGGATGAGAATTACAAACAGCAAACCATCTCCAGCACTTTAATACCTCCTCCATCTATTCAGGGCACTCTAATACTGTGCTTCTGCATACTCTCATTGTGTATAGCTCGCGGGTGCATTTAAATTAATGGCTTGGTTGCTAACATTCTCTTATCCTGTCACTCGAAGATCCAGGGTTTGGTTGGAATAGTTTAAATATTGTATCTTTTAGTTCGTACCCAGAAAGATCCGTATTAAAAACATGATCAACAGTATGTGACACTGCTGAAAATGGCAGCCAATATGTTTGGGGTAGGGTGTTAGCGTGGATTGGGGATTGGCTATCCGACAGGAAGCAGAGAGTCGGAATAAATGGGTGCTTTTCTGGTTGGCAGATGGTAACTAGTGGCGTGCCACAGAGATTGGTACTGGGGCCTCAACTATTTACCATTTATATAGACGATCTGGAGGAGGGGACTGAGTGTAGGGTAACAAAGTTTGCAGATGACACAAAGGTAAATGGAAGAGTGAATCGTGTGGAGGGCGTAGAAGGTCTGCAGAGAGATTTGGACAGGCTGAGTGAGTGGGCGAGGATCTGGCAGATGGAGCATAACATTGACAAATGCGAGGTTATTCACTTTGGAGGAAATAATAGCAAATTGGATTATTATCTAAATGGAAAAAAATTACAACATGCTACTGTGCAAAGGGACCTGGGGGTCCTTGTGCATGAGACGCAAAAACCCAGTCTGCAGGTGCAACAGGTGATCAAGAAGGCAAATGGGATGTTGGCCTATATCGCAAGGGGGATAGAATATAAAAGCAGAGATGTCTTGCTGCATCTGTACAGGGCATTGGTGAGGCCGCAGCTGGAATACTGTGTGCCCTTATTTGCGGAAGGATATATTGGCCTTGGAGGGAGTGCAGAGAAGGTTCACCAGGTTGATACCAGAGATGAGGGGTGTTGATTATGAGGAGAGACTGAGCAGATTGGGTTTGTACTCATTGGAATTTAGAAGGCTGAGGGGGGATCTTATAGAGACCTATAAGATAATGAAGGGGCTGGATAGGGTAGAGGTGGAGAGATTCTTTCCACTTAGAAAGGAAGCTAGAACTAGAGGGCACAGCCTCAAAATAAAGGGGGGTCAGTTTAGGACAGAGTTGAGGAGGAACTTCTTCTCTCAGAGGGTGGTGAATCTCTGGAATTCTCTGCCCACTAAAGTGGTGGAGGCTACCTCGTTGAATATGTTTAAATCACGGATAGATGGATTCCTGATCGGTAAGGGAATTAGGGGTTATAGGGATTAGGCGGGTAAGTGGAACTGATCCACTTCAGATCAGCCATGATCTTATTGAATGGCGGGGCAGGCTCGAGGGGCTAGATGGCCTACTCCTGCTCCTATTTCTTATGATGTTCTTATGTTCTTATGTTTCCCCAGTTAAGTACAAGATAAAGCAAGGGTGTAAATCTTGAATAGTATATGAGTTCAGCTTCAGTTGAATCCCTATCATTGTTGTGTTTCATATGATTAAGAGTTTTATGTACAGGATGTAGTTTTCTTTGAAAAACATTATTAAGGAAACAAACAGCTGACTTTCAAACAATGAGCCACATTAAGGTTATGATCACCCGATGTTGTCTCCCAGCATAGCACTGGGAGTGCTAATAATTCCACTTGGAAAAGCATTTCAAGGGACATACCTTATAGTTTCTGCATGATGGGTTGAAAGCATTTGTCCCACAGACAAATAAGGTGTTATCATTTCTTTTCAGAAGCAATTTAATAAAATTGTGACATTCATCCTAGGCCAGCAAAACAAAAATCGCATTGTTATTATCGGTTTACAGTACAAATATGTTTCATTACGCAAATACTATTGTGAACTGTGCTGCTAAAACGTCTTCATTGCTGAACAGCAGAATGGTATTTTCCCCTTTTAATCATTCACCAGTATAACAAATAAAGCTATCAACAGGGGAACTAATTAGCAGATAACTGATAAAGCCAATGAATCACATTAATGATACAATCAGAGGTCAATCAGAGATGGTGTCATATGATAACAGACACAGCGAATCTACATTAAGGTGACACCCATTAGGGAAATAATACCTGCTTACCTTATGCTTTCCCTTCATTCTGCATATGTCTATGTCAGCTTGTTTAGAACGCCATGTTAACTTCTGTGATGAGGAACAGAACCAGCTCATTAGAACCAGGTAGCATCTTACACATCTTATTGACTATCACTACAGAATACATAGCATCATATTAAGCTTTACAGCTGCTGTGTTAGAAAGGTAACATGCTATTTCGAACAAGCGACGATAGAAAACATTCATTTTGTTGAGTGCTAACTGATAGTCTTTCTTGAGTCATGGTTAACAATATGTCTAGACATTGCTGAAGGTAACTAAATTACTGCATAAGATTCTATTCTGAGAGGTTTCATTTTCATTGTTTCTATTTATTATGTCTTACAAGGCAAAACAAAATTAATTCTGTGCAAAGAGGGCTTCAAGTTTTTAGGTGTCCAGATCACCAACAACCTGTCCTGGTCCCCCCCATGCCGACACTATAGTTAAGAAAACCCACCAACGCCTCTACTTTCTCAGAAGACTAAGGAAATTTGACATGTCAGCTACGACTCTCACCAACTTTTACAGATGCACCATAGAAAGCATTCTTTCTGGTAGTATCACAGCTTGGTATGGCTTCTGCTCTGCCCAAGACCGCAAGGAACTACAAAAGGTCATGAATGTAGCCCAATCCATCACACAAACCAGCCTCCCATCCATTGACTCTGTCTGCACTTCCCACTGCCTCGGCAAAGCAGCCAGCATAATTAAGGACCCCACGCACCTTGGACATTCTCTCTTCCATCGGGAAAAAGATACAAAAGTCTGAGGTCACGTACCAACCGACTCAAGAACAGCTTCTTCCCTGCTGCTGCCAGACTTTTGAATGGAATTACCTTGCATTAAGTTGATCTTTCTCTACACCCTAGCTATGACTGTAACACTACATTCTGCACTCTCTCGTTTCCTTCTCTATGAACGGTATGTTTTGTCTGTATTGTGCGCAAGAATCAATACTTTTCACTCTATGTGAATACATGTGACAATAATAAATCAAATCAAAGGTTTACTTAACTGATTAAATAATCTTTGAAATATGTATACCTGTGCCTTATAAACAAACTATTTAGCACTATAATACAGCACTAGTCCATGTGACACATTTATTTGCAAATATATAGTTTGCTTGTTCCACAAAATGTGTTCCCTTGAATAAAATCTTCCCATAATGGCAGTTAATGGGAATGGTACTTTGAAATTTAATGTCAGGATTCATATAAGCCTTGCTTATACTAAAGCTTTTAGCTGTCTCCGTCTCGCACTTACTTTCCTGCCAGTTGTTTTAACTCACAGTAGTCAAGTCTTATCTGGGTTCTGCATATGGGGCCTCATGTTTAAACTGAGACAGCATAGTCACAGAAACAAAGAAAACACATGCTACTTACTTTGTTAAAATTAATCTGCTCGGTGAAGGATGTATCCATTTCAATCGTGTAAATATGGTCTCTATAAATAGAACACAGAATATACACGTTCATTTCAGGCTTCAACCACAGGCTTCAGAATCTTATCGCACAAAACAGACAGCAAACCAGGAGGTGCAAATCATTCAATTTGAAATGCTTCACCACATAATAATACAACTATTACAAATACATTGGAAAAGACTTTGGTCAATGGATTATTCATAAAGAGGAAGCAAATTGGTTTCCCAATTGCTACGTTTACTCAGGTGAGTAGCTGAGCCATACTAAACAGAAATGAGCCCAGATTTGATCCCTGATCTTTACTGGGGTTCCTGCTCCTGCTTGGGAGCCAACAATCCCTGTTAGGAGTCAACACACATGGATATCAGTATAATAAAGGCAAATTACTGCGGATGCTGGAATCAAACAAAAACAGAAAACACTGGAAAATCTCAGCAGGTCTGACAGGATCTGTGGAGAATCAGTTGGGGATAGGTTCAGTTTCTGCTGCACTCAAATCTCTCTCCTCTCCCCATTGTCAAAAGTGATTAGCAATGGTCACCATAATGAGCAATCGGGTCAGGACAGCATCCATAATGTGTAGACAGCTATCATAGCAAGGATCATCGGCTTCAGAAGAGGAGCATTGAACAGGAAACGTTCTTTGAAAACAATGGGCGGAATTTTCCCCAAAAATTTCAGAGCGTCATGACGGCGAGAAAAATGGGGTGAAATGCGCTGGTATCTCGGACGCGTTCCGCATCGCAATCTTTTGACACTCAAGTCATTTTTTGGGAGAGTGGTGAGCTGTGTGGCGGTACTGAGGGGGGCGGGGCCTAAACACGCTGGTGAGGTGGCTGCAGAGAGCCCGCGTGCTGTTTTGCAAGAGTGAAACTGATCTCACAGTGGAGTGGGTGACCACCAACCCGCCCCCTCCAAGACACAGATTGTCTGCATCAGGGCCCCCTCAACATGCCCTCCTGTAAGGATATCCTCTACAATCCACCCCTGCACTATCCCCTACACATAGCGAACTTCCCCCCAACCCCCCCCCCCCGCCACCATGGCCCCCAGCCTGGCCCCACACCCCTGACACTGCTCCTGGCACACAGGTAGTCCCACCCAACTGGCACATTGGTGGTGCCCAAATGTGGAGCAGAATCCTCAAGATCAAGGGGCAGCTGGACTTCCTCTGCACATAGTGGAAGATTCACAAAGGGCTGTCATTCATAGGCACCTTGCAAGATCCAGGCTATATAAGTGGCACTTGCTCGAACTGCGAGTGAATTGGTTACTCACATATGCCACCTCAGGGACTTGGGGGGCATCCACTACTCATGGCATTGAAAATGACTGCAATGCTCAATTTCTACATCAATGGTTCCTTCCAGAACTCCGTTGGTGATTTGTGCAGGATCTCTCAAACCTCCACCCATAAATGTATCCAGGTGGTCACGGACAATATCTTCACTGAGAAATACAACTTTTGTCAATTTTGATCGAGACCAGGTGAGCCTGTAGCAAGAAGACTGGGATTCATTGAGATTTTCCACAGGTGCAGGGTGCCATCAACTGCACTCACGTGGCTCTAGGATTTCTGTGATCAGTCAAGTATGTGAACCACATGGGCTTCCTCTCACAAAACGTTTAGCTGGTCTGCGACCGTAATAATGGGATCATCCAGGTCTGTGCACTATATTGCGGCAGCATCCATGACTCATACATCCTCAGCAGATCTCAGATCCCTGATATTTTCCAGGATCCACAGTGGTTTAAGCACTGGATCTTCAGGACAAAGGCTACCTATGGAGGATTGGCTGATGTTGCCTGTGCAGTGGCCTGAGACTCCAGCTGAGAAAAGGTACAAGAAAGTTCATACCGTAATCAGACTTTAGTGGAGCACACCATTTGGATCCTGAAAATGAGTTTTTAGTGCACTGACAGACCTGGTGAAGCTCTGCAGTACACTCCTCAGAGAGTGCCGTGCCTCACTGTGGCTGGCTTGTTGCGCGCTGTACAACCTGATGATGCAGAGGAGGGAGGTCTTGGATGATGAGGAGATGGTGGAGCTGCTCACTGTACGTCTCCTCCGATGAGGAGCAAGTGGAGGAGGGTGATGGGGTCCTGGAAGCCCTGTTAGTGATGTGGCCATTTATTCTGGCCAGAAGAGGCAGGCATTGTTGTGAAGCCCTAATAGCTACAAGTTCCCGCAAGGAGGATAACGAGATGCAGTGAGGATTCCCCTGAGAGGACAAGATAGCAACTGGGAGTGTCTAGCACAGTCGGGCAGAGGTCAGTGCACTCACATTCTGTGCAGAGTCTCATCTCATGCAGACTGTGCCGGAATACAGCAGGAACATTGACTTCTAAAGTGCATGATCCTTTCTCAGCATACCCACATCTGTCAATAATCACCTGTCCCGTTCATATCATACCCACATCTGTCAATAATCACCTGTCCCATTCATATCATACCCACATCTGTCAATAATCACCTTCCCCTTCATTTCACACCCACATCTGTCAATAGTCACCTGTCCCTTTAAGCATCACACCACATCTGTCCAGAATGCAGGGGGGAAGGATGGAGGCAGCCCCACCTCCAAGGTTCTCATACACCACATCATGTGACCCAACAATGTCAGGGCATGATATTCTTGCAGTGAACACAATCAGCATCATGGTGCAGACATCACTGATGTGAGCAGTGACTTTAGGATGGGACAATCACTGTGATCAGAAGGTTCTCCACTGCACAGAGGACAGTGGACTGCATCTTGTGACTTCATTTTGTGCAGGTACCTCAGTGATGAAGTGCAGTGCGTGACCAATGTCTTGATCACCATGGCAGTCACCAGCCGACTGATGTTGACCTTGGTGCGTTGGCATGTTGGCACGATTGCCTCAGTCTGAAGGTGGATAGACTTCTTCACTGTGTCTTACAATTCGAGAAATGCAGCAGACATCCCTCTCAATGTTATTCAGCTTGTCTTTGCAGCTCCAGCAACTGAGGCAGCACTGAGTGCAGAGACTCCTCATCTGACTCAGATTCAGCAGATTCCTGGCCTCCAGTAATCCTCCCAGTGCCAGCCCCATGGGAGGTCCCTGCCTCCATTTGTTGTGGATCAGTCATTGCGATGTGCTCACCAGACTGTACTCTACTCTAGAACTAGGTCTATTGAGTTGTGTGTCTCTGCACTGATGGAGGGTGTGGGTGAACACTGTGATGGGTCTTTAGTTAGCATGTCATCAGATTCATCTTCTGAGGTGTCTTTGGACCTTGAGTCAAGGGCTTGACTTGTGGACACCCTTGGCTGCTTCCCAGATGTGCCTGTGAAATAAAGGAGAGCTCACTAGTACATGACAGGAGGCTTCGGAACAGGAGACACCACTCACAGTGTGGCTGTCTGATGGATGTTTTAGTGCAGGATCCTCATTTAGTTGAATGCCACTGACCTCACCGTCAGCACAGGAACGGCCCACATCCTCGCTGGCCAGCTGGATGGCTTCATTCTAAAAGTCGGTGAGGATTTTCAGTTTGGGCATTTCACCGCCAGTCTAGGACCTCTCCCTCTGGTTATGAGTCAGAGAGAGTGAGTGGCGATGTCCCTTGAGCTGACAGTGGGTGAGATCCCTGTGCATGTGTGATGGATATGAGTGTGTGAGTTGAGAGTGATGAGAAGGGTGACTTACCCTGGTGGAACTGAGGAGAACATTCATCCTCTTCCTGCACTGTGAGGCTGTCCTCTTTTGTAGACCATTGATGCTGACCACCGCCTCCCATGCTGGATTTGTCACCTTGGATGAGGCTCTTCGCCCAGAGTGGGAGTGGAGAACTTCACATTGGGCCTCTATTCTGTCAAGCAGGTGCTTGAGAGAGACCTCACTGAAGTTGGGGCAGCATGTTTCCTCCCTTTGGAAGCCATGACTTTCTGATACCTTTCGATCCCTTAGAAAATGCTTGCTTCTGAGCAGAGCACCCTTTAATATGGCACCTGGACTACAAGGCTCAAAGTCACAGTGGGGCAGTTGAATCAGAGGCCACCCTGCCAGCGATCCAATATAAAACTCTTGCCTCTCAATTTTTTTCAACAAAGTGGTGCACGAAATTCTGGAAAAGTCCACCATTGCCACTGACAGATCAATTTCCGGATTGATTTCCCCGCTTGCTTTCTGATTTTGCTGATTTCATGGAAAACCCAGTCAAAGTATTCCCCATTTTTTTCCAGCCACCATTTCCAATCTATACTGATGGAATGAAGTGATCTATATGTCCTTATCAAGTAAATTAGAAACCTTAAATACTGCTGGAAGACTCCAGAAAGTTTTGGTGTTAAACTCTGAAGGTTGAACAGAGCCTCTGCTGATAAGATCATTTCTACCAATGTAATAGTAGAAAAGGAGAGTCAGTATACAGCTGTACATCATATACAGAATGGCCAGAGATACAATTTCTCACACCTAAAGCACACCAGGTCTTTCCATTACAGAACACTGACAAGTACAATTAGATCCCCTTAATGTAACTGTATATGGAGAGATAGACATAAGACACCAACCTGAAAGAAAGACAAACAGCAAATTTGAAACCCTTGGCTGTGCATTTTTAAAATTCACCCTTGCATATACCCTTAACTTGAAACCTTCCTAGAGGTGATATCATCGGACTTTAAGCAATAAACAAAACACTGTTTATACTTGACAAGGACATGCTCAAAGTGGCACGTTCCTTCATTGTAAATGTTAAAATGAAATTGCAATGTCGACAATTGCAAAGCATTAAATAGTGCTTTGAGCCTAATGCACTTCATTCACTCATTCAAAACCATACGCAGACAAGTAGTCCATTGTGTTTGCTAAGTTTTCCTTTGTGAAATGTCAAATTGCTTACATATTGCTGAGAACTGCACTTTCTTTACAAATATCCACCAATCTTCCTACGGGGGAAACCATTAGCACATCAGGTGCAGGGCTATTTTTAAATTCTCCTGCACACACTCCCTCTGTGAGAACAGAATAGGCAGAAAGGTTTGCCTGTGAGGGGAGAGAGTAGTTATCTTGAGCTGCTAAACCCGTTTCCTTATTTTCTATTTAGGTGCCATTAAATGGACAACTGTGCAAACTCTTGACTGATTTCAATGGAAACAATTTAGAAATGCAATTGATTTTGAGCAGACTAATTTGTTGTTCTCATGTCATCTACTGTGTTCTGGTAGATCTAATCAGTACAGCCAATTATTGAAATGGCCAGTTCTATGTGGCACAAGCAATTTATTAAATATGTTGTCTCAACAAAAGTACTATTATTTTTACATGGAACTGTGTAATGGAAAATACTTAAAGGACACCATCTTCTTGAGACAAAAGTTTTTTTTTCCCAAACATGTACACATGACGACATAAACAAGGTCAAAAAGTCCTGTTTCTGCTACTAGTCAGAGCAGTGGCAAAGTTGCTAAAATTGCTGTCCGCATCCTGGTGTGGGTTAGTGGTTGATGTGAAGGGAGATCGGGGAAAGAGAAGAGGAAATTGTTAGGATTCCTACCACTGCTCACAAATGATGAATTGCCACATGGATGAGATATTGGGCGGGGATTAGTATCCATGGAGGGTGCCTCAGCTAACTCTCCAGAGGAAGACGGAAGGGAAAATGGGCAGAGTGGATCATGCCTTTGGTTGAGAATAAAATAACACGGGATGCTCCTCTCCTCACAGCTACTGAACTAAACATCATTTTTATCCCCATCAAAACCTTTTGGATGAAACACAAGCCACTTCAAAAGGTAATTCCAGGTCACTCAAATTATTGAAGAGTAACCTGTTTCTTCATAATACAATCCAATACACAGTACATTGGAGATTAAGGTGAACTGGGTTTCCTTAATTTGCATTCTGCCAGTATTTAACTGCTACTAGTACTGCCAAGGCAGCTAAAACTATAGAACTTACGAAGACATCTTCACAAATATTTGTTTGATAAGCATGGTTTGTAAACAATGCTGCAAATTATGTTGAATAGCATCTACTTGCAGGTGACACCATTGCAATGAAAATGAAATAGCATGCTTCTCTCTGGAACAAAACGATACCATTCTATTCATAGATAGAAAACATACAACAGACTATCTCTGCCATAAAAAGGTTTCCCTTAAATCTTCTGCTTTGAAAGTTATGAAAGCCAAATGGGTACTAACTTTACTGTAAAAAGAAAGACCTTTTCAAACTGTCACAACGCAGACCAGTGCATAAACCTGGTTACTATCCTGCTGACAGAAAGATGAATTCTCTGTCTTCCTTTCCGCCATTTTCTTTTTGATATTCTTTTTAGCTGTCCAACACTAATTGAGTTATAGGAGCTCCCAGAGTCCAAATAACTTTCCTTCTGCAGTCTCCAGCTTCAAAATTGAATTTAGCTTCCATAATTTTATCTCAGGCAGTAAATTAATTCCATTGTGCAACAATGACCTTCTACTTCCTGTACATGATCCCTCTACATCAGGGTAAGTGTAAAAATAGTATTGTACCCTCCTCTAAATGGGCAGGATCGAAGTGGAACTCGAATTTACGTTTTGGGAGGATGGAGTGCAGAGTTATTTTTGGCATTCTAACATACAATACAAATGAAACAACATGTTTCCCACCATCATCTGTTGTGAACCAACAAGGAAAAATAATTTTTCAAATCACTGTCATGGAAACAGTGACTTCTAATTTCAGATTGCAATCTTATTGCAAAGTTTGTCTAGTTATGTTTGTCACGTTCAATTTGTAACGGTAGCAGGCTGCTGATTTATATAATTAATATTTTATATTGCAGACTATGGAATGAAAACAATCAAGACTCACAGGGTTAAAGTTTACATAATGTAATAGTGGGAAATGGGTGTTAGTGAATCAGCCACCTGTTTTATATCTCTTCCAATTTCTGCTAACTTCAATAGGAAGAAAAATGAAGACGGATATAAAACATGCTGCTAATTTGCCATCATCTGCTTTACACCAACACAGAAGGTCAAAATTATCCCCACTGTCCCTAATTACAAATGTAGGAATAGCAAGCATCAATTCAAAGCTACAATGCCCTGACAGCAAGACTCAACTTCAACATCATTTACAATCCAAGGAATGTCCAGGTGTCCTTGTGTCTAACTTCTGCCAGTGCTAATCTGTAAGGAGTTACGGTACAGATTAGCTCCGGTCTAACTGAATGGCAGAACATAGTCATGGGGGCTGAATGGCCTACTCTTATTCCATGTATTTTGTGCCTACACATGAAACAACACTGTAAAATGATTCAATGGACACAAAACCATCTCTTACATCTGCAAGCAAGTACAAGCCTGCTGCCGAAAACGACTCACTTAAATTAATCTCTTTATGTGACATGAGAAATTAGAGCAACTTTTGTTGGGACATTTCAGAACATTGGTCAATAAGGAGTTGACAAGTTAGTGAAACAATACTGACCTAGCAGCAATGTAGAGTGTACGATTCATTTTCACAATCAGCTGAATGTCCAGCTTGTGTCTTAGAGTGCTATTTCGACCTGGTTTGTGACCCAAAAATACCGGATATTGTTTCGTATCTGTTAGAGGAGAAAGAATGTAACTACATCAGCCTGAATTGCAATTCTCACACTTAGTCCTTCACTCCTTGTACCCCAAGGCAGTGAAGTAATATCACAGCAGATTTCACAAGCATTCATTCCTGTAATCCTTGTTACAAGCCAGCAGGGACACTAATTTCATCATAAAATGAAAAATGCTCGCTTGGAAGGAAATTGCATTTGTTTTTTCCAACATTCTGTGTTAAAGACATTTAACTAACTCCGTACAGATGCACCATTTCACAACATTCTCCCCTTTATTTTTGGAGTTTACACTTAAGTCAGCAAATAACAAATTTTACTTGAAAACTTACAGTTGCCATGTGCAATACTGATAGGCTCAGAGTCTTCGGGGAAACCAGCCCCAACAAAATGTAGTAGCGAAAAATATAGCAGCAAGGCCTCAGACTTCATAGTAGCGCAGCTAGCTCACGTCTTGTTTTCACTTAAGCCTGCGGAGAAAGGAAAAAAATGTCAGCTTTGTACCCAATCAAGGGTTTTAACTATGACTGTGAAAGATTGGTAACAAAAAATTGTATTATTTTGCATTTCACATATACATCCATTGTTCAGAAATCAAGAGAGAGGGGGATAGAGAGAAAGAATGAGAGAGACCAAGACTAAAGGAGAAAGTGAGGGAAAAAGAGATAACGCATTCAAAAATTCATCTGAGTATCTAGGTAAAGCGTTTCCAACTAATGTGTCAGGATAGAAATTGGAAAAATTCTTATCCCCACATTCCAAATGCTTTTCAAAATCACTCAGTTGTTTTTATTTCGGACAATTCATAAATTTCTGAATTGCAAAATAAATCAAACAGAAAAGAGTAGAACAAATAAGAATGGAGTTAAATGGACCAAAGATTTCAAACCTGGCATCACTGTCTTGCTGACACTAACTGGCCTGGAAGAAATCTTATTCAAATGTCCTTTTGTGCCAACTTTTAATTATCAATTCCAAAATAGAATTTCATTTACATTCTGCTGAACCCTGTGCAGTTGCATACCTAAAATCAACACTGCAATATATTCAACAATTAATCCATTACACATTCAAATCTTGTGCAGTGGTTGACAACTGTGCAGTCCAGAACGATGTCTGCACACAACTTACCTATCTGCCTTGGGATAAGTATTGAGCCAGCACCAGAGACTCCCCAATGCTACTCTGACAAGGATTATAACCTCCATGGTCTGATAATAAAATATGCTAACAAGGCAGTGTGTTCTGATGTTGCTGCAACGCAATTATCTTAAAGCAGTATAAGCAAGTACAGCTCAATCGCTGTCATATGACCTCCTGCATTTCAAGGACTATTGTAAAGAGGGCAGATCCGATACTTATTGCAAATGACACCCGGAATAGACCTCAGGTCAGCAGAGTCAGTGGTTAATAATGTAAACTAGGTCTTTTTGAATTCATTGAATAACCCGTTTAGTGTTGCAAAAAGACATCAGGATACGCACATTAATTTGCACACATCTGACCTTCACTTGGAATGTGACATATCCTAAACTTTGGGTGTTTTTTTCAGGCCGCGCTTGCCCCAAGATCGGAAAATCCCGCCTGGGGTCAATGGACCTTTGCATGGTCCTGTCCCGCCTGCTACGCTTCCCGTGGTGGGTGGGATAGAAAATTCCACCCCATGTCCCTAGAGGCTCCTAAATTGGCACATGCCCACCTCACCCCCGACTCTCACACCAAAACTACTCTAATTCTTGAACACTAAAAAGATATGTGAACTCTGTTCTCAAATCCCACAAATAGGAAAACATTGGCCTGGATGTTTGCTCCTGATTAAAGTCCAACAGGTTTATTTGATAGCAAAAGCCACTAGCTTTCGGAACAGGCTGTCCCTTCGTCAGGTGGGTGGGAGTTCTGATTACAAACAGGGCACAAAGACACAAACTCAATTTACATGAATAATGATTGGAATGTGAGTCTTTACAGCTAATCAAGTCTTAAAGGTACAGACAATGTGAGTGGAGGGAGCATTAAGCACAGGTTAAAGAGATGTGTATCGTCTCCAGACAGGACAGCTAGTGAGATTTTGCACAACCAGGCAGGTTGTGGGGGTTACAGATAGTGTGACATGAACCCAATATCCTGGTTGAGGCCATCCTCATGTGTGCGGAACCTGGCTATCAGTTTCTGCTCAGCGACTCTACGCTGTTGTGTGTTGTGAAGGCCGCCTTGGAGAACGCTTACCCAGAGATCAGAGGCTGAATGCCCGTGACCACTGAAATGCTCCCCAACAGGAAGAGAACAGTCTTGCCTGGTGATTGTTGAGCGGTGTTCATTCATCCGTTGTCGTAGCGTCTGCATGGTTTCCCCAATGTACCATGCCTCGGGACATCCTTTCCTGCAGCGTAACACTAAGTTGTTACACTGCAGGAAAGGATGTCCCGAGGCATGGTACATTGGGGAAACCATGCAGACGCTACGACAATGGATGAATGAACACCACTTGACAATTACCAGGCAAGACTGTTCTCTTCCTGTTGGGGAGCACTTCAGCGGTCACGGGCATTCAGCCTCTGATCTCCGGGTAAGCGTTCTCCAAGGCAGCCTTCACAACACACGACAGTGTAGAGTCGCTGAGCAGAGACTGATAGCCAGGTTCCGCACACATGAGGACGGCCTCAACCGGGATATTGGGTTCATGTCACACTATCTCTAACCACCACAACCTGCCTGGATGTGCAAAATCTCACTAGCTGTCCTGTCTGGAGACAATACACATCTCTTGGTAACCTGTGCTTAATGCTCCCTCCACTCACATTGTCTGTACCTTTAAGACTTGATTAGCTGTAAAGACTCACATTCCAATCATTATTCATGTAAATTGAGTTTGTGTCTTTGTGCCCTGTTTGTAATCAGAACTCCCACCCACCTGACGAAGGGACAGCCTGTTCCGAAAGCTAGTGGCTTTTGCTATCAAATAAACCTGTTGGACTTTAACCTGGTGTTGTTAGACTTCTTACTGTGTTTACCCCAGTCCAACGCCGGCATCTCCACATCATGTTGCTCCTGAGACAGGTATGTGGAGCTGGGGTCTTTGTTCCAGTGGAGGAGGTGGGAGTGGGGAAGTGGAATATAATACAGGCTGCACTTCGCCACAGGACTGCCATATTCTAAGGGGGGCTGCTTAAAAGGCCTATTTGATTCTCTGGGACATAATCCCAGTTGTATCCTTAAACATTAAGGTCTTTGGTCCACGCCCCTCACATTCACTCACCCACTACCCATGCCCATATATGTCAATTTGTGCCAAACAATGACCCTAACCAACCTCAATGGCTTCTTTCAGCCCCTATGCTGACTTAGTGTTAACTCATGATTCTTCATCCACCCCATTGCCCGTTATGGCTCCTATGGCAATTTTGTGCCAACTCATGGCATGGCTCTCTCCCTCCCTACACTCCCAGGCCCTTACAACATCTATGCCAACCTAACTAGTATGTACCTTGGGCAGATCTCAGGGGTTGTGCTGTGATGAACTAAAACAAAGTTGTAAATATCTTCACTATATAAAAAACTCTCATTCATGAAAGCCCATTTAATACATTTAAATCCCCTCAATCACTTAATCCTTTATGAAAACAAACATTTGTATTCATGGCTCCACAAAGACAGCTAATCCTTTAATAGCCTACTTGAAATGTCAATCAAGCTGCAAATTTACAGCACCCCCCACCAATTGTGATGATAGGTTGTCAAAAGCAGTCAACCATTAATAATGCTAGAATGATGGCACTTAGAGTTATGTCAACAAACTGCTATTGAAATTGCTAGAAGAAATTTTATTTAAACTCTCAGATGAAGGCAGGTGTTATTTTTAACTTTCAAGGGCCAGGGACTTAAATACCTTGAAAGCAAGGCAGTTCTGCATATCTTATGCATGCTTCAAGAGCATTTACATTTGCTCTAAAACTCTGTAATTCAAACACAGTGGGAAATGACATATGTTCCAGCAAAAAGGGTCCAACATTGGGTTCAAATAGTCCTGTTGAACTTGAGTTTCCCACATGTGGGAATGCCTTCCCACTACAATAGCAACCCCATCCTTCCCCCAAAGGAAAATGGTTTCTGCCACATGCAGCATCAGTACAACGTGATCTGGGTCCATCCTCCATTTGATATGTCATGAAGTTTCCATGACTCAGCCAAAGTCTTGGCCACTCTTTTTCCAAATCACTGCTCCTGGATTCCCAAAGAACCCTTGTTTTCTCTTTAGCAAGCTTATTCTTCCTACTGTGCACATGTACAGAAAACAAAAGGAGTGAAAAATTGTAGATGCATGCAGTTGACATTTGTATGTTTCTGTGTTTTTCCTATAATGTATTTTTAATTCTATACTTCATTTGCTGCAGGCAAATGATCACTGTAGAAGCTGATAGCAGAGGTAGTCAGGAAAATGATGGCCATTTATTACCAGCAGCTGGTTCTAACAACCCGGCCATTTAAGGGCAATGTCCCACAGCTGTTAAGTACACAAATATCAGATTGTTATGCAAATTCCTCTAAACCCACTATGGATTTGCATATTAATGGAGTTTCAATACTCCATTTTCATGTCAAGCCTGAATTACAATGAAATGTTATAATAATAGTGTGCTAAAATTCTGTGTTCTTCAACTCACCATCGTAAGGGAAGACAGAAAAAGAGAACTTGCATTTATATGGCACTTTCCACGATCTTACACATTTCACAATCAATTAAGTACTTGCTGTAATACAATATAGTTACAGTTGTAATGTTGGAAATGCAATAGCCAAGACGCACACAGCAAGGCCTGACAAAAAGAAATGCGATAATGACCAAATGATATGTTTTATTTATGTTGGTTATTAAATAAATATTGGCTTGGACAACAGGAGGATTCCCCTGTACTTAGAATAGAAAATAGGACTTCTTATATCCATCTCAGAGACAGATGATGCCATGGTTTAGCATCTCATTACCTCCAACAGTGGAGCACTCCCTCAATGCTGTACTGCATTGAGATTATCTGCTCTAATGGGTCCTTTTTTATTTGTCACTTGCATAAATTCATGATTCTCTGGAAGGTCTTGAACCCATGACCTGCTAACTCAAAGGTGAGAGTACTACCACTAAGACACAACTAAATACCCATCATATCACAAATTGCTCTTTGAAAATTCCTGAAAATTATATCAAAGCTAGTTTGTTGGCAAGCGACACTGACTAATCTCCTCCAGCCCTAAAACCCTCTGAGTTATCTGAGTTCTCCAATTTCAGCCTCATAAATAACCCCAATTTTAATTGCCACACAACTGGTGGCCATGGCTTCAGCTGCCATGGTCGTAAACATAATTTCTCTTCCTAAACTTCTCAGTCTCACTTTCTTCCTTTAAGACACACCTTAACATTTAGACCTTCGAACAAGTTTTTAAACATCTGCTATTTTGTATGACCTTATTTGTCCTAATATCTCCTTTTGTGGCTCAGTGTCACATTTTATTTGGTAATGCTCTTGGCAAGTGAATTGGGTCATTTTAGCTGCTCGATAAATACAAGCAGTGGTTGTGGAGGCACAAAGATATGGCCCCATCTCACCTCTAACAAAATCAGGTAGTTTTACTTCACTGTGGGAGGCCTTGGGTACAGGAACATGATGACTGAAGATCAATATGTGTGTCATGTGCAAGCACTGCACAGTGTATCGAGTTGGGTAAAAAGATATTCACATCCTCAGATCTGCCTTGCATGACAGGACATAATACAACTCAATTTAAAACAGTAATCAGGTATAAACATTCCATCACAGCTTATACTGGAACAGGAAAAAGGAATGAAAGCTGTTCAAGGTTTCTACGTTTGCCATTCACAGATTATTAAGATTCCAATTGTGAAGCATTTGCTGTCACTAGGTTTATTCAACATAATGATAGCAACAGATAATGGGAAATAAAAGGTTCTTTACTGCCATATCAATATACTTCTCAATGTTGTCACTAGGCCTGTGCTAGCAGATTGTTTACAATATAAGAACCACATAAGCCAATACTCCAACATTGTGTAATATTCTAAACCATCTCTTTACAAGGCTGTACTTTAAATCAAAAATTACTTTAGGTACTTCTTAGGCTGAAAGCTACTGGTTGAGTTTTAAAAGACTGAAACAGCATTGCAGTAACTTAAAACAACAGCTCCTAAACAGGCTGATCATTTGCATCATTGGACCTCTTTCCCTACACCCTAGCTATGACTATAACACTGCATTCTACACTCTCTCCTTTCCTTTTCTATATACGGTATGTTTTGTCTGTATAGCGCGCAAGAAACAATACTTTTCACTGTATACCAATACACGTGACAATAATAAATCAAATCAAAAAATTCCAAAGCTATTAAAATGGACTCAGCCTGTCTAGAAAACCCCAGAGACAATCATCTTGGTGGAGTTTGAATGGATCTTCTCCCGATCCATTCATAAAACATCCAATCACTTGTGTATTCAACTGGGTGATGACCAAGCATTAGATGTAATCACTTTGGACAATGGACTCTTGCTGCAAAAGAAATTTGTTCAGAACCCAATCCCGTAAACCGGGGACCTGGAATCAACTAGATATGACCATGTTTGGGTAACTGGTCAGGTGGTGAGAAGGGAGCATGTGATGAACACAAAAGAAAGTTATTTGCTTCCAGAAATTGTTTTTTCCAGGCCATAAGGAGAAGCAGATGAGACACTGAAGACGTAAGACCCTGAGTGTGGCACACTCTCTCTCTCTTTCTCTCCATCCATCCTGCACGCCAGACCCTGTCTGCTGTCCAACCAACAAAATGACACAGGCAGCATTTTACGAATTAACCCAGCAGCTGCTGTTTCCAGAAGCAATGATTGTCTAACAGCATCTTTAAACCACCTCGATGTCGAATCCTGAGGGACCTTTGAGCCCAATCTGAAACTATCCAAGTTATCAATCTACAAGATCTACATATCACTAATTAATATTAGACTTTAATCTGCCTCCCATGTGTGTGTGCGCATGTGTGAATCCATTAGTTAACATATGCGTTAAAGTTGGAGTATTTTTATTATTTTCTTTAGACTGGATGTTAAGTCCAATAACTATGATTCTTTTTTCCTTTTAAAATGTTACAAGGAAACCTGTCTCTGTGTGCTTTTTATTGTCATGGCACATAAACATTTAAACACTCAATGAATTGACATGTATATCCTTTAAAAGAAAATCCTGTTACAGTCAAGCAAAGAGTGGGAAAAGAGGGGAGGCATTCTACCCCAGCTCACCTGACCTGATGGTGAGGATCTGAAATCACTTGGTATCAGTGGTACTCCTGCAACACCAGTTATTCATCTTAATGTTTTAAGGGCAAATACCTTTTCAAACCCAAATTTTGACATGATGGAAATCAATCTATAAGATTATACTCTTTGAGTGTACTCTTATATCTTTCAGAGTATGCTGGATGGAGTTCCGAATTGGCAGACACAGCGTGTGTGCATATTATGGGGTGAATGGTGCCAGATGCTATTTTGGAGCAGGTGTTAGTTCCCATGCAGTGAATGGCCACCAGAGGTTGTGCAATGGTGATCTGATAACAGCGGTGCCACTTTGGAGCTTAGCACTCCAGCCAACGCCTTCTCTTAACCCCGCATAGCTGAATACACGTTCAGCAACAGGAAGGATTCACACCACACTATTTAAAGAAATCATCAACTATCTAGAGATTAGACGCAGTTCATTTCTCTGGCTCCTGCTATGATTTTATAAATGTTTAGTATTGTCCATAATTGTTTACAAGTTGCAAAATGTCTCCAGCAAGAGGTGTGGCAGATGGATCTTTTGCTGACTTTAAGGCTTTGGAATTAATCAGTTACTTTCAGACATGGCCGAACTTATAGGCATTCAGGAATAGAGTATAGAATGGAGAATGAACTGAAGCCATGGAAAGCAGGGCAAGATATTGGAAGCGGGGAGAGGGGAAGTGGGAGAAGGGGTCTTGGCAGGAGATGCTCATCGAGGATGTTCAGTGAGCAATTTTCCGACCTGAGCCTCAGTGAGGATCAATATGTGGGGCATCTGTACTTCTGTAATTCGGTCCTCAATGAAATCTGACCCGACAATGGCTACAACTGCAAATTCCGAATAGGACAGGACTCCTATACTAATTACTGTGACAGTGGCGATAAGCTTTCATGTGTGTGATTCCTGCCAGGTTGAATTTAGAGATAGCTGCAACATCTTACAATTTGCGTGCAGATCACTGAGGCCATCAGTCTATTCATCGAAAGCTAACCAAACTTCATTCTCTCTCCTATGAGAAAAGCAGGGGCAGTTGGCAGGCAGCTTGACTAATATTACAGGCTTTCCCCTGGCGCTGGATACCACAGACTGCACACACATTGCTTTGCCATCACCACATATCAACTCTGAGGGAAGGGGGTAGAAATGAGATTGGTTTAGATAACCTTATTGTAAAAGCAGCAGTGGTGTCATACAATGGGCTGAATTACTTCCTTCTGTGCTCAAATTTCTAAGTAGAGGTTGCCTCAGTTTGGATACATAAATGATAATCTTATCCAACTTTGTACCATAATCATTCTTCATTTAATGGAGCATTACATTAATTACAAATGAATTCTGTTCAAAAGTTATTAATCTTAATGTACTTTACTCTTTGCTTTGTTAGTATAATTAGCGAAAATTTAAGACTATCTTCCTGGTAACCATCAGTATTCAAGGGTTGCCATAGCATTTACTTTCCTCAGATGAATCTTGATTGATTCCCTAGGCCATTTTAATAAATCATCGCTCAAGCATATAATCATGATTTGAGAACCATAAAATAAATTTTAAACATTTAATTGGTAATATTTCCGATAGTAGATGAATTATAGGATCAAAGAAAGTTCACCACTCATTGCCCCAAATGTCCCACTGAAGGAGCCAGAATGCCCCACAAATTAGCGTCAAGAAAGTTGAACCCATCTTATTGGTTTCCTGCCACAAATTCTGTACCTTTGTCTGGTGATGTCCTTCCTTCCAATTGCTTGCTCAGGCTGGAGCAGATGGTTTAAAAAAAAACTGCTGTGTGCTACTCGTTTCAGAGCTGACTTTCAAATTTCATAGTCTATTCATCAATGCGGCTGTTTATTTCCAGTACCACCCTCATCCCACCTCCAGTATCATGAAGCCTTGTCCGCGTTTTGGTCTTTGATAGATTTGACTTTTCCAACGCTCTTTTTGCTTTCTGAGCTCTTTCTGAGTTTCTCCAGAAACAAACAGTAACTTATAATTTTATGCCCACATCCCATCCTGCACTAAATTCTGATTGCAAATCACTTCTAATCCCACCAGTAACCTGAAATATTGAATTCAGTCATATCATTAGTACTCTTGTTTTCTCTCTCATCCATGAAGCCTGCCTTGCCACTTTTTTCCACCATAATTTTTGTCAGCTCTGCTTCATTCTTCCACCATTCCCCCGTGTTTGTTTCCCCTCTGTGAAATACCTTACAACTTTATTCAAAGGTGTTTGACAATTGTGAATGAACGCACACAATGATAATATTATGATAACTAACAGAAGGGAATGTCAGAATCAGTTTCTTCCTAAGTTTACATCAGCAATCATCTTTCTTCTTTGGGTGTCTAAACCATGAATCATTAATCATTTTGGAAGATAAAAGGTTATAATTATTCTCTACTATCACACCTAACCCCATCCTCACACTGTCCAATTGTTTCAATAATCTTTTTTCATTACTTCAACTCCTATATTATTCCTCTCCTCATTCTATATCCATGGGGTGCATCTTCTTTCAACCTTTCACAACAAATAAAAACCATTGCTGCAATTCTACCGCCCCGCCCGCCACAGAATTAGAGTGGGCGAGGGGCGGACAATGGAAGCGTCCGTTGATCTTGGGCGGGATGTTCTGGTCTCGGGTCGACTGAGGCCGTACTTGTTGTATTTAAGCGGGAAGTGGGAGGGAAGGTTGTTGCTGGTCTTCCTCCTGTGTTAAAATTCCAACTTTAAATCACCAATAAACGAAACATGACTTTCAGGCAAGGACTGTAGGAATTACTTTTAGCAGAAGATTGGGGGCAGGGGGAATAAACTGCACTTGTGCGAGAGCAGCTGAAGCTAGTGGAGGGAATGGGCTGAGAAACAGGCCTCGAAGGAGATACCACAGAATATGTTACACAACAGAGGCAGAGGTCACTGTCTAGACTTCACAGTTAAGAATTATCCCCATTAAAATTCCACTGTCATATGTGTTTTTTAAAAATCATCACTCCACAGTGCGATTATGGTTTTAACAGTCCTTTAAAACTGTGACTAATTATATATTACTTCTCTCCCCTTCCCCCTTAATTTATTTTTCACTCGTGCAAAGCTTCGCCAGGTGCCACCTGACTTGCTTTACAAATGGTGATGGGCAACTGAACTATAGAGGCATCAATAAGACCAAACCTAATGTTGTTCTAATCCAATAGCCACACTCAGCAGGGGTTAATGAGTAATGATTGAGAGCAGAAACTCTGATCTACAGACAAAGACAAATGAAGTTTTGTTGTGGAGCATGAAATTTTAAGCCAAGAACAGAAGCTGGGACCTACCTGATCTGTTTGGTTGAGTTCTCATTTAACAAATGAGCATTCAATTATATAATTCTAAGCCAATGTTCCAGACAGTTCATACCAGTATTTATAGCTGTCTCACTTCAAGCTGCTGCAAGTCCCAGGCAGAATAACTTTCTGCTGCTTCCACTGATTCACTCCACTTTATACTTAAGATCCACTGGCAGTGAAATCAGTACAGAGCCCAAAGTGTTGGGCTGTTGCATTAGTTTGGCATTCTATGAGCCAATCTCTGTGTTTATATGTACGCGAGCCGATGAACACCTTTCTTTTCAACGTAAGTACTGTATCAATCCATCACTACACAAGCCATTCAAAAGCAGCAAGAAAAACAGAATCAATCACACGAGGGTTAATCTCACAAGAAGTAGAGTAAACAGACAATGCCGCCTTTGTTACCATCTTTTGGCAGCACCAGGCTTTCTATACATTTCGCTCTTATCTCAATCTTTTCAGAAAGTTCAAAGAATTTGAAACAAATTAAGTCAAAACAGATGACAGCTGCACTTTGGCATGTTTGGTCATTATAAAAATGTTTTTAAAAAGGATTTTTTAAAGAATTAAAAAGCAATCATTTATGGTTTGATCTTAGCACTTTTGAATGACACTATCAGTGGTGCAGAGATATTTTTCATCTTAACACATAGGTAATAGGAAGCTTCAGAGAGATCCTTTTCTACAAATCATAAGCTAGTGCAGCTGAGAGGGAAATCTGACAAGGTCTAATGCTGTATCTGGAGGGTAAAAGCATTACAATACAATACTGTAAACCTGTCAGACACATCAGCATTATCCACTGGGCCAACATTGCTCCAGGGGTTAGCACAACTTTGAAGCACAAATGAATGTTTAAATTGAACCAACCCTCTCCTGACCTACACAACACTTTTAATAACTACACTCTAAATAGGAAACTGTCTGTTACGGCATGGTCCGTTAGATTGAAGTCCAATATCCCTGCTCTAGCAGAGAAGCTCAGTGAGCCAATCAATTCTGTTTGTAACCTTTACTGCAAATGGTCCCCCTGGGATCTCACAGGACACCTGTTTAGTTCAATTTGTTGCATTAGTAAACAGGCTAAAGAAGACAGACAGCCACTAAGAATTTTACTGGAAGGGCAGAGGACATGCCACCAGGGTCGAAAGCCCAATCAACTGTAGGGAGAGGGTAGCACAATGAGCAGGGGCCTAAAGAGTGCTACGTGGAATTCTGAGATACCAGGGTCAGGCAGGCAGGCCCCAACAATTGGGGAGAGCTCCATAACTACCAGCAGTGCTGATGACATCTGGGGGCCCCTCCATGGGTAACGGACCTCCCAAAAAGTCATGCCCCGGCGATTGGCTAGTCTACCAATATTTTTGCAAAGTGGTGGCGGGGAGACTTCCCATGCCACTTTTCCAGCCTTCCTGCCCTTCAGCCCATCACAAAAGGGCTAGTAAAATTCTGGTCACAGTATCAAGATGCCTGCTGTATCCGTCTTTGCACATTCTTCCTACTTCTGCCATTCTCTTCTCTTTTTTTACAAATCACTGTCCATTCTCTAATTCAAGCACACAAATCGTCATTTCAAGCAATGCATACTTTGATTTGCAAAGTGTAAAGTCAACAGTGATGTTGGGAAGGGATCTTTTTATACCCACCAGTTCTCTCACGTCAATGATTTCTCTCAAAATCCCCCTCGACAAGTAGGATGAAATATCCCACCTCATCAACATTTTTACAACTTGTTATACCGCTTCCTTCAATTAATAATGGAATCTCTTTCCACAGACAACCAGGCTAAGTTCAGGAATCCAACTGAATTCTGCAATGCTGAAACTCAGAGAGATGTGTGTAAACAGCTCTTTAGTTTGTTTGCATTTCAACAAATTTTATTCTGAGCTTTACCTTGTGGTTTAAATGTACACAAAGCACTATTTACATGCAAACATGAGATCTGTTAAAAAAGCACATGACTGGGTTTTTTCAGGATGACTCCACGGGCCTTTAAAACGAACGGGGAGGGCCCAGATGCAGACATCCTGTCCCCATTTCCAACAGGTTCCACTTTTGCTGGGAGGAGGAAGAGGGAGGGGGGGTGATTTACAAGAGGAGGGAAACCTGAACTTAGCAACACCTTTTGAAATAACTGCTGACCCCATTTTTTCCAAGGGCCTACACCACAGAGTGGGAGTAAAAATTGATGTAGTATACATAAAAGCTCCTGGAGAGCGGTAAGGTCTGTTTGATGGTCTTTAACGATCTGAAGTTGTTTTTTAAATCCCCTGCTCTTTAAGCTGCAAAAAAGAGCTGGCTGCAACTATCATTGATTACTTCTTTAAAAGACGCTGGAATGTTTTGATTGACAGTCAAGTTTGTACAGCATCAATTCAAGCAGTTTCAAGAAGTTGTTTGCTGACATTTTCCTATGAGCTATCCAATCTGAATACTTGGCTGATTTTAAAATGTTACAATTATCTTAGCAGGGGGTTCTGAGTTCACTGTTTTATTGAGAGCTTAAAGATGCTATTAAAGCATAGCAGTATGAACGGAAGTATGTTTTTATAAGAAATTAAATCACTTGTGATTTTAAAGCTCTAATGCTTTCATTAATAGGATGTTTTTCATTAGCATGTCTATATGGTGAGAGCTGTTTTAGATTTTTGAAGTTTTCTTTTCATCTCCACATGGCTCCTGAGTTGGATACTGAGTGAGTTAAAATTGAGTTTGCTATGGGGATATGCGGGGCAAAGGGGGGGGGGGTGGGTTGGGGGTTGAGGTGGTGAGGACTAGAGGGCTGAAAAATCTTCCAGAACAACTGCAACTAAGTCTCAGAGAACAAAGGCAGACCTTCTGATCAGCCCACATCAACACTCAGTCATCATAGAAATCATAGGAACCCTACAGTGTAGAAAGAGGCCATTTGGCCCATCGAGTCTACACTGACCACAATCCCACCCAGGCCCTACCCCCATATCCCTACATATTTACCCGCTAATCCCTCTAACCTACCCATCTCAAGACACTAAGGGGCAATTTTAGCATGGCCAATCAACCTAACCTGCACATCTTTGGACTGTGGGAGGAAACCAGAGCACCCGGAGGAAACCCATGCAGACACGAGGAGAATGTGCAAACTCCACACAGACAGTGACCCAAGCTGGGAATCGAACCCAGGTCCCTGGAGCTGTGAAGAAGCAGTGCTAACCACTGTGCTACCGTGCCGCCCATTCCTGTGTCCTCTTAGCATCTGCTTCAAGGTTAGCCTGGCTCAATATCATCTCGTGTCCCTTAAGTCCATGGAGCGATTCTGGGCACGTGTTACTGAGGAAGGTCAAACGTGTCAAAAATTTCCTGACTCAAGTCACTTGCCAACCCAAAGTCCTCCTGCAGTGGAAGCTGTTCCTGATCCATTCAGTTTACGAATATAGGCTTCAATGGTCTCCTGAAAATATGAGCTGGACTTCTCTCATTTCCTGTTTATATATAAATGGTATTTACAGAGATATAATGAACAGTAATGTTGAGGCTTCTGATATTACCAAAAGTAAGAAGTCTCACAACACCAGGTTAAAGTCCAACAGGTTTATTTGGAATCACAAGCTTTCGGAGCACCGCTCCTTCACCAAGTGAGTGGAGGTCAGTTCACAAACACAGCATATATAGGCAAAGACACAATTGCAAGATAATTACAGATTGGAATGTGAAGAATGGTTGGAATGTGAGTCTTTACAGCATTACCAAATTAAGAGGTGTGGTCCACAGTAAGCAATAAGATAGAAGGTAGGTATGTATAAGATACACGTTGTTGAAGGACAAGAATCAATACAGCTTCAATGAATAACTTGGGAGTGAAATCACCTGATGAAGGAGCCTGTTTCTGTGCCATCCAACATGTAACCCTGTCGTCATGTAAAGCACTGTATAAACAAAAGTCCTTATATTTTCTTTCAATTCTGCAGTTGAACAATAAACACTATTACAGCCATTTAAGGGACAAATAGCCTCTTTCCTTGGTGCAATATTTTCTATGATTCTGCTCTTTAGGCGAGGGAAAATAATAAGTAATGTCACTGCCTTCAACAATTGGGCAATATTTGATTTGGGGGATGACAACATCGCATACATTTCAGTCTTATTCCATTCTATGTTTCGATGTAAAAATTGCTGAGAAGCATTCCTGAAGAGTGGCTCTTTAAAGCACAAACGCAATTTGTTCATACATTAGAATTTTTCATTTAATTCCTAAGTAAGCAAAACTTTAAGAGCAAGATTCCAATTTGAGTTGAAAGAGGCATCAATCCCTGTAACCAAAAATAAGGGGTGTGTGGAACACCTTTGTACAACTATTTCAATAAAACTCTGCTTCAGTCACAGAATCACAGAACCCTACAGTGCAGGAGGCCAGTCGGCCCATTGAGTCTGCACCAACTCTCCGAAAAGCATCTTACACAGACCCCCCCACCCTATCCCCGTAACCCCACGCATTTACCATGGCTAATCCACCTAACCTACTTTGGACATCAAGGGGCAACTTAGCATAGCCATCCACCTAACTTGCACATCTTTGGACTGTGGGAGGAAACCAGAACACAGAAAGAAACCCACGCAGACATGGAGTGAATGTGCAAATTCCACACAGACAAACACCCAAGGCTGGAAATGAACGGGAGTTCCTGGTGCTGTGAGGCAGCCGTGCTAACCACTGGGCCACCATGACGCCCTAAGCCTTCATGCTTACATGCTGCCATGTACGATTATGCTGTTTTTACAGATTTGAGTTCTTATACAAGCGACAAAGCTGCCAGAAGAATGACTTGGCATAAAGTCCTTTCTTGTTGCACCTAATTTTGAGAAAAAAAACTGCATATATCAGAGTTCAGCACTTTTATTTCAAGCAGGTACCAGCATCCTCCGGTACATTGGACTCTTCTATTAATACAAAAAGCCAAAGGGCAAATATGCAGGACCAGCTTCCCACAAAAGTTGGCAGCTGGCAGCTGAATGTTACCCAATTTCCAAGAACATCTGAAGTCACCGAGCGTTGTTTCGGGGGTGGGGGGGAGGGGTGCGGTGCACATAAAATAGGCCGAGTGCCCATCTGACTGCCCTTCTCATCCACTCCCATAACACAGTGGTTGGCAGATGCCACATTTGTCACCCGCTGGAGAGTAAGCTGGTGACCCCCCTTTCTTCCTACTCACCTGTTCAGCAAAACCCATCACCCCCCTCACCATCCCCACACTTGTTGAAGCCCCTCCAGACCTTACTCTGGGATCCATTGGGTATTCTTTTTGGGACTGCTTGTAATTCTGGCGGCACCCCCTACAGAACTCTTGGCGCTGTCATGGCTGCTGTATTGGCCAGCAGCTCTGGTGGGCAGGAATATCTCCCCTGCCCCCACTACCCAGTGAGGGCAGAGTCCCATTGTCAGGTAATGTAGCCTGCCCACAGCACATTATGGTTGAGGGGCAGTTTGGAGTGAGTCAGCTTCTCACCCATTTTGCTTCTGAGGAGCTGGGGAGGGGGAGCCATCCGCCTCCCCATAATATGCAGCTCGCCCATCCCCATATAATATATAGCCCCTGGTTTCTCCTCCACCATAATGTGCAGTCCCTGGTCTCATTTATACCAGTGACTGGATCAACCAGAAGGATCCTCTTACGTTGTAGACATGGCATAGTAGTAATCCCACTGAACTAATAATCCAGAGGCACAGGTTAATGTTCTGGGGACACAAGTTTAAATTCTACCATGGCAGCTGTTGGAATTTAAATTCAATTCAATTAATAAATCTGGAATTGGAAGCTTGTCTCAGTAATGGTGACCATGAAACTATCATTGATTGTTGTAAAAACTAATTGTTTACTGATCTCTTTTAGGGGAGGAAATCTGCCATCCTTACCCGGTCTGACCTACTTGTGACTCCAGACCCACAGCAACTTAACTTCCCTCTGAAATGGCCTTGCAAGCCACTCAGTTCAAGGGCAATTAGGGAAGGATTGCCAACATCTCACAAAATAATACATAAATTCATCTATGCAGTGTACTATGCACTGTGCAAAGACAGAATAACAAAATAGGCAACCTGGGCTAGCTGTAGTATAAGATTCAGATTGTAAAATAAACAATGCTAGCTTTACCAGAGTGCTGTCTAAAGTCAGGGACATTCTCTTAATCCACACTATATGCTTATTCCTAAAGTATGTCTTTTCAGATTGAATCAGGGATATGCCAACACACATCACTGTGTATCCACAATAAAAGCTTCAGCAGCCTGTAGGAAACAGTGCTGACATTATGTCCTCATTACTGAAACATGGCATTTCTGGACTGTCTGCAATTTATTAACATAATTGCAAATGACCTGGTTTCTACTGTACTGAGGAGTGGAGTAAC
Source organism: Mustelus asterias (assembly GCF_964213995.1). Taxonomy (NCBI): domain Eukaryota; kingdom Metazoa; phylum Chordata; class Chondrichthyes; order Carcharhiniformes; family Triakidae; genus Mustelus; species Mustelus asterias. The sequence continues at coordinate 82,301,902 of NC_135806.1, read as the reverse complement.
ACCACCCATGGAACGCAGGATTTTTCATCTGATTTTCTCCCTTGTATTCACTCAGCATTATCACCAATATCTCCGTGAAACTTCAATGTTAGCAAGCACGGTGAAAATACATCACAATAATTGCATATAGACATTCCTCTGATCCATGTGCAGAATCAAAAAACACCAAATCTCTTTCCAGTGCGTCTCATTGTGTAAAATTGCTGATCCATCCAAATGTTCCCATGAACAGAACTTACTTTTCACAATTAATTGCATTGTGATGTTTTACATTGAGTACTGTTAGTGCAGCAAGTTCAGCATCTTTCAGTATTAGATAATGAATTGTTTAAAGATCAGGTTTTGGAGACATCTATTTAATTCACATCCATTGCAGCAATTAACCAAATTGATGCACTAAGAAATTAGCTTTTATTTGGAAGGTGGGAATAGAAACTTGTCTTGGAAAATGACACAAAACAGGCAGTATTGGATCAGCTGGCTGTTAAACACAATGCTCGATATTCAATTCCATCGCTGTCAATGAAATTAAATATCAGGCACTGAGTAGGACGGGTGGCCAACCTGATACCACCCGAGATAAATTTCCATCTTCAATTCCTTAAAAATCTGCCCAATGTTGACTTGTTTGAAAAGTGTTTATGATTCATCCAAGTGCTAATATTTGCTGGTTTCCAACACATTAGACATTTTATAACAATTTCAAGGAGTTACCAAAGCAGGACAATTAGAGAGGTTTTTGGGATGTGCCATTTATGCTATCTTAGTCGACTTAAACATTTCCATGCACTCCAATTGTTTGAAGAGGTAAACATAAAACATTTTGAGGATTGTGGAGATCTTGTATTATATATCAGGTCAGTAAAAGAAGTTGATGCTGTTCCTGCTAACACTGCACTGCTATAAATTTCCATAACTGCCAAATACAAAGAAACCTTGACGTACATCTCTTACAGATCTGAATGTTAATGTCTTCTATTTGAGAACAAGCTGACTTTTGCAATTCAAAATCCTTGATAATCTATCATAGCTTTACAAAGAAAGCAAAGTAATCCATTTGCTGGAAATTCTAAATATAAATGTTTTTCATAGAATCATAGAAACCCTACAGTGCAGAGAGAGGCCATTCGGCCCATCGAGTCTGCACCGACCACAATCCCACCCAGGCCCTCCCCCCATATCCCTACATATTTTACCCGCTAATCCCTCTAACCTACTCATTTCAGGACACTAAGGGGCAATTTTAGCATGGCCAATCAATCAACCTAACCCGCACATCTTTGGACTGTGGGAGGAAACCGGAGCACCCGGAGGAAACCCACGCAGACACAGGGGCGAATGTGCAAACTCCAGTTTGGAGTTTTGTTAAAATATGCAGATATTTTAACAAAAAAGTTTTGTTAAAATATGCAGCATAACACAAAAAGAGAATCCAATAGTCTATATATAGTCAGGGATTTAGAATGCATCAGTGAGAAAACAGAAGTGAGTCCATCAAAATTCTATGTGCAAAAAGGCTTTAGACTGACTGACCTCGCTTTCTCCATAGATCCTGTTTGACCGCCAAGGTATTTTTCCTCTTTGCTTATAGTTTTACACTGTTCTGTCAAAATTGTTGCACTTAGTCCTGCTTCTGGTTGAGACCTGCTTCTGGTTGTTGCAGATTTCCTATTTTTATTGAAATGCAGAGAAATGCATAGTGTGGATTGGTTGGACACTGAGCCTTGAATAGACACTTCCCAGAAAAAAAGACAAGTTGTAAGAAGTTTGTTGGTGTTGGCAGCAAAATTCTCTTTCCTTCAAGCAGATGGCTGCGGGTCAAACAGGAGGGAGGCCAGTCGCTCCAATTTGCCTCCTGCAGTTGGGACAAGCATTGGCAGTTGTTGGCCACACCAGCAGGTGAAGGATACACAGTGACTGACTGGCCCCATCAAAGAATGTCGTTGTTTTCAAGAGGATGATAGAACCGAACCATTAGCAGCGGAGGTGCAGGGGGGGAGGAGGAAGAGTCCACTGCCTAGAGAAAACCTTCTCCCAAAAGACGCTGCATTGAAAGAGGAGCTTTGAACCCAAAGGGGGAGCAAGAAAAAAAAATCAACTTTGAAGATGTCAAATACAGATCAAGGGCTTTAATTCCAGAAAGTTTCTTCTTCTCTGAGCAATTTTATTTTAACAAATAGCATTGGACGTGAATCTTCAATGTCTCTAAAATAAGCCATACAAATCCATATGTTTCAAAAAGTGAATATCTATTTATTTTAAAAGTCTGTATTATAATGTTACACACATAATGTTATTTGCAAACCATTGCATATGCAATATTGACTGAAGAGTATCATTACATTGCAGTGTCTATCCAGATAAACTGTGACATTAAATGGGAATATCAGAGGGAGATAATCCAGGCTGAAACTGACAAGCCAGATGGTGCCATCAAATAAGCCAAGAGTGCTCTCAGCATGATTCAGCTGCTTCGATATGACCTGCTCCACATCAGACTGCCGAAATCACATAAAATTCAGTTTACTATAACAAGCCTCTAACATTAATGAGAATATATTCAAGCAAACACTGGCTGCAAAAAAAATTAAGCAGCAGTGAATCCAGCAAAAAGCAAGATAAGAGTCAACCAATAGTTCTCAACCATTAAAGCAATCTACTATACTTAGAACAGAATGCCAGTCATGTCTTATTCTGGCCGCTCAAATAAACTAATTGGAAAAAGAAAGCTTATTTCCTGGCTTCTCACTAGTTATTGGACTCAGGTGTCCAGTTGGTTAATAGCAATGCCTTATCAGCTGTTGAATATATTGTTGCAGATAGCATGACAGCAGCCGCTTGCACGGTTCTCTAGTTAGAAATGTGTCCCCCAAGCCATTACCAGAATAACAGGCAGACAGGCTTCCAACAGTCCTGTTACCAAACATCAGCAGCAGCTAACAGCTTTGGCCAGTCTACGAGCCCTAACATGGTTGTAAATTCTCCATCTACTTCCAGTCCTGAAGGCAGAAAGAACATAAGCCCTCTTGTCCCAGGTTTCAGAACACGCAAACCTCCGTGATGGGAATGACATTGTGCAACTTGCATGGATAGCACTCAATCAAAGTTCATCATGATCTCATTGAAGACAGTGGAGTGAGAGTGCTAATGTACTGCTGCTGAGATTGTAATGAAATCCTGAATAACTTTTTATTTCTCTGGCTGGCACATGGACAAGCATTATAACAGATCTGGTTTAAAGCCACAACACTACTCAATGAATCAAAAAGGCTCCCAAAACCAATTGCGTTCTCAAATGCTGCTGCAGAAACATTTTGTTAATGTTGACTGTGAGGTTATGTGATTCACACCTTTAAGGCCTTCTAGATAGTAAGTAAGCAGAAAATGTAAGAAATCATCCCGGTACACTTGAAAGAAATGAATACCTTTCCCCACATTGTCAGTGAAATTCCACAAAGGTTAAAAGACAGGTTTTCAGAATCCAAAGGGACCATTTCAAAATCAATGGGAAAAAGTAACACTAAAAGTGCTTGGCAAGTTTGGGCTTGAAGCAGACACAAAAGCCATGCATTGATTTGCACATGTCATGCAATGAGCTTCGAATTACATCCAATTGTGTGCACCCTAACCACTGTATGGGTCACACAGCTAGCGACTTTTAGAATCATAGAAACCCTACAGTGCAGAAAGAGGCCATTTGGCCCATCGAGTCTGCACCGACCACAATCCCACCCAGGCCCTACTCCCTTATCCCTACATATTTACTCGCTAATCCCTCTAAACTACGCATCTCAGGACACTAAGGGGCAATTTTAGCATGGCCAATCAACCTAACCCATCTTTGGAATGTGGGAGGAAACCGGAGCACCCGGAGGAAACCTACACAGACACGAGGAGAAAGTGCAAACTCCACACAGACAGTGACCCAAGCGGGAATCGAACCCCTGGAGCTGTGAAGCAGCAGCGCTAACCACTGTGCTACCGTGCCGCCCCTTCTGAGCCACGGGAGAAGCCCCACAATAACACATTTAATTACTTTTACATGAAGTGGCTCAGTTGGGCTGTGTGTTCAGGGCTCACTCCATATATCTAGGCTAGCATTAGCACAGTAGATGGAAGAGTGCTGGACAACTGAAGGCATCGTTCTTCAGGTGAAATGTTAAAACTCAAGTCCTGTCCGCCTATTCTAGTGGCCTTAAAAGATCCCACAGCACTGTCAAGACTTAACTCCCTTGCTCAACTACCTTTAAAAAGTGGTAAGTGGTTATCTACCTCATTTGCTATTTGAGAACTCTACTGCGTTTATCTATAACAGTGGCTGTGCTTCAGTCAATAATTCCTGGTTGGGAAGTACTTTTGTGATGTCCTGGGGGCAGTAAATGATGTTTTATTAGATCACATCATAATAAATGAATGGAAAAAGAACAGGAGCTCCAGTAATTAAAATTTCAATTCTAATCAATCAATCTTAGGGAGCGAGAAAGCAAAAGGAAAAACAAAAATGACTAGCATTTAATGTGTAATATTACTTTGTAAAATCAAACAGAAGTAATACTTGTACACACAGCACTCATCACCATCCAGTAACTACACTAAGTGCAGAGCTATAAATAAATCCAGGTACAACCTACACATGAATGAGTATCTAGGTCAGCAATACCTAACGCTTTGGAATTAAAGGCTCCACATTACTGTACTCTGTTGGCCGTCTCTCATAGGTGGGGGGAGGGGTTCCAATAAATGTATTTTCATATAAGATATAAGTACGTTTGTCAATGTTTTACTGTCCTGGTCTTCCACGTCATGTGACAAACTTGAACTTGCAAATTGCACTTAGCTGTCAGGCTAGAGTACTAATTATTAATGACAAAGTCAGGAAGAGCTCTACAAAGACGCATAATGAGTTACTGGTACTGACAGTGCTACTGCCTTGCAGATGTTTGGTGGTGTAGCCGCCGATCGAGGGAACTATACCTCGTCCAGTTGATCCTGCTTGTTCTAAACAAGTGATTGAGACTCAAAGGAAAAGAATGTACGTTTATTTAAAAAAAGCAGTCAGTTCTTGCCCACCCTCTTCTGAGGGTCTCTTCATGTTGGTACCCATTCATTAAAAAAGTACTGCATTCAAATCTCTTTCCAGATCTGGGAATCCGAGTGGAACCTTGAACCTGCGGAGATGAGGAGCTCTAAGGCACTGCTGTCTCTTATTGCACACTGCCTTTAATGATTTAACAGGAATCCAAATTAGTTACTAATGTGATTAGATGTTTGAAAAACATGTTGCATCAACTGAAAGCATATTAACCTCTAAACCTGTCCTTGCCACAAGTAACTATTGTACATGCCTCAGTCGATTTTAAATTATGTATTGGCAAAAATCAATCTGCCTTGATTCAGAAGGGTTGAATCCATTGATAGCCTGCTTTTCCGTGAAAGCAGGTGGAGTTGGCCTATGTTTAAGGTTTACAATTGGGTTTCCCCCAATTCGACTTGTTTGTTAACCAGTGCAGTGGTAAACGGTCAGGTAGAAGAATGCAACAGAATATTTGATTAAAACCTCTACCAGATTCAGTGGTGTCCAAACTCAATAACCATCGGTAGCAGTTTACCTTAGCCCAGAGTTAAACCAGTGATCCTCACATCTGCTGCCCAAAATGTTTGCCAATGTACTAACGTGGGATTCTCAGCGATAGTCTAGGGTGACAACTGGGGCTGCACAGTGGTTGGCACTGTGGCCTCACAGCACCAGGGACCCGGGTTCGATTCCCGGCTTGGGTCACTGTCTGTGTGGAGTTTGCACGTTCTCCCCGTGTCTGCATGGGTTTCCGCCGGGTGCTCCGATTTCCTCCCACAGTCCAAAAGACATGCTGGTTAGATGCGTTGGCCGTGCTAAATTCTCCGTTAGTGTACCTGAACAGGTGCCAGAGTGTGGCAACGAGGGGATTTTCACAGTAACTTCATTGCAGTGTTAATGTAAGCCTACTTGTGACTAATAAACAATAAATAAACTTTTGATAGATTGATTACAGTCTCTTCTCCCCCTCCCGCTGCCAACTGTCAATTTCAAATCAGTTAAATTCCAACAGGCCTCCTAAGCGGTGCTTTTTTTGGAACTGGAAACCTTTTAACAGTTAATTGGGAAGCACTTGGGGGGGAGGGTGGAGGAACTGGCTGGTGAAATGCATTCAGAAAGGACCATAAGGAACTCTAATAATTTCCCTTTAAATAAAGGGACAGTACGACTGAGGTTTTCTTCAATCCTCCTCCGCGTTGCAGCTTCGCCAGATCAAGTCGATTCAAATTAATATGAATAGTATTGGTACAAAGAAGGACCCAGCCAAGGTCACCCAGTCGGTTTCACTGTTGACACCATCTCTGTCACTGTGATTTTTAATCAGGCGATTCTGTAATGTGCTGACAGTGGAAGGGTGAGGGGGCTGAAAGGGGGGAGGGGGGAGGGGGGGGGTGGGGGCTGAAAGGGGGGAGGGGGGGGTGCGGGCTGAATTGTTTGGATTGCACTGATGAATGCAGAGAATCAAGGTTTAAGAAACACAAAATTTATTTCATTTACTTATTGTTGTTAAAATAAAATTGGGTAAAAAGGAATTATGGTGATGTGCCATCGTTCTTATTTCTGAAAACAAGCCAAAGACCGGGGTTATTACTTAATCCCCTCCGTTCTCAATAATTAATGAGTGAACCAGTCACAGCAGCTTTTCTTTTTGTTCTTGGTGCCGAACTGCGACCTTCCACCGCTGCTTTCAGTCCTGGCAGCTTTCAGACTTTGGTGCTATTCACGTTCCGAGAGAGGCTCTCAGCAAAGCCGCGAACAAAGGAAGCGGCAGCGCCCAGTGCTGCAAAAAGCCAGCACGTTTCCCCATCCCCAGCAAGTGCTGTCGTCCCAGGGAGACCCTCCCATTGCAAACCCTGTCACACTCTGCCTCCAGCACAGCCCTCCCAGAGTGACAACTTGGATCACACGAAGCACATTAGAAGATGCTGCTGGTTTGTAAATGATCAGGAATTACCATATGAAAAGGGAGCCTTCAGAAACATTTCCTCCTCAAATAAATTCTCCCCAGCACACAAGGCAGCTTGAGAAAACAACGACTGGACTTCATCCCGCCCCATAAGGTGGGATAAGACCTTCTTATTGTCCTGAGTGAAAGACTTACACCCGGTACAATTTGCAGCCCCACTATGAGCGCTCAGTAACCGCTCCCTCCCCCCCCACAGGAACAGTTCACAGAGTTGAAATACACACAGTGGCAGAGGAATCAACAGCCCAACTGGACCCAGCACCAGTTGTGGGATGTTCCCTTTGCAGGTCCTTTCCACATCTCCATTACCTTTTCCCCTCCCCTCCCCACTCTTATAACATGGAATGTGAGTGCTGTCAGCCTTTGGAGACACACAGGAGTTTGGGGTTCTCATTCAGTGCTTCCTCTTCACACCCCAGGAGCTGCTGACCCTGTTGTGCTGTGGAATTGCACTCGCTCATCTTCGTGAAATGAGGTGGGGGGAGGTGGAACTCTCTCATTTGGGGTGATTTGTCCATTCAGCTGCTAGTTTAAACTGCCAGGGTGGGTGTGGTTCAGTGCAGCAATGTGTGGCCATTTCGTATTCAATTCCTTTCACATCCTCAAACCTGCAACCACACACACAGCCCACACTCTTCCTCTCTCCTATTTCAGGTCTTACCTAGCTGAGTAGGCCCTAAATTATTCCCTGCCAAAACCTCTCTAACTCTCTCCTCTCCTTCAAAACGTTCCTTAAAATAAAATCCATCGCTTTGATTGAGATTTTAGTCACTCGTCCTAACATTCCCTTAAGTGGCTCCTTGTCAAAGTATGTTTGGTAACTCTCTTGTGAAGTGCCCTAGGTTCTTTTACTATGTTTATGGCACTATGTAAAGTTGCATTGAATTGGATCATTCGAGACTGGCACTGTTCCTGTACCTAGGCTGGCAAATTCAAACTTGTGATTAGGACCTAGATCATGCCAATTGCTAATAGCCAGTGCTGGTGAATGCAGGAACAAAAACAGAAAATACTAGAAAATCTCAGCAAGTCTGACAGCATCTATGGCGAGAGAATAGAGCTAACGTCTCGAATTGAGATGACCCTTCTTCAGCTCTCCTCACAAATGCTGTTAAACCTGCTGAGATTTTCCAGCATTTTCTGTTTTTGTTTCAGATTCCAGCATTCACAGTATTTTGCTTTTATCTTCGTGAATACAGGACTGGACAGACTCCTGAACAAGTGTGGGGTGGTGGCGGGGGAGGGGGGGGGGCTGCGTGGGAGGGTGCCTGTATGATTGGCCCCCATTGCAATAGTCAATTGGCAGCCAACACCCCAAAAAGAAGCCCACCCCACAGCCATAAGGCGCTGCCAGTGGGCTAAACAGGCTGAGTGTGGGACTTGTGCCCCTCAAGAGCTGCCAGCTAATCAGAGAGGTTGGTAGCTCTCACAGTCCCAGCAGCACCAGACCTCAATAGTAGACACCACAGGGACTTCAAGCATCTTCATTAAGGAGATGGACTCTTGAATCAGGAAATTCAGGCCTTTATGGGCAGGTGGAGCTCCGGCAGCCTAGGGAGGAGAGTATAGAGGGAATGGGGGGAGGGGGGATTTAGCCCCTTTGCTGAAAATCTGCTTGATTGGGGGCAGTACAATCCAGCCCTGAATTTTCAAAAGCTACTGTAGGTGAGTGCGGAGGACCCATAATTCCCTGCCACTGGTCTCCCCCTATGATCCCGCCTCTGAACTATTTAGTTCTGGAAGGATGGGTGGGGTGACAGCGGTTGATGACTACCCCCCAGATGACTACTTGCTGCTTGAAGCAGGAACCCCCTTAGGGCAACTAAAGGGTCTTTTAAGGCCACTTGCCCAAACTCTGACTGGAATTTTCCAGTCTTCATGTGGCTCCCCCACTGAGGGTGAAAAATGGTCCAGAGATGGAGGTGGCCTTCTGACAACTGGCACCTGCCATCGAGATGCAGCTGTGGCCATTGGCATCCAGTTGAGGGGTTTCTCTGCCAGATGTGGGATTTGATGTACAAACTTTTAAAAAAGTTTTTAACAGGGTGCCTCCATTTTGGCATGCTCTCTCACTCTCCTCTTTACGTTGGCAGCACCATCTCTGACAGTGAGGTTTCCGATCCGTCAGTGCTGGGGGCGGGGGGGGGGGGGGGGGGGGAGGGGGGTGGGTGGCGGTGGGGGGGCTCCTATTGCTCCCCCACCCTCGGGTGCCTGCTAGCTTCCATAATTGGGCTGTGGGCATGCACCATGGTCACTAATTGGCCTGCTTATCAAAAATCACATTTGGCATCAAGCACCAATGTAACAAGGGGTCAGGACCCCAAAATGCATCTGACATCACAGTCCCAAACAAAACATTTAGCCCCTTGAAAATGTCTTAACACAAGGCAAATATTAGAGCTTAAATCCTTCATAAAAAGACACACACCATGGCAATATTTTATTAGCCTGCAGTTACTTCCTGTCCCATGCACATGTGGCTTCCTTTAAACAGACTTTAACTTTTCCTCAAACATAATCACACCATGCTTTCATGCAAAGCACACTGTCTGATAAATAATTTCTCAAGCAATCAAAGTGCAAGTTTACACTTTGCTCAATATCGGTTTACATAACTGTAATATCCAATTAGGATGCAAAAGGCACCACAGAATGGAGCCATAGAAAGGACCTATGTACCCATGTGACATCAGGCCACAGACCAGAATATCCCATATTATTCTGGTCGGTGTGAAATGGTCACTTTAACCCACAATAACCAATTTAACCAGTGAGTAACCAAGCTGTCTCGGTCATGTGGGCCCCCAGGTTCACTTTAAAGTGATTCAGCATTCAGTCAGTCAAGTGATCAATAGATGAAGCAGTCAGCTAGCATTTCCACTCTAGTTAACTATCCAGCAACATCTATTAAAAGTTCACTTGAACAACAAATGGATGGATCAAGCTTGACTGTCCTGCCACTGTAGTTAATCAGCTTGCTGACAAGCACCATTCAATAGGAACAGGAATGTAGTAGTCAAGTTACTGGACTAGTAATCCAGTTCAAATCCCATCATGTTATCGAGGAAATTCAAATTCAGTTTATTGAATAATATCAAGAATAAATTGCTAATATCAGTAAAGACGACCATGTAATTGTTGGATTGCCATAAAAAAAACTGTCTGGTTCATGAGTGTCATTTAGGAAAGCAAATCTACCATTCTTACCCAAGCTGCCCTGATATGTGATTTCACATGTATAGCAATGTGGTTAACTCTTAACTGCCCTCTTAAAAAGGCAAGCTACTCAGTTCTACCAAATGGCTACAACAAAGTACACTCACGATAAAACCAGACAAATCACCTGACATTGGTTAAGGCATTGAATTCAGACATTGCAAAGGTACACCCATTCAATCAACCCTACAAAGTCCCCCTCACTAATATCTAGGGATTTGTACCAACATTGGGAGAGCTGCTCCAAGTGACAGCCTGACATAGTCATACACTAAATCATATTTCACAGCCAATGTCTCCATCACCATGCCTGGCATGTCCTGTTATATTGGCAGTGCAGCCCCACCAGCAGTGACAGCACACTGATATACAGTACGGAAATGACCCTGAGAGTCCTCAACATTGACTCTGGTCACTATGAAGTCAACTGGCATCAGGTCATACGCTGACAAGAAAAACACCTGCTGATTACCACCTCGCTCAGCTGATGAGTCAGTACCTCTTCATGTTGAAGACCACTTGAAAGTAGCACTGAGGACAGCAAGGAGTAAGTGGAGGTCATCGGGGGCGGGGATGGAGGTGGTAAGGAGAGGGTTTCGCCAAGACTGGCTCAGAATAACCATATCTGACTAGGTTGGCCAAGTTCTGAAGGGCATATCTGTCAGACTGGGTTTGCGGCACGCAGTCAGAGAACAAATCCAAACTAAAAGATTTGCATTTTTTTAAGATCTACTGGAATGAATAAAGGGGCGTCTACGTGGTACATTTGGATTTGCAAAAAAACACTATATAAAGTACTACACAAAAGGTTATTACACAAAACTATGTCTGATGGGATTGGAGGTAATATATCAGAGAATTGATAATGGACAAAATGCAGAGAGTAGAAATAAGCAAGACATTTGCAGATTGACAAGTTATAACTAGTGGTTTACTGCAAGGATCAGTACTTGGGCCTCAGCTATTGACAATCTATGTTGTCAATATAGGTTGGTTGTAATGTATCCCAGTTTGCTGGTAATGCAAAGTGAAGTTGGGAAGTAAGCAGTGAGGAGGACATAAGGTGGCTGCAGAGAGATATAGATAGGTTCGGTGAGTGGGTAAGAACAAAGCACAGCGTAGAGAAGTATAAAGTTATCCATTTTGGTAGGAAAATATTTTTTGAATGGTGAGAGACCGGGAAATACCTGCATTAAGGGAGATCTGGGTGTTCTTGTACATAAATCAGAGAAAGTTAACTTTCAGATGAAGCAAGCAATTAAGAAGACAACTTGTATATTATATTTTGTTACAAAAGTATTGGAGTATAAGAGTAAGGAACTATACAGGACACTGGTGAGTCCATATCTGGTGTGCTGTGTGCAGTTTTGGTCTCCCTACTTAAGGAAATTATACATAGCCTTAAAAGAGTGCAATGAAGGTTCATTAGACAGGTTCCTGGGATGAGGGAATTTTCCTATGAGGAGAGGTTTGTGTATACCAGGCCAAATTCCCTGGAACAAGAGGCCATCTAAACATATAAAATTCTTCAGGGACCAGGGTAGGTGCTAAGAAATGTTTCCCCAGCTGGGAAATCTAGAACAAGAGATCACAGTCACAGAATAAGAAGTTGGCCATTTAGCACTGGGATGAGGAAAAATGTCTTCACTTAAAGTGTTGCAAATCTTTAGAATTCTCTATCATAGAGAGCCATGGATAATCAGAGATTGAATACATTGAAGACAATTGTTGACAGATTTTTGGGTACAATGAGGAATAAGAGAAGGCGGAGCAAAGCTAGATCAGCCATGCCTTTTTGAATGGTAGAGCAGGTTTGAGCATCTGAGTGGCCTACTTCTGCACTTATTTCTTATGTTTATATAAAACCTACCTTATCCTGTCCTCACCAGTTTACCAGTCACAGATGGATCCATCTTTGACAGGATGGGTAGAAGTAGCCACTGCACAGTCCTATTGGCGACAAAGCTTTGTCTATACACTAATGATACCATCCATCGTATTGTGTGGTACCACCATTAAGTTAATTGGGACAGATTCAGAACAGACCTAGCAACTGAAACCTGGCCAATCATAAAAGATAATATGCCACTGGCAGTGGCAAAACTGTATATCACCACATTCTGCAACCTTGTGGCCTAGCACATCCCTCAATCTACCAGTACCATCAAACCAATGGATCAACTCTGATTCATTGAGTGTAGAATAACATGCCAAGTGCAGCACTATACATATCTAAAAATGAGGTGCCAACCTGGTTAAGCTACAGCACAGGACAACGTGCATGTTAAACAGCAGAAGCAGTATGCTATAAATAGAGATAATCAATCTCTTAATCAATGGATCGGATCAAAACTCTGTAGTCCCGGCACATCCAGTAATGAATGGTGATGGGCTGTTAAACAACTAAAAGAAGAAGGCACTTCATGAATATCACCATGCTTAGTGATGATGGAACTCAGCACACAAGTACAAAATACAAAGCTGAAGCAGCTGCAAACATCTGCAGCCAAATGAGTTGAGTGAATGATCCATCTTGGCCTACTCCAAGGGTCCCCACAATTGCAGAAGCCAATTTGAATCTTTACCCCATGTGACATCAAGAAACAGCTGAGCGCTCTGAACGTAGCAAATTCCTCAGATAATTAAGCAGTCCTTTCTTACAGCAGGATCTGGACAACGTTCAGGCTTAGGCTGATAAGTAGCAAGTAACATTTGTGATGCACATGTGCCAGTCATTGACCAAATCCAAAAATAGAGTCTAATTAGTTCCACTTGACATTCAATGGCATTTCCATCACTGAATTCCCCACCATCAATATCCTGGGGATCAACATGACCAGAAACTTACAGTCATAAAACTTCTGTGGCTACAAGAGCAGGTCAGAGGCTGACTATTCTGTGGCAAGTAACTCACTTCCTGACTCCCCAAAGTGTTTCTACCATCTACAAGGCACAAGTCAGGAGTAGAAAGGAATACTCTCCATTTATTTTGATGATTGCATCTCCAAAAACACTCAAGATCAAAACCATCCAGGACAATGCAGCCCATTTGATTGGCACTCCATCCATAATCTTGAACAACCACCACTGCACACTGTGGCTGCAGTGTGAGCCATCTACAAGACGCAATGCAGCAACTTGCTAAAGCTTCTTCAACAGCACCTCTCAAACTTGGGACCTCTGCCATCTAAGATAGGGACAGCAGGCACACGGAGAACACTAGCACCTGCAAGCTCTCTTCCAAGTCATGCACCATCATGACTGAGAAATAAACCACCACGTTCCTCCATTGTCACTGGGTCAAAATCCTGGAATCGCTCTATAAAGAGCACTAAAAGAGCACCTTCCCCACATGGATTGCAGTGATTCAAGAAGGCAGCTCACCATCACGTGAAATTAGGGATGGGGAATAATACTGACCTTGGCAGTGATATATCCCATGAATATATAAAGAAATAAATTTTTAAAAATCAGTGTTTACACACAAGTAATGGACACTTGAGCAAGGTATCAGAGGTCAACTGTTATAGTATACCAGCAAGGAGTTAACATCCACATGACAGAGGATGATAAGATACTTCAAAAATACTGCAGCAACTGTTTTGCGCAGTGTTTCTGGTACATGAACATAAAGCAAGTGTGCAAGCATTTCACCAGCTACAGAGGAGGAGGTTCCCTCTGCTCCGTAATTGTGGCAAAATCAAAAGCATCTACAAAGAACACATTATAATTTCACCGCAGCTTGCACACAAAAGGACATTTTTGCCCATATACACATTCAGATGGCTGCATCAGTAGAAAGTGAAATTTTACACAAGATATGAATAATATTTTGACAACCAATGCAGACCTTATCAATAAGCTGAATAGTGGATGCTGGAAATCTAAAATGAAAACATAAAATGCTGGAAATACTCAGCAGGTCAGGCAGCGTGTTCTTCTATAGAGGCTGCCTGACCAGCTGAGTATTCCTAGCAGACTTGATCAAGTTGAGTGAGTATAAAGTAAAACAGATTCAAGCAGCCACTTCATGTTTCATATTTCCTTAAATTGCTGACATTTGGACAATCTCTACACGTTTTCCAACTCATAAAATCCTGTGTTCAGCCCAGGCAATTACAGGACGATTTTTTGAGCTAGCTCTCGGGATGTCTTCAGATCCCAAGTGGTTGCTAGGGATGAAAGTTAGATTCATTTAAAATTCAAGTCATAATCAGGCTCCTTTCCTCATAAATTCCGATTAGCTGCAGTTCAAGCTCTGACACCCACCCAATAAAAACACAGCCAGTGAACAAATGGTTAGAGAGAAGAACCTTTCTAGAGAAAATCACTGGAAAGCAGCATCAGCTTCTAAACTACAAAGAATAAACTAGCGGATGAAGATTTCTCCCCCAGACACTGCACAACCACCAAAATTAAGTGCTCATTTGCAAGACAAATTTCCTCAAAAGAGAGACTTGCCAGCTGCCAGCATTAGAAATCTCAGAAATATGAAAGTACACGGGCAGTATACAGTCAATATGGTAGGTGCCATTTATGTGAGCAATAAATAAGGAAGTGTGCATGCATGAGGGACTGCAATCAATGGATTAAGAGGCACATTTATCTTAATCCAAATCCTCTAATGTTTGAATCTTTTTGAGCAAGGCCAATTCGGACTGATTACAAATCAAAATTCAGGTTAGCACTTAATGCCCAAACCCAATGCTCAAAACATCACCTCAGAAAACACAGATAGGGTGCAGATTGAATTAATTGCAGGTACTGTTCTTCCCTTCATTAACTTTGTGTCATTCAGTAATTGATGGATTTATGATGGAGCAGCAGTTCCAGCTCTGAGCAACCATAACAACCTTTTAACTCTATAGTTGCCACACTTCAGAGGGCAGACCAATTGGACAAAGAACAAAGAACAATACAGCACAGAAACAGGCCCTTCGGCCCTCCAAGCCTGCACCGATCATGTGTTCCTAACTAGACCATCCGTTTGTATCCCTCTGGATGAAAGTTACTTATATGTAATCAGTTTGAATCTGACACATATTCAGAGGTCAGGCAGAGAGAATTAGTCTCTTCAACAATAAACCAGAATGGTGTTAATGTATAAAGGGATACTTGTCTCTAGTATTAGATATTGACACTGAGGACTAGATTTTCAGCTTAGTGTTAACCAATCTATCTTAAACAGATTAGCGCCATGGTTGTAATAGCGATGATTAGAAAATCTAGGATCCAGTGCCTGAGTGAAGGAATCCAACCGCTTATCATAGAATTGCAAATTGGTAGTGAGCTGAAGCCTGGTTGAGTTAAATAAGCTAAATTTGAACTTCTAAAAGAATTAAAATAATTCAGACCAACTTGCAGGCTTATGTGCCAACAGAAACATATCCTGAAAGAATCACAATAAATCCTATATGATTTCAATGCTGGAACTTCTCAAACTGTCAAATGGTAACTTTTATTTTTCAGTTCCCTGCAAGCTCTTTATTTAAAACTCAGTGGGGTCAATTTCAATTTGTTTTGCCTGGTGTTAATGTGGCTGAGCTGTCAAAGCACTTGATTATTTCAGATGACAATGCTGGATCTGAGCACAATGACTTCCATTTTAGGTTGGAACTGTAGCATGAGCCATGCACGTTGATCAATTCCACAGGCCAAAGAGCGGCAGGGACAATTGAAAAGTTACATTTTAAATTATTTTTGTGGAAGCTAAAGAAGCAGGAGTGTTTCTCCAAGAACCACCAAATTAATCTGGGCTGTTGTTGCCCAGGAACCCCAATTGTAACCTACCCTACATTTACCTGGCTGGTACTTAACACTACTGCAGCAACCCCAGTGGGGATATAATTAGTTTTCATAGATAAGAATAAAGGAACTTCTCAGATGGTTTTAAGGATTATATTCACTGTTGGTGTGCTACTGAGCCTTAAAGAACAAGACTGCCCCATGTTCAGAACTGATATGTGTTCAATTTTCTGACCTGGTATTGGTATGTTACAGTTGACATCAGTCTGTTGGCTGTGGTGAAGAAGGGGCTTGGAGTGTGTTGTGCAGGGGGGTGGGGGGCAGTCAGCCAAGGTTCCACACAAAATCAACATCCAATGACTTCATAGAATGATAGAAACCCTACAGTGCAGAAGAAAGCCATTCGGCCCATTGAGTCTGCACCGACCACAATCCCACCCAGGCCCTACCCCCATATCCCTACACATTTACCCACTAATCCCTCTAACCTATGCATCTCAGGACTCTTAGGGGCAATTTTTAGCATGGCCAATCAACCTAACCCGCACATCTTTGGACTTCTGCTGGTAAGACTTCACGTGTAGCCATTGGGTGAAAGTCTGATTGGTTTCCCCACCCCCACAACACCCATTGCGTTTAATCCCGTAACAACAGCCCCTTGAGAAAAGTATTATAACTAGAAAGGACAGCCCAAGACTAACACCTTGCGGTCCCCCAAACCCCAACATCAAAATCAGGAAAAAATGGATTGCTGGGGCAAGAATGGGAATATTAGAAATCAAAGTGAATCAGTTTGTAGCATAACCATTTTCAGGAAGTATGCATTTTGGTAATTGCTGATTTTAAAAAAATTGCAACAAGTAATTTTCATGATTGGAATTGGGAATTCATGCCAGTCCTTTTAATGTAACAAGTGCTCACTCACAACACTGTATGACTTATAAAGCATCTTGCAGTGAGACATCTCAAAGCGTACCAACAAATCACTTTCCTGAATTGAGTGATTTATGTAGGTAAACAGGACAGCCATTCTGCAACTCATGCACAATGAATCCCTCGTTATTGTTGTAATGTAATTTATTTTATTGATTTAACAAGTTAGGATAGAATCAACGTGTACAACCTTTTATAACAGCTTCAGCGCCAAGTGTCCCTGCAATCAGCTGCAGTGCATGCATTCAAACATTAGAGGGCAGTGTGATCACTAGCAGAGTTTAAGCAGTATTACAAATCCCTTCCCATCTCTTTTCATTTACTGCTTCCAATTCTCAAGGTCTATACTTTTGATTAATAGCTACAAGTGTAACTAACATTTGTCTGACATCTTTATTGTGAACAGCACCAATTGAGAAATTTCCTGTTTCACTAGTAACCTGCAAACCAGACACACATCTTTGACATTTTATTCATTATATTCTTCACAACAAGCTAGGGAACTGTATTTTCGTAGAAAGATACACAACACTGCCTTCATAATTTACAAAGACTGTTCCAGCATTTATACCACATAGCATCCTATAAAGTCTGCAATTTTCATTCTGAAATGTACTGAATAGACAGACACATCAAACCTACAAATGATCATTTTCTGCCCTTTATACTACCTTTTTTTCCCTCTTTCCCGTATGTGAAGAGATTTGAATGGATATTTGCACTGGTACAAATTCACATGTGCCACTGCTTTGTAGCCATCAATCAAAATCATCTCCTGAGAGCAAGCATTGGCATGGTGTTTGGCCATGGGAGACATCACAACTGAACCCAATCCAGAACCAACCCCACGATCCTATACAATGCACCCTTTCAGAATTTTCTCTTCTCAGCTCAGAGACATTGAGGCCAATTGTAACAACTGTACTACCCCTCATCAGAGCTCAGTTAACTCAGTTTAAATTAGACAATTAACCTTCACATCTTCAAAGGACGTTTGGCTTAATTTATTAGGAAAGTTATTTGTGCTTTGCATTTTTTGAACTTCTGAACTGAATTGGTCTTTTGAGCCACTATACATTTTACATGAACATCTTACCTGACCCTAACTTCAAATACATAAATTTATGCTTTTCTTGGATTGTTACTTGGATGCTTGATTGCTATTTCCATTTTTAGTAGCTGAGACAATGCGGGCATCATCATGTTTCAATAAAATCTGAACAAAAACCTGTGTAATGCAGTTTTATTAATGGATGCACTTATTCAGCTGATTTTCAAGACAACACAATAAAACTGCTACTAATAACTGATCTTAGTGGCCTTCTATGTATGTGCTGTTTCCTTGTTAGTCTTGTCGATGGCTGCATTTAGTTACCTTCCTTCCTTGTAAAGCCTACAAGATTGACTATAAATTGTTGGAAAAGTTGTGACTTTTCTTTCTGTTCTACCATGTTTGTGCGACCTATATTTTATGCCTACTGTGCTAGATGGGAATTACATTAGTTACAGCATTTGCAACGTGTTTGCAATACCAACTCAAGTGCATAGCACTTAAAAAAATGTGTTTAAGATTTCTTGTGCAGTGACTTTGCAGCATCTCGCGCACAGATGGGGTGAATTCTTTCATCTTGCCAGTGAATTGGTTCGAGTTCATTATCTGATTAAAATTCTCACTCAGTGGGATGTTAAAAAGCTTTGCTCTGCTGCTAAGGATTCTGCCTGTTGATGTTTGGTAAATCTGATTTAGCAATGCTTGCATTTGATTAA
The DNA here is from genome assembly GCF_964213995.1 of Mustelus asterias. NCBI lineage: Eukaryota > Metazoa > Chordata > Chondrichthyes > Carcharhiniformes > Triakidae > Mustelus > Mustelus asterias. Next base: position 82,283,201 of record NC_135806.1, on the reverse strand, counting down.
AAGTTATTTGGTGCCAAAATTCAGCATTTAACAAATGAACAAAGTGCAGACAGAGTCACAGAAGCTTTGATTAAATCTGATCCTCCCAGTGTTGCTTGGAAGGGAAGCCAAAAGCTGATTTATACAAAGACAAGGTACACAATAAGGTAAACTAATCACACTGCTGTTTGTCAAAGAAACACAGTTCTAATATTAGACCATATGCTGCAATTTCATTATTACTAGTAAATAAAGCGTCAAAAAAACTCAACAAAACAGAACATATGTTGACATTAGCCATTCATTTTCACACGTTCAGTGCTTGTTTTCAGAGGCAGTGCCATAGACTTTCCTTCCATCTCTAGGCTAAAGGGGTTTCTGCAACCTTGCTTACAGATGGCAGTTTCCCCAGTCCTAACTCTCGGAGTGTATTGCTGACACTCAGCAGTACTCTTGCAGTGTTATATAACAAGCAAACAAAACTAACAAGTTTCCTATGACTAATCATGAAAAAAGAAATACACTTTTCACTGAAGATGATTATATGGGGTGCATGGAAGCAAAGGCAAATCCGCCAGGGCACCATCAAGTTAAGCTGTGAAATATCGGACTGGAAGACATGGAAGTACCCAGGAAACGTATCCAAATTTTAAAACTCTCTACTGTCTGTATTTCAATAAATCATCAGCAAATCAAGATATTTTGAAGGTAAAGCTAACATTTGCAGCTACCTCACTCATCACAGAAATTTGTTGTTGCACGGATCAGACCCAAATTACAGTCAAATGCAGGGAGCAAAATAAAGATGCATCCAACAATCGTTATGTTTGGCAAACAGTTGTAAGCTTCAAAGTGAAGAGCCATTCAATCCAAGTCACAGCTACACAAAAGCTCAACTTACTTTTTTTGATGAGACAAAACAGCGTTTTGTCTGCCCTGTTACATTCCAACGCCAGTCCAAGTCCTTATCCTGCAAACCCAGGAGCGGCAGACAATCAGGTTTGTGCAGCAAGTCCTGTGAGCATGACCAGCCTTTGATCCAGTAATGTTTCACTCATATCAGATCACAACATTACACTTTTCCTCCCAGCAAATCACAATGGAAGGATTACGAGGACACATTTTTATTGCGCCTCTGCAACCCGATACATTAGCACAATGCCAGGCTTGGGATAACACCTTTTCTCTCCGAAGGTAAGGCGATATCTCAAAAACAGCGCGATGCACGAATCCCACTCTCAGAGAGGGTCCCACCTTTGAATCCTCAACACGGCGGAGATTTGAACTCAGCTGGCCTTACTGGTTGCTCCAATTCTTGGTCGGGCCACCAGATGGAGCACAGAACAAAAAGCAGGCAAAGGAGGGAAAACTGAAGGAGCAGCAAGCCCCATCCCTTCCTGCGAAGTATGGGAAGGGGGTGAGGGGGGGACTGTGGATGCTGCTGGGACTGACTGGATGCTCCTAACCCCCCCACGTTGTCACTCAGCCCTTTCTGAAAGAGGAATCGCGATTCCTAGACCAGCATTGTGACAAGAACGTTAACGTGTAGAAAATATAAACACCCTCTCGTGTACACAAACATCAACATACTCATAGACACCTACGTTGCTCTGCTTAACAAAACGAGGCAGTCTGTCACTCGGTCGTGGCCTATGGGAAAGCCACAGAGCAGTTTGATATAAAAAAACTGGGTTAACACTTCCAAGTGTCAGACACATCCATATGGAATATTTGTTTCCGGCATAAGGTTGTAATGAGAAAACATAGCATCTGCTGATGAATAATCATGAAATCATGACTGGCATTTGCAAATACTCAATGCTGATTGGAGAGGCCATCATTTTACTCTACATGTGTCATTTGATAAATAGAAAGCTTCTACTGCCCAAACTAAACCAGCAGCAGCAACACTGAGCAAAGTCTCTGTACCCAAAGTTCACACCAGAGGCAGGAACAGAAGGAAGGAAGCTTTCGTCAAACACTGAAGCCTTTTTTCAATAAAAGGTCCATACTGCAGAAAGGCTGTGAGCATGTGGCCCTACTGTATTTCAAGCCCATTCCCAAGACACTAAAACACTATCAGAGGCTTTGAAACTATGGAAACTGAATAAATAAGTAGCTTCCATGATTAATAGATGAAGATCCCTAGCTGAGCCATAACTCAAGACTGTAGGATCCACACGCACACAAAGCCAATTTTGAAGTACAGATTTTTTTTCCCCATTCAGTGATTGCATTTTATTTCTGTGGTCCGACAGGCCTAACCACGATGTGCATTTATACTTTCTCTACGCGCACTGATAAGCATCTGCGCGACCACACGAACAACAAGCAGAAATATATACCGGCTCAGGCCAATTTAATTCTGACACCAGCTCTGTGATGCATGGGGAGCTGGATCTCTGGGGACTATTTCCACTGCAGTCAAGGTATCCCGCCAGCCACACAGACACACTTAAAATGTAGATTTGAGTAACCAACTACATATTGAGCAGTGAACGCGGTTCATCTCCCCTTTCACAACAGATAAACGGCCAAAGCCAAAAGAAGAGTCCCCTCCGCCAGCAACGCCACTGTATGAAATCTGCTGGGTGTCTGTGGTATTATTGCTACACAGCCTTCCTGCTAAAGCAGCTGTTGGACTCTAACCTCTGGCCTGACCCCCATGCTCCACGCTTCTAGTCACCCACCCCCCAACTCCGAGAGAGACACTCCCGCACCCTTGTCATGCAGAGCAAGCGGACCAGCTCCGATATGCTTCTTAGCAGCTGCATATCCAAACTTCTCTCCCTCCCACTCCCTGCCCCCTCACAGAGGCGACCCTCCTCTGCTTCCAGGTGTTTAATGTTCCAACTATACTGCTGTCAGATCAGGACACCTCCCACCCCCCCCCCAAAAAAAAAACAACACGTGGGGAATGTTCAGACTGTTTTTAATGTTGATCAGGGGAATATCTCGGTACACACACAACACAGCAATAGGGTCTGCTGCTGCAGCCTCTTATCCACCCCCTACCCTCATAGCAGAGAGTAAATACATACACACACGCACCACAAATCTGAGCGCCTGCTCCACCAAATCCTGGAGCCTCAGTAAGTACGTCCGTGCAAAGCCCTTTGTAAATACACTCGAGCCGCTTACTAGAGTTACCAAGCAAAACATCTTTGTACGCCCGGGCGGTAAAAACAGCTGATAAAAGGCAATATTTTCATTTAAAGCAGCAAACAAGATACAAGAATTTTGAAGGCAACTTCAATAAATAGCAAGAAACCGCCCGTCGGAACAGTTTAAAAAAAAAGATGTGGTTTGTGCATTGTCTACCGGATAGAAAACTGTGATTTATGCTTTGAGGATCTGATATTAAAGCCAGACTCAGCATTTAACGGGAGAAAACACGAATCCAGAAGCGATATTTAACACCAGCAGACAGTGAGCAGAAATCCACAGGAGCTGAGAATCAGACTCCAGGTTCCAGCCCCAGCTCCATACACTCGGGCTCCCTGTGGATCTGCTCACTGCCGAGGGTGAACAATTAGCAAGAACAAATCCCAAGGAAAGGGCACTCACAAATAACAAAGAACCGGTGCTCGCAGCCTGCAGAAACAAACAAAAAGATGCCAAGCCGCGTTCAGCACTCTTACCTTCTGGCTTTGCAAAGGCAAGCGAGGGGAACGAACCGGCTGTCTCATTAGTAATCCATTTAAGGCTATCTCTGGCCAATTTGATCCACACACACCGCGCTTGTCAGCCGCTCTGAAGGTACATGTGCCTGGTCTTGACAAGGAGCAGAGTAACTCGGCTGTTTCCCCAAGCAGCCCAACAAACATGTGGAACTTTTGCTGCTCCAAACAAAACAAAACCCTCTTTTCACAATGACCCAGAAATCCACTCAGGAAAGCATCGGCAATTCCACCCGATTGCCAAGGGGGGAGGCAGTGTATGTGTGTGTGTGGGGAGGGGAGGGGGGTGGGGGGGGTTACTTGGGTCAAGTCCCGGCTTCTCTCTTCTCCTCCAAGGCAGCTGGATAAGGTTATGAAGAAGCCTCCTGGTCCGGGGGGTCCCTGTCACAGCAGGCAACCGCGGGCTTGGCTGCACACACACCAGCTCCGACTCATCTTATGTGGAGCAGTGCGGGGCAAGCAGAGCCAGTAAGTGCCCCCTCTCCTACCCCCATCCCTGCCTCCCAACTCCAGCTGTCACTGCCTATCCGATTTGGAGGCAGGCAACACTCAAATCCTGGCCTGGACTGCTCCCCGGGATCGGGACTGCTGCTTCTTCCATGCTTTATTCAGGCACTCGGGAGTGGGTCCGCCGCTCCGGAGTCGCACCCACATCCCATTCGCCATCAGCTCAAACATTTATGGGGGGGAGTTTTTAAGAATTAAACGCTCACTCGGTGCCAAGAGAATAATCAGAGATCCTGGATAGTCCACTGGCATTTTAGAAACGACTCCCAACTTGGGCTTACTTCGAGAGCCAATCCGTTTTGAACGGTCAGGATCGATTCTATTAATAATAGACTCTTAATTTCAGGGTACAATCCCTCCTCAAATAATTATATACATTTCATTCAAAATAAAGTTTTATTTGTTTTTTCATTCATTCACTTCGAAGAACAAACAAAAACCATCAATTTCTTCCCCAAACCTCCCTTAATTTGATTTGTGTATTTTTACTAGCTGGGCTTTTTTTTTGGTTGAGTTAAAATCCGGACCTTCCTCTGATATCCGCCAGAAGTCTAATGTAAACTTGGGGCGGACCTTCAATGACTGGAAATCCGAAATGAAAACAGAGGGAAAACAAACAGAGGGTCAGTCAGCGACTGTAATTAGCAAACATCCCTCTAACTTTGTTCCTGTCTTGTTTTTTGTTTTAATTTACACTTTGGAAGCAGTACATTTCCTCAAACTGCAAACCTAAGCCAACCAGGCGTTTCAATTAGGTTTTAAAGAATGGAGAGACGGGGGGGATGGGTTAAACAGGGCGATAAATGAGTGAACGACTTGCGGACTGCTTCAGAAAAGATTGAGGCGAGAAACGGGAGATTGGGCAAATAATGATAGGTGGAAAGACAGGGGAGACAATGGGAGAAAGAGAGCGCAAATCAGCAAACTGCAAATTCAGCACATCCGGAATTGCATTCTTATGTAAACTTGTACTTTTTTGCAGCGGAGAGAACTCTTTGTAAATGTTGAACAGTTTCGCCTGTTCTCATTGTACTGGTACCTGCCCGCTGTCACTTCAAACTGCTGCAGGCACCCGCTTTCCCGGATCGTAGCACACAGCAAGGGTAGCTGGCCGAGTGCATGGCTGCAGAAAAACACCTCCACATTTGAACTGATTTGATTTATTATTTCACTGTATTGGTATACAGTGAAAAGCACACACGCTGCAGTAACACTGCGAATACAGCACCTATAATCACAAATGTTTGCGGTATCGGTGTCAACCTGGTGTTGTGAGACTTCTTACTATAATCACCAAAGCAGAATACTGCAGATGCTAAAAAACCGAAATAAAAACAGGAAACACTCCAAAGATGTGCAGGTTAGGTGGATTGGCCATGCTAAATTGCCCCTCAGTGTCTCAAAATGTGTAGGTTAGAGGGATTAGCGGGGTAAATACTTGGGATTAATGGAAACCGGTCTGGGTTGGATTGCCCTTTAGTGGTCAGGGGGATTATGCGGGGTTATAAGGATAGGGTTTGGGTGGGATTGTTTTCAGTGCAGATTCGATGGGCCGAATGGCCTCCTTCTGCACTCTCGTGTTTCTATGGAAATGCTCAGCAGGTCTGGCAACAACTGTGGAGAGAGGAACATTTAACCTTCAGATTGATAACTTTCCCTGAACCTCTTTAGCTGTTAAAACTTTAGGGTCACATTCTCATTGCCATGCGATATTTAATTTGGGGCAGTTTAAAATTTCAAATATGCATGTACAGATACCAAGCAATGCAATACTGGCATTCTTGAATAAACAGGAATTTCTATTATTTTCAATGCAAATCCACAGCCCTTTTGCTTTATTCGGTAGGAATGAAATATTCATTACACATATATGCAAAGATAATATGTATTTGCAAGGAAGGCATCATTCAATTATGCATACATGTGGGCAGCTTCATAACCCATGCATTCGATATGCATCAGTGCTTTGTGCCAAAGACCAACATAGATCAGAACCTCTAGCCCCAAGTTGCTGCTAACGATGCTGTCCATTGTGAACTGTAGGTAGAAGTTCCCACCCACCTCATGAATTAGGGAGCAAAAGAGTGCCTGGAATTAGGTCCAGGACTCAGGCTGGAGTGGCACAGAAAGGACAAGGAAATAAAAATGAATGGCCATGAGACAAGATGTGGAGATGCCGGCGTTGGACTGGGGTAAACACAGTAAGAAGTCTCACAACACGAGGTTAAAGTCCAACAGGTTTATTTGGTAGCACAAGCCACTAGCTTTCAGAGCGCTGCCCCTTCATCAGGTGAGACAAGGACAGAGGGAAAAGGAAAATGGATGAGAATAAATCAAGATGCCAACCCCCAGAGAAGTTTGAGTATCAGGAGTGACTCTGATTTTTCTTTTGTTAATTAAATAATTTCAGAAATGTTGAAAAACAATCGTCTTTAAAATGAACTAGAAAGTAAAAATACTAGTCGGAGGCGGTGGTGTAGTGGTATTAACACTGCATTAGCAATCCAGAGATCCAGGATAATGCTCTGGGCACTGGCTTCAAAACCGCAGCAGATAGTGAAATTTGAATTTTTAAAAAATCTTGAGGTGATATAAACAGGACCTAGTTTTAAGGCTGATAAAATTGGATATCCTAAATTAAAGAATTGGGCATATTAAAATCAAACACAGTCAAACCTCAGGCAGGCCAATTGTACAAATACACAAACGTGTCTGCACCTGACCCATCAACCACCCATCAAAGGTCGTTACACTCTACTTGAGACTTAGCAGGAGATCATTGAAATGCACCGGCCTATTGTTAGAAGCGCAGATCGAGCCAGACTTTCTGTCACCAAGAGTTCCTGTAGATACCTTATCTGACAACAAGTTCAACAACATGAAGATGGACACCTGGGGGGCAGACCCTGGTGTCCTGTCAGGCAGACATCAAGAAACCCACTGGGTATTGGAACTCCCTCCTGGGACCTCAGTGGCCGGAAGCCAGAGAAGTTTCTGGAAAGGCAAGCAGGCTGGGGGATAAAGGGACACACTTCGAGTCGCACAGGAGTGAAGACTCGACAGGGGAGACGGCCGTGACCATTCGGAAGACTGACCAGAGAAGGAAGGAAGGAAGAAGCGGCCATCGAGACTCACGTTCGTGACGACGGACCAGAGGGACTCAGAGAATCGGACCTGCAGTTCAACCAAACCATCTTTACGGGTAGTATACTTGAATCTGCTGGGGTATCCTCTTGTCTTATGTGGGTAATTTAAGGGTTAATAGTGTTACTATTAATAAACTTGTTGAACCTTTACTTGTGTTTGTCCTTTGTCCATCTTGCAAATAAGGACACCGGGTAAAACCTTGGAGTAAGTAAACCGGTTGAAAGTATCTGAGAATTAACAGGCACAACAATCTGGAATTAAAGCATAATGATAACCATGAAACCATTTCATAAAAATCCACCTGGTTCACTTACAGTTCAAAAGTATTTACAGTCAACCCAAATCCTTAACATAGGATTTGAAATATTAGGGCAGCACGATGGCACAGTGGTTACTACTGCTGCCTCACAGTGCCAGGGACCCGGGTTCAATTCCGGCCCCAGGTCACTGTCCGTGTGAAATTTGCACATTCTCCCTGTGTCTGTATGGGTTTCCTCCGGGTGCTCTGGTTTCCGGATGTGCGGGTTAGGTTGATTGGCCATGTTAAATTAACCCTAGTGTCAGGGGGATAGGCAAGGTAAATATGTGGGGTTACGGGAATAGGGCCTGGGTGGGATTGTGGTCAGTGCAGACTTGATGGGCCCAATGGCCTCCTTCTGCAATGTAGGGATTCTATGATTCTAGATGTGGGCAATAACTTCTGAGCTCCAGGGCAGTGTATCTGGGGTGGCCCTCAAAGGTGCTCTGGGAAACTACCATTCCCCCCTACCACCCCCCACTTCCACTTTACTTCAGCCCTCCAGACAGTCCCAGGTAAGGATTGCATTGTTAATTTCCTGGGAAATTCCAACTTCTTTTAGGCAATTGCCCTGCACTGGGAACCATTGAAAATGCAATTGAAATTGCAGACATTTGATGTTTCTGACTGTCATACAGACAATAGTTAGCCAGAGAAAGTTAAAAGAATTTAAACCACTCCTAGCTTCTCAGTAACGATTGTGCTGAACATCCCAAACACCGAGGGTGCACCCCACCCTCCCCACTACATCCCCGACCCCGATTGGACTTCACCCACTATCCCTCCCCTATTACCTCACCTCCCCCCCCACCCCGTAGGACCCTGTCTCACCCCCAGCTCCCACTATCCCCATCCTGAGTTAGAAGATTGAATGAGATAAGAGTAACTGGATTTCAAGGTAAATGATTGTAAGTGGAGTGCAATCTGACTCAATTACCATTCCAGTGGAATTTATGGACCATCATTTGCTGTTGGAGTGTTCCTATGGACTCCCTAAAAACAAAACATCACTGATCTTGTATCTTTAGCATTTGGGTTTCCCTTTCAAACTCTCATGGCCTCATATAAGACAAAACAAATGACTGCGGATGTTGGAATCTGAAACAAAAGGAGAAAATGATGGAAAATCTCAGCAGATCTGACAGCATCTGTGGAGAGAGAATAGAGCTGACGTTTAGAGTCTGGATGACTCTTTCTAGACTCCTGGTTGGGTGACTCTGGTAAATCTCCTGTGGCCAGAGCAGGGATAGAGGATGTTGCAGTGGCCTTCCACCGATATGTTTATTGTTAATGCATTATTAATGAACCAGCTAGTTCCTGGAAGCAGACGGACAATACAGCACAGAAACCCACCATTGGAACAACCAGGTTAACTGACTTTTGTCCCTCCCACTACCACACTTAGTGTGATTCTGGAATGGTTCTGCCAAGTAACTACAAGGGCAAGCGGGGAATTCTGCTGATCATAACTCACCTCCTAACTTCCCAGAGCCTGTCCACAATCTACAAGGCACAAGTCAGGAGTGTAATGGTAATAATCTCCACTTGCTTGGATGCGTGCAACTCTAGCAACACTCAAGAAGCTTGACACCATCCAAGACAAAGCAACCTGCTTGATTTCATTCCTTTCACAAACATATACTCCCTCCACCACTAACGTACAGTAGCAGCAATGGGTATCATCTACAAGATGCACTGCAGCAACTCACCAATGCTCCTTCGACCAATGGCTCCCAGTGGGGAGAAATAACTGGTGTGACTGCATCGCTGGTTGAAGGGTTGGAGTTTGTCAGATGGCTTGATGCAAAGGTGTGCATGTGGGCGTGCCAGTGGCTGCAACACACTTGCACCCTTCTCACAGCCACAGCACACCATTTGAAAACCATTCCTTTTGACAGCACTTTCCAAATCCATGACGTCCTCCATCTAGAAGCACAGGGCAGCAGATTTTTTTTCATTCGTGTGACATGAGCACAACTGGTTGGCCAGCGTTTATTGCCCATCCCTAGTTGCCTTTGAAACAGGGTGGCTTGTTAGGCCATTTCAGAAGACAGTTGAGAGTCAACTGCATTGCTGTGGCTCTGGAGTCACATGTGGGCCAGACCAGGTAAGGACGGCAGATTTCCTTCCCTAAAGGCCACTAGTGAACCAGATGGGTTTTTCTAACAATCAACAATGGTTGCATGGTCATCAGTAGATTCTTAATTCCAAATATTTTTTATTGACTTCAAATTCTACCAGCTGCCAGGGCGAGATTCAAACCTGGGTCCCCAGAACATTAGCTGAGTTTCTGGATTAATAGTCTAGCAATAATACCGCTAGGCTATCACCTCCACAATGCATATGAACACCACCATCAGAAAGCTCCCCTCCAAGCCACATACCATTCTGACTTGGAGTTCCTTCACTGTCTTTCCTTCACCATCATTGGGTTAAAAATCTGGGACTCACTTCCTAATAGCACCATGGGCATGCCTACACCACATCGAATGCAGTGGTTAAGAAGGCGGCTTATCACTGCCTTCTTATGCACAATAATGGATGAGCAATAAATGCTGATCTAGCCAGTGACACACATACCCTGTGAAAGGGGAAAAATATCCCCAAAACAGATTATCTGTTCATTGTCGCATTATTGTTTGTGGCAGTTTGCTGTGTACAAATTGGCTGCTGTCTTTTCCATGCTACAATAGTGACGACAGAACTTTCAAAACTGACTGTAAAGCGCTTTGAGACATACAGAGGTCATGAACAAGCCTATACAGATTCAAAACTTTCTATCAACGGTTTATTATCAGTATTATTGTTAAATTGTTAGCCTTTTGGAGGCTGTGTTAGTACCTTGAGGCTCTTGGTCAACTTTTGCCAGCTTTCTAGGTTGACCTGTATAGGAATGATGTTGAAGAAATACTGGTTTTAAACTAGCAGTGGACTAAGATCCTGGACTGGGCATATTTATATTTTAGCTACATCAGTGGCATGAACTAATTTCACTATAATCGATGTGGCCTTATAACATGCAGAGTTATTATTTTAGATATTTTCCCTCCAATATTCTAATTTTTTTCTCTTTTATTTCTTAAGGAATGATGAGAGTCAAATGGAGCTGTCTACAGATGCTACATTCCAGAGTCCAATTGTAGTGGAATTTTCACTGAATTCTGAATGACTGGTAGCTACAAGTTTACATTGTTAAATCAAGCTCTATTAACTCAGCTGCAGAATTACTGGCACAGAAGAAGCTGAACTTATGAGTATGCCTAGTTAGTTGGTAAGGGAGCTAGATTTAGTAATATAATGCTAAGAGATGTCCGAGGACCACTGCCTCCTGGAATTTGAACAAAAACAGCGACTGCATTAAAGTAGCTTTAATGTATGATCACAGATGGTGAGTAGCAGTTTGCTGGGCCAGTCAGATATGGGAAACCTGGCTGATTCAAAGCTAAGAATTCTGCAGTAATTGCAGTTTCCCTATTGCCAGCCTGGCTAATGGACCAAAGAGTAGGAATTTGTCTGATATAATGACATTGTTCAAATGTCTTCAACAATACAAGAATTAGCAAAATGGTGGTGTCCCAGTTAGGATAAAGTGGTCAATCCGCTGACTGTTTATTCAGTCGTTATCTTTGTAAAGGTGGAATTCAAGCAGGGCAACTCCCAAACTGCGTGGAGAACGCAATATCAGAAGAGGTAATAAAGGGGAAAAGATGGGGGGGGTGGGGAGGGAGATTTGATTGGTGATGTCATCTCTGCTCTCAGTATTTGTGCAAATCTGGCAAAAATCCACAGGTGGGGTTGATATAGTTTGCACTGGTACCTTTTGAATCCATAAATGAGATTGGATGTGCTGAATTTTGAAGGTCAGATTACATGCAACTTCTGAGCTGATTGAATGCTAAAACACAGAGTAACTATAGCATTTGATACAGTATTAGCATCAATACAATTTAGCAAAAACAATTTACATCAGAGGTTTTAAAAAATGTCATACTTAAAAAGGTCTTAGTGTAAAATACGACTTGCAATGTTTCACTGTGTCATTTAATTCTTCAAGAAATAAAATTGTTTTGACGCAGAAGGAGGTCATGTGGCCCATCGTATGTGCACCAAATGAGTATCATAACTTAATGCCATTCCTTGCCTCTTTCCCATATCTCTGCTCCTACTCAAGTAATCATCTAATTCCCTCTTGAATGTCATCATTGAACCTGCCTCTAGCACACATCATTCCAGACCTGAACCATTCGCTGTGTTAAAAAAAAATGTCTCATGTCATATTTGCATCTTTTGCAAATCACTTTAAGTCTATGCTCTCTCATTCTTGGGGCGGGACTTTACGGCCTCACTCGGGCGAGACCAGAAATTTCCACCCGAGTTCAACGGAGATTTCCGTTGTCGGACCCTGGCCGTGCCGATTCCATGGCGGGCAATGTGCTAGAGTTTCCGCCTTGATCTTTTTATGAGTGGGAACAGTTTCTCCCTATCTACTCTGTCCAACACTTCCATGATTTTGAACATCTCTATCAAATCTCTTCTCGGCCTTCTTCTCTCCAAGGAGAACAGTCCCAACCTCTCCAATTCACCCTTATGTCTGAAGTTCCTTAATCCCAAAACCACTCTTGTATATCTCTTCTGCACTCTCTCCAATGCATTTTCATCCTTTCCATAGTGTGATACCCAGAACTGCACACAATATTCCAGCTGAGGTCTAACCAGTGTTTTGTATAAGTGCAGCATAACCTCTTCGCTCTTGTGCTCTATGCCCCTATTAATAAAGCCAATAAGTCTATATTCTTTATTAACTATTCCATCCACCAGTTCTGCCAGTTTCAATGATTTATGCACATAAACACGCAGGCCCTGCTGCCCCTGCAACCCTTAATTTATATTATCACTCCATGTTCTTCTGAGCAAAATGCATTGCTTCACACTTCTTCACATTGAACTTCACCTGCCACCTATCTGCCCACTCCACGCTATGTTCTTTTGAAGCTTTACACTGTCCTCTTCATGGTTTATAATATTTTCAAGTTTTGCACCATCTGCAAACTTTGAAATTGTCCCCTGCACACAAAGATTTAGATCATTCATACATATCAGGAAAAGCACGGCTCTCATTATCAACCTCATGGGGAACACCACTACAGACTTTCCTCCAGCCCAAAAAAATTAAACTTAGAAGTCTGAAGAGTGATCTAATTGTGGTGTTCAAAATTGTAATATCAGAGAAGAATAATGGAATGGTTACAGACAGAAGAAAGCCACATGGTCCATCATATGTGTGCTGTCTCTCTGTGAGGACAAGAGCAACTTACCTGGTGCCACTATACTACCATTACCCCGTTGGGCGACAAATATTTTCTCTTATAATTATCCAATCTTCTTTTGAAAACCAAGAGTGAATCTGCCTCCACCACACACTCAGGCAGCGCTTTCCAGATCCTAAACACTCACTGCATTAAAAAAGATTTTCCTTATGTTGCCATTGCTTCCCTTGCCAATCACTTTAAATCAGTGTCCTTTGGTTCTCGATCCCTCTAAATAATAAAACAATTAGATAGAGCAGATGTGGATAAATTATTTCATTTGGTAAGGGAATTCAGAACAAATAAAATCAGAACTTGGCCCTTGAGAAGTAATGTATATAATAATCAATCTTATAATCTCTATGGTGCAGAAGGAGGCCATTCAGCCCATCAAGCCTGCACTAACAACAATCCCATCCAGGCAATATCCCCGTAACCCCATGCATTTACCCTGCTAGCCCCCCTGACACTAAGGGGCATTTTGTTTTGCTTGGCCAATCAACCTAACCAGCATAGCTTTGGACTGTGGAAGGAAACCAGCGCACCCGAGGAAACCCATGCAGACATGGGGAAAACGTGCAAACTCCACACAGACAGTCACCCAAGGCCAGAATCGAATTCGGGTCCCTGGCACTGTGAAGCAGCAGTGCTAAACACTGTGCCACCGTGCCACCCATAGATAGAAAGAGGGGTGCGTTAGTAAACAGCTCAGGCCTTCAGACAGAGTGGTGCCACAGACACAGAGTTCTGCAAGATATCAGTGAGCACATTTTCATACAAAGTGTAGGGGTAATATGGAACACCCTCTTAAAAGGCTGTGGTTACAGCACCAATTGAAATTTACGAGACTGATAGGATGATAGATATTTGTTAGGTAAGGGTACTATGGACATGGATCAATAGAGTTGAGACATAGATCAGCAAAGATCGAAATTGAGTGGCGGAGCAAGTTCGAGGGCTGAATGAACTACTCTTGTTCCCTTGTTCCTCTCAGTTCCAGTGCCATTTATGTTTGCGATTAGGAATGCTCTGCTTATGGCAGCCTGAGGAAAAAGCAAGTCTTGATGTGGTCACTTTGTGCTGCCAGAAACTAGTTCTACCTCATTTGTATTACAACATAACTGTTGGAGTCACCAGCAGTGTTAGATTATAAATGCACAATCAGGCTTTCAACCAGTACTAAATGGAACTGAGCATCTGATTCCTTCAAAAATATTTTGAAACATTGAAACCAATGTTTCTCTTTCACCCTGAATGTACATTACTCTTAGATCTAGATTGCTGTTTCTCCCTGACAAATATAAATCACAACATTTTGCAACAGCTGCTTTTAAGGCTGCTTAAATCTTGGAAAAAGCTATTTAATTGTATAAGCGCTCTGTGATATATATAACAAAGCTCTGCATGTTCTTAGTGCTTCAATCCTTTGAGAGATACAGCCTAAACTGAGGGTGGGATTCTCCCCCCAAAAATTCTAAGTGCCAAATTTGCGTAAAAACTGGAATAAAACGCGCTGGCTTTTTCAATGGGATTTTCAAAATGAATCTCCCACACTCTGTGCATCACAGAATGCCCTAGCATGAATCACGCTAAAAAGCAGTGGTCGGGGCCTATTCCAGCTGGAGAGCCCGGAAGCATAGTGTTCAGTGGGCCACTGCGCATACGCCGATCTGTCAGCGCCGAGATCGCCGGAGTCCTGTACTGCCAGCCTCCTGATCGCTGGGCAGCTCAATCCCTGGCCAGCCCTGCAACCCTACATTGCTGGCCATTTGACCGCCCCCCCTCCCCCCCCACCCTGACTCGTTTTCCCTCCCACACCCACCGGTAGTCCTGATCTCCCGATCCCACACCCCTACTGCACGCAGTCCCAACAACACCCTCCCCCCTCCCCCCCATGCACCCCACAGACCCAAACCTGTCCGGCCGGCCAACCGCCCCTCCCCAATCTGATGGCTAGCCTTGATCAGCCCTTCCCGCCCTCTGTCACAAATTCCAAGTGCAGTGTGGCAGCAGGACACCCCACCCCCACCGATCTCCCCCCAGAAGCCCCACTCCATTAGGCTCTGCCCCCTTGGCACTGCCCGATGCCTGGTGGGCAGTGCCAAAGTGCCCAAGCATTTCAACTTTGCCCCTTTGGCAGTGCCAGGGGGTCAGGCTGGCACTGCCAAAGTCCCCTTCCGCCTGGGGACCTACATAGCCCCTTCACTTCAGCGGGGTCAGGCCATCAGCCCTCCACTAGTGGGGAGCTGTTGTAAACCCCTCTGGAGTGAAACACTCTTGAAGGAGGGGAGATGCTAGCGGGCCCGGAGACTTCAGTCCCAGGCCTGCTAATGAGATATATGTCTCCATTTAAATAATTTATTTACTTCTGCACCGATTTATGGCGTGGACCTGACGACGCTGGAAATTCGGCGGCTGGAGACATGCGGAGGCCGTGGCGCCCAGCGGGGAGCCCGTCACACGACCTCCGCTGATGTCTCCCAGCCCATTGCACTGCTCTAGCAGCGCAGCGGGCTGGGAGAATTGCCCCCCTTAGTCTTTAACAGGACATTTTGCGAGGCTGTGCACTGATGGCTCATCTGATAAATTCTCATGATCTGCTCCCAGAGATGCTGTAGGGCATGGACTTATCCCTAAATAGTTCCATCACTGACCATGGCAATGGCCACTGAGGAGGTTAGCATTTTACAATAGTTCTGAAGAAGAGTCATATGGAACTCGAAACATTAACTTGGCTTCTCGCTCCACAGATGCTGCCAGACCGGCTGAGTTTTCCAGCGCTTTCTGTTCTTGTTACAGTATTGATGGCTGCTGGAACAAAAGCAGGAGTTGCACTAACAATTGGAGCAGTGTGCCTGCGATGTTTAGAAATTACGTTAAGGTAGTTTATGAGGAAGTCCTTGTGAGGGCACAGCTGCAGCATTTCAAACAGGAGTGCTATCAAAGCCAAACTAGCATACTGCAACATGAAGACATGGCTTTAACAGAAGCAAGAAGAGAATGTCAGAGAGATTCTTCTTATTGAAAGTTAACAAAGGGTTGGGGTGGAGATGCAATAGTGGGACTGAGTGCTAAGGGACTTGACAGTTTCATGTAAAGGAAGTGGTATAAGTAATGAGTGGCAATCTCCTAACTACTAGGATGAAGTTTAGTGACCTGCAAGGTCAGTAAAGATAAGTATAATAGATGCAAGCTGTTATTAATGTATATTTGGGTTGTTTCAGACAGTAAAGTTATATTTATCCTGAAAGCGCAGTCACTTCTCAAAGGGTATGGCCCTTAACACTAAACATCTGTGTATACAATGTCCAAAAATGCATATACTGTTGAAACAGATGGGAGATTTGTTTAAGAAAAATGATGAGATTCACTGATAATCGTCAAATTTAACTG
Source organism: Mustelus asterias (assembly GCF_964213995.1). Classification (NCBI taxonomy): domain Eukaryota; kingdom Metazoa; phylum Chordata; class Chondrichthyes; order Carcharhiniformes; family Triakidae; genus Mustelus; species Mustelus asterias. The sequence continues at coordinate 82,266,891 of NC_135806.1, read as the reverse complement.
TCTATTTCTGATAATAACAAACGTTTTGTCATGCAGGGAATATTGCATTTGATTTCTGAGAAGGACTAACCACCAGAAGTCGATGATGTCAGGCCTGGAGGTGGATTGTACTGATTAACTGATAATGGTTAAAGATCAGATATTATTTCTCTTTTTTTGATTCTCACACTCTGGATGAGACCCTTGTATCTAGCAGAAATGCAAAACCAGAAAACAATTGCTTGCAGTGCATCAAAACCATATCAAAGCATTGCAAATGTCCTCAGAGGATGTGCGGCAGATGGCAGGGGAGACATCCTTTCAGGCTTTATCTGAGATGGTTCCTCTAATTGCAACAGAAAGGAAAATCAGGGGAGCTGTTTAAAGGGTGGCCAAGATGATACTGCATGTTTTACATTATCCACAAATGTCAAAATTACACCCTTGGTCTCAAGAGTAAAAGCAAGGTACCTGAGAATAGTCACCATTCATGTAATTATACTCCTGTAAAGCAATCAGAATCTTCAGGGAATGAAGTGAATTGAAGAAAAGTTTAAACATTACAGCTGAGGTATTAACCTAGACAAGATACAATTCAGGTGGAAATTCTCATCAGTTGCTGGACCAGTAAATGCTTTGTTCATGGGCATGAAGAAAGCAAAGGTCAAATACACTATGGTAGCACAGTGGTTAGCACTACTGCTTCACAGCTCCAGGGACCTGGGTTCGATTCCCGGCTTGGGTCACTGTCTGTGTGGAGTTTGCACATTCTCCTCATGCCTGCGTGGGTTTCCTCCGGGTGCTCCGGTTTCCTCCCACAGTCCAAAGATGTGCGGGTTAGGTTGATTGGCCATGCTAAAATTGCCCCTTAGTGTCCTGAGATGCGTAGGTTAGAGGGATTAGCGGGTAAATATGTAGGGATATGGGGGTAGGGCCTGGGTGGGATTGCGGTCGGTGCAGACTCGATGGGCCAGATGGCCTCTTTCTGCACTGTAGGGTTTCTATGATTCTATGCTAAAATCGTCCCTTGTGAAATAAAACAAGAATAGCTTGTAGCACAGGTTGCAGCAAAAAAGGGGAACTTATAATGTCTCTTGGAACCAGCAGCTTTGATGGTTCCAAATGATAATGCATTGCCCATTGTGGAACCGAATTAGACCAAGAAGATTCCAGGTCTGATGTCTGGTTTCATTTAGCTGAATTCAGAAGGCATAGTGACAAAGGTGTTGCACCTCAATTCTAGAATGGAGAACAGTGAACCGGGATTCCTGTCTGATTGCTAATCAGTGACCCTGACTAAAAGCACGTTTGTGTGTTAATCTTGTGTGACAAGATTAGGCACAGCTATGACATTCCAATCCTTGTCACAGTCAACATTTACTGTTTACTTGCTGACATACAAGAGTATCCAAGGAAGGTGTACTCTCAGGATAGGACGAGAGACAATTTTTAAATTCTAAAATAATTTTGAAATACTTTCTTTTGCAGATTAAATTGAAATGATAATCAGAAAAATAGCAAGTGCTGGATCTTCTTTCAATTAAACATTTCATTAACTGTTCTAAACATCTTCTTTCACCTTTTTTTCAAAGAAAAACCTCCAATTGTACTTTTAGGAAACTTTGCATGTCAGTTTAAGTGTTAGTATGTAATTATATCCAAAATTGATTAGGAATAATGGCCCTTTGTTCACTGCTGTATAAGATTGCAGGGCATCATGACCCTGTGAAAATGATAAAACATTTAGTTAATAGTTAACAGTTTTCAACTAAGTCTGCAAATTACATTTCTCATCAGTTCCAGGAGTGACAGTGATTAAATTCAAACTGGCTAATCTAACTGGAAGATACCTTCATGAGAACTATTGATACAGTATTTCTGTAAACGAGGATAAACTTTCCACTGCTCACTTGAATTTGTTGTGATTCCCACGGTTGAGTTGAATACTATTGACAAAGCTTGAGATGGGATAAATCTCTACATCTGAACTAATGTTCTTCAAAGACCACTGAGTCAACCATTAAAAGCTTTAAAATGATTACATCACCAGCCCACATTGCACTATCTCAAATTTCCCATTTCTGGTGGTAAGGTTGATAATGAGTTAGCATTTGAAGTTTAAGACCACCAAAGAGTCCACCCACAAACCTCTGAAATTAAAACAGGAGATAGCATGTGTTTGCGCCATCAAGCATATGGCATTCCCTTTATTTTGTAGTCATGGTTTTGGCATGCCTTTCAGATTGGGGACATGTTTAACAGGTTCTGTTTAAAGTATGAATTCAAACAGGTCTGTGTCATTGTTACATGGAAGTCTAGACACATGGAGACATGGTTTGGTTACCATTTTACATTTGTGACTGTGCTTGATTGGGTTTTGATTCACATTGGTGGATTAACATGGCACATTCTGAAAATAACAATAACGACAGAATAAATAGTTTTTCCTTCAGCTCCAAGTTGAACATCACAGCCATCCATTAAAAATAATAATTTTTACTTGTGAAAATAATTCTCGGCTTTGTTAGGTAAACCTTTAAATTTTCAGCCCTCTTTAACTATATGCTGTAACATTAACCAGGCAAGCCTTGGGTCCCATGCATGGTCTTTACTGAGTCAGGTGAACATAAGTTAAGGCAGTAATGGAGGATGCTGGAATTGGGGGGAAAACACAACTTTGCTCCTGTAATAGTCACTATCCCATGATCCTTTCCAGAAAGTTGTGTATGGATGTCAAATGAAAGCCATGATTGATCTTTGTTGTGGTGGCTCCAACCTCACAGTCATAGACAAACTCAATACTAACATCCTGGACTTCCACCTTGAAGAATAATGATTTGGCTAAATGACCAAGAACTGCTGGTGTTTGTGTAACACTATCCTAAGATTGAGAGAAGTTGAGAAAGAAACAAACCTCCTCCAAATCCTGAGTGTGCTTATGACAAATTCATAGTAATTGTTATTTGCCCTTGCATTCCTATCCATTCTATTGCTAGAGAGATTCTAGTGTGCTATTGAGCAGACTAAAAGGGAACTTTACATCTGATCACACTACAGCTGATCTGAATGTGGTTGATGGTGACATTGTGTGACAGCACTGAAATCTCTCACCTGCTACAAAGTAACTCAATCTGATTTTCAACATTGTTGATAGAATATACATTAGGAGAAGGTGATGATTTAGTACTCCCGGTGCAGAGCTTCACAAGATGTGGCATAAATCAAGAACTTGAGCATTGGGGTCAGTGCACCTGATTCACAGCCGCATGATTTTCAGTCCATTAATGAAGAAAAAGTCATGCAGCTGCCCTTTGGCTGTACAAAAGTTCAGCTTCTGAATATCCTGCTGGAATAGTAAATCTTAAAATGGACCTATCAGTGATAGTTATGTTAGACAGAGAAAGAACATGTACAAAATCTCTTCACAATACACCTGGTGTTACCTGCGTAAGCAACAGAATTTTAAGTTCTGTTACTGAATAGTGCAATACAAATGTGCCAGATATGTGCCAGTAATGGTGAGTCTGTTCTTTGCTTAAATGTACAAGGATTTAATAAACATAAGTTTAACAAAACCCACAGAACTTTATACATGCTGGGAAATTAAAAGAGGTCCTTGAAAATTCTACACTGAAAGATTAAGCAGGACAGCAATTTGTCAAATTCTTCTCCCATAATCCATTAAACTGTCAACCTAAAGATATATTGGGCAAGCAGAAATAATGGTAATGCTCCACTCCTATGGTCTCCTAGGGCACTAGTGGACCTCAGATATCTTACTTAAATTTCTGTGACACATATACTGTTTGCAATATTTGTAAAAAAAATCCGTTTTTTTTCATATGCAAAACTGTATCTCATTTAGATATTTAGTAGGAGGCAAGGCTTAAGCAGGTTTTTTTTAGTACCTCCTTAGTACCTTCTTAGTACCTTTTTAGCTTCTACCCACAGGAACATTTTCACTGTTTCCATGTACTTACATGGAAGGATTACTGGCCTGTCTTGCTGTATGTAGAAAGATTAGGTATAGTTCTTTTTAGTTGAGGAACTATAATAATTAAAGCACCATGAAAGAGGAGAGTGAGAGCAAGCTTCCTGAAATGGCTCTCATCTGCACTTATTTACAAGGTTTGTTCATGAGGAAAGGAAATTATAGTTTGCCCCACCAGTGAAATAGTCTCCTTGATTGTTCTGTTCCTGTAACTACATGAAACGCTGAGACACAGCAAGCGCAATTTATAAACCTTCTGACTACACTGACAACTTCTGAATACTGCCATCCCCATTACACCCCACCCCTGCTGCATCACCCCCATACAGATACATGCATTCACATACACACATAAACAAAAACACACACGCACACACACACATATAAACAAATACACACACACATAAACAAGTACACACACGCACATACACAAATATATACACACACACACATATAAACAAATACATATACACAAATATACACACACAAATACACACACACATAAACAAGTACACACACAAATACATGCATGCACATACACCAATACACACAAAGACAAATGCACACATCTACCGACATGAGTACTCAAAAATAATTGTTGGTTTTTAATTAATCCTTCTTTAATCTCGGAATCATTCCCAAGTCCAATGCCCTTCTCACCCCATGTTATTATTTATTAATTAGTCTCACAAGTAGGCTTACATTAACACTGCAATGAAGTTACTGTGAGAATCCCCTAGTCACCACACTCCAGCACCTGTTCGGGTACACTGAGGGAGAATTTAGCATGGCCAATGCACCAAACCAGCACATCTTTCAGACTGTGGGACAAAACCGGGGCACCCGGAGGAAAGCCATGTGGACATGGGGAGAACATACAGACTCCGCACAGACAGTTACCCAAGCCGAGAATCAAATCCGGTTCCTGGCACTATGAGGCAGCAGTGCTAACCACTGTGCCACCCACATCCATACCTGTGCACTTTCCAGCAGGAATCCCTGTGGAGAAATTACGATCATTATTCCTGATTGCTTACCAAATCCCACCCTCACCCCACCTCACCAACACCACTGTCCCTCTTTAGCTTAGGTCTGGGAAGTGAGGCCAATTGCAAGGTCCTGATGTTACCCTAGCTGACAACAGCTAACTGAACAATGACTGCCCGCTTTGCAGGTCTGTATATTCACTATTTCTAAACTCAGTCATTGGGGGAAATATTATTCATTTTGAATAAACACATTAGATGCCTGCCACTGTATATCCTCAGAAAGCTGGTCATCGAATGGCTGGTGCAAATGGTATTCAGATTCTTATTTTATTTGGCAAGGTAGGAGTTAACTATTAATTATTTCTGAAATATTACCTTCCTCTTCATTCCATATGAGAATTAAAGTCAACCCTTCATGGTCATGCAGGAAATCACATGGTCACTAATGCTAGAGATAAGAATAGTAAACCAAAGCCAAAGGTAAAGTTGGATAAATAGTATGTTGCAGACTCTTCAGAATAACTGAAAAAATATTCGGCAAAAACTATGTTCGCACTGTTATTCATTGGGAAAAGGAAATAAAGTTAATCTTTAACTCAAGTGTGGTTTATGTGTGCTGAAACCTTGCCGCCATTGACACCGGTGGTATCTTACGGTCCCGCTGATGGTGCACCCCCACCACGGGTTTCCCGGCAGTGAGGGGAGTATTCAATAGGAAACCCCGTTGATAATGGTGGAAGAATAAGATCCCATCGCCAGTGAGCAGTGTACCATCTCCCGCCGCTGCGAAACACACTGTGGAGAGGGAGGAGAATCCCACCCATGTTCATAAATCATTGAAGCTGACTTTACCAATAGTGACATAAAGTGCAAAAGCAAGGAAGTTATGTTGAACCTGTATAAAACACTGATTCAATTTCAAATGGAGTATTTGCAACCAGTTCTGAGCACAACACTTTAGGAAGGACGTGTAGATATTAGCGAGTGTGCAGAAAAGATTCACGAGAATAGTTCCAAGGATGAGAAACATTGGAGAATTTAGGCTGTTCTACTTGAAGAAGACGAGGTTGAGAGGAGATTTGATAGAAGTATTCAAAATCATGAGGGGTCTGGGCAAAGCAGATAGGGTGTAACTGTTCCCATTGGTGGGGAAAACAAGAAACAGAGGGTACAGATTTAATGTAATTGGCAAACGAAACAACAATGACATGAGGAAAAACCTTTTCACATGAGATCTGGAGTGCACGGAGTATAGATTGAGGCTTTCAAAAGAGAATTGGATCATTGTCTGAAAAGGAAAAATCTGCAGGGCCACTGGGAAAAGGCAGGAGAATGGCAACACGGTGAATTGCTCTTTCAGAGTAGACAACTGGCCAGCTGAATGGCCTCTTTCTGTGCTGTAAACATTCTATGATTCTATGAAGTAGCAGAATAGTATTCGGAGTTGTTTGACTCAGTAGTAACACTCTCACCTCTCAAATACTTGGATGTGGGTTCAAGTCCCTGACCTGAAACCTGAACTTTATAAGCTAGGCTAATATTTCAATGCAGTATGGAGGAAGTGCTGCACTCATGCAAGTTCCATTTTCAGATGAGACATTAAACTGAGGCCCTGCCCGTCCTCTTGAGCGGATGCGAAATATCCGATGGCACTATTTGAAGAAGGGCACAGGAGATGTCCAGGCATTCTATCCAACACTAATCTTTCAACCAGCGCTTAATAAGAACAAGTGATTTATTCATTTATTTCATTGTTGTTTGTGGGAGTTCGTTCTGAGCAAATTGGCTGCTGCATTTCCCACATTAAAGCAGTGACCGCACTTCAAAAGTAATAATTGGCAGAGTTCTAAGGTTGGGAAAGGCATTATATAAATGCAAATTTTTTTTCTATCATGTGTTGTAAGCAGATGTGGAAGGAGCTGCCAAACACTGTTTCAAGTTAACATGTACTGAACAAACAATGTCATAAAAATGCTTCCAACTCTGGTCTGGCTTCCCATCGATCAGCCAATATTGTTCTGACATCGATTTAATTATCGTTGCAGGTAAGGAATAATGAATTGGCTAAGATTCAGCAAGTTACTTCAACAAAAAATTCTATTGTGTTCAGCTCCACAAATGTATTGCTAAATGCCTATCCACCACTCCCTCCCCATCTCCCCCACAACCCCACACTACTGCTATTATTTTTTTTAAATATTAATTGTATTATTGTAAAACATTTTGAGATGCTTAACCTACATCCTAGACTTTAATAGTGTGTCCTTCCTCTGTCTCACACCAGGCCAAATAGGATTTTGTGTCCATACTTAGATGTTGAAATTAAAGGGTTACATGTTACATTCAACAAATCTAGTGCTTTCTTAATTTTGAACTGAGGTATGAAAAGAATGAGGCAGAATTCTCAAATTGTTTGACCAATGGGTTATCAACATTAAGGGAGATATTGAGTCTGAAACATCAATGATGGTGCTGTGTTTTGCAATGTAATATTTAATGATGAGCCATTTCAAACTTATTACTGGGTTAATTCTGAAACCAGTTATTAAGGCCGAGCAACATACCATCAATACTACATCATTCAGCCTCTGATGCATGTTCTGCTATTCAGTTTAGCTCAGTTGGCTGGACAACTGGTTAATGATACACAGTGACGCCAACAGTGTGGGTTCAATTCTGGGAGCAGCTGAAGTTATTCATGAAGGCCTGCCTTCTCAACCTTGCCTCTTGCCTAAGATGTAATGATCTTCAGGTTAACTCACCATCAGTCAGCTCTCCCCTTCAAAGGAGAGAGCAACCTAGGTCATCTGGTAATATGGCTACTTTACCCAATCTATACTCACCTCCATTTATTTGTCTCTTCCCTATATTCCTTGATATCCTTACTGAACAAATTGTGATTGACACAGGATTTACAGCCATTTAGGGGAGTGCATTCCAGATTTGCACAACCTAAATTTAGATAAAGATTCTTCCTGATTTTTGTCCTAATTGGTCTAGCTCCAATATTCGAAATATATCCCCTTGTTTTGGTTTTTCTCACCAGAGAAAACAGTTTCTCAATATCTACTCTTTTTAGTCCTTTAAAATATCTTAATTGAATTACACTTCAACTGTCTAAACGCAATGGAATACAAATCAGATTTTATAACCTGTTCTCATAATTCAATCTTTTATGTTGTATATGCTTCTGGTCAAACTGTGCTGCCCCCCTTCCAAGGCCAAGATATCTTTTCTGGGTTTAGAGACTAACACAGTAAGAAGTCTCACAATACCAGGTTAAAGTCCAACAGGTTTATTTGGTAGTAAAAGGCACTAGCTTTCGGAGCGCTGCTCCTTCGTCAGATAAGTGGGAGTTCTGTTCACAAACAGGGCATATAAAGACACAAACTCAATTTACAAAATAATGGTTGGAATGCAAGTCTTCACAAGGAATCAAGTCTCAAAGATACAGACAATGTGAGTGGAGAGAGCGTTAAGCACAGGTTAAAGAGATGTGTATTGTCTCCAGACAAGACAGTTAGTGAGATTTTGCAAGCCCAGCAAGTTGTGGGGGTTACAGATAGTGTGACATGAACCCAAGATCCCGGTTGAGGCCGTCCTCATGTGTGCGGAACTTGGCTATCAGTCTCTGTTCAGTGACTCTGCGTTGTCATGTGTCGTGAAGGCCGCCTTGGAGAACGCTTACACGAAGATCAGAGGCCAAATGCCCGTGACCGCTGAAGTGTTCCCCAACAGGAAGAGAACACTCTTGCTTGGTGATTGTCGAGCGGTGTTCATTCACCCGTTGTCGTAGCGTCTGCAAGGTCTCCCCAATGTACTATGCCTCGGGACATCCTTTCCTGCAGCGTATCAGGTAGACAACGTTGGCCGAGTTGCAAGAATATGTACCGTGTACCTGGTGGATGGTGTTCTCACGTGAGATGATGGCATCCGTGTTGATGATCCGGCACATCTTGCAGAGGTTGCTGTGGCAGGGTTGTGTGGTGTCATGGTCACTGTTCTCCTGAAGGCTGGTAGTTTGCTACGGACAATGGTCTGCTTGAGGTTGTGCGGTTGTTTGAAGGCAAGAAGTGGGGGTGTGGGGATGGCCTTGGCGAGATGTTCGTCTTCATCAATGACATGTTGAAGGCTCCGGAGAAGATGTCATAGCTTCTCCGCTCCGGGGAAGTACTGAACGATGAAGGGTACTCTGTCCACCGTGTCCCGTGTTTGTCTTCTGAGGAGGTCGGTGCGGTTTTTTGCTATGGCGCGTCGGAACTGTCGATCGATGAGTCGAGCGCCATATCCTGTTCTTATGAGGGCATCTTTCAGCGTCTGGAGGTGTCTGTTGCGATCCTCCTCATCTGAGCAGATCCTGTGTATATGGAGGGCTTGTCCGTAGGGGATGGCTTCTTTAACGTGTTTAGGGTGGAAGCTGGAGAAGTGGAACATCGTAAAGTTATCCGTGGGCTTGCGGTACAGTGAAGTGCTGAGGTGATCGTCCTTGATAGAGATGAGTGTGTCCAAGAATGCAACCGATTCCGAAGAATAGTCCATGGTGAGCCTGATGGTGGGATGAAACTTGTTGATGTCATCATATAGTTGTTTCAGTGATTGTTCACCATGGGTCCAAAGGAAGAAAATGTCATCGATGTATCTAGTGTATAGCATCGGTTGAAGGTCCTGTGCGGTGAAGAGGTCTTGTTCGAACCTGTGCATGAAGATGTTGGCATATTGAGGTGCGAATTTGGTCCCCATGGCTGTTCCGTGTGTCTGGATGAAGAACTGATTGTTGAAGGTGGAGACATTGTGGTTCAAGATGAAGCGGATGAGTTGTAAAATTGCATCTAGAGACTGGCAGTTGTCGGCGTTGAGTACTGAGACAGTTGCAGCAATGCCATCATCGTGGAGGATGCTGGTGTAGAGTGCCGAGACATCCATTGTGACGAGGAGTGCTCCTGGTTCAACTGCTCCACATTTAGAGACTAAACCACGGGTGGTCAACCCTTCTGAACCTTAGACATATGTACAATAATCTTCGGACATTCGAGAGCCACAAGACATGAACGACCTTTACACACAAAGTACTTTCATGTACACTTCTGTGCAAAAACCTTCAGCTTTTTGCTCTCCCATCTTCCAGGCTTTCTTTGCACACAATTCAGACCATGGCAAAAAACAAACCTGCTTCACTGATGCACATCAGAGCTACCAAACGCTCACTGCTTAACTGGCATTGACAGCCTTGCACTTCCAATGTGAAAAATCAGTTGAGAGGGTTAAAAGAAATTGATTTTGCCTGACAAAAAATGTTATAATCACCATTGCACAACAAATTTGAATCAAATGCCCATGTCCCAATACAACAGATTCTTATATCTGTGTTCTGAGTTAAACTTTTTCCTCCCTTTTCAGACTGTTGGAGGCAAAGCAGTGAGAGGGTGGGTTAAGGAGCCAGAGAGAATGGCACTGAGAGTCATGTGGCCCTCTGTAGGACTGACGGGAAACTATGAAATAAATCTTGCAATGGTGCTGTAATTGAATTGATTTTAACACTTCTCCCTCCCTCCCTCCCTCCCCCAATGCTGCTGCCTGCTCTCCGGTTCTCTCCTTTGATGCTGTTTGTGGTCGAGGCTACACCCAGCTGTTTACAACCCTCCAATGTGCAATTTCACAGCACAATAAATGAGCTGCACTCTCTGTGTCAAAGAGCCGCACGCAGCTTAATGCCAGCCGTGGTTTTGCCACTCCTGTATTAAACCGAATGCAAGATTCCAGATGTCCAACCAAGGATCTATGTAATTGTAACCTAGTTCTAGATTTATATCAATTTGGGCTGATTCAGGAGCCCTTCTAAATTGACAGGCAGGTCCCATTCCAGGATTCCAGACCCCATTCTTAGTGTGTGCGATTTTTGATACAGCTTTTAAAGGGTGCAGGTTATTTCCTGTCAGAAGTCCACATCTGGCACACCTGATGTGGCCTGCTCCTCTTAGAGGAGTTGTGAACATGAGTATACCTTTTAAAAGGTAAGTTCAAAATGACCCCTCATGCCCCCATGCAAATTATACCCACTCCCATATTCCCTCATTTCCCTTATGCCAACCCCTGCTCCCCACCAACCTCCCATGCCCCCATGTCTATCTCTTTCTCCCCACATACCCCCATATCCCCTCATGGCCTATATGCCAATCTTTGACCTTCCTATCCACCCCCACATCCCCTGATTACCCAATGCCAAGCTCTGCTCCCACACCTACACCTATATCCTTCATGCAACCTATGGCAAGCTCTGCCCTTCTACCCACGCCCTCAGTTCCCTCAGGCCCCCAAATATACTATAATCATCTATTAGAATAACAGAACACCTGATCCCCAGAGGAAACATTACTTGATTGGCATGTAAGCTCTCTGAACCCTGCAGCCAATTTCACAATGTTTGTTGACATATCTATGGTTTTTGAAACTTCAAAGGACCTGGATGATTCACATTTATTAGCTTTCACCCAGACTTTCCCTCATAGAACAAAATGATCAACAAATTATCATTTTTAAAGCTTTTTTTTCACACAAATGACTTTTCACTGTGGCGTTTATTGGCTCTAGAATGGACATGGAGGGCAGATTTGATATGGGGCAATGAGGAACCTGTGGGGTTAAGTGGAAGCATAAAGACTGGAATGGGAGTATTAGGGAACGTGGGAGTAGGTGGAATTCCAGAGCCTGGCATTGGTGCCGTCAGGGAACAAAGGGGTGAGTAGGGGGCAGATATCTGCATAGGTGCCACGAGGGGACAAAGGGATGGGTCAGGGGCAGAGATCAGCATATGGGGCATATGGGGAAATAGAGATAGGTGGGGGGGGGGGGAACAGAGCCTGGAATAGAGGGAATGAGGGGATATAGGATTGATGGGGGTCATGAGGTGTAATGGTGGTGCCTGGGGAGTGTTTGGAGGGTGCAGGAGGTGTGAGGAGTGAGGGCTGAGGCAAGCCTTTTAAACAGCCCACCTCCACACCCGACCTAGTCTGTGGCTGCCTGCGCTCATCCTCCTGGGTTGACTGGCCTGACTCCAGCCTGTGCCCAGCCCCAGCAATGAAGATCCCACCAGAATGGACACTTTCACCTGAGGCAAGCGGCCAAGCCTGGAATTTTCCAAACTCCCCTGTCCAGTTTAAGGATGAAAACTCAGGCCACATGAGGCAGTTTTAATCCCCAAGAATGGGTGGGTTTGTGTTTTGTGGAAGAAAATAACTGCAAAAAATTTCAAACATGGAAGCAACCTGTCTTTGACTTGCCAACTTCGGGTTGTACAGACAAGAGGGTGAGAAACGTGTGACCAAGCTGTTCTCAGGAGGTGGATATGCTTTTGAAACCTTTTGAGGAGGCTGTGTGCTTCTACTGAAAAGAAAACATTTCTATATTTAACTTGTTTTGACATGATTTTCCTGGCACAGGGAATCCCAGCAAGTCAGAGAGCCGAAAAAGGGTAAATTCATCAGATAAGTTCCTTCAAAGCCTATATATCATCTATAAGGTACCAGTCTGGAATGTGTTGGAATGCTCCCAACTTGCCTGGATCATTGTGGCTCCAACAACACTCTAGAAGTTTGACAGCAACATAGACAAAACAGCCTGTTTGATCAATACGGTGACACTGTTGCCTCACAGTGCCAGGGATCCACGTTCGATTCTGGCCGTGGTCACTGTCTGTGTGGAGTTTGCATGTTCTCCCCATGACGGCATTGGGTTTCCTCCAGGTGCTCTGGTTTCCTCCCACAGTCTGAAAGGTGTGCTGGCTAGGTGCATTGGCCATGCTAAATTCTCCCTCAGTGTACCCGAACAGGCGCTGGAGTGTGGCGACTAGGGGATTTTCACAGTAACTTAATTGCAGTGTTAATGTAAGTCTACTTGTGACACTAATAAATAAACTATAAACTTTAAAACATCCCATCCATGATTTTAACATTCACTCCCTCCACCACTGGGATAGAGTGGCACCAGTGTGTACCATTCACACAATACAATGCAGCAACTCACTAAGGCTTCTTCAACAGCACTTTACAAAACCTGGAACCTCTACCTCCTAGGAGGTCAAGGGCAGCAGATGCATGGGAACTCCACCACCTGCAAATTCCCCTTCAAGCCATTCCTGCCCCTGTCAACAAGATTTCCTGTTGTTTGCAGCTCTACTGCCGGGGAACCCGTGGTGAGGGGTCACTGTTGATGGGACTGGGAGATTCTGCCGGCAGGATTGGCCGGAGAACCCACCCTTTAAATTTTGTTAATAATCTCTTGTGTGGAACCTTATCAAATCCCTTCTGGAAGTCCATTTAAACAAACATCCATTGAAAACCCCCTGTCCACCATGTTAGTGTGCTCTTCAAATAGTTAAAGTAGATTAGTCAGTCCCAACCTGTCCATCACAAATCCACACTGAGTCTTTCTGCTCAGCTCAAATGTATCCAAGTGCTCAGCTACTTGGTTGATTCATGTAATTTCCTCACAACGGATATTAAACTGACAAGTCTGTAGTGAAACCTGGTTTCCCTTTTCCTCCCTTCAGTAAGATATCATCACTCATTAATTTGATGCCTACGACTGGTACAAATCACTCTGGCAAAGAATCAACACATTCAGGAGAGAACAAGGAAAGAGAGTTGGAGGAAAAGAAGAGGAAAAAGTGAGGGATTATTTTAGAGTTCAGATGATAACTGTGATCCATTTAATGACATCATTCCTGTGGATTATAGCATAATCGGAAATTTTTGCTGAATTTGATTTGGTTTGCTTTATTATTGTCGCATGTATTAGTATACAGCGAAAAGTACACAGGGAATTTGCTGCCTTTGAAATCTATCAGTTATTCATAGTTATTCACATCACTCCTATCTTTCAGCATAACACCAGACTATCTGGCATCAGAATTTTTTACAATTAAGAAACTATTTTGGGTTGTTACATGAACATTTGTACTTTTGCTTATTGATAAAAGTATGTCTAAAACATTCAGGTCTCTGAAATGTCAGCTGAGGCCTATTCAGTGTTAACAGTATATGCCAACACAACATATAATACTTGGTCAGATTAGGTCAATCAGCAGCTTTCCTTAAGAGAAAACTTGAATTCATTGTTCAGTATTTAGTGACCTGCCTGGTACTGCACAGCTCTCTTTCTCTATTCCAGTGATTTGATAAATTCTCAGAGACGAGCTCACTGATTTGTAACAGGAAACGAGCACAATAAAGGCACTGAGGATAAATGTGAGAAGTATCTGTCTCTGTATGGGTCTGAGAGCATCAACAACATGCCTTGAAAAACGATATTGTCTCCGATCACTTGTTACTGCCAGGTTATTTTCAATACTGAATGTCTGGGAGATTTTTCATACTTTTCTGAGAAAGGCAAAGTAAATGTATTTGGATCCCTCATCAACAGTCAGTGACTGTTCTACCACAGAGGCTTAAAACTGGTGACAATTCAGCATCAGTTTGTTGCGTTTGCAAGGGTAGAGTGTAGAATGTTAGGGTGGGTATGCTCCAAAGGAAGTGTTTCATCAGCCCTGCAGCAGATATGAAACACAAAGCATGGACATCAGAGAAATACAAAGGAGCCTTTCCAAGTAATTAAAATCAGTCCTTTGAGGGCCTCTAGTCTTACAAATGTGAGAACCATGTTTACTCTGTTGAGTTGAATTGCATATAAGAGTAACTATTGTGTGGCCAGGCTACTTCAGCATGAGGCAATACTTTAGATAAGATTAGTAAAGGAAGGAAGAACATTAGAAAAGAGATGTTAAGCAATGAGATAAAATCACTGCGCATATTCAACAGTTTCAGGTAAAAATTCAATTTAATCTGTTGCTACATATATATTAAAAAATCAAAGAGTATCACTGTCTAAGTATTGTGCATTATCCTAATTCGCAACTGCCTTTTCTTTCTTAAAACATTTTTAAACAGCTAAATTTAATAAACTTCAGTAAAAACCAATGGCTATGTTGCCTTTGTTAGCTCCAGGCCTGACTATGCTAATGATCTCCTGACCAGTACCTCACCTGAACTTATTCAAAAGTCTGTTGCCCGTATCCTAATTTGTACAAAGTCCACCTTGCCCACCATCCTTGAGCTTATTGACTTTTATTAGCTGCTGGTCTGACAACTTCTGGATTTTAAAGTTCTCATCCTTCAACTCCCTCCATGACCTCATCTCTCCCTATCTCTATAACATTCCCAGGCCTGGCAACCCTCCAAAATACTTGTTCATAGCCAATTCTTAAGCATCCCTGACTTTAATACCTCTGATGTGGAGATGCCGGCGTTGGACTGGGGTAAACACAGTAAGAAGTTTAACAACACCAGGTTAAAGTCCAACAGGTTTATTTGGTAGCAAAAGCCACACAAGCTTTCGGAGCTCCAAGCCCCTTCTTCAGGTGAGTGGGAATTCTGTTCACAAACAGAGCATATAAAGACACAAACTCAATTTACATGAATAATGGTTGGAATGCGAATACTTACAACTAATCAAGTCTTTAAGAAACAAAACAACGTGAGTGGAGAGAGCATCAAGACAGGCTAAAAAGATGTATATTGTCTCCAGACAAGACAGCCAGTGAAACTCTGCAGGCCCAGGCAACTGTGGGGGTTACAAATAGTGTGACATGAACCCAATATCCCAATTGAGGCCGTCCTCGTGTGTGCGGAACTTAGCTAACTTGGCTGATAGCCAAGTTCCGCACACACGAGGACGTCCTCAACCGGGATATTGGGTTCATGTCACACTATTTGTAACCCCCACAGTTGCCCGGGCCTGCAGAGTTTCACTGGCTGTCTTGTCTGGAGACAATACACATCTTTTTAGCCTGTCTTGATGCTCTCTCCACTCACGTTGTTTTGTTTCTTAAAGACTTGATTAGTTGTAAGTATTCGCATTCCAACCATTATTCATGTAAATTGAGTTTGTGTCTTTATATGCTCTGTTTGTGAACAGAATTCCCACTCACCTGAAGAAGGGGCTTGGAGCTCCGAAAGCATGTGTGGCTTTTGCTACCAAATAAACCTGTTGGACTTTAACCTGGTGTTGTTAAACTTCTTACTGTGTTTAATACCTCTATCATTCGAGGTTATGTCTTCATAGAATCCCTACAGTGCAGAAGGAGGCCATTCGACCCATTGAGCAGAATCCCACCCAGGCCCTATTCCCATAACCCCACACATTTACCCTGCTCATCCCCTGACACTAGGGTCGATTTGGCATGGCCAATCAACCTAACCCGCACGTCCTTTAGACTTGTGGGAGGAAACCGGAGCACCCAGAGGAAACCCATGCAGACAGAAGGAGAACGTGCAAACTCCACACAAACAGTGACCCGAGTGCAGAATTGAACACGGGTCCCTAGCGCTATGAGGCCACTGCTAACCACTGTGCTACCTTACCGCCCCAATGGCCTTCAATTGGCACAGCCCTAATTCCTTCAGGGAATTCCTTCCCTAAACATGTTTGCATTTTATACCACTCTTAGATTTCAGATCTATTGAGGAGCACTGAGGCCAATTATAATGTGCAGCACTGTGGGTGAGATCAGCCTACTCCAACCGAGCCATCTTGCGAGTGTTGCCAAACATTTATTTTGCAGACAGCTTCCTTTTAAGTACTATTTTTCCAGCTCTAAAATAATGGTAATTTGGCTGAATTGAATTTTTTTTTCAGTCAAGCTTTTGTATATGACTTCAATTAATTGATGTCAAGTTTATTGCATCATTAGCTCTAAGCAGAAGCATCATAATTTAATGTGCATTATAAAAGAATACTGCAAATTCAAAAAACTGACTACAATTACAAACCATACTTCTCTCATTTAAATTATATTTATTTCCAACTGTGATGGCTGTCTGTGAACAATCTAGCTGTTGGTTTGATAGGTAAATAGATGCTCTCATTTAAGGTTTGATAAAAAGTAGACATGCATATTAATTAATCACAAAGCAGAATTCTGTTAGGATTACGCTAGCACTTAACCAAATAATATGAATTAAAATTGCACTTAACTCACCAAATAAAAAATTAACAGCTATAGACAAGTAGATTCTGAGAATTAAATTACTGATGGAAATCCCAATGATAGGCTGACAGTTTCACACCTCCGAGTACTTCACCCGAATATAGCAAAAGGAACATGTTTACTGAATTTACATGGAGCTCCCCACATCTAACAGGCAATAACAAAGAACAAAGAACAAAGAAAAATACAGCACAGGAACAGGCCCTTCGGCCCTCCAAGCCCGCGCCGCTCCCTGGTCCAAACTAAACCATTCTTTTGTATCCCTCCATTCCCACTCCGTTCATGTGGCTATCTAGATAAGTCTTAAATGTTCCCAGTGTATCCGCCTCCACCACCTTGCCCGGCAGCGTATTCCAGGCCCCCACCACCCTCTGCGTAAAATACGTCCTTCTGATATCCGTGTTAAACCTCCCCCTCCTCACCTTGAACCTATGACCCCTCGTGAACGTCACCACCGACCTGGGAAAAAGCTTCCCACCGTTCACCCTATCTATGCCTTTCATAATTTTATACACCTCTATTAGGTCACCCCTCATCCTCCGTCTTTCCAGTGAGAACAACCCCAGTTTACCCAATCTCTCCTCATAACTAAGCCCTTCCATACCAGGCAACATCCTGGTAAACCTCCTCTGCACTCTCTCTAAAGCCTCCACGTCCTTCTGGTAGTGTGGCGAACAGAACTGGGCACAATATTCCAAATGCAGCCGAACCAACGTTTTATACAACTGCAACATCAGACCCTAACCTTTATATTCTATGCCCCATCCTATAAAGGCAAGCATGCCATATGCTTTATTCACCACCTTCTCCACCTGTGACGTCACCTTCAAGGATCTGTGGACTTGCACACCCAGGTCCCTCTGCGTATCTACACCTTTTATGGTTCTGCCATTTATCGTATAGCTCCCCCCTACGTTAGTTCTGCCAAAATGCATCACTTCGCATTTATCTGGATTGAACTCCATCTGCCATTTCTTTGCCCAAATTTCCAGCCTATCGATATCCTTCTGTAGCCTCTGACAATGTTCCTCACTATCTGCAAGTCCAGCCAACTTGATTTTCTGTGAGGTCACATGACACCAAGTTATAGTCCAACAGGTTTATCTGAAATCACAAGCTCTCGGAGCGTTGCTCCTTCATCAGGTGAAGTCTGTTGCTCCTGCGTCAGGCAGCCCTCCAAAAGCTTCTGACTTCAAATAAACCACCAGGACCATAACCTGTGCCGTGTGACCTCTCATCTTGTCTACCCCAGCCCAACACCGGTATCTCCATATCTTGATTTTATGTAGTTCCATTAGCATAATAAAACATCCAAAGGCCATTCACAGGAGTGTCATCAATCTAAATTTGACACTGACCCACATCAGCAGACATTAGAGCAGGTGCCCAAATGCTTAGCAGATTTGAAAGTGCATTACAAAGGAAAAGGAGGTGGAGGTAGTAGAGGCCTAGGGAGGGTGTTCCAGAGCTGAGGGCCTGCCCGAGGCAGCTGAAGGCCCAGCCACTAATGGTGAATCAATTAAAATCAGTGAGGCCAGAACTGGAGGAGCGCAGAGATATTAACAGCTGCCCTGACTCTCCCTTGTCACTATCCATTCAAGTACACTTCTCACACACATTTATGGCCAGGACAGCTAACGTTGTCTAAAAATGCTAAGTTTAGATATTTGAAAGAATTGCGACATCTAATCTTTATTACTTGTTTGATTGGGAATTTTGATATTGTAACTATTAAGAGATCACAAAATAGCTATAATATTAGAATTAACCTTTTCTTATCATCATGGACATAACATTTTTGATAGTTATCCAATCACTGTAAAGGATGGTAGAGGGGTGAGAAAGTGGAATGGGGTCTATGCTGGACTCAGGCTTGCTGTCCCAGGAACAGTTCAGAGGCAGCCACAGAGATTGCCAAGTGCTGAGTCAGGCTGATCAAAAGGGCCACCACCTCCGTGCTCTGGGAATTTGTACTAGATATGTGATTGAATATTATTCTTTCTAACCCTCAAACCTTATTCTTGCTTACCCTAGGTTGGACTAGGAGATTACAGGGACTGGGAACGTCCGACATGTGGAGTTTTTTCAAGGAGCAGCTACTGCGAGTCTGTGATAGGTATGTCCCTGTCAGGCAAGGAGGAATTGGTAGGGCTAGGGAACCGTGGTGCACCAAAAAAGTTTCTTTGTTGGTTAAAAAGAAAAAGGAGGCTTATGTTCGGATGAGACGTGAGCACTCGGGTAGTGCACTAGAAAGCTTTAGATTGGCTAAGAGGGAGTTGAAGAGCGAGCTTAGAAGGGCTAAAAGGGGACATGAGAAGACTTTGGCGGATAGGGTTAAAGAGAATCCTAAGGCGTTCTATAGGTATGTCAAGAACAGAAGGTTGGTTAGGGCAAGTTTAGGGCCAGTTATAGATGGCAGAGGGAAGTTATGTGTGGAACCGGAGGAGATTGGTGAAGCATTGAACCAATATTTCTCTTCGGTGTTCACGCAAGGGGACATGAATATAGCTGAGGAGGACACTGGGTTGCAAGGGAGTAGAATAGACAGTATTACAGTTGATAAGGAGGATGTGCAGGATATTCTGGAGGGTCTGAAAATAGATAAATCCCCTGGTCCGGATGGGATTTATCCAAGGATTGTCTGGGAGGCAAGAGAAGTGATTGCAGAGCCTCTGGCTCTGATCTTCAGGTCGTCGTTGGCCTCTGGTATAGTACCAGAAGATTGGAGGTTAGCGAATGTTGTCCCATTGTTTAAGAAGGGGAACAGAGACTTCCCCGGGAATTATAGACCGGTGAGTCTCACTTCTGTTGTCGGCAAGATGTTGGAAAAAATTATAAGGGATAGGATTTATAGTTATTTGGAGAGTAATGAATTGATAGGTGATAGTCAGCATGGTTTTGTGGCAGGTAGGTCGTGCCTTACTAACCTTATTGAGTTTTTTGAGAAAGTGACCAAGGAGGTGGATGGGGGCAAGGCAGTGGACGTGGTATATATGGATTTTAGTAAGGCGTTTGATAAGGTTCACCATGGTAGGCTTCTGCAGAAAATGCAGATGTATGGGATTGGGGGTGATCTAGGAAATTGGATCAGGAATTGGCTAGCGGATAGGAAACAGAGGGTGGTGGTTGATAGTAAATATTCATCATGGAGTGCGGTTACAAGTGGTGTACCTCAGGGATCTGTTTTGGGGCCACTGCTGTTTGTAATATTTATTAATGATCTGGATGAGGGTATAGTTGGGTGGATTAGCAAATTTGCTGATGACACCAAAGTCGGTGGTGTGGTAGACAGTGAGGAAGGGTGTCGTAGTTTGCAGGAAGACTTAGACAGGTTGCAAAGTTGGGCCGAGAGGTGGCGGATGGAGTTTAATGCGGAGAAGTGTGAGGTAATTCACTTTGGTAGGAATAACAGATGTGTTGAGTATAGGGCTAACGGGAGGACTTTGAATAGTGTGGAGGAGCAGAGGGATCTAGGTGTATGTGTGCATAGATCCCTGAAAGTTGGGAATCAAGTAGATAAGGTTGTTAAGAAGGCATATGGTGTCTTGGCGTTTATTGGTAGGGGGATTGAATTTAGGAGTCGTAGCGTTATGTTGCAACTGTACACAACTCTGGTGCGGCCGCACTTGGAGTACTGTGTGCAGTTCTGGTCCCCACATTACAGGAAGGATGTGGAGGCTTTGGAGAGGGTGCAGAGGAGGTTTACCAGGATGTTGCCTGGTATGGAGGGGAGATCCTATGAGGAGAGGCTGAGGGATTTGGGATTGTTTTCGCTGGAAAGGCGGCGGCTAAGAGGGGATCTTATTGAAACATATAAGATGATTAGAGGTTTAGATAGGGTGGATAGTGATAGCCTTTTTCCTCTGATGGAGAAATCCAGCACGAGGGGGCATGGCTTTAAATTGAGGGGGGGTAGTTATAGAACCGATGTCAGGGGTAGGTTCTTTACCCAGAGGGTGGTGAGGGATTGGAATGCCCTGCCAGCATCAGTAGTAAATGCGCCTAGTTTGGGGGCGTTTAAGAGATCCGTAGATAGGTTCATGGACGAAAAGAAATTGGTTTAGGTTGGAGGGTCACAGTTTTTTTTTTAACTGGTCGGTGCAACATCGTGGGCCGAAGGGCCTGTTCTGCGCTGTAATGTTCTATGTTCTATGTTCTATGTTCTAAACCCCCATCCCAACCAATTCACCAGACACCATCCTCCATCTCTATGTCATGCCAAACTGTATTCCCACCTACCCCAATGGCCCGTCATGCCCTCCATGCCAACCAATGCTTCCATGGTCCCTTACAACCCCTATGCCAACTTAAAGCCAATGCATGCCATTCCATGACCCCCACTGATCCATGTGACCTCTAATAATTCTGACCCGACTTTGCGCCAATCCATGTTCTCAATTAACTTTACATGCTCCATGCCAAATCACCTAATAACCACCATGGGCAGACTTGAGGAGCCATGCTGAGATGAAATAAAATGCAGTTTGAAGCATGTATTAGACGTCATTATATTAAAAAAAAGATTGATAAAAGACTATTTCATACATTTAAATCCTCTCAAGTACTTAATCTCTTTTAAAACAAACATTGATATTCATAGCCCACATCAAAGGCAACTAATTCTAAATAATCTTTTGGAAGTGTCAAACTGTAAATTTACAGAACCCCCCCTGCCCCTCACCCCCTCCCACCCCCCACATTGTGATAATGATAAGTTGTGGAATGCATCATGAAATAATAATAGTAGAATTATAGACCTTAGCATGATGTCAGCAAACTGCTATTGAAACGGTAAGTGCCTATTTTTCCAGCTCAGAGACAAAGCAGGCTTTTTCCAAAAGTTAAATGGCAGGGTATTTAAATAAGCTTTACAGTTCCACAAATCTAATCTATCTTTTACAGGCATTCTTGTCTAGTCTTAAGTCATACACTGTGGGAAATGGATCATGCTCCAGCAAAAATGGTGTCTGTTTAAATTTAGCACTAAGTTCAATGGCTCTGTTGAGTATGGGTTTCCCACGTTCATGTATCACATCCCATGCTCCCTAACTGGCAAAAATCAGATCTATTGTAAGCAGGGTGAGGCGGGAGTCGGTGGGGTTGGGGCAGGGGGTGCAGGGGAAATGTTGACTTCAAAATCTGGGGTCCTGGCATCATTTTGGATAAGGTGTGAAGTTTCCATGACTCTAAAAATCTAGGGCAAGTTCTTTACACAGTGAAAGGCCAATGCTTATTCTTTCACTTACCTGATTGGTCAATGGAGTTATTGTCGATGCTACAGCACTAACAACTGGGATGATCAGTACAACAAATTGATTACAGCAATGAAAAACCATGTTTTCTTCACTGCTGGCAACTCCATTGCTCTTCCCTGGCATTAACTGTTTATTTCCATACATTTATATATCTAACATATAATATGTATTCATAATATATTATATAATTATATAAAGTGTAATATAATAATTATTCATCTGCCCTTTGATGATAACTGCAGTGTAGCTGGTCATTATGTTTAATATTAGATGGAGTCAGCTAGGTGATTGAGACCAGAAAATATTTAAAAATAAGGATGTGAGCTAGCTCGCGCCAAATAATGATGGTTAATTACCAAATGCTAATTTCAGCAGAAATGCACTCATTTTACTATGCATTTGTTCATTGGTAGTCACAATCCTATAATTTCATATTTCATTATTCTGTCATTCACTTTTTCACTTCACTATCCTATCATTCATTTTTTCACCATCTTGCCAATTACTAGTGGCCATTATCCTGACCTCCTGTATCTCTATGTTGCCATTCCTTTCAAAAACATCCTGCCATTACCTAGACTCCTATCCAATCATTTCCTTTATCATTATCCTGTCATTTCCTCTATCCCTTTTGTGTCAATCTTGATATCCCTATCCCATCATTCACTTCATCACTATCCTGTCATTTCCAATATCCCTATACTGTCATTCCTGTTATCTCTATCCCAACTTTCCCCATATTTCTATCACATCATGCCCATTAATGCTATTCTGCCAGCCTCTATGTTCCCAGCCTTTCATTCTGTTTTTCATTTTCCTCCCATTCTCTATATCCCCATCCTGTCATTCCCTATGCTCCAATCCTGTTAATCCCTATCTCTATCCTATCATTCCCTTCATCACTATCCTGCCATTTTCTTTATCAATATCCTTTAATTCCCTATATCCCTAGCCTGTCATTTATCGGTAGTCTATATCTTACCATTTATTAAACCCTATTGTATCAATAACCAGTGATAGTGGCCATGTTAGTCACTGAATGATCCAGGCTTGAATCATGGCTTCATATCATTTACATTAATGACTCAGCAACATCTACAATGGTAGCTATCTGATATTTACATCAATATCTGTATTATCTGGGGATTACGACAAGGCTGTATTTGTGCATCTGTCATATTGGATTGTAGGAAGTTTCTAATGTTTCTGTTATGTCATGTGACAAGAAGGACCAATCATACCACATAACCTATGCAAACTATTTAACACAACAGAACAATGAATTTGCTGGGTAAAATGTGTCAACCTGTTTTGCTTGTCATGCTAATTCTCATTTTCTGCTTTGTTAATCGTTTTGCCCTGGATAAGCTCTCCACATCCCAGCCCAATGTTCCACTTACTTCTTCCCAACTTAACTTTAATCAAGTCTTCCAGACCCAGTTCTTCCCTACTTTTACCAGGCCAGTCCTGAGTGCTCTAGCTTTGCCCTTTCTTTCCATAGACCACTACAAGTACTCCCGTTGTACTCTTTGCTGCTTGTCACGAGTAGGCAGCATGGAGTTTGCTCAGCTCCACATCTCTCCTCTTCCATACATTGAATCTCATTAGAAGCTTTAAAATGAAACCAATGATCTGATGATTGATTTAATGAGGCCCATCAAAAGCAAAGCATTAACCATTGTAGGGTTCACGTATCTGTGGGGGATTTAACCTGAAGTGTAATATCATTTATAGGAACAATGAATCTACCCCGTGGGTTTAATGTTTCCAATTTTATCATGATATTGCAAAGAATAATGTGTACAATATTGGGTTTGACAATCCGTAAATTATAAAATCATAAAATGATAGAGCAGAGGTAGAGGCCATTCATCATGCTCATCTCAGATATCTGAAAGAGCTATAAAATAAATCCTGCGCTCTGTTCTTTCCATAACCCTGTAATTTTCATTTCCTTCAAGTGTTTATCCAATTCCACTTTTGAAAGTTATTATTCAATCTATTCCCTTTCAGGCAATGCATTCTGAATCATGACAACCTACTTTAAAAAGTTTCCTCATGTTGCTTCTAGTTCTTTTGGCAATCACCTTCAATCAATGCCCTCTGGTTATTGATCCTTCGGCCACTGGAAACAGATTCTTCTTTATTAAAACCATCATGGTTTTGAACACCTCTATCAAATCTCCACTTAACCTTCTTTGCTCTAAGAAGAACAATCCGAGTTTCTCCACATTACTGAAGTCCCTCATCCCTTGTACCTTTGTATTAAACCACCTCTGCACCACCTCTAAGGCCTTGGCAACCTTGCTAAAACTTGGTGCTCAGAACTGTTCAAAATACACCAGCTGGGGCATTATTCCATAAAGCCAATGAGTTAGGTTTTGCATATGCGGCAGAGAAGCAGTCCCATTGGTGCCGAGGAGTGCGTTCAGTAAGAAATCGTATTGACAACGGTGGGACCATAAGATCCCACCACCAGCGAGTGCGTGCCACCTCATGCCACCGCAAAGCACACCACGGAGTTGAAGAAAAATCCTGCCCATAAATCCTGCTTGTCTCATTCACACAGGACCCACACACAGGAAACAATGGTTAAGAAAGAAAGAATAGTTAAGAAAGTGTAACATGCACTTAGATTACTTAAAGAAACAAAAGGTACTTCTATTGTCAGTCCTTGAGAAGGTAATTAAAAACACTAAAAGTCTGAGGATTCTCTCCTAGTTCCCTGAAGACAATGGAGGCTGGGTATTTCTAGTTATGAATTCACAGTGGTTTTACTTCAAGTAACTGCATGTTTCTGTTTTTTCTGGTCAAAATTGTGGTCAAGTACCTGTAGTGAACATATAGTTCTGCAGATGCAGAGCAGCATGGTGGTACAATGGCTAGCACTGCTGTTTCAGAGCACCAGGGACCCAGGTTTGATTCTGGTCTTGGGTGACTATCTGTGTGGAGTTTGCATGTTTGCACCATGTCTGTATGGGTTTCCTCTAGGTGCTCTGGTTTCCTCCCACAGTCCAAAGATCTGCAGGTTAGGTGGATTGACCATGCTAAATTGCCCCTTAATTTGCAAAAATATGTAGGTCATGTGGATTAGCCATGGTAAATGTTCAGGGTTAAGGGGTAGGATGAGGGAATCGGCCTAGGAAAGATGCTCTTTCGAAGAGTTGGTGCAGACTCAATGGGCTGGATGTCTTCTTCCTGCACTGTAAGCATTCTCTGGTTCTGTGGAATTAGTCCTACTTCTGAGTCTGTGGATGAGTTTCTATGCAGGGTTATTCCTTTTTCTGGCTGAGAATGCTTCTATAATCTTTGTGTTCCAGAAAGCCTGCCCAGGAGCTGTCCTTATGAACAAAAGGTGATTCCTATCATAAGCTAGTTTCTATCATTTGACCACAGTATTAGTGTTCTCATTGTCCACACAAATAGGTTGATGAGCGAAGCATTTGTCACACAATGGAGAATGTTTGATATTCCCATAACATTTCAGTTATGAATAATCTCTGAATACCTTTATCTTCATTTCAATCTTCACAAGGTCTGCAAGTCTATCAACAATTGTCACTCTGGATCTCATCAATTGAAATGTAGAGGGACAGCCATCAGCATCTGGGAAGGTTGTTTGCATATTAAGTGATCTTGCAGAGAAATTCCCAGACATGAGTCAGTCCTTGTCTATACAGGAAACACAAAAGGCCAGCTGACCCCCTGCAGTCCATCTTGTTGGAATACTGTGCAGCTGGAATACTGTGTGCAGTATTGGTCCCCTTATTTGCGGAAGGATATATTAGCCTTGGGGGGAGTGCAGAGAAGGTTCACCAGGTTGATACCAGAGATGAGGGGTGTTGATTATGAGGAGAGACTGAGCAGATTGGGTTTGTATTCGTTGGAATTTAGAAGGCTGAGGGGGGATCTTATAGAGACCTATAAGATAATGAAGGGGCTGGATAGGGTAGAGATGGAGAGATTCTTTCCACTTAGAAAGGAAACTAGAACTAGAGGGCACAGCCTCAAAATAAAAGGGGGTCAGTTTAGGACAGAGTTGAGGAGGAACTTCTTCTCTCAGAGGGTGGTGAATCTCTGGAATTCTCTGCCCACTGAAGTGGCGGAGGCTACCTCATTGAATATGTTTAAATCACGGATAGATGGATTCCTGATCGGTAAGGGAATTAGGGGTTATAGGGATCAGGCGGGTAAGTGGAACTGATCCACTTCAGATCAGCCATGATCTTAATGAATGGCGGGGCAGGCTCGAGGGGCTAGATGGCCTACTCCTGCTCCTATTTCTTTATGTTCTTATGTTTGTCTAAATTGCCTCTATTCCAGCTGTTTTTTAACAGTAAAATGCCGATCTTCTTCATAACTTCATTGTCATGTAATATGGGCATAACCATCTGCCCATTTCACAAGTGTTTCTGTGTCCTCCTGAAATATGTCACTATTTTCTCACTGCTTACTATGTTTTTGAGTTCTGTGTTCCTACAAAACTTGAAATCAAGCCCTCTATACTCAAGTCTGGTTGATTACAATATATGAAACAAATCAGTAGTGCTAATATTGTTCCCAGGGAAACACCACTGTCTGCTTCTGAAAGACCATACCTCAACACCACTATCTGCTTTCTGTCCAAAGCTAATTTTATATTCACATTGCCATTGTTGGTTTCATCACATAATATTAATTTTGCCAGTAAGTCTACCATGTTGTGCTGAACCTTTTGAAAGTCCGCATTTACAAAATCAATCATAAAGTCTTCGCAAATCCTCTTTATTATTTGTTATGTCTGAAGTACAATTTTTAATAACAGATTGTTAACTATTAGATGGAATCTTGTGGAGGCATTACTGTTGGTCGGAGGGCTGGAAGGAGGTCCACATTGCCTCCTTTAGGGAAGGTCTGTCTATCCATGAGTTGATCAGGCAGTTGGGAGGCCACAACCAGGCCTTTTCCTGGGATCAAGACCTCAGGGCAGAATTCCTGCCTGCGGAGACCTGCCAGCCAATTAGAGACTGGCAATGTTTTTGCTCAGCAGCACCACCAGGGAGGTGATGGCTGCTCCTGGTACATACTCTTGCAACTCGGCCAACGTTGTCTACCTGATACGTTGCAGGAAAGGATGTCCCGAGGCATGGTACATTGGTGAGACCATGCAGACGTTACGACAACGGATGAATGAACACCGCTCGACAATCACCAGGCAAGAGTGCTCTCTTCCTGTTGGGGAACACTTCAGCGGTCATGGGCATTCGGCCTCTGATCTTCAGGTAAGCGTTCTCCAAGGCGGCCTTCACGACACACGACAACGCAGGGTCGCTGAGCAGAGACTGATAGCCAAGTTCCGCACACATGAGGACGGCCTCAACCGGGATCTTGGGTTCATGTCACACTATCTGTAACCCCCACGACTTGCCTGAGCTTGCAAAATCTCACTAACTGCCTTGTCTGGAGACAATACACATCTCTTTAACCTGTGCTTAACCCTTTCTCCACTCACATTGTCTGTACCTTTAAGACTTGATTACCTGTAAAGACTCGCATTCCAACCATTATTTTGTAAATTGCGTTTGTGTCTTTATATGCTCTGTTTGTGAACAGAACTCCCACTTACCTGACGAAGGGGCAGCGCACCGAAAGCTAGTGGCTTTTGCTACCAAATAAACCTGTTGGACTTTAACCTGGTGTTGTTAAACTTCTTACTGTGTTTACCCCAGTCCAATGCCGGCATCTCCACATCATGCTCCTGGAATGACAGCCAAAGGACACAACAAGCAACTTGCACTTCTCGCATATGATGTATAACAACAGCCCCTCCTGCAGCTAGATTAGTATCAGTGGTGGCAGAACAAGGCCCTTAAGTGGTTATTAATTGTTTATTTTAAGGACCTCAACTGTTGGTGGAACAGAAAGGTCAACCACTGGCCTTCCCACCTTGGACTTAAACAGGGTGGAAGTGGGAAGATGGCTCGGCTCTCAACTGCCACCCTCCATCCTGATTAAATGTTTCCCCCACCCCGAAACATGCCACTAAAGAGGGGAGTAGATTCTTCCCACTGAAGAAAATTTTACAGTGAAGGGATGTGGAAAGAATAACTCTACATAGTACAAGGGGTACACCTCTGTAATTTTGACACATGATTTACCTCTCCATTTTATTGATTTACCAATTCATTTTGTAACTTTGGTATGCAGTAAGCAATATATTCCTTTCTTTACGTATCTGAAACATGAGAGCAGCAAACTATTTGCAAACTATATGCATTCTTTTTAACTGAGAGCAACATCGCAGGTGATTCATTTGCTTACATGAATAGCTCCCTGTATTTCCATTAATAACTTTGATTTACATGAGTAACATTTACCATTTACATTAACAATGTTTCATAATTTCTATTTGTCACCACCATTTACGTGAATAAATAAATATTTTTTGACCGTCGATTCTGCTATCGATGAGCAGGAAACTTGTGTCAGATACAAATCAGCTGAGGTGAAAATTGGGCTTCATCTGCAGTGATTCGGAGGGTTGGCCCTTTAGAAATCTAAGATTGAAGAGATTTTAACAGCACGCCTTCTAATGGAAGTCTCTTTACTTTTAGCACACCACCATCGGTGTTTGTTTTGTCTGATGTTACACTGACAATATTCTGAGCCACTTCAGAGACCGGGATTCAAAGCTGGTTTTTTCATTCTTTTGAAGATGGCAGGCTGGCCTTGAGTGACACGTAATATGCCACTGTTCTAGAGTATATGCTGTGCATCTGAAGAGAAATGGTACTATAGCCCTCAAAGGAAATGAAAAAGGTAACCTTTAAAATATAAATGTTCAGAGTAAGAATTTGAAATCCAATGAATGAATAGGAATATTATTTCCTTATTTTTACAACTCCTGATGTTGCGATTGTTGCTGTGATACAGTTCCATTAACTCACCGGTTTTAGTGACCCTGTTGTTACACTGGCTGAGATTAAAATATAATTTGCAGGTCATTTTATGTGGAGGAGACTGAACAACACTCTTACAGGGTTCAAGTGTTGATGGAATTGCCAAATTACTAATGCCACCTTTATATTACAGGGTTGTCTCCTGCGGCAACAGCACAATTGATGGCTACCCTGCAATGTTAAGTGGTTTGATGCCCCATGTTGGAGGCAGCAGAATTATTCTGTAACTTGGGGTTGAATGTTATGGTGGGGGAGGGGCGGAGGTATTGTTTGTCCACCCCAGAGGAAACACCGGACGTCAGTGAATCCACGTTAAATGAGGTTGCCCTGCAGTAGTAACTCCCTGTGGGCAGTGTGAACTAGGTGTGAGCGGGATCCCAACCTTCAGTAGGAGGAAGTTTAATCCTCAAGAGCTCTCAGCCAATCTGATTGGCTGGCAGCTGTTGTAGCGGCTCCAGAACAGAAGAAGAGGACATGCCACTGAAGGGAATTAAGTCTGGCGTTTTGGACAGGGAATATTCGGGGAGCCCAGCGATGGGAGCGAGGGGTTGGGGGTCAGTTTGCACCTTAGGCAGGGAGGAACAAAGGGATGTTTCATCTAGGGGACTGGTGCCCCCAGTGCACATATGACACCCCCAAAAGACCCCCCCCCCCACCCCATCAGACCCCACCTTTTCCTTTCCACCTCTTAAACTGTTTACTTAAAGAACTGTCTGATCATGCCTGCTGCCTATCCAGCTCAAATGTATTATGGCATGGGCAGTGTATCATTCGGGTCAATTAGCTTGGTAACAAGTTCAATTGACCCTTAATTATTCATTGTCATGTGGGCTATCAATTCCGGCACCTGCCCGCTATCCTATTGTGCGAAATATCCTGGGAGTGAATAGGAAGGTGGTGGGGTGGACATCCCTTGTATTTTATGTGGCCCCTTGCTGAACACATAGCCAGGCTGGGGGCCCCATAAAATCCAGCCCATGGTGTACCCTCCTGCTTCTTCAAGTGCAGTTGGTGAGAGAAATGAATAGTTTGAACTGACCTGATTTGCTAATTAATGTCCAGCTGCAATGTTAGCATTGCCCAACTATACAGCTGTACATCCTCTCCACAGGAATGATTGTGTGGCCAGAATGAGGAAGGCAGAAGTGCTGCTTCAGAGAGGGGGCAGTGCCTGGCCAGTGCCAGGGGACAGTGCCCAGGCAGTGTCAGGGGGAATGCCCAGGTAGTACCAGGGAACGGTGCCAGAGGCAGTGCCAGGGAAGTGTGGGGTTGGGGTTGTGGGTGGGGGTTTACATAAGAACATAAGAACAGGTGAGCCTCTGATTTGATTTGATTTATTATTGTCACCATGCATTGGCAAAGCGTGAAAAGTATTGTTTCTTGCGCACTACACTGACAAAACATACCATTCATAGAGAAGGAAAGGATAGAGTGCAAAATGTCCTGTTACAGTCATAGCTAGGGTGTAGAGAATGATCAACTTAATATGAAGTAGGTCCATTCAAAGGTATGTTGGCAGCAGGGAAGAAACTGTTCTTGAGTTGGTTGGTACATGTCCTCAGACTTTTGTATCTTTTTCCCGAAGGAAGAAAGTGGAAGAGAGAATGTCCGGGGTGCGTGGGGTCCTTAATTATGCTTAGTAAGAGATCTCACAACACCAGATTAAAGTCCAACAGGTTTATTTGGCAGCATGAAGTTTCAGAGCGCTGCCCCTTCATCAGGTGAGTGGAGAGTTCGGTCCACAAACAGGGCATATATAGACACAGACTCAATTGCAAGATAATGGTTGGAATGCGAGTCTTTACAGGTAATCAAGTCTTTACAGGTACAGACAACGCGAGTGGAGAGAAGGATAATGACAGGTTAAAGAGGTGTGAATTGTCTCAAGCCAGGACAGTTAGTAGGATTTTGCAAGCCCAGGCCAAATGGTGGGGGTTACAGCTAGTGTGACATGAACCCAAGATCCTGGTTGAGGTCATCCTCATGTGTGCGGAACTTGGCTATCAGTTTCTGCTCAGTGACTCTGCGTTGTTGAAGGCCGCCTTGGAGAACGTTTACCTGAAGATTGGAGGCTGAATGCCCTTGACTGCTGAAGTGTTCCCCGACAGGAAGGGAACACTCCTGCCTAGTGATTGTTGAGCGGTGTCCATTCATCCATTGTCGTAGCGTCTACATGGCCTCGCCGATGTACCATGCCTTGGGGCATCCTTTCCTGCAGCGTATCAGGTAGCCAACGTTGGCTGAGTCACATGAGTATGTACCGTGTACCTGGTGGATGGTGTCCTCACGTGAGGTGATGGCATCTGTGTCGATGATCCAGCACATCTTGCAGAAATTGCTGTTGCAGGGTTGGGTGGTGGCGTGGTTGCTGTTCTCCTGAAGGCTGGGTAGCTTTCTGCGAACAATGGTTTGTTTGAGGTTGTGCGGTTGTTTGAGGGCAAGTAATGGGGATGTGGGGATGGCCTTTGCAAGATGTTCATCTTCATCGATGACGTGTTGTAGATGTTGTAGCTTCCCCGCTCTAGGGAAGTACTGGACGACGAAGGGTACTCTGTCAGCCGTGTCCTGTGTTTATCTTCTGAGGAGGTCGGTGCGGTTTTTCGCTATGGCGCGTCGGAACTGTCGATCGATGGGTCGAGCGCCATATCCTGTTCTTGCGAGGGTGTCTTTAGTGTCTGTAGGTGTCTCTTGTGTTCCTCCTCATCAGAGCAGATCCTGTGTGTACGGAGTGCTTTTCCATAGGGAATGACTTCTTTAGCGTGTTTAAGGTGGAAGCTGGAGAAGTGGAGCATTGTGAGGTTATCTGTGGGCTTGCGGTACAGTGAAGTGCTGAGGTGACCATCCTTGATGGAGATGCGTGTGTCCAAGAATGCAACCGATTCTGGAGAGTAGTCCATGGTGAGTCTGATGGAACTTGTTGATGTCATCATGTAATTGTTTCAGTGATTCTTCGCCATGTGTCCAAAGGAAGATAATGTCATCGATGTATCTAGTGTATAGCGTCGGTTGAAGGTCCTGTGCGGTGAAGAGGTCTTGTTCGAACTTGTGCATGAAGATGTTGGCATATTGAGGTGCGAATTTGGTCCCCATGGCTGTTCCGTGTGTCTGGATGACGAACTGGTTGTTGAAGGTGAAGACGTTGTGGTCCAGGATGAAGTGGATGATTTGTAGAATTGCATCTGGATATTGGCAATTGTCGGTGTAAATAGTTGTAAACAGTGTCATTGGGTGGGAGGTTGGTTTGAGTGATAGACTGGGCTTCGTTCATGACCCTTTGTAGTTTCTCGCGGTCTTGGATAGAGTAGAAGTTATACCAAGCTGTGATACAACCAAAAATAATGCTTTCTATGGTGCATCTGTAAACGTTGGTGTGAGTTGTTGTGGACATACCAAATTTCCTTGGTCTTCTGAGAAAGTAAAGGTGTTGGTGGGCTTTCTTATCTATAACGTTGGCTTGGAGGGACCAGGACTGGTTGTTGGTGATCTGGACACCTAAAAACTTGAAACTCTCGACCATTTCTACTTCGTCCCCATTGATTGTGTGGCCAGAATGAGGAAGGCAGAAGTGCTGCTGGATTAGCCTTTAAAAATGGTGCCCTGATCTCCAAGGGACTAAGTTGTTGGCGGGGCGGGAAAATCAGTGCTGCCCCCACCAGTGTTATGATGTGGGATCCATGCTATGAAGTTTGTTCAATGTCCAGCACCAAATGGATGGAAACTTCATTGCTGCTTTTCCCACCTGCCATCAGCTTTTGCTGAATTCTGGGAAAATTCTGCCTTACGTTTCTTTATGTTTGCATATCTTGTTGCTTACCTTTCCTCTTCAATTAAAAGCATTTTGGGTTGTCTCCAATAGGAGACAAATATACCTTTTTTATAACCTATTTTCTCCTCTCAGCGCATCTGCTGGAGACATTGCCACCTTCCATAGTGATGTTCCATTCTCATGGCCAAATATTTAGTTGTGGACTTTGTGTGTATATGAGCAGGAAAGCTTTACAACTTATTCCCGTCCTGTTCTCACCTGACAATTCGATACACTTCCAGCAGAAATCACTGAATAATTGGCCAAATGTATTCTTCCTGACCTATGACATAGAATTTCATCCTCAATAGGTAAGATTTCACAGCTTTCAGAGGGTTTTTCTGATTTTCACTCCATTGATAATTGTGAAGAGAATGTAGTTTGCACCATTAGATTACTACCCAGGTAGTAGTGACAAAAGTCTACTCCAATGAGCGTTGAGGTCAATTGTAGTACTGCTTCCAATTCCCCAGCTGGAGATTGCAGGGTTTAAATCGAGAACATATTCAGTCTGCAAGGTCTCACTAGTCACTGAATAAACTCCAAGGGGAGCAGAGACAGACATCTTCAATTAAACAGTGAAGGCGGGTGCAAGACTTAAGTGTAACACCTGGTTTGCTGAGGGATCCTCTGAGTATGATGTGTTTGAGGATTTGCAAACACATTTTTTTCAGCTTTTAGGTACATATAACACAGAGCAGTTGTAAGTGTGCATAACCAGAGCAGGAAAACAAAATCTTATAAAAAATTCCTGCACAATAAATCCAATAAACCCAATTTGCTACATTGTTAAAGCCGGCAGCTTTTCTAAGCTCCTCTCTTTTCACTGGCAATTAGTTCAGATTTATTTTAATGTTTGTGCTGATCATGCAAGTACCTATGTTACAATGTGATATTCCCTTGGTACACCAACGGTGCAGTACAAAGTGTCATTGAACCCATCACATTGGCTGGGTCAAACAACGGTCTTTTAACCTTTCCATCAGAACTTCCTGAAAATGATTGCACTTTTCCTTCCTGCAAAGTGGAACTTTCTGTTTTAGTTGGACAAAGTATGAAATATAGCCTGGAGATATGCTTGGTTCTGGCACATTGTGTGTACAGTATTGGAAACGTCAGCATCAGTGACTCTATATTGCACCACAAAGTATTGTAGTTCTCAATACCCTGTTGTAAAATAAGGAATTCTCTTGATGCTCTCTCCTCATAACTGGAATATATCTGTGACGACTAACTAAATAATTTTTAAAAGTCACTTTGCTCCCTGAGGCACTCACCAATCCCCTCTTGGTGCTCCGCCCTGCTATTCTGCTCTGTCCTCCTAAGGTGCTCCTAGCTGTTACTATGTTCCCACTGGTACTATCAATTATCCTCGGGTGTTCATCCATACTGCTTTGTTCCCTCGAGCACGTTCCTTTTATTCCATAATGCTTCTTCCTGCCACTTGACTGGTTTTCCCAGATCTCGGATCGTTCCGTGCTTCAGCTCCTGCCTCCCTAATGAATCCTCACAGAACATTCTTATATCTCCCCTATCTGAAACTGACATTCTATTCCAAAAGCAGGCCTCTTTCTAATGAATCGCAAGACAAGCTTCTGAATCTGGCAAAAATTACAGTGTGTTACAGATCCCCACTTGTCAGGCACAGCAGAAAGCCCACTACTGCAAAAATTCAAGAGCGTCATGCGAGGTAGAATTTAGGTTCAGTAAAGAATTGGGTCTTGAAACTTTTAAATCAAATTCCAAGCTCTGTCTAGATGTTTATTGAGTTACTTAGAATTTTGATAGACAACCATACCGCTAAAGTACATTCATGTTAGAGAGCAGTACTAACAAGGTCATGTCCAATATTTTTTAACGTCAATATATTACTGACCTAAACCATTCATTGTAAAAGAAGTAGAGTCAAATTAAATAATTTATGATACCCCATGTGAGCTGAACCTGAACCTGAATTTTTTGTGAAGTTGAATAATTCAAGCTTACTTCCCCAATTGTCTGGTGGATAACAACACATGCTCACTGTGATCTAAAGTGCACAGGCCTGGAGAGGCCACCTTTGACCATGGAATCACCTTTGATCACTGAGCTGATCTCAAATGTGGGGGTAGCTGTGCATTACCACTGACCTCAATGCCAATAGATTAGGAAAGGAAACAAAATCAGCCTTATGCTTTGGAGAAAATGTTCAAATATCTGACATTGAATAACCTCTGCAGATATAAATGCACAGAGCTGTGAACTTTCAACTTCATTGAACCAATTTGAGTTGGAAGGTGAACAGACTTATTTTGCAGAATCATTAAGATTGGATGTGGCAGGATTGCAGAGCTGAGACCTGATCCATTGGTTGTGTTATCGCTTAGTTTTTTGGCGTGCAAGTAGTCCCATGTTTGTATCTTCACTAGGTATTTTTAGGTATATCTAGTGGTCCTCCTGGCATGCCCTACCGCACTCTACATTGAACCAGGGTTGATCCCTCTGCTTGATGGTAGTGTGGGGGACATGCCAGGCCATAAGGTTATGGATCATCTTTGAGTACAATTCTGCTGCTGTTGATGGTACAGAGCCCTTCATGCATACTCAGATTTGAGTTGCTGGATCTGTTCAAAATCTTTCCCATTTAGCATGGTGGTAGTGTCACATTGCACGATGGAGAGTACCTTTAATATGAAGATCAGACTTGGTTTCCGCAAGGACTGTGTGATGATCATTCCTACTAATATTGTTAGGGACATTACATCTGCGATAGGTAGATTGGTAAGGATGAGGTCAAGTAGGTTTTTCTCTCTTGTTGGTTCCCTCATCACCTGCTGCAGACCCAATCCAGCATCTACGTCCTTTAAGACTCAGCCAGTTTGGTCACTACTGGTGCTACCAAACCAGTCTTGGTGAATGACATGGATATCCCCCATTCAAAGTCCCAAAATAAACCCTAAGCCCTTGTCACCCTCAGTGCTTCCTCCAAGTGGTGTTCAGCATGGAGGAGTTCTGATTCATTGGCTGAGGGGGAGGGGGGATAGTAGGTGGTAACTAGTGGAAAGCTTTCATGAGACTTCATGGTGGTCCAGAGTGGATGTTGAGGACTCCCAGTGAAACTCCCTCTGACTGCTACTGTGTCACCCTCTCCGGTGGGTCTGTCCTATTGATGGGGCAGGACATACCCAGGGATGGTGCTGATAGTGTCTGGGATATTATCTGCAAGGTATGATTCCTGGAGTATGACAATGTTTGGCTGTTGCTTGACTAATCTGTGAGATAGCTCTCCTAATTTTGGCATAAACTACAGATGTTAGTAAGCTTTGCAGGGTTTACAGAGCAGGGTTTTGCTGTTTTTCGATGCCGAGGGATTTTCTGACCTTACCCACTGGCAGGATCTTCCTGTCCCTCTGGAAGACAATGGACTTTTGGCTAGTCCATCACATCCTGGCCTAGGTCAATGCCAGTTGGTGTGTTCAGTTTCATCCCTTTTAGGATTTATAGCAATTCGAATCCCATCACCTATTTTTCACCAATAATAGGTGTTAGGTAACCTACGCACCACACAAGTGCCAGGCAATGAACAACAGAGAATCTAACCATTGCCCGTTGACATTCAATGGTACTACCATCGCTTAACCCCCACAATCAACATCCTGAGGAGTTACCATTGACTGGAAACTGAACTGGGCTAGCCATGTAAATACTGTGACTATAAGAGCAGGTCAGAGGTTGGGAATTTTGTTGTGAGTAACTCTCCTCCTGATCCCTCAAAATTGTCCACCACCTACAAGGCACAAGTCAGGAGGACACTGGAATACTTGCCTGAATGAGTGCAGCTCCAACCTCAACCCTTCCAAGACAAAACAGCTCGCTTGCTTGGCACCCTATCTACTCCCTCCACTATCAATGCACAGTGACAGCAGTGTGTATCATCTAGGACATGCACTACAGGAACTAACCAAGGCTCCTTAGACAGCACCTTCTAAACCCACGACCACTACCACCCAGAAGGACAAGCCCAGCATACACTTGGGAATACCGACACCTGGAAGTTCTCCTCCAAGCCACTCACCACACTGACTTGGAAATTTATTGCTGCTCCTTCACGATCGCTCGGTCAAAATCTTGGAAAATCCTCCCTAACAGCATGGTGGATGCACCTACACATGTGGATTGCAGGGGTTCAAGAGGCAACTCACCAGCGCCTTCTCAAGGGCAATTAAGGATGGGCAATAAATGTTGGCATTGTCAACGATGTCCATATCTGGTGAGCCAATAAAAAAATAATCAGAGTGTTTGCAGTTCAACAGCCTCATCAGGGCCAGCACAAGTGGTGGGCACTGCCAGGGCTTCAGCTGCAAGATGAGGGTGCATTAATGGCTGTGCACCCACATACCTGGTATGTGTGATTTGGGGTTGTTGGAGTTAGTCAGGCCGGTACTAGTGAGCTGTGGGGGTTTGCTGAGGGTAGGTGATGCTGTTGCAGCAAAGGCAGCCATTGCTTCCAAGTATCTTACTGTGGGCTTTGGATTGTTCAAGAAGGAGGACCCCCGGCCCTTGTAAGAACCCTCTGCGATATTGCCAGGGCTTGCTTCATAGTCTCTCCCCACACGACAACAGGCCCTCCCAACCAGGGTAAAATGCCCATGGAGCTGGGAAGTGGTCCTTAGCTGGCTACCTATGTGGCTCAGCTGGGCCCCTGATGGGCAGCCAATCAGTCTTCTTTCCTGTTGTTAGACATCAAGTGTCTCCCCAACACCCTCCTGTGCCATTTAGCCAGCCTTCCCATCCCCAACCCATTACCAATAGTCCCAGATTAATGATTATCAGGAAAGAGTGAAAATAAAATGTACTATTAACTTGAGTTTGCTCCTTTAAGAGTTCAAGTATTATCTCACAGTTTCCCAGATGGCCTAAACCTTCCCTTCCACATTATCTCCCAGATGCCATCACTGAGATTTGTTGAGCCTTTCCTCTCCTCCCCTTCCTGCTACCCCCACACACATTTTCCATGAACATTGCATGTCATCAAGCCAAGACCCCTTCATGTCAAGACAATAGCGGTCGGAACTGCCATATGTCCGGAACTCGTCCATTCCATTGTCCATCAGGTTGCATTCAGTATTTTTTACTAAAGACTGCGGGTGATGTACTTGTCTCTGTCCAGCTGAGAGAAACAGTAGAGGAATTGCAAAAAAAAGTCCCTATAGTCAATCCCATTATAATGGTCAGAAAAGCCACATCTGTTGCATTGTTACTGTACAGTACTCTTAGTTTAAAGGTATTGTTAAACTCTTCTTTCGGTTATTGGTTTCATTCAGAAATATGCCAAATTCATCAATGACTAAACCCAGTCTTTGGTAGAACAAAACTGACTGAATTCCTAATTAAACCAACTGGCTGGTGGCTTTAATTATTTCTGATTTTGAAGTAATTGTTAAAAGAATTAAAAGCTTTGAATGCTTTATTCTTTAATCAGAAGCATCTGCCACAATTGACCACAGAAGTGTTAAATATGCCCTGTAGCTCTGCTTTAGAAAAGTTTGTTTGCACTATAAGCGTATCACAATTTCACGAAGGAATTGTTTAAAGTGTGGAATTAATGTTTTTTTCTGTTGCGAACTTTGTTCCCTCTTTCAGCACTGAGAAGATGATTATCTTTTGCTGGAGTATGGTTTCATAAGCTTCTGGTAATCCTCGAGTATTTCATCTTACTACCCACTACTCATGTGAGCTTTAGCTATCAGTCTTGGTAGGTTATTTAAACCAGAAGTGGAAGAGGCGTAATGACTAAACATTTTCCATGTTCACCCATATGCACACTCTTGACACTTCCGGGTGGGGTCTGTTCCTTATCCATTTATTCCTGCAGGAAGGTTTGGGAATAAATATAATCTAGCCTGCTCAGCAGGGATGGACAGGTTTGGAACAGATGCTTGTTTTACAACCCACTTTATTTTGTCCCCTGATAAAGTTAGTTTTTCAACCATGACGAATACATCCCAAAGACATTGTATAATACCCAGTGACGCACATTGCGCTCCCTTGCAGAGTAATGTAATGCATAACTGAAGGCAGCAACAGCTAACTGGGAAGGGGGGGGGGGGGGTGCAGGCATATCCTTATCACA
This sequence comes from Mustelus asterias, assembly GCF_964213995.1. Classification (NCBI taxonomy): domain Eukaryota; kingdom Metazoa; phylum Chordata; class Chondrichthyes; order Carcharhiniformes; family Triakidae; genus Mustelus; species Mustelus asterias. The sequence continues at coordinate 82,227,782 of NC_135806.1, read as the reverse complement.
ACGGAAGAGACAATTTTTGCCATTATTGGAGTGAGAATGTCAGGGACTGAAAGAATTGAAGATGGTATGTTCCTATCTAATCCTCCTTCTCACAATCCTTTCATCCCACAATCTCTTCTGAATCCCAGCTACAGATGGTGGACGGATGTGCATCTTTCTTTCCCCTCTTCCTTCACTGTGTCCAATTCATGTGCCTTTCTTCTTTCAGATACCCAAGAGAACTGGCATCTGGCCAGGCAGATGTGCAGCAGCATGAATTGCGAGAGACAGAAGAGGCTGATGATGATGAAACGCTGTACTCAATCTCATGCTCTCAGCCACCAGCTCAGATGCTCGTACTGTGCTTACTGTAAAGGATAACATAAAATTTGAACGTGTTGAGTCACTGGGCACAAGCGGCATTTGGGGAAATGGCACATACATGACACTTCTTCCTTGCCAGTTTCTCTCAAAGTTAACCAGGACTGTTGCCGTCCATGCTGAGATGTCATCTAAAGCCTGAACTGTTCTAGATTAAGCTGCAAAGTGATATGCAGTCCCTTCCGCTGAAAGTTAGGCGCCTTCCAACAGCTATGCTGCAGCCTCTGAGATAGCACTCTAGGAACATGAAGACAAGCTAAAGCACTTGGAAGACAGGCACTAAGAGATTACACAAGACTAATTAATTGACTTTTTAATGGAATGTTGGATAGTCTGCTCAATAAAGTTGCTTCAAAATAGTTGTACTGTGGTGGCTTTGATTTGAGTTTTGTGGCTAAGAGAATGTTTTGAAGAGCAGTAACAGAGGGAAGGTGGTGTTTGGGCACTTGTTCAATTGGGAATTGGATTATGTTCTGGCACAGCAGATTGATGAGGCTATTGGGGAGGAAAGTTAACATGTTGATTACCTTCTCTCTTCTTCCTCTTCCTCCTCTTCAACGGCTCATTGTACACATTCGCACAAGTGTCAGGCACTGACCAACACCACAAAACAGAGAATCCAATCACTTTGCCATGACATTCAATGACATTACCATTGCTGTTGCTCCATTATCAACATCCTGTGGTTACCATTGACCAGAAAGTGAGCTGGACGAGCCATATGAAAATGTGACTCCAAGAACAAACCAGAGGCTGGGAGTTCTGTGGTGAGTAATCCACCTCCACACTCACCAAAGCCTGTCCACCATCTACAACGCACAAATCAGGAATTTAATGGAATACTCTCTACTTAACTGGATGAGTGCAGCTCCAACAACACTCAGAAAAGTTTGTACGATTCAGGACAAAGCAACCCGCTTGACAGGCACCACATCCACCTTTGACATTCATTCCCTACACCACTGTTACACAGTGGCAGCAGTGTGTATCATCTACAAGATGCACTGCACCAACTCACCAAAGCTTCTTCAACAGAACCTTCCAAACCTGTGATTTCTACCACCTAGAAGGACAAGGGCAGTAGATGCTGGGGAACACCACCACTTGCAAGTCCCCCTTCAAGTTACATGCCATCTTGACTTGTGTCATGATGAAAGGATACTGACTGAGTGAGAGTCACCCACAACTTCAGCAACTAACTGACATATTGAAATGTTTAAAAAAGACCTGTTTCTTTTAATAAATGAAAGAAAAGGCACCGATCAAAAATAGCTGCCATGAGTCATCTGATGGTCAATACCATAATGTTTAGCACTTCTCTGAAAGTCTATATAAATTGCATTGCTGACTGAATAGATGAAATTTCATATCTGGGAGGGTGTCAAGATCCACTTCAAACTGAGACACTCTTAAAGTAAGACTTGAAAGATGCAAAATGCTGGACTTTGATCAGATACTCATCAGATATCCCCCTGAGGAGGATGAAATAATCCCACCTCCTGTTGATTTATATCTTCAAATGTATTGAAGGTTTCGGAGATGCAAGGGTCAAAATATGACCTACAACAATGGATTTAACTCCCTTCAATACAGGGAGGGGGGTTAAAACATATTCTGCCAAGCAAAAGAAAAAGAACAAGCGGGAGGAAAAATAACATGAGAATCATCTGAAAAGGCTGCTGAAAGAAAGCAGGAAGACCTCTCTCTCTCTCTGTCTCTCTGGAAGCTAGAAGGTATCTTCAACAAAGGGTTCACCAGAACAAAGCCAACTCCAAGATTGTACAGGAACCCCATTAAATTTAAATGGTTGCAACATTCAACAATTTAAACCTCAAAGACAATCAAAGGACTCAATCATAAAATCTTGCATTTGGACTTTACTTTCCTATATCTGAGATTTGTGTGTATTGTTGTAACTATTATTTTTCTAGGGTTTACTAACTAATAAACTTACTCTTTGTTCGACTCAAGAAAACTAGTTTTGATCAGCTCCATATTCACAAGGAATTGATTTGGATTGGAAAAGGTATTCATGGGGAAAGGAAATATTTCAAATATTTGTTGCAGCTAACCAAGGGGGCTGAAATGAATGCGAACCAACTCACGTCTCCTCAACTGATCATTACACTAGGAAATATATCACTGTTCCTTCAGTGTTGCTGGGTCAAAGTCCTGGGACTCCCTTCCTAATTGCACTTTGGGTGTGCTAACACCACATGGACTATAGTGGTTCAAGAAACTGGCTCACCACCTCCTTCTAAAGGATAATTAGAGATGGGCAAAAATGCTGGCTTAGCCAGTGACTCCACACCCTATAAACAAATTTAAAAAGCCTGATGACAAGTATTGTATCTTTACAATGATGAGCTTATGTAGGATGCAGCAGACCATAATGCTTGGTGACACAAACTCTGCCGCCTACTGCCAGGCTACTCAAGAGATATTCAATTTGTGGGAGTGTTGTTTAAGTAACCTAATGGTTTTCTTGATGAGATTTTGTATGACAGTGATGCGCGATATTACTCACGAGGCTTGAGATGCTCAAGGAAATAAAGGCTTTTATTCACTATTACAACGAAGCTACCATATATAGTACATGATCCCAGACTGAGGGGTCCCAGACAGAGCAGTGACCTTTATACCTCTCCCAGGAGGCGGAGCCCGACTGGGATGTACCATAATAACTATAATACAGGTAGAACAGCCCAACCCTAACCCCAACAGTAACAAGTAGAACAACCCAACCCTAACCCCAACAGCAACATATATACAGACTCGTAGTACTGGCCAGACCCTGGCTCAGTACTATCTAGTGGGAACCAACGATGGTTCACCACAGACAGAGACTGTCATTTTATGTCTTCTGTCTACATGCGAATGAGTTGTGCTCTAGGGTCATGAGCCAAGTGGTTAGAGGATAGACTTTATCACCCAGTGGCCATTCTCTGAACTGATATGTGGGCTCTAATCCTGAGCAAACTGGTGCAAATGAAAGGCGTTGTGACTTCTGTTAGGATGACAGGGATTCATCTGCATGATACACTCAATATAATCATGTATTAATTGCACATTAAGAGTATAGAACCCTTTGTGGTTGTGTTATTGTTCAGTACATCTGGTACTGAAGCAGTCTGTGTCCATATGCAGCAAGACCTAGTCCATATTCAGAGTTGGGTTGATTGTGGCAAGAAACATTCATGCCACACAAGTGCCTGGTAATTATATTCTCCAACAAGAGAGATTCTAACCAACTCCCCTTGATATTCAATAGCATCACCATTGCTGAATCCCACAGCATCAACATCCTGGGGGTTATTACGAACCAGAAACTGAGCTGAACCAGCCACATAAATACTGTGGCCACAAAAGCAGTCAGACACAGGAGCATAGAGTCGGGAAGATTTCTGACTCTGCAAACTCAAATCGGGAGAAAGTGTCCTGAGCAGTTGGGATTTTCATTCTAGGGTCAAGTCTGTTGCCTTGGAACCAATTCGGAGGCAGTCACAATGGAGCTGAGTAATGAGACGGGCTGGTTAAAAGGTACGCCTTGAAGCTCTGGCATTTTTTTCTGAGTTCTGTGGTTGAATATTAGGCCCTCTAACTCCCACTCCTCACAATCTCTCACCCCGTGAGTTGTGCGCCAGTACTGAGTGGGGGGTGGGGGGGGGGAGGGGGGGGGGGGGTTGGCGGGGGGAGGGTTGGCGGGGGGAGAGCTAAACATGTTGCTGACCCTGGCTGCAGAGTGCTCTGGCGCCATTTTGCCATTTCGCAAGGGCACCCTGATCTTATAGTGCACTGGGAGACACCCTCTCCCCACCTCCCCCAGACATCAGGATCCCCCTCATTGGTGGCATGTTTCCCATCCACTCTCCAACACGGGTCACTGGCATTGTAGAATTGGGGCCCTCCCGATGGATCACCCTGCCTGACCCCTTCATGCTCCACCTCTGCACAATCTCCCTTGCATAACTCCTCTGTCATAGCTCCCCATTCATAGCCATCTGTCATTGCTCCCCATCATAACTCCCCATCATAGCCCCCACTCAGACCCCACCACCTTGGTATCACCCTGGCACAGGGCAGTGCACAATTGGCACTGCCAGGGTGTCAGGTGGGCACTGCCAGGGTGTCTGGTGCACTGCCTAATGGGCACTGCCAGTGTGCCCAATGGGCACTTCCTGGCCATGCCCCCAACCAACCACAGGCTTCAATGGCCTCCGAGTGCCCCCGGTGTGGACATTCGCTAATGGAGACCAGTACTGATTCCTGCTGGTCTCACGCTGCGCTCAAAGATCAGGAGATCCCAGGAGCTGGGAGAATCCGGCGTTGAAGGGGCTATACATATTTAAATTCTACTTTGAATATGCTAACCAGCCTCGTGCCCTTTCTGGGTGCAATACAATTTGTACCATTAGAAAGGGACCAGGATGATTGCAAACTGGCATGAGGCACAAAACTGATTTTTAAGCCCGCACGCTATTTTCCAGGATTGCCACTGAAGTGGGAAAAATATACAGATGGGTACACATAAAATGGTTGCCTGGCACATAAACAGTCACCTGGGAAAGAGACATTAAACAGGCACTGACTTTCAGTACAGACAGCCACCTGAGATTAAAACATAAAAAACAGACAGCCTTTCAAAGTTAAACATGCAGGAATCAAATCCTACAGGAAGTCAGCCAGGGCTTGAGGCACTCTTTAGGATAAGGACAATAGGGCTTAGATAGCGAGATGAGCTACAGGTGGGATCGGGAATACATAACTGCAGGAAAACCAATTACTGTAAATTACTATACGAATAGACTGAAACTAAAACCATTGATGGTCACTGATGAAGGAAATGTATCCATTCATAGAACAATGCGATGTTAACATGCTTATGTCTGTATCTGTCTGTATTTGTCTATAATGATGTGTTAACAATCGATCGCCTACTTGATTACAACGATGTGATAATGGCTAGATGTCTGGTCCATCTATTGTGTAAAGGGTATAAAGATGGACTGCTCCTATTGTCTCAATGAGAGATGGTTTGCTGCTTATTAGTGCCTTTTCTCCACGAAGCTTCGTTAAAATAAAACTGTATTCTTGAAACCTTCAAGCCTGACTCAGTGGTACATTTCCCACAACAGGCACGATTTGTGCCAGTTGCGGTGAGGTCAGAGAATCACCCCCAATGTCTCTAAAGATGGCCTTTCCTGCATTTGTCTCACATGTCCAATTGAATATGTTGGCTTGAAGGTAAAATGCTGTTGGCATCCAGCATTAATAATCAAAAAGGACTGTCACAGGAATCAGGCGGTGCAGTAAAAAAATAATCAAGTCTCAACTCCATGCCTTCTGTTTACAAACAATAGTTTCCCCAGTGAAACCACTCAGCAAAGAAAACCCCCACAAATATTATTCCCTTCACTGCAGAACTCCTGCTGTGGTCGACAACCAACAAATTCTTTGCTGCATAATCGCTAGATAAACGTTTGAACATATCCTAATAGATTTGTAAATGGTTTTTCAACGCACAAATTATTTTCTTGGCTTAAGTCTTAATTTTGAAATGACAGAATTTATATTAAATTCAGTAGAGTAGTGACCTGAATAGTGTTAATTAATCAATTAAGTAATGTATTCAACGTGTAAAACTAATTGTCCTGTTCCTGTCTCAAGGTACGACTCCACTTGCAGGGAATACTGTGACTCTAGTCAAAGTGCTAAATGTACTAAACACAACAGAATAATCAATGCTGCAAGATAGATAGTTGAGGAATCAAATTCTGTGAGAAAAATTTAGTCCGCTACCCCAGCTCCCCCACCATCAAATATCCCTTAAATGGCTTTATAGTTTCCTTCCATGATCCTATCCAGCAGTTTTTCCTATGTGCTAATCACTTTAAGTCGATAAGTTTGCTGACATTAATCTTAAGTCTGCTTTTTTATCAGTTTGAGCCCTTGTTCCAGTTTCACAACACACTACAAATTAAGCCATCTGCATTTATCTTTTCTATACTATGTAATGTATGGTAGAGCTTTATAACCTCCCCAAGCCTGAAGAGCCGACATTTCTCCAGTTCTTTCCTTAAAACTTCAAATCTTCCACGCTAAAAGTCAATTTTGTAGCTCTTATATGTATTATGTTTCTCTTGTGTTTTGATGAATAAACCATTAACAATCAATTTCTTCTTCAGATACAGTCCTCTCAGCCTTTACTTGCTCCCATCAAATGATCTCATCATTACTAGGTAATTATCAAAATAAAAACTACAAATCCTTTAATATATCAGCAGCCATTTTAGTTATTTCAATACTCAATGCAGGGGCATACTGACATTTCCCTCTAATAGTTTTTCCTACTTGCCATTGTAGATTGTAAGCCAGTGATCCCATTTCATTCTTCACGTGCATAATGCACTTATTCAGAATGAAAAATCTGTACGACTCATTGTAATGAGAAATCTCTGTAATGATAAATTCTGTACTGAAATGTATCTGTGCCTGCACCTGTTAGTCATGCACAGCAAGGCTCCCCATCAGCCAAGCCTCAATTTCAGGATAGAAATTATCAGCCCACCAGGATATGGTAAATTAGAAAAATCTACTAGTGTTTGCACAGCAGATCCACCCTGCACACACTGTGGCTCCCTTGGATGATTAATGGCAGAACGCAGTACTCAAGTATCTGCCGAAACTGCAACCTAAACAAAGGTTTACCCTCGTATTTCTAATATTCAGTCAATAGATTGCCGCCTGATAGTAATGAAAATTGAGCTGAAGTCGTGTGGTCAGCTCAGTTTTGCCACAGGGGAAGAATGATGCAAAGTCCCTTGGCTTATTTACAGTTGATGCACCTCACATCACCTGGGATACAGGTGTGGGCTTTTTTACAATCACACCTTTAAAGAAAAACTTCCAGCTCTGACGCAGTTGCAGGTTCAAGTGGCAAATCGGAACTTTCATAAATAATTAACCTGTAAATCTTCGACTGGCGTAAAGCGAATATATCACAGGATGCAGCAGGCAGTTAATTTGATATCTCCTGGAGCAGATCTTTGGGCCAGAATTAGGTCCAGTATAAACCCTGAGAGTTTGCGTTTGACTCTGCTCGCCTGACCCAGACCAAGTACATCCCTTTCTGAAACCATACAAGTGTGTGACACAGGAAAGAGCTGCCCTTCCTATGTTTTCCTCTCCACCCTCCACCCTGACATTTTATTTTGAAGTCCAAAGCATTTTAAAACCAAACTGAACATGAAATCTGTTTATAACATGTGAGGATTTTAGTAAAAAGCAGAATAAAAGGCAGCAGGGCCGAATGGTCTACTCTTGTTTCTACTTTCCGTAAAATGAAAATGGACCAAAGTAGATGGAATGAGTTCTTTATAAAAAAATTGAAGTACTGTTGCTTGCTTTACGATTGTATCATAACTTATGACACAGCACTTAGAGTTTCCTCCTAAAGTCCGAAAGACGTGTTGGTGAGGTGCATTGGCCATGCTAAAATCTCCCTCAGTGTACGCAAACAGGCACTGGAGCGTGTGGTGACTAGGGGCTTTTCACAGTAATTTCATTGCACTGTTAGTGTAAGCCTACTTGTGACACCAATTTTAAAGAAGCTATTACTCTGCATGATTGACAATGGGTCATAGAATCATAGAATCTATAGTGCAGAGGGAGGCCATTTGGCCCATCGAGCCTGCACCAACAACAATCCCACCCAGGTCCTATTCCTGTCACCCAATATTTACCCTCCTAATCCCCCGACACCCAGGGGCAATTTATCATGGCCAATCAACCTAATCTGCACATCTTTGGACTGTGAGAAGAAACCGGAGCACCCAGAGGAAACCCATGCAGACACAGGGAGAATGTGCGAACTCCACACAGATGGTAACGCGAGGCCAGAATTGTGAGGCAGCAGTGCTAACCAAAATTATTATCTGGGACTTCTTTGAACAATCAGCTCATCCCACTGAAGATCCTACCAGTTCCTTTAGAATATATAAGATATGTAAGACTGCAACGAGTTGAACTTTAAAAGACACAACAAATATTGGGGAGGGAGGGGTTATAAAATCTAGATTCCATAACCACATGCTTTCTGTTAAAACCTAGCTTTACTTCCGCAGACCAAATTATTTGAAATAATTTCTATCCTATTTTAAAATTCAGCTTCTGCCATAATAATCATTTCACAGTTTGATCACACTCTTGCACACATCAGAACATCTCTGTCCCTCACCTTGTTTTGGGGTGTATATGTATATGCACATGTTTGATTTAAAAATAAGCATGATTTGTTTCTGACAAATGGTTGCAGAAAATGACATACCTTTGGTTTTTTGTCCTAAAAGTCTTTTTGAGTTGAACCCAGCTCAACTGTGCAGCGGTCGACTATTCCCGATAGCGACTAACTGACTTACTGATGGTGGTTTGGTTGACCATGTGCTGGAATATACAAAGGAAATACGCACAGGATGAGTGACATGGGGAGGGCCCTCTGCATGGCCAATGATTCCACAGGATTTTACGCATATTCCGTGCATTCTGAAAGGAAAAATTGGGAGCTATCAACTGAAATCAGCCATCCTGGGAAAGGAAGCATGGGATTGGCAGCAGGAAGGGATCTCCCATCCTGCGGAAGAATGATTAGGATCAACTTTGCGTGTGACAGCTTCCCAAATTGGTCAAGAGTTCCCAATTTAGAAATGGTGAGAAGCAGTTACTAGTAAGCAGTGTGCTGTATGCCACACCTATTAAGCAGCGTTATTAATGAACGCGCTCTTTGAAAAACAATGCTATATTGTGATTGAGGTCTGTGTCAATATCTTAGAAACGCTTTCGTTTTAAGGGTTTTGCTTTCCTGTGCCTCATTGTTTGAATAACTAAAAATAGGGTTTGAGGCAAAGATCGATTCTCAAACATGCTTTTTCAAAAATTCAGGCAACATTGTCAATGAAGGTTATCTTTTTTACTGGAAGGTTGACTGCCTTTACTTAGATTTGATCTTCCTCATCCCCAATTCCCATGGGATTTTCTTGCAGACTCCAATGGACTGGATTCTTCTCTAGGTTCAAGAGGATTGGAAGACTTTTAGACTGAACAATGGTCTTTTTTCTTGCTGGTAAAATATGCAGCTCAGACTTACTTTCCAGGGTTATATCCAATAACAAGGGCAGCATCTGTGGCAATGTGGGAAACCAAAGGAAAGATTGCTATGTAAAGACACCTAACTTCTATTGGAAAGATTTTTTTCTAATCCTTCTAACCACTTAGTACTGACAAATATGACTTGCTGTCGCCAGTGGCTATCGTGACTCTGATCACAGGTGGAGCAAACTCTAGAACTATTGAGAAAAACCATTCTAGCACAAATAGAAGCAAAGGGCCAAGACCAAGCACGGGAGGCATTTCTGTACTGAGATTGGAGGGAGCTGTTGCTCTGGATTGACAATCGGTTTCACAGTAACTTCATTGCAGTGTTAATGTAAGCCAACTTGTGACACTAATAAATAAACTTTAAACTTTAACTGGAATTATTCCTGAACTGAAGATCTGAGCAGAGCTGAGAAGATGCTTTTGCTCATCTCAGAACCATGTACTTTTTGCTGCTAGTTTCCAGATAGCAAGAAAGAGACCATAATACCTCCTGACATCATACCTTAGGTTCCCTTTCTTCTGCATCACTTCACTGTTCTAACTCTGTTCCTTGCTGCATTTGGCTGCTCCATGCTGTCAAGACCTGGTGCACTCATCAGCAATGTCAAGCGGCATGGTAGCACAATGGTTAGCGCTGCTGCTTCACAGCGCCAGTGACCCAGGTTCAATTCCCAGCTTGGGTCACTGTCTGTGTGGAGTTTGCATGTTTTCCCTGTGTCTGTGTGGGTTCCCTCCAGGTGCTCCAGTTTCCCCCCACAGTCTGAAAGACATGCTGGTTAGATGCATTGACCCAAACAGGTGCTGGACTGTGGTGACTAGGGGAATTTCACAGTAACTTCATTGTGGTGTTAATGTAAGCCTTACTTGTGACCAATAAATAAACTTTAAGAGGGATTTTGCCAATATTTTAGTAACTTGGATGGATTATTTGATCACAATGGAAGATTGTGAATTGGAGATAAAAAAAAGAATGAGCGACACTCTTTAAATCAGATGGGTCGCTCTGTAAGACAGACCAATGGTTATCAGTGGGAGTGTACTCTGCAAGATGAAAGGAAATACTGCTACTTATTTTCCACAGTGATTTATGACACCCAGTTTGTGCTTCCTTTGGTACAATGGGAAAATAACATGCTTGAGGAAAGCAGTTTTTCTCACTTCCTGGACACAGTTTTAAATTAATGGATTATTTCTCAAAACTAGGTATATTGCAAATTCAGAGAATTGGAAGAAAAATTAGTTATAAATGTTATTCTGGACTACATGTAGCAATTATGCGATCAGAGGATATATATATATATATATATATATATATATATATATATATATATAATGCTTTGCAAAATAAATTTACCTTCTTGTATTTTTTTCCTCCAATTTCACCCTGTTCTCTCCTCAAGGTTCTGACTCATGATTCCAAATGTGCCAGTGCGTTCCACCCAAATGACCGCTCTTGTGTGTACACCTTGACAATAACTCTTCACTATTTATGGGGGTGTGAGGAGTAAGTGGAGAGTTGGTATTGGAGGGAGGGAGGCGGGGTGGGGCGGGGCAGGGGGGTTGCTGGGAAACCCAGAAATGCAGCTAATGTGGAAATGTTGCCGAATCTAACGGCAGAATCTCATTTGATTCTTTTTCTTTGATCTCCATTTCCTTGGCTAGTAGCCAGACATGGTGAGGGGCTGTATAATAAATAAAATACAGGAAATTTTAAAATTGATTTATTATTGTCACATGTATTGGTACACAGTGAAAAATATTGTTTCTTGCGCGCTATACCGACAAAGCACACTGTTCATAGAGAAGGAAAGGAGAGTGTGCAGAATGTAGTGTTACATTCATAGCCAGGGTGTAGGGAAAGATCAACTTAGTGCGAGGTAGGTCCATTCAAAAGTCTGATGGCAGCAGGGAAGAAGCTGTTCTTGAGTTGGTTGGTACGTGACCTCAGACTTTTGTATCTTTTTCAGAGCATCTAATAATCAGCAGCATCTGTGGAGAAACAGAGTTAGTACCATAGAACCACAGAAAAGTTATGGTGCAGGAAGAGCCATTCAGGCCATCATGTCTGCACTGGCCAAAGAAGAGAAACAAATACTAGTTGCTCATTTTAATCCCACTTTCTAACACTTGGTCCACAGCCTTGCAGGTTACAGCACTGTAGATACAAAAGAACAAAGAAAGGTACAGCACAGGAACAGGCCCTTCAGCCCTTCAAGCACAAGCCGATCATGATGCTCTAACTAAACTAAAAAAAACCCTTCTGCTCTTACTCAGTCTATATCCCCCTATTCATATACCCATCTAGATGCCTCTTAAATGTTGTTTCCACCACTCATCTGGCAGCGTGCTCCAGACACCTACCACTCTCTGCTTGAAAAACTTCCTCTGTACATCTCCTTAAACTTTCCTCCTCTCACTGTGAACCTGTGCCCCCTTGTAATTGACACTTCCACCCTAGGAAAATGCCTTTGACAATCCACCCTGTCTATGCCTCTCATAATTTTGTAGACCTCTATCATGTCTCCCCTCAGCCTCTCTCTTTCCAGTGAAAACAATCCTAGTTTATTCAACTCCTCCTCATAGCCAACATCCTCGAGACCAGGCAACATCCTGGTGAACCTTCTTTGCACTCTCTCCAAAGCTTCCACATCCTTCTAATAGTGTGGTAACCAGAAATGCACGCAATACTCCAAATGTGGCCTAACCAAGGTTTTATATAGCTGCCACCAAAAGAGAAAATGCTGGAAAATCTCAGCAGGTCTGGCAGCATCCGTAAGGAGAGAAAAGAACTGACATTTTGAGTCCAGATGACCCTTTGGGTACATGACCCTTTGGGTCATCTGGACTCGGAATGTCAGCTCTTTTCTCTCCTTACAGATGCTGCCAGACCTGCTGAGATTTTCCAGCATTTTCTCTTTTGGTTTCAGATTCCAGCATCTGCAGTAATTAGTTTTTATTTTATTTAGCTGCCGCATGATTTCCCAACTCTTGTACTCAATGGCCCGGCTGATGAAGGCAAGCGTGCCATACGCTATCTTAATCACCTTGGCCACCTGTGTTGCCACTTTTAGGGAACTGTGGACCTGCATGCCCAGATCCCTCTGTATGTTAATGTTCCTAAGGGTTCTGCCATTTACAGTATAATTCACACCTAAATTAGATGCTCCAAAATGTATCACCTCACATTTGTCCAGATTAAACTCCATCTGCCATTTCTGTACCCAAGTCTCCAATCTATCCATATCCTGTTGTATTCTTTGACAATCCCTGGATACAGATCCAGGTATCTTTTCAATGAGGTGAGCATTTCAGACTCAACCACCAATTTTAGGCACTGATTTCCAGAGTTAATGTTTCTGGTCAGTTAAGGACCTTTCATCAGAACTGGGAAAAGTTAGATATGTAATAGGATTCAAGTAAATGAATGGGTGGGGGAGTGGGGATGGGTGAGGTGTGGGGGGGGCGGGGGGGCGGTGGGGGAGGGGGCGCGTGTGGGTGTGGAGAATTAGAAATCGATGTAAAGGGAAAATCTGTTGATAAGGTGGAAGTCAGTTAAAATATATTTCAAAAGTTATATTTGGAGTATTGTGAGCAGTTTTGGACACCGTATCTAAGGAAGGATGTGCTGGCCTTGGAAAGGGTCCAGAGGAGGTTCACAAGAATGATCCCTGGAATGAAGAGCTTGTTGTATGAGGAACGGTTGAGGACTCTGTGTCTGTACTCTTTGGAGTTTAGAAGGATGAGGGGGATCTTACTGAAACTTGCAGGATACTGTGAGGCTTGGATAGAGTAGACGTGGAGAGGATGTTTCCATTCATAGGAAAAACTAGAACCAGAGGGCACAACTTCAGGCTAAAGGGACGATCCTTTAAAACAGAGATGAGAAGGAATTTCTTCAGCCAGAGAGTGGTGAATCTGTGGAACTCTTCGCCGCAGAAGGCTGTGGAACCAGGTAATTGAGTGTCTTTAAGGCAGAGATAGATAGGTTCTTGATTAATAAGGGGATCAGGGGTTATGGGGAAAGGCAGGAGAATGGGGATGAGAAAAATATCAGCCTTGATTGAATGGCGGAGCAGGTTCGATGGGTCAAGTGGCCAAATTCTGCTCCTAGGTCTTATGGTCTTAAAAGGTTGGGATAAACAGAGTGGTAATTGGACAAGTAAAGTAACGAAAGAAGGGCCATAGGAGGCATAAATGGCAGAATAATGAAAAGCTGCCATCTGCAAACAAAATCAAGAAAAAACTGAGAATAAAACTAAATCCTAAGATTCAAGCTCAGTGCCATGCAGCACCACATGCACACTGTCTCTCCAACAGCACTACACTCACTCTATTCAAAGATATCCTGGCCCATACTTTCATCTCATCCTTTGTCTCATCTGAAGCTTTGTCACTATAATTTTAGATTTGAATAATTGCAATCTTTAACAACCCAACACCCCTCTGAAGCATTATTTGCCTTCACTTTCCCAAGACCCCCATCTTTTCTTCTCACCTTACCCTTCACTTTGTATTCACAATAGGTTTGAACCTTCACTTCCTGAACTGAATAAGCTGTCATAGAGTCATAGAGGTATACAACACTGAAAAAGGCCCGTTGGCCCATCATGGCCTTAGCAAAGGCCTCAGCTTCATCCTCTTACAACCTCATCTCAAGGAACGTCCAGTCATTTTCCCCTCCATGCCCACTTCTTTGGTCAGGAGTCTTGCCTCCACACAAAGGATTCTTTTACCCGCCTCCAGTAATTTTCCTCTCATTGGTTTCTTACCCTCTCTCATCTATTCATTGTGAACTGCCAACATGACGTCAGCCATCTCAATATATCTGATCCCCTCACTCACTCTAACCTGTCTCTCCCTGAAATTGCAGCACTCCATTCTCTCATGTCCAACCCTAAATTTGTTATCAAATCTGCTGACAAGGGTGGTATTGTTGTTGTTGTCTGGTGAATTGGCTTGGTGAGGCCGAATCCCAATACTCTGACACCTTGTCCTACTTTTCCTTGGACCATGACCTCATTACTGAACACCAAGCCATTGTATTCAGGACTGTCAGGACTTCATCTCTCAAGATCTTCCCTCCATAGCCTCCAACCTAACTGAACCGAATCTCAAACAGTCAGTTTCTGCCTCCTTCCCAAGTTCCACAAACAGGATTGCTCTGGTGGATCCATTGTTTCAGCATGTTACTGGCATGTTACTAAACTGATCTCTTCCTATCTCAGCTCTATTCACCCTTCACTCAGTCACTGCCCACTTACATCCATGACCCTTCTGTCATCCTTCTCACTTTAATACTTTACAAACTCCTGGTCCCAACTGTCCCTTCTTCACCATAAATGTTCAATCCTTTCACATCTCTATCCCTCACCAGTATTGCCTGAGTTCTCTTTGCTTCTTCCTTGAACAAAGGCCCAACCAGTGTCCATCCACCATGACCCTTCTTGGACTGGTCCAAATTGGTCTCACCTTGAATAACTTCTCCTTTAACTCCACTCAATTCTTCCCAATAAAAGGTGTTGCTATGGATATTGCGTGGGTCCTAGCTGTTGTAATATGCTGTTAAGGGATAGGAGCATCATATCACTAGGAGGGAGGTGTGTCATGCGATCCTGTTCAGCTTCACTTTTGATTTTCAACAGAGCACATATGCACAGCTCTGCAGCTCTGATGTCTTCAGGTTTTCTGTCTATATATCTGCTCTCAGAATTAATAATGAACCCATACTGTGTTTACCCAATCGCTGATGAGTGGTTGGTGGCTTTATATCATTATAAAAACACAACTCTACCTATGCCTGCCTTTTTAAGAGATATGTGTAACATCCTTTGTTCCAGTCCTACTCAGGCCCCCTCCGTCTCATCTCTCTCCAGTGCATTAATCGCTACACTGGTGCTTCCTCTTGCTCTTGCCATGAATCAGAATATTTCATTAATTTTTGCTTCCAATATGTACCCTTCTCTCCCCTTCACCTGGTCTATTTCCAACTCTTCCCATCCTTGACCTCTCTGTCTACATTTCAGGGGACATCAACGAACATTCACCATAACCTCACTGACACCCATAACTACTTTGACTATACCTCCTCACACCCTACTCCTTATAAGGAATCCATTACACTCTCCCAGTTTCTTCATCACTGTCACATCTGTTATAATGATGCAACCTTCCACAATAATACTTTTGATACGTCTCCCTTTCTCGTCAACCATGGGTTACCTCCCCACACTGAGGTTAACAAGGCCCCCTGGCCATTCTCCAGGCCCACAAGCATTGCTGCAAAGGCCAGTTAACTGCTGGATCCAGCCTTTTTGTTGGATTTCTCAACCCTAGATACTCTTGTCTGCAGTCATTAAATCTAAAAGCGTATTAATATTTGAAGCATGCAGCCCCATCAATATATTTAAGGAACTGACTGCCTCTTGAAAGCGGGCAAGTCACCTACCCCTTTCCCATCTCCCCCCCAAACCCAAAACCAACTCTTTTAAAATCAGAAACTGTCACCTTCAAAGCAGGTTGATGAAGGATTGCAGATTTTTAACAATGTTACCTAGCCAACATTGCCCTTCTCCCACCTGTTGTGTGGGCTCCACTTTTCCCCAGAGAATCACAGGGCTCTTGATTCAGGCTTGAGTTGGTGGAGAGGGGTCATGTGGATTGCTGGGATGTGTGAAACATGATCGCACTCTCACCTCATATTCACAAATGTCAATGAACAGGATTCACAAGCGTCATAAGTGGCCTGAATATATTGACTCACACTTGGATGATATTGTTACTCAAGGATTATGATCCTGACTTGATATTAAAGTTTATTTATTAGTGTCACTCGTAGGCTTACATTCACACTGCAAGGAAGTTACTGTGAAAATCCCCTAGTCGCCACACTCCGGTGCCTGTTCGGGTACACTGAGGGAAAGTTTAGCATGGCCAATGCACCTAATCAGCACGTCTTTCAGGCTGTGGGAAGAAACTGGAGCACCCGGATGAAACCGACACAGACTCAGGGAGAACGTGCAAACTCCACACAGACAGTGACCCAAGCTGGGAATCGAACCCGGGTCCCTGGTGCTGTGAGGCAGCAGTGCTAACCACTAAGCCACTGTGCTGCCCCATTCATGCCTTCATGCATGTACTCCTTCAAATTCATCAGGAGTTAACCAGGTGAATACTTGGTCAGATGAGGTTTGATAAAAAATGCACATGAACATTTAGACCACCAGTTCGAATTACTCATTCAACTCAAATTCATTCTGTTTCCTGTACCTAACGAAAATAATACATAAACTAGGAACCAAATGCCTGCTTTCAGACTTCTCTTCTAAATTGGATGTCACTGAGGCCTACCTTGCTGAGGATTCTTCAATGGCAAAGCATCATCTGACAGCAGAAAAGCAAATAGATATCTTTTCAGATTAAAGTCGAGCCTGAAGGAGCAGGGGTGCTCCTTCCAGCACTCCTTTAAACATTATTTTTGCTAAAGAAGTTAAAAAATAATTCTGAAATGTTTCAGTGAAGCTTGACAGTAAGTATCTGAGGGCTCTGATAGAATTTGGGTAGTGGGGGGGCAGCTGAGGTACATGATGATGGCCAAGTCTGATCTGATCCTGTTTTCACCCGATAGTCACACATTCTTGCACATTAAAAATGGGAAAGGTCTGGTGCCTCTCAGTACCAGAGGTGGTAAAAATAAGCAGCGGCTGCTGGTGAGATTTAGATCCAATCTCATTATGGCTCTAACTGACGCGAGCAAGCTGGCAATATCTGTACCTTTAAGGAGTGCACTTTCTGACAAAGACCACTGGATACTGATCAGGAGCAGAAATCCAAGCTGGGATTCTTTTTTATTTCCTAACCCAGGGGTGCTGAGATCAGCTGTATTGAGCCTCCAACAGCTCGACAGCGGAGATCTGCATGACTGTCAGATAAAAGAAAACTATATCACGAGGCATCAAAAGACAGAAAGTAACATGTTTTCTGGGGGGAAATGATGTGGAGATGCCGGCGTTGGACTGGGGTAAACACAGTAAGAGTTTTAACAACACGACACCACACAACCCTGCCACAGCAACCACTGCAAGACGTGCCGGATCATCGACACGGATGCCATCATCTCACGTGAGGACACCATCTACCAGGTACACGGTACCTACTCTTGCAACTCGGCCGACGTTGTCTACCTGATACGCTGCAGGAAAGGATGTTCCGAGGCATGGTACATTGGGGAGACCATGCAGGCGCTACGACAACGGATGAATGAACACCACTCGACAATCACCAGGGAAGACTGTTCTCTTCCTGTGGGGGAGCACTTCAGCGGTCACGGGCGTTCAGCCTCTGATCTTCGGGTAAGCGTTCTCCAAGGTGGCCTTCACGACACACGACAGCGCAGAGTTGCTGAGCAGAAACTGATAGCCAAGTTCCGCACTCATGAGGACGGCCTCAACCGGGATCTTGGGTTCATGTCACACTATTGGTAACCCCCACAGCTTGCCTCCTGGACTTGCAGAATCTCACTGGCTGTCCTGTCTGGAGACAATACACATTTCTTTAACCTGTGCCTAATGCTCCCCCCACTCACATTGTCTGTATCTTCAAGACCTGATCAGCTGTAAAGATTCGCATTCTAATCAGTATTGTGTAACTTGATTTTGTGTCTCTGTATGCCCTGTTTGAGAGCAGATATCCACTCTGATGAAGGAGCAGCGCTCCGAAAGCTAATGGTATTTGCTACCAAATAAACCTGTTGGACTTTAACCTGGTGTTGTTAAAACTCTTCCTGAAGGGAAAGGCAGAAAGAAGGACATTCAACACTCAATAATAAAACAAGGACTGTTCCAAAGTGACTCGATCACATCCCCAAAGGTCCTGCTCATCAATATTGCGGAGACCTTGATAAATTGAGATTTTATCAACTAGTGATCATTAAGTGCCTTTTCTTAAACAGGAAGAGAATTAATTAGGTTACTGAAAGGACATTCAATGGTGCATACTTCAAAGCAGAAAATAATCAGAGCGAAGTCATCAGGGGAATGGGTCGGTAAACATCTTTTTAGCTTGCATTTTGGGCTTGATCTGTGATTGGGTGTCCTCAGCTCCAGTTAGATCTTCTTGAATATTGTGACCGTAGAGGGCAAGATGACATCTCCTCCTTCCAATATGTGCAAGTTATTAAGAGCAGCTGGCAGAGTATGTGTACACATTTTAAACACTGCCCAGATTTTCATCTAATGCAAAAGTAATGTATTTGGGATGCTGGAAACCTGATCTGAAAACAGAAGGTGCTGCAAATACTCAGCATGTCTGACAGTCTCTGTGAAAAAAGACAGACTGGATTTTCACACCCCAATGGAGAAGGGGCTCTAGTTTGGGACAGGGGAGGACTGGAAAAATCGGAGGATCCTGCTTTGGGACACCTCCTGAATGAATTCCCAACCTTCCCAGGGTTGTGCATGGAACCAGACTGGTTACCCACTCCAGAGGCAGATAGTCAATTAGGTGATTAAAGACCCAATTAGGTCTGATTTTGTGGGTGCACTAGCTCTTTTACTGACATCTGAGTGGGCACCCCTGCCCTACCATGTATGTAAGCCACCAGCCCAGTCGAAGTGATCTCTTTCTGGCAGGCGGGTTAACCATCAGAATCAGAGGCTCCATACCTCAATGTCAGGGCTGTGGGCAGCAAAGTGTGCACCTGGGGCCCAAAAGATTACTCCAGGGAAGGCTGCTCTCTGCTTAGAGAGCGTTCCTATTTTGGTACTCACCACTTATGAATTTCATGAATTCATCTATGAGTGCCTCCAGGTTGAGAAGGCCTCACAGTCCCCAGCTTGACTTAGCAGCAACCACACAATGTCTGAATTATGTTAGGGGCTGTGGGTTTTAAACAAAAAGCAAATATTGATTCAGAGCAACACACAACAGGTTTTTTGAAAGAGATATTGCTTATACAGAGCATAAATTGAAACTAAAAGCAGGAGCCTCTGAAAACACCCCAATACCATCAACATTAAATCATGTGACCTGCTTTTAAAGCAATCATGCCACGACTTAATATAAATCAATCCACCTCTCCAGGGCTGTCGACCTCTGATTGGTCTACAACATTGAGAGCTTGTAGGGCTAGTGAAAGAGAAGGCTGCCTATTAGGAGGTTGCCTCTGGGAAGATTACACCAGTAGGCACGTTGCTGCCAAGTGCAAGGTTCAGAACCCACAATTGGTCCCAATGCCAGGTCCCAAGGCCCAGAGTGAAATTCAGCCCAACTTTTTTGGTCGATAACCTTTCGTCAGAACTGGAACAAATTAGAGAGTCCATAACATCTTTCGATTATGATAAGGTTATTGAACAGAAATGTTAACTCTGGGCAGGTTTCCCCGGTCTCATCCATGGCCGCACCCATTGTGAGCAAGACCAGAAAAATTTGGCGTTCTGGCCAAACATCATTAACTCTCAGCAGCACTGGAAAATCCCAGCTGCGAATGAGGACAAAAGATTTGGATTTATGCTTCTTTCTCCACAGATGCTGCCTGACCTACTGAGTATTTCTAACATTTCCTGGTTAATCCAAATTTTCATTCTGATTTGATTTTTGATTTGCTTTGATTTATTATTATTGTCACATGTATTAACATACAGTGAAAAGTATTATTTCTTGTACGCTATACAGACAAAACATGCCGTTCATAGAGAAGGAAACGAGAGAGTGCAGAATGTAATGCTACAGTCATAGCTAGGGTGTAATGCAAGGTAAGTCCATTCAAAAGTCTGACAGCAGCAGGGAAGAAGCTGTTCTTGAGTCGGTTGGTACGTGACCTCAGACTTTTGGATCTTGTTTCCGAAGGAAGAAGGTGGAAGAGAGAATGTCCGGGGTGCGAGGGGTCCTTAATTATGCTGGCTGCTTTGCCGAGGCAGCGGGAAGTGTAGATAGAGTCAATGGATGGGAGGCTGGTTTGCGTGATGGATTGGGCTACATTCATGACCTCTTGTAGTTCCTTGCGGTCTTGGGCAGAGCAGGAGCCATACCAAGCTGTGATACAACCAGAAAGAATGCTTTCTATGGTGCATCTGTAAAAGTTGGTGAGTGTCGTAGCTGACATGCCAAATTTCCTTAGTCTTCTGAGAAAGTAGAGGCGTTGGTGGGCTTTCGTAACTATAGTGTCGGCATGGGGGGACCAGGACAGGTTGTTGGTGATCTGGACACCTAAAAACTTGAAGCTCTTGACCCTTTCTACTTGTCACTATTGATGTAGACAGGGGCATGTTAGAAACATAGAAACATAGAAAAACTACAGCACAAAACAGGCCCTTCGGCCCCACAAGTTGTGCTGAACATATCCCTACCTTTTAGGCCTACTTACAACCCTCCATCCTATTAAGTCCCATGTACTCATCCAGGAGTCTCTTAAAAGACCCTATTGAGTTTGCCTCCACCACCACTGACGGCAGCCGATTCCACTCGCCCACCACCCTCTGTGTGAAAAACTTCCCCCTAACATCTCCCCTGTACCTACCCCCCAGCACCATAAACCTGTGTCCCCTCGTAGGAGCCATTTCCACCCAGGGAAAAAGCCTCTGAGCGTCCACCTGATCTATGCCTCTCAACATCTTATATACCTCTATTAGGTCTCCTCTCATCCTACGTCTATCCAAGGAGAAAAGACCGAGCTCCCTCAGCCTATCCTCATAAGGCATGCCACTCAATCCAGGCAACATCCTTGTAAATCTCCTCTGCACCCTTTCAATCTTTTCCACATCCTTCCTGTAATGAGGTGATCAGAACTGAGCACAGTACTCCAAGTGGGGTCTGACGAGGGTCTTATATAGCTGCATCATTATCCCCGGACTCCTAAACTCAATCCCTTGATTGATAAAGGCCAGCACACCATACGCTGCGGGGCCGATTTTAGAGTCCTATGGACCCGGACCCCAAGGTTCTTCTGATCCTCTACAGTACTAAGAGTCTTTCCCTTTATATTGTACTCCTTCATCCCATTTGACCTGCCAAAATGGACCACTACGCATTTATCTGGGTTGAAATCCATCTGCCACTTCTCTGCCCAGTTTTGCATCCTATCTATGTCCCTCTGTAACTTCTGACATCCCTCCAGACTATCCACAACCCCACCCAACCTTCGTGTTGTCAGCAAACTTACCCACCCATCCCTCCACGTCCTCATCCAGGCCATTTATGAAAATGACAAACAGTAAGGGCCCCAGAACAGATCCCTGGGGCACACCACTGGTGACCGACCCCCATTTCGAAAAAGACCCATCTATACCCACTCTCTGCCTCCTTTGGGCAAGCCAGTTCTGGATCCCCTTGGATCCCATGCCCTCTCACCTTTTCTAGAAGCCTTGCATGGGGGACCTTATCAAACACCTTGCTAAAATCCATATAAACCACATCTACTGCTTTCCTTTCGTCAATGTGTTGAGTCACATTTTCGAAGAACTCCACCAGGCTCGTAAGGCACGATCTGCCTTTGACAAAGCTATGCTGAGTAGTCTTGAGCATACTAAACCTCTCTAAATGCTCATAAATCTTGTCCCTCAGGATCTTCTCCATCAGCTTACCAACCACTGAGGTTAGACTCACCGGTTGGTAATTTCCTGGGCTATCCCTATTCCCCTTCTTGAAAATAGGAACCACATCCACAATCCTCCAATCCTCCGGCACCTCTCCCGTCTCCATCGACGACGCAAAGATCATCGCCAGAGGCTCTGCAATCTCTTCCCTCGCCTCCCACTGTAACCTGGGGTACATCCCATCCGGACCCGGCGACTTATCTATCTTGATGCCATTCTTGATGTTCTCCTTTACGCTTCCTGAAGTCAATGACAATCTCCTTCATTTTGTTGACATTGAGGGAGAGATTATTGTTGCTGCACCAGTTCACCAGATTCTCTGTCTGATTCCTGTACTCTGTCTTGTCATTGTTTGAGATCCGACCCACTATGGTGGTGTTGTCGGCAAACTTGAAAATTGAATTGGAGGGGAACTTGGCCACAGTCATAGGTGTATAAGGAGTATAGTAGGGGGCTGAGAACACAGCCTTGTGGGCACTAGTGTTGAGGATGATTGTGGAGGAGATGTTGTTGGCTATTCTTACTGATCGTGGTCCGTGAGTTAGGAAGTTCAGGATCCAGTCGCAGAGGGAGGTGCCGAAGACCAGGCCACGGAGTTTGGAGATGAGCTTCGTGGGAATAATAGTGTTGAAGGCTGAGCTGTAGTCAATAAATAGGAGTCTGACACAGATGTCCTTGTTATCTAGATGTTCCAGGGTTGAGTGCAGGGCCAGGGAAATGGCGTCTGCTGTGGACCTGTTGCGGCAGTAGGCAAACTGTAGTTGATCCAGGGTAGATTGGGAGGCTGGAATTGATTCGTGCCATGACCAACCTTTCGAAGCACTTCATAATGATGGGTGTCAGAGTCACCGGCCAATAGTCATTAAGGCACGCTGCTTGGTTTTTCTTAGGTACCGGGATGATGGTCGGCTTCTTGAAGCAGATAGGGACCTCGGATTGTTGTAAAGAGAGATTGAAGATGTCTGTGAATACCCCACCTGCTGATCCACACAGGATCTGAGTGCTGGTCCGGGTACCCCAGCCGGGCCAGTCGCTTTCCATGGGTTGACCTTCAAGAAAGCTGCTCTGACATCTGCAATGGTGACCCCAGTTACAGGTTCATCCAGGGCTTCCAGGGTGGAGGGCATGCTCTCGCTGACCTCTTGCTCAAAACGGGCGTAGAATGCATTGGGTTCATCAGGGAAGGGTGCGTTGGAGCCGGCGATTTTACATGCCTTCATCTTGTAGCTTGTTATGTCTTGCAGACCTTACCACAGTCGGTGGGTGCTGGTGTGGCTAGCCTGGGACTCTAGCTTGGTCCGATATTGTCTTTTGGCATCTTTGATGGATCTCCTTAGATCTTTTCTGGCTTTCTTGTATAGGTCAGTGTCACCTGACTTGAACGCCCCAGACCTGGACTTCAGCAAGCAGTGGATATCCCTGTTCATCCATGGTTTCCGGTTGGGGAACACACGGATTTACTTCTTTGGCACACAGTCTTCTACACACTTACTAATGAAGTCAGTTACTGTAGTGGCATACTCGTTTAGGCTGGTCGTAGAGATTTAAATACTGACCAGTCCACTGACTCCAAGCAGTCCCGAGGAAATCATCCAATTCCTCAGACCAACATTGCGCGACTTTCTTTGATGGATTCTCCCGCTTCAGTTTTTGATTATAAGCTGGGAGCAGCAACACAGCCTTGTGGCCTGATTAGCCAAAGTGTGGGTGGGCAATAGAGCGGTGGGCATGTTTGATATTTGTGTAACAGTGATCTAGGATGTTTGGGCCTCTGGTGGAGCAGAGACGTGTTGGTGGTAACTTGGTAGTACGTTCTTGAGCTTGGCCTGATTGAAGTCCCCGACCACAATGAACAAGGCCTCGGGATGTTTCCTCTCAAGACTATTCGTAGTGGTGTATATTTCGTCCAACGCGATCTTCACATCTGCATGGGGTGGGAGGTAAACTGCCATCAGGATAACGGAGGTGAACTCCCGCGGAAAGTAGTAGGGGCGGTATTTTAGCGTCAGGTATTCTAGGTCTGGGGAGCAGAAAGTTGCCAGTGTTGCTACGTCTAGGCACCATGAGGTGTTGATTAGGAAGCAGACCCCACCTCCCCTAGCCTTGCCTGAGGCCGCTGTACGGTCCATTCGATGGATTGAGAAGCCCTCTGGTTGTAGGGCACTGTCCGGTGAAGCAGGAGTGAGTCACGTCTCCGTGAAACAGAGTGCACAGCAGTCCCTCAGTTCTCTTTGGAAAGTTTGCTTCGAGAAGATGTTGATGAAACATCCTCACAAACAACGACTGCAGATCTAGGTTTCTGAGCAATTGAAGTTTGTGGTAAAGGTTTTCCTATCAGATGTTCATTTGATATGGATATGAATGCACTCTATTGCAAGATGAAGCACATTGAGTTAGTCAGCACCCTCATAAGTCTGGGCATAGACTCAGACAACAATAAACAGGTCCCGGCAAGTTTCACAGTAAACAGGCTAATATCACTGTATCCTCCTGATGAAGGAAGGCTGGGCGCAAATATCATTTTGGGTGAAAAATCCGATGTGATTTGCGCGAGTCACAATTTTCCTACACTTAGCCATTTTTTGGGAGAGTGGTGAGTGTTGCACAGCTTCTGAGAGGGGCGGGGCCTATACATGCCAGTAAGCCCGGCTTCCTTAGATCGGGTATCATTTGTAAAGGGCACCTTGATGTCAAATTGAAAGTGAGGAACTCCCCCCCCCCCCCCCGCCCAGTGTGGCTATCGCACCTGATCTCGGTTTGGCCCTGAGACTTTGACACTTAGAATTGCCTTCCATGGTTATCTACACCCACTACCTTTTTAATTTGAGTCAGGATGGTCTCCTGGACCTCTGTGAATACGGGACTGTCTGCTTCTTTGTACCTCTTCCACAAAGTGCTTCAGTGCAGTGTCTGAAATTACTGGAGCCCACGTTCTCCCATGTAGTGTCACACTTCTGTCTTCCCCAGATCAGATTCAGTTGCAGGATGACTTTCAGTGTTTGCTCCAACTATAATGCACCTTCTATTTAAGAGGTGCAGGCTGGACTGAATAGAGTGGGTTAGCTTTAATTGGCATTAACCTCTCAACTTGGCTTTCTGTTTTTGAAGTCAGTCTCTCAAAATCTTTGTTTATACTGTTGTGTGCTCTTCATAATTCAAGTAAGCATAATGACTCTGAAACTGTACCAGATCATTTGATCCGTGGAAGTGGCACTTCCAATCATCAATCTTCTCCAGCACTGACCACACGGCACATCATGAGGCTAATTGCAATAGTTGCAATCAGTTCTCTGTAGCACAGGATTACAGTGTTGGGAGAAAGGAAATTGAAATCTAGAGTGGCAGAAGATATTAGCAACAGTTTCCTAAACTAAAGTGACTGTCAGTAAATGCTTTGTAGTTGGTATTAAATGTTACGGTACTTCTAAATCATGTCTACAATGGGAGATTGGCAGACGCTTCAAAGGAAGACAGCAGGATAATAGAAGAAGGCAGCAGAGGGCCCACAATTTTCATCAGGTTGACCGTCAAGACACTTTTGGATAAGAGGCAGCAAAGGGAGGAAAGAATGATCAGTGCCGATGAGGGGAAGCTGTGGAAGTGCATGCCGTGTGCCATGTAAAGGAAGGGGCAGAACCAATGAAACAACAATTCTTTGCTAACCATGAATGGCAGCTCAGCTATCACTGTGTTGTCCCATTAAAATGAGGCGATAGCTCAGTTACATTCATTTAGTGAGTCATCAGCTCTCACAGGACAGCTCTGTAATCATTATACACTGGCTCATGAATGACTTCATTGGAAATTCATGATCATTAGGCTGAGCATACAAATAAATGAAAAGTGTTTCTATGTAATGGTTGCTGCAATGTATTTACTTTTCAACAATTATGGACAAAGCATTGTATATTTCTTTAGCATCAAAGTTAAAAAAAAATCATTTTTATGCAAAGCATGAAAGTAATCATAGAAACCCTACAGTGCAGAAGGAGGCTATTCGGCCCATCGAGTCTGCACCGACCACAATCCCACCCAGGCCCTACCCCCACATATTTACCCGCTAACCTACACATCTCAGGACTCTAAGGGGCAATTTTTAACCTGGCCAATCAACCTAACCTGCACATCTTTGGACTGTGGGAGGAAACCGGAGCACCCAGAGGAAACCCACGCAGACAATGTGCAAACTCCACACAGACAGTGACCCGAGCCGGGAATCAAACCCGGGACCATGGAGCTGTGAAGCAGCAGTGCTAACCACTGTGCTACCGTGCCGCCTTAATCTTTAATTACATTCAACTTCATGGCAGCTTAAAGCAGCCAGTAGAATATGCCTATCTGGTACAGCGCAATGAGATAGATTACAGCAGGTCCAGATCTGTAAGTTTATCATGATTCACTGTAGATAATGCGAGATTTGTAATGTTAAATTGATCGACATTCCAAATCTGCCAGCATCGTTCACATTGTGGGAAATGACATGATGTTTATGTATCAACTTGGCTAAGTGGTGGCATTCTTACCATGAGTCAAAAAACTGGGGCTTCAAGGCCCAATCCTGGATCTGATAACATAAAACCAGGCTGAGACAAACCTGAGCGAGGGCTGCATAGTCAGAGGTGCCATCTTTCATCATTCGGATGGACAGAAAAGATCCCATGTAACTATTTGAAGAAGAGCAGGGGATTTTTTCAGTCTTCAATCCTCCCTCAATGAAGATCACCCAAAATGGCATTAACTGAGCACAGTAAGAAGTTTCACAACACCAGGTTAAAGTCCAACAGGTTTATTTGGTAGCAAAATCCACTAGCTTTCGGAGCGCTGCTCCTTCGTCAGGTAAATGATATCCTGGCATCCTGTTAGTCACATATTGCCTTGGGCATTGTGCAGAATGAGGCACTGAGGAAGGATGCCCATCCATTGTTGCCAACATGAGTGTGGGTTTGAGGCAGTCTCAGAGCACACATACGCTGGTGCATTATAAGGTTGGAGAGATGAATTAGCAGCCTTTGGTCCATCAAATGGTCAGGTGTCCAAACGGATGATAATGTTGCCAGCTCTCTCAGGGGTGGCCTGAGTTGGTGATAACATGGCATGATGCTGGAGGTGATGGTTTCAGCACTCAATGGAACTGAGCACTTGCAGGAGAAATGTAACCACAGCAATCGTGAGAGAGGTGGGGTGCCAAACCTAGTGATCATCACCAGCCATGAGCTGGGAGCCCTGGAGATTGAGGGCGAGCAAAGAGGGAGACCACCAGATCGTGAAGAGCTAGCGTTTTGGAGGAAGGTAAGAGCCCATGGGGCTGAAACGTGACAGGCAGAGAGTTCAAGTAATGAATGTTATTTGTCCAGTGTGATGCAAGGGGAGGTCCGGCGGAGATCCTGAGGGTCTGCATGCCATGGTATCTATCATGAGGAGTCCTTGCAGGACATGAGCACTGCGTCGACTCAGAACTCCGAGCACAGAGCCTCATCCATTGAAAGAGTGGCAACTCTCTAGGCACTGAGACTTGAAAACCCTCACACTGGCACTGATCTCTGGAGCTCAATGCCTATGTGGGAGAAGGAGGTGCCAACCAGTATCACCAATGGTTGTCCATCTTTCATTGGTGAGCAGGGAGGTGACGACTCATCTCATACTGGCAGTCGAGATGGTTGCCATCTCTGTGGACCCTTGATGGGGGCAGTGACTCCTCCATCTCTCTGCCATTCGCTGTTCAATCCCCCAATTCTGTGACAATTGATGATTGCCCAGCAATGTTGCTGAGTGAATCCTCCCAGGCGGCATCTGCTCAGAAGACCAGCAAGGTCATCTGCACGAACAGTGCAACAGAATCTTCAATCTGCCTCAAGTACTGTCAGAGAGGGGGTTACCTAAATGTAGCACCTGCCAATGTAAACTCAAGACACACTAGTCTCACTAAGTTCAACCACGCTAGCAATGTGGTTGACTTTCAGCTGCCTTCTGAAATGGCCTAGCAAGCCATTCAGTTCAAGGGTGACTAGGGATGGGCGACAAATGCTGGCCAGACAGTGACACTTATTTTTCACGAATGAATATAAGAAAAAGTCACAAACAGCTGTCTGCACTGAGTGCTTTTGTTTTCTTTTCAAAAAACTCTGTTAATGATCGGGATGGATTTGCCTTGATTTGTTTCATGCTAATTTTCTCACCATAAACAACTTACAGCACTCAAGCCAAAGATGTTGTGTGTGTCACCCTCATCATTGCCTGGTGAGAGGGGCCCAGGGTACCAAATTTTATTATGAAGGGATTGAGCTGATGGAATGGTTGAATGTTATGTGTTTGGGATTGAGGTAGTGTCCATTGTACTGGGGGAAAGCAGGACATGCCAGCCTATTTGAGGAACTGTTGAATCAAGGCATCCCTGGTGTCCTCGTCCCTCTGAAGGTTCCTAATTGCACCCTCATTGTCCTTGCCCTCTGAGTCTTTATTGGTGTCCATTTCTGAGGCAGGTATTGCAGCATCAGCATTTGGGTGATCCGCCTGCCCATTTTGCCCGTATTTAAAATCGCAGGAGCAATGTTAAATTCTGGTCAATTGGGGTTTTAATCCCTTTAAGTACCTCCATTATTGCTGGTGGGAGCATAGCCAGTCCAAGCCAGTGCCCACCGACCAAAATTTTGTGAGAGTACGCAATAAGGCTGGGATATGCACCCAACGTCATCACATGTGATTTAATGCTCTTCTGGGTCAGGTACATGCCAGCTGTTGTGGGAAATCACCACTCGAAGTCAGATTTAAAGATTCAACATGCGGTTTAGCGGACAAAGCTTTGGGAGAAGCGTTGGGCTCTCCGCAGTGCTCACAGTCACCTTCTCAACTTTCAAATGGCAGCTGAGCTTCTTTTATACTTTTCAAAGAATTGACAAGTACAGACATTAGCAGTTATCACATCGTTATACATTTCGAAGAGTCGACAAGTACAGACATTAACGGTTATCACATCGTTAGCCGATTATGCCCCCCTATCAACGACTGATCGCGTTAACAAAACTCATTGTTTCGGTTCTGCTTTATCTTAAGCTAAGGTGATCATCTGGACCTCAAGGTCTGGTTCATTTCCTGTAGTAATTAGACAATAACAGGATTTAGCTCATTGTGCAATGTCTATGTCTAAGTCAGCACATCTTAATGTCTTTCCACAGCGTCCATTTTGTACCAGGTAACCATCTTGTATCTTTTAATTTCGGGATTCCCTCTGGCAGTGTCTCACTTTTACGCCAACACCAGCCCAGTAAGCATAAAATTCTACTCAATATTTCAGACACCTTGAAATTGTGTAGATGGGCACATCTTAAATTTAGTGAATCTGAAGTACCTTGGTGCAGATGGTGCACGGTGTAGCAAATGTAGAAAAAGTGAGCCAGCCTCTACTGCTCCCTTTATTATAGCTTTTGAAAAAATATTCCTCCCATCCTTAGGAGTCTAGGCGCCTATTCAAACCACAGAAGTCTTCTACAATTCACCCTCTGTCCAATCTCCATCCCCACAACCAGCAGGGTTAACTTGTACGAGAATGTTGGCTTGTGCATTTCTGCATCTTGATGTAATAGTCAATAATGTTAGGCAGGGCTCACTGTAAACTGATTGAATTCTAATTGTTTCCCTGTCAGCTTCACCTCTGTTTAATAATCTAATGGTTTATTGGATCCAATAGGAACTCATATTGAAGGTCAGGACACGGCCATCCTGGGACCCAGTGCAATTTGTGGTCATTTTAAAAGGAGCTCAAGGACTGCACATTTTTGGTCCCAAAATTTTCAATAATGCAGGTTATTACACTAAAAATTGCAAATAATATTGTTCTGGCCAAGATAGAATTTCAATTACCCTCGATAAGTAAGTAATTTAGTTTGATATTAACGCAATAAGTCAATACATTTTTTTATTGTGTAATTCCCACATCTTCACCTGAATCTATTCACAGTTCTGCTAGAAATTTGGCTGGGGGACTTGTTCATCCCATTTCTATAACAGCTAAAAGATTATTATGTAAAATGCTGAAAGCTGATTTTACAGTTGAATGAAAATGGAATTTTCTGCACAATTGTATATTAAGGGTTCATCTAAATTCAAAAAGAATGATGTTAGTTTGATCTTTAAATTAAAACTCTTACCTAGTAAAACTTGGATTTATTTACATTTTGAGGCCTCAGTCGGAATATCTCTCTGAATTGTGTGCAGGCGAATGTCTCTGTGGAACTCTGTGTTTGATTTCAAGTCATTTGTCGGCTAGAAGGTATTTTGGTTTTATAGCTTATCTTATCGTTAATTATTTTCATGGGCTTTGAACATAATTAACTCAATCTTTTTCTAAATATGTGTTAGCTAGCCTTTGGCTATGACAATGTGAAGTTGTTAGTTGCTTGTTGCAGGGTGAGTAATGCAATCAGAATGGTTCTATTTTAATGTTTGTATGGTCACCATCTGCATAATAGGGGGTAACTGTGACTTTTGATGATCGTGTAGAGAGGGTGATATTGGATTGTCCGCCTGTTATACACCTCTCCCCATTTAAGACACTATTAAAGATAAGGGAAGTGAAAATCAGGAGACATGTACAAAGGGCAATTGATCTGATAATGCTCATTTTACCGTATTGACCAGAGTTAAAGGTTCCCCACTGTGTTTTCATGCCATCTCAAAAACAGTTGACATAAGTTTTCAGTTCTGGATGTTAAAATGCTGTTCATTCATGCAAACGTTATGGGCCCTGACAACATTCCAGCAATGGTACTGCGCTCCAGACCTTGCTGCAACCCTAGCTAAGTTGCTCTTGTACAGCTTCAACACTGGTATCTACCCGACATTGTGGTAAAATGTAACTAGGGATGGGCAATAAATGCTGGCCTAGCTAATGTAATCTCTAGAGCAGGGATCAACTTGAGTGTGAAAATATGGGATGGCTAACTTAAAAGGAAATCATTTTGGGGTTGCATCTCTTTGGGGATTCACGGCCATGATTTTGGCAGTGTATAAGTGGGCTTTTGCCAACGTTACAATGGTAGAGTGGGAGAAGCTCTCGGGGGGGATTCTCCCAGCCAGCCGTGCCAATTTTCTAGCACAGTGGGGTGGGAGAATCTCGCGGCCGGGCGTGTCTGGGATGCACGCGTGCGTTCCAGCCGTGAGAGCATCTCCCAGCGCCGGATTTCCGGCTCGTCAGATCTGTGTTGGAAATGGGTGGGAAGACCAGATAAGTCATTTTAATATATCTTAAATCTGTT
Organism: Mustelus asterias; assembly: GCF_964213995.1. NCBI lineage: Eukaryota > Metazoa > Chordata > Chondrichthyes > Carcharhiniformes > Triakidae > Mustelus > Mustelus asterias. Next base: position 82,196,431 of record NC_135806.1, on the reverse strand, counting down.
TTTAATATAATTAGCAGTCCCGCGACTGAATTCTCTGGGCCTGCTAGCCTCTCCTCACCACCCCCACCCGCCGCTCCCACCGCCCCCCCCACCACCCCCTTCCTCCCCCTTTCCCACCCCCCCCTTCCCACCCCCCCCACCCCCCCCCATCCCCCACCAGGAGCATTTCACTCCAGCGGTGTTTACAGGAGGTCCCCACTTTCAGGGAACTAACGGGACGACCCCACTGGAGTGAAGGGGGGCAATTGGGGCCCGGGGCAGGCTGTGGGGGGGAGCGGTTTGCCTGCTGGGGGGTTGACACTGCCTGGGGAGGGGATCTGAGAGGTGGGGGGGTCAGCTGGGGAGGGAGTCTGCCTGCTGGAGCACAGGCACTGCCAGGAGGGGGAGCTGTGGTTGGGGGGGTGGGCTGGAGATTGGGGCAGGCTGGGGGGGCGGGGGCTGTGTGCTTGGGGGTTGACACTGCCTGGGGAGGGAACTGAGAAGGGGGAGGGATCAGCTGGGGAGGGGGTCTGCCTGCTGAGGGTTGGCACTGCCGGGAGGGGGGGCTGTTGTTGGGGGTGGGGTGGCTGGAGATCGGAGCAGGCTGTGGGACAGGCTGCCTGCTGGGCGATCGACACTGCCTGGAGGGGATCTGAGACAGGGGTCAGCTGGGATGGGGGGTCTGCCTGCTGTGGGGTCGGCATTGCCAGGAGGCGCAGCTGTGGCTTGTGGGGGGGAGGGGGGGCAGGTGCTGGAGGTCTGTGCAGGCTGGAGGGGGGGGGGGGGTCTGCCTGCTGCGTGGTCGACACTGCCTGGGGGAGGAACTGAGGGGGGGGTCAGCTGGGGAGGGGATCTGCCTGTTGGGAGGTCAACACAGCTAGGAGGGGGAGCTGTGATGGGTGTGCTAGAGATTGGGGCAGTCCAGGGCCGGGGGGAGGGGTCGGGGCTGAGCCTGGGAATCTGGGAATGGCCGGGGGACGGGGTTGCGATCAGGCCGAGGGGGTTGCGGGGGGGGGGGGGGGGGGGCAGCACTGCTGGGGTCCCTAGCTGGCCAGCGATCGAGCTGGCCAGCAAACGGGAGGCTGACAGTTCAGGGCCGCTGCTCACACGCAGAGGCCCGCTGGTTTCAGCCTCCCAGGCAGGAATAAGCTCCGCCCCCTGAAATCTAATGATATTCACATTGGTGGCCTCTGCAGTGCGCAGAGAGTGGGAGATTCTAGTGTGAACACCCAATGAAAAGACCAACGTGAATTACTCTAGTTTTCCCCGCAAATTGTTTCGGAAAATTCTGCTCCTCGTGTCTAAACCTGGGGGACAATTTTAAACCCTTCCTACTGAGCAGAAACCAATTTAGCATGTCACTAACATCAAAGCAAGACTTACCCATTGAGATCCTGCTCTCATCCTCTAGTTTCTGATTCAAGCCTGCTGCTTGGCCATGCAAGTGGAAAGCCCACCAGTACATGGATAGGCTTTGCAGAGAGTGAAGGAGAAAAGAAGCGCTTGACAAAAGTAAGGAAATCATGCTTTTTGGAGATATCTTCAGTACAATGATAGGAAAATGGGATTACAATGCAATCCAACACTGATACCCATGATATGGGTCAAATGGTCATGTTCGGTCAGGATTTCTCAATCTCATTTGAACCAACAGCCGATTTATCCACTTTATTTGTATAATCATTTCAATACTCTTTTCTCCCTCCACAGCACCATGATTTTCTCCCTTTTTTTCTCTTCCTGACTCCAACTGAAGCATCATTTCTCGAGTGCTGTCAACCCTCTGGTACTTTGATAAGCGGCTGTGGTGTATCCCTCGATAGCGAATGTTGGCAGCCTTTTCAAATGTGAGGAGGGTGGAATCGGAATCCAAACCAACCCTGTTCAGATCCAATGTTCAGACATATGCACAAGCTGTATCAGGGAAGAGTGATCAGGAAGGAAAACCTGAGTTGAGTTTTACTGACTAGAACATAAAGGCATTGAAGACAATCGTATGTCAAGCCCCCATCCTGAGGTTAGGTAGTTTAGCACAAACTGGAGGTCAAATCGAGGAAGATCAAAATTGCACAAACCATCTTTTTCACACTCATTAAAATATAATATTTCATTCTTCCTTTCAGCAATGCACACCACACATCTGAAATAAGAACCAGGTGGTGCTATTTTTAGCAGTTGTATGTTTCCTAGTTACTATTTTAAGAACCAGTTTTATTGTGTTCAGCATGGTCATTTTTAGTTTCTTGTCTTCACAGCAGGCCATCAGTAGCTGGTAACCATTTTGATAAAAAAAATGTTTTTACTCATCCATCTGTTTGTCATTCTTTAATTTCGCTATAGTATTTTTATCTTCTCTTTGTCTTATCTCCCTGCATAGCTGACCAGTTGCTGTGAAAACAGGAAACTGGAAATATAATGTAGACCAGTTTTTCTAACAGTACTACCTGATTCTTATTTCAGTGGTGTAGTGTGGGTTGTATTAAGAAACCATTAAATCTCGTATTGGGATAGATAAATGGAAGGAAGGTTGATTAGTTTTAGCAATGTTGTCAAAGTATAAATATTACGAACTGCTGCAGTTAAATATCTAGGTGAAGGGACTCAGACTGCCAGAGCTTTAACTGATGAATTTTCAAAACCAGGATCTCCTTTTTAGCAGCAGATTTAGAACAGGTGGCATCACTATTTGGTTCTATTTAAAATTCCTTTGGCACAGGAAATCAAAGAAAAAATTATTAAATGAAACCTAATATGTTAAAATTCATAGTTGGAACCAAGTTCCTCTTCGCGTTTGGAGTTGATGTCACCTAGCAGTCTTATCCCAAGTATAAATAAGCAATCACATATTGCATTGGGACAGTACCTACTTTATTAACAATAATAATCACCTGGACATCTCAGTAATGCACATTACACTCCCCAAAATGTTAGAAATTAGGCAAAAGGGGTCACTGGCAGCGGCGATGCAAAAGGGCAAAGATCGAAGGAATTATGAGAAGTTGTGCAAAGGCTCAAACAGACTGCAAACAGGCAATAGCTTTGAGCAGAAACAATAGCCCCCCATACCAGATCCCAGAGGAAAATCATTCATGAGATGGTGGATGAAATAGACAATGAAAATGATGATCAAGATGCTGTGAGTGGTGGTGAGCACACATTCCACACTGTCCATGTAGCAGAACACATAGATAGGCCATCACATCCGAAGTACTTGCCACAATTCAGATCATTTGTGGGAGCAGTGTTCTTCTGAAAATTTGTTGCTAGATAAATTGGTCAGTGCTTCTATCAGAGAAATCCCAGGAGCTGGCTATTTTTTGTACCCCATTTGGACGTTATTGCTTCCAACAACTTCCTTTTGAGATATTCGTTAGCCAGAATTTCTTTCAAGCGCATAAGGATCACATTACGTGCACCATATCAAGATGCATATGCATTGCAGATGATATAGCCATTGCGGGAAGGACAAAGCAGGAGCATGATTGGAATTTATATTGCTGATGTAAGCCTCATGTTAAAGAAGGGCTGATATTTAAAAGGCTCACCACACCACCTTCTCATGGGAAATTAGGGATGGGCAATGAATGTTGTCCTAGCCAGTGATGCCCACGTCCCTTGAAAGAATAAAAAAAAGTTGGCTACAGTAGATTGGGAAAATATGTGAAAAGATAGGATGGTTGATCAGCAGTATTAGGGAGTTAAGGATATATTTCATAACTCTCCTCAAAGATATATTCTATTGAGAAAGAAAGAGTCAATGAGAAGAATGCATTAGCCATGGCTACCTAGGGAACTCAAGGCTGGTGTCAAGTTGAAAGTAATAGTGTCCAGTGCTACAAATATTAGTGATAGGCCAGAAGATAGGGAACATTTTAGAAACCTGTAAAGGATGACAAAAAAGAGAGAGAAATTAGAATATGAGAGCAAACCAGCAATATAAAAACGGACAGTAAGAACTTCTACAATAAGAGGAAAAGGGAGATTGGCTGAAGTAAACCTTTGTCCCTCAAAGGATGAGGCTATGGAATTAACAATGGGATCAAAGAAATGGCCGAGACTTTTAACAAGCATTTCTACCTCATGACAGAAGACATAAAAAGCATTCCAAGAAGAATAGAAAGTCAAGGGGCAAAAGGGGGGGGAGGGACATAAAACAATCATGATAACAAGTGAAACCTACTGAGGTTAAAGACCGACAAGTCCCCTGGACCTGATGACCTGTATCCTAGTGTCTTAAAAGAAGTGACTGCAGAGATAATGGCTACATTTATTTTAATCTTCCAAAATTCCTTGGATTCTGGAAAGGTCCCATTGGATTGGAAAACTGCAAATATAACCTGTTCAAGAAAGTACAGTAAGAAGTCTCACAACACCAAGTTAAAGTCCAACAGCTTTATTTGGAACCACGAGCTTTCAGAGCGCTGCTCCTTCATCAAGTGAATGAGGCTTCTTACTGTACCCACCCCAGTCCAACGCCGGCATCTCCACATCATGTTCAAGAAAGGAGTTAGACAGGAAACAGGAACTGTAAGCCAGTTGTTAGCTTAACATCTGTCATCGGGAAAATGATGGAATGCATTATTAAAGAACAGGTCATTTAGAAAATTGTAATACATTCACGTTGAGTGAATGTGATTTTAAGAAAGGATATATTGTATTTGACTAAAATACTTGAGTTCTTTTAGGATGTAATAAGCAAGATGGATAAAGGGAAATCAGTAGATGCAGAGATTTTCTAAAGGCTTTCAATAAAGTGTCACTTAAAAGATTACCGCACAAGATAAGAGCACATGATGTTGGGGGTGATATATGAGCATGGATAGGGGACTGGCTAATTAACAGGAAAAACAGAGTCGGGATTAATGTGTTACTTTCAGGTTGGCAAATTATAACTTGAAGTTTCACAGGTGCTGGGGTCTAAACTATTCACAATTATATTCATAACTTGGATGAAGGAGTCAAGCATATTGCAGCCAATTTTTCCGAAGGAAAGCAAGTTGTGAGGAGGACTCAAAGGGTGCTATTGGGAGGGGGATTTCCACAGCAAGCACAGTAATTAAATTTCTCCCAAAAAACCAAGAGTCCCAGTGGTAGGATTGGAACAGGCTTGAAGGGCCGAAGGGCCTGTTCCTGTGCTGTACTTACTGTACATTCTGTACAATCTGATTCCCACTACCAATTAGTGATTTAGTTCCTTTGAGCTTTCTAGAAACCAGGTCAGTGGGGATTTAGCTAGTTCTGGTTGCGGTGTCGTGCCCCACCCCCTCAACTACCGATAGAAATATACAAGGCATTGGTGAGGCTGCACCTGGAGTATTGTGCACAGTTTTGGTCCCCTTATTTGAGGAAAGATAGTGGCATTGGAGGCAGTTAGAGGAGGTTCACTAGATTGATTCCAGTGATAAGGGTTTGTCATATGAAGAGAGATTGAACAGTTTAGGCCTATATTCTCTGGAAGTTAGAAGAATGAGGGGAGATCAAATTGAAATACACAAGGTGATAAAAGGTATGGATAAAGTAGACATGGAGTGGATGCTTCTGCTAGTGGGGCATTCTAGGACGCGAGGGCATAGGGCCTGATTTTACCAAAACTTCCCGCCCGTTTTCGGGCGCGAAATCGCAGTAAAGTTGGATGTCGGGCCTTTAATGCGATCTGCACCCGATTCCGAGCAGATCGCGGCTTTACCGACACCCGATTCGGGCGCGGGTCTGGCGCGCGCCCAAATCGGGCGGCCCAATGATTTAAATGCATTTGCATGCATTTAAATCGACTTAATGAACTGCGCGCCCAATTCGACTGCCAAATCCCACTTTACCGTCTTCTGGCCCAATCCGCATCCGGTCTGTAACCGACCTGCAAAATAAAAGTCTGAAGTCGCCGTTGCAGCCTCCGAAGAGCGGGGTCAGAGACTGCAACGGCTCTCTGACCCAGGTCATCCTCTGGTCGGGGCAGGAGGGGGGTGGGAGGAGGAGAGGGGGTGTGACGTCTCATCCCCTGGGGGTGGGGGGGGGGGGCGGTGGGAGGGGAAGGGGTGTGACCGATCATCCCCTGGGGGGGGGGGGGGTGGAGAGGGGGTGTGGCGTCTCATCCTCTGGTCGAGGGGGGCCGCTGCCTGTCTGCGGCCGGTCCCTCCTGGCACCATCACCGGTACACTACCAGCCACAGATTACTCTTCCCTGCAGTTGCGAGCGAGTGGGAGAGATGGCTGTGGCTGGTAGTGTACCAGTGATGGTGGCAGGAGGGACCGGCCGCAGACAGGCAGCGGTACCCTCCCGACCAGAGGATGAGATGTCACACCCCCTCTCCCCGCATCCCCCCTCCCCCCCGGATGATACGTCACACCCCCTCTCCCCGCATCCCCCCCGCCTCCCCAGGGGATGATCGGTCACATCGCCCCCCACCCCCCCCAACCAGGGGATGATCGGTCACACCCCCCCCCCAACCAGATGATTGGTCACACCCCCTCCCCTCCTACCCCCCCCGGGGATGATCGGTCCCACCCCCCCCCCCCCCACCACCACCCCCCCCCCCCCCCCCCCCCCACCCCCGACCAGAGGATGAATGTCAGAGAGCCGCTCTCTCTGCTTTTTTTTCCCCGCCCGGGCACGCTGTCAGATTTTTTTCGAACTGCGCATGCGCAGTTCAGGGCTCCGATCGGTCCGCCAGCGCTAAGCCCCGCCCACGGCACGGATCGGACCGGAGCCGGCAAAACGCATCTGGGCGCGCTGCAAAGAGGATTCCAGGCGTGGATCTATTTGACGCCCAGATCCGGCACTTAGACTCAAAATGGTAAAATTCCCCCCATAGTCTTAGCATAAGGGGGAGCAAATTTAAAACAGAGTTGAGGAGAAACTACTTCTCCCAAAGGGTTGTGAATCTGTGGAATTCACTACCCCAAAGTGCGGTGGATGCTGGGACGATGAGTAAATTTAAGGAAGAGTTTGAGAGATTTTTAATTGGTAATGGGTTGAAGGGTTATGGGGAGAAGGCAGGAAAATGGGGATGAGGAGCATATCAGCCATGATTGAATGGTGGAGCGGACTCAATGGGCCGAATGGCCTAATTCTGCTCCTAAATCTTATAAACTTATGAACTATCTACTGTCCCATTAAATTCCACCTGAAGAGCCTGAAGAGGGATATAAATTGGTTAAGTGTGTGGGCAACAAATTGGCAGATGGATTATATTTTAGGAAACTGAAATTTTCTACTTTTGTTGGGATCAAAGAAAAGCACGATATTAATTAAAGGGAGAGAGAGACTGCAGAATGCTGCGCCTCAAAGGCATTTGAATGTTCTTGTACATGAATTTCAAAACTTAGCATGCAGGTGCAGCAAGTCATTAGAAAGGCAAATTGGATGTTGGACTTTATTCCAAGGGGTTGAGGTATATGGTGAGATTACACCTGAGTATGGTGCACAGTTCTGGCCTCTTTACTTAAGGAAGGATATACTGGTATTGCAGGCAGTTCAGCGAAGGTTCACTCGGCTGATTCCTGTGACGAAGGGGATGTCTAATGAGAAAAGGTTGAGCAGGTTGGGCTGATACTCATGGGAGTTTAGAAGAATAAATGGTGATCTTATTGGAACTTATATTCTGAGGAGGTTTTACAGGGTAGAACCTGAGAGGATGTTTACTCTTGTGGGAGGATCTAGAATTCTGGGGACACAGTTTCATACTATGGAGCAAAAAGGGATTTCACCATCAAGTTGTGCCCGTTTTTGGGCACGAAAACTTGGTAAATTCGGGTGTGAGGTGAGTAGCGTGATCCACGACCAGCTCCGTGCTGGTTCCTCTTTACCAAGCGCCTAAAATGATTGCGATCGGGACTGTGCCCGAAACGGGTACGACGGTAATTTAAATGCATTTGAATGTGTTTAAATTGAATTAATGGGCTGGACACCCAACTTTATCAGCAATTCCCCCTTTACCACTGCGTTCGCCAATCGAGAATCGGCGCGAATCAGACATGTTCAATAAAAGTCCGATTCGGGCGCTTCATCAGTGAGGGCTAGTGAGGAGGTAAGTGCATGGCGTCCAACGGCTCTCTGCTACTCATGGGTGTCCTGTTGTTGCAGCCATTTTCTGTCTCGGGTCGGTGGCGGCTCTGTGAGTGTTTGGGGAGGTGGGGGGCTGTTGCTCTGCAGGGTCGCTGATGTCTGACTTGCAGCACGGACCCGGGTCTCAGCACTAACCTGGGGTCTTGCGGTGCTGCTGGGTCCTAGTGCACTCAGCTCACTTCCAGCTGAAGGATGTGCACAAAGCTCTTGCAAATTGCACTGCTGCAGTCTCTCAACTTTGCAATGAGCTGTGATTGTGGGGAGCATGTGGCTGGGAGAATTGGGGAGGGCTGTGATTGTGGGGAGCATGTGGCTGGGGTAATTGGGGGGGCTGTGATTGTGAGGAGTATGTGGCTGGGAGAATTGGGGAGGGCTGTGATTGTGGGGAGCATGTGGCTGGGGGAATTGGGGAGGGCTGTGATTGTGGGGAGCATGTGGCTGGGGGAATTGGGGGGGCTGTGATTGTGGGGAACATGAGCATGTGGTTGGGGGAATGGGGGGGCTGTGATTGTGGGGAGCATGTAGCTGGGGGAATTGGGGGGTATGGACAGTGACTGTTGACGTGCTCGGGGCAAGCAGCATTCAATAATCTCTACATGTGTTCTTCTCCATCTCCCGTCCCCTCCCTCCCTCCCAATCCCCCCCCCCCCCTCCTTCAGAGTGACAAGATGGCTTTTTCTATGCAACCAATAGATCTAGCTGCTCTTTTGGTTGCTGCTGGAGCTGAGGAGGAGGAACTGGAGGAAGAATTGCGGACACAGGAGGCCCGGGCCTTACTACTTCCAGGACCAAAGGGAGACGACCACCAGAGGCTGGCATTCACCCAGAAGGTGGGGGGCATAAGAGAAGGAGGGAGCAGAGACCCCGGCAGGTCCGTGCACGAGTGTCCTTCGAGCAGATGTCGAACACCGTGTGCTGCCGACATTTCCGACTCCAAAAGGAGACCGTGCAACACCTGTGCAACCTGTTGCAGGACCTGGCACCTAAAGGCAGGGAGGGGGCACCTACTCTCAGTGGCTGTCAAATTGACGGCTCTAAACTTCTACGCGACTGGTTCTTTCCAGACCCCAAGCGGAGATGTCTGTGGCATCTCCCAATCTGCCGTGCACACCTGTGTGAGGTAGGTCACTGAAGCTCTGTATGCCCGGGCTGGGCAGTTCATCAACTTCAACCTGGACCAGGTGCAGCAGGAAGCCCAGGCTGCAGGGTTCGCAGCCATTGCGGGGATGCCGAATGTGCAGGGGGTGATCGACTGCACACACATCATCCTCAAGGCCCCCTCCAGAATCCACGAAGATTTGTTAATAGGAAGTTCCACTCCCTGAATGTTCAGCTAGTGTGCGACCACAATATGACCATCATGCACGTCTGTGCAAGACATCCAGGCAGCGAGCACGACAGCTTCATTGTCAGGAGCTCGGACATCCCGGAGGCATTCGAGGAGGAGCCCAGGCTGCGGGGGTGGCTCCTGTGTAGTGGGTAACGGATCTGAAACCCCCATGCAGGGCCCTGGGGCGGGTGGGGTGAGGGGCGGGAAGGAATCGCTCATGGGGTTTGGGAAGCCAATGCCTTCCTTTTCTCAGTGACACAGCATTGAGGGACCTTCCCCACTGACATCAACATGAAGCATCCCTCAGGCGATCATCAATGGAAGAGGATTCTTAATCGAGACAAATTAGTCACAGGGAGGTGGTGAAAAAACATTTAATTGCTCCTGACTGATATGGGTTACCCGCTTCGGACATGGCTGATGACGCCTGTGTGGAGTCCTGTGTCTGAGGTGGAGACCCGCTATAATGAGGCCCATGTAGCCACCCGCGCAACAGTGGAGAGGTGCATTGGGCTCCTCAATATACGATTCCGGTGCCTGGACCAATCTGGCAGGGCCCTCCAATACAGCCCAGTGATCTCTTCCCACATAGTGGTTGTGTGCTGTGCCTTGCCCAACCTGGCTCCACAGAGAGGTAACCTATTGGAGGAGGAGGAGGACGCGGAGGCTGACCAGCCGGCCGTCGCTGGGGAGGATGACCAGCAGGAGGAGGAGGAGGAAGAGGGGGAGGAGGAAGATGAGGAAGAGCTGGCCGAAGAACACCAACCAGGTGCTCGAGGGCTGGCAGCACAAATGAGGCATGCAAGGGCAGCAAGGGAGGCCCTGATAACCATGCAGTTCACTCGCTAGGGGTTTGTGTTTGTGGGTTCCACCCCTGCCCCAAATTCCTTCTATATATCCTGCACAATGTCACACCGGAGTGGTGGGCCTGGGTACTCTGTGTTAGTGAGTTTTTTGGCAGGCAGGCGGGTGATGATGACTTACTAAGCACCATTATGATGATGCCCTGGTGCAAACTAGTCTGATTACTACCTGAGCTCCGCATGCACGCTGGCACCTGGGCCCACGTCTGTGTAGTGGGTAAGGGATCTGAAACCCCCATACAGGGCTCTGGGGCGGGTGGGGTGAGGGGCCGGAGGGAATCGCTCATGGGGTTTGGGAAGCCAATGCCTTCCTTTTCTCAGTGACACAGCATTGAGGGGCCTTCCCCACTGACATCAACATGAAGCATCCCTCAGGCGATCATCAATGGAAGAGGATTCTTAATCGAGACAAATTAGTCACACGGAGGTGGTGAAAAAACATTTAATTGCAATAAATGTGTTTAACTAAGACATTCTAACCCATAAAAACTTGTGAATAGAAAACGTTAAGGTGCTTAAATATCTTTCCAATTGGTGCAGCCCTTCACCCGTGCCATCTCAGTGCAACTACAACTTCCTAACCTTACATGGCCCACCACTACATCTCAGTGACTCCCCAGAATGTACATTGGAGGTGAAGGGGGCCAACTGCCTACCTCACCCCGTGGCCTGTGATGCGCATGGCGGACGTCCTCTGGAGGCCCTGGACCTTGAGGGCCCTGGCCTGCTTCCCGGTGTCTGGGATGTTTCCATGACACCCTCTTCATCCCACTGCCCCTGAGAGGCCCCGGTGTCAGGAAGGGGGGAGTCAGAAGGTGTAGCCACAGCCACAGTCTCCTGGCTGGAAGGCCCTGGCATGGGCTCAAGCTCTTCCTCCTCTCTGGGGGTTCCTATGGGCCCCTGGGTCACTCCATGGGACAGCGGTGCTTCTGCAGTGAGCTCCAGAAGCTCCGGCATCACCTGGCACTGCCAATCCTGGAGGACCACCTGCGTCCTACCCATGGTGGTCGAGCCTTCTGCGATGGCCTCTTGAGTCGGGGGTCACCTCTCAACGGCCACAAGTGCCCTCTGAGACTGGTCCACGTTCTCAAGGGCTGCTGCCGTAGCCGGCTGTGTCTCAGTGCTGTCCCGCTGGGTCTTCTACAAGCTCTCGAGCCTCTCAGCCATGGGCCGCAGAATCTCGAGAAGCCTGCTCAGTCCCTCAGCTGTGGCCGGTTGTGACTTGGCTGTGGCCTGCTGTGACTTGGCCATTGCTTGGAGCCTGCCACTCAAGGTGAGGATCCCCTGCCCCAGGCTTTCCACTACAGATGCCACCCTTGCAGTGTTGGCCTGGGGAGCACGCAAGGCAGGCAATAGCTAGTCCACCTGAAAGGTTTGGGTCTCCTCCCAGCAGCCTCTCAGTTGGTCCAGTGTGGCTGTCAGCCCCTCCTGCATTCCCTGGCTCTGTTGCTGCATCTCCAGCAGCTGAGAAAGAAGTGATCTCAGAAGCCCAGCATGTAGCCTGGGGCCAGATGAGTCCTCACCTTCGGCAGGCCCCCGCATGCCAAAGGTCTCGGACGTTCCCTCCTCCACCCGATGTACATTATCAGATGTATCGTGCTCACCCGAGAGTGACCCAGACACTTACTGGACCCACTGAAGTGTCAGTATCTGGGATGGTGAGTTGTGAGGTGGCAGCTGACGCCAAAGCGGTGCCACCCTTGGAGGTGCCTTCACCCATATCCTCCGAGGACTTGTCCGAGCTGTCTTGACCAGGCTGGGCAGGAGCTGTAGCCGGGGCCTGTAGTCCAGAAGGTGCTGGGGATTCAGATCTTTCCCTGCAACTCAGGACACAAGGTTAAGTGCAAGGGAGGGGGAGGAATCTGGGATTCCATTGAACATAGAGCAAAGAACATTACATCACAGGAACAGGCCCTTCGGCCCTCCAAGCCTGTAGCGACCAGGCTGTCCATCTGATTTGTAACCTCCTACCCTTCCGGGGACCATATGCCTCTATTCCCATCCCATTCACATCATAGAAACCCTACAGTGCAGAAGGAGGCCATTCGGCCCATCGGGTCTGCACCGACCACAATCCCACCCAGGCCCTACCCCACATATTTACCCACTAATCCCTCTAACCTACGCATCTCAGGACTCTCAGGGGCAATTTTTAACCTGGCCAATCAACCTAACCCGCACATCTTTGGAATGTGGGAGGAAACCGGAGCACCCGGAGGAAACCCACGCAGACACGAGGAGAATGTGCAAACTCCACACAGACAGTGACCCGAGCCGGGAATCGAACCCAGGACCCTGGAGCTGTGAAGCAGCAGTGCTAACCACTGTGCTGCCGTGCCGCTGTAGAGATGCATCTTAAAGATCACTATCGTATCTACGTCCACAACCTCCCCCAGCAGCGAGTTCCAGGCACCCACTACCCTCTCAATGTGTAAATAAACATGCCTCGTACATCTGCTTTAAACCTTGCCCCCACATCCGAAACTCATGGCCCTGAGAAGTTGCCTCAAAGTGATTGAAGGAATGACAGGTGCTCACGTCTTGACGGCAGCCCAACCATGCTGTCGCTGACAGCCCGCATCTCCCCTTTTCTGGAGAGCTCCAGCGCCCATTCCTCAAATGGGGTGAGGACCCGGAGGTCTGGCTCACCACCCCCTGTCTTCACCCTCTCACGGGTATTGTGCTCGGTCTTCTCCTGTGGAGACAGAAGGAGCCATGAAATAAATGGTGGCGTGACTCCTGCAGAGTATCAGGTGGTGGCCCTTAGAGGGCAAGGACAGTGGAGTTCATTTGGGGGAAATAAGAACATAAGAACATAAGAAATAGGAGCAGGAGTAGGCCATCTAGCCCCTCGAGCCTGCCCCGCCATTCAATAAGATCATGGCTGATCTGACGTGGATCAGTACCACTTACCCGCCTGATCCCCATAACCCTTAATTCCCTTACCGATCAGGAATCCATCCATCCGTGCTTTAAACATATTCAGCGAGGTAGCCTCCACCACCTCAGTGGGCAGAGAATTCCAGAGATTCACCACCCTCTGGGAGAAGAAGTTCCTCCTCAACTCTGTCTTAAACCGACCCCCCTTTATTTTGAGGCTGTGTCCTCTAGTTTTAACTTCCTTACTAAGTGGAAAGAATCTCTCTGCCTCCACCCTATCCAGCCCCCGCATTATCTTATAAGTCTCCATAAGATCCCCCCTCATCCTTCTAAACTCCAACGAGTACAAACCCAATCTCCTCAGCCTCTTCTCATAATCCAAACCCCTCATCTCCAGTATCAACCTGGTGAACCTTCTCTGCACTCCCTCCAATGCCAATATATCCTTCCTCATATAAGGGGACCAATACTGCACACAGTATTCCAGCTGCGGCCTCACCAATGCCCTGTACAGGTGCATCAAGACATCCCTGCTTTTATATTCTATCCCCCTCGCAATATAGGCCAACATCCCATTTGCCTTCTTGATCACCTGTTGTACCTGCAGACTGGGCTTTTGCGTCTCATGCACAAGGACCCCCAGGTCCCTTTGCACGGTAGCATGTTTTAATTTGTTTCCATTGAGATAGTAATCCCATTTGTTATTATTTCCTCCAAAGTGTATAACCTCGCATTTATCAACGTTATACTCCATTTGCCATATCCTCGCCCACTCACTCAGCCTGTCCAAATCTCTCTGCAGATCTTCTCCGTCCTCCACACGATTCACATTTCCACTTATCTTTGTGTCGTCTGCAAACTTCGTTACCCTACACTCCGTCCCCTCCTCCAGATCATCTATATAAATGGTAAATAGTTGCGGCCCAAGTACCGATCCCTGCGGCACGCCACTAGTTACCTTCCTCCAACCGGAAAAACACCCATTTATTCCGACTCTTTGCTTCCTGTCGGATAGCCAGTCCCCAATCCACTTTAACACACTACCCCCAACTCCGTGTGCCCTAATCTTCTTCAGCAGCCTTTTATGGGGCACCTTATCAAACGCCTTTTGGAAATCCAAAAACACCGCATCCACCGGTTCTCCTCCATCAACCGCCCTAGTCACATCTTCATAAAAATCCAACATGTTCGTCAAGCACGACTTTCCCCTCATGAATCCATGCTGCGTCTGATTGATCGAACCATTTCTATCCAGATGCCCTGCTATCTCCTCTTTAATAATGGATTCCAGCATTTTCCCTACTACAGACGTTAAGCTGACCGGCCTATAGTTACCCGCCTTTTGTCTCCTTCCTTTTTTAAACAGCGGCGTAACATTAGCCGTTTTCCAATCAAATGAATCAATCCAAATGAAGGAGGCGCTTGGGGGTCAGGAGCTGGAAGCATGCAGGGTGCTGGGGATGGGAGGATCTGGGGAGATATGGGGAAGATGCAAAATGGGGTTCAGCACTCACCCTTGTTGCATGGATGAGGTCATTGACTTTTTCTGGCACTGCTTCCTGGTTCGGGGGGCTGGTGCCCTGGCACTGACCAAGGCAGCGACTTCCTCCCAGGCTGCATTTCCATCAGCCCCCCTTGGTCTGCATCCTCCTGGGGGGAAGAGGGTGCCCTGCTTCACCTCTGCTGCATCCAGCAGCCTCCCCAGGTCACCCTCAGAGAATTAGAAGGCTGCTCGTGCACACATTTTGTGAGGGAATGCCTGCCTGCCTGTCCGTTCTTGTGTTTTTAATGAAACTGCCCCTCGTTAGGGCAGATCAGCTGCAGGCAGTTTGGCAGAACATTCCAGCAAGTTCCATGCAGTTTGCTTGTTAGCATTGAGGGGAAGGCAAGTGAGCACTTGCAGCTGTGCAGATGGGGAGGGGGGCAGGCGGTGGATCAGTGCCTCAATGATTGGGGACAGGGGAGAGAGAGGGAGGTGTCACACAACCATCGGTGTCCAGAGGAGATGGGGGCCTTGTGCGGGAGGGTCCAGGGTGAGGGGGATCACCCTGCCTGATATCTGTAGGGTGGAGGGGGGAGGGTGGATTTCTCTGCCTGAGATGAGTGAGGGGGAAGCGGGGGTCCGCTGCCACTTTACCTGAGATGAGTGAGGGGGAAGGGGGGTCCGTTGCCACTCTGCCTGAGATCAGTGAGGGGGAAGGGGGGCAGGGGCCACGATCGGTCCGGGTGGCGGGTGGGCGAGGGGGGGGATAAGGGGGTCAGTAATGTTGTGGGGGTGGGGCAATGTCTGTGGGGGCCAGGGGGAGGCATTATCCAGCCTGGGTGCGATGTGGTAGGGGAGCGTCATTCTATCTTCTTTTTGGGAGCATGTGCAGTTGGAGGCGCCGATCAGAGCTGCAGGATTTTGGGTGCGATAAGCCCCGCCCACAGGCTTCTGCAGCGCGAATCAGATTCGCTGATCTTTTTTCGGGTAGAGTGCGTACAGGGGTGCCGGAGAATGGGTCTAAAAGTCGGATCTGAAACACTCCCAATTTCAAGTCCTCCCAGCACTTAGAATCAAAATGATAAATTAGGGCTCATGTAAGACAAAAATGAATCTCTCAGAGGGTCATTTACCTTTAGAATTTTCTACCCCAGAGAGCAGTGGAGACTGGGTCATTGAATATATTCAAGGCTGAGTTGAACAGATTTACAAGAGGGCAGCAGGAAAGTGGTGTTAAGGCCTCAATCAGATCATCCACGATCACACTAAATAGTAAGCAGAGTTGAGTTGACCAATAACCTCCTGCTCCTAATTCTTATGTTCTTATCTGAATTCATAACACAATTTACCACCCATTTCATTGAGGCATAAAAATAAATGATTAAAGAAGTGGCAATGTATTGTCATTCAATATATTTTAATAAACCAAACATTTCTGACTTGTGTCTCAATGCATCATATTTTGTGTGGTTGTGCTACTTTATAATGTTAAGTGTTTTCACAGCAACATCTGAATATATCGGGATTTTCTCAATTAACATTGACTCATCACGCTCAAGTATTCTACACTCAACAACTGGATTACCAATTTTTTCACCAATTATAACTGTTAAGTGGTTTTTTAGTTGCTAAAGTGTTAAGCAATCATAATGACAGATATGTTTAACCGTTTTTTGTCAAATTTGATGGTGAAATATTAAAACATTGCAGCATAACAGACCATTTGAGCAAGTCTGTGTTTTTTTGGACCCTATATGATCCATATAATCTACTCTGTTCAGCTTTCTCCCCAGACCCTTTGGCGTTCCACATAAGAAACTGTCTAGTGCTATTTATAGATTGGGCAAACCAAATTGGCAATAATACTGTGGCAGATGAATTCCTGGAGTGTGCATGCGATAGTTTTTTTAATTCCAGTATGTCAACAAACCAGTGTTGTCTTGGATGTGGTAATGTGCATTGAACAAGGGAGAATTAATAATCTAACTCTTCTTTTAGGAAAGAGTGTCCATAACATGAAAGAATTCTTCATTACGATGGAAAATGAAGTAATCAAACTCGGGGTCCTATGAACAAGGAAACTATGAAGGTGTAAGGGGTGAGTTGGCTAAGGTAGATTGGGGAACTTCATTAAAAGGCATGATGGTGAATAGGCAATTGTTAATATTTAAGGAACAAATGTATGTGTTGCAGCAGTTGCACATTCCTTTATGGTACAAAAATACAACAGGAGAAGTGGGTCAACCATGGCTAACAAAATGAAATAAGCATAATATTAGATCCAAAAAGGAATCATGTAAAGTGGCTGGTAAAGGTAGTAATTTGGAATTTAGCAAAGGAGGACAAAGAGATTGATTAAGAGGGGAAAATGGGGAATGAGTAAACTTACAAGGAACATAAAAGCAGACTGTAAAACCTCCCATATGTAGGTCAAAAGGAAATGATTTTTCCTTTTCCCAAATTCTGTAGATTCTGGAACAGTCCCAGCAGATTGAAGAGTGGGAAATGTAACCCCACTATTTAAAAGAGGAGGGAGCGAGAAAACAGGGAATTGGAGATTGGTTAGCCGAACAAAAGTATTAGGAGAAATGCTAGAGTCAATTATAAAGGATGGGATAAAGCACCCTTAGAAAATATCAACAAGTGCATTTATGAATAGGAAATCATGTTTGACAAATCTACTGGAGTTTTTTAAAAGACGTAACTAGTAGAATAGAAAGAGAGAACCAGTGGAGGAAGTGATGTATCTGGATTTTCAAAAAACTTTTGATAAAGTTCCACATAAGAGTTATTGCGCAAAACTAAAGCACATGGGATTTAGGGTGGATTGGATTGAGAATTGTTTAGCAGACCAGGAATAATTGGGTCATTTTTGGAGTGGCAGGCTAGTTGGGTCCTACAGGGGTCAGTGCTTGGGCCCCAGCTAATCACAATATACATCAATGATTTGGATGAGGGAACCAAATGTAATATTTCCAAATTTGCCGATGACATTAAACTAGATGGAAATGTGAGTGGTGATGAGGATGCAAATAGCTTCAAAGTGATTTAGACAAGTTGAGTGAATGGGCAAATACATGGCAGATTCAGCGCAACATGGATAAATGTGAAGTTATTAACATCAGTTGGAAAAACAGAATGGTAGAATATTATTTAAATGGTGATAGATTGGGAAGTATTGATGTACAAAGGGACCTGGATGTCCTTGTACACCAGTCACTGAAAGCAAGCATGCAGGTGCAGCCAAGAGTTAGGATGGCAAATAGCATGTTGGCTTTTACTGCAAGAGGATTTAAGTACATGAGAAAGGAAGTCTTACTGCAGTCATACAGGGCCTTGGTAATAACACCTGGAGTATTGTGTGCAGGTTTAGTCTCCTTACCTAAGAAAGGGTTTACTTGCCATAGAGGAAGTGCAGCAAAGTTTACCAAACCGATTCCTGGGATGGGAGGATTGTCGTATGAGGAGACATTAGGTTGACTAGGCCTGTATTCACTGTGATTTAGAAGAATGAGAGGGAATCTCATTGAAACGTATAAAATTCTGACAGGGCTGGGCAGACTAAAACAAGGGGGGGGGGCGGTCACAGTTTCAGGATATGGGGTATTAGGACTCAGGTGAGGAGAAATGTCTTCATTCAGAGGGTGGTGGACCAATGGAATTCTCCACCACAGAAGGCTGTGGAGGCCAAGTCACCGAATGCATTTAAGAAGGAAATAGATAGATTCCTAGACACTAAAGCTGTCAAGGGGTATGGGGAAAGAGCGGGAGTGTGGTATTGAGATAGAGGATCAGCCATGATCATATTGAATGACAGGACAGGCTCGAGGGGCTGAATGCCTACTCCTGATCAGATTTTCTATGTTGCTATAGTTCTACCACATTTTTCCTGGTCCAAGAAAATTCCCTTCATCCTAAATGGTTTTTTTCTTTCCTCCAGTCATTTCTCTCTTCATGTGGCCACATTTGATGGAAAATGTTTGGCAGTTCCTGAAGACATTTATAGCAACTTACAGAACAATGATACCAACAGATGCATGGGCTATTTTAACTTTCTACCCGCAATGTATTATTGACCTTTTGCTAAAGTTAGCAAACAAAGAAAAATTTTGTTAAGAGTATTGAAAAATCTTGTTCATATATACAATCTTTTTATGATCATGTTACTTTCAAAATTCATCACTTTTTTAATGCAGCAGCAGCCAAGTTGAGGACATGCAAACTCCCACAAACATCACTGTGACAATGACCAGGTAATCTGTTTTCATGAAGGGAGTTTTCAAAGGATTCTAGTGCCATTTTCTTTACTTGTTAAAATCCTGATTTATTATGAGCAAAGTTAGGTGAAATGATTGCTTCAGCTGGCAGTATTAGATTGCATGGCGATTTTTTTTCCTCTCACTCTCCAATGCTAAAATGGTGGTGTCAGTACGTAAACTTGCCAAAAATGTATGTAAACTGATAATTACACATTGATTCATTGCTGCTTAATAGTGTATACTGTGCAGACTAATACCAGCGTCAATGCTAATGGCAGCACTAATAGCGATTATCAGATTGTGATGCTGTGGTTGAACTGAAATCCATTTTAATCATTTGAGTTAAACAAAGGCTCCATTTAATTAAATGCAAGTAGATTGCTTGCATGAAACTGCTCATTAAAATCTACACGTCCCTTTGTTCCTCTTTTCACTTACACACACAAAATTTGTTAAAATTCAGACCAAGTTTTTCTTCTCCTTCGAAAGGGTTTGCCAAAAGGTTCAAAATTTCCATATTTATATAATTAATCCTCTAAGGTTTTACAGTGCTTTTCTTATTCAATTTTCATTTCTACTGTTGGCTTTCTTTCCTCTTAACAATTCCTAAATCTTTTTCATGAACTTAGAAAAGGTTGTGTCCTTTTGTGGTAGACCACTGTTAAGCTTATTGCCTGTGTGTGTGTGTGACATGCCTGGGCATGCCCCTGCCGGCCCTGCCTGAGACTCCTCTCCCCCTGGTCCAGGTATAAAGGTGACTGCTCCCAACCCCCCTGCCTCAGTCTCTGGACCAGTTCAGCAGCATGAGTATGCCCCAAGTCTTTGCGAATAAAAGCCTATTTGTTCTTCCATCCAAACTAGTCTTTGCTTGATTGATAGTGCATCAATTTTATTCGCAAAATGTTTTGGGATGGAGCAGATACTAAAACCCGATAGATTAGAATTGGATCCTCAAGCCGTAGGAGCCTCTAACAGCTTCGATCACTGGCTGCGATGTTTTGAAACTTTCCTCACCGCCTCCGCCTCCGTCGTCCGAACCGAAACCGACAAGCTACACGTGCTCCATGCCTGGGTAAGCGATCAAGTATTCTCGATGATTAGAGACGCTGAAACTTACGAGGATGCGATCGAACTTTTAAAAGGCCAGTACAACAAACGGACTAATGTAATCTACGCCAGACATCATCTGGCTACTCGCAGACAACAGCCAGGAGAATCGGGCGACCAATTCCTGCGTGCGTTGCGAGCACTTGACAGGGCCTGCAACTGCAAGGCCGTAACAGCCGCCCAAAACACTGAGGACTTAATCAGAGATGCCTATGTCACGGGTATCAGGTCAAACTATATCCAACAACGACTGCTGGAACAGGGTGGGCTGGATCTACAAAAGACTGTAGCACTTGCCGACTCGTTAGAGGTGGCCTTCCGTAATCTCGAGGCCTACACCCCCGACCACGGGGGCGCATTGTGGACGCCGCAGTCGCCGCCACCTCTGTACTCGGGAGGGCCGCAGGCCTACGCCACGCCACGTCCCACCAATGACCCGACCGCTGCGGCAGTCACTGGAGGCCCGAAGTGCTACTTCTGCGGCCTGGGGAAGCACCCCCGACAACGCTGCCCGGCGAAGGATGCGATCTGCTCTGGGTGTGGAAAGAAGGGCCATTACGCGAAGGTATGCAGGGTGAAGTCGACCTCCAAGCCCAGTAGCGCCATGTGCGACCCGCAGGGGCCGCCATCTTGGACACCGGTAGCTGCGTGTGAGCCGTGCGGGCCGCCATCTTGGAGGCCGTCAGCCGCGTCGCAAAATCCAACGGTGGCTTTGGTTACGCTGGACCAATCCAGGCCTCACCAACTCGCCAGGTCCATGGTGGACATCGAGGTAAACGGTCGCACTACAAACTGTTTATTTGACTGTGGGAGTACAGAGAGCTTTATTCACCCTAACACAGTGAGTCGCTACACCCTTTCAGAACTGCCAGTGAAGCAAACGATCTCCATGGCTTCAAAGTCCCACTCGGTGGATGTCCTCGGGTACTGCCTGGTGACCCTGACTGTATGGGGCACAGTGTACAAAAACTTCTGGCTCCGCGTGCTGCCACAACTCTGCGCTGCCGTACTCCTGGGGCTAGATTTCCTGTCTCACCTTAAGAGCGTCACCATGGAATATAATGGGCCTTTTCCCCCACTCTCCGTTTGCAATCAGCAGTTCTTAGCTCACCCACCGTGCACCACCTGCAGCCTCTCGACCCTCGAAGTCGCCCCTCCCTCACTGTTTGAAAATCTCACCCCCGACTGCAAGCCCATCGCCACCAAGAGCAGATGGTACAGTGCTGGAGATAGGGCTTTTATCAGGTCCGAAGTACAACGGCTCCTAGGGGAGGGGATCATCGAGGCCAGTACCAGCCCGTGAAGAGCCCAAGTAGTAGTTGTTAAGACTGGGGAGAAACATCGCATGGTCATTGACTACAGTCAGACCATTAACCGCTACACGCAGCTGGTGTACCCCCTTCCCCGCATATCTGACATGGTTAATCAGATTGCGCAATATCGGGTGTTCTCCACCATCGACTTAAAATCTGCATACCACCAGCTCCCTATCCGCCCAGAAGACCGCCAATATACTGCCTTCGAGGCGGATGGCCGCCCCTACCACTTCCTTAGGGTCCCCTTCGGCGTCACCAACGGGGTCTCGGTTTTCCAGCGTGAGATGGACCGAATGGTAGACCAGAACGGGCTGCGGGCCACCTTCCTGTACCTGGATAGCGTCACCATCTGCGGCCATGATCAGCAGGACCACGACGCCAACCTCCACAAATTCCTCCACACCGCCACACTCCTAAATCTGACCTATAATAAGAAGTGCGTATCCCGCACACGCCGCCTCGCCATCCTTGGTTGTGTTGTGGAAAACGGGGTAATCGGTCCCGATCCCGACCGCATACGTCCCCTCCTGGAACTTCCCCTCCCCACCAGCCTCAAAGCACTGAGGAGATGCCTGGGCTTCTTCTCGTATTACGCCCAGTGGGTCCCCAATTATGCAGATAAAGCCCATCCGCTCATCAAATCCACCTCTTTTCCTCTGACGGCAGAGGCCCGCCTGGCCTTCGACCGCATCAAAGCAAACATCGCGAAGGCCACGATGCATGCTGTAGATGAATCCATCCCGTTCCAGGTGGAGAGCAATGCATCTGACTTCGCCCGAGCCGCCATCCTTAACCAGGCGGGCAGACCCGTGGCCTTCTTCTCATGAACCCTCCAAGGCCCTGAAATTCAACACTCCTCTGTCGAGAAGGAGGCCCAAGGAATAGCGGAAGCTGTACGGCACTGGCGCCACTACTTAGCTGGTAAACGATTCACCCTACTCATGGACCAATGGTCAGTTGCATTCATGTTTAACAACACGCAGCGGGGCAAGATCAAAAATGATAAAATATTGAGGTGGAGAATCGAGCTTTCCACCTACAATTACGACATCTTATACCGGCCTGGGAAGCTCAATGAGCCCCCAAACGCCCTGTCCCGGGGAATATGTGCCAGCGCACAAATAGACCAATTGCAGGCTCTCCACAACGACCTCTGCCACCCGGGTGTCACCAGGTTTTTTCACTTCATTAAAGCCCGTAACTTGCCCTACTCCATTGAGGAAGTCAGGTCTATAACCAGACACTGCCAGGTCTGCGCAGAGTGTAATCCGCACTTCTATCGGCCAGACAGAGCACACCTCATAAAGGCCACCCGCCCTTTCGAACACCTAAGCGTTGATTTCAAAGGCCCCCTCCCCTCTTCTGACCGCAGCATATATTTCCTCAACGTCATTAACGAATATTCACGTTTCCCCTTCGCTATTCCCTGCCCGGATATGACCTCGGCCACGGTCATCAGGGCCCTGCACAGCCTCTTCACCCTGTTCGGTTTCCCTAGCTATATCCATAGCGACCGGGGATCCTCCTTTATGAGTGATGAGCTGCGACAGTACCTGCTCTCCAAAGGCATAGCCTCGAGTAGGACCACCAGCTACAACACCAGGGGGAATGGACAGGTAGAGAGGGAGAACGCGACAGTCTGGAAGGCCGTTTTACTAGCTCTGAGGTCTAAAGGTCTTCCAGTCACCCACTGGCAAGAGGTCCTCCCTGATGCACTACACTCGATTAGATCACTCCTTTGCACAGCTACCAATGCTACTCCTCACGAAAGGATGTTTGTTTTCCCCCGGAGGTCCACCTCGGGGACCTCACTACCATCGTGGCTGACGTCCCCAGGCCCTGTCCTGCTCCGGAAGCACGTGAGGACCCATAAGTCGGACCCCCTGGTTGAAAGGGTCCAGCTCCTCCACGGCAACCCCCAATATGCCTATGTGGCGTACCCCGACAGGCGGGAGGACATGGTCTCCATTCGAGACCTGGCACCCGCAGGTGCCCCAGGGACCACGACGACCCACAACCCCACACCGCCAACCCCCGTATACAGCACGCCTGAGCCCAAGGAGCCGCCACCACGCACCTGACAATCGGAAGGGACTACAGACGACTCGAGCGACTACGGCCGTAGTGCCGGTTGTGGTGTCGGTTCCGATGGCCGCGGTGTTGCCTGAACCAACACCGCGGCCACTGGAACTGACACCACAACCGGCACTATGGCGGTCGCAGCGGCAGATCAAGCCCCCAGAGAGACTGAATTTGTAAATTTGTAATTCTGTAAATATCGTTCCACCCACCTCACCCCCACCGGACTCTTTTTTAAAAGCAGGGGGTGAATGTAGTAAACCACTGTAAGCTTATTGCCTGTGTGTGTGTGTGACATGCCTGGGCATGCCCCTGCCGGCCCTGCCTGAGACTCCTCCCCCCCCGGTCCAGTTATAAAGGTGACTGCTCCCAACCCCCCTGGCTCAGTCTCTGGACCAGTTCATCAGCATGGGTGTGCTCCAAGTCTTTGCGAATAAAAGCCTATTTGTTCTTGCATACAAACTAGTCTTTGCTTGATTGATAGTGCATCACCTTTTATTGCCATTTACATGAAAACTGCCACAACACATTTGGAAGCGTGAATGAAAACGTTCACTTAAAGTTTATTGTACACAGCAAGTGGGACACAGGGCATTTAATGAGTAATGACCCCAGAGGTCACAAGCAAACAGGTTATGTTGGGATAATTTCCACAAAGTCTAAGGCCAGGGTTTTCTGTGCTTGATCGAGATGGGCGTGTTCAGTGGCGAGATTGGAAAACCTCATGAGAAGGCTCTTGGCACTGGTGATGTAGACTGTAAGAAGTCTCACAACACCAGGTTAAAGTCCAGGTTAAAAAAGGTAACCTACCTCTCCACTCACCTGATGAGGGAACAGCGCTCCAAAAGCTTGTGATTCCAAATAGCTCTGTTGGACTTTAACCCGGTGTTGTGAGACTTCTTACTGAGCCCACCCCAGTCCAATGCCGGCATCTTCACATCATGGTGTAGACTGCGGAATAGGAGACATCACTCACAGTGTGGCTGTCTGATGGATGTTGTCGTGCAGGATCCTCACTTGGTTGAGTGCCGCTGACCTCACCGTCAGTACAGGAATGGTCCATGTCCTTGCCAGCCAGTTGGATTACTCTACTCTTAAAGTCATTCAGGACCTTGAATTCAGCCATTACTCAACCAGTCTGGGATCTCTCCATTTTATTGCGTGCTGAAGACAGTTGGCGAGAATATAAACAGGATGGCTGCCAGGCCAGATGAGGAGGAGGAAGCCTGGCATGTGTGGGTGGGACCAATTTAGTATGAGGGCATGACTTGCAGGGTAGATGAAGATGTGTGTGGCAGATTGAGTGGTAGTGTCCCTTGAGGTGGCAGTGACTGAGAGCCCTGTCAGTGCATGATGGGTCTCTGAGTTTTTAAAAATTAATTTATGGGACGTGGGCATCACTGGCTGGGCCAGCGTTTATTGCCCATCCCTAACTCCCCTCCATTTGAGAGTCAACCACATTGTTGTGGATCTGGAGTCACATGTAGGCAAGATCTGATAGGGATGGCAGATTTCCTTCCCTTAAGGACATTAGTGAACCAGATGGGTTTTTACGATAAACAACAATGATTTCATAGCCGTCATTAGACTTTGAATTCCAGATTTTTTATTTAATTCAAATATCACCATCTGCCATGGTGGGATTTGAACTCGGGTCCCCAGATCATGCCCAGGGTCTCTGGATTACTAATCCAGTGATAATACCACTATGCTACCACCTCCCCTCCTCCCTGTGAGTTGAGAATAATGAGAAGAGTGACTTATCCCGGCGCTGGATGTCTGTCCTCTTTTGGAAGGCATTGGCACTGATCACTGCTGCCATCACCTCCCATGCTGACCTTGGTGACCTTGCTTGCTGGTCTTCACTCAGAGCAATGATAAAGGACACTGTGGGCCATCCTCCCTTATGTCTAGTGGGCGCACAAGGGAGATTTTGCTAAATGTTGTGGCAGAATGTTTCTTAGCTTTGGCAGCCATCAGTTTCCAACAGCGTTCTATCCCTTGGGCGCGAGCTCTGGGTAGGTGTGACCTTTAAATATGGCATCCTGATTACTGAAGCTTTGAAGTCACAGCGAAGTGGGCAAATCAGAAGCTGCCTACCAAAGATCTGACGTGAAACTTGTGCCTCTGCATTTTTTTGAAACAACGTTCAGTACAATATGAGCAAAAACCCACCATTGGCATTGGTGGCTCAAATGCCACTTTACGCACTTGAAATTGGACTTTGTTGATTTTTGGGGTGATTATACCCTGAACCCCCAAAATGGCAGCCACATGCTGCCTGCCGTGTTGCTGATGTGGAGATGCCGGCGCTGGACTGGGGTAAAAACAGTAAGAGGTCTAACAACACCAGGTTAAAGTCCAACAGGTTTATTTGGTAGCAAAAGCCACTAGCTTTCGGAACAGGCTGTTCCTTCGTCAGGTGGGTGGGAGTTCTGATCACTGTTTGTGCTTTTAGTTGACTCTAGGCCTTAATTAAAATATTCCAAACCTGCAGCAGTAGCAAGATATCCTGCCCACTGCTACACCATTGGAAAAAAATGACCTTTGGAAATGTATGTCCTATGATCATGCATTTATTCAGATATTCCACACAGGGCAAATGGAGGATCTGTACCAAGGAGTTCAATCTGAAAACTGGAACTGTAGGCTGAGTTTCAATATGCTAAAGATCTGGTCAACGTTTTGTCCCTCCACTTCATGCTTGCTTATGGGAGTGTGTCCAAATTCCCTGTAGACTTTCAGTGCTATTAAATCTCCACTGAAAGAAATGTGAACCAGCCTCGGTAACGTAGCCTCTAGGGCATAGAATAAAATGCCGATATACAAAAGGTTAATTAGAACTATTCTATAACCTGAGCTCTGTATTTGAATCTATAAGGATGAAGCTGTGTAGTTGTCCTGCAGACCCTCTATGGGAAGTGCTATAGTTGCAGAATTGGAACCTTTATGCGTATCAAGTGAAAGCAAATATCAATTTGCAATTATTTTAGCTTAAAAGGTAAGTGTCATGAGTATTGAAGCCGTGAGTGAGACAGGGAAGGTTGTATGTAGTATAGAAGCACCGAGTAACTCATTGAAACACAAAGATTAAAACTGTAGGAGAAAAAGAAATACTCCAGAAATCTGAAAACATGCAGTGTTGGCATTTATTTGAATCATTTCAAGAACGCAAAGAGCATCAGAATGAAGAACAGAAGTCGGCCATTTGACCCCTTGAGATACTTTATTTTCTCTTTTTTGAAATATTCCAATGAAAATCCTGTTACACATTCTTAAGAGGGAGATTTTTGCAAATGAGGGTAAATGTCACGTCTGAGTTTAGGGACATGAAACCCGAGTGGAATCCACTGCTGACTCAGCACAAGTCCGAACTGGCACAATGCGGTGAGGGAGTTGTGCGGGACCCTGGTGGAACCTGATTTCTAACTTAGGTGTGGGGCCGAATGCCAGGCTTGCCGATAAGGGACCATACCCTGCAGAATATTGGGCCTCTGCAAAGAGTTGTGTGGAAGGATGCTGGACAGTGGAATTGGCAATATTCTGGGCAGGCTGGCTTGCAGAGCCTGAAACCCTGAGTGTAGACTGACAATGGTGTGTGGCCAGAAGCCATGAGGAGAGAGAGAGAGAGAGAGAGAAGCAGCAGGCAGAAGAAGCAGGAGTCCTTGAATGGTGAGCTGCAGTGTGGCAAGAGCAAAAGCCACAAATAGAGCAGCCCAAAGGCTCTATCAGTGCCTGGGGAATCGGAGAGAGGAATTGGTGCAGTCATATAGCTACTCGAGACTGAGGCCGAGAAGCCCCAAGGTGAGGAAGATATCTGTCATGGTCTGGATGACAAGGTAATCTGGATCACATGATTGAGGAGGATTAGCAACAGGAGCTCCACTAACTGTTGCTTCTGCTGAATGCAAGACATCCCTGCTTCCACTGCTCTACAAATAACTCTGTTCCGCAGCTGTTTAGAGGCCAGGAGTTGATCTTTGGATGGTTTCCTGGTGGGTCTGAGGTCTGGGGCCACAGACGTCCATTGTAAATAGTTTGTTTCCATTAAGCTTTTCCATGAATGTATGTAAAGGTTGGATGCAGTTGGAGTCAGGATTCCTGTTTTACAATTTCTGCACAGTCCCCATGTGTTTGAATCTCACCTTACAAAGTCAAACCTATTGACATAACTCAGCTTAACACAGCAGAAACTACTTCAACATCCTTTCGGCATCCACCCTGTCAATTCCCCTCAGGATCTTATATATGTTTCAATAGTATCACTTCTCATTCTTTTAAATTCCAATGGGTAGAGGCCCAAACCGCTCAACATTTCCAACATGAAACCAACCCCTCATGCAAGTCTTATTTACACCAGCTTCAATTCAGTCATCATAAATCAGTGTTCATTAACCAGTCAAGGTTTATTGATGTGAGGAAATAGAATCTCAGTCACTCTCAAATCCAATCTGACTTTTATAATGCAACACATCTTTAATAATAACTCTCCGTCCAAAGAGATTCAGGAAACGAATCCTGCATCACGCCTTTTATTTATTTGTCAATCATTACCTGCATCCAGATGATCTCACTACTCATCTCTATCTTTTCTTGAAGGGCACTTTCTTTATGGAAAACGCAGCAGATGGTGAAATTTGAATTCAATAAAACATCTGGAATTACAAGTCTAATGATGGCCATGAAACCGTTGTCGATTGTTGTAAAAATCCATCTGCTTCACTTTAGGGAAGGAAATGCGCTGCCCTTACCTGGTCTGGCCTACACATGATTCCCGACCCACAGCAATGTGGTTGATTCTTAACTGCCCCTCCAAAATGCCCGAGCAAACCACTCAGTTCAAGGGCAATTAGGGACGAGCAACAACTGTTGCCGTGTCGGTGATGGCCACGTCTCATGAAAGAATAAAGAAAACAAAATGCCTACACAACATGGTATATTTAAATCTTTTCTTTCTGCCACTGATCAACCACTTAGGAAGCATATTTGTATAGTTTAAGCCATCAAAGTAATTGAGAGTAATAATAACAAGATGGCTTAAGCAGTGAGTTACATACCCTGTCTGATGGGTGGACTGTATTATGGATATCTGACTTGATATTGCCCACTTTATGTATCACTTTATGTAGGTTAAAACTACCCCATAGTACCATAGAACCATAGAACCCCTACAGTGCAGAAAGAGGCCATTCGGCCCATCGAGTCTGCACCGACAACAATCCTACCCAGGCCCTATCCCCGTATCCCTACATATTTACCTGCTAATCCCTCTAACCCTCATATTTACCCGCTAATCCCTCTAATCTACGCATCCTGGGACACTAAGGGGCAATTTAGCTTGGCCAATCAACCTAACCCGCACATCTTTGGACTGTGGGAGGAAACCGGAGCACCCGGAGGAAACCCACGCAGACACGGGGAGAATGTGCAAACTCCGCACAGACAGCAACCCGAGCCGGGAATCGAACCCAGGTCCCTGGAGCTGTGAAGCAGCAGTGCTAACCACTGTGCTACCGTGCCGCCCAGTAAAGGGGTGAAATTATAGACAATTGAATGGTTTAGGCCCAATGAAGTGCATTCTTCTGAAAGTGACTCATTTATATATATACAATAAATATAAAATATCCCCTTAGAATAGGTGACATATTAGCAAATGAAAGCCAAATATATGCCTAAAATGACCAGTTGTGACCAGTGCACAATAAATGCTCTCAGTAAAATGTCATTCTCCCTTTCAGTTGCTCATACCATCTGCTGCAGCATAGTTTATAACACTGGAGTTGTTCTCATTATTGGAAGCTGAGACAGGCAAATGCTGCAATGAACCTGGTCTGTGACAATCAACTGGTTGAAAAACAATTTTCAGGATGAAAGCAAAGGTTGTTTTGATTCTCTTTTGCAAAATGGGGTCATAAAGTGAAGATCAAGGAGTTAAAGAGCAACTCCAGCACATCCATTTTCCAGCCTATCTTGACAGCCCTGAACCTCGCTGATCATCTGCTCTACTGCACAGTCAGTTAAAGGGAACATTTTCGCAGTCACAGATTGGCGTCAGTGTATGTTCATTGCCTTATTATTTAGGGTGGCATGATGCCACAGCAGTTAGCACTGTTGCCTCACAGCACCAGAGACCTGGGTTCGATTCCAGCATTGGGTAACCGTCTGTGTGGAGTTTGCACTTTCTCTCCTTGTCTGTGTGAGTTTCCTCCGGGTGCTCTGGTTTCTTCCCACAGTTCAAAGATATATAGGTTAGGTGGAATGGCCAAGCTAAATGCATGGGGTCACGAGGAGAGAGCAAGGTTTGGGTCTGGTTAAGGTGCTCTTTCGGAGAGTCGGTGCAGATTCGATGGGCGCAGTGGCCTCTTCTGCACTGTAGGGATTCTATGACTCCATGATATTCACATGTTCATAATTTATCGAGAAAAAGGTTACTCTACATCAAAGCAAAGCCTTAAGGTCCCAAAATTGGATTCCATTATAACGCTGATGTAATTGCTATGGAAGGGTCAAAGTAAGAAAATGGCAAGTGGTACACATCCAGCATAAGACCATAAGACCATAAGACATAGGAGCGGAAGTAAGGCCATTCAGCCCATCGAGTCCACTCCACCATTCAATCATGGTTGATTTCAACTCCATTTACCCACTCTCTCCCCATAGCCCTTAATTCCTCGAGAAATCAAGAATTTATCAATTTCTGTCTTGAAGACGCTCAACGTCTCGGCCTCCACAGCCCTCTGTGGCAATGAATTCCACAGACCTACCACTCTCTGGCTGTAGAAATTTCTCCTCATCTCTGTTCTAAAGTGACTCCCTTTTATTCTAAGGCTGTGCCCCCGCGTCCTAGTCTCCCCTGCTAATGGAAACAACTTCCCTACGTCCATCCTATCTAAGCCGTTCATTATCTTGTAAGTTTCTATCAGATCTCCCCTCAACCTCCTAAACTCCAATGAATATAATCCCACGATCCTCAGACGTTCATCGTATGTCAGGCCTACCATTCATGGTCCATATTAGGAAGGATGTGAGCATAGGCATGTTGTCCATGTGCCAGAAGCATCAGGAGTAGTTACATTGTGATGCCAATCAGCCATTTTGGTAAATTAGATGCATGTTCTGGAATCTTGAGTGCACCGATGTGCTAATCACTCACAACTTTACATGCATTCATCAGTCTAAGGGACTTCCCACTTACGCTTTTTAAAGGTCGAGCCATCTAACCTGCAGGTGAAGTGTGACTTTGACTTATTTCTGTTGTATTGAAGTTTGTGCAAGTATTATGGATTGTTTTTGGAATTGTTGTGGCCATTTGGTGTATCCATATGGTGAAGGCAGAGGATTTTTGACAAGTGCCCACATCAAAGCTGCAAGAGATGTTTGGGCTATGGCTGGGGTGTCTCGGTGTCTGCTACATGCCAGAGAAATGAAGCAAAAGCTGCAGAGTGGAGAAGCTTGCTGCAGTGGGAGAAAGAGGAACACTCTCCACAGACTCTCTCACCATATGTTTCCAGGGAGCACTCCTGCTACCTCCTCCCTCACCCAGGAACAATGTCTGAGACAACTCAGATTCACCAAGGAAGTGATCGCAGGACTGAGTTACTTCTTCAAGAGAATCTGCAAGCTCACACCAGAGTGAGAAAAGGGCTGCCAGTGGCCTTCAGGTCATTGTGGCCTTCATTTTATACACTTCAGGATCATTCGTCGCAAATCTTTCTTCATAACTCATCCATTTCCCGCTCAAAATTAATATTGAATTCATGGAACAGAATTGTAGAATCGCAACAGCTCAGAGAGAGGCCATTCAGCCTGTTGTGTTCATGTCAGCTCTCTGCAATAGCAACACTGGGCTCACACTGCTGCCTTTTCCCTGTAGCCCTGCATTTTTTATTGCTTCAATTAATTATTCAATTCTCTTTCGAAGGCTTTGATTCAATCTGCCTCCTCCATATTCTCAGGCAGAACATTCCAGATCTTAACCACTCACAGTGTAAAAAAGATTTGTCTTCTGTCACCGCTTCTTATTTTATCAATCTCCTAAAATGGGTATTTATATCATGTGATGCTCACCATTAGCTAGGTTCTCCCTTACTGTTCGATTATTCACAAACTCATGCTCATTATTCATTTCTATATTTCAGGTGACCTGGTCTTTTGTTGCTTCAAGAACATGCTGGGCCAGATTTTACCAAAACATCACGCCCGTTTTCGGGCTTTACCGACACCCGATTTGGGCATGGGCGGCCCGACGATTTAAATGCATTTAAATCGACTTAATGAACCGCGCGCCCAACCCTACCGCCAAATCCCACTTTACCATCTTCTGGCCCGTTCCGCATCCACGCTGTAACCAACCTGCAAAATAAAAGTCTGAAGTCGTCGCTGCAGCTTCCGAAGAGCGGGGTCAGAGCCTGCAACGGCTCTCTGACCCAGGTCCTCCTCTAGTTGCGGGGCAGGGGGGGGGGGGTTAGGAGGACGAGGGGGGGCGGGACCCAGATCATCCTCTGGTCGGGGGGGGGGGGGTTCCGCTGCCAGTCTGCGGCCAATTGGTGGGGGGGGCAGGGGTTTCCGCCGCCACTCTGCGGGCGATCCCTCCTCCCCACCGGAGGAACGAATCCCTCCTGCCGGAGTGGACGTGCAGCAATGCCTCGGTAAGATGTTCTGTTGGTGATTTGGTGCAGAGTTGATGGGCAGAATGGCCTCTTCTGCACTGTAGGGATTCTATGATTCTATGATATTGTGGCTTCAGTACTTTGTTGCTGAAGATGTCTGTGCATTTTTAATGGCTGCTTTTTAAGAAGTTTTACACTGTAATCTGCGTTAAACAGATTGTTATATCTGAAGCATGTCAGACAAGATGTGCATTCATAAATGCTTGGCATTTCCATTAGGTTGTTTGTTTTTGTTCCCTTGTAATTTACCCAACATTGGTCAAGCCAGCTTAAAAGATTGTGGAATTTTCAGCACAAATTATGTTCAGCTAAATTTGTGCTTCTGCAATCTCTTATGGGCAGGTTTTTAAAGAATTGATTTAGAAGTAGAGCTGCCTCATAATAGTGACCATAAAAGCGGCACCCACTTGTGTGCCTCCAAGGAATAAGTATTTTTTTAAATGTAAGGGCACTAGTAGGCATTATGAAAGCTTTTGAAAATATATATCCCTTTTTAATCTACTAAGGAACTGACTACCGTACATCAACAGTCATGTTAAACCTGTATATACTTTTGGTCTGACTAAATTTTTGCCAGAATATCCCCGGCTGTTCATGCCCTCCTGTTGCTGCAAGTGAGGACGGGGAATTTGGTGCTCAGCCAAATCTCCGTTCACTGCAGTGGGTCCAGAGAATCCTGCACGCGTGAACGGCCAGAAAATCCCACCCTTTTTGTGATCTGCTCTCCATATTATAAAAGTGATGATGTGGAGATGCTGGCATTGGACTGGGGTAGGAACAGTAAGAAGTCTCACAACACCAGGTTAAAGTCCAACATGGTTATTTGGAATCACGAACTCACTCGGATCTCTGTAGTCTGTACACTAATTGCTAACAGTTCCATTCATTCCTCACCTCGATGCTTGTTGATCTAAATTGGCTCCTGATCCAGCAACATCTTGATTTAAAATTTTCACCCTTCCTGTCAAATTGTCAAATCCTTTTATGACCTTAAATCCCTGCCTCCCTTCCCCACCCCCTAACCCCCCACCCCTCATTACCCCGCGCCCCCCACCCCATCACCCCATGCTCCCCACCCCATCACCCCATGCCCCCTCACTCCCCCACCCTCCCACCATCACCCCACACCCCCCAGCCCCCACCATCACCCCACACCCCCCAGCCCCCACCATCACCCCACACCCCCCACCATCACCCCACACCCCCACACCCCACCATCACCCCATGTCCCCCACCCCTCCACCACCACCCCAAATCCCCCAACCCCCATCATCACCCCATGCCCCCCCACACCTCCACCACCACCCTGACCCACCCACCCCCCCACCACCACCCCACCCCTCCTGGATACTTAACACTTCCTCCTTCGATATATTGACATTCTCTAGAGCGTTCACACACCTATTCCTGACCTCAACATCTGTCATGTCCTTCTCCATGGTGAATACCGATATAAAGTACTCATTAAAGATCTCACCCACTTGCTGTGGCTCCATGCATAATTTCCCTCCATTGTCCTTGAGTGGGCCCATTCTTTCTCTTGCTACCCTCTTGCTCCTAATATATGCAAAAAAAGCCTTGAGATTCTCCTTGACACTGTTTGCTAAAGACATTTTATGGCCCCTTTTAGCCCTCCTAATTCTGCGTTTAAATTCCTTCCTATTTTCACAATACTCCTCAAGGACTTTGTCAGTTTTTAGATGCCTAGACTTATTCTCTGCTTCCTTTTTCCTTTTGATTAAGCTTACAATGAAACTCATTGCCACGAAACTCATCTCCAAACTCCGTGGCCTGGGCCTCAGCACCTCCCTCTGTGACTGGATCCTGAACTTCCTAACTCACAGACCACAATCAGTAAGGATAGGCAACAACACCTCCTTCATGATCATCCTCAACACCGGTGCCCCACAAGGCTGTGTTATCAGCCCCCTACTATACTCCTTATGCACTTATGACTGTCGGGCCAAGTTTGCTGACGACACCACCGTAGTGGGTTGGATCTCAAACAATGACGAGACAGAGTACAGGAATGAGATAGAGAATCTGGTGAACTGGTGCAGCGACAATAATCTCTCCCTCAATGTCAACAAAACGAAGGAGATTGTCATCGACTTCAGGAAGCGCAGAGGAGAACATGCCCCTGTCTACATCAATGGGGATGAAGTAGAAAGTGTCGAGAGCTTCAAGTTTCTAGGTGTCCAGATCACCAACAACCTGTCCTGATCCCCCCATGCTGACACTGTAGTTAAGAAAGCCCACCAACGCCTCTACTTTCTCAGAAGACTAAGGAATTTTGGCATGTCAGCTACAATTCTCACCAACTTTTACAGATGCACCACGGAAAGCATTCTTTCTGGTTGTATCACAGCTTGGTATGTCTCCTGTTCTGCCCAAGACCGCAAGGAACTACAAAAGGTCGTGAATGTAGCCCAATCCATCACGCAAACCAGCCTCCCATCCATTGACTCTGTCTACACTTCCTGTTGCTTCGGCAAAGCAGCCAGCATAATTAAGGACCCCATGCACCCTGGACATTCTCTCTTCCACCTTCTTCCTTCAGGAGAAAGATACAAAAGTCTGAGGTCACGTACTAACCGATTCAAGAACAGCTTCTTCCATGCTGCTGTCAGACTTCTGAATGGACTTACCTTGTATTAAGTTGATCTTTCTCTACACCCTGGCTATGACTATAACACTACATTCTGCACTCTCTCATTTCCTTCTCTATGAACAGTATGTTTTGTCTGTAGAGCACGCAAGAAACAATACTTTTCACTGTATGTTAATACATGTGACAATAATAAATCAAATCAAATCAAAAGAATTCCCTTGTCATCCATGGTTCCTGAATCCTGCCATTTCTATCCTTCAGTTTTGCAGGGACATACCTGTCCTGCACTTCAATCAACTGGCCTTTAAAAGCCTGACACATGCCAGACGTGGATTTGCCCTCAAATAGTCGCTCCCAATCCACATTCCCCAGTTCCTGTCTAATTTGAATGTAATTGGACCTCGCCCAATTAAGCATTCTAGCCCGAGGGCTACTCTTGTTTTTATCCATGACTACCCGAAATCTTATGGAATTATGGTCATGTGGTGACCCATCGTTGGTTCCCACTAGATAGTACTGAGCCAGGGTCTGGCCAGTACTACGAGTATGTATATATGTTGCTGTTGGGGTTAGGGATGGGTTGTTCTACTTGTTGCTGTTGGGGTTAGGGTTGGGCTGTTACACCTTGTATTATAGTTATTATGGTACATCCCAGTCGGGCTCCGCCTCCTGGGAGAGGTATAAAGGTCACTGCTCTGTCTGGGACCCCTCAGTCTGGGATCGTGTACTATACTTGGTAGCTTTGTTGTAACAGTAAATAAAAGCCTTTATTTCCTTGAGCATCTCAAGCCTCGTGTGTGATAATGCGCATCAGGTCATTAAGCCCATAATGCTCTCCCAGTGAA
Organism: Mustelus asterias; assembly: GCF_964213995.1. Lineage (NCBI taxonomy): Eukaryota > Metazoa > Chordata > Chondrichthyes > Carcharhiniformes > Triakidae > Mustelus > Mustelus asterias. The sequence goes on along the minus strand of NC_135806.1, from coordinate 82,160,949 downwards.
ACATTGATCACCTGGCCCGACTCTTTCCTCAATACCAAGTCTAGTATGGCCCCCTCCCTGATTGGATTGTCAACGTACTGTATCAAAAAGCCCTCCTGGACACATCTAACAAATTGCACTCTATCTGAGCCCCTGGCGGTAAGGGAGTCCCAGTCAATATGGGGGAAGTTAAAGTCACCCATCACAACTACCCTGCTTTTTCACATCTCAAGATGCCTCCAATGTGTCCTCCCTGAACAGAGCTGTGATCTGCTTCCTAATCAGCAATGCAACTCCCCCACCCCATTTGTTTCCCCTTCTGTTCTGTCTAAAACAACGGTATCCCAGAATGTTACGCTGCCAGTCCTGCCCCTCCTTTAACCATGCCCCCATAATTGCAATTACATCATAATTCCATGCAGTAATCCAGGCTGTCAGTTCATCTGTTTTACCCATTATACTTCTTGCACTGAAGCAAATGCACTCCAGACCTCCAGTCCCGCTGAGCCCTGCGGCCTCGCTCTGCCTGCTCTTACTCTGTGCTATGTTTATCTCAGTCTCACTTTTTTCTACACATGCTGGCCTGCTGATCCTGTTCCCACCCCACTGCCACACTCGTTTGAACCCTCCCGAACAGCACTAGCAAACCTCCTGCCCAGGATATTGGCGTCCCTCCAGTTCAGGTACTACATAAATAATTGTCTGTACTACTAGTAATAGTTAATCATCAATTGGTTACAGTGAATTCATGAATTAAATCTGTTTACTGCGATCTGAAAGCACCACATCAGCTGACATTGTTAGCTCATCACATGTACTGAATAGAAATGTTGAACAGCTTCACTCATGACTGGAGGCAAATATATTTTGGACCATTTATATATTATTCCCGAGTTCTGTATCATGTAGGAATAGAGGTACTGATTTCGGTGCATCAGTAATAATGGCATTTCCTAATCTGCACTGATATCCTCTCCAATGAAATATTTTCTTTCCATAAAGACAATATTATAATGAAGAACAGATGAGAGTGTGAGGAGTGACTCCACTGGAGTCACTTAGCAATCTATGTATTCATGTGGCTTGTAGTTAAAGTTGATCTTTGCTCTATTTTAGAGTATTGATTGGTTATCTATGTGAGATATCAATAAATTACATGATAAAGAGTTGAAGGATGTCATCTTTGTTCCATTTGTCACACTGACCACAAATTACAAGGCCTTTACTCATGATTTACCAGATCACTACAGGAGAGAATGTGTAGCATATCTCGCATGTCTTAATGATTTATTTCATTACTGAGAGACCTAAGCGAAAGGTCAAGCCCATCGACAATCAAGATTGAGAAGAGGAGGAGTTTAGATGAGTTGAATCTGGTAGTTAGATGATGTCAAGCTTCAGTTTGTCGATCCTATTTGGAAGGAAAGCGGGGGAAATAAGGGAGGGGGCTGGCCTTTGACTTTCCTCTGAAACCGTAAAACGTTGGTAGAATGGTCACACAGCTCACTCAAAGTTTAAGTTTAATATTTATTGCCACAAGTAGGCTTACATTAACACTGCAATGAAGTTACTGTGAAAATCCCCTAGTCGCCACACTCTGGCGCCTGCTCGGGTACACTGAGGGAGAATTTAGCATTGCACCTAACCAGCACATCTTTTCCGACCGTGGGAAGAACCCAGTGCACCCGAAGGAAACTCACGCAGACACGGGGAGAACTCGCAGACTTCACACAGACAGTGACCCAAGCTGGGAATCGAACCCGGGTCCCTGGCGCTGTGAGGCAGCAGTGCTAACCACTGTGCCACCATGCCACCCACAGCTAAGTGCCCAAGCCAGTGGTGGAAGAAAGAAAACATAAATGGCTGAACTCATTTACATGGCATGAGGGTTACTGCTGTACTTCTGATGAATTTATGATGGCAAAATGAAAGCAGTTATAGCTTTCGAGGTAAAAAATGTTATTGCTGAGTTATTCATTTTAAAGTATCTCTTTAAATATAATTGGGTTTGAATTCAAGCTTCAACGCCAATTTCTCACCCTGCAGAATAATTATGCTGGAAAGAAATATATTTCCCTTTTGGATGTTTCATCACAGCATGTGCTATTGAGCATTGCTCTGCTCAAACAAAACTACCCATTGACTTAGGATCGTTTTGGTGTACAAAGGAACTCCACATCTCCTTCTCTCCAAGACTCACCATCACCATAAACCTGAATTTCCTCCTCCATTTGCCCTTGCCTCCAGCCAGTTGAAGAATTTATGGATTTGTTTGTTACCAGGTTAGAGACCATGTCCGGAATTTTCCCATCCCGCCTGCCACGGGAATTGTAGTGGGCGAGACATGAACCATGCAAAGGTCTGTTGAGCTCGGGCCGGATTTTCCGGTCTTGGGGTGAGCACAGCTGGAAAATCCTGCCCCATGGGTGGGATTTTCTACCACTGAAGCCACCCCGCGACCCCACCCCCCCCCGCCCAACCCAACCCCCCCATACACACACACACCGTGGTGAGTATTTGAGAGGCAGCTCACCATTGGCCACTGGTGGAATGCTCCAGGGGGGCATCAGCGGGACTGGAAGCTCCTGCTGGGTAAATGGCTGGAAAATCTGGCTCCATCTGTTCAGCTGGCTTTGCTGCTTCCTTCCTTCCCCTTGTCCAGCAAGCCAAACCCTGCATATCTCCCTTGCCTTATTGATGAAAATGATCTCTCTATAATATCTTTCCTATGTCTTTTCTAGGTTTGCCTCATTCCGTTGATCATATTCCCCAAACTACTGATCTTGCAATTTTTCTTTCTGGCCATTATGTTGGGTGACATTGCAAATGCTTTCCATTCCTTCTTTACTGTCCATCCACTTTCAAAACTGCTGCCTTCAACACCATCAACCCTTGCTCAACGTTTGATTTGATTTGATTTATTATTGTCACATAGAACATAGAACATAGAACAGTACAGCACAGAACAGGCCCTTCGGCCCACGATGTTGTGCCGACCTTCATCTGAAACCAAGATCAAGCTATCCCACTCCCTACCATCCTGGTGTGCTCCATGTGCCTATCCAATAACCGCTTAAACGTTCCTAAAGTGTCTGACTCCACTATCACTGCAGGCAGTCCATTCCACACCCCAACCACTCTGCGTGAAGAACCTACCTCTGATATCCTTCCTATATCTCCCACCATGAACCCTATAGTTATGCCCCCTTGTAATAGCTCCATCCACCCGAGGAAATAGTCTTTGAACGTTCACTCTATCTATCCCCTTCATCATTTTATAAACCTCTATTAAGTCTCCCCTCAATCTCCTCCGCTCCAGAGAGAACAGCCCCAGCTCCCTCAACCTTTCCTCATAAGACCGACACTCCAAACCAGGCAGCATCCTGGTAAATCTCCTCTACACTCTCTCCAGCGCTTCCACATCCTTCTTATAGTGAGGTGACCAGAACTGCACGCAATATTCCAAATGCGGTCTCACCAAGGTCCTGTACAGTTGCAGCATAACCCCACGGCTCTTAAACTCCAACCCCCTGTTAATAAAAGCTAACACACTATATGCCTTCTTCACAGCTCTATCCACTTGAGTGGCAACCTTTAGAGATCTGTGGATATGGACCCCAAGATCTCTCTGTTCCTCCACAGTCTTCAGAACCCTACCTTTGACCCTGTAATCCACATTTAAATTTGTCCGACCAAAATGAATCACCTCACATTTATCAGGGTTAAACTTGTATTAACATACAGTGAAAAGTACTGTTTCTTGCGTGCTATACAGAAAAAACATACCGTTCATAGAGAAGGAAACGAGAGAGTGCAGAATGTAGTGTTACAGTCATAGCTAGGGTGTAGAGAAAGATCAACTTAATACAAGGTAAGTCCATTCAGAGGTCTGACAGCAGCAGGGAAGGAGCTGTTCTTGAGTCGATTGGTACGTGACCTCAGACATTTGTATCTTTTTCCTGAAGGAAGAAGGTGGATGAGGGAATGTCCGGAGTGCATGGGGTCCTTAATTATGCTGGCTGCTTTGCTGGGAAGTGTAGACAGAGTCAATGGATGGGAGGCTGGTTTGCGTGATGTATTGGGCTACATTCACCACATTTTGTAGTTCCTTGCGGTCTTGGGCAGAGCAGGAGCAATACCAAGCTGTGATACAACCAGAAAGAATGCTTTCTATGGTGCATCTGTAAAAGTTGGTGAGAGTCGTAGCTGACATACCGTATTTCCTTCGTCTTCTGAGAAAGTAGAGGCGTTGGTGGGCTTTCTTAACTATAGTGTTGGCATGGGGGGACCTCCTCATAACACCTCTATCCTTGCAAACTAATATCTAATCTCCAACTTCTACATACTGCTCCTTGATAACATCATCCAGGAACATATGGGTTAGTTCTAAACGTGCACCGGAAACATCAGGCTCCATTCTTTACAGCCCCCTCTCTTGTCTCCAGACTCTGTTTTGGCAGACTAGATTTTGGATGTCCAGTCCTGGCTGAACTGTAATTTCCTCCAATTAAACGTAGATGCAATCAGTGACACAATATCAGAAACAGTCCATGTTGGGAGTTGACTCCTTTCCAATCTCCATGCCCTTGTCACCAACATGATCTTCATCCCCGGCTCAGATTGAACCAGACTATTAGCAGACTTGGTGCCCCATTTCACCCAAAGGTGAACATTCAACCCTTCTTCTACCTTTGTAACAATGTTCGCCCAACCCTACCTTAGCCCAGTTGCTTCCGAAAACCTCATATGTACTTTTGTCACCTCCAAACTCAACTCTTGGCCAGCCTTCTGTTCGTCAACCATCATAACTATTAACTCAACCAAAGTTCTGCTTCACGCAGGCCAGGAATTTCAGATGATGGGGGTTCCCAGCCCACTACCCGAAGAATCGATGGAGAATGCATCATGGTCAATACTGGCTGCCCCACCACCATTTAACACTCCACAGAGAGCTAACTGGCTGAAGATGGGACTTCTGCCCTCACTCAAGAAGTCTCACCTCAGAGAGTTGTTGGCCATTCTGAAAGGCTCATGGCTCTTCAGTCCAAGTTGCCATAAGTCGCACTGGACTACAAGCGGTCGCCAGAATCTAAGTCCTGGGAGTCTCGTGCCAGGTAATGTGTGAATCTCAGGCTGGGAAGGAGAGTTGAGGACCAGGGGGTGGGCAGAGGGACAGGGGGGCGGTCTTGAGCGAGAGGTCAGGGTAGAGGGAGCACTTGCGGGAGGCAGACCTTGCTTTTTGCTGTGGGGTGGGTTAGTTACCAATGTTGAAAGGAAGCCAATGATGGAGGTGCTCGCCCCCACCAGCCCCTCCACCATCCACAACTTTCCACTCAAGGCCTGAGCAGCGTTATTTTCTGGGATTTCCCCCCCTGCTCCTGTCCTCCCTCCAGCCCAATTGAGGCTGGGCAGGAAACAATGGTCATTAATTGTACACTTCAGAACCTCAAGGGGAGGCAAAGGTGGGTTGACTGGTGTAGGCTTCACCTGTCACCCTGTAAAATGGCAGAGAGGTCAGGGTGGGTTGGATGCCAATGGGAAGGCCATTGAGGAAATTCATACCTCCCCCACACCCACCCACCCGGGCATCCCCCTGCCCCCACCGCCAACCCCACATGCAAAGCCACCAGCAGGGCAACGTAATATTCTGCCATGCATTCTATCCTGCACCAAATCGCACTCTGCCTTCATCACTGCATTCGCTGAATGACATTGACTCCCAGTCTCTCAATCCATTAAAATTAAAATTTTTATCTTCACGTTTAAATGTTTTCATAATTACATTTCTCCATTATTGCCGTAACCTTCTTCAGTTTTACAATTCTCCAAAAGTTCAGCGTTTCTCCGATTCTAGTCTCTTCTACATCTGTACTGTCAACTCTAGAATTCCCTAAACTCTGGAATTCCCTCCCTAAATGTTCCCATTTCTCCACCTTCCGCTCCTGCTTTAAAGTTCTCTTTAAAGCCCATCTCTCTGGCAAGTTTTTGAACTCTCCTCCAAAGATCTCCTGCTTTGGCTCTGCATCTCTTTCTTTTAAAATAAGCCTTGGAAACACTTTGGAAAGCATTCCCATGCAATAGAGATGACATAAATGCAAATCTTTGTTGCTATTACTGTCTCGAGGCTGATTTTTAAATGAATGGATAGCAAACATGCTTGTTATTATGATCCTTCCCATCCTCTCATCCTCCCCCATTCAGCCAAGCAAGGCTCTGCACCAGGATTACACGTTTAGATTTTATTCTAAAAAGCAGCTGGACAATTTTATAATTTTGTTCCTGCTATATTTATCGTCCTAGAATAAATTTGTAGCTTTAGTTAATTTGGTAAGGATTTGAAAACTCTCTAGATCGGGATTCCAGTTTATTACAACCCATATATTTAAAAGGATTTTATTGTCCTAGTTATGAGTCTTATAAGTCACTTCTGTTATGCTTGCACAAAGGCAGGGACAATGGTGCAATTTACTGACCAATTGCGATATTCTATGGCCGATTACAGCTAGTGCTGCATATTATTTATTAAAAATAATTGTTTTTTCATCCCCAGTTCCCTCCCCTAACATGATCCCTTACAAAGGCAGTGACTGATTCTCTAGTTCATTTCACAAGTGGTTATTTCACAGGAGCGTATGGGATAAATATTGGCAGGATATTTGGCTTTAGAAAGTATCACAACAAACCTGATGCTATCCTCACGTGGGCACTATCCAGTTGGGATCACTAGATGTTGCTCAGGAATAGGAACCCTCCTTGATGATTTTTAAAGGACCGTTTATTATTATTTCTACCGTGCTTTATTATTCTTTTCCCCTTTTCTGCTTTTCACATTTTTGTTGCCCGTTCATCAACCATATCGATGTGACACCAGGTAGGAATGGCCGCCTTCTTTCTCGAATAGACCTTCATGAAACGGTTGAGTTTTTACAACCATCTGATTGCTTCACTTTTACTAAGTTGTTGCCAGGATAATTTAAACTGAACTAAAGTTCTCAAACTACTGTGGTGCAATTTTAACTCAAATTCTCTGGATTACTAGTTCAGCAACATAATTCACTTCATTCTCATTCCATTGCACTTTTCCATTTAACAGTTTAGATGACTAATACCCCAACTGGATCTTGTATACATTTTTATATCTACTATTACATTTAGCTCCCAATGGACATATCTCCCTGATCATACAAGTGCAATGAATTATTATTTTATCTTGTGCCAGTTATCTTCACCTTCATGATGTTATTTATGTAACTGTTCACACAATCATAAATATTGCTCCATTGCTAATCAGAAGGCACTATTTTATTCTGGGGCAAATGTTCACTTGTTCCCTCATCCTCTGCCTCACCCCCAGATTACAGCATGTAAACATGTACAGCCTTCATACTTCAGGCATCACGTTTAACAGATGCAAACAAAATCCCCAAATTCTGGCCACTTCTTAGCAGCAACTCGATCGAAACAGTGAATCGCATTCCAATCGACAACATTCCCTGACCAAACAAGAAATAATTCTGGCATGGCGCAGGCTGTGCTTACCAACAGAAACAAAACTTTTCTTTACAACTTAAAGGAAAGGTTAGTTTCAACAACATCTGGCTCCACCTTTGCATTGTACTTTACTTCATAGAAAACTGCTCATTATAAAACAACTCATCATTTGATTTATTATGAGCATCAACATGGGAAATCGGTTAGTAATTTTTAAAAATTGAAATGTGTGAAAGTGGCAGCAGTATGGAGAAGATAACAGAAATGTAATTACTGAAGCAAAATTTACCTTTGACATTTGGAGCCAGATTACTTTGTTGTGCTGCCCCCAAGTTTCAACTTAATGTATTCATAACGGATTGTAACTTCCTATCTCCCTCTGTTTATTTCTTATCATGCTATAAATGAAGCAGAAACTATATTATAATTATAATTTTATATCAGCGAATTGTGTTTTTTAAATTTTCCAGCAGGATTCATTCCAGTGGCCTTGCCTGCTTAGGATAAGGCTACAGACCTGTCACATCAGTTTCCTCAGTCTCTTGTCATTTGAATAAATTACACCGTTATCAAGATTGCAAATGACGTAAAATGCCATCTTGAGCTGTAAATGCTATGGTGCTATAAAGGCTGCAGTAATGACTAAGAGAAGACATTTACTGTGTATAATGATGAATCACTGTTAATGTAATGTACGTGGTAGCTCTATTTCTGCAATTTGATTAAATTTGCAAGTTTATTCATGGAAAATGTGACATCAGTTGACACAGCATTATATCAGCTATAAGATGTTAATGGGAGAAACTACAGGGTATTTTGTTAAAGGCAGCTATATTGAAGTGGCAATTGTATTTATTCATTATAAGGAAAGTCCATTTTATAAGGCAGTATAGCATTTTCAGACAATGTCAAAGTTTGAAGGAAGACTAACTTAAAAATGTATTTTGATAAACAGCAACTGTTTGAGGTATAATCTGTACAATGCTATGGAAACATAAATTCAGTTATCCTGCACTCTCAGCAGCATGGCTCAGCTTACAAAAGTGGAGGTCACAGACAGGGCTACAACACTAGCACTGATTCTCCAATCCTCAATCCTGTTAAATGAGACTACATGCTGGGAGCACAGGACTACTAAATACGTTCTATTGTCTGTAAAGATACAACCTTCCAGATTATTACAAATTAACATTTAATGAAGCAGGACACAGCTACCCTTAAAGAAGATAGATTCTTTATTAAAGCCTTTGTCGAAATATTAAAAGTCCTGAAGCTATATTACAGATTTTGATTCCATAAATTATGCTACACCCCTCTTTTCAAATTGACTATTCCACTGAATAGTGTCATGGGTCAAGGAGATAATTCAAAAAGCTTGGTTTGTATTCAAGATTCATCATCGCTAAAGCAGCCCAGAGAGAGCAAGAGGAACATCATAAACTTGGCAATAAATCTGTGGGCATATATTCAAGAGTTTAAACCTCTGAACATTTTAAAATTAATGATGCATTAATTCTGTCCAAATTTTTGAAAGTTTTTATTTAAATGCTGACTCAGATTGTCGCCAAACAGATATGTCAAGTGTCAGCATTTAGCAGGAATAATCATTCACTTTGCTTTCAAAATATGACCCATTTTGATGTAAGTAACTCATTAAAATAAATTTGCTTCCTTGCATGTAAATGGATGAGCAAATATGTATTTTTTTTACTGACCATAAATAACTAAGCAAACAGTTCCTTAGTGTTGACAGATCTGTTCGAGATATTGCTGCAACTGACATGAGGAATGAGTTTTGCAATTTGTTTTTGCAATCTTCCTCCCCATTCTTCTGAAGGTGCTGACTTTCTCTGGGTACAATTTCATTGACACCAGCAACTTTGCGATAACTTACTGTCACGCGGAGACTGCGATGCAGAGTGTTTTCAGATTAATTGACCTGCACATAAAAGATTCCAGTTAAGGTAATCATTGGATGTGATTTTCCCGGATATCGGCAAAGGCCAATGTTGGGTGGGAAAAGCGGCTTTGAGCCCACTGACGCCAATGACAGCTTTTCATATCATGAGGCACTTGGTGCCAAAATGTTTCATGCATGGGTTCCATATTGTGTGCTGGTAGACAGCCTCTGATACTCTGTGTGCTGTCGTCAATCAGATGGGAGTGCAATGCTCACAGAAGACACGTGAGGATAATGGGAAGTCATCACTGGATCTCCTCATCATCCTCCATGAATCTAGCGGTAATGAGCATGTCCTGAGCTTGCCTCCTTTGTCCGAACATCGCCTTTGCCTCATGGCTAACATCCCTCATGGGTCTCCTCAGCCTCAATCTCTTTAACATCCTCCTCATTGGAAGTTACAGCTGCTCCTCCATCTCCTCTCAGGCAGTTCCTCCCCCCACTGAAGCGCTGGGTTGTGTATGACACAGCAGTTCATTATAATGCTTGACACCTTCTGCGGATTGTATCGCAGGGCTCCACCAGACCAGTCCTGGCACTAGAATTTCATCTCCAGCATCCCTGTGGTCTATTTCATCAAAGTGTGAATTGTAGCATGAGCATTGTTGTTTCTTGTCTTAGCTGTAAACTGTGGCCTCCGCATAGACATCATCAACCAGTTCCTCAGTGAGGATCCCCTGTCCCAAAGAGCCAACCCTGCAGCCTCTGTGGACCCTGAAGAATGTCTGGGATCTGAGAGCAGCTCAGAATGTTGGAGTTGTGCACATTTCCTGGGAATCACGCACATACCTTCTGGATGCATCTGGTGTGGTCGCAGACCAGCTGAATATTGAGTGAATGAAAGCCATTAGAGTTCACATAGTTCACAGCTTGATGCCATGGAGCTCTGAGTGCCACATGAGTGCAGTCAATGGTACCCTGCATCTGTGGAAAGCCACAGATCTGCTCAAAGCCCAGTGCTGTTGCATCCTGGCTTGCCTGATCCCAGTCGACTGCGCCCATCCCTTCCTGGATACATTTCAACATGCAGGTTTGTGAAAACCTGCATAGGTCACCTGTGGAACCCTGGAAGGAGCCAGTGGGATAAAAATTGAATGTCACGTAACTTTCAGCGATGCTGACAGTGAATACTCTTCAAGTCCCCGTGGCACTAAATCCTGCAGAAGATGGTAGATATGACCAAGCAGTTCTCTGGACATGTGTAATCTTCAGCGACAATGGTTCTTAGGCACCATCTGTAGACTTGGGTTTAGCGAGATGCTTCCGAGCTCTCTGGAGTTCATCCTCTGCATATGGAGCAGCCACCCTTTCCTCTTCATGGTTCTACTTCTGCCTGTGACGAGCCAGACGCCTTCGTTAACATATTTTTCTCTCCTGCTTATAAGTGAGATGAAAGACAGCGAGATCACCAGACTCCATGGCATGCTTAGCAATGGTGCTTTTCACACTTAACAGTCATCCCCCCCTGGTTTCTCCCGAGTCAACTGCCCCGGTCTCCCCCGAGTCAACACCCCCGAGTCAACCCTCAAGTCTCCTCAGGTCTTATCCGGCGCCCTTAGAATCTTATCCCGGCACACGTGGTGTATGGGCCTGATAATGAGATGCAAATGTATTACAATGAGGTTCCCGCCATTGAGTGGGGAGGGGACAATCATGTCATGCTTTTACATTGGTGTGACACCTGACTTTGCACTTCTCGCAATATTTTCCACTCCTGTCACCAAACTGCCCGACATGAAAAGGAGCGGAAAATCTTGGCCACTGTCTACACATCCTGCTTAAAGCAGGAAGTTTCTGGTCGGCATCACTGGATAATAATTGGACCCAACTTGACATTTCTCCTTCTTGGCCTAGGAACATTGTGGCAAACTGTGTAACGCTCCAGTCACAGCCCTGTCTGAAATCAGCACATACTAGGGAATTAGGCATGGAATATTCTGGACTTTATAGCTCAATTTGCATCAGGCACTGAGGGATAAATTGGATAGAGCCTGAGAATGGGCTCTGAGATTACAATGTGTGATTTCTCACCTCCCATTCAATGCAATGCAACCTGCGTGCCAACATCATTGTACTCGCTCATTTGAATGATTGATGCACGTAGTCAGCACGATAGCCATGCTGTTGACTGCAAGCATCCATGGCAAGCCTAAAGCTGTAACTTTCTAGCAGCAGTTAAAGTTGGCACTGCTTAAAGCTGCCCTGAACCTCATAAAGGGGAAGTGCATTGTGACGGGAGCAGATGGTGACAGTTATGCAGGAAATAAATTTGACCTCAGAAAGATTGAAGAATAGTCCAGCAGGGGAGAGAGTGGGCTCCAGGCTGCTGGATGATGCAGTAGAAGCCTTGATGAAGGAGGTGTAAAGTAGGAGAGCTGTTCTGTACCCGCTGCGGGCGGTGGGGGGGGGGGGAGGGGGGGTGGTGGTGGTTGTGGTCAGGAAATTCTTCTAACACAGGGTTAAAAAGCAGTGAGAGCAAGTATCATATAGGTCAACAGACCAAAAGTCAAATCACAATGACCTGTATGCACAAGAAGGTCAATGACCTTGCACAAGAATGGTCAAGGTTAGTGAATGCACATTCAAATGCACCCACTGCTCAATTCTGGTCCAGGGAGGGAAAGTTTGGCAACTGCACTGCATCTGCTGCACATACCGCCGCACCCTCCCCACGCCACCCCCCCCCCCCTGCCCTGCCCCCACTGCCCCCCAAAACCCCCCTAAAGTCCAATGGCAAGTTATACCAAAGTTACTGGTCACACATGACAGGTAGATCCAAGGCATGCAACCTTATTGTACATTATTAGACTCCTTATTTAAGGAAGAATATAAATGTGTTGGAAGCAGTTTAGGGAAGATTTACCAGACTAATACCTGGAATGGGTGTCTTATGAGGAAAGGTTAGACAGGCTAGGTTGATATTTATTGGAGTTTAGAAGAGTAAGAGACAACTTGATTGAAACCTGTAAGATCTCTATGGCCTTGGCAGAGAGGATGTGCAGAGGATGTTTCCTTTTGTGGGAGAATCTAGAACTAGGGGTCACTGTTTAAAAATAAGGGGTCACCCATTTAAATAAGAGCTGAGGTGATTTTCTTTCACTCAGATGGTCATGAGTCTTTGGAACTCTCATCCTGAAAAGGTGGAGGAAGCAGACTACTTTGAATATAGGAAGGCTGAGGTGGATAGATTCTTGATAAACAAGATAGGTTATTGGAGCAGGTGGGATACAGATTTGAGGTTACTATCAGATCAGCCATGATCTTATTAAATGGCAGAGCCGATTCGAGGGGTTGAATGGCCTACGCCTGCTACTTGTTCATATGTTCGTGTGTTCAAATTGGCACTTGTGTCCTCCTGCCCCATGCCGATGAAATGTCCATTGACCATGTAAATTCTGGCAAGGTCATCACTGGAGGGCAATGTGGCACAATCTCAGTATAACTGCTATGGTCCTCTCCTGAGCAATTTTGGCTACAATATAATTATGTAAATAATATTAAAACACATCATTGTTAATGATTTTGCAATGAAGCTAAAGTCTAGGTTTCCAGATCTTCTCCTTGCTCAAACAATAAAAAGGATTATGGCTAAACATTATGTCATGAAGGTAGTGCCCCTTTAAATATGAACATACAATATGTCAACCTTGAACACGGAACAGATTTATTACACTCGTGATATGCATCATAATTGTTGAAATCAGATTACATAAAGTACTGCATACAGCAAAACTGATAATGTGAAGGTGGCAGAAAAGGTGTCGTTTGTTTGATTCAATGGACTAACTGGAGCAAGGTTCATAGAACATTACAACACAGAAACAGGCCTTTTGGCCCTTCTTGTCTGTGCCGAACCATTTTTCTGCCTAGTTCCACTGACCTGCACCTGGACCATATCCCTCCACACCCCTCTCATCCATGTACCTGTCCAAGTTTTTCTTAAATGTTAAAAGTGAGCCCTCATTCACCACTTCATCTGGCAGCTCATTCCATACTCCCACCACTCTCTGCGTGAAGAAGCCCCCCCCTAATATTCCCTTTAAATTTTTCCCCCTTCACCCTTAACCCATGTCCTCTAGTTTTTTTCTCCCCTAGCCTCAGTGGAAAAAGCCTGCTTGCATTCACTCTATCTAGACCCAGTATAATTTTATACACCTCTATCAAATCTCCCCTCATTCTTCTACGGTCCAGGGAATAAAGTCCTAACCTATTCAACCTTTCTCTGTAACTCAGTTTCTCAAGTCCCGGCAACATCCTTGTAAACCTTCTCTGCACTCTTTCAACCTTATTAATATCCTTCCTGTAATTAGGTGACCAAAACTGCACACAATACTCTAAATTTGGCCTCACCAATGTCTTATACAATCTCACCATAACATTCCAATTCTTATACTCAATACTTTGATTTATAAAGGCCAATGTACCAAAAGCACTCTTTGCGACCCTATCTACCTGTGATGCCACTTTTAGGAAATTATGTATCTGTATTCCCAGATCCCTCTGTTCTACTGCATTCTTCAGTGTCCTATCATTTACCTTGTATGTTCTACCTTGGTTTGTCCTTCCAAAGTGCAATACCTCACACTTGTCTGCATTAAACTCCATCTGCCATTTTTCAGCCCATTTTTCTAGCTGGTCCAAATCCCTCTGCAAGCTTTGAAAACCTTCCTCACTGTCCACTACACCTCCAATCTTTGTATCATCAGCAAATTTGCTGATCCAATTTACCACATTGTCATCCAGATCATTGATATAGATGACAAACAACAATGGACCCAGCACTGATCCCTGTGGCACACCGCTAGTCACAGGCCTCCACTCAGAGAAGCAATCCTCCACTACCACTCTCTGGCTTCTTCCATTGAGCCAATGGCTAATCCAATTTACTACCTCTCCATGTATACCAAGCGACTGAACCTTCCTAACTAACCTCCCATGCGGGACCTTGTCAAAGGCCTTACTGAAGTCCATGTAGACAACATCCACTGCCTTCCCTTCATCCACTTTCCTGGTAACCTCCTCGAAAAACTCTAATAGATTGGTTAAACATGACCTACCACGCACAAAGCCATGTTGACTCTACCTAATAAGTCCCTGTCTATCCAAATATTTGTAGATCCTATCTCTTAGTACTCCTTCCAATAATTTACCTACTACTGACATCAAACTTACCGGCCTATAATTTCCCCGCATTAATTTTTGAGCCTTTTTTAAACAACGGAACAACATGAGCTATCCTCCAATCATCCAGCACCTCACCCGTGGATACCGACATTTTAAATATATCTGCCAGGGCCCCTGCAATTTCAACATTAGTCTCCTTCAAGGTCCGAGGGAATACCCTGTCCGGTCCTGGGGATTTATCTACTCTGATTTGCATCAAGACGGCAAGCACCTCCTCCCCTTTAATCTGTATAGGTTCCATGACCTCCCTACCTGTTTGCCCTCCAGTTTCCTTAGTAAACACGGATGCAAAGAAAACATTTAATATCTCCCCCATTTCTTTTGGTTCCAAACATAGCCGACCACTCTGATCTTCAAGAGGACCAATTTTATCCCTTACTATCCTTTTGCTCTTAATATACCTGTAGAAGCTCTTAGGATTATCCTTCACCTTGTCTGCCAAAGCAACCTCATGTCTTCTTTTAGCCCTCCTGATTTCTTTCTTAAGTAATTTCTTGCACTTTTTATACTCCTCAAGCATCTTATTTGCTCCCTGTTGCCTATACATGACATACATCTCTCTCTTCTTCTTTATCAGAGTTCCAATATCCCTCGAGAACCAAGGTTCCTTATTCTTATTCACTTTGCCTTTAATCCTGACAGGAACATACAAATTCTGCACTCTCAAAATTTCTCCTTTGAAGGCCTCCCACTTACCAATCACATTCTTGCCAGAGAACAGCCTGTCCCAATCCACGCTTTTTAGATCCTTTCTCATTTCTTCAAATTTGGCCTTTTTCCAGTTTAGAACCTCAACCCGAGGACCAGATCTATCTTTATCCATGATCAAGTTGAAACTAATGGCGTTATGATCACTGGAACCAAAGTGTTCCCCTGCACACACTTCCGTCACTTGTCCTAACTCGTTTCCTAATAGGAGATCTAATATTGCATCCTCTCTAGTTGGTCCCTCTATATATTGATTTAGAAAATTTTCCTGAACACATTTTACAAACTCTAACCCGTTTAGACCTTTAACAGTATGGGAGTCCCAATCTGTACGTGGAAAATTAAAATCCCCTACTATCACAACTTTATGTTTCCTGCAGTTGTCTGCTATCTCTGCAGATTTGCTCCTCCAATTCTCGCTGACTATTGGGTGGTCTATAATACACCCCCATTAATGTGGTCATACCTTTCCTGTTTCTCAGCTCCACCCATATGGCCTCGGTAGACAAGCCCTCTAATCTGTCCTGCCTGAGCACTGCTGTAACATTTTCCCTGACTAGCAATGCCACCCCCACACCCTTCATCCCTCTGCCTCTATCACTTCCGAAACATCGGAACCCTGGAATATTGAGCTGCCAGTCCTGCCCCTCCTGTAGCCAAGTTTCACTAATGGCTATAATGTCATAATTCCATATGTCAATCCATGTCTTCCCCACAATACTCCTGGCATTGAAATAGACACACCTCAGAAGATTATTACCACCACACACAACCCTTCTATTTGTGATTTTGCATGAACTACTAACATCATTTATTTTCACCCCCGCTTCACTATCTGCTCTGGCACTCTGGTTCCCATCCCCCTGCAAATCTAGTTTAAACCCTCCACAATAACACTAGCAAACCTCCCTGCAAGTATATTGGTCCCCTTGTAGTTCAGGTGTAACCCGTCTCTCTTGTACAGGTCCCACCTGCCCCAGAAGAGGTCCCAATGATCAAGAAATCTGAAACCCCGCTCCCTACACCACTTCCTCAGCCACGTGTTCATCCGCCTGAGTATCCTACTCTTACCCTCACTGGCACGTGGCACAGGTAGCAATCCTGAGATTACTACCCTCGGGGTCCTGCTTTTTAACTTCCTACCAAGCTCTCTATACTCACTCTTCAGGACCTCCTCACTCCCTTCCTACATCATTGGTACCGATGTGTACCATGACACCTGGCTGACCACCCTCCCACTTCAGAATGCTGTGCACGCGATCAGAGACATCCCTGACCCTGGCACCCAGGAGGCAACAAGCCATCTGGGAGTCTCTGTCACGACCACAGAACCTCCTGTCTGTACCTCTGACTATCGAGTCATCTATCACTACCACTCTCCTCTAATGGAGACACAAGTGCCTTGGTTACAGTCCCATAATATTTTTCAGAAAGATGAGTGTGTTGTTGCTCCTTCTTACCCCCCCCCATGCCTCTTTATACCCTATCATTGGATGGAATCTTGCGAAGGTGGCGGGGGTCTCGGCTGGCGACTGGACAGCTGGTGGGCGCCCTGTGCATCCTCTTTTTGGAAAGGTCCACTGCATGTTGCTCCACTCAGGCACTTGACAGACTGGGATCAGAAATTCCAGTTGTGGATGTCCCACCCCCAAACACTACTGCCAGTTCTTTTGAAGGGCATCTCTACTAGGGAGTCAGTGGCTGCTGCCTGCATAATGCTCATCTGATTCCCAGGATCATTGCTTGTCCCATGCCAGGTGATTGATTTTTTTTTTGTTTTGATCGGGTCACGGGTGGGATATCATGGAGTGGGGGGGGGTGGGGGGTGGGGGTGGGGGGGGGGGGGGGGGTGGGGGGGGTGGGGGGGTGGGGGGGGTGGGGGATCAGCATCAAGGGCAGGGGATGCCTCTCAGCGGCCCCACTCTTCTCGAAGCTGGTATCCTCAATCAGGGACTGTTCATTCAGCCTTTGAATAAGAGATCTCCCTGGGTGTCCACAATTAAGCAACTCAGACAGGGTTTTATTGTCGTGCTTCCTACTTGCCAAGGCCCCCCCACCCTGCGTTATTTCCCAGCCATTCAGCTTCCTGATACCTCTCAATTCACCTTCCTAAGCAGACCAGATGTGGCACAATGTAAAGAAACACAGAATATGGAACTCATTTCATTCTAACACACAAAAGATATTTAATACTTGGAGAGTTTCTCCATGAGTGAACTTAAGAATCAAGTACAAACATTTCCTAGGGTTAGCCACAAGCTTCTCTTAATGGCTCATTGAGACCCAACAAACTGTGGGAACATCTATTTGCCATATGTAATGCCTCAGCTCTGTGCTTCAGCAAACCACTCAAAATCATGATAACTAAAAGCAATCAGTTTAACCAATGTGTTTTTAGCTATGGCTATTGAATTAGTTCAGCTTTTCTAACTGATGCTTCAGTGGACCGTGGAAGCCAACGACACAGTCTGTTAGTTGTTTGGGGCCGTAGTCTGATCCTCAGGGCAAGAGCAAGATGACCCGAGCAATGGTTCTTTTAAGCACTGATCAACCACTTGATATAAACCCGAGGCCGCTGCTGAGGGAAATGTTGCCCCATTAGCAAATGGAAGTTTACATGACATTAAGTATCTGATTGAAATGGCTAAATGTTGTTTATAGAAACTGATTTTTAACAGACAAGTGAGCCTCTTGTATGACATTATGAAAACAGCCTACAGGAAAGGGGGTGGGGAAACTCAGAGGAATAAACACCGCACAGTTGCTGACAGCTTGGAAATTCAAATAATATAGAAATGGATTCCAGATCGGAGGGCACAGATTTTAAATGGGTTTTGTATGATTATAGCTATTCAGGTGAGACTTACACTTGATCTTGAGCGGGTATAATAATAGCTGGAGTAAATTACAACAGCTGCGTGTTTAGCAGGGATGGAGTGGGGGGTGGGGGTGAGGTGATGATTTATTGAGCAAAAGTACAGAATTGTCTTGGAGGAATTATGACTATCCTGTCCTCCAAGAAGGAGGCAAATCATAGAAGTGGAATGCAGTAGAGACAACTTACAAAGCCAACTGTACCCATAAGAAGGCACATGGCCAGACGTTGTATCCTCATATGATCAAATATACTTCAGATGGCTGTAATCCATGTGATACCTATTCTCTCTTCGCTTGCACTCATTGAATGACAATGTCGAATTTTTAGCACAAGAACAGGCCATTTAGTTCAACTGATTAATGCCAGGGTCTATGTTCCAGACAAGCCTCTTCCTACCCTACTTCAATCCTTTCTGTTCTTTTCTCCCTCGCCTATTTATTTAGCATCTGCTAAAATACATATACACCATTGGCCGGCAGGGTGGCACAGTGGTTAGCACTGCTGCCTCACAGTCCCAGGGACCCCGGTTCAATTCCGGCCTCGAGTGACAGTCTCTGTGGAGTTTGTACATTCTCTCCGTCTCGTGTGTCCCACAGTCCAAAGATGTGCAGGTTAGGTGGATTGGCCATGCTTAATTGTCCCTTAATGTCAGGGAGATTAGCTGGGTAAATAGTGGGGTTACGAGGATAGGGCCTGAGTAGGATGCTCTGTCGGATAGTCGGTGCAGACTTGGTGGATTGAATGGCCTTCGTCTGCACTATAGGGATTCTTTGATTCACCTTGATTATTATCTCTGGTAAAAAATTGCATATTCTAACCACTCTCTGTGAGGAAGTTGAGGGCGGCACGGTGGCACAGGGATTAGCACTGGTGCCTCACAACGCCATGGCCCCAGGTTCAATTCCAGCCTTGGGTCACTGTTTGTGTGGAGTTTGCACATTCTCCTCCTGTCTGCGTGGGTTCCCTCTGGATGCCCCAGTTTCTTCCCACAGTCCAAAGATGTGCGGTTTAGGTTGATTGGCCATGCTAAATTGACCCTAGTGTCAGGGGGATTAGCAGGGTAAATGAAAGTTGGAGGAATAGGGCCTGGGTGGAATTGTGGTCGGTACAGACTCCATAGGCTGAATGGCATCCTTCTGCACTGTAGGGATTCTATGATTAAAAAGTTACTCCTTTGGATTTTGTTCATTCATGGAACATGGATGTCACTGGCTGGCCAGCATTTATTGCCCATCCCTAGTTGCCCTTGGAGGGCAGTTGAGAGTCAACCACATATTGCTGTGAGTCTAGAGTCACATGTAGGCCAGACCAGGTAAGGATGGCAGATTTCCTTCCTTGAAAGATATTATTTGATTTGATTTATTATTGTCACATGTATTAGTATACAGTGAAAAGTATTGTTTCTTGCGCCATACAGACAAAGCATACCATATATAGAGAAAGAAAGGCGAGAGTGCAGAATGTAGTGTTACAGTCATAGCTAGGGTGCAGAGAAAGATCAACTTAATGTGAGGTAGGTCCATTCAAAAGTCTGATGGCAGCAGGGAAGAAGCTGTTCTTGAGTTGGTTGGTACATGTCCTCAGACTTTTGTATCTTTTTCCTGACGGAAGAAGGTGGAAGAGAGTATGTTCTGGGTGCGTGAGGTCCTTGATTATGCTGGCTGCTTTTCTAAGGCAGCAGGAAGTGTAGACAGAGTCAATGGGTGAGAGGCTGGTTTGAGTGATGGACTGGGCTTCGTTCACGACCCTTTGTAATTTCTTGCGGTCTTGGGCAGAGCAGGAGCCATACCAAGCTGTGATACAACCAGAAATAATGCTTTCTATGGTGCATCTGTATTACCCTGAGAGAAGGGTTGACTTGAACAGGTTCGTGGACATGACTGAATGGCTGTGTAGGCGAAGGCTTTGAATGTCTCAGGATATAGTCAGTGACGTTAATGTCATGCTGGAGGCAGGTCTCATACCTCAAATATCCAAATATGCCTGTGCCCTGCCATTTGCAGTCAAAGTTACCGTGACCTCAACTTTTATGCAACTGATTCCTTCCAGGGATCTGCTGCAGACTTCTGTGACATCTCGCAAGCAGCTGTCCATTGCTGCATAACATCAGTAACTGATGCCCTTTTTATTAAGGGTGAGTAATATGCAGATGTTCCTAACAGATGTGGTGTTACAGAATCAGAGGGCAATGAGGTTCATGTGCATAGCTGGCTTTTTACAAGCACAGGATGTGACAGGTTGCACCCACATTGTCATCAAAGCACCATTGCTGGAGATGCACAGACATTGAATACAAAGTCATTACATTCCATCGACATGCAGCTTGTGCACAACCACAATAATATTTTCCTCCATTTGTGCACTGAGCCACACACCATCCTGACTTGGAACTATATTGTCGCTCTTACATTGTCATTGGGTTAAAATCCTGGAACTCTCTCCTGAACAGCACTGTGGGTGTGTCTGTACCACATGGACTGCAGTGGGTCAGGAAGGTGACTCACCACCACCTTCTCAAGGGCAATTAGGGATGAGTAATAAATGCTGGCTTAGCCGGCAATGCCCACATCCTGTGAAAGAATAAAAATAAGTAAACCCTTGCTTTAATCAGTGGGAATGGGAGGTGGGAGGATGCACTTCTTATTCATCATTAAAAGAAGCTTGAGCATGATTTTCACTTACAATTTTGATGTAACTAAGAGTATAAGGGCAGCACGGTGGCACAGTGGTTAGCACTGCTGCCTCACAGAGCCAGGGACCTGGATTCCATTCCCGGCTTGGGTCACTATCTGTGAAGAGTCTGCACATTCTCTCCCGTATCTGTGTGGGTTTCCTCCGGGTGCTCCGGTTTCCTCTCACAGTCCGAAAGACGTACTGATTAGGTACATTGGCTATGCCAAATCCTCCCTCAGTGTACCCGCACAGGTGCTGGAGTGTAGCGGCTCGGGGATTTTCACAGTAACTTCATTGCAGTGTTAATGTAAGCCTACTTGTGACAAATAAATAAACTTTTAAAAACTTTATCTGTGGCCTAGTGTAAAGAGCACTGAAGAAAGCAATGAAAAACAAAAGGGATTAAAGTAATAACATGTAGAATATCTGAAATTAAATAATCCAGTAATAATTCAGAGTATTGTCCTGATTTATTCAGTCTTTCTAATTACAAATGATACACTGAACATTACAAATTATGTGCTGCATGTATTTGAGTTCAGTTCACTTAATTGCGGTATCATCAACTGTCTATTTTATTGTTACTTACTACTGATGTGGAACATCACCAATTAAATAAAATGCAGGTCTGCAATAATCCTTTGTTTCGCTCAGAAAGATTTTTCCAATGAATTGAGAGGGTTCATGACACTGACTGGACTTAAATTTTGAGTGCGAGTTAAATTTAGAAATATGCCTCTTTACTTTTACAAGCCTTCAAGTTAATTACAGCCCCGATGTTATGCCTCAGTCAATTTATAAACTAAGTATGATAAACTAGAAAGGAGCTTGTAAAATTTGTTCCAGGCATGGGAAGTCTTCAGCTGAAGTCAGCAAAATATAAGATGGCATTGAAATAATTCCTTCATTCAAAACAATTTAAAGTGTGGACGTTTGCATTCAAATTACAAACACATTTCTTCATAACTTAGAAGGAACACACATTATGATAAGTACATTATATTGCACTTTAACTTTGAAAGGTCGGTAGAATTGTCATAAAGGATCCTGGCACAAAGGTTTCATCCTCCATTGACCTGACTTTCCAATCTCCCCAAGTGATAAATTAATTCCTCAATGCTTGCAATCATTAATGTCTCATTAACCATTGAATAATTGTAATGATGGCTTTATGATTCCAGGTGCAACATAAACACTATTTATGGCATGGGTCCAACTTAGCGTATTGAACTTCCCAGAATCAATGCTAACTGTAAGTCAGCTTCTTGATGCATGTGTGACCAGCAGTTTGGCATATGATCCTTCTGCTGGGAAGAGGAAACAAAAAGGCTGAGAAGGGAGATGACCTGAACTGTCACTGACACTCTAGTCCCAATGATGCAGATTGGTTCTGGGCAGCATTGCAGTTGATGACGTGGATCGTTAACTAAGTCCATTCTGGCCAGGAGCCCAATACCAGGTAGGTTTGTTTGAGGCTGCTGATATGATTAAAATATATGGCCAATTTGGTTCTGATATCTGCTGATGTCTCCGATATACATTTTTAACACAAAATATTGTATTTTGGGTGCTTCAAAACTAACTTTTTAATCATTAATTATAATTTGGCTTGCCAACCAGAAAAAGATATTTTATTTTGAGGCCTTGTTGCATTCAAAGATTTGTGAATTTTGTATGCATTTTTCATGTTCCATTTATTTTGGTTCCTCCTGTTTTGTTGAAGTCTTGCAAATGAATCGTAGAATCATAGAATCCCTACAGTGCAGAAGGAAGCCATTCAGCCCATCGAGTCTGCACCAACCACAATCCCACCCAGCTCTATCCCCATAACCCCACATATTTACCCTGCTAATCCCCCTAAGGGTCAATTTAGCATGGCCAATCAACCTAACCTGCACATCTTTGGACTGTCGGGGGAAACTGGAGCACCCGGAGGAAACCCAGACATGGGGAGAATATGCAAACTCCACAGATAGTGATCTGAGGCCGGAATTTAAGCCGGGTCCCTGATGCTGTGAGGCAGCAGTGCTAACCACTGTGCTACCGTGTTGTATCATCTTCAAATTTGGAGATAATACATTCAGTTCCCTCTTCCAAATCAATAATATATAATGTGAACAGTTGGGATCCTCACACAGATCTCTGTGGAACCCCACTAGCCACTGACTGCCAATCAGAAAAAGACCCATTTATGCCAACTCTTTGCCTCCTATCTGCTAATCAGCTTTCTATTCAGTTCAAACTGGTTTTAAGCCTTCTAACATTTCCTGGGTATTCTGCTAAATAAGTTGGGACCATCACAAGTCTTTGACTTTAAATCAGAGTTTTGAAAGTTTCCAGATGCAGGGTAATTGCCCAAAAGAATTAAACTTCCCAGGCAATTCCCATGCAGTCCTTTTGTGGGGACTTTCGAGCAATGTCCCAGCACACTTTTCAGCGAACCTCCAGGGTACAACCCTCCAAAGAACTAAATATCTGGGCCAGTATCTTTTTTGTAATCTTGCACGGTTATCTACATGCTTACAATGATGATAATTCGTGTTATCAGCAATACATCAGCTTTCTATTCCTTCACCTAAGTTGTGACTAAATACAGTGAACAGTTGAGGTCCTGGTACAGATATTTGCAGATACCAGTAGTCACATTCTGCCAATTAGAGTACCTGTTCATTATCCACTCTCGGTCTCCTGCAGCTCATTCAATTTCCCATCAGGTCAATAATTTGTTTCCGATTCCTTGAGCTTTAACTTCAGCCAATAGTCTTTTATGATTGTTAAGACCCAGGCTAGAAACTCCAAGGTAATTTGTGAAGTTAGCTGAGATCCTAAGTTTTGCATTTGACTTTGGCAATGGTGATTCAAGTGGACCACGAGGAAGCTTTTATCAAACAAAATTTATTTAAGGACACAGTTAAAATATAACAAAAGATTAGCATATTTTCCAATCACAAGACTTAAATATGACACAGTATAACTCCTAAGAGCTAGCTATTTCTGTTGTTCCAACATAAAGCAATATCCCACAGACATACCCCCCTTCTCTAGCATTAGTTAGCCCAAAAGCAAGCATAATTAAGGACCCCACGCACCCCGAACACACTATCCTCCACCTTCCTCCGTCTGGAAAAAGACACAAAAGTCTGAGGTCACGTACCAACCACCCCAAGAACAGCTTCCTCCCCGCTGCCATCAGACTCCCGAATGGGCCCATCTCCACCAAGTTGATCTCTCTCCACACCCCAGCCACAACCGCAACACCACATCCTGCACTCTCTCCCCTCCCTCCCCATGAACGGCACACTCCGTCTGCACAGCACTCAAGAAAATATTTTTCACTGTATATTAATACATGTGAAAATAACAAATCAAAGTAATGGCAGATTTTCAACTTTGTAACACCTATGGACAGAAATCCAAGCCAGCTATTTGCAGAGATGGATGTATCCTCAAAATAGCACAACCTCAGAGGTAAACCCAGTCTCTGGCAGCTTCCAACACAGCAACACTTAAACAGCAAAAACTCCAATTCCAGAGAGAGAAAAAAAACATTGTTGCTTTTCAGCTTCAAGCTGCTTCTGAAAACTAAACTAAAAACTGGAATGCTCTGTGAAAAATAGTTATCCCCAAACATGTCACCTGACCTGTCAATTATCCCAAATCAAGCTCTACTTTGCAATCCCAGGGGAATTTTTAAAACCACAGAACACTGCATCAGTTCAGATTAAAATCAACATGATATCAATTATACTGCTTCAGTAACAAGAAAGGATATCGGCTACAGCCAAAATGGCACCGATAAAACATTCTGCAGAGAAACATGAATAAAGTACATTTCATAAAGGCACAGTATTGTCACATGATGAACTTTATCAGATGACTTCAAGGAATCCACATAAATAACATCCATAGACATTCCTCTGTCCGTTACTTTAGTCACCTCTCCAAAATATTTAAATCAGGTTCATTAGGCACAACCTAGCCTTTACAAATGGCTCTCTCTGATCAACTGAAAACTTTCAAGGTGAATTTTCAGTCATCCAATTCTAATATGGACTCTACTAATTGTCCGGCAATATATGTTATGTGTGATAACCTCAATGATCTGCATGGGGAATCATTAACTGATTAACTGACCTCCCAGTTGGGCTCATTGGATACGAGCTCCCTGAAGACTGGAAATTAGTCTACCCAGTAGAGCTTGTACACCGAGCCCTATATAGGCAGGACCCTGGGAGGGTCCATGAACCATTTAGTCCCAGTTGTGTCCACCACAGGCTTGTGGTTATTGTTTATTTTCATTTGAGCAATAAAAGCACAGTTCCTTCACAGTCGACTCCTGGAGTTATTATATTGTGCTAACTGGTCTACAATTCCCTGGTTTCTTTCTCACAGCATTATTTAATAGTGAAGTGACATGCCCAATT
Source organism: Mustelus asterias (assembly GCF_964213995.1). Classification (NCBI taxonomy): domain Eukaryota; kingdom Metazoa; phylum Chordata; class Chondrichthyes; order Carcharhiniformes; family Triakidae; genus Mustelus; species Mustelus asterias. The sequence goes on along the minus strand of NC_135806.1, from coordinate 82,135,652 downwards.
CTCCAATATAAAGGGGTGGTTCCTGAATTGGGACAACATTGGATAAAACAAATATAGTTAAGGACAGCTATGCCTCAATCAATTTGGTTTAATATTTTCAAGGATTTTCATCAAATCCTGGTTGCAATAGTGATTGCTTTTGATTTGATTTATTATTGTCACATGTATTAACATACAGTGAAAAGTACTGTTTCTTGCGTGCCACGCAGACAAATCACACCGCCCATAGAGAAGGAAACGAGAGAGCGCAGAATGCAGTGCCACAGCCACAGCCAGAGTGCAGAGAAAGATCAACCTAATGCAAAGTAAGTCCACTCAAAAGTCCGAAAGCAGCAGGGAAGAAGCAGCCCCTGAGTTGGCCGATACACAACCCCAGACCCTTGCATCCTGCACCCGACGGAAGAAAGCGGAAGAGAGAATGCGCGTGGGGTCCTCAACCATGCCGGCTGCCTTGCCGAGGCAGCGGGAAGTGTAGACAAAGTCAATGGATGGGAGGCTGGTTTGCATGATGGATTGGGCTACATTCAAGACCTTTTGTAGTTCCTTGTGGTCTTGGGCAGAGCAGGAGCTATACCAAGCTGTGATATTCAACTTCCGCTGTTGGTCACAGCAAAGGTTTAAGTTTCTCTTTCATGAAGATATGTTGTTTCCAAATCAGAATACATTAAAATGTATGAGAGTAAATCCACATTTGATATGTAGGAGTCTTTTAAAAGTCAGTTGTTAACAATTCAGGACAAGTATGTCCCTGTAAAAATGAAGGATAAAGATGGCAAGATTTGGGAACCCTGGATGACAAGAGAGATTGTGAGCTTTGTGAAAAAAAAGGAGGCATACATAAATTTCAGGAAATTGAAAACGGAAAGGGCTCTTGAGGAATACAAAGATAGCAGGAAAGAACTTAAACAGGGACTTAGGAGGGCAAAAAGGGGCCATGAAATGTCCTTGGCAGGGAGGATTAAGGAGAATCCCAAGGCTTTGTATGCGTATATAAGGAGGAAGAGGGTAGCTGAGAAAAGGGTAGGTCCATTCAAGGACAATGGAGGGAATTTGTGTGTGGAGCCAGATGAAGTGGGTAAGTCCTTAACGAGTACTTTGCAACAGTATTTACAAATGAGAAGGATATGGTGGATGGTGAGTTTAGAAAGGAAGGTGTTGACATTCTAGGACATGTTGAGATAAAAAAGTGAAGAAGTACTGGAGATTTTGAAAAACATTAAGATGGACAAGTCCCCAGGGCCAGATAGGGTCTATCCCAGAATATTGAGAGAGGCGAGGGAAGAAATTGCTGAGGCCTTGGCCAAAATCTTTGTATCCTCTTTAGCCACGGCGAGGTAGCCGAGGATTGGAGAGTAGCTAACATTGTTCCTCTGTTTAAAAAAGTCAGATGAGACAATCTGGGAAATTACAAGTCTGTGAGCCTTACATCAGTGGTGAGGAAATTATTGGAGAAGATTCTGAGGGACAGGATATAGTCACATCTGGAAGAGAATAGGCTTATTAGTGATAGGCAGCATGGTTCTGTGAAGGGGAGGTCATGTCTCACAAACTTGATTGAGTTCTTTGAGGAAGTGACAAGACAAATTGACCAGGGCAGGGCAGTGGATGTTGTATACATGGACTTTAGTAAAGCCTTCGATAAGGTTCCTCATGGCAGGCTGGTACAGAAGATGAAGTCATATGGGATCCAAGGTGAGCTGGTAAGATGGATATAAAACTGGCTTGGGCATAGAAAGCAGAGAGTAGCAATGGAAGGGTACTTTTCTGACTGGAGGTCTGTGACAAGTGGTGTTCCACAAGGATCAGTGCTGGGGCCTCTGTTGTTTGTAATATATATAAATTATTTGGAGGAAAATGTAAGTGGTTTGATTAGTAAATTTGCAGATGATATAAATATTGGGGGAGTAGCGGATAGTGAGGAGGATTGTCAGAGGATGCAGCAGGATTTAAATCGGCTGGAGACCTGGGCTGAAAGATGGCAGATGGAATTTAATCCAGACAAATGTGAGATGATGCGATTTGGAAGGTCTACTGCAGAAGGAAAGAAATGGTAGAGCTCTTAGAAATATTAGCATACAGAGGGACCTAGGCGTGCTGATCCACAGTTCCCTGAAGATGGAAACTAAGATGGACAAGGTGGTCAAGAAGGCGTATGGCATGCGGACCTTCATCGGTCAGGGCATAGAGCATAGGAATTGGAAAATCATGTTGCAGCTGTGTAAGACTTTGGTTAGGCCGGATTTGGAGTATTGTGCACAATTCTGGTCGCCACACTACCTAAAGGATGTTGATGCATTAGAAAGGGTGCAGAAGAGATTTACCGGGATGTTGCCTGGTTTGGAGGATATGGATTATGAAGAAAGGTTGAACAAACTTGGATTGTTTTCATTGGAGCGTCAGAGGATGAGGGGGGACCTGATAGAGGTTTACAAGATTATGACGGGCTTGGATAGCATGGATAATCAGAGTCTTTTTCCCAGGGTCGAAGGGTTAATTACTTGGGGGCATAGGCTGAGAGTGAGAGGGGGAAAGTTTAAAAGAGATGTCAGGGGCAAGTTTTACACACAGAAGGTGATGAATGCCTGGAATGTGCTACAGGAGGAGGTGGTGGAAGCAGATTCTATAATAACATTCAAGAGGCATTTGGATAGATACATGAGTAGGTAGGGAATAGAGGGATATGGACCACATAGAGGCAAGAAATTATTAGATTAGAAAGGCACAGACTTGGTGAGCTGAAGGGCCTGTGCCTGTGCTGTACTGCTCTTTGTTCTATCTAAGCTGTGAGCAATAAGGAACCAATCAAGTAAGGAGTTCTTGAGTCAAAAAACAGGCAAATTATTCAGCACTAAATCTAAGAAACATAAGACAATTACAACATTAAGCATGTGGCCCTCATACAGCCATTGGGACACACACACACACATACATACATCAGAAACATATCAGAAATAAAGGGAGTTAGAGTCCAATAAGTAAAAGATTGTGCCCTTTGATTACCCTTGAGGCATAGATTTTATCAATGTGGCTGATTTAGGTTAGTTCGTTTCTTGGATGTGGTCAGGTATTGAAGGTATTGCAAATTGTTAGGAAGTCTCAGTTCACTGGTAGGTTTCTGGTAGAGTTGGCTTCTGGAACCGGACGACACTTCTATTCCAAAAGAGAGAGAGCAGCCCTCACCTTGTTTCCTCTGCTGATAACTCTATTGACACATTCTGTGTCACTTGCAATCTCTCTCTCGTCACCGGCAGCCTTGCCTTGAAATACTTCACTCATTGTATATTTCAAAGAGATTTTGGGTGCGTTTGTCCGTGGCAGCCATTGTTTCAATATCCAGTACCTTGCATTTTTAATGTCTCTTCCTTATACAGTTATGAGTTTTGATGGGTGTCTGGATTATAGGAAACATCTCTCTCTTCACACTCCCCTGAGGATGGTTTGTTGGTTTTTCACCTTCACCTTGGCCTTGCATTTTTAAGCAGTTTGCTTTGTCTTAGTTCAAGCTACAAAATTTCCAGTCAGTTGAAAGTTGAAAAATCAATTTTTCAAAAATAAATGACATAGCCTTGTAAAGATATCAATTATAGACTTTCCTACAGTCGAGATTCCGGTGAATTCAGCTTCTTTTGTTTCTCGGGAAAAAAAGATTCTCAGAAAAAAATGGTGAAAACTGAAATAAGGAATAGGTTTCCTGATTGGGTCTCCAATGGACTATAAGTCAATAGTTCCACCAGTGTTATTAGCAAACACTTTCTCATTAGTTTGCTGACCCTGACTGATATTGCAGGCTGCTTGGAAGTAGAGATAGATGAATTAAATGATAGTTGCGAGAAATGGAGACAAAAATATGCTGGCAGCATTTACAAAGGCTGTTAATATTTTAATTTTTTTTATTCGTTCGTGGGACATGGGCGTCACTGACTGGCCAGCATTTATTATCCATCCCTAGCTGCCCTTGAAGGGCAGTTGAGAGTCAACCACATTGCTGCAGCTCTGGAATCACATGTAGACCAGACCAGGTAAGGACGGCAGATTTCCTTCCCTCAAGGATATTAAGTGAATGAGATGGGTTTTCCCGACAATTGACATTGGTTTCACGGTCTTCACTAGATGCTTAATTCCAGACTTTTATTATTGTATTCAAATTCACCACCTGCCATGGCGGGATTTGAACCTGGTCCTCAGAACATTAGCTGAGTTTCTGGATTAATAGTCCAGTGATAATACCGCTAGGCCATCGCCTCCCCATATTTTAATGTATAATTATCATTTAAGAAGTTTATAGGGGTAATAAACATGTTGGGGCAAAGCCCAATTGTTGGCTCAAGAAAAATGGAAGCAGGAAACCAAGTGTTGGCCAACTAATGAAGCAGTAAAATAGTCCAGTCTCTCCTTGATAGATAGCAAAGTCAAAGTGGTGCATAATTGGGTGGCAGCAAGGAAGTTGGTTCTGTTTGACACTCCAAGCTGCCCTTCATATAGGTTTACTTTGCAATATGAGTAAAAGGTAAAACTTGGAGGAAGAAGACTTGAGAGCACAGTTATCATCGTCAGCAAAACAATAATGCTGTCTTGCTGTGGGTGTCCTTGTCGTAGATAAAACTGCAGCTTGGCCTAGGTAACTATCCTGAGGAACTCCTACAATAATGTTCTGGACTGAGATGATTGACCCCCAACGACCGAAGAACAAAGAACAATGAACAATACAGCACAAGAAACAGGCCCTTCGGCCCTCCAAGCCTGTGCCGCTCATTAGTGCCTTTGTGCTACATATTCCTTTGTGCTACATGCAACTCTAACCAATGGAGAATTTTCTTCTGATTTTCATTTACTTCAATTTTGCCAAGGCGTCTTGATGCTACACCTAGGTCAAATGTTGCCTTGATATCAAGTGCACTCACTCTCACCTCACATCTGAAATTCAGTTCTTTTGTCCATGTTGTAATGGGGTCTGGAGCTGAGTGGTCCCAGCAGAACTCAAACCAAGCATTCGTGAGCAGATTGTTGCTGAGTAAGTGCTGCCTGATAGCACGGAGAGTCGACTGATGGGGTGGAAATTAGCCAGATTGATTTTGTCCTGCTTTTTGTGGGCGAGAGATACCTGGGTAATTTTTCACATTGTCATTGCCAGAACTGCAGCTGTGCTGGAATAGCTTGGTTAAGGGCATGACTTGTTTTGAAGGAAAGCCTTCAATACAACTGCTGGGATGTTGTCAGGATGCACACAGACTTTGTCAGGATACACACAGACTTTGCTGTATCCAGGGTTTCACAATAGCATGTCATGTCACTCTCCAACAGGTTAGCAGGATTCCTGAGGCATCAACCAAGAGAAGGGTGGTGGCTCTGTGACAGCAGTTGTCTTTCCATTGCTGCCACCACTCCACTAATGACCTTGTTGTTGCCTTTCAGTCAGCCAGAGCAGACTGCTGCCACCCATGCTAAGGTGGTGCAATCTAATGCCAATCCTTCTGTGATCAGAGCTGCTCTGGATCATCCTGAGGGTCATCTGCAGTCTCCCCCACTGAAAATCAGCAGTGTGCTGCAACTACTGGGGTACAAGGTGCAGATGTTCTAGGACGGGCAAAGTGATCCGCAGACACCTGTCTAAAGTTATCCAGACAGACAGGCACATGCCTGTCTAATGCAGGCAGGCATTCAGAGAATGAAGAAGGATAAATTGTTGAGTATTGTATTGCGGTTTGAATGGCTTGTTTGATAAAGTTGGTTTGGAATAGTTATTTTTTGGTGGCCCTTATTTCAGCATTGTGACCTAGAGGGCACTATGATGGTCAGAGACAATTGGACGGTAAAGTATATGGTTATTGTGAAATGGGGATTTGGGATTGTGTTCAGTGGAGCCATGGTTGGATGAAATAATCATGGATAGTCTGGCCGGAAAAGCCACATGTCAGTTTCCTTCTCTCTCTGTCTTGCTCTTCCCTTCCTTTTCCTCCGTTGCTTGCTGTGTGCTGATGGCAATTGCTGTACCCTCATGATGGCAAGATTATGTAGGATCCAGCAGACCACAACGAATTGTGACACACACTCTGGCAAGTGCTACAGAGCTCTCCAAGCAGAGTGCAGCCAGCAGAACAATTGAGTGAGCAACGCAATGGTCTGTTCCATAATGCTTTATATGGGAGAATGACTTTCATTATATGGATGCTGGCTGTATTGGGTTGGGATGAGTTGTGCACCAGAGTCATGAGACAGTTTGTCAAGTGGATATTCTTTGGTGCCAAGAGCCACCCTTTGGTTTGACAAATACTGAGGGAACAGCAGACAGAGTGGCATGGAATAAAGGCTTTACCACTGCTGTCAGGTTAGCAGACATTCACTGGCATGACGTGCTGAACATTGTTGCATACCAACTACATTGAGCAAATGGAACCCTTTGTGGTTGTGGTACATCTCAGCATTATGTGGCAACTGCAAAGTCACATGTGTGCAATTGATGGCACCCTGAACCATAGCAGACCTTGCGCTGGTGGAGACACATCTACATTCTGCCTGTTTCTCTACGGTCAGGGAGAACATTCGTCAGAAAAGTTGCCTGCTCCAGCCTGGAAGGATCTCAGCAGAAAGAAATGAATGGTCATACACAACCTCTCAACCAACATCAGTGTTTGCCTAACGCTGCTCTCAGGCTGCATGTACACGTGTGAAAGTTACAGTTTCTGTGTAAAATTGAGCAAAATCACACATGGGCCATATTTAACGGCTGTGACAGCCACATGCCCAAGTTCTGTAATGGCTGCTCAATCTCACGAGAAGCCAAAAACGGGATTTGGGCCGGCGAGATTTCTGAACGTGATATTTCCAGCCCCCCCCCCCCCTCCGATAACACGATCAGGTTCACATCCAGGAAGGGCATGAACCCGATTAGCATATACTATAATATATTTTAACATCATTAGTGGGCTTAACGCCATGACTTCCATCCTCGACGTATCATCTCACCCAGCTGGCATGATGTCACGCAAGCACATTTTCAAAAATGATAATCAGGTGAGGTAACCACGCCGGAAGTGCACAGATAATTATAGCTCCTGAGTGGTGAGGGACATGGCTGGGCAGTTCTCTGGCACTGCCCCCTGGCGCCCTGGCACGGCCACCTGGCAGTGCCAAGACACAATTATACAATTCCTAAGGAAAGTTGGTAGTCTTTGTCCAGGTGATTAGTCAGTTGTAATGTAATTTCAAGGCTTTGAGATTTCCTTCGCCACAGGGGCTGCTGCTGTTCACTTATTGGCAAATGATCTTGACTAGATTCAGTCAAAGACCCTTCACCTGTCACACCTCAAATAACAAGATCCAGGCAGTAAAGACTTTCCAATTAAAAGCAAGATTATTGCTCTTCTTTGCTACAAGGGGTGACAGATCATTGATTTCCTCTGTGTTATCCACAATCAATGGCACCCTTATTAAGTTTGATGTTGGCAGGCGTTTCAGAATTCTAGAAAAAAACCAGAAGATGTCAATAATGTTATTATAATAATATAATACTTGGGCTTATTTACTGTGCAAGAATCAAGGCACCATTGGTTCAAAAGGGATTGGGTAAACATGCTGTGGGTTAACTTATTAAAACTAGGCAGACAAGAACAATTAAACGTCGTATAAAGCATGAAGTCATCGGAGCTGTGCTTCTTTAGGTCTGCTTAAAGCAAAAGTGAAACTCAAACTGGATTACATGACATATTTCCCATTTAGTGCTGTCATGTTGATATCCCCCTTTCTTTTTAAAGACACTTACCCCACTTTCCAAAGCAGTATAGCTATTTACAATACATGTTCATGTTTAGTTACCATTACCTAAGTGCATAGAACTGATGAACCAATGAGCCTCTAAAGCCTGATAGTAATCTACTGGTATGCCCTGATTGGGTGGGGGGTAGTGGTGGTGGGGAGCTCACTCCTCAGAGTTATGAGGAGAAAGATTTCTGGCCAGCATTGGGAATAGAGCCAACCTTCTCTTCCAGCTTTGTTAAGCCAGCTTGAGCTCATCAGGGAGGGGAATGTTGGAGCTGGCGATCTTTCATGCTTTCATCTTGTAAGGCATGTAAAATCGCCGGCTCCAACGCAACCCTCCCTGATGAACTCAATGTATTCTACACCCGTTTTGAGCAAGAGGTCAGCAAGAGCACGCCCTTCACCCTGGAAGCCCTGGATTAACCTGTATCTGGGGTCACCATCGCAGATGTCAGAGCAGCTTTCTCGAAGATCAACCCACAGAAAGCGACTGGCCCGGATGGGGTACCTGGACGAGCACTCAGAACCTGCGCGGATCAGCTGAAGGGATATTTACAGAAATCTTCAACCTCTCTTGACACCAATCTGAGGTCCCTATCTGCTTTTAGAAGGTGAACATCATCCCGGTACCTAAGAAAAACCAAGCAGTGTGCCTTAATGCCTATCGGCCGGTGGCTCTGACATCCATCATTATGAAGTGCTTCGAAAGGTTAGTCATGGCACGAATCAATTCCAGCCTCCCGGACTACCTGGATCCACTACAGTTTGCCTACCACTGCAACAGGTCCACAGCAGACGCCACCTCTCTGGCCTGCACTCAACTCTGGAACGCCTAGATAACAAAGACACCTACGTCAGACTATTACTTATTGACTATAGCTCAGGCGTCAACACCATTATTCCCACAAAACTCATCTCCAAACTTCGTGGCCTGGGCCTTGGCTCCTCACTCTCTGACTGGATTCTGAACTCCCTAACTCACAGACCACAATCAGTAAAGATAGCCAACAACGCCTCCTCCATATTCATCCTCCGGTGCCCCACAAGGCAGTGTTCTCAGCCCCCCACTATACTCCTTATGCACCAATGACTGTGTGGCCAAATTCCCCTCCAATTCGATTTTTAAGTTTGCTGGACACCACCGTAGTGGGTCGGATCTCAAACAATGACGAGACAGAATGCAGAAATGAGATAGAGAATCTGGTGAACTGGTGCGGCAACAATAATCTCTCCCTTAATGTCAACAAAATGAAGGAGATTGTCATTGACTTCAGGAAGCGTAGTGGAGAACATGCCCATGTCTACATCAACAGGGACGAAGTAGAAAGGGTCGAGAGCTTCAAGTTTTTAGGTGTCCAGATCACCAACAACCTGCCTTGTCCCCCCATTCTGACTCTATAGTTAAGAAAGCCCACCAACACCTCTACTTTCTCAGAAGACTAAGGAAATTTGGCATGTCAGCTGTGACTTTCACCAACTTTTACAGATGCACCATAGAAAGCATTCTTCCTGGTTGTATCACAGCTTGGTATGGCTCCTGCTCTGCCCAAGAATGCAAGAAACTGCAAAAGGTCGTGAATCCATCAAGCAAACCAGCCTCCCATCCATTAAGCTGTCTACAATTCCTGCTGCCTCGGCAAGGCAGCCAACATACCCTACGCACCCCAGACATTCTCTCTTCCACCTTCTTCCATCGGGAGAAAGATACAAATGTCTGAGGTCACGTACAAACCGACTCAAGAACAGCTTCTTCCCTCCTGCCATCAGATTTTGTGTGGACCTACCTTGCATTAAGTTGATCTTTCTCTGCATCCTAGCTATGACTGTAACACTACATTCTGCACTCTCTCGTTTCCTTCTCTATGAATGGTATTCTTTGTCTGTATAGCGCGCAAGAAACAATACTTTTCACTGTACAGTAATACATGTGACAATAATAAATCAAATCAAATTCCAAAGTAATATAATGTTACCATGTCACAGTACATATAATTGAAAACAAATTCTGTGCTTTTCCCTCAGCTCAGATTTGTAATTGTGCTACCAGCTATCGAACTGAATTATCCAAAGTAGAAATGGCTCAGGTTTACTCTCTATAGCTGAACTGTTTCACCTGACCTGGTCGTGACAGGGAAAGCTCGAGATGATCTCATTGCCCAAGTGCTTGGGATTGGAACATCAGCCACATTTCCTATACTTGATTATTATCCAATGTGTGCAAACGCATGGACATCACACAAAGGTAAGATTCGGCTCAGCTAAATGCCCTCCTTGGTAAAACGGTTGTAAGCATTCAGTGCCTACATTCAGATGTGTATGCTTTCTTTGCTTTTATTCATTATTTTGTGGGATTTGGGCTAGATCAGGATTTGTTGCTCATCCTTAATTACCCTAGAGAATGTTGAAATATAGGGAATGATCAGGATATTTGATATACTCCGCAGTGGGAGTTTTATTCAGCTGGATCATTACTTTGGAAGATGAGGTTCCCAAGATCCTCATATTTCCAAGAGCCCCTGCCTTCCACAAAAATAATTTGTGATTTAGTGTTGACAACCCTTGGATTCTTATTGCCCATGCTCCATGCACACATTGACCAGTTCCAATTTATGACACAGGCCCTTTTTATTAAGCAAATTAAAGCCTATCAACTGAAACAGCTGGATGTTTCGGAGACCTGACAATGGGCCTGTTTCAAAGTGAATCTCCAGTGGTAATGACCGGACAGGTTACTGATTCCACTTTGGAGGTTTTCCACCCCGATAATTCCAGCAAAAGCAGTGGATCTCAACCCCTTATAGGACTATGACATAACTAGACTATGACATAACATAACATAACATCACATGACTAGATGCACTGAATGAATACCTCATGCTCTTCTTCATACATTCCCAGTGTCCTCAAGAATATAGAACTGGAAAAGCTTATTTGGGTCTATCAGGACACTCTTAAAAGACACAGCCTCCAAATCCCATTCATTTGCCATAGCCTTCATTAGCTGAGAGTCCATTACCCTGTGTTGCATTGTTTCCCTGGATGGCCTACTTTACCTATTCCGCAGCTCTGTCTGATCAACCAAGGGTAAATCTTCCACTGCAAGGGCCCGCAAAGTGCTCACAAGGTGTAACTGAACTGTGTTGTTACTGTCAGAGGAGAGGATCCTGTAATTTTTTGTCCAGGACCTTTTGTGTAGCCGAATCCAATCCTGTGCAGGCCTACTCTTTAGCTTAGTCTCATAGGGGAAAGCAGGGCAGGAACATAGATGCACTCTGGTCACAAATGTTAGGGCTTTTTGGGTGCTACTGGAGAGAAAGCCGAAGGCCTAAAGATCATCTGAACAGCCAGTAGAGGAAACAATAAGATTTATATCTGTCTGCCTCTGTTTGTCATCTTTTGCCATCCCTAGCACCCTCCCAGAACTATTGCCGTATCAGAAGCCCTTGCACAAGGATTCTCAAGGCAACTGTTTGCTCAACATTCTCACAAAGAGAAAAGCATGGTGAGAAGTTTCTTAATATTGATGCTGTGCCTGGTCCAGGCACAGCGACTGTAATATAAATTTAAAATGCCCCAGAAAATCCTGAGGTTAGAGGAACGATGAGGAGACTTGATACAAATACAACAAGGTTATCTCCAATTGCAATGGGATCTTGATCAATTGGGCCAGTGGGCTGACGAATGGCAGATGGAGTTTAATTCAGACAAATGCGAGGTGATGCATTTTGGTAGATTGAACCAGGGCAGGACTTACTCAGTTAATGGTAGGGCGTTGGGGAGAGTTACAGAACAAAAAGATCTAGGGGTACATGTTCATAGCTCCTTGAAAGTCACAGGTGGACAGAGTGGTGAAGAAGGCATTCGGCATGCTTGGTTTCATTGGTCAGAACATTGAATACAGGAGTTGGAATGTCTTGTTGAAGTTGTACAAGACATTGGTAAGGCCACACTTGGAATACTGTGTGCAATTCTGGTCACCCTATTATAGAAAGGATATTATTAAGCTAGAAAGAGTGCAGAACAAATTTACTAGGATGCTACTGGATTGAGTTATAAGGAGAGGCTGGATAGACTGGGATTTTTTTCTCTGGAGCGTAGGAGGCTGAGGGGTGATCTTATAGAGGTCTATAAAATAATGAGGGGCACAGATCAGCTCGATAGTCAAAATCTTTTCCCAAAGCGAGGGGGAGTCTAAAACTAGAGGGCATAGGTTTAAGATGAGAGGGGAGAGATACAAAAGTGCCCAGAGGGGCAATTCTTTCATACAGAGGGTGGTGAGTGTCTGGAACAAGCTGCCAGAGGTAGTAGTAGAGGCGGGTACAATTTTGTCTTTTAAAAAGCATTTAGATAGTTACATGGGTACGATGGGTATAGAGGGATATGGGCCAAATGCGGGCATTAGTTTAGGGGTTTTAGAAAAAAAAGGGCGGCATGGACAAGTTGGGCCGAAGGGCCTGTTTCCATACTGTAAACCTCTATGACTCTACTGTCTGTCACTTTTTGTCAGCTGAGAAATCAGCACTTCCCAGGTGCGACAAAGAGGAAAATCCAGCCATTTGCATCTTCAGTGTACCTCATAGGACATTCTTGGCACTCTTTTTTACCATCTACATGCTGCCCTTGGCAACATGATTGAGAAGTATGGGGCCAGCTGATAAGATTGTGCTGATGACATCCAATGTATCTCACTAATTGCTGCCATACTGGTAAATTGCCTCTGTAGGAATCACCGCAATCTGAATCAGAAAACATTGGCATCCTGGTCAACTCGGAACTCAACTTTGTCCTATTGCCATTTTTACAAATTACTTTCTTCCACCTTTGCTACAGTGCACTTCTACCCTAGTTCATTTTAATTATATTAGCGCTTGCCTTCTCCAACTTTCTAATTGGTTGCTGTGGAATAAGCCATCTCTCCACAAGTTTGAGCTCATCCAGCAATTATTTTTATTATTCGTTGATTGGATTGTGGGCATCACTGACAAGGTCAGTCAGCATCTTTTGCCCATCGCTAGTTGCCCTTGAGAAGGAGGAGCGAGCCACCTTCTTGAATAGGTAAACTCACACTGCTGTTAGGAGGTGAATTTGAAGATATGACCCAGCAACAGTGGAGAAATGGATGGAATTTAGTGGCTGATACTAGGCGTTGGTTGGTAGATGAGACCCCATAAAATCAGGTGCTATGGCAGTGGTACTGTGTATATTGCCTGCCTGTCCACCTCCTCTGACTATTTAACCTGTGGTGGGGGACAGTTCGGTGGCCTGACTGCCCTTGAGCTAATTGAAGCCTTTAAATGGCCAAATAATATCCAATGGCGATCCCACCTCCAACCACCTCCCCGCAGACTGTTACTCCTGCCCTACTGAACCCAGTCCCACACACCTCTCACTGGGGCCTTCCAGTCTGGCCCTGTTGGAAGTTCCCAACTTACCTTCTCAATTGTCTCCGTTGATGAGCGCCACTGGGGACTGCCGGCATTCACAGCAGAGGCCAGCACTCCAGGTGCTACTGCAAGGTGTTGAGAGCTTTCAGCCATCTGATTAGTGGGTATCTCTTGGAAGCGGGACCTCTACTCAAATGGGGACAGGGGCCGTGAGTCTCATCTTGAACCTATTAATGGCTGATTCTGATTGATTGGTTGTGCAGTTTGCAATATGTTACGTCATTTTTTAAAAAAACCAATGAATGTTTGTCGCTTCCAACCTATCTCACTATCTTGCACTCATTGGCAATAAATACACTGTTGTTAATAGGGAATAACGATTGGAGTCATTCAACATTCTAGCAGATAGTACTCAATTCTAGGTTTATTCAGTATTGTACATTGTGATTGTAAATTCAGATTCCAGTCAGAGCTTCATGAATGGCAAACTATTGGGTTGATGTGGCCAATAGGTTCTATATTTCCTTGATGTGCTCAGTGGCCTATAGTATTGGCATAAATCCATACATTTTGCTCAATTTTAATGTCTCAACCCCACTCAAGCTTCAAAGTGAAATGAAATTCTTATATGAAGTTGGCTGCAGATCTGTACACATTGAGGACATTCCACAACTGCTCATATAAATTGAAGAGAGCAACTTCCCTGGACTGGATTTATAGCACGTTTCTCTTCCTCTTGCCCTCAGAGATTCCTGTTGCTTGTACTAACATCTGATGCGAATCCAAAGCTTGCAGCTGTAAATCAAGCCACGGAGCATGTGTTGGGCAGGTAATTTAATACTATTACTGACCTGGGGCAGACCTCACTGTATCCCCTGGGGGCTCATATTCAATTCAGGTCATCTCATCTTGAACTGAATATGACCCCCCCCCAACCCCGACAACAAAATTAATAGGGGATGCTGCTTTGACCCAAACGGAAGGCCACTGGGCTATCTCTGCGGGGCTGGGGAGTATAAACAGAGCTTATTGAAGCAGGTGTGACCTAAGAAAGTGAAACAGATGATTGGCATTAGAGCCTGCATCTTGATGATTTAATTTGCGTCCCGTTGTAAAATAAGCAAGGGTGGTCTTAAAAGGCATTCAGTAAAGTTCTTGTCACCAGTTTTCCCTTAATTTACAGGTCGATTGCATAGGTCAGGTCATTTCGATTGGTCAGCGCATTAACATAATTCAGTAAAGCTTCTAATATATCCTTCCTGACTCACTAGGAGCACCTTGTAGGTCACGACCAAAAACTCAGCTCAATGCAGGAACTGAGTTTTTTGGCCTGTGTGGCCCTGTTTCATTTCTACTGCCTTTACCAGGTTTCTATTGGCTAAATTAGTGATGTTTAGTTTCATAGGTCATGTATAATACAGTGTCTCAAATCCAACTGTCCAAAACTGGAGTTGTCTAAAAACTGGACAATTTTACAATGTGCCATGCATCAAGTTCAACAGAGTAAAATTAAAAAACGTACCTGTGGCAGGAAGGACGAGTGGAACATTGGTGTCCTAACATCTGGCTGAAGAGTGGGGCAGTGTGCTGGGCCCCAACCACACTAGGACATTCCCTGCTGGGCACCAGGTCCCACTAGCAGAGGTCAGTCTTCCTGGAGGATGCCAGAAAGGGAACGTGGTTAGCCCTGTGGGTCTCCCTCAGGACCGGAGGGGGTGCCCTTGGCAGGCTGGGAGCAGAACCTGAAGCCCAAAGCCTGAAGTCTGAAGCAAAGTCTGAAGCAGAGGGAGCACAGCCTGGAGAAGCTGGAGATGCCAGAAACCTGAGGGAGAGGAGAAAGCAGGATGGCAATAAGGAGCAGAAGTCCATAGTGCCAAGGAACCCCAACCAGAAATAAAGCAGATTGAAGCCTCTGAGAGTGGCTGGAGAACCAGGATGTTGAAGCAGAGTGAGCAAACAGCTGTGGAAGATCCAGGCAGACAGACGGGACAACACTCCTGAGTTCTGAAGGCCGTGAGAAAAGGGAGATCCCCTACATGTATGGGAGACAATATAATCTGGGTCGCTGGAGACTAGCAATAGGAACTCCATGAACTGAACTCTGCTACCCAGCTGATTAGAGATCAGGAGTTGCACTATCAACAGTATCCTGGTGGACCTGGAGCATCGGCCGTGAATATCCATTGTAGTTAGTTCCTTCATCTAAGTGAAGCTTTTTCAATGATGCTTATCAAAATTTGATGCCAGTGGATAAAAGATTCCTGTTTTATAACCTTTGTGCTGCCTGTGAGCTTGGAGCTCGCATTACATCTCGAAGCCAGGAATGGATTCCACAACACAGGCATCAAAATCATAGCAGACAAAATGGAAAAGCTGGCCAAGATGGAGCAGATGGTGAAAGAACTGAAACTGGCCCTGTCAATGGGGGAGGACCAAATAACTGCAGCCCTAGCTGAGGCACAGGTTTCACAGGATGAAGGTGAGAGTTGTAATGGTGAGCAGGAAGAGTGTTCCAGTATGCTCTTTGTACCTTGCAAAGAATGGATGGAATATTCCATCACGGATATTAAACTTACCAATGGGGAGGAAGCTGGATGGATTTGGGGGAAGAGTGAAGACTAACATGATCATAGTGAATGGTGAACAGGCTCGCTTGAAGGGCTGAATGGCCTACTCTTACTCCTATTCTCTATGTTTCTATGAACAACAACTCGACGGCTGAGAACTTGATTGTGGATGCACAGCTGGCCATGGCATCCTGGGCCCTCGACGAGAGAGAGCAAGCAGCACTCGCAGTGGAACAGCTGTTCACGATGGCCCATTGGGAAATGCTGGGACAAGGTAGAGATTTTCAAAGAAGTCCACAGTGGACCTTTGAGGTCCTGGCATGGATATTTCAGGGGACAGCAGCAGTGTGCCAGAGCTGAAGGTTTTATGAGTACCAACAAGCTGAAGGTGAGGACCTGGTCTTTGTATCCTGGAGCTGGTGAAGTTGTTCGATTACATCATTCTCCTGGATTTCTCTCTCAGGACAGCTAAAGAACCATCTAGCTGAAGCAGTGAGGGATGGAAACAGCCAGATGGAGTTGAGAAGGCTTATTAGTGACTAACCCCAAATGTCCTTTGTCACACAGGATCATGTCATCTGGATTGGGGGTTTAAGACTGAACTTCTAAGACCAGGAAAGAGGCCACCACTGAGAAGGTGACTGATGATGTGGACAGAGATGTAAATCTCAAACTGAAGAGCTTGGAGGCAAAGATTGATGTACGGTAAGTGCAAATCCAATCCTAGCAGATCTAGCTCAATAACAAGTTTTGTGTCCAATCCAACCCAAGGGATACTTCCAAGAGGTTTTGGGTTTGGAATGGCTGTGGGCATTCTAAGAGAGGTTGCCCCGAGTAACCGTAGACCCCCTCATCCCCCCCCCCCCCAAGCAGGAGCAACAGTCCAGTCCAGCACAACCACAGTCCTCCTCCCTCATCGGAGAAGATACAGGCCCCAGGGGAATGGAAATGCTGAGGCCCTTGGCCGGAAGAGTGATCATGGAAGTGAACTCATCTTTGCCAGTTGGGGAGGATTATGGCTGATGCCATGTCTATTTCTCAAGCACATGGCAACATTCATACCTCAATCCTCCACCAAATCCAGACAGGGATGTGCAAAATGTCATTGATGTGCTAATGAGTGAGATCCAAGCCAGATCCAGGGGGGTGGAACCACGTATGGTTTCACCTTTGCTATCCACTTCAGAAGAAGACTGACCACAGGCAGCACTGGTTGATGAAGACATCAGTAGATTTCACCACGACTGGAAAGATTGACACCACCAACCTGATGCCATCCAATGAAAGTGTCCAGACAGGCATGTAAGCTGCTGAGAGAGGAGCATGAGGAGAATGGAGTTCTCCAATCATTTGGCTCATGTCAACATGAGAATAGTGCAGCAACTTATCCTCCCCAACAGTCTCAGGCATCAAGTGTTAACAGTTGTTCATGATCAAGTGAGGTGTCAGGTATTGGAAAAGACAGCTGCATTGGCTGGAGAGCAGTGTTGGTGCCCAGGATGACAGCTGATATTGAGGACTACTGTCCCAATTGTGAGAAGTATTTTTTGGCCACAGCAGGGATGTGGCTTTACCCAGCATGGGATCCCCGGTTGTCACTAAGTCTCTGCAAGTTCTTGCAATGGATTTCACAGTCCTCGGCCGCGATTTTCCGGCCGTGTTGTGCAGATTGCACTAATCCGGGAAAATTGCGTGTAGGCCCAAAGATGGATTGTGCGCTTGGTTTGCTATTTTCCCAGTCCCTTTCTACTGGTGCAAACCGAATCTTACCCAGAAAGGGCGCAAGCTCGATTAGCATGAGATTGACTTAATTTCAATCTCATTAGTGAATTTGGCACACGATCATCACCATCATCCCAAATGTTCCCACCATCCCAGTGGGAAGTCATCCGGGTGGAAATCACTGCTGGTCCCTTGAAATGTGGTCCATGGATTGCGAGGGCGAATAACGCAGAGCACTAACCTCCAGGGTGCAAAAGGGCAAGGTAGGTCCTGTCATGGTGCGAGGTGAGTGAGGGGGCCTTCAAGGGTGCAGGGATTTGGGGGGACTTGGCAGGACTGGAGGTCTGCAGGTTGGGGCCCACTGCTGGGTTGGGGCTCGTGTGACCAGTATTTTCACTGGCTGCTGAGGGACTGGCTATGATGCCAATTGCAAAGCCCACTAATCATAGAAATAGAAACCCTACAGTGCAGAAGAAGGCCATTCGGCCCATCAAGTCTGCACCGATAACAATCCCACCCAGGCCCTATCCCCGCTTAGTTACCCTGCTAATCCCTCTAACCTATCACATCCCGGGACACAAAGGGTTAATTTAGCATGTCCAATCAACCTAACCCGCACATCTTTGGACTGTGGGAGGAAACCGGAGCACCCGGAGGAAACCCACACAAACACGGGAGAAAGTGCAAATTCCACACAGACAGTGACCCAAGCCGGGAATTGAACCCTGGAGCTGTGAGGCGTCAGTGCTAACCACTGTGCCACCGTGCCGCCCACAGTGTCGCAAAGGGTACTTTGCTTTCTGTCTGCTTGAAGGATTCTATGGTTTAATTTTGACATTCCATCGCAGGCCCCACTAACAGTTACAAACACCAGGTCTGGCTGCTGTTGCCCCAATCATGGGAAATTGTCAGATATTAACACAGCTCTTCACACTGCATAAACTCTGAAGTGCTTCCTACAATTAACACCGTAATGTCTAATCGCATGGTAGTTAGGAGGGTTCTTTCTCCTGTCTGAACTGCACACCATTCCTGGAAGCTAGTTTGCACCAGGCGGGTACATTCAGAAATCATGCTGCAAGTGTTCCTCATGAGCGCCACGGAGCTCAGCCCAATCTGCCACATGCTGCTGCCAATGGCCAGGCATCTATATCTGGGTGGTACAGACTCCCACAACTGAAACGTGCCAGCACAAGGGGCTAGTTGTATGTCACCCAGAGAGAGAAGGTGGGATAGACATCCTGTGTGTTGGGGGAGGAGGATAACATCTGCCTCCCTGTCAGGCTGCATGTCACAGTTCATTGACCCACTGCCCAGGTGCATTGAGTATGATAGCATGACAGCTTCATCCTGGGGCAATCGATATCCCCGGGGTCTTTGAGGATCACCCCAGGCTGCTGGGATGGCTTGTGGTGGGGGGGTGGGGGTGGCAAGGGCTACCCACTGAGGTCATGGCTGATGATGCCAATGGGGAGGCCTGAGACTGAGGTGGAGACTCGCTACAATGTGGCCCTGGCTGCCACCCAAAGTGTCATTGAATGGTGCATTGGCATGCTGAAGATGCAATTCTGCTGCCTGGACCGATCTGGCAGTGCTCTCCAGTACAGCCCCCAGAGGCTCTCCCACATTGCAGTGGCCTGTTGTGTCCTCCACAGCGTTGCACAACAGTGGGGCAACATTCTGGAGGAGTGCCACCATGTATATTCCTCTGGGGAGGAGGCGGACCCGGAGGGAGTGGAGGAAGAGCCTGAGGAGGATCCAGAGGATGGAGGACAGGCAACAGCAAGGGTCCAAAATGCCAGGAGGACCAGGGAGGTCCTGCTTGCCGCCAGGTGCTTAGATTGGGAGGCTTGGTGCACGGCAACTCCAGCCACTCCCCCCGCCCCCCCAAGGAGAACCTGCAACCCCAAACCACCTTCCAAGAACCCGGTTCACCTTTCCAAGGCCCTTGCCTACCCTTCGAGAATCCTTATCCACACTCCCCAGAATAGTGCTTCCCCCTTCCCACCTCTGAGGGTGGCATTGACATCATACCAGGGTTTTGGGCCTGGGTTGGCCATGTCAGCGAGTGACCTGTAAAGGTGGGAGGGTGATGACAACTCATTGTGAGGCAAGCTCTGATGCTGCTCTGGTGCTGCCTAAGTTTGACTCCTGTCTGCCCTCTGACAGCACACAGACTTCCGGGCTGAGCTCTGAGAGAGGATCGGGGGCACTATCGTTTGGGCTAATGTTCTGAGGGAGAGGGGGCGCAAGGCCTAGGGTTCAGTGAGTGACGAGCTTGTCATTCCAGGATGTCTGACACCATGGGTCTCCATGGCTCTCACTGTGCGATTGCTTGGGGGGCGGGAGGCGCTAGGAGATTCTGAGTACAGATGGGGAGATAAAATCGCTGTGGGAAATGGGACAAAGATGGAGGAGTTGCCACTTTGAGGTGCAATATTCTTTAATGTTGATTATTTACGGTGCCTATCCTGAACTACAATGTATGCCTTCTCCATGCCTTCTCGGTGCTCCTAAATCTTAACCTTGTATGGCCTGGCACTACATCTTGGTGACTCCCCAGGGTGCAAATCAGAGATGGAGGTGGCCTGTTGTCTCCCATTCCCCCTGTGGCCTGTGATGCCCTTGGCGGGCATCCTCTGGAGGGCTGGGACCTGGAGGGCCCCGGCCGACTTTGGGGTGTCATGAATATAATTTTAAAATTCAAACATTGGCGCCACTTAATTTTACGTTCTTTATATACTCTTTTTCAACTAATTTGGTGGTGTTCTGTGTTGAGGGCTTTCTTGGTTCTTTATCTTTGGTTGCTCAACCAAAAAGACATCAGTTCACTTGCACTTTATGCCTCAGCTGCATTTCACCTCCTGTCTATATCTTGCCTAATATTGTCCTCTCTTCCACTCTGCTTCTTTTCTCCACTCTGCACCTCATCTCCATCTCTTCACGTTGGCATTCTTTTAGTTCGTGTCTCTCTTTTTCCTCCATTTGGCACCTCTTCTCCATTCTATTTCACTCCAACACCACTCTGCCATTTTGCACCATCACCTTACTTTGTAAATTGATTGTATTTTGCAGCTTCTCGGTGCTGAAACTGTCACCGTGGTGCAGTATCATTCTGCTCCTTTCCATCAGCAACCCATTAACTAAACTCCTATTTCCCACTGTGAACATTTATTTTATTGTCTTTCATCTTATTGGAAGTTTGAGAGTAGAAATTGCCATTTCAATTAAAGCAGAAGAATATTTAATGCATTCTTATCACTTTCTACATCCATTATTTTAACAGCAGCTAAATGACGAAAGCATTCCTACTGCACAACTCATTCCTGTGCAGGCAGTGACATGACTGGCGCAGAACTCCTAGCAATTGCAAACTTGTTGGAGTGGAAATAAATGTGTTTTTAACATTGAAACTTTTGATGTACAAGCTGTTTCAAATAAAGATTTTAAGCTATGATTTTAAATAGAACAGTTTTATTCACTGGGTAAGAATCTAAATTTATGATAAAAGCTCTATTAATTTGAAAGCATTACTTTGTATAGATGTGTTGTGAATTGTATCCAAATTAGAAATGTTTTTTAATGACAGATAACACAAATAATTCTTGGGTGCCTGCCAGGGAAATTCAGATAGCTTAAAACTAACAAATTTGACCTTTGGTGTTTGCAAGGTCCACATTTAAAATAGAGCATTTGGCCCAAATGTACTTGTTCAACACACTCCTATATATTCTATGCTGTGTATGTATGTGGGGGTGTGTGTGTTATATGTGTGTGTATGTATGTGTCTGTGTGTATATCTATGTGTATGTGTGTGTGCACGTGTGTTTGTGTGTGTGTGTATATACATGTGTATATATGTGTATGTGTATATGTCTGTGCATATGTGTATGTGCGTGTGTGTCTGTTTCTGTGTGTGTGTATGTGTATGCATGCCTCTGTATATGTTTGGTGTATGTGTGGGTGCATGTGTATACGTGTCTATTTGTGTGTGTGTATGTCTGTGTGTGTGAATGGGTGTCTGTGTGTGTGTATGTTTGTATGTGTATATGTCTGTGTTTGCGAGCATGAATGGATGTGTGTGCAGGTAGGTCTCTGTGTGTATGTGTTTGAGTTTATGTATCTGCAGGTCTGTACTTGTGAATAAGTTTGTGTGTCTGAGTGTGTTGGTGTGTTTGTGAATGAGTGTGTGTCTCTGTCTGTGTTTGTGAGTGAGTGTCTGTGTGTCTGCATGGTGGAGATAGAAACTTTGGAATGCTTTGATAAGAAATAAATATTTCTATTTATATAGTGCCTTATCACATCTCTGAGATATTTCAAATCACCAACTGGCCAGTGAAAATGTTGGTCAATGATTTTGCCTCTGGGCTAAATGAGTTTGTTGAAGCAATGTAAATAAAGAAAGCTAATGTCCAGGTGCCACTCTCCAGTGAGTCAGCTAAGTGCTAATATAAAAGCACCTTCAAAGTGCTTCATAAATAATGAACTGGGTGAGCAGATATTTTTTGCAATTAAACACTGGGAAGTGTAAAGCCATTGTGTTCAGTCCCTAGCTACCAACCCATCCTTCTCCCTGGAAACTATCTAAGGCTGAACCAGACTGTTTGTAACCAAAAGAGAAAATGCTGGAAAATCAAAGCTTTGACAAAGGTTCATGTGGACTCGAAACGTCAGCTCTTTTCTCTCCTTACAGATGCTGCCAGACCTGCTGAGATTTTCTGGCATTTTCTCTTTTGGTTTCAGATTCCAGCATCTACAGTAATTTACTTTAATAGATTGTTTGTAACCCTGGCTAATGTTTCACTCTGAGTAAGTTTCTGAATACATATCTGTGTCATCACAAGGGCCATTTATGGTATCGGTGCCCTTACTCGTACCTACTCTCATTCATCATCAACCTTGTGCTTGCTAAACTACACTGGCTTCCAGTTAAGCAAAACATTGATTTTAAAATTCCCCATCTTTGTTTTCAAATCCCTCTGTAGCCTTACCCTACAAATCTCTGTAATCGCTCCCAGCCCCACAATCCTCAGACTTCACTCATCTAATTTTGGACTCTTCCACACTCCTGATTTTAACCACTCCATCATATTGATAATCATCCCTTCAACTACCAAGGCCCCGAAGCTCTTAAGTTCCCTTAAAAAATCGCTCTGCCCCTTTTACCTCCAATAAGCAGCTCCTTAAAACCTACCCCTTTGATCAAGCTTTTGGCCACCTGCCCTAATGTGTCTATGAGTCATTTTTGTCTTTATAACACTCCTGTAAAGTACCTTGGGAGGTTTCATTCAGTTAAAGATACTGGATAAAATACAAGTTGTTGTTGAATTACATGGATGTGCTTTATTGGCCTTGGCTCAGTTGTTGTTCCTCTGAGTCAGAAGGTCATAGGTTCAACTCCCATTCAAGCAGCTTGTGGCTCGGTGGCCCAATGGTTAGCATTGTTGCCTCCCAATACCAGGGGCCTGGGTTCAATTCCGGCCTTAGGTGACTGTCTGTCTGGAATTTGTATGTTCTCCTGGTGTCTGCTTGGGTTTCCTCCGGGTGCTTCAGTTTCCTCCCACAGTCCAAAAGATGAGTGGGTTATAATTTATTTATTAGTGCCACAAGTAGCCTTAAATTACTGCGAATTACTGCGAAAATCCCCTCGTCGCCACACTCCAGCGCCTGTTCGGGGACACTGAGGGAGAATTTAGCATGGCCAATGCAACTAACCAGCACATCCTTCAGACTGTTGGAGGAAACCAGAGCACCCGGAGGAAACCCATGCAGACACGGGGAGAATGTACAGACTCCACACAGACAGTGACCCAAACCAGGAATTGAACCCGGGTGCCTGGCACTGTGAGGCAGCAGTGCTAACCACTGTGCCACCATGCCACCCTCCAAGTGGATTGTCCCTTCGTATCCCAAACATGTGTAGATTGAGGGGATTAGTGGGGTAAACATGCAGGGTTACAGGGATAGGGCATGGGCAGGATACTAGACTTGATGGGCCGAATGGCCTCTTTCTGCTCTGTAGAGATTCTATGAGTACATAATCTCGGCATTTCTACAGTTAAATCATTAAGCTGGCATCTCACCTTCTCTCTCAGGTGAGTGTAAAAGTTCCCAAGACACATTTTGAAGAATTCTCTTTGTGTCCTAGCCAACATTCATCCCTCAGCCAACATTCATCCAAAACATATGGTTTGGTCATTTACTGCATTCCTGTTCCTGAAAGCTTGCTCTGCATGAATTGTTGGAGCCTTTTCTACATGTTAACAGTGACTATATTTCAGAAATATCTCTGGTTATAAAGTGGTTTGTGACATCCTGAAAAGGGCTATATAAATGCACGGTTGGGATTTTGATCCCCTGTTTGCCATGGATGTACAAAGCGAAGGGACACAAAAGATCGTGAGAGGTTAATAACGCGATTCGCACTGGTGATTTTTCCCAGAGAAATGGCCCAAATTCCCGCCAATGATGTCATAGAGGCATAGAGGTTTACAGCATGGAAACAGGCCCTTCGGCCCAACTTGTCCATGCCACCCTTTTTTTTGAAAACCCCTAAGCTAATCCCAATTGCCCGCATTTGGTCCATATCCCTCTATACCCATCGTACCCATGTAACTATCTAAATGCTTTTTAAAAGATAAAATTGTACCCACCTCTACTACTACCTCTGGCAGCTTGTTCCAGACACTCACCATCCTCTGTGTGAAAGAATTTGCCCTCTGGACACTTTTGTATCTCTCCCCTCTCACCTTAAACCTATATCCTCTAGTTTTAGACTTCCCTACCTTTGGGAAAAGATATTGACTATCTACCTTGTCTATGCCCCTCATTATTTTATAGACCTCTATAAGGTCACCCCTCAGCCTCCTACGCTCCAGAGAAAAATGTCCCAGTCTATCCAGCCTCTCCTTATAACTCAATCCATCAAGTCCCGGTGGCATCCTAGTAAATCTTTTCTGCACTCTTTCCAGTTTAATAATATCCTTTCTATAATAGGGTGACCAGAATTGCACACAGTATTCCAAGTGTGGCCTTACCAATGTCTTGTACAACTTCAACAAGACGTCCCAACTCCTGTATTCAATATAGGAGTTGCCATGCAATGTCGCGAACCCCATTTGGATACATTATAATACCATTAGCAGGCCTCCCTGCCTGGAAGTCCACTCATGGTGGCATGTCGGCACAATTCGTGAAAGGTTTTGAAAAAGTGAGACAAAAGAACTCATTTCCGAGGAGAGTTTGGAGGTGAGCGTGCACATTGGTGTGGGCCACTAATGACTACCAGGGAAGAGAGGGCACCTGAAAGTTTGGGGGAGTGCCGACTATTGGGCTAGGGGTTCGGGGGTGCACTGGGGGGTTGAAAGCCTGAAGAGACCATCCATGCTGCTCAGGGAACCAAAGGGGGTGGTGTGGTTAAAGAGGTGTGGGGTTGCAGCGGTAAAGAGGGCATGGTTGAAGGCTTGACGATACTGTGCTGCCCTGGGAATGTGGTGGGAGCCTAAGGAAGCTGTGTCGCTTGGGACGTTTCTGTTTATTATTTAGGCAAAAATGTCAATCAAATACTTATTTTCAGGTGTGCAGCAGAGTGCTGGCCTCCAGCCATCCTTTGAGTGCTGGATCCTTGGGATCTACCTGCCGTGAATCAGAGAGAGTGAGGTACTCACCAGATTGTGGCCACGAGGTCTCTCTACGACTAAGTTTCACTGAGGTGTGTGTCTCTACGCTGGTGGAGGGTGTGGGTGAGCACCGCGAAGCCTCTATGATCTCCACTTCAGAATACTCCATCCTCTGGGTGGACTCCTGTGCTTGGCTGGTGAAGGCTCTGGCCTCCTCTCGTGATGTGCCTGGAAGAGAAGGGAGATGTTATTAGCGCTTGGCAGGGGCATAAGGATGAAAGAGACAAGACTCACATTAGGTTGGTGTGATGAATGATGGGGTTCTGGCTCCTCACTTGGTTTTTTTGTCTTCCATCTCACCCTCGGTGCAGAAATGGTTCTCTTTCTCCCCGGCCAGTTGTATGACTCTCTTGTTCAATGCTGAGAGGAGTTTAAACTTTGGCATCCCTCCACCCATCTGGGATCTCACCCGTTTAATGTGAGCCAGCTCATCTTGCAAGAAAACAGATGGTGGATTCGAAGCAGACTGCAGGCCAGGGCAGAGGGTAATGTACTTTGGCATGTGCGGCTGGTGAGTAGGAGCAAGGTTGTGATGAGGAGACAAGCTGCAGGGGAGATGAGGGAATGCGTGGGACAGCGAGTGGTGGTGTTCCAGGAGGTGTTAGTGAGTGAGCTCTCAGTGGATGTGTGTGTGGGTAGTCAGTGGTGATAGATGAGAAGAATGGTTTATCCTGGCGGCACGTTGGCACAACTTCAATGACCCGGGTTCAATTCCCAGCTTGGGTCACTGTCTGTGCGGAATATGCACATTCTCCCCGTGTCTGTGTGGGTATCCTTCGGGTGCTCCGGATTCTCCCACTGTCCGAAAAGACATGCTGGTTAGGTGCATTGGCCATGCTAAATTCTCCCTCTGTGTACCTGAACAGTGCCAGAGTGTGGCGACTAAGGGATTCTCACAGTAACTTCATTGCGGTGTTAATGTAAGCCTACTTGTGACATTAATAAATAAACTTTCCTAAACTGGACAAGACCATTCATCCACGTCCTGCCCTGGATGGCCATCCTCCTCTGCAGAGTGTTGGCGCTTATCAGTGCTGCCACCACCTCCCATGTGGAGTTGCTGACCTTGCTCGAGGGTCTCCTCCTCATTTCCTGGGTACAAGATGTGCCACCACTCTTCCATGGAATCGAGCATTCTGCCAAGTGATGTCTCACTTAATCTTAGGGCAGACATCTTTGCATCCATTCTCATCAATGGACTTTGAACAAATGCTGGGGATCACTGGGGCAGCCTTTAAATGTAGCGCCCTGCTGATTGAAGCACTCAGCTGATGGCAGGGAGGTGAATCAGAGTCTCCCCCTCACAGAGGCAGCCTAAAACATGTGCAAACATTCTTTTTCAAAGTGGCTAGAAATACGACTACCACGACTGCCTTTCACAGACAATAATGAGACGAATGCTCAACTTGTCTGATTTTGGCGGTATTGTCTGAGGAGGAATATTGCACTGTACATCAGTGGAACTCTCTGCTCTCATCAAAAATTATGTGAAATATTTAATATCCACCCAGCAAAGTAGCCAGCATTATTAAGGACCCTACACATCCTGGACATTCTCTCTTCTACCTTCTTCCGTCGGGAAAAAGATACAAAATTTTGAGGTCACGTCCCAACCGACTCAAGAACAGTTTCTTCCCTGCTGCCATCAGGCTTTTGAATGGATCTACCTTGCATTAAATTGATTTTTCTCTGTACCCTAGCTATGACTGTAACACTACATTCTGCACTCTCTCATTTCCTTCTCTATGAACGGTATGCTTTGTCTGTATAACACGCAACAATACTTTTCACTGTATGTTAATACATGTGACAATAATGAATCAAATCAAATCAAATCAAATTTTTGTTTTGGATGTTCAAGCAAGAATAAGTGGAATAGCTTCTCCTAACCAAAGTTTTTCTGAGCACGACATATTAAAGGGAGATGATGCCACTTGTACTTTACTCATATCGCACCAAGCGTACATATGGAAAATCACTGAGACCTGTTCTCAATTGTAGGCTTGTTAAATTGACTATCTCTCCTCCTCCTCCCTCTTTCCAATGTTTTCATACCTTTAGGTCACTGAATAAAAGGATCAATAGAAAGATTTGGTTTGGTAATATAAGATCAAAAAGAAAGCCTTAAGGGTCTTCTTGCCTTTATTACTGGTAAGCATTGTGCCATTTAACTTGACAACTCCCACACAGACAAAGCATGTTCAACAAAAGAGACAAACAATGCAATTCACACAAAAGTGGGTAAATGTACACTTCTCAATTACTTCGTTGGGTGATATAATTATGCTCCGAATGATAAGACTGATACTATTGAGTTAAACAATAAAAAGGAGGAAGTGCAAATAGAAAAGGCGGACACATTGAATGTGTGTTGTTCCACTGAAGCTTCGACATAAATCAAACCGTAAGTGAGTGTGGATAAATTACCAGAGACAATGTGTAGATTTCCCTGCATTTAACACATGTAACTCATTTAAATAACTGCTATGGAGAATGCTGCAATGTTCAAAGAATAGAAATGGACACTTATTGATTACGGTGTAGCTAATTCAATTAGATTAATGAAACAATGTTATTTGACACCTTGCCTTCTGTAAGTGTTTTAGTTCACATTCCTGTCATTTTTATTACCTGTGTCCCTCTGTTGTGTTTGACAGGAACCTTATTATAACTAATTGTCCTATACTACTGGCGCTGTTTGTGAAAGTCAGCTTGCTTTGTATCATTCCCCACATAGCAGTGGGGGAAGGGGTAACATCTGCACTCATCTGGTTACAGTGTCACTCTCACAGAGATTAAATCCAACATCGCATCCCCAACAACCTTGATTAAAATGAACAAAACATTTATCCGGGGCTTCTCCAGAAGCAGTCAGCTTCGAGCTAGTGCTATAAATGCAGCATAAGTCCTGCAGTAACAATTTTCCTCAGAGGTGAACTCTCTGATGTAGGTGGGGCCCATAAAGAGTACTCAAATAATGCTGAGCCCAATAATTTTCCACCAGGTACCAGTCAAATCCTGGCCAGCATACTTTTGATTTGATTTGATTTTATTATTGTCACATGTATTAGTATACAGTGAAAAGTACAGTGCACGCTATACAGACAAAACACACTGTTTATGGAGAAGGAAAGGAGAGGGTGCAAGATGTAGTGTTACAGTCATAGCTAGGGTGAAGAGAAAGATCAACTTAATATAAGGTAGGTTCATTCAAAAATCTGGCACACTCAAACATTGAAAATGTATTTTTTAGCAGCACTATGTGCATATAGAAGACAGATTCAGACAGGTTGCATTAAAATACATTTCATCATTATTGGACAAAGCAGGAAGTCTCAAGACTCAAGCTTCTACAGAATACAATTTTACTCTGAAGCAGAGAAAGAACCTCAGATTGGATAGACAGAGCATGAACAACCTGTGCCCTGACAGAACGGAGAGGGCATGGACTGTGATTCCTAGCTGTCAAAAATGAAATGAATACCTTTCAGGTTAGAATTTCTCAGAATATTAGAACGTCCATTGTGGGTGATTGGTGATCTTTGGGATTCGGCTGTCAATTGAACTTCTGACACTCTAGCTGCTAAATATACTGCCTATGTGATTTAGCTTTGCTGGACCCTTTAATTTTTGTATTGTTCCTTTCCTCTGCTTTATCTCCAATCCCGCACCTGGTCTTACGATTCAGACTCTTGACTTATTGACCCTTCATCCATCACTTTCATCTCCCACCAACCACGATGAAAATGTTCACTATTCTGGAAATTGGTTTCTCTTACATTGATGACAAAATATCCCAGTCAATACTGTCTGCTCTTTAATAATGATACGGAACAGCAGACAACCACAGGCACCCATATGCATGAATATTTATTTTTGACCACATCAAAATGTATTATGTGTAAGTACTCTCCCCATTCACTGTGCATGTATTTTTGAGTAGCTAATTTTGAAACATTACACTTTACTGTAATATTTATTCAGATCAGTGTATGTTCAAAATTCCATAATCATCTGGTTTTAACCAGTTATTTGATCTTCTGATTCATTTATGTATCAGCCAGGAGAGGGAAACTTAATTAAGACTGGGGAGAAAAGAAAAACAAAGGAATCTGGATGGGCTTTTATGCACCATGGTGTGTTTTCTGGTGGTGGAGGCTACTCACCTTTGGCCATTGGCAGGATCTTCCAGTCCCGCCGATGTCTATGGCATTTGCGTGACTCTCCCGTCCCGTTGCTGGGGAACCCGCTGAGGGGGAGGGGGTTGCTTTTGAAGGGACAGGAAGATCCTGTCCGTGGGAAGGGCTGGAAAATCCTGCCCAGAAGTTCTCATGTCTACCTACTCTTTCTCTCCTTCAATGTTGTATTGTACTTTGATACAAAACAGCATTTTGTAACGTAACAAGGTGAAGTTTTGTATTTGTTTAATTCAGCTTTAGTCAAACAATATGCTCCTTTTTACCCTTCCGCTTCAACATATTGACAATAATTGAAAAGATTTCCATGTTCCTGTGGAAAGTAATGCGACGGCCTGTCAAATACAATTTGTACCAGTGTGAAAGATGGTCAATTATAATTATTTTATGCAAGCCCAATTCAGTTCTACCTCAGGTTCATGGTTCTAGCTAATAGCTAGCTTTCCACGATGACAGTTTTTATCTTTAAAATATAAATGGCAAGCCTGATTCTATTTTGCAAAAGGGAACAATGCAATTACTTGGAGCTTTATTGCAGACTTTATAATTTCATATAGGTTAAATATCCAAGAATGCTATTGAAAAAGTAACTGCTGTAGATCAGAATATTTGGCCTGTTCCTATTTATAGGTGTGTCGACTGACATCACTGTCTGAGGCGCTGTTATCATCAAGTAAAGTAAAAAGCAAAATACTGCGGATGCTGGAATCTGAAACAAAAACAGAAAATGCTGGAAAATCTCAGCAGGTCTGACAGCATCTGTGGGGAGAGAATAGAACCAATGTCTCGAGTCTAGATGACCCTTCACCAGAGAATGCAAAGAGAATCAGCAGAGATTATACTCTGAGGGGGGGGGGGGGGGGGTGGGGGGGTTAATAGGATAAAGGGAATGTAAGTTAGGATACAGAAGGCTGAAAAGGTGCTAAAAGTATCCATTAAGGGATCAGAATGTGTGAATGGCAGAACAGAGGTACAGATTGAAAGGGGAGGAGGGGGCAAGAAGGAGAGCTGGAATGGAAAGTGGAAAAATGGAGGTGAGAAAGAAGGATGATAAAATGGATGAATGAGAAGATGGAGGGGAGAGTTCATGCACTGAAGTTGTTGAACTCAATGTTCAGTCCAGAAGGCCGTAAAATGCCCACTCGGAAGATGAGATGCTGTTCCACCAGTTTGCATTGAGGATCGCTAGAACATTGCAAAAGGCCAAGGATGGACATGTGGACAGGAGAGCAGGGTGGTGTGTTGAAGCGAGGAAGGTCTGGGTCCAAGCAGGACTGCCACATTCCTCAGGCAGATCTTTAACAATCTGCATCTCTGTTCTGCCATTCACACATTCTGATCACTTAGTGGACACTTTTTAGCACTTCTCAGCCTTCTGTATCCTCATTTACATTCCCTTTGTCCCGTTCCACCTCCTCCCCACCCTCATAGTATAGATCTCCGCTGATTCTCTTAGCTCTCAGCTTCGACAAAGGGTCATCTAGACTCGAAACGTTGGCTCTATTCTCTCCCCACAGATGCTGTCAGACCTGCTGATATTTTCCAGCATTTTCTGTGAAGTAAAGTTTATTTATTAGTCACAAGTAGGCTTACATTAATACTGCAATGAAGTTACTGTGAAAATCCTATAGTCGCCACATGCCGGCACCTGTTCCGATACACTGAGGGAGAATTTATCATGGCCAATGCACCTAACCAGCACGTCCTTCAAACTGTACACTTGTATGGATCAAGGTGAGAGCAGTGCCAGGTATGGCTGCGATTTGCCCTCCCTTTCTGGGCTCATTAATGAAGAGGTAAAAATTGAAATGTATGTTGCACATCTTCAGGGTTCAATATGGGTGCCCCTAGTCGAATTTATGAGTTTGGTGTTATGTGCCAGTAGTGTGTAAGTCATCATTTTGGAGTGGATGCTCGATAAGCACCCCTGGTGATGAGCAAAATTGTCATCATTAACATGCTAGAATGAGTCCTGCACCTGAAATAGAGCCTTTTCCTGAAATTTCCTGGAAGGTGGCTGTGCGCACCTGAAATGTCACTGCTTTAACCTGCCTTGCAAATTCTGGTGGGAACAGTTGGGAAGTAGTTTTCACAAGAGGTGGCTACTAACCTGCATTACGATAGTTTGAAGTTTATTTATTAGTGTCCCAAGTAGGCTTAGATTAATACTGGAATGGAGTTACTGTGAAAATCCCCTAGTCGCCATACTCAGGTGCCTGCTCGGGTACACTGAGGGAGAATTTTAACATGGCCAATGCACCTAACCAGCTTGTCTTTCAGACTGTGGGAGGAAACTGGAGCACCAAGAGGAACTGACACAGACATGGGGAGAATGTGCAGACTCCACACACACAGTGATCCAACTGGGAATCAAACCCAGGTCCCTGGTGCTGTGAGGCAGCAGTGCTAACCACTGTGCCACCCTTAAGCAGCTAGGGTGCTTTTGGTTCAAGTTTTTAGTGGTTTTGGCTGCTGTTTGGCTTTTATGTGGTCTTTCAGAGTCCATTTGTGGAGGGTTATAGCTTTTTCTCTGCACATGTGGATGCTGTTAGTCTCACATGAAGAATGGCAACATAAGTAGTGTATCAAAGGACAACTGGCAAGCGTGGAACCACATCCCATCAGGAATAAACATCTTTAAATGCTAAAGGGGTGAGAAAACTCATGTAAAAAAAAGCTACAATTCATTGTGGACCAGTGCCCACTCAGGTACATGAGCAGTATTATGATGTTATTGCATGATCCTTTGCAAAGTTTATTTGCAAAAGAGAACTCAATTAGATCATTGTTCATGTCGCTCAAGTGCTGTCACTAGAATTATAAGCACACTGGAATGAAAACATTCCTGAATAGGACTCGTTGCAATTATATCCGTGCACTTTCAAGTTGTGCCAATATGGTTCTAATGTGAAACACATCATTTGCATCTACCACAAACAGACTTGCAACTCTCACTCATTTAACTCTACCATCCAAATGCAGCCCAGATTTGGCTGACAAATTCTATACTCACACTGATAGTTTACTTTTCTCAGTTCAACTTAAAACAATTCACCTGTCCAATATTGCATTCTGCTAAATCTCAGTGACAATGCTACATTTCATCACCAATTGTCCAATGTCTCTTTCCTTCTACATGAGTTCCCTCTTGCAACTGTCAATTCTGAAGGTAGTATTCAAGAGGGCGTTGGTTCATAGGAACTAGAAGGCCTCTGGTACTTTTCTCATTGATAATTCTTTGAGGTAGAAATTGTTTTGAATGCTTCTTTGTGCATGGAATAGAGAGGGGAGGCAGTGGCATTGTTCTGGGGACCCGGGTTCGAATCCCACCACTGTAGATGGTGAAATTTCAATCTAATAAAATTTGGGAATTAAAGGTCTAATGATGACCATGAAACCATTGTTGATTGTCGTAAACACTCATCTGGTTCACTAATGTCCTTTAGGGAAGGAAATCTGCCATCCTACTCAGTCTGGCCTAAATGTGACTCCAGGTCCACAGAAATGCTCCCTCAAGGGCAGTTCGGGATAGGCAACAAATGCTGACCCAGCCAACAATGATCATATCCCATGAAAGAATAAAAAAGCTGACAAGGTTTGTCTTTTTGTCAATTTTGTATGTTCCTGGCATACTTTAAAGGAAGCACCTCTTAAAGAAAAGGTCCATTTTAACTGTTGCTACTATCTGTGGACAACGTCAGGCATTGGAGAAGCGGCAAGACCCTCTGGTTTTCAGGCAATGCTTTAGTAGTGATAGTACCAAGGATTAATGGAAATCATAGAATCATAGAATAGAATCATAGAATCCCTACACTGTAGAAGGAGGCTATTTGGCCCATCAAGCCTGCATTGGGGCGGCATGGTGGCACAGTTGTTAGTACTGCTGCCTCACAGCGCCAGGGATCTGCGTTCGAGTCCCAACTTGGGTGATTGTCTGTGCAGAGTTTGCACGTTCTCCCCATGTCTGGTGGATTTCCATTGGGTGTTCCAGTTTCCTCCCACAGTCTGAAAGATGTGGTGGTTAGGTGCATTGGCCATGCTAAATTCTCTCTCAGTGTATCTGACCAGGTGCCGGCGTGTGGCGACTAGGGGATTTTCACAGCAACTTCATTGCAATGTTAATGTAAGCCTACTTGTGACACTAATAAATGAACTAAAACTTTAAACTGACAACAATTCCACACAGGTCTTATCCCCGTAACCCCACATATTCACCCTGCCAATCCCCCGACACTAAGGGGCAATTTATCATGGCCAATCAACCTAACCTGCACATCTTTGGAGTGTGGGAGGAAACCCACGCAGACACGGTTGAGAACGTGCTAACCACTGTGCCACCATGTTGCCCATCAAAAAGCATGATGGAGAAAAACATGCTGATGAGGGTTGGTGCCTGCACACAGCTCTCTTTAACTCTATTAGTGACTGGGAATGGGTCAGAGGACTCATCATCATCCAGGACATGGGTGAGCAAGCCATTGTGGAACTGTGAAACCATTGCAGACATGCCTAGCATCAGCATCATATTAAGACAGTAACAATTGAGTTGGATTGGTCATCTAACAAGAATGCCTGAAACTCACTTATCAAAGTAAATCTTCTATCGAGAAATTGAGTCTGGTGTGAGATCACATGGTGGTCAAAGGAGCTGCTACAAGAACAATCTGAAAGCTTCACTTATGAGTTTTGATATCAAGTTAAAGTTAAGTTAATTACTTTTTTTATTAGTCACAAGTAAGGCTTACATTAACACTGCAATGAAGTTACTGTGAAATTCTCCTAGTCGCCACACTCCGGTGCCTGTTCAGGTCAATGCACCTAACCAGCACATCTTTCAGATTGTGGGAGGAAACCGGAGCACCCGAAGGAAACCCACACAGACACAGGGAGAACATGCAAACTCCACACAGACAGTGACCTAGGCCGGGAATCAAACCTGGGTCCCTGGTGTTGTGATGAAGCAGTGCTAACCACTGTGTCACCGTGCCGCCCCACCTCCAAGTCCTGGGATAATCTCACACAGGTATTTGTAGCATTTGTTCATAGTTCTTTGCCCCCATTTAGAAAGGACCTGCCGCAGATCTCCATTACTGATGAGATACATTGGGATATAAATTCAACATTTTATTGGCCTAAAGTAGCTGCACTGATAACCAATTTAGTGGGGCCGAAGCCTGCACCTGAATGGCACAAACATTTAAAGAATTGATTGGCTCATTTTTTTTTAGACAGCTCAGTTACACACTTGGACCATATCCTCATGCCAATATTGAAATAATTGTTCCTGTATCCCCATTTTGAACACGGATGCTAAACCTAGTTACACTAGTCAGAGCTTGCGCAGCATAAGCTCCTGTTATTATTTCTGAGTTTAGAATGACCTAACCAGTGGTTCCTAAAGGCACTTTGGGAGGCTGCTGAAATAAAGGCTCCAAAATGTAAAAAAAGTTTATTTTGGAATTTGAAGGAGCAGATATGATCCACCTGATGCCACAAAAACAGTAGTGAGGTATTGTCACCAGTACCTCTTCCAGTTGCAATTCCCCTTTCCTTCACTGAATTTATCTCTACTTATACATAATCTTATTGCACTTAAACTATAGATCTGACAAAGTCTAGGCAGAAGGTTCCTTAGATGTACAATTTTAACTTCTGTAACAAAGAACAAATAACAAAGAAAATTACAGCACAGGAACAGGCCCTTCGGCCCTCCAAGCCTGCATTAACCATGCTGCCTGACTGAACTAAAACCCCCTACCCTTCCGGGGACCATATTCCTCTGTTCCCATCCTATTCATGTATTTGTCCAGATGCCCCTTAAAACTCACCATCGTATCTGCTTCCACTACCTCCCCCGGCAGCGAGTTCCAGGCACCCACCATCCTTTGTGTAAAAGATTGCTTCGTACATCTCCTTTAAACCTTGCTCCTCGCACCTTAAATCTATATCCCATAGTAATTCACTCTTACACCCTGGGAAAAAGCTTCTGACTATCCACTCTGTCCATTCCCCTCATAATCTTGTAGACTTTTATCAGGTCACCCCTCAACCTCCGCCGTTCCAGTGAGAACAAACCAAGTTTCTCCAACCGCTCCTCATATCTAATGCCCTCCATACCAGGCGACATCCTGGTAAATCTTTTCTGTACCCTCTCCAAAGCCTCCACATCTTTCTGGTAGTGTGGCGACCAGAATTAAACACTATATTCCAAATGCAATCTAACTAAGGTTCTATAAAGCTGCAACATGACTTGCCAATTTTTAAACTCAATGCCCCTGCCGATGAAGGAAAGCATGCCGTATGCCTTTCTTGACTACCTTCTCCATCTGCGTTGCCACTTTCAGAGACCTCTGTACCTGTACACCCAGATCCCTCTGCCTATCAATATTCTTAAGTGTCCTGCCATTTACTGTATATTTCCTATACCTATATTAGACCTTCCAAAATGCATTGCCTCTGTGCAGAAAAATCTGTGCTGAAATATTCTCAGTTAGGTTGCCAATGTGCAACAAATTAATTGGCCTCCTTAGGTTAGACAGGGGAAAATCAGCCAGACAGCCCTCAGTTCACTGTATATTCTGCTGGAAAGTATGCCTATGTAGATATTGGGTGAAGCTACAAAAAATGGTGGACAGAGTTATGGAATGGTACCTCAGTTTGAATCTACCCCTTCAGGAATGGAAGGGAGAATATTGGAGGGGAGAACAGGAACACAGAAATAATGCTTCAATTTTTTAAGTCATTTGAGATATAGCTATGAATATAAGTTATCACAATATAAAATCCATTCAAAATGCTGATGTTGAAACCTGTCACTTTAAATTTAAAGAACTAAATGTTTTATGTAGTACTTGGGCTGCTGTTTTCAAGTTACTAGATTCTGGAGCTCTAAAAAGACTCAGTTGATCATCCTCGCTGGAATATATGTTTGATACCACTTGCACAGGTCACTTGTCAGAGGGACTAGCAGGCTAAAAATGTGGGGTTACAGGGATAGGGCCAGGGTGGGATTGTGGTCGGTGCAGACTCAATGGGCTGAATGGCCTCCTTCTGCACTGTAGGGATTCTCTGATTCTATCTGTGTAGAATTTGAAACTAATGTCCCTTTTTCAACTCCTTAATTTCACTTTGCAATTAACGAATGAAAAAAATCTATAAAGCTTCCTTGGCTCATTGAGCACAGAAATCTGTTGTTTATCACGAATAACTTTTTACTACCTTCAGTTTAAAACCAGGAACATTTAGCACAATGAAGAATGCAGCTTGTAAAATCCTAAGTCCAGGTCTCCTTAAATAAATTAAGAGACAGAGGGCAGCTACAAGTACATACAAGCACAGTCCTCTTGAAAGTGAAATTATGGGAAGTAATTACAGGATAGTTTTTCCTTTTGTGCAGTTTACGAGTAGTCAAACTGACTGGTGCAAGGCCTCGCCAATGTTGAGCATCAGGCTTCATTAACATATAGCAATTCATCCTCAGGTGGAACGATCCCATGATAGCTCACTGCCTACAGACCACTGTAATATCATCTGGTTACATCAGCCTCCGGGCCAAGGAATAGATAGGTCTGGCTGGAGCATGTGGCTTTAGTTTCTAAAACTCCAAGCAATCCTATATTAAATCCTATGTTAAACTTAAACTCTGTAGATTAAAACTGCCATTTACACATTCTGGTCTCTTAATGGGCCATTGACAGCACCCTTCTTAGCCATGATCACCACCATTTACATTCCTTTGTCTTTTTGTCCATGACATCTTTGTCAATCTCTCCCATCTCCACCAACCGCTCTGGTTCTCTCTTCAGCTCTCCAGCCCCACATCTCACCACAACATTATAAATCTCACCCCATTTTCTTTCATGTTCAGCTCTGACAAAGGGTCATCCAGACTCGAAGCATTGGCTCTGTCCGCTCTCTGCAGATGCTGTCAGACCTGCTGAGATTTTCCAGCATTTTCTGTTTTTGTTTCGGATTCCAGCATCCACAGTAATTTGCTTTTGTCTTTATTAAATTGGTTTTGCAGGTCGTGCAGCACAGATGAATCAGAACAATACAATGGAACAAGTTGCATAAACTGCATTCCTTTGAGTTTGGAAGGTTGAGGGGTAACTAAATAGAGATGTTTAAAATGAATATCAACAAAGCAGCTCTTTCCTCAAATAGGGAAATTGAAAGGAATATAATTTTAAGATTAGTGCTTTGACATTCAGGGTGAAATCATGAATTACACAAAAGATACTGGAAATTTGAAGCTCACTCTGATAAAACTGAGATGTTCAAGATTGAGATAGAGGGTGCGATTTTAACACTCCGCCACACCCACGATCAGAACGGCGAGCTGGGAAAATAGCATGCAAAGCAAACGCGAATCCGATAACCATATTGAAAGTAGCAATTAAATTTTCATAGCCCATTCAAATCCCAGTCCACGGAATCTTCTGGCTTTTGGGCACGGCACCAAAATGGCGAGAATCACTACCGGTCTCCAATCGTGCAGACCTGGCACAATGGTCACACCTGGGTCTTGGAGGCCATTGAAGCTCCCTGGGTGGTTGGGGGCATGGCCAGGCATTGGCCATCGGGCAGTGCCCACCTGGTGGTGGTGCCCACTAAACACCCTAGCAGTGCCCACCATGCACCCTGATGGTGCCCACCATGCACCCTGGCAGTGGCCACCAGGCACCCTAGCGGTGCCAGTTGGGCACTGCCAGTGTGCCAAGAGCAGTGCCGGGGGGTGGGGCCTGGGTGGGGGGTCTATGTAAGTCATCAGGAAAGCAAAGTACATCACCTATTCCAGTTTTAAAGCTCAGGAACCCAAATTCCTAGGTATTTGACTGCAAGAAACCTCCCAACCTGCTGTGAACTTAAAAAGTTCACTTCAACTTTAAGTCAATCAAATCCGTTCAGGAAAACACAGGCCTGCCATGTTGGAGACTGTAAATCATAAACCAGAGACTGAATTAACTGTAATCTGTAAAATTGCACTAGCCTTATCTACATCCAACATTTGTGCATGTGTGCATGAGACTGACTGTGTGATGTTGCGTTAATTCATGGTAAGTGTGTGAAAATAAATAAATTTCTTGATTTTAAACACACAAAAGCTTGCTGCTAAATTATTTAATTGAAGCACGCACTCCAAGGGTAAAAAAAGACACACCTCTTTACATCCAAGACATACTGTTTATGGGCAGTAAACAAGCAAATACATTCTGTCTATGACAACGGAGGCAGCTGTTTTCAATTTTTTTTTCATTAGAAAGGTAAAAATCTGTCAGTATTCCTTCCCTTGACCATTATGTCCTGCTGAATCATGTGCAAAGTCTCTAACAGGTGAAGGCAGAGTTTTGGTCCCTGCTGGTTTAAAGACCCTCTGATACTGTCTAGGATCAGACCTGACGAAAGACCAGAGATGTGGAGATGCTGGTGTTGGACTGGGGTAAACACAGTAAGAGTTTTAACAACACCAGGTTAAAGTCCAACAGGGTTATTTGGTAGCAAATACCATTAGCTTTCGGAGCGCTGCTCCTTCGTCAGATGGAGTGGATATCTATCTTCGAATCTGACCTTCGTCAGATGGAGTGGATATCTATCCACTCCATCTGACGAAGGAGCAGCGCTCCGAAAGCTAGTGGCATTTGCTACCAAAAAGACCAGAGCGCAGAGAGTTGCGAACAATGGAGGAACCGTATGTCAGTGTAAATCAAGGGAAGAACAAAGCAAATTGGATAAAGAGGCTCTTCTAACCACTTCTCTTTTCTCAAAAATACTGAATACTTTATTTACTCTCCTCCTTTTCAACAATGTTCAGGCTCACAACCAGTAACTTTTCTGAAGTTGCAGTCTCGATATGGATCTTTATCAGTGCAGATGTCAATGGGATTCACAATGATTTTCTGTGTTATGCAATGGATTAGTTCATGGTTGGGAGATCCTGTGAGATCCACTAACCTCCACAGTTGAATTTCTAATATGCTTTCCTGATGTGCAAATTCATGAAACCGACCACATGTGTTGAAAGTAATTATTGGGTTTAACTGGCACATCATTCAGTCTTGTGATTGGAGAGTGATTTTCATGTGTTTAAGTATATCTCCCTTTGGCTAGTAGAATGGGATACAATGAAATGGAAAATCTCCATTGTTTCTTGCACATTCCTCGCATAACTCTGGTGGGAATGTGCACAGACAATTGGGAGTGAGGCTTAGTCCTAACCATTTTTTAAATCTTTCACAGGATGTGGGTGTCATTGGCTAGGCCAGCATTTATCGTCTATTCCTAATTGCCCTTGAGAAGGTGACGGTGAGCTGCCTTCTTGAACCGCTGCAGCCCATTTGTTGTTGGAACACCCACACTGCTGTTAGGACTTAGGTCCCTGGAGTTTGACTCAGCGATAGTGAAGGAACAGTGGGTGATTTTTTCCACTCCAGGATGGTGTGTGACTTGGAGGGGTGCTTGCGGGTGGTGATGTTCCCATGTGTCTGCTGCCATTCTTTTAAGATGGTGAGATCACGGGTTTCGAAAGTACTGTCAAAGCAGCCTTGGTGAGTTGCTGCAGTGCGTTGTAGCTGGCACAGCGGCGCTGTGGTTAGCACTGCTGCCTCACAGCACCAAGGACCTGGATTCGATTCCTGGCTTGGGTCACTGTCTGTGTGGAGTCTGCATGTTAAAGTAAAAAGTTTATTTATTAGTCACAAGTAGTCTTACATTAACACTGCAATGAAGCTACTGTGACATTCCCCTAGTCGCCTCACTTCGGCGTCTGTTCGGTTACACTGAGGGAGAATTTGGCATGGCCAATTCACCTAACTTGCACATCTTTGGACTATGGGAGGACCAGAAGAAACTCACACAGGCACAGTGAGAATGTGCAAATTCCACACAGACAGTGACCTAAGCTGGGAATCGAAACTGGGCCCCTGGCGCTGTGAAGCACAGTGCTAACCATTGTGCCATCGTGCCTCCTACAACGCACTGCATGGGCATGTTCTCCCCATGTCTGTGTGGGTTTCCTCCGGGTCCTCCGGTTTCCTCCACAGTCTGAAAGACGTGTTGGTTAGGTGCATTGGCCATGCTAAATTCTCCCTCAGTGTACTCGAACAGGCATTGGAACATGGCGACTAGGAGATTTTCACACTAACTTCATTGCAGTGTTAATGTAAGCTTACTTGTGACACTAATAAATAAACTTAAAACTTAAACTTATATACACTGCTGCTACTGTGCATCAGTGGTGGAGGGGTGAATGTTTAAGGTGATGAATAGGGTACTAATCAAACTGGCTACTTTGTCCTGGATGGTGTCCAGCTTCCTGAGTGTTATTGGAGCTACACTCATCCAGATAACTGGAAGTATTCCATCATTTTCCTGACTTGCGCTTTGCAGATGGTGGATAGGATTTGGGGAGTCAGGAGGTGAGATACTTGCTGCAGAATTCCCAGCCTCTGACCTGCTCTTGTCAATATAGCATTTATATGGCTGGCCGTGTTCATTTTTTGGTCAATGGTAATCTTCAGGATGTTCATAGAATCATAGAATCCCTACAGTGCAGAAGGAAGCCATTCAGCCCATCGAGCCTGCACCGACAACATTCCCTCCCTGGCCCTATCTCCATAACCCCACATATTTACTCTGTTAATCCTCCTCACACTAAGGGCCCTATTTTACCATTTTGATTCTAAGTGCTGGGCGGGCTTGAAACTGGGTGTGTTTCAGATCCGACTTTTAGATCCATTCTGAGGTGCCCCCATACACACTCTGCCTGCAAAAATATCAGCGATTCCGAATCGCGCTGCAGAAGCCTGTGGGCGGGGCTTAACGCACCTGAAATCCTGCAGCTCTGATTGGCGTCTCCAACTGCGCACGCACAGAAAAAAATGATAGAATGCTGCTACCCTGCCACATCCCTCCCAGGCCGGATAATGCCTCCGCCCGGCCCCCACAGATATTGCCACACCCCCACAACGTTACTGACCCCCTAATCCCCCCACCCACCCGCCACCCAAACCAATCGTGGGCCCCTCCCCCTTTCTCCCACTGATTTCAGGCAGAATGGCAGCCGACCCCCTTTCACCCCCACTGATCTCAGGCAGAGTGGCAGCAGATCTCCCTTCCCCCTCTCACTGATCTTAAGCAGAGTAACAGCGGACCAACGATCCCCCCCCAACCGATCTCAAGCAGAGAGCTGTCGGATGCTAGGCACCTACCTCCTCACTGACTGAAGCGTCCAAATCGAACTTCTATGGAGCATGTCTACTTCACACTGATTCTGGATGGGCGAACATGGTGTTGAAGGGGGAAATGCCGGTAAAGTTGGGCATGCAGCCCATTAAGTCAATTTAAATGCATGCAAATGCAATTAAATGGCTGTTGTGGCCGATCGCGGCCATTTTCGGGCCTTGGTAAAGGGGCAACCAGCACGGAGGTGGGCGCGGATCACACCACTTGCCTCACGCCTGACTTTACCAAGCACGAAAACGGATGCAATGCGATGATAAAATCAGGCCCGAAGGACCAATTTATCATATCCATTCCACCTGACCCGCACATCTTTGTTGATAGTTGGGGGGAGCGGGGGGCGGTGCTGTGTTCAGCGATGGAACATAGAACATTACAGTGCAGTACAGGCCCTTCGGCCCTCGATGTTGCGCCGACCAGTGAAACCAATCTAAAGCCCATCTAACCTACACTATTCCAATATCACCCATATGTTTATCCAATGACCATTTAAATGCCCTTAATGTTGGCGAGTCCACTACTGCTGCAGGCAGGGCATTCCACGCCCTTACCACTCTCTGAGTGAAGAACCTACCTCTGACATCTGTCCTATATCTATCACCCCTCAATTTAAAGCTATGTCTCCTCATGCTAGCTGTCACCATCTGAGGAAAAAGGCTCTCACTATCCACCCTATCTAATCCTCTGATCATCTTGAATGCCTAAATGGTAGTGCCATTGAATTTCAAGGGACAATGGTTGGGTCCTCACTTGTTGGAAATGGTCATTGCCTGGCACATATATGGCACAAATACTATTTGCTACTTAACAGCTCAAGACTGAATATTGTGCAGGTCTTGTTGCATATGGACATGGACTGCTTCAGTATGAGAGGTTGTGAATGATCGTCCCTTGCATCAGCATTTAATTCAGATAGAACCTTTTTCTGCTCAGACAAGAGAATCCATGTCAAACGGTATGTAGTTGGGGCGAGGTGCCTTCCAGCCGTCAGTACGTCTAGTGTAAAAAAATATACTAGTCGTGGGGCCAGTGGGGCTCAGCTGGGTGTCCAAACCAATCTGCACAGGACTGGACTCTTTAACAAAAATAAAACAAGTTTTTAAGACCACTTTACCAAGCAGGCCAATGTGCAGCCTTGTACATAAGGGATGTTTAGGAGTG
This sequence comes from Mustelus asterias, assembly GCF_964213995.1. Taxonomy (NCBI): domain Eukaryota; kingdom Metazoa; phylum Chordata; class Chondrichthyes; order Carcharhiniformes; family Triakidae; genus Mustelus; species Mustelus asterias. The sequence goes on along the minus strand of NC_135806.1, from coordinate 82,092,951 downwards.
ATTTCCTTCCCCCCAGCAGCTGGAGTGGCCCACATGTGTCAGAATTGCTGGCCTTCAGTCCGATGAGTAGCCAACATGTCCCCATTGTGTGTAGGCACCTGGGGCAATATTAAATAAGGTGATCTCTTCTCACCCTGTAAACCGGCAGATTTGGGAGCAGAGATCACCAGTGGGTACATCATGGAATTTAAACCGAGCTGTTGAGTTGAAATATATTCAGTTAGTTGTCTTTTGAACCGATGACTAGACATCCCTAACATTTCAATTGTACAAGCCAAGAATAAAGTTGGGTACCTTCAGTACTTTTCTGTCAAAAGTATCTTCAAGAAGGAAAATGATTTTACAATGAGATTTTAGATTGAGTATTTAATGCAGGCTTGCTCAATGTAGCCCACAAGCCAGATCTGGCCTGCAAACCCCCTGTACGCAGATCCTGGAACCAGTTTTCGAAATAGTGGCCAAACAAAGACATTTAAATGGAGGATTCTGCAAGAAACAGCTTCTCCAATGACAGACTGTTTCGTTTCTGCATTTGCCACTGATAGGCTCACTAGTGAGATTAAGGGCTAAATTTTCTTGTCCTGCACATCAGAGGAATCGTCACGGTTGGGACAAAAATCTGGTGGAACATTTAATGGTCCGTTGAACTCGGATGGGAATTTTTGATCTCGGGGCAGGCGTGACCAGAAACTCCCACTCTAAGTGTGTGTTTGTGTGTGAGGGTGGAGTGTGATGAGAGAGAGCGAGTATCTGCATGTGTGAGTGAGTGGACCATTACTTTGAAATACAGTTACAATCTAAAGTGACTGTTTAGCTTTTTTGTTTGTTATTAAAATGTAAGGGCTAAACTTTGCAAGTGAGAATCTGGTGTAGAGCTATAAGAATTTCAAGTTTTTAGGCGTCCAGATTACCAACAACCTGGCTTGGTCCCCCCATGCTGACACTATAGTTAAGAAAGCCCACCAACTCCTCTACTTTCTCAGAAGACTAAGGAAATTTGGCATGCCAGCCACAACTCTCACCAACTTTTACAGGTGCACCATATAAAGCATTCTTTCTGGTTGTATAGCTTGGTATGGCTCCTGCTCTGCCCAAGACCACAAGAAACTGCAAAAGGTTGTGAATGTAGCCCAATCTGTCACGCAAACCAGCCTCCCATCCATTGACTCTGTCTACACTTCCCACTGCCTCAGAAAAGCAGCCAACATATTCAAGGACCCCACGCACCCCAGACATACTCTCTTCCACCGGGAAAAAGATGCAAAAATCTGAGGTCACGTACCAACCGATTCAAGAACAGCTTCTTCCCTGCTGCCATCAGACTTTTGAATGGACCGACCTTGCACTAAGTTGATCTTTCTCTACACCCTAGCTATGACTGTAACACTACATTCTGTACTCTCTCCTTTCCTTCTCTATGAACGGTATGTTTTGTCTGTACAGCATGCAAGAAGTAGTACTTTTCACTGTATACTAATACATGTGACAATAATAAATCAAATCAAAGACATATTCTGCAACCTACACTCCGCTAACAATACTCCATGCTAAGTTATTGTTTCTCTTCCCGCTCCTAGTGGTGCACAAGGCAGTCTTTCATCTGTTCTCTTCACGAGGTTTTTCCCGGAATAGGTCGCTAACCTGTCGTCAGAGTCTTATAGCTTGAGGAGCACCACTCCTCATCAAGCATGGCTGAACAGAAGTCTCTCTCATTCTTACAGCATGCTGGAAGGACTTTACAAGTTGATACTCAACCTGTTGGCGGTGTTATGAACATGCCTTCCTTAGCCAGCAAGTTTTGGGGTAGGACTCAAAACCAAACCTCCTGGTTCAGAAGTAGGGATGCTACCCACTGTGCTACAAGAATAAAGTTGACCTATTATGGATGCCATACTATGGATATTTACATTTTATTCATCCAGGTTTGCAAGGGTGACAATCGTTTAAAATGCATTACATTGGGTGTAGGCTTATTATAAGTTCTGTTCTTGTTTCAAACAATTAATTTTCAGTGTTGTAGGTTAAGTTTAGAAATCTTTTGGTGTCAAACAAATTTCACAATATTTGTACAGGAACCCAAACATTGAAAAATTTAGTTGACCACAAAAATATCAAAATTTAGAGGTGATACCCTCACTGGAATACAGATTGTGAAAACAGAACATATGAAGAAAGTTAGATATTTTCCCTCTTTTTGATTGTACTTATTCTGGAGAACCGGCTTTGTGCAGTTCAGTACAGAACAATGCGCAATGCGCAATGCATTCTCAGGTGAATAAGTATTCACACAACACTGCACTTAAAACAATTGTTGTCAGAGTTCTTTGGTAATTAGTGCATTTAAATTGAATGGCATGGAGAAAATCTAACTTGTGGGAGTTGAAACATTTTAAAAATAGGTCACTGTAAATACATTTTCAAAATAGATAATGAAGGGAGAAAATGCACTGGGAAAGATTTTGATGGAATGAATGGCATTAAAGTGACATTTACAAAAGGTGCTGATATAAGATAATAATGTGATTAAGGATTAATTTGAGTGAATATGAAAATCATTACTTTGAACAAAAAAGATCTGTCTTTTCGACTGGGTTTTCCCTTTACAAGATTTACCTTTCTCCTCTTTCTCAAAGACTTCAGTAGAAGTAATGTGTAATCTAAAAGAATTTCATAGGATACAGTGCTATCTTTCTGCATCATGTCCTCTTTGTCTGGGGCTCCCTGACTTACAATGGTTCCCAAGCTGGCAATGCTCAATTCTAAAATTTTCACCTTCATTTTCAAATCCCGCCATGACCTCATCCTCCACCATCTCTGTAATCTCCTCAACAACCCTTCGAGATTTCTGCGGTCCTCAAAATCTTGTCTCTTCTCACCAGCTGATAGTCAGGATACCTGTCACCCCCACAAGATTCCAGTCAGAGTTCCCAGAAAACATCTGATTTCAACTTGTGTACTATCTGGTCTATATCTCCCACTTCCTATCTCAATATTGCCTTGGAAAAAAGAAAGAAAAGATTGGCTTTTATTTAGCACATTTCATGACTACAGAATGTTCGAAAACACTTTACAACCAATGCAATACTTTGGAAGGGTTGTCACTGTCGGAATGTGAGAAATATAGCAGCCAATTTGTACACAGCAAGCTCCTATAAACAGCAACATGATAATGACCAGATAATTTGTTTTCATGATGCTGATTAGATCACAAATTGGCCTGAACAACTCCCCTGCTGTTCTTCGAAAAAATAGTAAGAGTTTTAATAATACCAGGTTAAAGTTCGACAGGTTTATTTGGTAGCAGGTGCCATGAGGTGTTTTACTTTCACCTAAGAATGCAGGTGGGTCTTGGTTATTACCACATCTGAGCTACAGCACCTCTGACAGTGGTCCACTCCCTCAATTCTGCATGCGATTGTCACCTTTGGATCTGGAATGAAAAGTCTGATGATGACCATGAGAGCATTGTCAATTGTCATAAAAGCCCATCTGGTTCACTAATGTCTTTTAGGGAACGTAATCTGCTATCCTTACCCGATCTGGCCTACATGCAACTCGAGAAACTCAGCAACCCTCAGTTGACTCTTAATTTCCCTCTGAAATGGCCTAGCAAGTCACCTAGCAGACTCGATGGGCTGAGTGGCCTAATTCTGCTCCTATGTCTTATGATCTAAGCCACTCAGTCCAAGGGCAATTAGGGATGGGTAACAAATGCTGGCCTAGCCAGCGACACCCATATCCTATGAAAGAATAAATTAAGAAAATAAATGCTGAGGGTAATTGGGCAGTGGCCTGTCCAGAGGGAAGGCTGATAGGGGCACAGCTCTCAGATTTTCAACCTAGTGGTGATGAGGGGGTGACATCCACCATAGAAAAGGAGACACAGGAGAGCAAAGAGGGGCAGAACGAACATGGTATCCATCCCCTCTACATAGGCTCTACCAAGCCTCTTCCTGTTACCCTTTGGGAAGAGGCCTTCCCTCATGGCCTCCAGCATTAGATCCAGTTTGGAATTGATGGGGTGAAGGGCAGCTGTAGAAGGCTTTGGCACAATCAGCAGATTTCTCTCTTAGGACAAACAATATCCTCAGTGATGGCTTCTGTGTAGAGTCGAAATCAATTCCACATTCTCCTGACCCACCTGTGTTTACACCTCTAAAGTGGACAGGAAGCCCATCTCCATAGCAACCAAGGGTTTACTCGTGTGAACATCTTGGCTTTAATCACTTCCCTCTGGAGGCAGGTTTCTCACCTGAAAACAAACCCACTTCTGTTTCCCATCTCTGTGGTGAAAATTCAACTCATTATTTCTAACTACAATACAAATCTTTTATAAATATAACGAATGCACAAACCTTAACCATGTGAGATTTAACCACCTTCCAATCCAATAAGCACATGGTGAGCGTATTTGATTTATTATTGTCACATGTATTAGTATACAGTGAAAAATATTGTTTCTTGCGCGTTATACAGACAAAGCATACAGTTCATAGAAATGCTATTGGGGCAATGGAAATCAATGTAGGGCAATGAGAATGGAGATGTTGGTTGAGCTGGACACGATATCTGCAGCAGAGATTTGGACAAGTTGGAGTTTGTGGAAGGTGAGAGATGGTAGGCCAAAGAGAATGCAAATGAAGTAGTTATATCTTGGGCTAATAAAACCATGCTCTTGGATTTCAGCAGCGGAGGAGCTAAAGGTTGGCAACAGAGTTTCACAGTGGTAGAAGTTGGGTGGCTGGTGTGATAGAGACGCACTAGGGTCTGTAAATAATCTATCTGCTTCAGGAAGACGACCATCATCCCAGTACCTAAGAAAAGCCAAGCAGCGTGCCTTTATGACAATCATCTGGTGACTCTGACATCCATCATTATGAAGTGCTCCAAAAGGCTAGTCATGGCACAAATCAATTCCAGCCTCTCGGACTGCCTGGGTCCACTACAGTTTGCCTACCGCTGCAACAGGCCCACAGTAGATGCCATCTCCCTGGCCCTGCACTCAACTCTGGAACACCTAGGTAACAAAGACACATACGTCAGACTATAATTAATTGACTATAGCTCAGCCTTCAACACCATTATTCCTACGAAACTCATCTCCAAACACTGTGGCCTGGACCTCGGCTCCTCCCTCTGCGACTGGATCCTGAACTTCCTAACCCACAGACCACAATCAGTAAGGATAGGCAACAATACCCCCTCCATAATCATCCTCAACACTGGTGCCCCACAAGGCTGTGTTCTCAGCCCCCTACAATACTCCTTATACACCTATGACTGTGTAGCCAAATTCCTCTCCAACTCGATTTTCAAGCTTGCTGACGACACCATCTTATGGGTCGGATCTCAAACAATGATGAGACAGAGTACAGGAATGAGATAGAGAATCTGGTGAACTGGTGCGGCGACAATAATCTCTCCCTCAATGTCAACAAAACGAAGCAGATTGTCATCGACTTCAGGAAGCGTAGTGGAGAATATGCCCCTGTCTACATCAACAGGGACGAAGTAGAAAGGGTCGAGAGCTTCAGGTTTTTTGGTGTCCAGATCACCAACAACCTGTCCTGGTCCCCCCATGCCGATACTATAGTTAAGAAAGCCTCTACTTTCTTAGAAGACTAAGGAAATTTGGCATGTCAACTACGACTTTTGCCAACTTTTACAGATGCAACATAGAAAGCATTCTTTCTGATTGTATCACAGCTTGGTATGGCTCCTGCTCTGCCCAAGACCGCAAGAAACTACACAAAGTTTGTGAATGTAACTCAATCCATCACGCACACCAGCCTCCCATCCATTGACTCTGTCTACACTTCCCGCTGCCTCGGCAAAGCAGCCAGCATAATTAAGGACCCCATGCACCCCGGACATTCTCTCTTCTACCTTTTTCCGTCGGGAAAAAGATACAAAAGGCTGAGATCACATATCAACCAACTGAAGAACAGTTTCTTCTCTGCTGCCGTCAGACTTTTGAATGGACTTAGCTTGCAGTAAGTTGATCTTTCTCTACACCCTAGTTCTGTAAAACTACATTCTACATTCTCTTGCTTCCTTTTCTATGAACGATATGCTCTGTCTGTATAGCGCGCAAGAAACAATACTTTTCACTGTATGTTAATACATGTGACAATAGTAAATCAAATCAAATCAAATAATTTTAGATTAAATCTATCTGGTTCAGCCTAAGCCAATGGTTGGGAAGAGGGATAGAATCGATGGGAAGAGTGAAACGTTTTTCACTAGAATTGAAGATGATGGCTTTTTTTCCCCACAATATTGAGTTGAAAGAAATTAAGATTTCTTTCAGATTGGAAGCAGCTTGAAAGAACAGAACAATCATTTGAACAATGAACGGCACTTGTGGAATCAAGTCCCAGTATGAATTATCACCTCCCAAACCCAAAGCAAGAAAATGGATGGGAATAAGAAGCAAAACAGTGTTTATTATGTAAATGAGTATGATTGGAGCACCTATAAATGATGCCTTTGTATTTGCTGGCTGCTCAAGTGTGTTATGTAGAGCAGCATGTGTAGATCAAAGCATCTTATCAACACACACAGCTCAATGAGTAACATATGTTATTCACACATTTGCTGGTGGCTGAGGGAAAATACGTCATTCAATTACTTCCAAGATCGTTCATCCTTGTTTAAAGCTGTAAATGTGTATATGTTATTTCTGTTGTTTACATGTGTAAACATTAAGCTAGTTATTGTAAATAACAAGTTTATGCAACAGGAAAAAAGCATAATCTCTCACATACGTCCTATTATGCACAGGGTTTTAAAAAAAATGTAGGATTTGCTATTTAAGGTCAGTCATCGCAAATGAAACAATTTTCCTCCAGGAAGTAACATGCTGGTTTTGGCTAGCTTGTACTAAAGTTAAACATTGAAGTTATTTTTAGTTAATTAAAGGCCTATGTGTCATCAGCAACTCCAGTTTGCAATCAAAGTGTGGAACTGTCAATTATGTCAGTGTGAATGCCAAGGCATATGCAATCTTTACAATAAGGATGCTTTTGGGAAGTCTGTAGAAATCATAGAAACCCTACAGTGCAGAAGGAGGCCATTCGGCCCATCGAGTCTGCACCGACCACAATCCCACCCAGGCCCTACCCCCACATATTTACCCACTAATCTACGCATCCCAGGATTCTAAGGGGCAATTTTTAACCTGGCCAATCAACCTAACCTGCACATCTTTGGATGTGGGAGGAAACCGGAGCACCCGGAGGAAACCCACGCAGACACGAGGACAATGTGCAAACCCCACACAGACAGTGACCCGAGCATTGAACCCGGGACCCTGGAGCTGTGAAGCAGCAGTGCTAACCACTGTGCTACCGTGCCGCCCCGACTTGTAGAGTGTGATCTTCACGTTAAAAAATGTTTCATTAAGTATCTATCGAGGTTAGATTTCAATCTGATTACAAATCAGAGCTAGGTAGTATTTCTCAGACATATTAAAGTAACTTATTCAGTTGAAGCATTTAAGTGAATTATTCAAAAATAAATTTACAGAACAATTGCCTTCTTTACATGCAATGTGTCTGTCATTATTAAAGCATTTTCTTGCAACACAGGGACAGAATTCTTCTGGAAGATATGGTACAAATCTTTGTACGTGTCGGAGCGATTTCTTTTCCTTGCAGGGCACCAGTGTGAAGACCCTAACATTTTATGAAATAGTTATGACAAAATGACAACAAATTGATCTGGTGTCAAATCTGCACTTGTACAATTATGAAAAGACATGTTTGCAATATGGAAACAAAAACATTTGGAAAGATGATCAGGAATTTGATCTGAGGGTCACTGAAAATTGGTTTTGGAGCTTCATCAATGTACTGAGTGCACGCTGCTGGTCATGTCTCCACAAGCAGTCAAACTGAAGAAAGGTCAATGTCAAAATTCACCCACCTTTGGTCATTGAGGAATCCTGTGTGGGGCTGGACCTGTGCCTGTCCCACACATTGGCAACATGGTTCTTGATATGGTCCTTTGACAGTCATTGATAGCTGGATGTTTAATGAGGGAACAGAGCTGGACATGGGGGTTGGTTGTGGGTCCCGCCCTGCACAGGCACGCCCTCCAGAATGTTCAATTCCCAGCTTTGCCACTCAATTGAGGGCAGTGGCTGGGCTCCCAAGGGCCAATTGAAGGCTCTCTAACACAGACTTCAGCAGCCCTATCAACTGAGGTAAATTCATTTTCTTTTTTAAGAAGCCACTACATCTTGACCAATGATCCTGGAGGGACAACTACTGGATAGGCAGACTGTTAGTGGTCGCATCTATGGCCCAGCAACATTTATAGGGTGGGGGATGGATCCCTTGCATGATCCATTTCCTCTGATCCAGACCAACGTGTGTGGCCAATGGGAATGGTCTTAACAGACATCTTTTAACTAAATATAATTGATCTTGGCTGTCCACTATTTCCTGGATGAAGCAGATGCAATCCCGAGCTGTACTCAATCATGGTTAGGATCACAGCAGTGATCCTGCAAGGTGGCTGATGGTTCTGTGGAAGTATTGTCTTATAATAACTGGTGACCAGGGACGAACAACAATAAATGTTTATTAACAATACCGAGCAGCTCATACATGCTTTGTGTCTGTCCTTGCCCAGAGGAGAACTGCCCGCTACCGACACATGACCCCCTTTGTATCCGCATCATCCCAGTGGCCACGTGACCACCCAGTCTACATCTTCCCCATTTAAGTTGGGACAATCAGTAGTACTGAACTATAACAGTGCAAGGGAACAGTCACAAGGTGTAAACTACTAACAACACACAAAGCTGAACAGGGCTAACAACACATCATTCTTTACATTGTGCAACACACTGACTGGGCTGTTGCAGCTGGTGCATAGCCCATCATGTCTCCTTTTAAAAAAACAAAATCCATGGGTAGACTTATGCATCTTGAGCATGTAATTGTGTCAGCTGGCTGTGCTTGAGATGCCCTTGATTTGGTGCCCTTAGTGTGGATTGCATCAGACATCCTTGCGCTGTACCCTGTGGCTGCAGGGCTTTTTGCATTGGACTCTGGAGGAGTCTCTATTTCCATTGGTGCTGTGGGCCTGGATTGCTGGCTGGTGCACAGAGTACTGTGGTGGTTGAAAGTGCTGGTTCAGATACCTGCAGTAGGTGACGTCAGTTCCGTACGTAATGAACACTGTCTGACGCAACCGCATTGCTATTTGGCTGTGGGCATGGCTGCGTACCACTGCCAGTTTGTCATGGCCATGTGTGGTCTGCATCCTGACAGTTTGACCAGGTTTTAAAGAGCTGAGAGTGCGAGCATTGATCGTATTATCTCTTTTCCCTTCGTTGCCACTTCACAAGGGCACCACTCACATTGGATTTGATGTTTGGTTGAAGGAGAGCCTTGGCGATGTGCATGGTCCCAGTGCGATTCGAGAACACTGACTGTGCTGATGAGAACAGACATTGTCTCGGCATTTTACACAGGCTGAGGAGTGACACATTGAGATCTATGTGCTCTCAGGCACATTTCTCTTCCTCCGTTTGAAAAACAAAAGACTCAAATTTCTCGGCTGTCGTGGGGCCTGCTAAATTTAGAGAGCATACATCTGTACCTTCTTTTATTTGTCTGATAGGTCAGCACAATCATAGATATGTCACTCTTTGTCCAGTTGTCTGCAACATTTTTAACAAATACAAGCGGGTCAATGTGGCAAAGTATCTGTGCCATTCTACCAACTCCTGACACCAAGTAGAAAGTACAGGGTTTCAATAACTGGCGACCAGGGACTGATAACAGTAAAGGTTCATCAACAATACTGAGCAGCCCTTACGTGTTAGCCTGCACCCAAGGGAGAACTCCCATGCTCCCAACACGCGACTCCTTTCTTACCCGTGTCATCCCAGCATCCACGTGAGCACCTGGTCTACAAGTGCCAAATGTCCTGGCCTGCACACCTCCGACCAAATCCCAGCTTTCTAAAAATCTAGCCCCAAGGCCCTGTTTATACCTTAAACAAAATGGCCTCACAGTTTGATTTAATTTATTATTATCACATGTATTAATATACAATGAAAAGTATTGTTTCTTGCTCACTATACAGACAAAGCATGGTATATTTCCTTATAGAGAAGGAAAGGAGAGGGTGCAAAATGTAGAGTTACAGTCATAGCTAGGGTGTAGAGAAAAGAGCAGATTGCAATGGTACCTTGAATAAAACATTATGACCTGGCTTTGAATATACGATTGAAAGTAAGAAAAGCTAAGAGATTTGTCTTTTAGTTCAGCAGCGGCATGGATCATGTTGTTCATGGGATGTGTGCATTGCTGGCTGGGCCAGCTTTTGTAGCCCATCTCTGAGGGCATTTAAGAATCAACCACATTGCTGTGGATCTGGAGTCACATGTAGGGCAGAACAAGGTAAGGATGACAGATTTCCTTCCCTATTGGGTGGTATGGTGACACAATGGTCAGCACTGCTGCCTCACAGTGCCAGGGACCCGGGTTTGATTCCCGCTTAGATCACTGTCTGTGTGGAGTCTGCACGGTTTCCCAGTGTCTGCGTGGGTTTCCTCCGTGTGCTCTGGTTTCCTCCTACTGTCTGAAAGATGTCCTGACTAGGTGCATTGGCCATTCTAAATTCTCCCTCAGTGTACCCGAACAGGTGCCGGGATGTGGCAACTCAGGGATTTTCACAGTAACTTCATTGCAGTGTTAATGTAAGCTTACTTGTGACCTAATAAATAAACTTAAACTTAAAGGACATTCGTGAACCAGATGGGTTTTTCCGACAATGGTTTCATGGTCATTGTTGTTGAATTCAAATTTCACCATGTACTGTGGTGGGATTAGAACCCGGGTCCCCAGAACATTACCTTGGGTCTCTTAATTAGGAGTTCAACGACGATACCATGACACCACCGCCTCACCTCAGGTGCATGTCATTGCTAAATTAGTACATCCTGTGTCTGAAAAATGGGTGCAACATGTAGCAATTTTAACTTGCACTCTTCTTTCAGTTACCATTTCAGCCCTTTGGGGCACTGAGGGAGGGATATTAGATCCAGAAGAAAAATTGATTTTCCTGAGTTGCTCCGCTCTGTGTGCTGATCTTGGGCCAAGCTTTATTTTACAATGCTTAATCTAATGTTTAGGCTGCTTTAATCTCTTATGCCGATTGTTTTTATCCAATTTACATTGTAACCCAATCATAAGCAATGGAGTCATTCTCATCCACATACAAGTGAAGTCTAATGTTTAATGTCATCAAAGGAGCAAGATCAAACTTACCTAAAATCACTTGCCCCCTATCCTGGGGTGGTGAAATCCACTAAAAGCTGGTGTTTTATCTTGCTGAAAATGACCAATGTCATTCATAACTTTACAAGTATAAAATGGGGTGAATAGATGCTGAGGAAGAGGGTTTGAATTAAATTCAGGAATCAAAAATAAATCTATTATCTTTTCTTATTTTCTCAGTCCTTTCATAACCTTCTTAATGCATTTCCAGCATGAATAACTGGAGACACTAATGTTACTGTTACTGTAAAATAGGCCAACGCATCATCACAAATTGCGTAGCTAATTTATGGTTAACTTGAAAAACTGTACAATGCCCTACTGTTCCAAAGCAAAAAGATGACAGAATACAATATGAATAATAGGAGATATCCCCTTCCCCAAACCAAGACTCAGATCAGCTGTTTTCATTTAGAAGCATTCTATTGCCTGCAGATTTTCCAATCTATTTGATTAGCATTTGTATAATGTGTTCATTTCTACAAATTGGTTTTTGACTGTTATCGACTTTGTTTGTCTGACCTGGCTCTTTGTGTGACATTAAACATTACGTTATCTATTGATTTTGATTTGTATGACTGCATGCTACCCAATTTCTGATTGGGTTACAAATGAAGATGAATAAAACCAACAGTCTAATATGATTGAATCTCTAATAAGTTTAATCCAATGTGGAAGAGATAATGCCATTTTGAAGGAAAACAATGCATTTCCAGCCATACATTAGAAGCAGATGATTCAATTAGTTCCATATCTTGTTTAGTACTTTCTAAAACATTGCAAAGGCTATGAAGTTGAGGGAAACATAAATGTCCCTCCTGGCTCCACCTGGCTTTGGTAATCCTCTCCTCTGGTAGCTTCCTTGGGCGGGTAGCTTGAGTCCTGGTTTGGTGCTCCCATCTTAAGGAAAAACTGTCCCAAATGGCATGATTTCAACTCTGAGGGGGCATTTGTGGGGTGGAGCTGGGCCTACTGCCCCAGGGGGTGGCCACAGGGGCTGCAGAATGCCAATGCATGGGACCTTATTTTACCATCTTGATTCTAAGTGCTGGGCGAATTTGAAATTGGGAATGTTTCAGATGCGACTTTTAGACCCGTTCTCAGACGCCCCCATACGCACTCTGTCTGAAAAAATATCAGCAATTCCAAATCGCACTGCAGAAGCCTGTGGGTGGGGCTTAACGTGCCCGAAACCCTGCAGCTCCGATCGGCACCTCCAACTGTGCATTAAAAAATGATAGAATGCTGCTCCCCTGCCAGATCCCTCCCGGGCCGGATAATGCCTCCCCCTGGCCCCCATAGACATTTCTCCACCCCCACAACATTACTGGTCCCCTTATCCCCCTACCCGCCCGCCACCCAGACCAAACACAGCCCCGTCCCCCCTTCCCCCCACGGATCTCAGGCAGAGTGGCAGCAGACCCACCTTCCCCCCCACTGATCTCAGGCAGAGTGGCAGTGGACCTCCCCATCCCCCCCAATGATCACAGGTGGAATGGCAGCGGATCTCTCCCAGAGTGGCAGTTGCCCCCCTCTCTCATCGATCTCAAGCAGAGAGCTGTCAAATGCTTGGCACTTACCTCCTCACTGACTGGAGCGCCCAAATCGGACTTATATAGAGCATGTCTGTTTCATGCTGATTCTGATTGTGTGAATGTGGTGGTGAAGGGGGAAGTGCCGGTAAAGTGGGGCGTGCAGCCCATTAAGTCAATTTAAATGTATGCGAATGCATTTAAATGGCCGCTGCATCCATTTCGGGAGCGGTCCCGATTGCGGCCATTTCCGGGCCTTGGTAAAGGGGGAACCAGCGTGGAGATGGGTGCGGATCGCGCTACTCAAGAACTTTACCAAGTTTTCACATCTGAAAATAGGGACAACGTGATAGTAAAATTGGGCCCATGGTGTTTAGAAGGCCCAACTTTATTCTCTGGAACTTTGTCTTCAAGTGAAGAGGGTTCAAGAATGCCCTGATAATTGAAGAGGGCTCAGGGAAAGCTCTGAAGATCTAAGAAAGCAGCCTAAGGGTGATGACTCCATGGTGGGGGCCACTGGAGCAAAGGTATCCATGCGGAGCAGTGGTGCCTGTTCAACAAGGCCAGAAACTGAAGTTGTGCTTGTGAGTTGGTGCTTGAGTGAATACTCAGAAAGCTAGAACAATGGAATCTCAGGAGACAAGACTGAAACCCTGAGAGCTGGACCATTGTGATGCTGTGCAAGTCACAGCAACGCTTGGAGAGAATTCCCAGGTCAGGTCTTTGAAGGTGAAAACCGGAATTCCTTGTAAAAGAGACAAGTGGTGGCAGTGGTTAGCAATGCTGCTTCACAGCGCCAGGGACCCGGGCTCGATTCCCGGCTTGGGTCACTGTCTGTGCGGAGTCTGCACCCTCTGCCCGTGTCTGCGTGGCTTTCCTCCGGGTGCTCCAGTTTCCTCCAAAAGATGTGCTGGTTAGGTGCATTGTCTATGCTAAATTTTCCCTCAGTGTACCCGAACAGATGCCAGAGTGTGGCGACTAGGAGATTTTCACAGTAACTTTGTTGCAGTGTTAACATAAGCCTACTTGTGACTAATATATTAACTTTAACTGTACTTTTAGATTTTCAGTGAGATTGGTTGACTCACAGTGTTTTTGATGTTTGGGTGGGTTGCTGAGAAATCCATGGACTCTGCCTTGGTCATATCTGCCATTTATTGTGTTGCATGGTGTGGCTAACCACAGTTTTTAAAAATTCATTGGTGGGTGCCGGTAGCTGGCCAGCATTTAATGTCCGTCCCTAGTTGCCTTTGTTCAGAGGACAGTTGAGAGTCTACCATTTTGCTGTGGCTCTGGAGTCACATGTAGGCCAGAGCAGGTATGGAAGGCAGATTTCCTTCCCTAAATGACATCAGTGAACTAGATGGGTTTTTCCGACAACCGTCAATCGTTTCATGGTCATCATTAGATTCTTAACTCCAGATTTTTTTACGGAATTCAAATTCCACCCTCCTGGCGTGGCAGGATTCGAACCCGGATCCCCAGAACATTAGCTGAGTTTCTGCATTAATAGTCTAGCGATAATACCATGAGGCCATTGCCTCCCTTTGCTTGTTAATTCACATGTATCTCAAATATTCTGAATGTTAGCTTATAAGATGGGTGGTGTCAACTTTTTTATATTTCTGATATTGTATATTAAGTTTTATTTTTGTTCAAAATATGTTGGGGGGCGGGGGAATTCTCCCATCCCACCCGCCACAGGGGGGGGGGGTACCACACAAATGTCCATTGACCTCGGGTGGGATTCTCCAGTTTTTGGGGCAAGCGTGGCTGAAGAATCCCACCCCTGGATTTTGTGGCTCTATTCTCTACAATCTCAAACCTTGTCCACTTTGAACAAAATGTCACTGATCCCTAGCCAGATCTTATTAAAAACTTGGGGGTCTGGTCCAGGATCATACAGACTTGTATTCAGAACCACAAATCAAACACAGCTAATCATTGAGTAACCTATTTGAGCTGTTAGTCAAACTGTAAACTTATAACATCAACTGCTGTGATAATTATAGGTTAGGCACGGTGGCACAGTGGTCAGCACTGCTGCCTCACAACACCAGGGACCTGGGTTCATATCCGTCTTGGGTCACTGTCTGTGCGGAGACTGCACGTTCTCCCCGTGTCTGCATGGGTTTCCTCTGGGTGCTCCAGTTTCCTTCCACAATCTGAAAGACATGCTGGTTAGATGCATTGGCCATGCTAGATGCTCCCTCAGTGTACCCGAACAGGTGCCAGAGTGTGGCAACTAGGGGATTGACATAATGGGTGGGATTCTACGGCCGCGCTCGTCCCAAAACTGTAAAATCCCGCCGAGGTTAACGGATCTTTCTATTGTCTGCCCCTCGCCCGCTCCAATTTCCACGGCGGGCAAGGCGTAAAATTCCAGCCAGTAACTTCACTGCAGTGTTAATGAAAGCCTACTTGTGACGCTAATAAATAAACTTTAAATAAAGGTTATGGAAAGCTCTCTACCACTAATAATGATGATGTGGAAATGCTGGCGTTGGACAGGGGTGGGCACAGTAAGAAGTCTCACAATACCAGGTTAAAGTCCAACAGGTTTATTTGGAATCACGAGCTTTTGGAGCGTACCTGATGAAGGAGCAGCGCTCCAAAAGCTCGTGATTCCAAATAAACCTGTTGGACTTTAACCTGGTGCTGTAAAACTTCTTACTAATAATGGTATAATAGCATTGGGGTAATGCCAACAAATGCCTATGGTGATTAATTTTTCAAATCTCACTGACACAGTCAGACTGATTTTTAGTTTTTAAAGGGGATTTAAATAACTTGACAGCTTGACATATCCGCAATCTTTATCTGTCCTTCAAAAGCATTTAAATCTTCATCAGAGATTGCAGTTTCCTATTGTGTATTAAGGCCCTGGCTACAGCAAAAACAGGGTCTATTTTTACCCAGCAACTGAGTTCAAATGGCCCTGCTGAGTTTGGGTTTCCTTCACATGTGAATCATATCCCTTCCACTTTACTGGTGAAAAGATGCAAAATGGGATCTGTTGGAAATGAGGGTGGGAATTCTGGATCCAGATCCTGCCTGCCATTTTTAATGGCCCACGGAGCCTCCACAACTCTGCCAAAATCTGGTTCTTGATCTCTGCTGTTTGTGCCGTTGAAACAGATGGAAAATTAGAAGCAATTAAATACCAGCTGGCATAGGTTACAAGAAAGGTATCCATTTTTAATTCTTTGATTATTAAGACTTATGTTTCCTTTGTCTCCTTTGCATAATCACTTATGCCCTTTAACCATTTTCTGACCCTCATCCTTTACAGGTGTAACACTTTACCCCTGTGTGTGTGATTGTGTCTATACTTACCCCCCACCTTTCTTTATTCTGTTCTTGCTCTTCATGTGTAATATCTGCGGCCATAAGGGCCACCAAAGATGGCGATTGCAAAGCATGATGGGATAGGATGGCCAAGTGTGTGTAGAGACTGAGACAAACAGGCTGCAGCCCTAAATGAATATTGGACCGAGATAAGCAGGCCACAGCCTTTGACATCGGGAATTCACAGGAAATAAGCCATCTCAAAGGCAATGGACACCCTGGCAAAACATACTTGTTTACCAGACAAAGGGGCACCTTAGCCCGTTATTTGGGAGGGAGATATGTGACCTATGTGCCTTCTGCACCCACGGGTATGGCTGCTTGGTACACACCTCGGAAACGGTGTGGCAGCACCCGATTGGACTCCATCGATCAGGGTGATCGAGCCCTGATCGATTCACTGGTAATGATCGAGGGCCTGCCCTAAAGGACGCAAAATAATCCAAGGATAAAGGTGCTGATCAACACACTGCCAGCAGTGGCGACTCTCAAGACCAACCACCATGAAGGACAACTTTGGATCATCCAGAGGAGAAGAAGGAAGAGCAGACTAGACCCAGAAGAAGAGGATCAGACCGGACCAAAGACCAGACCATACCGAGGAGACTGCAGAGACCAACACGTGGATACAGGCCAATATCTGCTTGGGTATTTGTCAGCCACTCAAAGTTAAGTCAAAGTCCATTATATAAGGGTTAAAAACAGACTGTACGGCAAGACACAACGTATCTCTCAGTTCTCTATAACTGAAATGCCAACTTGTATTATTATGGTTCAGGTTGCCTGGCCTGCTGAGTATCTCCAATGATTTTTGTTTCAGATTTCCAGCTTCTGTAATATTTTGCTTTCTGTTCATGTCAGACACATTGGGGACGCACTCCCTCGACAGTCCTTCTGCTCTGCCACCATTAACTTTACAAACGTGTAGTGGAAACTCCATTTTTGGATATAAATGCTTTGGCTTCTATATTTCTGAGTAAGTGGCAGTGACTGATGTCCCAGGAAATGCGCACTCTGTATTGTGCTACCTGTGGTTAATATTAAACTGGCACATGCTTCATTTATCCCTCGTGATGGCGTAGTGGTAATGTCACTGGACTAGTAATCTAGAGACCCAGAGTAATGGTCCAGTGACCCGGTTTCGAATCCCACCACGGCAGATAGTTCTCAGGCTGACAGGAGATAATCCTCTCATACCTGGGACTTCCGATGAGAGCAACGGAATCCCTCCTGCAGGATGGAGCGCTGTCGTGATTTTGAAGGCTTCCAGGTGTCAATGGGGCGTGGATATTAATGTGACCAGGGCACTTTAAGGGATTCACAGTACACAGACAAGAATGAAGATTTTGAACTGAAAGCTGCTTGAGATCACCAAGCTAAGAGTGATCTCTACTTTTCCAAGTGCTAGCAGGGGCAGTCCAACCATGAGACCCCCATCATGGGGGAGAGTCCTGAGGTCAGACCCTTCCCCTCAGCCTGAGCCCATCCAATCCCCAGGTCCCATTGGGACCCTCCCACTGCAGCCTGACCATGGCAGAGGGGTACATGGGCACAGCACTTATCTCCTTCCCCATTCTTGGAATCCAAGGCACTAGGTCAGGGTGTCACTGCCAGGGGCAATGCAAGGTTGACATTGCCAAGGAGCAAGGGAGATGCTGAAGGGGGAGCCAGAGGGGGGAAGGGTCTGAAGGGACCCCATATTGAAATGACTGTCTTGTGGACTGGGGTGGGGGAGGGGGGGAGCACTGACTGGGAGGGAGTGATCAGATCACCTTCATGTCTGTGTGATGTTTGGGGGATGGGGGTTAGTAATCCATTCTTTCAGTGGCAGGGGAGGGATGTCCCTCTGTGCTGAGGATTTGGAGTGCTTCCTTTGCCGATAAAGGAGGGAGGCAGAGGGGGGCATCGCATGTCTATGATGGAGGAGGGAGGGGCTTGTTTCCGAACACAGAGATCAGGACGTTCTTTACAAACGGTGCCCCAGTCTCTGTGAGGCTGGGCTTCTCGGCTTGTATTGCGCTATGCATATTTTTACATACAGATGGGTGAATCCTACCTGATAACATAAGAACATAACAACTGGGAGCAGGAGTAGGCTCTGGGAGTAAGCCTGCTCTGCCATTCAATAAGATCATGGCTGGCCTTTTTGTGGACTCAGCTCCACTTACCTGCCTGCTCACCATAACCCTTAATTCCTTTACTGTTCAAAATCTATCTACTTTTTCCTTAAAAACATTAAACGAGGTCGCCTCAAATGCTTCACTGGGCATTTCACAGATTTACAATCCTTTGGGTAAAGAAGTTCCTCCTCAAACCAGTCCTAAATCTGATCCCCCTTATTTTGAGGCCATGCCCCCTAGTTCTAGTTTTACCCGCCAGTGGAAACAACCTTCCTGCTTCTATCTTATCTATTCTCTTCATAACCTTATATGTTTCTATAAGATCTCCCCTCATTCTTCTAAATTCCAATGAGTATAGCCCCAATCTACACAGTCTCTCCTCATAAGCCAACTCTCTTAACTCCGGCATCAACCTAGTGAATCTTCTCTGCACCCCCTCCAGCACCAGTATATCCTTTCTCAAGTAAGGAGACCAAAACTGTACACAGTACTCCAGGTGTGGCCTCACCAGCACTTTACACAGTTGCAACATAACCTCGCTGTCTTTAAACTCCATCCCTCTAGCAATGAAGGACAAAATTCCATTTGCCTTCTTAATTACCTGCTGCACCTGCAAACCAACTCCTTGTGATTCTTGCACAAGGACACCCAGGTCCCTCTGCACAGCAGCATGCTGCAATTTTTTACCATTTAAATAATAGTCCATTTTGCTGTTATTCCTACCAAAATGGATGACCTCACATTTACCAACATTGTACTCCATCTGCCAGACCCTCGCCCACTCACTTAGACTATCTATATCCCTTTGCAGATGTTCAGTGTCCTCTGCACACATTACTCTACCGCTCTGTGTCATCTGCAATCTTTGACATACTGCACTTGGTCCCCTACTCCAAATCATCGATGTAAATCGTAAACAAGAGTGGCTAACGCCAGCAGGAAACATTCCTGTTTTCCCACTGGAGGGTGCAAACTAAAGAATCATGTTGTAAAAGTCTAATGGTGACCATGAAATTGAGATGCCAGCATTGGATGTGGTGGGCACGGTAAGAAGTCTCACAACACCAGGTTAAAGTTCAACAGGTTTATTTGGTATCACAAGCTTTCGGAGCGCTGCTCCTTTAACCTGGTGTTGTGAGACCTTTTACGATGACCATAAAGCCATCGTTGATTGTTGTAAAAAAAATCCATTTGGCCCTTTGGGAAAGGAAATCTGTTGTCCTTAACTGGTCTGGCCTACATGTGACTCCAGACTCTGTACAATGTGGTTGACTTTTAAATGCCCTCTGAAATGGCCCAGCAAGCAAGGGCAATTTAGGGATGGGCAGTAAATGCTGGACCAGTCAGTGCTGCCCATATCCCATGAATGAATTTAAAGCAATTCTCCCTCTAAAAGTAAAATAAGTTTTGCCAAATGTTTATTCAAAAACCTGGGCCCCTTTAATTTCCTACAGATACACAGGCCATATTATTTCAGGTTTGAAGAACACACACAATCTGGTAAATTACAATGAAACGTTATTGATGGTCTCTGTATATCAACAGTAGGTATTTGGTCTGATAAAATCACGGTGGCTTGTAAAATGAACCTAGCCTGAGCAACTGTATAAACAAAATCTTGTTATGGTTGAAGTGTAGCTAATAAGTAGAAACTTGTCGGTGATACCAGTCCACCCTGTGTTATTAATCATGCTTAACAAAGGATAGGGATTGTTATGGCCCTGGCTTCAAATCTGCAGAATGTTTTACATTGCATGCCAATTTTCCAGGTTTTATTCATTATCTAAGGTTTCGGATTCACTCAGGCACTGCCCCTAACAACCTCTTCACACTTAATCAAGTCACGCATGTCAGTCACATTCTTATTATCTTCTGAACTGTAAGCAACTAGAATTAAAAATTGAAGCCCAGATCTTGTAAATTTTATATCGGTGGCAAAACTGAGTCACACAGTTCAGGATCTTGGGTCAGTTACCAGTCTAGGCTGAGAAAAACTATCCCAGCAAAAGTGGTATGAACTGGCCTCAGTGGCCCCTGGGCTAAGGGGGAGAGAAATCAACTCTTGTCCTGCTCCTATTTGCTATCCATCATTCAGCCAAAAGTGCTCATGTGTGAATGTCAGGTGAGGACATGAACAAGCTTTGTTGTGATCTGTGATCAAATAGCCTGCTGATAATTACTGTCACGGCTCACATGTGAATAATATCTTTCTGGACAATGGGCTGGAAGCCAGCAGTGGCTGTGAAACTGTACCCCGGCAAGCATCAGCTCACAATCGATTTTTACACTGCCAACTTTCTCTCACTGCACCCTGCTGCACAACACCCCCACCTCCCCCAACCTGCCCACCCCCCCACCTCCCCCTCCCCCAGTATGTCGTTGTCAGTTTGCAGCATGACTGGGGATAATCTGTCAGATATATCACCATTCACCCTAGGCACTGATACCAGCACAGAGCAGGTGGGCAACCTCTTTGGGCTCCACAATGACAAATCCAAAGGTCAGTTGTTGTCTTGATGTCTGATTCAAGTCCTGTTAAAGTGTGTGCGCAAAACAAATAATTCGCTACCTTTTTGTCATCAGTCTGATCAGGCCTATATCTTCCCTTCCCAGAGCAACAGGGTGTCACTTTGATATTGTGTTGGATAGATGCTGTTAACCCATCACTACAGGTGTGATCATCTCCCACCCAATATGTTAATGACCTCCGCCCTGGGATTGAGAGGAGGTCACGGAAAGGCCAATGCAGTTGGAAGTTACATCTCATCAAATTTCTGTCAGCCTCAACACCAGTACTGAAACTTCTAATTTTTTTAAAATGGAAAGTTTAGTTATCTGATTTTTTTCTGTCCTGGTATTCCTAGACCATTAATCTGGGATCATAGAAAGATATCACAAAGCTCTGGCCCTGCATGTTCTGATGCCCCAATAGTGTGAGAATAAAAACAAGAGAACAGCCGGCCTGCTGATTTCCTCTGCCTTTTTATAATGTTTTCATAAGTTGATGGTCTCAATTCCGACTCGACATTCACTGCAATACTCTCTCTGTAGCAGGAAACTGGGGAAGGGAACTGAGCGGCTTTGAGTCACTCATCATCCCAGTGATGCTGTGTCCAAAGTTAATGGTCCAGAGCATAATTTGAAGGAACCTCTTAAAGGAGGTTACTTACATTTATGGTATTTAATTTGTGTTTGTTCTGCACTCTGTTTCAATTCACCAAATCTGAAACATCTTAATAAGCTCATTTATTTATCTGGCCTGTCACTGATTTTCATTCTGGAATATTTTCACTCTATTGATTTTAGCAATTAGTTGTAATAGGCATTTTTACAGTAATTATTTAGAAAGTGTTTTGTTCAAAGCTCATTTGAAATAATTAAAGGAATATCCCACTCAAAAATATTGCACCAATCGTAGATACCTGGAAGCTTCCTGATTCCAGCCACCTCCCTTGGTAGAAATGTTGCAATATTTGCTCTGGTGGGGAGGAGTTGATAGGTGAGGGAAGGAGTCAGGCCTGTGAACCCTGGAAGCTGAGTTTAGGTGGCCCTGGGGGAGGTCGGGTGCTGAGGAAGGCTGTTTCGAAGTCCTGCCCTAGTTACCTGGGACATCATCCAATGTTTTTTGGTCCTCTATCCCTCACCTCTTCATGCCACCTCACAACCCTGCCCACTCCATGATGAGTGCCACCTCCATGACAACTCATGCCTACCATGCAACTCCCACGAACCTCATATCCCCACACCAATTCATGGCCCCTTATACCCTCTGTGCCAACTCCTGGATCTTCCATGCACATTTACACAGGATATTCTATGTATAGAACGGATGAGCTCTATAGTAACAATGGCATATATAGTAACAATGGCATGTTACTATATAGTCAGAAAAAGAATCCATTCATAAATCTTCTTTTTAAAAAATTGCTGTTTCCACAACGCTAAAGGCCTTTAAAATACTGATAATAGAGGTATTTAGCATTTAGCACCCCTTAGTCTTGCGCAAATAAACGTTGAGACATTTAACAAAAGAGATCACAGAAAGAACAAGTTATTATAACCAAGTAAAGGTGTCAATCAAGAAAGCCAATAATTCACTTCAGTTGTCAAATCACAACCCCGACTGAGATAATCATTGAATGAGTCTGGGCTCTCAGCCCAAGATAGATGTCAGGATTCTGAGTAGCACTGGACAGTCTACTGGATGAATGGACATGGAGGGGCCATGAGTTGGCATAGTGTTATAAGGGCTCTTGGGAGATGCTGAAGGCATGAGTTGAAATGGAAGGTGCATGAGGAATATAGTAGGGGCATGGGTAAAATCTTTTGAATTTACCATTCAAAAGGTTCCCAAATCCAGATTATGGCTCACAGCACTTCTGAGGGCTATGAACCTTGAGACCATGAAAGTTGCAGGGGCTACCAGGTGCCTATCCCACAATGGAGCCAGCAGGTCCAGTGTGCCTTGTGCAGGCCTGCTACCTGCACTCTTATCCCATGCCAGCAAAACTTGGGGGCACTGGGAATGCAGGCAGGAATCCGGGATCAGGTCTCGCTCACAATTTTTAATTGGTTCCGGAATTGTCCCAACTGCCTGAAAATCCAGACCATTGACCTTGATTTTTTTTTTAGAAGTCATGAAAAGTGAGGGCATTGAAATTGTTCCTGATGCTTGGGGAATTTCAATCACACAAACCTCTGTCCATCAGCAGATGAATTCCAATGCTGCTGCTACTACCCCTTCCACAGGAAAAAGGGAAGAGAAAAAAAGGGGAAGGAAGATAAACAATAAAAGATCCAGGAGGCAGAAATGGAGGCACATCTCTACAAGGTACATATTAAATACCTGTGTGAAAAACAGAATTCTATTCATGCTGTACTCTTACTTTGCTGGAAAAAGCAAATGCGAACAAGAGAGAGAAAAAATGATGGAAAGAAGTACCTTTTATGAGAGAGAAAAGCACAAACAGAAGTGACACAGGACAGAAATAAAGATCATAAATTCAGAACAAGTAATACTGAGGAATGGTGCACAGCGGAACTTGTTGACATACTATATGTGATGATTCTTGTGTTAACTTCTGCCTTGGCGCCAAGTTATCTGTGAGAGGTCAGCTTCTGCGTAATCAATGGATTGCATCCAAGAGCTCATGTGCACGGGGACAGCATTGCTGAATGCTGCTGCAGTAATTTAAAGGATATCATACTGGGATGCAGAATAATTTTCTTTTCTCTGCTAAAATTGAAATAACTGCTGGAACGCCATATAAGAGAGAGCTCACAAAGAGGGAAAGTCATTGCAATTTTACTTGCACTAAAGAGTGAACATAGTAAATTCTGGAATTTTGTACTGTAATGATATTGAAGGTTCAGCATTGTTCAGTTAGATTAATCATTTGCTTGCGTTAAAAAGTACAATTATTTTTAGATTTGAAATATGTATGACTTCAAGATTTGTTTAAAAAGGCAATCTTGGTCAGTTGCCAAATCCAGTGAGAAAACTAAAGCTAAAGTTTTCTTTAAGGTTTCCCTCACATCTCACAAACAAAATTCATGACATAAGGAATGAAATAAGCATATTAACATTAAAATCATTGGGGGTAGATGTGAGCTTTCACAGCCATGCCAGAGACAGAACAGCTGTCTATTATACCTCCATCTATTGAAAGTCATTTCTGTATTAGAGATATGTGTTATCCAGTTTGTATATCATTATTCAGTTTCTGTCAAAAACTGAACTGAAAAAGACAGAAATTTAATCTTGCCAGCAATTGTACTGTGGTACAGAGGATGAATAATGTCAGGGAGGGACAGTCCGTGGGAGTACAACAAGGGTGGCATCAGGAGGAAACTTCTTCTGCCTTGTCCCTTGTAATCAAGGATAACTTTCTTCCAGTCTGGTTTGATTGGTTCTAATCAGTGGCACAGTGGCAGAGTGGTTAGCACTGCTGCCTCACAGTGTCAGGGACCTGGCTTGAGTCACTGTCTGCGTGGAATCTGCATGCTCTCCCTGTGTCTGCGTGGGTTTCCTCTGGGTGCTCTGGTTTCCTCCCAAAGTCTGAAAGATGTGCTGGTTACATTAGCGGACAGCTGAGTGGCTGCATGTGACCGGTGTTTGTATCCTGGTGGGGGACCTCAATGATGCAACCCTTCATGACCTTGAATGGGGTGCGTGATGATAGACATCTCCATCACGCCTTGCATAGTGGGACACATCAGTGTTTTCTGTGTGACGTTGCAGCCTTTCTGGGAATCTCAGCTCAAAGCTTGGGACTTATGCTTGCAAAGGGTTAACAGGTGGCCTCCAATAAATGGCAGTGATTTTTAGCTGTACAGAATTTATTGACATAAATCACTAGTAAGGAGAGGACTTCCTCTTGTGGCAGATGAGGCACAGCTGCATCATGCGACGCCAGCAATTAGCATGTCCAGTGCATTCCTAGAGAGCACCCTGTTTCTCCCAGGTCACAGGAGGTGCAGAGCTGAGCATCTTTCCATGACCTATTGAGATCTACCTTGAGATTACTGGTGGCCACAAGGATGAGAAAATAATTGTCAATCTCACAGGCAGACTGAACGAGTGCGGTGTCAATAGCCCCAGATTTGATGTTCAAGTAAATGAGCTAGAAAGGTGGCAAAATGGTCTATTGCCTTCCCGTCTGTTTGGGTATCTTGTTCCAATGGGCGGCGTGGTGGCATGGTGGTTAGCACTGCTGCCTCACAGCGCCAGGGAACCAGGATCAATTCCGGCCTTAGGTAACTGTCTGTGTGAAGTTTGTACGTTCTCCCCATGCCTCCATGGGTTTCCTCCGGGTGCTCCGATTTCCCCCCACAGTGCAAAGATCTGCAGGTTCGGTGGATTGGCCTTGCTAAATTGCCCCTTAGTGATTAGCAGAGAAAATATGTGGGTTACAGGCCTGGGTGGGATTGTTGTCACTGCAGGCTGGATGGGCTGAATGGTCTCTTCCTGCATTATAAGGATTCTATGATTCTATGAATGACCCCAGCTGGCATTGTGGACCATGAAGAGGCCAAGCAAAAACATACGGGAAGAAAATTCCTCCGACTCTTTTTCTAAAATGTGAAACCCATCTGTAATAAAACACTACCGTTACATTCAAGCATCCCTGCAATTGATTTGGGAATTGCGGACAGCTTCTCCCCTTTGCCCTGACACTGCTGCCCAAGTGTGGGTTCTATTCATACTGCAGTCATCCTTCCCCGCATGTGAGGCCCCTCAGGCTGCATGAGGGGAGACACAGCCCATTCCTGATTCCCCCACTCTGCCCTGACAGCACAGGCTCTCTTGGGAACCTACCCGAGTAATTCACAGTCACCCTCAGCGCTGAGCCTCTTCAAGCCCACCCACCCTCTGGCCAGCCCCCACTAAGGAAGGACACTCCCTGAGCTGCAATATGGACAGGAACTCAGGATGGGTGACACGGGAAGCGCTGCCTGCATACCAGCCTTCACAACCCCTTTAAAGCAAGGGGTGCCCTGGCGTGAAGGGAAGGTAAGATCCCCAAGTGACCCTCTCAACCCTTCTCCCCGAGATGGTGATTCTGGGATCCCCACCTGAGGCCCTGAGTTGAACTTATGTGTCCCCTAAGTCCTTCCCGGTGTCCCCTGAGCGTTAAACACCCTGGTGGGTGCAGTCTGCCTGCAGCTTGCCTGCACAATTCCTCTCAGAGGTGAAGGCGCCAAGTTCACACTTAAGTAGAGCAGTTGTAAATGGTGCCAGTGCCTGTAGAATATCCAGTGAAGATTGGGGGCGAGGGGTGAATGGTTTGGAAAGAGTGCTCACTCATGACATGTTGGTGTTTTAAAATGAGCTTCCTGGGGTCCGGCAGCGTGTTTCAGACCCCTCTGCTGGTGAGGGGGCTGGAAAATCTGAAATCGGAATCTCATCGGTGGGAATCACATTTTCCGAGTCTCTCTAGGTTTTGTGCACTCTCTGCCCTGACCTCACATAGAGTGCGGGCTCAAAACCACTCCTTCTATTGCCGTTCCTTCACCACTGCTGGGTCAAATTCCTGGCACTTCCTCCCTAAAAGTATTGTGGGTGTTCCTAAGTAAAATCCAGTGGGCGGCATTCCTCCTGCCAACACACCCACCCCAGCCACCGCAGCAATTTATGAAGTGGTGATGGAGGGTGGCCCATCTGCCAGTGCCTCAATTGAAACTACTGAGTGAGCAATTAATGCCTATTTAAGGGCTTCATCCCACTGTTGGGATTTAACCAGTGGTGACAGAGGCCCACGTTAGACGCTCAGCCTGGCAAGTCCCCCTGTGCGGATTGGTTGGACTGCAAGGGGTGGTAACTGTTTAACCCATTGGGCCCATCAGGGGGCCTCACCAAGATATTACCATCCCCTTCCTCTCCTTCCAGAGCCTCCCCCACACTGAGGCCCGCCAGATTGGCACCCAGGGCGACCCCTGACTCATCTGTTGATCCGGATCCACTGCAGCGCACCTTCACAAGCCCCGATTGTAGTACTGGTAATGGCCACTGCTTCCGGGGGTGCTGCTGGTACAGGACAGCTGCTGGCCTCTGATTGGCTACCAGATCTTTGAGATAGAACTTCCTAATGCAGAAGGGTGGAAGTTACACCCCTGACCTTTTAACGGCCAACTGGCCATTATATCGCTGCAGGATAGCTGGTGTTTTCCTTGACTTGCTTCCCCTGACTTTGTAGCTGGGGTTGCGGTATCTGATGCCCTGTACAATTCAGCCCACAGAAGCGTAGAAAATTCAGGGTAAAAAAATAGGTATTTGTCTGTACCAGCCACAAAAGACACCAAGGGCAGCACCAACTCCCTTCTCCTTAGCCACATTCCACCTTCACTTGGCAAAGGATTAGAGACACAGATCGAGGTGTTTGTCAAGGTGAGACTTTGACGCTGTCTACAGGCAGAGAATCAGCTCTCTTGACGTGTATGAGCACCAATGCCTCTCGAGCTTCAGGTTTTCACACAGGTTTCTTCAGCTTCCAGGAAAAGACTCTGATAAACCAGGTGGGCCATCTTAGTGTCTCACTTTGGAGGACTGTCACCACCCCCACCCCCTTCCTCCCGTGCCACTCACACTGTTTCTGCCGTATCAGCAGCGACTAAGCTGGAAACACTCTGCCCTATCAGTGCGTGATCATCACGTAACTCGGTGCTTGCTGTAAAGACCTTGGAAGTGAAGTTATCAGCAACATTTTACTGCTATGCAGTCAGTAAATCTTAACCATTAAACTATTTTATGAATATAACCTCGGACAAGAGTAGTCAAAATGACTAGTCCAAACACGAAGAAGCAAATCATCTACTTTATGTGTGAATACCGGAATCTGAGTATCAGACTGAGCTCCTTATGGTTATTGCTGCAACTTCAAATGATGCAGCTGACGCTATCAGATAAAATAATGCAATAGGCCAGGGAGGGAGGAACAATCAGAGTGCCCTCCTGCTTCTGATTGATATCCAAGCGCATAAGCACGGTTTGAATGTCAGATGAGGACAAGATTGGGCCGAGCTTCAATATCCTCTATTATCTTCAAATCCATCAATCATTGCCTAGATTTAAACATAAAGAAGGGCTACTTGAGTGAGGAATGAAACATAGTCAGTGCAGCAAGAGAGTTAGTTAGGAGAAGGCAACAAAATGGGGGAAAAGGATACTCTTACTGCTATGCAACTTGAATATCTACCCTGGCTTTAAGTTCAACTATTTATAATATTATTACCATCCTTTATTTGATGACAATTCCTGGGTATCGAAATTGTAAGAAATTGAGACCCATGCACAGAGCAAGTGCTTTTAACCAAACAGGAAGCAAGATAAGATTCACTTTGTTAAAATATACTTACAACGGGACAATAATGTCCAATATTCATTTATATCTCAAATATGAATCTTGAATATAAATAAATACGCATTCGCATGGAAGCTAGTGACATCCAAAGATGTGCGGGTTAGGTTAATTGGCCAGGTTAAATCGACCCTAGTATCAGGGGATTAGCAGGGTAAATATGTAGGGGGTTACGGGAATAGGGCCTGGGTTGGATTGTGGTCTGTGCAGACTTGATGGGCTGAATGCCTCCTGCTCTGTATGGGGTTCTATGATGATTCTATGACATTGGGTGGGATTTTCTGGCTCCCCTCCCCACTGTTTTCCAGCGATGCAGGTGGGAGTTGGATCTTCCCGTCCTGCCGATGTCTACAGAGTTTTGTGTGGCTTGTCCATCCTGCCACCAGGGCATCTGATGTGGTGGTGGTGGTGGTGGTGATAGTGGTCATGGTGGGGGCAGGGGGTGGGGGGGTCGCCTTCAGCAGGAGCGGAAGATTCTGCCAGGAGGAACAAATGGAAAATAATTGTTCTAGAGGATTGATGCGCTTTCCTTTCGTTTCAAATTTGCAAAATAGGGTGGTTAACGCCCTCCCCGAATATACATCACTTCGCTATTTCAGTTAATATGCCACAGAGAGTGATTTTACCCATCTGATGATGTCAATCAATGCTTGTTTTAGCTGCAGATTTCAAATGAAGTAAATGCTGGTGACATAAAGTGAAACTCAAACGCTATAAGTCATTTGTAAATCAACCTCTAATAACTTCAATGATTAATAATGGATAACCAATCAATGGGGTTGATTTTCACGTGACTACTTCTAGCAGGTGAGTGGTGGATGAAGCAAGCCGCTGCCTACTCAATGGAAGTGGCTGGAGGCCTGAATCATTTCATTGTCAGCCTTTATTTGCATTCTCTTATTGAGTTATTCATGCTTTTCGAGCAGCTTGCTACTCTAAAAGGATGAGAATCTGATGGTTCCAGTGCAGCTTAAGTGAGAGGAAGGTGATCACGAGTGAGGGACTTGGCAGCTTTTTATGGGGGTCAGAAGAATTAAGCTGGCCTCTCAAGAAAAAATTTACAATCTTTTTCTTTCCTTCACTTTTTTCAAATGACTTGCAGCCTTCCAGGACGACTGGTTTGGTGGTTCAATGACATGTGCCACTGTGTACCATGTGGTTCAAAGCCGATTGATACATCAAAATGGAACCGAAGTCCTACAAACGGCACAAAACTCTGGTTTGCGTTCCCTACCTGAAATTTTACATATCATTTGATTTCAAGTGTCCTCAACTGCAATCATTTTGTCATTACTTGACAGGGCGGCACGGTAGCACAGTGGTTAGCACTGCTGCTGCACAGCTCCAGGGACCCGGGTTCGATTCCTGTTTTGGGTCACTGTCTGTGTGGAGTTTGCACATTCTCCTCGTGTCTGCGTGGGTTTCCTCCGGGTGCTCCGGTTTCCTCCCACAGTCCAAAGATGTGCGGGTTAGGTTGATTGGCCATGCTAAAATTGCCCCTTAGTGTCCTGAGATGCGTAGGTTAGAGGGATTAGTGGGTGGATATGGGGTAGTGCCTGGGTGGGATTGTGGTCGGTGCAGACTCGATGGGCCAAATGGCCTCTTTCTGTACTGTAGGGTTTCTATGATTCTATGATTACTGGCATTCAGAAGCTATCATTCTATTTCATTTTCACTCAGAACTGACCATTTAGCTATAATTTTCACATAGAACCAGACGGGTGTAAAGTCATATTCTACATCATTGTCACTATATGCTGTCCTGCAGTGGGCAAGGCAAAATGCCACTTCATACAGCCAACATTTTTCTAAGTCCCAGCTGATTATATATGCAGTATCACACACCCTCCCCCACGACACCCGAACCAAACCTTCCTCCCAGCATGCACATTATTCCCCACCACATACCTCTTATTCCCCTCACCCTTCTCCCCTCCCTTCATTCCCCATCTCCCCACCCCTTCCTCTCCCCCACTTCCCCACCTCTTCCTCACCCCCTCCATTCTTTTCCCCGCCTCCTTCTTTCCACCCTCTCCATTCATCCCCACCCCTCCTCTCCCTTCCAGTTTCCCCTTTCCTCCACCCCCTCTCTTTCACCTCCTCCAACCCTCCCCATCCCCACCCTCTTTCATCTCCCCCTCCCAACTTCACCACAGCCCACCACTTCCACTGCCTCCCCCTCCCAAACTCCCCGCAGGGAGGGGCAAGCGTTTGGAGGGAGTTGGGAGATTCTGGAAGCTGGAAGAAGAGAGTCAATACTGGAGGAGGACCGCCTGACTCCCCCATGACACCTCAACCTCCCCTGGCCCACTGACTCCCTCTGACCCTCCAACTACACCCCCAACCCTTCAATTGTCCTCCGACCACCCCACAAATACTCTGAACCCCCCTGACCCTCCAACTCTCCCCGAGCTAACTTCACCACCATGCCAACTTATCCATCCCATCACTTACCCACCCTGACACCTTAACCACCTTGTCATCCTACCCAGCTGGTACCCTATCCACTTACCCCACTCACGCTCATTCACTAAAACATTGCAAAGCTTTTCCCAGTGTTAGCGAATGAAGGCAGTGGCAGTTAGTACTATAAAAAGCAGGTGTGGCTTGGCTTTCCCTGCTGAGCTTGCACGGTGAAGGAGGGTTCCCAGAACAGTTATACGCTGCATTTCTGAAGAGGCCCAGTTCAGAAGTCTGGGCCAGAAATGAGCAGCTCCATCTTATTATAAAAACATCGAAGAGGAGAGGCAATCTGACAATAATTTCATTCCTCAGAAGATTCGGCCCATTATCAAACCTTCAATCGTACCCTGATAACTGTGACAGGAATTGCAGGAATTGCCAATTGAAGCAAATTAATGCATTTAGACCAAGGAATCTTTTGAAAAGAGGCAGCCGTAACCAGACTTCAAGAAAATAAAATTTTAGATAAGACAAGGATCAGGCTTGCGAATGATTCTGGATGTCACATTCTAGGAAAGATGTGGAGGCATTAGAGAAACTAGACAAGGATTTACAAGCATGGTTCCAAGGATGAGGAACTTAGTATATGTGCAAACATATGAATTAGGAGCAGGAGTAGGCCACTCAGCCCCTCCAGCCTGCTCTGCCATTCAATAAGATCATGGCTGATCTGATTGTATTCTTAGCCACACGTTCCTGCCTGCCCCCGATACTCTTTCACCCTCTCGTTAATCAAGAATCTAACTCTGCTGCAAAATATCAAAAAACTCTCCTTCCATTGCCTTTTCATAGAATCCCTACAGTGCAGAAGGAGGCCATTCGGCCTATCGAGACTGCACCGACCACAATCCCACCCAGGCCCTATTCCCATAACCCCATGCTAGTCCCCCTGACACTAAGGGGCAATTTAGCATTGCCAATGCACCTAACATTTTGAGGAGGAGAGTTCCAGAGACTCATGACTCTGAGAGAAAAACACTTCCCCTCTCTGTCTAAAATGAGTGACCTCTTGTTTTTAAATAGTGACCCCTAGTTCTAGATTCTCCTACAAGAGGAAACATCCTCTCCACATCCACGCTGTCAAGAATCCTCAGGATCTTAAAGGTTTCAATCAAGTCACCTCTTATACAAGTCCAGCCTATCCAACCTTTCCTCATAAGCCAACCTGCCCATTCCAGGTATTAGTCAAGTAATTCTTCTCTCATTTACATCTTTCCTTAAATACTGTACACAATACTCCATATGTGGTCTTACCAATGCCCTGTTTCACTGAAGCATAACCTCCCTACTTCTGTAATCAATTCCCCTCACAATAAACAAATCTTAGAAGCACTGGAGCACCCGGAGGAAACCCACGCAGACACGGGGAGAATATGCAAACTCCACACAGACAGTGACCTGGGGTCAGAATTAAACCTGGTTCCCTGATGCTGTGAGGCAGCAGTGCTAATCACTGTGCCACCGTGTCGCCCTCTCCTTGCAGGACTCCAGGTAGAGTTGGGGGGTGAGCAGGATGTGGCCAGGAGTATTGTGTATCAGTGAGGGTGGAGAGCGGGGAGTTGGAGGAATGGTTTTCCCTCCCTCCCCAGCTTAATGGGCATTGGCAGCATATACTCACTTAGCCTGTGGGAAGGAAGGCTGTTGATGTCAGCAACAATCTACCATGACAATCTTAGTGTCCCCAGG
Organism: Mustelus asterias; assembly: GCF_964213995.1. Lineage (NCBI taxonomy): Eukaryota > Metazoa > Chordata > Chondrichthyes > Carcharhiniformes > Triakidae > Mustelus > Mustelus asterias. Next base: position 82,060,648 of record NC_135806.1, on the reverse strand, counting down.
CAGTGGCATTCATGCATGTCAAGAAAGCTGATCCTCTTCCTTGTAGACTGGTTTGGGGATCTCATTGCCTTCCAGCTGGATCTGTGTTTATCACTGTGTTCTGTGAAGGGACATGTGGCTGAGGAGAAGGTGGTTTCTGTTGCTGGTGTTCTTCTTGCTGCACCTGGTGCTGTTGGCATTCTTGCTCTTTATCAGAGGTATAAGATGGAGCTACATAAGCTGCTTCCAACCCACAGTAAAGATTGGCAGCAAGGAAGCACAGATTCAAGGTGAGTGAAGCCCAAGACAGATGAACTGACTTCCAGGAAGTCGGAAATCACCTGTCATGAGTTAGGAAGTGGCTGGAACAGTAAGCTCCCACCTAGACAGGGCTACAGCAATTCAGTTCCATTGTTTGAAGGTTCCCCAGCCTGCCAGCTTCACTGAAAAAACACACTCCACTGTGTTCTCATCTAACTGACTCTGACAAATTCCACAGACATTGGTTCGGCCCCAGCTAGAGTATTATGTGCAGTTCTGGAATCTACATTATAGGAGGGATATGATAGCACTAGAAAGGATGCAGAGGAGATTTACCAGGATGCTGCATGGGCTGGAGAGTTTTAGTTATGAAGAGAGATTGGATAGACTGGGGTTGTTTTCCTTGGAGGAGGGGAGAATGAGGGGGGACATGATTGTGATGTATAAAATTATGAGGGGCATAGATAGAGTAGACAGGAAGAAACTTTTCCCCTCGTGGAGGGAACAATGACAAGGGGGCTTAGACTTAAGGTAAGGGGTAGAAGGTTTAGAAGGGATGCGAGGAAAATCTTTTTCATCCAGAAGGTGTTGGGAATCTGGAACTCATTGAAAGTTCACCCTGAAAGGGTGTGGAGGCAGAGACCCTTACAACATTTAAGAAATATTTAGGTGTGCACCTGCGATACCAAGGCATACAAGGCTTTGACCCAAGTGCTGGAAAATGGGATTAGAATAGTTAAGTGGCTTGTCTTTGACTGGTGAAGACAGGATGGGCGGAAGGGTCTTTTTCTGTGCTGTATATCTCCATGATTCGATTGGGAAAGCCTTTAAAACTGGCAGTTAAAGCCAGAAGGTCGGCTTAAATCCTGAGTTAATGACGGATTGACATATAGAAATTACCCAGTAACTCCATGGCTGTTTCCTGCTCACCTGTCCAGAGTAAACCCAGAAACAGAAGGATCAGGTCAGGTTCCTAAGCTGATGCCACTTTTCAGCATCACAACCTTGCCTACACTCAAACTTGCCCCCCCTCAAAATCCTACCCTTGGTGTCATCTCGATTAGGCTCACTCACAATGTTCACCACCAATCAGATAGGATCAGTTCACTGGAAAGGAAAATTGGAAAATTCACAGGGAACCCAGTCAACTCCTGTCCAGAAACACATGGCCCTATCAGCTAATGCTCACATAACACATGGCCCTATCAGCTAATGCTCACATAACACATGGCCCTATCAGCTGCTGTCCATTTTGTGCCTCTCTGAGATTGAATTTCACCTCCTCAATCTTTAGCTAATATCCAAGAAATGGGAAAGATGAAAGAGTTGCTGGGCCCAAGGAATCATATCCTTACAGCCATTTCCTTCAAGAGAGGATGGAAAGGGGAATGAAAAAGAGTGAAATTTAAAAAAAAGTATTAATAGAAAAGATCCAAATTTCAGTGCTTGTAAAAAGAAAGTTTCAAATATCAGTCCCTAAATTAGAATTATAGAATCCTACAGTGCAGAAGGAGGCCATTTGGCCCAGCGAGTTTGCACCAACCACAATCCCACCCAGGTCCTATTCCCATAACCCCATGCATTTACCCTAGCTAGTCCCCCTGACACTAAGGGGCAATTTAGCATGGCCAATCCACCTAACCAGCACATCTTTGGACTGAGGGGGGAGACTGGAGCACCCGGAGGAAATGCATGCAGACACGGAGAGAATGTGCAAACTCCACACAGACAGTGACCCAAGCTGGGAATCGAACCCAGGTCCCTGGCGCTGTGAGGCAGCAGTGCTAACCACTGTGCCACCATGCCGCCCAAATCATTTGATGTACTTTCTGAAAGAATAATGTTAGAGATGAGAATATTATCAAATTGAAATGTCATGTAAAAACAGGATCAATTCATCTTTACTGGCAACAAATCAACTTGCGTTCCTGCTTTTTAGCTTCAGTCTTTAATATTATTTTGAAAATATCATCCTTTTCTGTTAGAAGTATCCGACAGCTATCAGCAGTTCATCTTAATTCTTGTATATACTGAGGTTTAACTGGATTAGCATTAATCTCTGACATTGTTGTTGCATTACCTGTAGATACTCCCTTAATTGACCTATATGATTAATGTACAGATTGGAAAATACAGCCAGAGACATTAGTAAAGTAAATGCAGACAGAAGGTTGGAGACAATGGCCTTGGAATTCCTGTTTTAGATAATGGCAGATGAATGTTTAATTTACTTATATTCCTCGCTCTGTTATTTTTAGCCCATACACTCTATCATTAATGGGAAGGGCAGTTGAGTGAGTAGCCAGAGGTGCAGCATGGAAAATGGGATGGGCATATGGTCAACACTGACAGGGAAGCAAGTTTGATGATAGAATAGGCAACCTGAGACATAAGACCTCCCTTTGACAATGCATGAAAGGCTTGAGGGAAGTAGCAGGAAGTAATCTGGAAACGTCATCTGCATGTAAAACATAATTTTAGAAATTTGAAAAACCTTTCTGATGGAGGCAAGACAGTGATCCATTTAAGATTTTAAAAAGTAAATATAAAACCTACTTGCAGTACGGTCATGAAGAAGAAATTTGGGAGCTGAACTTCATAAGAGCAGCAATGCTACCTAGCACTGGGAGGACAAGAACAAAGAACAAAGAAAATTACAGCACAGGAACACACCCATTGGCCCTCCAAGCTTGCACCGACCATGTTGCCGACTGAACTAAAGCCCCTTACCTTTCCGGGGAGCCCCTTACCCTTCTGGCGATTAAAATTCAAGCATAATATTAAATAGAGATACCTTACATAACATCCAGGTGTGACACCTGAATGTGAAGGAAATGGATAACAAGAAAATTATGAAGCAAGAAAAAAGGTTGGAAATAGAAAGTGTAGATAGAAAGCATTTAAATAGATGGATTAATACCTTCATTACCATTATATTAAAAATGGCAGTGAACTTCAAACATTCACATTGTAGCATCAGTGGTTGTAACTTCCAGGTTTATAATCATAAACCTCCAAAAGCTATCACTGTAAGGTATTCTCTTTCGGATATTGTAAATACCAGTAAATTGTGGCATAATGAAATCAGTAAGTTTTTCTTTCCCCTTTGTTTCTTTCAGGCAATCTTTTCCCTCCTCAACTCCTTTTTCTGAAGCTGTTGACTTTCCTAGTTCCAGGCCGCTGTTCATTCTTTACACATCAACCCAAAATATGATTGTTGCCCAATTATTTTATTATAAGGGCAACTCAGCCCATCAATGCACCCTGACCTTGGGTGGGATTTTCCAGCCTTGTTTGAAAGTAAGCGGACCTTTGGCAGGGCCGCTGAATCTCCTGCAGCAAGTCCCACCAGAATGGGGCCAAAAGTTCCTAGTGACAAAACACCTATAACTTCAGGAGTTGCTGGATATTGATCAAGAGTGAGACCCCTGTGATATTTTCTCACTCACTAACTGGGGTCTGAGATCAGTTGTAGTGCATTACTGACCTTCGTGGGTGTTAGCTGAGTATGAACCAGAATTGAACCAAGTCTGCATGGGTCAACCAGTTATGTCCTTACCCAGCTCTGCAATTGGAAGAACTACTTATAACGTGTTAATGATATCACAGCTCCATCATACCTAATTTATTTATTAGTGTTACAAGTAGGCTTACATTAACATTGCAATGAAGTTACTGTGAAAATCCCCGAGTTGCCATATTCTGGCACCTGTTCGGGTACACTGAGGGAAAATTTAGCTTGGCCAATGCACCCAATCTGCACATCTTTGGACTGTGGGAGGAAATTGGAGCACCCAGAGGAAACTCACACTGCCGTGGGGAGAACGTGCAGACTCTGCACAGACAGTGACCCAAGCCAGGAACCTGGGTCCCTCACGCTGTGAGGCAGCAGTGCTAACCACTGTGCCACCGTGTCACCCATATGCTAGCACTGCAATCATATTCCAATTTTACTGTCTGTCATGGGGCTTTCAAATACATCCCAGTATAGTGACAGCTAGCATCCCCAAGTGTTCATTTAAATAATTATAATATACTCGCAACTTTTGTTTCTCCTGTTGTTGGAGAAAGGCAGAGCCCAATCTCTAAAAGGATATGAATATTACAGTATACTCAGACGATGATTGACATGTAACAATTTTTCAATGCATCTTCATTTAAATATTATTGAATTCTATAAAACTCGTCGATCAATGTTGTTCGCATGAAGGTTTTCATAACCTGTGAATCTCAGATTGTGTTTTACAACATCGTAAGAACATAAGAAATAAGAGCAAGATTAGGCCAAATGGCCCCATGAGCCTTCTTTGTCCTTCGTAAGGCCATAACCTCTACACCGACTCCACTTTACTGCCTGATACCCATATTCCTTGATATCTTTTATGCCCAAGAATCTATTGACCTCAGTTTTGAATATACTCAACAATTAAGAGTCCACAGCCCTCCCTCTACAGGTGCAGAATTTCAAAGAGCCATATTCCTGAGTGAAGACATTTCCTCCTCATTTCAATTCACATGACTAACTCCTTATTCTGAGTCTATTCCCTTTATTTCCAGGCTGCTCAACTGAAGGAAATAACAGCATCTACCCTGTCAAACCCTTCCAGCATTCTATACATTTCAATGGGAACAACTCTCAACTTTCTAAACTGCAGAGAGTATAAGCCTATTCTACTCAATCTCAACAAAAGAACAGTCCTCTCATCCCACCTGGGCTAAGGTCCTTTGTCACTCCTGAGCTGTCTTTTCTAATAATCATGGAGTGGCATGGTGGCACAGTGGTTAGCACTGCTGCCTCATAGCACCAGGGATCTGGGTTCAATTCTGACCTCAGGTGACTGTCTGTGTGGAGTTTGCACATTCTCCCTCTGGCTGCGTGGGTTTCCTCCGGGTGCTCCGCTTTCCTCCCACAGTCCAAAGATGTGTGGGTTAGGTTGGGTGACCATGATAAATTGCCCCTTAGTGTCAGGGGGATTAGGAGGGTAAATATGTGGGGCTAAGGGGATAGGACCTGTGTGGGATTGTTGTTGGTGTAGGCTTGCAGCAAATTGCCTCCTTCTGCACTGTAGATTCTATGATTCAAGTATCTTGGAATATTTACTTCCTAGCTTACGTCTCAGTAATGTCTACCAGACCAAACCAATTTATCACTATTTGTGCCATTAATTTATTGAAACATAGAAACATAGAAGATAGGAGCAGGATGAGGCCATTTGGCCCTTCGAGCCTGCTCCGCCATTCATTACGATCATGGCTGATCATCAAACTCAATAGCCTATGATGCACTATCAATCAAGCAAAGACTAGTTTGCATGCAAGAACAAATAGGCTTTTATTCACAAAAGACTTGGAGCACACCCATGCTGATGAACTGGTCCAGAGACTGAGGCAGGGGGGTTGGGAGCAGTCACCATTATACCTGGATCAGGGGAGGAGGAGTCTCAGGCAGGGCCGGCAGGGGCATGCCCAGGCATGTCACACACACACACAGGCAATAAGCTTACAGTGGTTTACCACATTCACCCCCTGCTTTTAAAAAAGAGTCCGGCGGGGGTGAAGTGGGTGGAACGATATTTACAGAATTACAAATTTACAAATTCAGTCTCTCTGGGGGCTTGATCTGCCGCTGCGACCGCCGCAGTGCCGGTTGTGGTGTCGGTTTCGGTGGCCGCGGTGTTGGTTCAGGCGCCAGGCCGTAGTCGCTCAAGTCGTCTGTAGTCCCTTCCGATTGTCGGGTGCGTGATGGAGGCTCCTGGGGCTCAGGCGTGCTGTATACAGGGCTTGGCAGTGTGGGGTTGTGGGTCGTCGTGGTCCCTGGGGCACCTGTGGGTGCCAGGTCTCGAATGGAGACCGTGTCCTCCCGCCCGTCGGGGTATGCCACATAGGCATATTGGGGGTTGGTATGGAGGAGCTGGACCCTTTCAACCAGGGGGTCCGACTTATGGGTCTTCATGTGCTTCCGGAGCAGGACAGGGCCTGGGGACGTCAGCCACGACGGTAGTGAGGTCCCCGAGGAGGACTTCCTGGGGAAAACAAACATTCTTTCGTGAGGGGTAGCATTGGTAGCTGTGCAAAGGAGTGATCTAATCGAGTGTAGTGCATCAGGGAGGACCTCTTGCCAGTGGGTGACTGGAAGACCTTTAGACCTCAGAGCTAGTAAAACGGCCTTCCAGACTGTCGCGTTCTCCCTCTCTACCTGTCCATTCCCCCTGGGGTTGTAGCTGGTGGTCCTACTCGAGGCTATGCCTTTGGACAGCAGGTACTGTCGCAGCTCACCACTCATAAAGGAGGATCCCCGGTCGCTATGGATATAGCTAGGGAAACCGAACAGGGTGAAGAGGCTGTGCAGGGCCCTGACAACCGTGGCCGAGGTCATATCCGGGTAGGGAATAGTGAAGGGGAAACGTGAATATTTGTCAATAACCTTGAGGAAGTATATGTTGCGGTCAGAAGAGGGGAGGGGAGGGGGCCTTTGAAGTCGATGCCGAGGCGTTCGAAAGGGCGGGTGGCCTTTATGAGGTGTGCTCTGTCTGGCCGATAGAAGTGCGGCTTGCACTCTGCGCAGACCTGGCAGTGTCTGATTATAGACCTGACTTCCTCAATGGAGTAGGGCAGGTTACGGGCTTTAATGAAGTGAAAAAACCTGGTGATCCCCGGGTGGCAGAGGTTGTTGTGGAGAGTCTGCAATTGGTCTATTTGTGCACTGGCACATATTCCCCGGGACAGGGCGTCTGGGGGATCATTGAGCTTCCCGGGCCGGTATAAGATGTCGTAATTGTAGGTGGAAAGCTCGATTCTCCACTTCAATATTTTATCATTTTTGATCTTGCTCCGCTGCGTGTTATTAAACATGAATGCAACTGACCGTTGGTCCGTGAGTAGGGTGAATCGTTTACCGGCTAAGTAATGGTGCCAGTGCCGTACAGCTTCCACTATGGCTTGGGCCTCCTTCTCGACAGAGGAGTGTTGAATTTCAGGGCCTTGGAGGGTTCGTGAGAAGAAGGCCACGGGTCTGCCCGCCTGGTTAAGGGTGGCGGCTAGGGCGAAGTCAGATGCATCGCTCTCCACCTGGAACGGGATGGATTCGTCTACAGCGTGCATCGTGGCCTTCGCGATGTTTGCTTTGATGCGGTCGAAGGCCAGGCGCGTCTCTGCCGATAGGGGAAAAGAGGTGGATTTGACGAGCGGACGGGCTTTATCTGCATAATTGGGGACCCACTGGGCGTAATATGAGAAGAAGCCCAGGCATCTCCTCAGTGCTTTGAGGCTGGTGGGGAGGGGGAGTTCCAGGAGGGGACGCATGCGGTCGGGATCAGAACCGATGACCCCGTTTTCCACAACACAACCAAGGATGGCGAGGCGGTGTGTGCGGAATACGCACTTCTCCTTATTATAGGTCAGACTTAGGAGGGTGGCAGTGTGGAGGAATTTGGCGGGCGTCGTGGTCCTGCTGATCATGGCCGCAGATGGTGCCGTTATCCAGGTACGGGAAGGTGGCCTGCAGCCCGTTCTGGCCTACCATTTGGTCCATCTCACGCTGGAAAACCGAGACCCCATTGGTGACGCCGAAGGGGACCCTAAGGAAGTGATAGGGGTGGCCATCCGCCTCGAAGGCAGTATATTGCCGGTCTTCCGGGCGGATAGGGTGCTGGTGGTATGCAGATTTTAAGTCGATGGTGGAGAACACCCGATATTGCGCAATCTGATTAACTATGTCAGATATGCGGGGAAGAGGCTACGCGTCCAGCTGCGTGTAGCGGTTAATGGTCTGACTGTAGTCAATGACCATGCGATGTTTCTCCCCAGTCTTAACAACTACTACTTGGGCTCTCCAGGGGCTGGTACTGGCCTCGATGATCCCCTCCCCTTGGAGCCCGTTGTACTTTGGACCTGATAAAAGCCCTGTCTCCAGCACAGTACCGTCTGCTCTTGGTGGCGATGGGCTTGCAGTCGGGATGAGATTTTCAAACAGTGAGGGAGGGGCAACTTTAAGGGTCGAGAGGCTGCAGGTGGTGCGCGGTGGGCGATCTAAGAACTGGTGATTGCAAACAGAGAGCGGGGGAAAAGGCCCATTATACTCCATGGTGACACTCTTAAGGTGACACAGGAAATCTAGCCCCAGGAGTACAGCAGCGCAGAGTTGTGGCAGCACGATGAGCCTGAAGTTGTTGTACACTGTGCCCCGTACAGTCAGGGTCGCCACGCAGTACCCGAGGACATCCACCAAGTGGGACTTTGAAGCCATGGAGATCATTTGCTTCACTGGCAGTACTGAAAGGGCGTCGCAACTCACTGTGTTAGGGTGAATAAAGCTCTCTGTACTCCCACAGTCAAATAAACAGTTTGTAGTGTGACCGTTTACCTCGATGTCCATCATGGACCTGGCGAGTTGGTGAGGCCTGGATTGGTCCAGCGTAACCGAAGCCATCGTTGGATTTTGCGACGCGGCTGACGGCATCCAAGATGGCGGCCCGCACGGCACACACGTGGCTATTGGCGCCCAAGATGGCGGCCCCCGCGGGTCGCACGCAGCGCTACTGGGCTTGGAGGTTGACTTCGTCCTGCATACTTTCGCGTAATGGCCCTTCCTTCCACACCCAGAGCAGATCGCATCCTTCGCTGGGCAGCGTTGTCGGGTGTGCTTCCCCAGGCCGCAGAAGTAGGACTTCGGGCCTCCAGAGACTGCCGCAGCGGTCGGGTCATTGGTGGGACGTGGCGTGGCGTGGCGTAGGCCTGCGGCCCTCCCGAGTACAGAGGTGGCGGCGACTGCGGCGTCCACAATGCGCCCCTGTGTTCGGGGGTGTAGGCCTCGAGATTACGGAAGGCCGCCTCTAACGAGTCGGCAAGCGCTACAGTCTTTTGTAGATCCAGCCCACCCTGTTCCAGCAGTTGTTGTTGGATATAGCTTGACCTGATACCCGTGACATAGGCATCTCTGATTAAGTCCTCAGTGTTTTGGGCGGCTGTTACAGCCTTGCAGTTGCAGGCCCTGTCAAGTGCTTGCAACGCACGCAGGAATTGGTCGCCCGATTCTCCTGGCTGTTGTCTGCGAGTAGCCAGGAGATGTCTGGCGTAGATTACATTAGTCCATTTGTTGTACTGGCCTTTTAAAAGTTTGATCGCGTCCTTGTAAGTTTCAGCGTCTCTAATCATCGAGAATACTTGATCGCTTACCCGGGCGTGGAGCACGTGTAGCTTGTCGGTTTCGGTCCGGACAACGGAGGCGGAAGCGGCGAGGAAAGGTTTGAAACAGCGCAGCCAGTGATCGAAGCTGTTAGAGGTTCCTACAGCTTGAGGATCCAATTCTAGTCTACCGGGTTTTAGTATCTGCTCCATCCCAAAACTTTTGCGAATAAAATTGATGCACTATCAATCAAGCAAAGACCAGTTTGCATGCAAGAACAAATAGGCTTTTATTCGCAAAAGACTTGGGGCATACCCATGCTGCTGAACTGGTCCAGAGACTGAGGCAGGGGGGTTGGGAGCAGTCACCTTTATACCTGGACCAGGGGGGGAGGAGTCTCAGGCAGGGCCGGCAGGGGTATGCTCAGGCATGTCACACACACACACACAGGCAATAAGCTTAACAGTGGTTTACCACAGCCTAATCCTGCTTTTTCCCCATAACCTTTGATCCCATTTGCCCCAAGTGCTATATCCAGCTGCCTCTTGAATGCATTCAATGTTTTGGCATCAACTACTTCCTGTGGTAATGAATTCCACAGGCTCACTACTCTTTGGGTGAAGAAATATCGCCTCACCTCCGTCCTAAGTGGTCTACCCTGAATCCTCAGATTGTGACCCCTGGTTCTGGACTCCCCCATCATCGGGAACATCTTCCCCACATCTACCCTGTCTAAAGCAGTTAGAATTTTATATATTTCTATGAGATTCCCCCTCATTCGTCTGAACTCCAGCAAAAACAATCCTAACCTAGTCAACCTCTCCTCATACATCAGTCCCGCCATCCCCGGAATCAGCCTGGTAAACCTTCGCTAACCAAAGACAATAAGCTTAAATGAGTGTGAATTGCCACCCCCTGAACTACTCAGATATTTAGACATTATCTAATTATTCAGATGGATGAAGGCCAAGTCATTAAGCTCAATCACTTTGAAAAATAAGCAGAAGGCCCCACCAATCATTTTAATCCAATAACTTTAAACAATAGACCCGAAAGGAGCTTATTATGACCATGTTTTTAACTGACCAGTTTGTGAAGGAAGGTCATGTGACAGTATTGTAGCCCTTTGTAACAAGCTGCTGATTTCCAGGGTCAGAGTGTAGAAAGACCATGTGTGGGTAACTACAAGGAGAAGATTCATGGTCCTTTTCTCTCTCTCCAGACATTCTGAAAGCATGTGCTCTACCATTATTCTGACCAGCTAAACGCTGCAGGCAATGTCTCTACATAAACCAAACAGCTGCTGACTCCAGAGGAAAAGACAGAGATTGTCCATCAATATTTTAAATTGTCTCGATGCAGGATCCTGAAAGATCACCAAACTCAGCCTGAAACCATCCAAGCCTGAAACTGTTCAAGCCATCAATCTATAGGATCTATATATGATTGACTTTCTTAAGCAATTTAACCTTCCTTCCCTAGTTGTAACTTATACATGTACATGTGTGAGATGAGAGAAAGAGAAAGTGTGTATCTGTGTGTCTGTGTGTGTGTGTGCCTCTTGAATGTACGCATGAATGAGATTTCGAGCGTACTTTTTATTTTCTATGGATAAGAACATAAGAACTAGGAGCAGGAGTAGGCCATCTGGCCCCTCGAGCCTGCCCCGCCATTCAATAAAATCATTGCTGATCTTTTTGTGGACTCAGCTCCACTTACCCGCCCGCTCACCCTTAATTCCTTTACTGTTCAAAAATGTATCTATCTTTGCTTTAAAAACATTCAATGAGGTAGCCTCAACTGCTTCACTGGGCAGGGAATTCCACAGATTCACAACCCTTTGTGTGAAGAAGTTCCTCCTCAACTCAGTCCTAAATCTGCTGCCCCTTATTTTGAGGCTATGCCTCCTAATTCTAGCTTCACCCGCCAGTGGAAACAACTTCCCGGCTTCTATCTTATCTAATCCCTTTATAATCTTATATGTTTCTATAAGATCTCCCCTCATTCTTCTGAATTCCAATGAGTATAGCCCTAGTCTACTCAGTCTCTCCTCATAAGCCAACCATCTCAACTCCGCAATCAACTTAGTGAATCTCCTCTGCACCTCGTCCAGTGCCAGTACATCCTTTCTCAAGTAAGGAGACCAAAACTGTACACAGTACTCCAGGTGTGGCCTCACCAGCACCTTATACAGCTGCAACATAATCTCGCTGTTTTTAAACTCCATCCCTCTAGCAATGAAGGACAAAATTCCATTTGCCTTCTTAATTACCTGCCGCACCTGCAAACCAACTCCTTGAGATTCCTGCACAAAGACACCTAGGTCCCTCTGCACAGCAGCATGCTGCAATGTTTTACCATTTAAATAATAGTCCGTTTTGCTGCTATTCCTACCAAAATGGATGACCTCACATTTACCAACATTGTACTCCATCTGCCAGACCATCTGCCAGATAGGGAGTTAAGTACAATAAATACTATTTCCTTTTTGTTTTAAACTTAGGAAAATACCTCACCGTGTGTCTCTTTTGCAGCCATAGCACATAAACAGCTAAACACTCACTGAATTGGTGAGCAATCTCTTTTAAAAACACCAGTTATGGTCAACTGGGAAGTGGAGAGAGAGAGAGGGGATACATGTGACCACTCCTCCCCTGGCCATGCCTAATTCATGATGTGGAGATGCCGGCGTTGGACTGGGGTAAGCACAGTAAGAAGTCTCACAACACCATTGGACTTTAACCTGGTGTTGTGAGACTTCTTACTATGCCTAATTCAAACATCTATGCCACAGGCTACATTTTTAAAAACTTGAAACCAGAATTTGTTTGATTAACTTCTCGACAGCTAAATTCCCTTAGTTATAATAACTTAGGAATCTCCAGAAAGAAATGTCTCAGTAAAATTCTTGCTGTATATTTGTGTTGACACCATTAGTCTGGAAAGTAGAAAAGAATTAGCCAGGATTCCAATTGGCTCGTACCCAATAATTGCTGGGAAGTACCTACGTATGGATATCATTTACAAATGGGATTAGCTTTGGAGGTGATGGTCAAATAAGCTGCAGACTTTCACTATCTGAGCTAACATCTGAAGAATAGTCATGTAGGCCAGACAATGGGGCAACACGGTGGCACAGTGGTTAGCATTGCTGTCACAGCACCAGGGACCTGGGTTCAATTCCAGCCTTGGGTGACTGTCTGCGTGGAGTTTGTACATTCTCCCCATGTCTGTGTGGGTTTCCTCCGGGTGCTCTGGTTTCCTCCCACAGTCCAAAGATGTGTGGGTTGGGTTGACTGGCCATGCTAAATTGATTCTTAGTGTCCAGGAGATTAGCAGGGTAAAGTTGTGGGATTCCAGGGATAGGGCCTGGATGGGATTGTTGTTGGTGCAGACTCGATGGGCCAAATGGCCTCCTTCTGTACTGTAGGATTCTATGACTCTATGACTAAAATAGATAAAATTTTACCCAATGAGGTTGATTGTGGTAATAGCTTATTCACTTCTTTCAGAGTTCAATAAAATCACTAACTAGCATTCCATGGTCGAGGCAGCTGATCCAATTACATCATCCCCAGGAGGGACAATTCCACCAAAACAGAAACATTGAAAAACTGATTTGAGATTACAGATAGATAGAAATTATCACTATGGCTGGACAGTACCACAAAGACCAAATTATTGAATCTCGTGAGAGGAAAACAATCTTGTGTTAAGGTGACAAAAGCACTTTGTTCAACCTGTGTATAAAACAACTACAGAGTACGTGGCCTAAAGAAACATATATTATATAAAGCTGTGATAGAAAACTTTTTAATCTGAACAGAAGGTTAATGTATAATTTCTTATCTCACAGAGAGGGGTCCATTTAAACAGCCCTTGTTTAAAAGCTGAATACAATTTTTGCCATTAATACAGTGATTCTATATTTAACATGTACTGAAGACTGTGATGGTCAGTAAAGTATACTGCATATCATATTGCCTTGAGTCATTTATTCAATATTAAAGAGAAATCACTTTGCTGCTGTCTGCTGAAATGCAATACCTTCATCTGTCAGCGATTGAGAGCATAATTTACATATCAACTGTCACTGTGTGTCAGCTCGGCTGAATTGGTGACGTTCTTGTCTCTGAGTCAGAAGGTTGTGGATTTGTGGCCTTTACGAAGAGTTTAAACTAATTACCTAAATTGAACCTTCCCTGCAGTCAGGGACAGATTATCATGGGCCTGTGCCTAAGGGTATCAACCAAACATGGGGCCCTTGTCAGGAGACAATTTTATTTAAGCATAATATATTGAGATGTGATTAATAGTAATCTACAAGTCTATCTTCAAGTGTTGTTTTAATGGGATGTAGATAAGGTGTGTGCGTGTTCGTGCGTGTGCGCATGCGTGCATGTGTATGTGTGCATGTTTATGAGTGCATGTTTGTGTCTCTGTGTTTGAGTGCGTGTGTTCATATGTGGGTGTGTGTGTGTGCACATGCATGTGTGCATGTTTGTGTGTTTGAGTGTGTGTTCTCGTATGTGCGTGTGAGTGAATGTGTGTGTGCGAGTGTGTATACACGTTTGTGTGTGTGCATACATGCATGTGTGCATGCATGCACGTGTGTGTGTGTGTGTGTGTGAATGTGTGTGTGTTTGAATATGTGTTGTGATGGAGGGGAAGGGCAGGAGGTACATGTGAATGTGAGGTCATCCATTTTGGTAGGAATAACAGCAAAATGGACTATTATTTAAATGTTAAAAAATTGCACCATGCTGCTGTACAGAGGGACCTGGGTGTCCTTCTGCAGGAATCACAAGGAGTTGGTTTGCAGGTGCAGCAGGTAATAAAGAAGGCAAATGGAATTTTGCCCTTCATTGCGAGAGGGATGGAGCTTAAAGACAGTGAGGTCATATTGCAGCTGTATAAGGTGCTGGTGAGGCCACACCTGGAGTACTGTGTACAGTTTTGGTCTCCTTACTTGAGAAAGGATATACTGGCACTGGAGGGGGTGCAGAGGAGATTCACTAGGTTGATCCCGGAGTTGAGAGGGTTGGCTTATGAGGAGAGACTGAGTAGACTGGAGTTATATTCATTAGAATTTAGAAGAATGAGGGGAGATCTTATAGAAACATATAAGATTATGAAGGGAATAGATAAGATAGAAGCAGGGAAGTTGTTTCCACTGGTGGGTGAAACTAGAATGAGGGGGCATGGCCTCAAAATAAGGGGAAGCAGATCTAGGACTGAGTTGAGGAGGAACTTCTTCACACAAAGGGTTGTGAATCTGTGGAATTCCCTGCCCGGTGAAGTAGTTGAGGCTATCTCATTGAATGTTTTTAAGGCAAGGATAGATAGATTTTTGAACAGTAAAGGAATTAAGGATTATGGTGAGTGGGCGGGTAAGTGGAGCTGAGTCCACGAAAAGATCAGCAATGATCTTATTGAATGGTGGAGCAGGCTCGAGGGGCCAGATGGCCTACTCCTGATCCTAGTTCTTATGTTCTTACAGATAGACCCAAAGTGCCCCACAATTTCTGAATCTGGCTCTGAGTGCAATGCTGAAGGAGTCCTGCATTAGCAGACATGCTGTCATTTATGAAGGCTGTTAGGCCAGAGTTCACTTTCTCTGGTTGATGTTAAAGAATGCCACGGCACTAAGTGAAAAGCCAGCAAGCCCTGGCTGGCCTGCTGCTAGTTTTGGGATTTTTTGTTTGCTAGCATTCGGTCGAAATTCTGTCTCTAACCTTGTGTCCATAAACTTATTGAAAGATACAAAAGTTGGTGGAGTCATTAGGTGAATCGTGGATGGTAAACAGGAGAAATCCCAGCCTTTGTCCCAATGATGCAGATATTCAGGCAGTGTGCCCTGATCATCATCCTGAGGGTCCAATCATAGAAATCATAGAAATCCTACAATGCAGAAGGAGGCCATTTGGCCCATCGAGTCTGCACCGACCACAATCCCACCCAGGCCCTACCCCCACATATTTTACCCGCTAATCCCTCTAACCTACACATCCCAGGACTCTAAGGGGCAATTTTTTAACCTGGCCAATCAACCTAACCCGCACATCTTTGGACTGTGGGAGGAAACCGGAGCACCCGGAGGAAACCCACGCAGACACGAGGAGAATGTGCAAACTCCACACAGACAGTGACCCGAGCCGGGAATCGAACCCGGGACCCTGGAGCTGTGAAGCAGCAGTGCTAACCACTGTGCTACCGTGCCGCCCCACTGTTGTACCATGCCACCATCAATGGTATCTGATGCTTCTAAAGCCCCTTGTGACTGTGGGTGGTAAGCTGAGAACTTTAGCTGGATGATACTCAGGTTACTCATGGCTTTCTGGAAAATTTTGAACATAAAATTGGTGCCCTGGTCTAACCTGATCTAATCCATATTAGATTAAGGACAGGGATATCTTCTCCACCACTACCTTGGCAGAAATGGTTGTCATGGACTGACCTCTGAGAACCAGGTGACTACATCCATAAGATTGAGGATGTACTGGTGACCCCGTTTTGTAATTTGTACGAGTCCCCCACAAACTACCAACACCTGGTACCTGGGTAAAGCCACTATCTTGTGGACCACTATACGCCCATCGCCTGCGCGGTTTGTGAGGGGAATCTCCACTTTTTCATCAACATATCATTTTGTAAGGAGTAACACTCTATTCCCTTAGTTTCATCTTCGGTTTGGACCATTTGTGCTCGTTATTTTCATTCCAGGTGAGATTGCTGAGCCTCGACCATCTGTTTATCACTTCCTTCAGATCATCCAAATCTCCAAAAATGTTTTGGATAGCCCAATGGCACAATCATCCATCTGGTTTGCCAAGTTAGTATTCAAAGGTGGATCTTATTTGGCCATCGACTGGGAATCATTTCCTGTAACTGCTCTGTCTCCTTGACCTTACTTGATCTCTTTGAGACAACTGGGGAAACCATTGCCTTTGCCCCTGCCAAGTCATTTCCCAGGAGGAAGTTGGCCCCATCCAGAGGTAAACTATGGTCAATCCACATAGTTACCAGATAGTCTAGACATTAAGTGACACTCCAGGTGCACCCAATATAAAGATATGGCTGTATACTCTCCCCTAATATTGTTCATGAAAACCTTGGCATTCAATGCACTCTCTGGTGGAATGATCATGCCTTTCCCAGCACAAGATTTTAGTGGCCTCTATATCCCTAAGAATGATTATCTGGGGTCAGGGAGGGGTAGTACCTCTGGTGGTTCCTTTTTGTCGCGTCCTTTTTAGGGCGGTTTGTCCACCTTTGGTCCCCACCTAGCACTCAGCTCTCACCTCTGACTCCCCTTGGCTGTTTGCATGCGACAGCGGCCACACCCCGGGCAACGGCTTCGACAAGCCGGCTAAACCAGGTGATGGTAGCCGATGGGGTTCAACCCTCGGTGAGATTGGGAGATGTCTATCCCAGCATATGAAGACAGACTCCGGCGGATCGAGCGGATGAGACCATTGGAAGGTCCAATGGTCAAGAAGGCGGTCTCTGCAAGCGTCATGGAACGCGAAGAGCAGGACAAGACACAGTAGACATCCTGGTCACCCACTGCGCCTAGTCCCATCTCCAGCCGTCTCGACTCTATCTTGCCACTGGATCCAAATGGGAATTGGGAAGAGAGAGTGAGGCTGACGCTGCGCAACTCTCCCTCACTTTAATCCAAATCACGCGCTAGTCTCGACACCATTACCATCATGATTATGCATTTACTAGCCTCACTTGAGAAGTAGGGAGTCACTTTTCCTTTCAATGAGAAATCCCAGCCACCCACTATTCACTTTACCTTTAACCACAGTGGTGTTTTTACTGAGACTTCCTGCCAAGGCCAGAGCCATGGCTTTGTTTGCTGTGCTCTCATAAGGGCCACTCCTCCTGAATTGACCTGGTCTACTCAACATATCTTGTGGGCATTCCCTGTAACCTCCAGCAATTAGTGTAAAGGCACACTATCTTGTTATAATGGGAACACACTGGCTTCCGGGCATTGTTCCTTCTCTCAGAACCTTCTTTTCTGACTCAAGGAGGGGGAATCCCTGATTTTCCCAGCTGTCCCTTCTCACCCTGGCTGTTCGTCCCTCTTTCCCCTTTCCAACTTCTAATTTTTTGAGACTCATTGGGTGGGGTGGGGGGGGGGGGGGGGGGGCGGGGGGGAGGGTGACAGAAAAACCTTTCCCTCTGCATAAGGACTTGTAGACAAGCTCATAATCGTAATCAATAGCCGCCTTGGATGCTTATCTAACTTTTGAAACCTTTTGGTTCTCCAAATGTATTGAGATAGGGAGTGAGTTTTTAAATTCTTCAAGCAGACTTTGAGGCTTTCACAGATGGTCTCTAATCTAAGGGCCCACATCCTGGCTTAAAGAAAGATGGTTATGGTGATTAGAGATCAATCATCTCAGCTCCAGGACATCACTGCAAAGTTTCCTCAGGGTAGTGGATTAGGCCCAACCATCTTCAGCTCCTTCATTATTGACCTTCCCTCCATCATACAGTCAGAAGTGGGCGTATTTTCAGACGACTGCACAGTGTTCTATTTCTCTCTCCTCCAATGCTCGCTTTATCCTTTTATGTTCCAACTGTATTTTGTTTCTAGTTACTGCAATTTAAGTTCAAGATTGCTGACCGCCAGTTTTTGAATTTGTTTCCTGGTTTTTGGTGAAAATTCTACCTCCAACTGCCGAGTCACACTTTATAACTCGTCAGTGTTCAATGCCTCAATGGCAAGTTATTTTACTCTTTTTAAAAAACACACTAGCTTTGTAAATGGATATTTTGGTTAGCATTGGATCATTCTGGTACAAAAGAAAACTGCACTTGTGTTTTAAGTTATGTCTAGGGATTAATTTTGTTCCCACTTCCAATTAATCTTGTTCATCTATGGGTTCAAATTTCAGATGAAAGTGTCCAAATATCTGTAACAGCCAGGTTAGAAGAGCTGAACTCACTCCTCTCTTTGCCCCTCTCCTGGGTTGGTTATATCAGAGTTTGAATTTTAAAAAAAGTGACATTGCCAATTCACTTTTTTATGTATAGCCCTGTGTAAGAAATAAGCCATGATGTGGAGATGCCGGCGTTGGACTGGGGTAAACACAGTAAGAGGTTTAACAACACCAGGTTAAAGTCCAACAGGTTTATTTGGTAGCAAAAGCCACACAAGCTTTCGGAGCTCTAAGCCCCTTCTTCAGGTGAGTCCTGAAGAAGGGGCTTAGAGCTCCGAAAGCTTGTGTGGCTTTTGCTGCCAAATAAACCTGTTGGACTTTAACCTGGTGTTGTTAAACTTCTTACTAAGAAATAAGCCAGCCAGGTTCCTTAAGTTTACAATTAAAGAATTACATTTACTGCTGGAACTCATGAGGTAAAGATGCAGACACACACACGCACCTGTCCCCCTCCCCACCACATGCACACACACATACCTGCCCCCCCTCCCCACCACACGCACACACACACACCTGCCCCCCCTCCCCGCCACACGCACACACAAATATGCAAAAAATAAATTAAACGGCAGAGAGCATCAGATCTTCAAACTTGGCCAAATAACAAGTAAAATCAGAAAAATATTATTAATGGTTTATCCTGATGCTTGCTCACAGTTGAAGGATCACTTTCTGTAATAGTTACTGGGACATAACTTTATCACTGGGGCAGTTGTGGCTGGTTGATTCTCTTCTCTCTTGGAGACAGCGGGTGGAATGTTACTGTCACTCCCACCAGTAGGATCTTCCAGTCTCAGCCAAAGTCAATGGACTTTTAAACAGCTCTCCACATTTTCTGGCCCTGTCCCAGCCTTGATGGGGCCATAAAATTCAGTCCAGTATGTTGATTTGGAATCCTCCTTTAAGAACTCTCAGTTTGCAGCAATGAGATCTTCTGGTGAGTCTTCAAATCATGAACAGCTCAGCTTTGATGCGAGAGGTTTTAGAGAAGGATAGCAGTCTCTCTCACTGTTAGTTTAAATCTAATATCATGGCTTCTCTTTGGTTTCAATTTGGGCTTATCTTGGCCAGTGACTCTGAGAGCTCTAACAGCACTGTGGGTCTACCTGCATCACATGGACTGTATTGGTTCAAAAACACCTCCACTTCTTGCCTTCAAACAACCGCACAACCTCAAACAGACCATTGTCCGCAGCAAACTACCCAGCCTTCAGGAGAATAGTGACCACGACACCACACAACCCTGCCACAGCAACCGCTGCAAGACGTGCCGGATCATCGACACGGATGCCATCATCTCACGTGAGAACACCATCCATCAGGTACACAGTACCTACTCTTGCAACTCGGCCAACGTTGTCTACCTGATACGCTGCAGGAAAGGATGTCCCGAGGCATGGTACATTGGGGAAACCATGCAGGCGCTACGACAACGGATGAATGAACACTGCTCGACAATCACCAGGCAAGACTGTTCTCTTCCTGTTGGGGAGCACTTCAGTGGTCACGGGCATTCGGCCTCTGATATTCGGGTAAGCATTCTCCAAGGCGGCCTTCACAACACACGACAGCGCAGAGTCGCTGAGCAGAGACTGATAGCCAGGTTCCGCACACATGAGGATTGCCTCAACCAGGATCTTGGGTTCATGTCACACTATCTGTAACTCCCACAACTTGCCTGGACTTGCAAAGTCTCACTGGCTGTCCTGTCTGGAGACAATACACATCTCTTTAACCTGTGCTAATGCTCTCTCCACTCACATTGTCTGTACCTTTAAGAATTGATTAGCTGTAAAGACTTGCATTCCAATCATTATTCATTATTCTGTAAATTGAGTTTGTGTCTTTATATGCCCTGTTTGTGAACAGAACTACCACTCACCTGATGAAGGAGCAGCACTCCGAAAACTAGTGGCGTTTGCTACCAAATAAACCTGTTGGACTTTAACCTGGTGTTGTTAGACTCCTTACTTGGTTCAAAAAGGCAGCTCATCCCCACATTCTCAAGAGCAGTCATGATGGACAATAACACTAGCCCAATCAGTGACACCCAAATCCTATGGATGAATAAAAAATACCTGTGTCTCCATAAAGCAGCTTGTTTCCTTTGCAAATGCAACATAACAGCTGCTGGAGGGCAGTCTCCCTTTCATAGCAGAAGAGCTCTTTTCAATAAATTCAATAAAGATAGATACTTCCAGCCGACCATTGCTCTTCCTAATATATATTAATGACCTGGACCTCAAACTACTGGGCACTTTCAAAACTTGTGAATCATAGAAAGCATTGTGAACTGTAAGGTGGAAAGTGCAGAGATTCAGGAGGACATAGACAAGTTGGTGGAATTGGCTGTTTCACTCCACCGTTTGACTGCGAGTTGTATAACAATGTCAAATGGTGATGAATTCCATAGTTTGCTCGGAACTCCGGGAACTGACTGGAAGTAAACTGCAGTTCATTGTCTGTAGTGCTGCTCTCCAGCAAATCCCATTTTGTAAACAACTCATCTAGAATGTCAATGACCTAAGTGGTGGTTATGGAATTTGTTGTAGCTATTTTCAGCCATTTGCTTTGTAGATAATGAACAAAAAGCAAAAAAATTCATTAATTCCTTGGGGCTGCTTTCAATTCTCCAAATATATCTACTTGGAGTTATGGCCATGGTGGAATTGATTGTACTGGTGTGGGACATGGTTTAACAGTCTGTACCAACCTTCCTAATGTCCTCCTCTTCATGGTGGCTCCCCATTTCCGATCCCTAGTTGCATGGGAAATCCCCCTACAACCCATGGGCCTGACTTTAAATGCCCCGCCCAATAGACCATCCCTCCCCCGACCCCCACCGACCTGACCCTCCCTTCCAAACTCACTCCTCCCAAGTCCTATCTAAATCCCGAATTGCACCCCCGATCCAACCCCAGAGTTAGAAGAAATAAAACCACTTCTAAAGTCAGCATAAATATTTTAAACACCCAGACCAAGAACCGCACAATACAATCACCACCCCCAGCCACATGGGACTTCGCTCTCAACCTACAGGCCTGACTCTAAGTCTCCCCTGTTCTGATCCAATGCTTCCCCCAGTCCCACTCTCCCAACACAACACATCGCCCATTCGACCTGACACCCCAACCCTGACCAGACAGCCCTGACCAGACCACGCAACCTTCCCCCATCTTGACACAATTCCACCCTTCACCTGACCCTCCATCTCCTCCCCAACCCAACCCAACCTACCCCCAACCCATTCCGCTCCCTGATGCCTCTGACCCAACCTGGCCTAATTTTCCCGCATCCCACCTCCTGACCCAATAGATACCTCCCCCACCTGACTTGACTTCTAACCAACCTCACTGCTGACCCAACAACTGCTGACCCATACTTACTCCACTCCCCTGACCCGACCCCGCCACACGCTCCAACCCGGCAACACCTCCCCCCCAGTCGCGTGATCCCAGGAATTTCAATGCCTACATCGCTTTGTGCATCTCTCTGGCCTAAAGTGATAGTTTTGACCACGCTGGACTAAATGACCAGAACAACATCCTATTCTAAGGATACGGTGCATATTTTGGACTCAAGACTGAGTCCACCATTAAAGACATTTACAATTACACTGACTTTAGTCAATTCAAGTTCTTTCACTCTCCAATTTTGACTTTGCCATTTGTCAGTTAAAAGATCATGTCAATCAATTATTATTTTTCATATTCATTGTGTCATTCCTGGATCCCCTCTAGCTGTTGTAGAACTAATATTGCATTACAATGCTACGTGCAAAAATCTGTTTATTTTTGTTTCATCTTGTGGCAATCTGATTTGCTATTGTTATATAGAAAAATAATTCCTTACTGATGGAGTCATGTAGGTATAAGAAAATGTTTAATGAGATAGGGACTTGCTGACAATTTTGACTTTTAACATTCTGTATGTACTGCACCTTAACAACTTTTAAATAAAAACTAATGTGTGACGTTATTGAGGTACTAAACTGATTTAAAACAGTTCTCAGTAGTTTGGCCTTTAAAAATTCACTGCAGCAGATGGGAGTGCTTTGACTATCTACTGTTATTATACACGCAGGATATAAGCTGTCACCAAGAATCATAGGCATAATCTGTTACTCTCCTTGGAACAGCCACATGTAAAGACTAAGAATGCTTCTCCATCAAGGTTAGTTGTTTGGAGGAACATGCTCTAAATTCAATGATCTTAAAACATAGAATCTAGTACAGGATGAGGCCATTTGTGCCTGTCTTGGCTTTTTGAAAGAGTTATCCAATCAGGCCACTTCTTTACTCTTTCTCCAAAGCCTTGCAAATATTTTAGTTTCAAGTATTCAATTCCACTTTCAAGTTACTATTGTATCTGTTTCCACCAGACTTATGTATGTATCATAGAGTTGTTCTCCAATTCATGTGACAATGTCAGCCTTATGGATCAGCACATGGAAGCAATGTACCAACCTGCTTCAGGAAAGCTCTAAATGGAGCCCCAGGTTTCAGTCCATGACCAGAACCTGTTAGCAATGGATAAGTTCATTTAACTCGGCAGAACTCTTTCTTGAGCTGTCGATATTGATGATGAGACACTTGCAAGAATTGCCAAAGCAAGTCCAGCTTGGCAGGCTTTGAAGTGCAGTCTGAGAAGGAAAAGGAGTAATTCTGCCGACCAAACTGAAGGTGGGATTTTCCGGCCCGCTCGCCCCAAAACCGGAAAATCCCGTCCAAGAACTCAATCACTTTCACTTGAGGTGCTTCCAAAGCTCTTGGAGATCAGATGGAAGGGCAAAACACCAGGCACTGAGGTGATCACCCAAGTTGGTGTGTCATATTGAGATAGTCAAACTGAGTTGCACTCCAAAGATGTGCAGGTTAGGTGGACTGGCCATGCTAACATGTCTCTTCATGTGTAGGTTCAAGGGATGAGCAGGGTAAATACGTGGGGTTGTGAGGATAGGGTGGGGGGGGGCCTGGGTAAGATGCTCTGTCGGAGAGCCGGTGCAGACTCGATGGGCCGAATGGCCTCCTTCTGCACTGAAGGGATTCTATTCTATGAGTTGTCTCATAACTAAACTCGCTTACCGAAGTGACTCTCTGATGGAGAGCTTGAATTTGGGTTGTGGTGTCATGGCAATCCAGGGAAGAGCTACAAGGACACTCCAAAGTCTTCACTTTAGGAGTTTTGAAAGCCCTAGGAGAAGTTCATCCAGGATTGCAACACCTGGCACAACCAAATTTTAAAATGGTGAGGCCTCCTTCTTGAGCAAGTGTATATCAAAGGCAGATAGAAAATGCAAGGACAGGAAATCCTTAGCCAGCAGCTTGTCCAAAACTCAATTATCTGCAATATCCTGTGCTATTTACAGCAGAACCTTCTGGATGCAAATCAACCTTAGCAGTCACTCACATTCCCAATCGAAACCTACCAAGCACCTTGATGATGAATGTGCTCATCTTCGGCTCGAAGGGCGAACAAGTAAGACACTACATTATAGATCATAACAACAACTTCTCCTCATCTCCCCTCCAGTTATTTTAATAATTATCTTACATCTGTGTCCTCTGACTATCAACTCTTCCACCATTGGAAACAGTTCACTCAATCAACACACCCTCATATTTTTCAACACCTCTATTAAATTTCACCTTAATTTTCTCTGGTTTAAAGAGAAAAATCTAGCCTTCTCTCGTCTCTGTACGTAACTGAAGTCTCTTGTCCTTCATCCTAGGCTTTATTAATAGGGACAGAGATTACAAAAGCAAGGAGGTTATGTTAAATTTATCCGGCTTCAACTGGAGTATTGCATCCAGTTCTGTACACCACAGTGTAGGAAGGATATAAAGGTATTGGAGAGAGTGCAGGAAAGATTATACATGTGAACATACATACAAACATAAGAATTAGGAGCAGGAGTTTTAAGCTTAATTTTTTTTATTAGTGTCACAAGTAGGCTTACATTAACACTGCAATGAAGTTACTGTGAGAATCCTCTGGCGCCTGTTCAAGTACATTGAGGGAGAATTTAGCACGGCCAATGCACCTAACCTGCACATCTTTCAGACTGTGGGAGGAAACCGGAACACTCGGAGGAAACCCACGCAGGCACGAGAGAACGTGCAGACTCCGCACAGACAGTGACCCAAGCCGGGAATCGAACCCAGGTCCCTGATGCTGTGAGTGCCAACCACTGTGCCACCCTGCTGCCCAGGAGTAGGCCAATCAGCCCCTTGAGTTTGCTCCACCATTCAACAAGACCTTGACATCTGATTGTAAACTCGACCCCACAATAATCTTTCGCTTCTTGTTAATGAAGAATCTACCTAGCACTGCCTTAAAAGTATTCAAAGGCACTGCTTCCACTGCCTTTTGAGGAAGAGAGTTCCAGGCACTCTCGACCCTCTGAGAGAAAAGATTTCTCCTCATCTCCATCTTAAATGAATGGCCTCTTATTTTTAAACAGTGACCCCCAGTTCTAGATTCTCTGACAAGAGGAAACATCCTCTCCACATACAGCCTATCAATACTGTTCACGATCTTAAAGTTTCAATCATGCTGCCTGTTAAACTCAAGTGCTTATTAATCTAACTTCTCCAATCTTTCCTCATAAAGCAACCTGCCCATTCCTGGTATTAATCCAGTGAACCTTCTCTGAACGGCTTCAAATGCTTTTACATCTTTTCTTAAATAAGGCAACCAATACTGTACACAATACTCCAAATATCATGGAAAATCATGTCTCACAAATTTAATTGAGTTTTTTGAAGGGGTAACCAAGAAGGTAGATGAGGGCAGTGCAGTTGATGTTGTCTACATGGACTTTAGCAAGGCCTTTGACAAGGTACCGCATGGTAGGTTGTTGCATAAAGTTAAATCTCACGGGATCCAGGTGAGGTATCTAAATGGACACAAAATTGGCTTCTTAGGGTGGTTGTAGAGAGTTGTTCTTCAAACTGGAGGCCTGTGGCCAGCGGTGTGCCTCAGGGATCAGTGCTGGGTCCACTGATATTTGTCATTTATATTAATGATTTGGATGAGAATATAGGGGGCATGGTTAGTAAGTTTGCAGATGACACCAAGATTGGTGGCATAGTGGACAGTGAAGAAAGTTATCTCCAATTGCAATGGGATCTTGATCAATTGGGCCAGTGGGCTGATGAATGGCAGATGAAATTAATTTAGACAAATGCAAGGTGATGCACTTTGGTAGATTGAACCAGGGCAGGACTTACTCAGTTAATGGTAGGGCATTGGGGAGAGTTACAGAACAAAGAGATCTAGGGGTACATGTTCATAGCTCCTTGAAAGTGGACAGAGTGTTGAAGAGGGCATTCGGCATGCTTGGTTTCATCGGTCAGAACATTGAATACAGGAGTTGGGACGTCTTGTTGAAGTTGTACAAGACATTGGTAAGGCTTGGAATACTGTGTGCAATTCTGGTCACCCTATTATAGAAAGGATATTATTAAACTAGAAAGAGTGCAGAAAAGATTTACTAGGATGCTACCGGGACTTGATGGATTGAGTTATAAGGAGAGGCTGAATAGACTGGGACTTTTTTCTCTGGAGCGTAGGAGGCTGAGGGGTGACCTTATAGAGGCCGATAAAATAATGAGGGGCATAGACAAGGTAGATAGTCAATATCTTTTCCCAAAGGTAGGGGAGTCTAAAACTAGAGGGCATAGGTTTAAGGTGAGAGGGGAGAGATACAAAAGTGTCCAGAGGGGAAATGTTTTCACACAGAGGGTGGTGAGTGTCTGGAACAAGCTGCCAGAGGTAGTAGTAGAGGCGGGTACAATTTTATCTTTTAAAAAGCATTTAGATAGTTACATGGGTACGATGGGTAGAGAGGGATATGGGCCAAATG
This sequence comes from Mustelus asterias, assembly GCF_964213995.1. Classification (NCBI taxonomy): domain Eukaryota; kingdom Metazoa; phylum Chordata; class Chondrichthyes; order Carcharhiniformes; family Triakidae; genus Mustelus; species Mustelus asterias. The sequence continues at coordinate 82,034,460 of NC_135806.1, read as the reverse complement.
CGGGCAATTGGGATTAGCTTAGGGGTTTTTAAAAAAAAGGGCGGTGTGGACAAGTTGGGCCGAAGTGCCTGTTTCCATGCTGTAAACCTCTATGACTCTATGACTCTATATGGTCTCACCAATGCCCTGTGCAACTGAAGCACGACCTCCCTACTTTTATAATCAATTCCCCTCACAATAAATTGCATTCTATTAGTTTTTCTAATTACTTGCTGTAGCTGTATACTAGCTTTTTAGAAACATAGAAAATAGGAGCAGGAGTAGGCCATTCGGCCCTTCAAGCCTACTCTGCCATTCATTATAAATATGGTTGATCATTCAACCCAATAGCCTAATCCTGCCTTCCCTCATATCCTTTGATCCCTTTCACCCAAGAGCTAAGTCTAACTTCTTCTTGAAAACATACGATGTTTTGGCCTCAACTGCTTTCTGTGATAATAAATCCCACAGACTGACCACTCTCTGGATGAAGAAATCTTAGTCCTAAATGGTCTACCCTATATCCTCAGACTGTGACCCCTGTTTCTGGACTCCCCACCATTGGGAACATCCTTCCTGCATCTACCTGTCCTATTAGAATAGAACATAGAATATAGAACAGTACAGCACAGAACAGGCCCTTCGGCCCACGATGTTGTGCCGAGCTTTATTTGAAACCAAGATCAAGCTATCCCACTCCCTATCATCCTGGTGTGCTCCATGTGCCTATCCAATAACCGCTTAAATGTTCCTAAAGTGTCTGACTCCACTATCACTGCAGGCAGTCCATTCCACACCCCAACCACTCTCTGCGTAAAGAACCTACCTCTGATATCCTTCCTGTATCTCCCACCACGAACCCTATAGTTATGCCCCCTTGTAATAGCTCCATCCACCCGAGGAAATAGTCTTCGAACGTTCGCTCTATCTATCCCCTTCATCATTTTATAAACCTCTATTAAGTCTCCCCTCAGCCTCCTCCGCTCCAGAGAGAACAGCCCCAGCTCCCTCAACCTTTCCTCATAAGACCTACCCTCCAAACCAGGCAGCATCCTGGTAAATCTCCTCTGCACTCTTTCCAGCGCTTCCACATCCTTCTTATAGTGAGGTGGCCAGAACTGCACACAATATTCCAAATGTGGTCTCACCAAGGTCCTGTACAGTTGCAGCATAACCCCACGGCTCTTAAACTCCAACCCCCTGTTAATAAAAGCTAACGCACTATAGGCCTTCTTCACAGAATCTTATAGGTTTATATGTGATCCCCCCATATTCTTCTGAAATCCAGTGAATATAATCCTAACTGACTCAACCTTTCCTCATATGTCAGTCCAACCATCCCAGGAATCATCTGGTAAACTTTCTCCTCAATCCCTTTATATCAAAAATATCCTTCCTTAAATAAGGAACCCAAAACTGCACACAATATTCCAGATGTGGTCTCATCAAGGCCCAGTATAACTGCAGCAAGACATCCTTGTTCCTGTACTCGAATCTTCTCGCTATGGAGGCCAACATACCATTTGCCTTCTTTGACATCTGCTGCACCTGCATACTTATCTTCAATGACTGGTGTACGAAGACACCCGGGTCTCATTGCATATTCACCTCTTTCAATTCAAATAATAATCTGCCTTCCTGTTTTTGCTACTAAAGTGGATAATCTCATATTGATCCACATCATAATGTATCTCAATGCATTTTCTCACTCAATCAGCTTGTCCAAATTACATTGAAGCATCCCTGCATCCTCCTCACATCTCAACCACACCCCTTTCCAGCTTTGTGCCATCTGCAAATTTGGAGGTATTACATTTGGTTCCCTCATCTAAATCATTAAATAAATATAATGAATAGCTGACGTCCCAGCATTGACCCCTGCGGTACTTCACTAGTCGCTGCCTGCCAGTCAGAAAAAGACCAGTTTATTCTTGCTCTTTGTTTCTTGTCTGCCAACCAATTTTCCATCCATCTCATTACATTACCCCCAATCCCATATGCTTTAATTTTACACACTAATATCTTATGTGGGACTTTGTTGAAAGCTTTCTGAAAGTCCAAATAAATCACATCCACTGACTTCCCTTCATCAACTCCACAAGTTACATCCTTGAAGAATTCCAGTGGATTTCTCATGCATGATTTCCCTTTCATAAATCCATGCTGACTCTGTCTAATTCTACCTCAGTTTACCAAGTATTCTGCCATTAAATCTTTTATAATGGACTCTTGAATTCTCCGCTACCAACATCAGGGTGACTGGTCTATAGTTCCGTTTATTCTCTACCTCCCTTTTTAAATAGTAGGGTTACATTAGCTAACTTCCAATCTATACCTATTCTAGAGTCTATAGGATCTTGGAAGATGACCACCAATGCATCCATTATTTCTCGGGTTATCTGCTTAAGTGCTTTGGGATGTAGATTATCAGGCCCTGAGGATTTATTAGCCTTCAATCCCATCAATTTCCCCAACACCATTTCCCCACTAACACTGATTTCCTTCAGTTCCTACCTCTCACTAAACCCTGTGTTCCGCAAAATTTCTGGCGTGTCATTTGTGTCCTCCATTGTGAAGACAGAACCAAAGAACGTATTTAGTTGGTCAGCCACGTCTTTGTTCCCCATTATAAGTTCTCGTTCTGACTCTAACAGACCTGCATTTGTCCTCACCAATCTTTTTCTCTTCACATACTTATAGAAACTTATACAGTCTATTTTTTGTTAGTTCTTTGTGATTCATGCACTAGGACATCCAGATCCCTCTGCACATCAGAGCTCTGAAATTTCCCATAATTTAGGTAATAAGCTTCTTTTTTATTCTTCCAAAATTGATACTTTCACATTTGCCCACATTGTAATCCATGTGCCAAATTTTTTGCCAACTCACTTAACCTATCTATGTCCTGTTGTAGCCTCCTTATGTTCTCTTCACAATTTATTTTCCTACCTATCTTTGTGTCATCAGTGAATTTAGCAACTATACCTTCAGTCCCTTCTTCTAAGAAATTTATATCAATTGTAAAAAGTTGAGGCCCCAGCACTGATCCCTGTTGCAAACCACTCATCGCAATCCCTGCCAACCAGAAAATTATCTATTTACACCTACTGCGCATTTCTTATCAGCTAGCCAATCTTCTATCCAAGCCAGTGTGTTATCATGAGCTTTTATTTTATGCAATAACTTTGATATGGCACCTTATCAAATGCCCTCTGGAAATCTAAGTATACATTTCCCCTTTATCCAAAGCATCTGTGACTCACTCACAGAACTTTGATAAATTGGTTAAACATGATTTCCCTTTCACAAAACCCTATTGACTCTGTCCAATTTCCTTGAAGTTTTCCTTATGTCCTGCCATAACATCTTTAATAATGGCTTCTAACATTTCCCCTATGACCGGTGTTAGGCTAACTGGCCTAACAATGACAATGATTCCAGGGATGAGGAATTTCAGTTACATAGATAGAATGGAGAAGTTGGGACTGTTTTCCTTGGAGAAGGGAAAGTTGAGAGGAGGTCTGGTAGAGGTATTCAAAATCATGAGGGAATTGGGCAGAGTAGATAGTGAAAAAAACTGTTCCAATCAGTGAAAGAATCGATAACAAGAGGACATTTGGCTAAAGAAGCAATGGCAACACGAGAAAATAAAATCCACAGTGGGTGTTTAGGATCTGGAATGTACTGCCTGAGAGTATGGTGAAAGACAGGCTAAATCAAAGTATTCAAAAGGGAATTGGATTGTTAACTGAAAAGGAAAAATGTGCAGGGCTAAGTGGAGAAAGCAGAGGAATGGCACTTGATAAATTGATCCTACAGAGAGCCAGCACAGATGCAATGGCCCTAATGGCCTCCTTATGTACTGTAGCAATTCTGTGATTCTGAGTGTCAGTTGAGCAAATTTTTGCACAAGATCAATCCTGTGCATGTTACTCAGGCTCATGGCAGTTCAAAGGGCTCCTACAGTGAGTCAAGGAAGCCATATGTAAGGGGTAAACTTTCACTGGACAGATTACTAAAGAGAGACTTGTGAGCTTCATTAAATCGGTAAGGCAGGATTAAATCACATCAAATTGAATTTAAATACAATCTGGAATTACGCATAATGAACTTCCCACCACATTTTGTAACCTTCCTGTCATTGACTTAATCACCTTATTGTTTTCGTGCTGCCATGAGTGTGATACACAGCCTGCCATGCATTTTACTGTGCCCATCCACCATCTTGCCTGAGCTCCAGTAAAACCAGCCTCGTGGGACTGCCCTTTTCACTAGTTTGGCTTTGTTCTCCTGAAATCTGCTCGTATCCTTCTCCCTATTAATCACGTTTCCAGGTCTTGTATCATCTGCAAATTTTGAAACTATGCCTATGTCCAGCTCATTAATATAAATCAAAGAAGACCAGCAGCTTGAATACTGACCCCTGAGGGACACCATCTGAAAAGCAATCATTCACCATGACTCTGCTTGCTGTCTCTTAGCCAATTTTGATTTAATGCTGCCACTGCCCCTTTAGTCCTATGATCTTCAGTTTTACTAACCAGCTATTATATGCACTTTACCAAACAATTTTTGAAAGTGTGCATGCAAGCGATCAACTGCATTACTTCCATCAACCCTCTCTGTCATTTCATCAAAGAAGTCGATCAAATTTGTCAGCCATGACTTGCCTTTAACATATCATGTTGGTTATAATTAATTAGCTCATGTTTTGTCAAGCGAAAATTAATTTTGTTCCGGATTATGGTCACTAAATCTTTTTTAATGGTCGAAGTGTCATTAAATATCAGGTTCATGCTTCACATCAACTAATTATAAACCTCAGCAGCTGTCACATTATCCGCTGCTATGTTCTTCAATTTGACAACCTTACAGTAATGTTACCATCCTGCGTTACTATTTCACTGACTGTATAGTGGTCAATCTGATGGTCGTCAATCAGTATGGTCACAGAAAGTCTACTGTCATGAATAATGTGGAATATAGCTTTTGATTCCGTTGTAAACTTTTGAAGTGTGCCACATGTAACTATCATCATTCCATGGAGAAATATTATTAAATATATTGGTCACTTTGGATTATTTAGATTTGTTGCTTTAAGAAAAATGATATTAAAAATTCTGAATAAAGATGGCACGGTAGCACAGTGGTTAATGCACTGCTGCCTCACAGCGCCAGGGACCCGGTTTGATTCCCGGCTTGGGCCACTGTCTGTGCGGAGCCTGCACGTTCTCCCCGTGTTTGCGTGGGTTTCCTCTGGGTGCTTTGGTTTCCTGCCACAGTCCAAAAGACGTGCTGGTTAGGTGCATTGGCCATGCTAAATTCTCCCTTAGTGTACCCGAGCAGGAGCCGGAGTTTGGTGACTAGGGGATTTTCACAGTAACTTCATTGCAATGTTAACGTAAGCCTACTTGTGACACTAATAAATAAACTTTAAACTCTTAACAATACTTCTTCACTCTCCTCTCATTTACCAATATCTCTCTTGATGGTTGTATATTTTATATCTTAAAGCTAAGCAGAAATGACACTTGTTTCTATGTCAATGGTTTTATTCAGTGTTTTAAGATGTGTACTGGCTTCCAGTGCTTGACAGCTTTGTTTACTTTTCATCGGGTCCACACCCAGGCTTAGCCAATCAAGTAAGAAGTCTCACAACACCAGGTTAAAGTCCAACAGGTTTGTTTGGTAGCAAATACCATAAGCTTTCGGAGCGCTGCTCCTTCGTCAGATGGATTGGAAAATGTGTAACCAATCAATACAGTGAGCATCAATAGTAAACAGATTGACATAATCAAACACAGAACAATTGAACACTGCATTGACAGCTTTCTGTTTCAATATCTTCATGACTATTTCTATCTTTCTTTTTACCTCACCATGTTCACAGCAGAAGAGAAGGACAGTCCCTGCTCAGAACCTGAGATATCTCAACACAAGGGGTATGAGGCATTTGCTAATTCCAGATGTAGGTGTTCCATAGCACTGGTTCCGTAGTAGCATTGGTTGAGGAATCATGTCCTATTCCAGAGGTTTGAGTACATAATTGAAGCTTGCCAGATGAGACTGTTAACTGAGATCCTGTCTGTCCTCTCAGGTGGATGTGGAATTTCCCACGGGGCTATTCAAAGAAAAGGAGGTTTTTCTAATGTCTTGGCCATTGTTAACAATCAGTGAGGGGAGGGGATGGTGATGGTACATAGTGATAATGACACTGGACTGATAAGCCAGAGGCCCAGGCTAATGCCCTGGGGAATAGGTTCAAATCCCGCCATGGCAGCTGTTGGAATTTAAATACAATTAATAAAATCTGGAAAATAAAGCTCGTCTCAGTAATGGTGGCCATAATAACTATCATCAGTTGTTGTAAAAACCCAACTGGTTCATTAATACCCTTTAGAAATGGAAGTCTGCCGTCCTTACCTGGTCTTGGTCTTCATGTTACTCCAGACCCACAGAAACGTAGTTAACTCTTAATTACCCTCTGAACTGGTCTAGCAATCCACTCAGTTCAAAAACTATTAGAGATGGGCAACACATTCTGGCCTTTCTAGTGCCACCTACTTAAGATCATAAGATATAGGAGCAGAAGTAGGCCATTCAGCCCATTAAGTCTGCTCCACCATTCAGTGAGATTATGACTGCTCTGACACGATAATCCTCAGCTCCACTTTCCTACCTAATTCCTGTATCCCTTGGTTCCCTGACTGATCAAAAATCCGTCTATCTCAGCCTTGAACATATTTAATGACCTGGCCTCTGCAGACCTCTGTGGCACCAAATTCTAAAGATTCACTACCCTCTGAGAAAATAAATTCCTCCCCATCTCTGTCTTTAATGAGTGACCACTTACTTTGAGATTATGCCCTCTGGTCCGAGAGTCTCCCACAAGAGGGAACAACCTCTCAGCATCTACCCTGTCAAGCCTTCTGAGAATCCTATATATCTCAATAAGGTCACCTCTCATTCTTTTAAACTCCAATGAGTACAGGCCACGCTACTCAACCTTTCCTCATAAGAAAATCCCTCTGTATCTGGGATCAACCTAGTGAAAGAATTGAAAAAAACACCAAAGCAGATTTTCTGATCATTATCTCATTGCTGTCTCTTGGCACTTCCTGTGTTCAAATTGGCTGCTACATTACAACAGTGGCTACAATGCCAAAGTATTTAATGAGGCAAAATGGGCATAATTCTTTTGATTATATTTATCTTCTGATCCTGAGATAGAAATGTGATGAGGCAGAATCTCTGCCTGCCAACTGGCTCTGAAGTCAATTGAAGTTGATCGAAAATACAATTGGCTGGGCCTTAAAATAGACAGCAGACTTGACAATGGACCCAGAAGTGTGCACCACTTCTGCTCTCTTGCTCTTTCCCATTTCCCATGCAAATCTAATTAAAATTTGAAGTGCCAGCAGTGTGCGTAACAGTCGTGTGATTCCGCAGTGACGGAAACTTTACATTAGTGAAAACTGCTGTCCGCTGACAATGCTAAAGCTATGGGCAGTCGATATAAGAGCCACCAGGTCAAATATAGAGGCTCTACATTGCTGCAGGAGTGTCGCAGTCATTATCCAGAGTCCAAGATTCATCTATTTGAAGAATCCTACAAATCCTTCAGTGTTCTTTCACTCCCAGAGTATCAGAAGGTCCTCCTGCCTGTCCAAGGCAGCCTGGATGGAGGTGTCAAAGGGGGTGAGGTCCTTACAAGAAATTGGAAGATTTGCATGTGTAAGTTGGTGTCACATCTTCACAAGGAGTTTTTCAAAGGGACATCAGTAACATGTAAGTGCAAGCGAGCAGCTATGCCATAGGATTGAATGCATGTGCCACATGGCAATTGAGGCCAAAGTGCACGGAAGCTTATGCTTCTGTGTGCAGTTGCATGCAACGTGCACTTGACAGGCCAGAATGTGTGGTGGGGCCGCATGATGACAAAGGGGTTAGGTGTCACTTGATGTGACTAGCTCTGCGCTTTGTCATTGCAGGACAAGCAAATCCATAATGGCAGGGCGTGGAAATGGGCAGGAGGTAGAATAGCCAACCTCAGACTCATCACTGCAGACAAAGATTACGCGATGGAGATCACTGGGAAAAGGGGAGATTGATCCATCACAAATGGTGAGGCTGGACTAACCAGGAATAAGGAGGAAGAGGTGGTGGCATATGGGCATCCATATTGTACGTGGTGTAATGTGAAGCACTCAAAACTGTGATGAATTTTAATATGGCTCTGTTTGTTCTCCACAATGGATCATGTCCATGAAATGTCAAGACCCCATAACATCCTGGAGCTTGAAGAGTTCTTTTCTGGGGAAGATGAAGCCAATGCCCCAGAGGATGCATTGTCACCTGCCTCAAGAGCAATTCTGCCAGTGCACTTACACCCACAAGGTCAGTGAAGGGGTCACAGTTCAGGAGCAGAGTATGGTGAGCACAGCACAGACATATCCAGCAGCTGAGGGAGACTGTGACAACCAGGTCTCCTGAGAATTGGAGGATTGCTGGGGCCCAGGCCTCCACTGAACCCCTCACTGATGACAAGCCTTTGGTTGTGGCTACATGAAGCCTGCCAGGCATGCACCAGAGGTTGGGAAAAAATATAGCGGAGGTGCCAACAATTAAATGATGCTTTGCACATTGCACTGAGGAGTTCTGCCATGTCCCAGGTATTTGAGCATATGCCGTCCTCCATGAGGATGCATTGTCATGCCAGTGCCCATCTTCGACAATGCCTTCCATGGATTGCTGCATCGTGGCCAACTTCCCCCTCTGTTGCTCTCTGAAGTTGGCTTTGCGACCTCTGTTTTTGGCCAGCAAGAGCTCTCCTTCAATATATCTATCCTCTTCTATTCCCAAGATTTCAGGAATATTGGATGAATGAGATCCATTATTTATTCAGTTAGCAAATGCAAAGTCCCTAAGCCAAGCGGTTTATCGTGGTCCTACTGTGTAGAGCATGGATCAGCCTCCGCTGAGTCTGTGGATTGGATACTCTTCCATGTTGTCGTGCATCATTTGCTCTTTCCCACAGGCACATAGGAGGCTGGCACTAATGCCCCATCTGTGGAGGTTGACTAAACAGGGGCCGTGGCCAATCTTGAACATGTTGAGGGTGAATCACTCTTTCCTTGAAAGGGTTTGGTCTGAGACCAGGTACTTGTTTGTCGTGTCCAATGATTCCCATTCATTTGTCCAGGTGGAATTTGCATTGAAGTCCTGCGTGGGAGGGTTTTTCCAGATCAGCCTTCTTCGTGGGAGTCATATTTTTGGTGGGCTGAATAGATCATCGTGAAGGGGCAAGTGCGGGGGCGGGGGATGCATGGGGAGAGGGGGCATTGTGAACTTTTTCTATCATTTTGTGCATTGTTGCAAGTTGGCAGATATGTGGAGGAGTGATGTTTGCCAGGACAGGGAGCCAAGGGAGTGGGTGTTGAGCATAATGTTCCAGTAATGATACACATGAAATCATTCAGCTGGGTGTCAACTTTGTGTACGTTTGTGTGTTATGATTTTAACCAAACAGGGATCCAGTATTCTGCTCATGAGTGTGATTGCTGAGGTTCAGAGGTGGTGGTAGCAGCATCCCACATTGAACCGGCTAGTTTAGCAATCAAATAATTTCTGGACTTGACCTTGGCTGCAGTTGTTTTTAGGTGTTCCTGGAAGGTCAGTGTCCTATCTAGGGTCACTCTGAGGCATGCTGGAGCTGGGTGATGCTTTATCTTGTGGCCATTCATTTAGGTGTTGAGCTCTTTGTTGGCTTTTGCATTGTGATGATGGAATAAGTTGGATATTGTTTTTGCAGGGCTTGGCTTGAGTTGCCATGTGTTGCAGTATTGTTCAAGTTTTGACAAGTCCTCATTTAGGGTCTGGTCGAAGGTGTTGAAATCGGCGTGGGGGGAGTGCGGGGGGGGGGGGGCTTGATTTGCAAGGCAGATGTCGTCAGCATATATGAATTTTCAGGTTGTAGTTTTTAGAAGATTATTTGTGTACAAGTTGAACAGGTTTGGAGTCAGTACTGAGCCTTGGGAGAGTCCATTGGTTTGTCATTTCCATGTACATTTTGCCTGTCGAAGGTGAACTCTGAACCTTTGATTGTTGAACAGTGTTCTGATGCTTTTAGTCACCCGGGGGGGAGGGCTGGAGACAGCTTCAGGAGGAGGCCAGTGTGCCAAATGGTGTCGTAGGTGGCTGTGAGGTTGGGGAACACAGCACCTGTATTCAACTTTTTCTGAAAGCCATTTTCAGTGTAAGTGGTGAGGGACAGTACCTGTTCCCTGCTGCTGTAGCCCTTGAGAAACCAGCTTGGTCAACGTGAAGGACTTCTTCTATGATTGGGGATACACACAGGATGAGGCATTCAAGGATTTTGTATGAGACCAACAAGAGAGAGAGATTGGATGGTAGTTAGCTGCAAGTGTAGAGTCTTTTCCAGGTTTTAGTATGGCGATGACTTTTGCTGTCTGCCTTTGGTATTGCAGGATTTGCATTGTATCAAAAGGGCCCACAATGAGATGAGAATATGCTTGTCCATGGTTCTCATCCATGAGAACTATGAGCAGTGAGTATCTTTAATCCTGAAATTATCCACATCCAGAATCCCACCCACCCAACACTGAACTCCTCCCACTTCCATCTGCATTCCTTGCATGCAAAGGTGTGTTTGAAGCAATTCCCACAAAATGGTATATGTTACCATTCAACCCCTTTCCTGTACTTTCCACCCTCCTCCTATCTCCTTCATGCTTATTCTCATCATCTTTGACCCACCCAACGTAACCTAGTGCCTTCTCTCTTAACTCTTGAACTCCCCCCATTACTCTGGACCCTATCACCCTTGACCTGGTCAAGACATCTTTTCCTACACTCATCCCCATCAAGATGCCCATTCTGACTCTAAATCCTCTCATTATCTTGGTAACTGGTTTAATCCTTTCCCGTATCCTGCCCCAAGAGATGTGTGAGTACCCCAGCATGACACTTATCCCATTCTCTTTATTGAATTCAACTCCCGCTGTGATTGTGACTGCTCCATCTGCTATCCAACACTGTCAGCTTGGCTCACAGGATCCCAATGTTGACAGCACCAACAATGCCCTTTAGGCCCCTGATTCACCTCACTTTCCCTGCTTGTAACTGCACCTCCCCACCACTGCCTACAGTATCACCACACCCAGGACACTAATCCCTTCTCCCCTCTGAAACTCACTGCTTCTGAACCCCAACCTCTGTCCTTCCTTTGCATCCCACCCCTGTGACTCCCTGCACCCAAACCCCAATCTCTCACCACCCAATCCTTGATTCGCTTTCCAATCCCAAGTCTCCATGCAAGAACAGAGATAAGGGGTGGAATTTTCCCATCCTGTCCACAATGGAAATCACAGCGGGCGGGACATGGACCATGCAAAGGTCCGTTGACTTCAGGTGGGATTTTCCAGCCTTAGGGCGAGCAAGGCCAGAAAAATTCCACACATGATATCACTATGTCAGGAAAAGAAGGAGCAAGGAGACAAAACTTGTTGTCAAAAATCTTCTACTTCCATCAAATTAAATTCTTTTGTCATTTTAAAGAAGAGGTTAAATTTATATTGCACGTTTAGTGTGAGAAAATATTCCACAGCACTTCACAAGAAACAAAATTTGACGCTGAAAAACATAAGGAAACATTAGGACAGGTGACCAAAAGTTTGGTCAAGGAGGTAGGTTTTAAATAGCATCTTTGAGAAAGGAGATAGAGAAACAAAAGATTTAGGCAGAGAATTCCATGAGTTTATGTCTAAGTAGCTGAAGGCACGGGCTCTGATGGTGCACTGAAAATCAGAGATGCCCAAAAGGCAAGAATTCGAGAAATGCATCAATACTCGAAGGTTGTAGGGTTGGAGGAAGTTACAGAGAGAGAGGGATGAGGACGTGGAGGGTTTTGAAAACAAAGATGGAATTGTAAAATCAAGGTGTTGCTGGACCAGGAGTCAATGTAGGTCAGTAAACACTGGGGTGATGGATAAATAGGACATGATCTGAGTTGGGTGAAGGGCAGTAGCATTTTGTATGGGCTCAAGTTTGCAGCATTAGAATAATCTCGAGGTGACAAAGACACAAGTGAGAAGTTTCAGCAGCAGATCAGTTGAGTGTGGGTGGAGATGGGCAATTCTAAAATAATAGCAGTAGGCGGTCTTTGTGATGGAGGGATGTGAAGTTGGAAGTTCAGCTCGGGATCAAATAGGAAGCCAAGTTTGTAAATAATCTGGTTCCGCCTCAGGCAGAGGGAGCTGGAGGAGGGGGATGGAATAATTGGTTAGGAAATGGAGTTTATGATTGGATCACCCTTAAACCTTTTAACCACAAGGGAATATGAGCCAGGTTTATACAATCTGTCATCACAATTTAATCCTTTAAACCTTGGTATCATTCGGGTGAATCTGCCCAAATCTGTCCAAAGCCAATAAATAATTTCTGCTAGTGAAAGTGTAGCAGCTTCATTTCTCTTTGCCATTTCACATAATGCAATGACATTTGCAATTTTGCAATTCTGAGGAACAATTCATGAACATAGACAACTTTGGAAAATGATAACTAATACATCTGATTATGACTAATAGATCCCATGTGAGGAACAAAACTTTGCTGAGGCCATTAAGGGGGCATCTTGTAAGTAAAACAGAGCTTGTAAACCCTCCATTATAGAAGTACGATAGATTTTTCACTTGAATGCAATGAGTACAAGGCAATAATGTTTGGGAAATTAATACCGTTATCACATTTGACATTTACAAGCCTTAGGTGTGGTTTTGTAGCAGCTTTTGAATCTACGGGCAGAATTTTTCATTATTTTACCCCTCAAGCACTGGCTCAGCAGAGAAAGGTGCTGTGTAGCACACTGGCAGCACACCGGCCTTTTCTTGCTATGTTCCCCGGCACCTTGAAAAAATGCTGAAAGTTTGTCCCACGCTGTCACTCTGGTGGGGTGGGCTTTGAAAGAGCTCAAAACATCAACTTTCCAAAGTTTGGGACCTCTCAGGCCAGTGCACAGAGCACAGTGGTTAGTATTGCTGCCTCACAGCGTCAGGGACCCGAGTTCAATTCCCGGCTTGGGTCACTGTCTGTGCGGAGTCTGTATATTCTCCCCGTGTCTGCATGCGTTTCCTCCGGGTGCTCCTCCCACAGTCCGAAAGATGTGCTGGTTAGGTGCATTGGCCATGCTAAATTCTCCCTCCATGCACCCGAACAGGCACTGGAGTGTGGCGACTAAGGGATTTTCATGGTAATTTCATTGCAGTGTTAATATAAGCCGACACTAATAAAAAACTTTAAATATAGAACGCCCCCACCCCCCCCCCCCCCCCCCCCCCCCCGCAACCCCCAGCTTGGAGACCTCCCCCATGTACATGGGGAAATTACAAACTCCCCCCACGCTCACGTGAAACTCCCCCCCCCCACCCCCCGACACATGAGGACCCCCCCACGGATGCGGAAACCCCCCACAGACACAGGGACCACGCCCTTCCCATGGAGTTCCCCTGAAGGAAGCTCACCCATGGCACTGCCTCTTGGCACTGCTAGGGGATGACCCAGGCATGTCTCTATCCCACCTTGGGGCTTTCCTTACCTGTGCGCCCATGTCATGGTCACTTCACCAGGTTCACGTTGATCCAGGCCTGATTGTAAACCATGTCGATGAGGGGGGGAATTCTAATGTGGAGGGACAATAGAATGGGGCAGCCCAATGGATTGATTCAGAAGTGAAAACTAGAGTATGAAAGTAAGCTAGCGGGGAACATAAAAGCTGACTGTAAAAGATTTTTTAGATATAAAAAGAGAAATAGATTGACAAAAACGAATATAGGCCACTTACAGTCAGAAACGGGAGAATTCATAACAAGGAGTGAAGAAATGACTGAGGAATTAAATTTGTACTTTTCTTCAGTCTTCACAAAGGAAGACATGAATAATATACCAGAAGTGCTGAGAGAAGCATGTTTTAGTGAGGAGCTGAAGGAAATCAGCATTAGTAGAGAAATGGTTTTGGGGAAATTGATGGGATTGAAGTTGGTTAAATCTCCAGGTCCTGATAATCTTCATCCCAGAGTACTTATGGAAGTGGCCCTGGAAATAGTAGAGCCATTGGTGGTTATTTTCCAAAATTCTTTGGACTCTTATGAGACCTTGTCAAAAGCCTTCTGAAAGTCTAAATAAGCCACATCCACTGGTTCTCCTCAGTCAACTCTACTAGTTACATCCTCAAAGAATTCCAATTGATTCGTTAGGCATGATTTCCCTTTTGTAAATCCATACTGTCTTTGTCTGATTATACTACTGCCTTCCAAATGCTGAGTTATGAAATCCTTGATAATAGACTCCAGCACCTTCCCCAGTACTGGCGTTCGGCTCACTGGTGTATGGTTCCCTGTTTTCTCTCTACCTCCCTTTTTGAATAGCGGGCTTACATTAGCTGCCCTCCAATCTGTAGGAATTATTCCAGAGTTCAAATATATATTTTATATTAATGATTTGGAAGAGGGAACTGAATGTATTATCTCCAGATTTGCAGATGATACAAAGTTGGGTGGGAGGGTGAGCTGTGAGGAGGATGCAGAGATGCTTCAGCGTGATTTGGACAGGCTGAGTGTGTGGGTACAGTTTAATGTGGATAAATGTGAGGTTATCCACTTTGGTAGCAATAGTAGGAAGACAGATTATTACTTGAATGGATGTAATTTGAGAGAGGTGGATACTCAACGAGACCGTGGAGTCCTCGTGCACCAGTCCTGAAAGTAAGTGCGCAGGTACAGCAGGCAGTAAAGAAGGCATATGGTATTTTGGCCTTCATAGCGAGAGGATTTGAGCATAGGGATAGGGATGTTTTGCTGCAATTGTATAGGGCGTTGGTGAGGCCACACCTGGAATATTGTGTGCAGTTTTGGTGTCCTTATCTGAGGAATGACTGAGGATGTCCTTGTGGGATGGCAGTTCTGAAATATGAGAAGAGACTAAGTTGGTTAGGATTATATTCACTGGAGTTTAGAAGAATGAGAGGGGATCTCATAAAAACTTATAAAATTCTAACAGGGTTAGACAGGATAGATTCAGAAAGAATGTTCCCAATGGTGGGGGAGTCTAGAACTAGGGGTCATGGTGTGGGATAAGAGGTAAACCTTTTAGAACTGAGATGAAGAGAAATGTCTTCACCCAGAGGGTTGTGAATGTATGGGATTCACTACCACAGAATGTAGTTGAGGCCAGAACGTTTTCTGATTTCAAGAAGAAATTAGATATAGCTCTTCGGGCTAAAAGGATCAAGGGATATGGGGGGAAGGGGGATCAGGATATTGAATTTGATGATCAGCCACGATCAAAATGAATGGCATAGCAGGCTCCATGGACCGAATGGCTACTCCTGCTTCTAGTTTCAATATTTTTTGCTACTGCTATTTAAATGCATTTAAATGAGGTTCCTGTCCTGCCTGGATGGGAACCTTATTATGTCAATGACAGGGAGGCGGGAACAATCACGTTGTGGTCTCTTGTGCGATTTTGCAAAATCATGGCCCACATTGTCATTCTGTCACTCAAACTGAAGTTGGTTACATGGTGCGAATATTTTTTAATGCAGGGTTAAGAGAGTGATGAACGGTGCAACAAGGACTGTTAATGCAGAGAGTTTTATTTTCAGGACAGGGTAATAAGCAAGGAAGTAGAATCACTGAGAAATTAATTGTTTTCTCTCATCTCTTGCTGTAGAGCATTTAAGATAGTTCTCCTTCTTCTACTTTCTTACCTTCCTGTGGCCCACCAACAAAGATTGTCGCTGCTGCCGTACTTAATCCAAATTCAGCCATCTCTCCATTGCAAGGTTACTTTAATTAAATCATTCTTTCTTTTTAAATAAAATGCAACGTTGATCAAGGCTGAGTTCTTTTTGAGAGCCTGATCCCCAATAGCTTGGGGATGCAGCAGTGACCCACCTCCTCAGTTCTCGTAACTTCCCACTGCTATACCAAAAGTCCAACCAAGTGTGTTTTGTAGGAAAACAAATATTGAAATATAAATTTTTACAAAGGTGTCAGATGCTGCAATGGATAGGCCAGATGCAATGTTCAGTGTGGCATGATGGGAGTGTGTAACCCACATCATTTTTTAATTGTCTGTTTGAGGGGAGGCACTGAATGGTTCTTTCCCACAGAGGGGAAGAGA
The DNA here is from genome assembly GCF_964213995.1 of Mustelus asterias. Lineage (NCBI taxonomy): Eukaryota > Metazoa > Chordata > Chondrichthyes > Carcharhiniformes > Triakidae > Mustelus > Mustelus asterias. The sequence continues at coordinate 82,018,284 of NC_135806.1, read as the reverse complement.
GAAATCAATAGTTGAGTTGATTCAGACTACACATACCCTCCTTAACAGCTGGTTCAAGAGTGGCATTGCCAGATGCTCTGGAAGAGGTCACATCCTCACTTTGTTTGTCAGGAAATGTGTGCATTGTGTTGTGAAAGAGATGGAAGGTTAGGAATAGGTGAAGTGCATCAACAATAAGGAGGAAAAAAAATAACAGAACCTAAAATAGAACATAAAATAAATCATAATATAACAGAACCTAACAAGAACAAATTATCAGGGGAGTTTAACTTTATTCTGAACTGCATCTTTATCAATCATTATCAGAGATTAAACCTCAGTCAGCAATGATCAATCAATGGTGATCAATACAAGGCCAGTTTCATGAATGCGGAATCAGTGTCCCAGTGATCCCTGTGTGCTTAGAGTGATTGAGCTTCACTTGGCCTCATCAGACCCCATTGCTTTAAATACACGGAGTGTACTGTTTCCATTGATTTCATATTTTAAAAATTGGCCTATTATTGATCGACTTTGACTGATCATCAACATAACCACAAGAATAACTTAATTGCAAAGACATTTGTACAGTAGAGATCTATGATAAAATAATTGTTCATCTGCTTGTTATAGTTGCTCAAATAATAGAATATCAAGGCAATTGGTGTCAATGTTTTGCTTTTAATTTCAATTAACTCAATTGGCTTAAACTCAGTGGGAAGAGTTTTTACTTCTAGAAGCACATGGGTTTGGGAGCAGATGGGATTTAAAAGTGTTGAAATTGACAGCGCATCAAGAACAACATTCCTCTGCTTGCTTTATTGAATGCCCAGATGATTTCTTTAAGTACACAGTCCCTTTAAGTATTTTGTGTTGTTGCACTCCCATAGTAACTTAAAGGAGCTGAATTGGGCAAAGCCTGTATGAGCACTGTCACAATATCAGAAAATGCTGGAAAAACGTAATGGCCGGAATTTTAGGAGCCCACCCGAGGCTCGTAAAATCGTACCGAAGGCCAACGGGGAATGCCATAAAATCAGGGCCAATAGGTCTGGTAGCATCTGTGGAGAGAGAAACAGAGTTAATGTTTCAAGTCCATATGACTCTTCTTCAGAGTTAAAGAGAGAGAGAAATGTGTTGGATTATATTCTGTTTAACAGGAGCTGGAACAGAGTAGAAGGTCAGTGATTGGTGGGAACTTGGAGAGATTACAACAAATGGATTATGAGACAGAGGAAGAGTTAATGGTGGGAGAAGGTATTGGTAGTTCCATAAAGTTAAGAAATCGGACTGTCAGGTCAGATGAGGATTGTCAAGTTGCTGAAATGTAGGTTCGAATCCTCCGGTCGTTCACACCGGCGGGATTTTCTGGTCCCACCGGCAGCGCATCCCTACCTGCGGGTTTCCACTGGCGTGGGGTGACATCAATGGGAATTCCCATTGACAGCGGTGGGACCAGAGAATCCCACCGCTTGCAAATAATGCATCACCTCCCTCCGGAAGGAACCATGCAGCGAGGAAGCTGGAGAATCCTGCCCGTTGATTTTCATGGAATTTGGGAGAATCTGTGGAAGGGTGAAAATGGAGACTAGGTCCTGATTCCAGGATTCCTGATCCCACTTCAAGAGTTTCCGATTTCCAGGAGTGCCTTTTAAAGGTGTGGACTGGTTTGGGGTTGCGAGCCCCCAAACTAGATTCCTGACCTGGCCAGCTCCATTGGAGGGTGGTATGTTCAAGTCTTCTCTGGTTTTGATGGAGTCGGGCCAGTTTTTCAAAGAGTCATGGCTCACAGCATGTCAGAGATGTTGTGATCCATAAGCTGCATAAGGGAGTCTTTAGAAAGATCCATTGCTGCCACTATGCATTGATGGAGGAGGGGGTGAATGTGGTCAAGGTGCTGAATAGCGTGCCAATCAACCAGCCAGCTTTGTCCTGGCTGGTGTTGAGCTTTTTGAGAATGCTGGAGAAGTTCATCTGAGTAAGTGGAGAATATTTCATCACACAACTGACTTGTGCCTTGGAGATAATGAACAGGCTTTGTGGAGTCAGGAGATGAGTTACTCACTGCAGCATTCCCAGCCTCTGACCTGCTCTTGTGGCCACAGTATTTATAAGGCTGATCCAGATAAGTTTCTGGTCAGTGGTAGCTCCCAGGATGTTGACAGTGGGGGATTCAGTGATGGTAATGCCATTGAATATCAAGGGGGGATGGTTAGATTCTTTCTTGTTTGAGATGGTCATTGTCTGGTACTTGGGTGTCACAAATGTTGTTTGCCACTTATCTGCCCAAACATCTTCTACATTTGATGGCATCCAAGGGACCAGCAATTCTAAATCAACTGCAAGATTTAAAATCTACACCTCAGGGACAATCAAAGGACACTTCATTATATGTTATTTTATTTTTTGCTGGATTCAAACTTTCCCTATTTATGATATGCATGTGTGTGTGTGTGCGTGCGCATGTGCACGTGATGTGTGTATGTGTTGTGTGTTTGTGTGTGTGTATGTGTAGCTAAATATGCAGATGACACAAAGATCAGTAGGAAAGTGTTGTGAAGAAGACATCTGCAGATGAATATAGTTAAGTTGAGTGAGTGGTCAAAATTCTAGAAGCTGGATTATAACGTGGGAAAGTGTGACATTGTTCACACTGGCAGGAAGAATAAAAAAACAGGATATTACTTAAATGGAGAACAACTGCAGAATGTTCAGGTGCAGAGGGATTTCAATGTTCTTGTGCATGAATCACAAAAAGTTAGTATGCAGATACAGCATGTAATCAAAAAAGACTAATGTAACGCTATTCTTTATGATGAGAGGAATTGAACGCATCTCGAGCGCATCTCGAGTAATGTGTGCAATTTTGGTCTCCTTATTTAAGGAAGGATGTAAATACATTGGAGACAGTTCAGAGGAGGTTTACGAGATCGATATCTAGAATGAGCATTGCTGGCTAAGCCAGCATTCATTGACCATCCCTGGCTGCCATTCAGAAAGTGGTGGTGAGGTGCCTTCTTGAACCATTGCAGTCCTTGAGGTATAGGTGCACCCACAGCACTGGTAGGGATGGAATTCCTGGATTAGGAATCACTGACAGTGAAGGAACGGCGATATATTTCCAAGTCAGGATGGTGAGTGACTTGGAGGGGAACCTCCAGGTGGTGGTGTTCCCAGGGTTGGGTTCGTCATTGTCATTTCCAGTGCTAAGGGTGATGCCGGGTGGTCTGTTTGGTTTCATTCCTTTGTGTTTTTTTTGTTAGAGAATGAATCCAACTGAGTGGCTTGCAGGGCCATTTCAGACAGCATTTACGAGTCAACCACATTGCTGTGGATCTGGATTCACATGGAATGACATGTAGGCCAGACCAGATAAGGGCAACAGATTTCCAGTTGGGTTTTTACAGCAATTGAAAATGGTTTCATGGTCATCATTAGACTTTTATTTCCAGATGTTCTACTGAGTTTAAATTCTACCATCTGCTATGGTGGGATTTGAACTTGGGTTCCCAGAGGCTTACCATGTGTATCTAGATTACTAGTCCAGCGATAACACCACTGTGGTACCACCTGTATATGTGTGAATGCAGTAAGAAGTCTCACAACACCAGGTTGAAGTCCAACAGGTTTATTTGGTTGCACAAGCCACAAGCTACAAGTTTTCGGAACGTTGCTCCTTCAGTAGGTGAGTGGGAGTTCTGTTCACAAACAGGGCATATAAAGACACAAACTCAATTTACAAAATTATGGTTGGAATGCGAGTCTTTACAGGTAATCAAGTCTTAAAGGTGCAGACAATGTGGATGGAGAGAGCGTTAAGCACAGGTTAAAGAGATGTGTATTGTCTCCAGCCAAGATAGTTCGTGAGATTTTGCAAGCCCAGGTAAGTTGTCATCTCACGTGAGAACACCATCCATCAGGTACACGGTACATACTTTTGCAACTTGGCCAACGTTGTCTACCTGATACGCTGCAGGAAAGGATGTCCCGAGGCATGGTACATTGGGGAGACCATGCAGGCGCTACGACAACGGATGAATGAACCCCGCTCGACAATCACCAGGCAAGAGTGTTCTCTTCCTGTTGGGGAACACTTCAGCGGTCATGAGCATTCGGCCTCTGAACTTTGGGAAGGCGGCCTTCACGACACACGACAGCAGAGTCGCTGAGCAGAGACTGATAGCCAAGTTCCGCACACATGAGGACGGCCTCAACCGGGATCTTGGGTTCATGTCACACTATCTGTAACCCCCACGTCTTGCCTGGGCTTGCAGGAACTCCCACTCACCTGATGAAGGAGCAGCACTCCGAAAGCTTGTGGCTTGTGGCTTTTGCTACCAAATAAACCTATTGGACTTTAACCTGGTGTTGTGAGACTTCTTACTGTGTTTACCCCAGTCCAACGCCGGCATCTCCACATTATGTGTGAATATGCATATGTGTTTATGTATATATGTGTGCGCGTGTGTGCGTGTGTGTGTGCCCAAATCTTTGCATGAGAGTCGAATGCTTGGCGTCATGTTTTTTTTTCTCGACTTTAATGGTGAATAAATGTGCTTTACTTTGATTCAAGAAAACCTTGTTTGATTGGCTCCTTATTGCTCATGGCTTAAATAGTTAAATACTTTCTGGTTTGGTAAAGGCATAACCATCATGAAAAAGAAACTTAAATAGTGGCGAGCCAGTTCATTTCTCACCTGGTCGTAACAAAGGACAAACTTGAAATAAGATCCTGGACAGTCAGCGGCTGAAACCACAGCAAAGGGTTACATCCTTTTCACCCTCTTCTCCATCTGTTAATATGCTATTTTTATCAATGTGCATGTTAGCTTAACACTCAGGTCTATCTCGATATCCCTCCATTGACCTCATAGCTGTCTCCAACTACATATTTGACACTAGAATCTGAAAGAGCCAAACCTTGTCCAGCATATTGTCAGCAAGACCAAAGTCACTTTCTTCAGCTCTGTGAACCCTTTTTCATGTCTGGCATCAACTCTACCTCCTTCCATGGTTAGTCCAGAGATGTACTTTAGTGTCCTGCTAATTAATGTATTTCTCAACCATTGTTCAGCTTTCTGACTACTGATCTGTCACAAATTTCATCTGCACAACATCAACTATCTTCCTCACTACCCCTCCGCTGAACTGCAGAAATCCTAATTCATGTTTTACCACCCTACAGCAGGATCTCTGCAAAGCTGTGCATGCTGGTCTGCCATGCATAAACTACATCTATCCAGAAAGCTGTGGTCTGTGGCTTCAACCATATTAACACTTGTGTCCACATCAACAAGCTCAACAGGCTTCTTTCCTATCATCTCCTCCAGCCCCTTGTTTCTGCTGCGTCCTTTGGTCCATGAATTCTATGTTACCTCTGTTCCACTCTTGGTGGCTGCCTTTGGTTACCTTTGTGTTCCTCTGGAACTCCATCCTTTCTTCTTTAGAAACCCCCTTCAAACCCTCACATCTGACTGTGCCCTTTTGCCCTCCTACCTCTGGCTCCACCTGCCGCTTTGTAATGCTTTCAATCCTGAATGAGTGTTCGGTAAATATTAATCGTGTTGTTCGCATTCCTCTGAAATGCTGTCATGGTGGTTCCATAGGATCGCTGGTATTTTAACAGACTGATGTTTGTTTATCAGCCTCTTGGTGCTGCTGGTTCTGTCTGAGCAGCTAACTAGTGTTCAAAATGGCCAGTGGACACGGGGTATTGATTCTGCTTCTCAAACAGCTGAATACATGCTTGAAAAACCAATTCAGGCTCAAATGCCAAAGAGAATCCGATTCTTGTTACTAGTTACCCACACATATGGTCCATAACAAACATTTGTCACACAGTTTGTTCCCATATGTCCGAGGTGTAACCTTAATAAATACCTATAGAAAAGAAACAGAACCTTTGTCATCCCTATTTTGACCCTTTTTATTATTATTTTATTATTAAACATTTCCTGACGACAAAGGCAAACCACAAAATTCAGTGAAAAAGCTCACAGAATAAAGATGCTGTTGTCTGAATACCTCCAAAATACACCAAGTTGTTGGGGTCGATGTAACAAAGCATTGTAGTGTGAACGGCCATGCACATTATTTACGCTAATGTTTAAACGTGAAACAAACGCATACTTCATGGAAATTTGAAAGACTAATCATTTTCATTATTTCTCGACGTTGATGTTTAGTTCCACATTTATCGCCTGAGGAACTCCATCAAATGCATTATTTACCTTCAAAGGAAGTCAAAATACTGAAGAAGAATACGCTGAACGTGATTTCAACAGCCTGAAAACAAGATGTGACAAGCAGCATGACATTGGCCCCCTACTAATTTCCGCTATTTGTAAAGTAGCTCTTCTGAATGGCAGCAGCTCCCCAGAACAGGTCAAAGTAGTTGAGACCGTGTCAGTCCTTGCATAAGAAAACTTCAGTTCACGGAGAAAAATAAGCAGCTATTGATTTACCAATGAAAGCCACGGAGTATGAGGAAGGCAGCCAAAAAAGGGACACCAGCTGCTCCCTGCTGGAAACCTTTATGGCAGAGTTGAAAGAGAAAGGGAACTGCTACTCTGTCTGAAAGGGAATTCTACAGGGACAAAAAATCCTGCGTGATAGGTAATAGCTAATGTTAGCACTGCAGCAGAAATGCTATGTTCCACATAGCTAACCTCTTTCTCCCTCTGGAATCTTAAACCATGTTTATTAATGAAGTGTGCTGAGACTGGACCCAATGGGAATTTCTCATGCTCTCCACACACTCAGACAATTCTTTCTATTTACTGTCCATTGCTAGACACCACACCCCATTCAGACTACACTTTTCAGAATTGGATGAATTAAACCAAGGCCGTTGCAGCGATTCTGACAATAAATTTATATCAGAATGAGAGGCACTGACAGTAATTAGCTCAACAGTATTACTCTTCTGTACTGTGTTGTCACTGAGTTTTATTCTTCAGTCCAGACCTGAAGCCCGAGCTTGTTGTCAGTCAAATTAAATATTAACAATCCATTACTGGGCTTTGCACACCAACACTTTATTCAGTTTAATTTCATACTTTGCTGAGTGAGATTAACAATGTCAAATGTAAAACACTTCACACCATTATTAAAATAATCATGCCCCGAGAACAGTGGTGAAGATGAATTTTTTATACTCTCACGATCACGGATTTTAATGGCTCCACTGGGGAAAGGTAGTTCAGGGATAGAGCTGGGACTTCTTTATATTTGAAGAGGCCTTGATATCACACTTCAGTGAGTAAACAGAATCAAACAGCTTTGGCTCCAGCAAAGGTATTTTACCATTGAGCAACTGAGTGTTTTTTTTCTGTACATGGTGCACATTTTCTCTGCTGTGACTGGGGTTCTGACTTTGATTGAAGCCATGGTACAATGGGTTCAGCATGTTCATTTCCAAAATCATCACCATTACCTGTTTGGCTTATTAGAGGTAATAGTGGGTATGTGTGATATGTGTGGGTATTTGAACAAATGCACACTTAATAACCTCAACTCCTAAGCCGAGGAGGCATTTGGCTTTCAGCCTTTCAATGCCTCCCTGGTTCTGGAGACAATACAGATATTCATTGGATCAGACCTTTCACCACCAGTCCTGATGATATGTGAAATGTAAACACTTTCCCCACAAACGCCAACTGCCCTGCTGAGTGTTGCCTGTTTTATTTCAGATTTCCAGCATCCGCAGTATTCCACTTTAATAGTAATTGTGGAGTTACCTGCATCAGAACCAGGGGCCAGGTTCCAAGGATACGGGGTAAACCTTTTAGGACTGAAATGAGGAGAAGTATCTTCACCCAGAGACTGATAAGCCTGTGGAATTCACTACCACAGAAAGCAGTTGAGGTCAAAACATTGCATGTTTTCAAGGAGTTAATTGTAGATCTTCAGATGAAGGGGATCAAAGGATATGGGGGAACGATAGCATCAGGCTATTGAATTGGATGATCAGCCATGATCACAATGAATGGCAGAGCAGACTCAAAGGGCTGAACAGCTTACTCCCTTTCCTACTTTCTATGTTTCTATCAGTAAAGTGTGTAAAGAATCAGGTTCACCAGTTCTCAATTTCCTTGCATCATTTCTTGTCTTAGGCAATTGTAAAAAATTGACCATCTCATTCTTTCTACTGTATGTGGGTCTCTATCAGCTGAACTACAACTGGCACTGTTCTGCTGCATGTAGACATTGACCTTGGGGGTGGGGGGGGGGGGGGGGGGGGGCGGTGGGGGGTGGGGGGGGGCATCATTGATGAAGAGGACTATTCTAAAGCAGCAATGGGAAATGTATGATATTCTCTCATCCTTTCCATAGACATGAGCATGATTGAAAAACCATAGAAACCATAGAAGCCCTACACTGTAGAAGGAGGCTATTCGGCCCATCCAGTCTTCATCAAAAGCAATCCCACCTAGGCCCTATCCCTCTAACCTATACATCCTGGGACACGAAGGGGCAATTTAGCATGGCAAATGCACCTAACCCTTTGGACTATGGGAGGAAACCAGAGCACCCGGAGGAAGTCCTTGCAGACACAGTGAGAACATACAAACTCCACACAGGCAGTAACCCAAGTCAGGAATCGAACCCAAGTCTCTGGAGCTGTGAGGCAATAGTGCCAACCACAGTGCCACCGTGGCTGTGGAAAAAGCCTGGAGAAATCTGTCTGCACTATGTGTTCCATATGTCTCAAACCTTCACATTGATGTATACATCTGGAGAGAGTGGCCAACTGTAGGTAGCATCAGACATAAAGACACAGTAAACAATTGATTCTACGCTGATTCTCACTGCTGGTCTGCACACTCAATCATCCACAGAATGGAGGAATGCCTCGCCTTGGTGATTTAATATCTCACAGAAGTGCAACCAAGTGCTTTCCAGTTCTTGGCTCGAAGGGAAAGTAAGTTGGATCACATGAGGGAAGGTGAAGAAAGGTCATACGGAAATAGGGACTCTTTTCAAAGCGCTTCCTGTCTTGTCCCCAGCAGCAGCAGCCATCTCCCACCCTCCACCTCCCCCCAATTCCCCCCCCACACCCCCCCCCCCCACAACTTGGAAGCCTACAGCATAATATTGCAGCTGAGGAGAATGGATATCTCTATGGGAAAAGGTAGGAGTGATCGCAAGATGGGGTGGGGGTGTCCTGTGGATGAGGACCAATGGTGGTCCAAGAATGCAATAATAGGATGGTGGTCTGATGGAGATCAAGGGAGCCAATGATGATCAGGGTGGGCAAGGGGGCAATAAATGGTGGTTGGAGGTGAAAGCAGATAGATCACTGGGGTATGGTTTACTTCTTACTGTATGGTTTACTGGCAGCTTTTTGGATCTGGAGGATCCAAAATTCTTTCATGATGGACTTATATTTGCTGAAGTATTTAGTGCTAATGCTCATTGTGACATGGTGATAATAACACTCACATCACCTGAATATGACAATACACTGCAGATGTCACATGTACAGTATCAACACAGCAACTGCTCACCTTGACATTAACATAACCACAATGCCAACGAAAAGACCAATGCATGGTTAGGCAATGAGAAGTCTCAAATGCTTAGTGATGGATGAAACTCATCCAGATGTTAGCACTGCTAACATCCAGTGGTTAGCACTGCTGCTTCACAGCTCCAGGGTCCCGGGTTCGATTCCCGGCTCGGGTCACTGTCTGTGTGGAGTTTGCACATTCTCCTCGTGTCTGCGTGGGTTTCCTCCGGGTGCTCCGGTTTCCTCCCACAGTCCAAAGATGTGCGGGTTAGGTTGATTGGCCAGGTTAAAAATTGCCCCTTAGAGTCCTGGGATGTGTAGGTTAGAGGGATTAGCGGGTAAATATGTGGGGGTAGGGCCTGGGTGGGATTGTGGTCGGTGCAGACTCGATGGGCCGAATGGCCTCCTTCTGCACTGTAGGGTTTCTATGACTTCTATGAGATGTTCTATCTAAGCCCAACGTTGCCTGTTGGATGTAGCAGGTTTACCTGTTATTATATGTTACCCTTTACTGGTTACATTCTTCACTACATCTTCACTGTGCATATATATTCATTCATGTAATTACAGGTATCTGGAAATACGAACATCTGAACATCTACCTATATGTATATGTATGCAAAGTTATTCTTACGACTTACTGTGTAAATGCATCGTGCAGCACAGTACTGGGTCTCAGCTTGCATTTGAATGGTTAGTTGATCTCAGCTGGGATAATGATGGAGGATTCTATAATTAGTCTTAGTGTCTTTGGAGCAGCATGGGACAATTCAGTTAGAATTCCTGTTGATGATCACTATCCGGAGAGCCATGCTGGAAGATATGCAAGATTGGTGATAAAGTCAGGTTTAGTTTTGATGTTTTCATGAACAAAGGGCTTGTCTAAATGGTGTGGATATAGCGCCAAAGATGGACAATCAACGTATATATTACTGAACCTTTGCATGAGTCAGTACTTTTGGAAGAAGTGAGGGTAGAAGTTGAAAAAAAGCACAGAAAAATAAAATGAAGCATATGGAGAAATTTATAAAACTTGCACACTCAGTGGAACTTGCACACTTCACTTGGGTTTCTTATTACCCACCAGTATTTTCATAGGAAGGTATTGCATGATATGTTGGCTCATTGCAGTTTGCTAACACCAATTTTCTTGGGTTTGACATAAAATCAATCACACAATTTAAGAAAGATGATCTTCGATTGATTTGTTTTTGCATGGAATCTGCCTTTATTTCCCTGCTTAGAATATTGTACTCTCCAGATCCGAGCAAAATTTGGGGCATGCTGCCATAAAAATTGGAACATTTTGTATCATTTTACACCCAAATTCAAGGATTAATGTCCAACGGTGCTGAAAAATATCCCCCCATATGCTAATAAGCAGCCTAAGGTTGTTACTACAACCCTTCAGGTGTCCTGAGGTCTTTAGACATGGGTATGGCAAAACCAGCAGGTGTCGTCAAAAAAGATTAGTTTTTAAAATTAACATGAAGCAGGAAAGTTTCTCCCAGCTCCATATCACTCTTGATGGTTGCTGCTGGCTGTGTCTGGCCTTCTCTTCCCCCACTTCGGGAACTTAACTGAGGGCCATTATCAGCGAGGCAGGTGGGCCTAAATTGACTTAGTCCATCAGGTGAGGTGTCTGTAGGTGACTGACAGGTACTGACAACTGCTCGCAAGATAAGGCCCAAGGACCTTGTGATCCTCTGATCTGATTTTATTTGATTTATTATTGTCACATGTATTAACATATTGTGAAAAGTACTGTTTCTTGCGTGCTATACAGACAAAACATACCGTTCATAGAGAAGGAAACAAGAGAGTGCAGAATGTAGAGTTACAGCCATAGCTAGGGTGTAGAGAAAGATCAACTTAATGCAAGGTAAGTCCATTCAAAAGTCTAACGGCAGCAGGGAAGAAGCTGTTCTTGAATTGGTTGGTACGTGACCTCAGACTTTTGTAACTTTTTCCCCAAGGAAGAAGGTGGAAGAGAGAATGTCTGGGGTGCGTTGGGTCCTTAATTATGCTGATTTTTGGGGTCAGAGGTCTACTGACATATAACATTTCCAGACCATTCTTTAATATCCAGTGGAGACTAAACAGCTACAATTTATGGGATCTGTTAACTGATTGAACTGTAACCTGAAATGAATTTTTACAAATAGCTTTGAAACAATTAGCAGATATATTGACTTGATAATAGTCAATGTTGCCAACGAATACAAATACTCTGTTACAGAAGAGCAGCCAATTGGTTAATGTTATAACTGCTAGAGATTCATTACATAAGTGCATCATAAGGCAGGAATAGAGGCGGATCCATTCGACATGGTAATTTCTGAATGTACTTGTATTATGTCACTGGTGTTATTTGTGTATGAAAACCATTATTAGGATTTCAAAAGTATTACTCAAAGGACAAAAAACATGTTTATGTTCAGCAAGGTGAAAAAAATATGTACTCAGAAGCTTAATATAACATTACAAGCTCCCAAAGGGATTGCGGCCAATCATAATTCAGGGTTTCATCATATGACCAAATCCCAGCTGTCTCCAATAAACATCTGTCAGTTGAAAAAGAATGATGTCATATTGTAATTTTAATAATTTATGGCATTGTTTGTTAACCTTATTACAGGTATGTAATGACAAGCCTCAACATTAAGGCAAAGCATTTGGTTAACCTCAGTCCAATTATGTGATGCACGTTCCCTCCTCATGTGGTGTTTTTCTTCATGTTATTGTCACGGATTGCTTTTATGCATCACATGTTATATTAAGTGTTCCTTATCTTTTTACACACCTGTTGGTGCTGGAGGTGACTGTCCCCTGATTGAAGGGTGACGTCTGTCCAGAATCACGGGCTCCTGCAACGGCTCTTCATGTAACTGAACAGGCTGATTCTCAATCCATGAGGTAGTGGGATCCCACCAACAACCTTGTACCGTGCTTAACTTGTAGGTCTGGCAACAAAAAAAAAAGGCTCTGCCCACAAAGGCTGTCATAGCTCCTCAGCATTTTCTGTTTCCCTTAGGTTTCCAGCATCTGTAGTCTCTTGCTCTTGCGTTCGGGTTTAATTCACTGTCACTTGTCTTCTGCTAATGAGTTCTGTTCAGTCATTGCTGCCTCACAGCACCAGGTTCACTGTCAACAATCCCATCCAGGCCTCGGGTCACTGCCTGTGTGGAGTTTGCACATTCTTCTCCTTTCTGCATTGGTTTCCTCCGGGTGCTCCGGTTTCTTCCCACAGTCCAAAGATGTGTGGGTTAAGTTAGTTGGCCATGCTAAATTGCCCTTAGTGTCAGATGAATAACAGTGTAAATATGTGGCGTTATGGGGATAGGGCCTGGGTGGGATTGTGGTTGGTGTAGGCTCGATGGGCCAAATGGCCTCCTTCTGCACTGTAGGGATTCTATGACTCACTCCCACTCTGACAAAGTACCTGAAACATTGGGTTGGATTTTGCAAGTCTTCTGAAGACAGGCTGGCAAGCAGGAGGCCTTGGAAAATGGTGGCAGAAGGCATTAGAAGGGGAATCTACATCTTCTCGCCTTCATCAGATATTCATAATGGTGGAAATGGCAGTGATGCAGCCATCTATGAACCAGAGATGTGTGGGCCAATTAAAACAATTAATTGGCCAATTACTGGCCATTTCCCACTCCTACCTGCATTTCACCAGCATTAATACAGGCCTCCCCTGTGAGGAGAGGCTGCCAGAAAAACCATGGCAGCCTCCCATTGGATTCCTCGGGTGGGTCATCCTTTAAGGTCACTCCATGGCTCATTGAAGTGCAATGGCAACCCCATGGCTAAAGTGCAGTTGCTGGATGGATTACTCCTTTGATTTCCAAGGACTGTCTGCTGGCCCCAGCCCAGTAAAGAAAATCTTATGTGGCCTTTGAGGACAGGTATGTTCTTCTCCCTGCAGCCTCAGCAGCTCTGACTGGGATGGCAGCTTGGGAAGTGGGCTCCATCTTCAATTGGACAGTGGAGTGCCAGTAGCATCCTCTTCACTGACCACTGATGGTAATGTCCTCCCTGGGGTCCCACTGCCTGCCTGCGCAGGCTCGGAACCAGGAGTCTGAATTTTATTGTGTGGGATGTTGTGCCTGCCGCACAGTCTGTTTTAACCCTTATACGGTGGACAAAGAATTGCGAGTAGGCTTCTTGTTAGTACAACAATATTTATTTAAACACACAATCAATAATTACCCACCCAACCAACAAGACGTTATCTTACAGAAATACTAAAGTTCAAGCCCAATATTAGACCTTGACTTAACTTTTGCGTGACTGGCGAATACCCAGGTAGATATTGGCGTTTATCTGTGCGCTGGTCTCGGTTGTCCTCTGTGTAGTCTGGTCCTTTGGTCTGGTCTGGCACTCTGGCTCTGGTCTTCCTTCCTTCTCGGGTGTGGTGGCTCTCCTCCTGCTGGTCATTGCTGGCGATGGCCACTATTGTTGCAGCTCATTCGTGGGGTCAGAGAGAGAGAGCGATTCTTGGTTGCGCAGCACCCTTTATACTCCGTTGGTTTTCGCACCCCTTTTGGCCATTGCCAATCAATTGATCGATAAAGTCCAATCGGTTGCTGCCACACCAATCTCTGGGTGTGTCCCCAATGGCCATGTCTGTAGGTGCTGGGGACACGTAAGACACACACCTCCCTCCCAAATAAAGGGTTAAGGCACCCCTATGTCTGGTAAACAACTCAGTTTGACCAGAAAGTCCCCTTTGTCCTGTAGATGGCCCATATCCTGTGTATTCAGTCGTCAGAGTTGCAGCCTGTTTCTCTCTGTCTTTTAGGCTGCAGCCTGCTGTTTTAGTTCTTGCCCAATTGTCCCAGCATGCTCTATAAATAACCATTTTTAGTGGCCCGTTTGGCCACAGGGGGCAGGTGCATGAGCCTCCTGATGTCCCATGGAGTCAATTGTGAAGACATCAGGATGGGGACCCGATGTCAGCATTGGGATATTTTGGGAGGAGGCTGGGCCTGAAAATTGAGAGTCTGCCAGACTTCAATTAAAGGCGAATTTAACAATTTGTGATAATCCACTGCAATTTTAAACATGCGGTGCAGCTTGATGATTAAAGCAGCAGCTACACAGACAGGAGGCGGGGAGATTACAAGGAGCAGTTTCTCTATCTAGGGTGGGACCAAAGGGGAAAAGTGTGCAAAGCTCTGAGTTTAGATTCACTGCTTCAGTTTTGCCTTTATTGAATTTTGTTGCATTGTTTTCAAGTGGAGGCTACTCATCTGAGGAAGAGGAGATGGGAAAAAGGAAGAGAAGGCTAGCTGGCCAGAGGCAGCAGCAACATGTCTGCCCACAAGAGCAAGCATCACACCCCTGAAAGGGTTTGAAGGCCTGTGAGGATTGTGAAGGAAAGAAGGCCAGTGAAGATGTCACTACCCTACTGACACAGTCAGCCAAGATCCAATTACCTGGACGTGACAGATGTGCAGTGCAGAAACAGGATTCTGCCTTTCAAAGGAGACTAAGTTCTATCTGTGAAATGATAGGCCCTGAGACAGCATCCAACCGGGTTGGGGCTGGCAGGGGTAGGCACCCCATGCCTTTTGCACCGAAAGTTACTGTTGCCCTAAATCTTTACACCTTAGGGTCATTCAACGGTCCTGCAGGGGATTTGTACAGAGTTCCACAGTCTGCTGCACCCCGCTGCATGAACATCAGCACAGTAACACTTCTCAAGATGGTAAATACTTTTATAAAGTTCAGAACAGATGAGGAGAACCACGCAGAGTATGCACGAGGATTTGAGACAATCCCTGGCTTCCCAAAGGTTGTCATGATGTGGAGATGCCGGCGTTGGACTGGGGTAAACACAGTAAGAAGTTTAACAACACCAGGTTAAAGTCCAACAGGTTTATTTGGTAGCAAAAGCCACACAAGCTTTCGAGGCTCTGAGCCCCTTCACCTGAAGAAGGGGCTCAGAGCCTCGAAAGCTTGTGTGGCTTTTGCTACCAAATAAACCTGTTGGACTTTAACCTGGTGTTGTTAAACTTCTTACTGTGTTTTCCCAAAGGTTCAACATCCATGTGGTGATCAGTGCTCCTGCAGGAGAACCAGGGACCTTCATGAATTGTAAATGATACCATTTGCTCAATGTCCCACCAGTGTGCGATCATCAGCAGCTGATCTTCGAGGTTTCTGCAATGTATCTTGCTAATTAACATGACTTTTATATTCTCTGGCACTCCCAGGTCCCATGGCCTTTCAAGCCCTCCTGCATGATTGGATGGCTGACTGGTGGGGGATAAAGAATACCCTCTGAAGAGAAAGTTCAGACATCCTTGAACTCCTATTGATGAGAGACACCTCTCAAACCGTGCCATAATCGAAAGGACGATGGAGCTGAAAATCCTGCCTGGACTAGTCTGGAGGAGTGGAGGAGCTGCTGTCACTATCAGTAGTGCCCTGAGAAGATCCTGCAGATGCAGATGGAGAGGATGACCCCAGATCTCAGGCACTGCATGGACATCACCATTGTCCATAGCTGGGGGTAAACGTACCCTCTGGAATCTCCGCTAGGTCTCCATGTATCTCTCATTGATACCCAGCCTGATGAACAGCTCCAGAGACACGGCATCTGCCTGGGATTGAGCATCTTTCTGGCCTCTAATGCTCCTCTGAGTGTCAGAGTCCTGGGAAATCAGTCTTTGAAAACTGCTCAGGTGGCTTTGCTGTGCTGCACCCAGTCTGGGCTATCATCTGGACAAAGGAACATGACCCCCACTGACATGCCAAATAATGAAAGGTGTGGGCAAGGCTTTAATGGGACAGCAACTGGAGGCTCTTCCACCTCCAAGATCAACGGATCTTTGGTCTGGATGCTAAACCACTTGATGGGTGAAAAACAGCAGTGGGTGTACGCGAGCATGAAAGAGGCAGAATAATTAGCCGTACAACATCCTACACATGGGCATGGCCCACTTCACAAATATTCCTACTCCTGCGCTCATCATACCTCATGGCCCTCCCTTGTCGAAAGTGATGGAAGACTTTCCACTTGCCTGGTTGAGTGAAGCTCCAAATCACTTAGGAAGTTCAACATTATCCAGAACAAAGCAGCCAGCTTTAATTGGCACCCCGTCCACCACCTTAAACATTCACTCCCTCCACCACTGATGTACAATGACAACAGTCTGTACCATCAGCAAGATGTATAGCAAGAACTCACCAAGGCTCCTTAGAAGCACCTTCCAACCCATATCTGCTACCTTGAAGGACAAGGGCAGCAGGTGCCTGGGAACACAACCACCTGGAGGTTCCTCCCCAAACCACTCACCATCCTGGCTTGGAAATATATTGCCGTTCCTTCATTGTCGCTGGGTCAAAATCCAGGAACTCTCTCCCTTGCAGCATTGTGGGTGTACCTACACCACATGGACTGCAGCAATTCAAGAAGATAGCTCACCACCACCTTCTCAAGGGCAATTAGGGATGGACAATGAATGCTGGCAGAGCTAGCGATGCCCACATCCTGTGAGCAACTAAAAATGAATTCTACCAACTGGAACTCTGTTAATCAGAACTCTGGGCTTGGATCTGTTTGTCATACTTGGGAAATTTAGATTAATTGCCTCAATACAAATTTTGTAAAACTTAAATTAAAATCAATACAAAAGAGAAATTTTGAAGAGGAGAAACAGCAGCATGAAAATTGGTGACTTAAAATGCTATCCTTCTACTCTCAGATCATCAGGAAAATGGTTAATGATACTGGCACCCCACATCAACCAATAAAAAAGAATAGCCTTGAAAACTAGTCACCAGCCCACCATTAAAAGAAATCAAATACATATGACAGATTGGAAAAACATAAAAGGAATGTAATTATTTGTTCTGAAATAATTTAATTGACCTTGCATTTGTTGTTACACTAACGCTCGGGAAACAAGGAGCTGTGCTACTTTTCTCCAGTTTTATTGCCAAGATGATATTGCTCAAGTGTAGAACAGAT
Organism: Mustelus asterias; assembly: GCF_964213995.1. Classification (NCBI taxonomy): domain Eukaryota; kingdom Metazoa; phylum Chordata; class Chondrichthyes; order Carcharhiniformes; family Triakidae; genus Mustelus; species Mustelus asterias. Next base: position 82,000,810 of record NC_135806.1, on the reverse strand, counting down.
TGAAGACAGAATCATAGAATCCCTACAATGCAGAAGGAGGTCATTCAGCCCATCGAGCCTGCATCGACAACAATCCCACCCAGGCCCTATCCCCGTAACCCCATGTATTTACCCCGCTAATTCCCCTGACACTAAGGAGCAAATTTAGCATGGCCAATCCACCTAACCTGCACATCTTTGGACTGTGAGAGGAAACTGAAGCACCCGGAGGAAACCCATGCAGACACGTGGGAGAACGTGCAAACTCCATAAAGACAGTGACCCGAGGCTGGAATTGAACTCAGGTCCTTACGCTGTGAGGCAGCAGTGCTAACCACTGTGCCACAATATTTCATGTGCATTTTCCAAAATAACACAAGCACCACAATAGATTCTGGATTGGATTTGGAAATTCTCATCATCTTTTGTCAAAATTTTACAACAGTAAAATTGCTTTCCACTACAAATAACAAAAGTCTTCACTGAGTCCTGTGAAGACATCAATTTTGAAACAATTTTCCGAACTTCGAATTTCTTTTACAGTTTTAATTGGGGCTTAAAAAGGACAATTACTCTGAAAGAAATGAGAAAGCCTCATGAGCAATACATTGAACTCAGTTACTTTTGTCTGAGGCCACTAAACCAATTTAAATCCAACGCACAGGACATATTTTACAAGAGAGGACACATCAAACATAAAATCACAACATCTTCCTGATTATCAGAATTATGCTTAACTTGAAAAATTTCCAAATTTGAAGTTACATGCTGTTATCTGTTAAAGAGCACAGCAATAAAATATCGAACAATGGTGAAAGCTTTATTTTCCATTTCTCTTGTTGAACTTTGCGAATATAGGTTGTTGGTGATTTAACCTGAGGATCACCAGACCTCAGGCAAGAGGCAAGGTTGAAAAGGTGGGGCCTTCATGAATAACCTCAGCCCGTACAGGAATTGGCATCACTCTACATCACAAACCAGCTGTCCAGCCAACTGAACTAAACTGATCCCATGTATGGCAGTGATGGTGCATGGCAGCGGTGTAGGCAATGATAACCAACATTGACAGGAAGGGATAGAGAGTACAAATGGAAGAGTGCAACAACAAATATGATTACAATAAGGAAATTAGCTTCAGACAGGACTGAACTTAGTGCTAAATTCAAACGGACCCCATTTTGGCTGCTGCAGGACATTAACCCACAATGCGCGAGTATCAAATTTATGGAGTTGACATAAAGGGTGGAATTTTATGACCTCATTGCGCCTGTTTTTCAGCGGGAAAAAGTCATAAAAGCGAAAGTGATGTGACTAGCAGGAATGGCCCCAATTTCCCACCCATTCCCATTTTACCACAAAAATAATCAGTACGAATGGGACCCCGCCCAAAATGGGTGAAACATCAATTTGCACTTTTTGCATTCATCACAATGTCATTAGTGAGCTTCACTCCCAATTGTCCCAGCTCACCTGCCTTAACCACCTCGCTCGCTGCAGCAGGATCGGTCTGGAAAACATCTCTATAAAAGTCGCATTCAGGCGCTTGAGCAGTGAGAGTGAGTGAAGAGGTAAGTCCCGTGCTGCTGAACGATGGGTTGTTTTGTGGTGACCATTTTGTGTTTCGGGTGCGGGCGGCTCCGAGTGTAAGAGGGGGATCAGGGGCAGCTGTTGTTCACGAAGTCCAACTTCGGGCTCTCATCACAGACCCGGGTGTGAGCACTGATCTCAGGTCTTACCGCTGACTCTGGGTCCTAGTGCAGGCAGCAGCAAGCAATGTTGCTGGTGGGGGATGGACTGGAAACTCTCAGAACTGGCAGTGTTGCAGCCTCAGGACTTGTCAAGCAGCACTGTCTGTGGTCACTACTGCCTGGATTCTGGGTGTGTGTGTGTGTGTGTATGTGAGGAGGGAAATGGTGGGGGGACTGTGGTGCCATTCTGTGGGGCTTGGGAGAAGATGTGGGGAGTGTGTGTTGTTGGGGGTCTGTGGGGGGGTATGGGGAGTGTGTGTCGCTGGGGGTCTGTGGGTGGGGCATGGGGAGTTTGTGTTGCTGGGGGCCTGTGGGAGGTGTATGGGGAGTGTTTGTTGCTGGGGTTCTGTGGGGGGGTATGAGGAGTGTGTGTCACTGGGGGTCTGTTGGGGAGGTATGGGGAGTGTGTGTTGCTGGGGGTCTGTGCGGGTGTGTGTGGGGAGTGTGTGTTGCTGAGTGGGTGTGTGGGAAGTGTGGGGAGTGTGTATTGCTGGGGGTCTGTGGGGGGGGGGGGTGTGGGGACTGTGTGTTGCTGAGTGGGTGTGTGTGGGGTGGTATGGGGAGTGTGTGTTGCTAGTGGTCTGTGGGGGGGATATGGGAAGTGTGTGTTGCTGGGGATGGGGGGGGAGGAATCTGTGGGGGGGGGGTTACGGGGAGTGTGTGTTGCTGGAGGTCTGTGAGGGGGTGTGGGGAGTGTGTGTTGCTGAGCAGGGGGTGAGTAGAGTTCTCTAACATTTCCATCTGTCTCTCCTCCCCCCTCCAGAGTGACGAGATGGCTTTTGCAATGCAACCCATTGATCTTGCCGTTCTTTTGGTTGCTGCTGCAGCTGAGGAGGAGGAGCAGAAGGATGAATTGTGGGCACAGGAGGCCCAGGCCTTACCACTCGCAGGAGGAGAGGGAGATGGCCGCCAGAGGCAGGACATGGCCGCCATTTGCCCTGAGGCGGGGGACAATACAAGGAGGGAGTGGAGACCCCAGCAATTCCGCAGGCGAGTGTCTTTTGAGCAACTGTCGGGCATCATGTGCCGCCGACGGCTGCAGCTCTGAAAGGAGACAGTGCGACACCTGTGCCATTTGTTGCAGAACCTGGCACCTCAGGGCACATGGGGGGATGCACTCCCATTGGCTGTAAAAGTGATGGCCGCCTTAAACTTTTATGCCACCGGGTCCTTCCTGACCTTTAGTGGAGACCTTTGTGGCATTTCCCAACCATCCATCCACACGTGTGTCAAGGAGGCCACGGATGCCTTGTATGCCCAAGCTGGCCAATACATTAAATTTGATCTGGGCCAGGCCCAGCAGGAAGCCCAGGCTGTGGGATTCGCGGCCATCGCGGAGATGCCAAATGTACAGGGGGCATTAGACTGCACACATATCACCTATCCATTCAACGCCACCCTTAAGGCCCTGGAGAAAAATCCTGGAAGATTCATGAACAGAAAGGGCTTCCATTCAACAACCATGCAGTTGGTGTGTGACCATCAGCTGAACATCAGACACGTCTGCGGCAGACATCCCGACATCGTGCGTGAAAGTTTTATATTGAGGAGCTCAGATGTCCTGGGGGTCTTTGAGATGGAGCCCAGGGGTGCGGCAACGGTTCGTGGGGACATGGGGTACCCACTTCAGATATGGCTGATGATGCCAGTGCGGAGGCCTGAGACTGAGGCGGAGACCCGATTTAATGAGGCCCATGTAGCCACCCGGTCAATTGTGGAGCGGTGCACAGAGGCTCCTGAAAATGCGGTTCAGATGCCTCGACCATTCTGGCGGGGCCTTCCAATAAAGCCCCCTGACATTGTCCTGCATTGTGGTGGTGTGCTGTGCCTTGCACAACCTGGAACAGCATCGAGGAGACCTTTTGGAGGAGGAGGAGGTGGAGGCCGACCAGACGGGCATCACTGGGGAAGGGTCTGCCAAACAGGAGGAGGAGGAGGAAGGATGGGGGGGGGGGGGGAGGGGGAGGACGACGATGACCAACCCCAGCCTGGGGCTTCAGGGCTGGCAGCCACAAGGGTCAGGCATGCAAGGGCATTGAGGGAGGCCCTGATCACCAGGCGCTTTGGTCACTAGAGGCCTGTGTTGCCGCACGTGGGTTCCAACATCCCTGCCCACCCTCCGTGCACTCTTACAATCTCCTGCAATGTTGTAACACCAGAGTGTGGGCCTGGGTCCGCTGTGTTAGTGAGTTTCTGTGGCAGGCAGGAGGATGGTGACAACACGCGATACACAATTGTGAGGATGCCCTGGTGCAAACCATTCTGACACCTGCCTGAGCTCTGCATGCACACTGGCACCTGGGCCCGCACAGGGAGCACTAAACACCCATGCAGGGCCTCAGCGCAGGTGGGGTGGGGTGGGTGAGTGGTGTGGGGGAGGGAATCTCTCCCAGGTTCTGGGGATGCCATGGCAGATGCTGTAAGTCGTTGCCAATGCATGCCACCCACTGTATGCAGTGAATTATTTGAGTGCCTCGATTTTCATAGTAGCTGTGTGCTGAGGGCCATCCCCCACTGACATCTACGTGCAGGTTCCCTCCGGCAAAAATCAGGGTAAGTACATTCATGTTGGAGGCTAATCAGAGACAAATTAGTCACAGCTGTGGGGTGCAGTAACATTTATTGATGCCAATAAAAGTGCCAATAAAATAAGTGCTAATATAAAAACAAATGAAAGTGAGACTTTAAACTGCCTAAATAATCTATCTAACTAGTGTTCTTCTTCAACCATGCCATCTTAGTGCCGCTACAACGTCTTAACTTTATGTGACCTACCATTATTTCTCGTTGTCTTCCCAGGATGTACATTGCAGGTGGAGTGGCCAGCTGCCTACCACGCCCCATGGCCTGTGATGCCCTTGACGATCATCCTCTGGAGGGCCTAGACCTCGAGGGCCCTGGTTGGCTTTCAGGTGTCGCGGACACTTCCATGCCACGCTGTTCATCCCGCTGCCCCTGAGATGCCCCATGTCAGGAAGGGGCGAGTCAGAATGTGTCGCCACTGTCGCAGTCTCCTAGGTAGAAGGCCCCAGCATGGGCTCGAGCCCTTCCTCCTCCCTCAGGGTTCCTGTGGGCCCCTGGGTCACTACAAGGGACGGCAGTGCTTCTGCAGTGAGCTTCAGAAGCTCCGGCGTCATCTGGCACTGCCAGTCCTGGAGACAACCTGTGTTCTTGCCATGGTAGTCGAGGCCTCAGCGATGACCACCTGAGTCAGGGGCCATCTGTCAATGGCCGCAGCAAATGCCCTCTCAAATTGGGCCATGCTCTGCAGCCATTCAACCATAATCCGCTGTGATTAGGCCATGTTCTCAAGGGCTGCAGCATAGCTCGATTGGTCATGGCACTGTCCCACTGGGTCTCCTGCAAGCTCTTGAGCCTCACAGTCATGGGCCGCAGAATTTTGAGAAGCCTGTTGAGGCCCTCAGCTGTGGCCTGCTGTGACTCAGCCATGGCTCTCTGGGGCTCCGCCATGGCATGCTGTGACTTAGCCATCTCTTGGACCCTGGCACTCATGGTGAGGATTTCCTGCCCCACCACAGATGCCATCCTTGCAGTGTTGGCCTGGGTACCACACAAGACAGGCAACAGCTTCTCTGCCTGAAAGATTTAGGAGTCCTCCCAACAGCCTCGCAGTCATTCCAGTGCGGCCATCAGCCCCTCCTGCATTCCCTGGCTCTATTGCTGCATCTCCAGCAGCTGAGAGAGAAATGTAGCCTGGGGCCAGCTGAGTCCTCGCCTCCGGCAGGCCCCTACGTGCCAGAGGCCTCGGGCGTTCCCTCCTCCACCCGATGTACGTCAGCAGATGTGTTGTGCGCACCAGAAAGTGACCCAGATGCCTCATCACTAACCTGACCCACCGATGTAAGAGTCTCCGGGATGGTGAACTGTGAGGTGGAAGCTGATGCAAAACTGGTGCCGACCTTGGATGTCCCATCATCGGCTTCCCCCGAGGAGTCTTCTGAGCTGTCATTGGGAGGATGGATAGGAACAGCGGTGGGGGGGGGGGGGGGGGGGGGTGCGGGCGGCGGGGGGTGGAGGGGGGGTGGTGTTAAGATGTCAGATGGCCCCGGCATGTCTGGGTCCCTTTCTGCAACACAGGACACAAGGTTAAGTGTAAGGGAGGGAGAGGAATCTGGGCTGCATGCAACTTACTTCAGATATCTCCAAAAAGTGGAGGATTGGCAGGTGCTCACTTCTACGCTCCAGCCCGACCTGGCTGTCACTCATGGTCTGCATTCCCTCCTCTCCTGCAACCTCCAGTGTCCACTCCTCAATGGGGGCTATGACCGGATCTCAAGGGGGTTAGGACACTATCCCCGTCTTCACCTTCTCCCAGCGATTATGGGGCATTCTTCTCCTGTGGGGACAGAAGGAGCCATGAAAAATCTGATGGCAAAAGTCCTGCAGGGTATCAGGAGGTGGCCGTCAGACGGCAAGGGTTGTGATACACTCGGTGGTGGGTGGAGTGAGTTACTTGGGGATCAGGGGCTGGAAGAATATAGGGTGTTGGGGGTGGGGGGATCTGGGGGTCATTTCAGGGGAAGATGTTAGATGAGGTTAAATTCTTGCCCTTGCTGCCCGGATGAGGTCATTCAGTTTCTTGCAGCACTGCTTCCCGGTCCCCCTGGCCAAGCCCTGGCACTATCACATGCTGCCATCACCTCCCAGGCTGCATTTCCATTCCTTCCCCTGGGGTGGCATCCTCCTGGGGTGGCATCCTCCTGGGGGGAAGAGGGTGTCCCATCTTGTCTCCACTGCCTCCAGCAACCTGGCAAGACCTCCATCAGAAAATCTGGGGGCTGTCTTCTGTGAGGCCATTTCTTCCTGTACTGCCTGCCTGTTTGTCCATCCTTGGGGTTTTTATGGAGCTGTCCCTTGTTAGGGCAGATCAGCGGCAGGCAGCTTGGGCGAGTCACGCCCCGTTAGAGCATTCCAGTTTAAAGCAGTTTGCCTTGTTACCATGAAGGGGAAACCAAATCAGCGCTTGCAGGTAGGCTGATGAAGGGAGGGGAGGGGGAGGGGGATTTGTGCCTTTGTGATGATCGGGGGCAGGGGAGAGAGAGGGTAATGTCACTCAGCAATCGGGGCCGGTGGGTGATGAGGGGGCCATGTGCAAAATGAGGGCCTGGTGGGGGGGTGGAGTGGCGGGTAAGGGGGTCAGTAATGTTTGGGGGGGGTCCCCAATGTCTGTGGGGGGTTTGGGGAGGCTGTATCTGCCCGGTGTGGGGGAGGCGGGTTTCATTCAGGAGAGCTGCTGTTTTTGAACTTTTTCTGCGCATGCGCAGTTTGTGGCTCCAATCTGAGCTGCAGGCTCTCTGACGAATTAAGCCCTGCCCACTGCCTCTAGTGACAAGAAACAGTCTAGCCCACATTTTCAATGTCTAAAATCCATAAGATTGGAAGTGAAAACCCACCTAAAAAACAGATCAGGAACTCTCCCGTTTTCACACGAGCTGGACACTTAGAAAAAATGTCACAATATTCTGTCCAAACTCTCTTAAAGGGCGGATAAGTGTCAACATCTGAAGTTGATGAAAACCCTGCTCTTTAAACTTTTGATGAAAATAGACCCTAGCTGTCAGTGAGGATTCACACTGTACACAACCCCCCAGAACAAAATCTCACGATTCAGCAATTTTTACCAAGGCAGTTCCAGCAAGTTGAGAAATTGAGCTGAGCTATTTGCTTCAGTATCAAAGTCCGGTCCATAGTTACGGGTGACCAAAATTGGCAAACAAATAGTCTAGGTTACACAACAGGTGTTCTGCAGAAAGTCAGCCCTCGTCTAATCTAGAGCTGTGCCCCACCAAGGTGTGTGTCACTGCGTTGGTGGAGGGTGTAGCTGAGAACTGTAACGGTTCTTCCAGAACTTCTCCTTTCACATGATCTGGGGGTGCAGACTGTTGCTTGGCTGCCTTGTGGGCCTTAAAGTGCTGGTGCCTGGAAAACAGAGCATCGAGTTTCAGTTGCTGAGCGTGAGCTATACAAGATGGCACCTGACTCGCTGTGATTGTGATGAAGTGATGGAGCTGTGGTCCGTTCGAGGTTACTGGAAGAGGCCAATCTCCCCTCCCCATGGGAGTGATCCTTCTCCACCCCGGCCAGCTCAGCTGCAGCCTCCTTGAACTCAGTGAGCACAGTGATGTCAGTCATCCCACCCCCACGGTCTGTGGTGTACCAGCTTGCCCTGGATGAAAACAAAATAAAGGCATGTGATGAGAAGCAAAAACAGAAAATGGCGGAAAATCTCAGCAGGTCTGACAGCATCTGTGGGGAGAGAATAGAGCCAACGTTTCGTGTCTAGATGACCCTTCATCAGATGAGAAGGAATGGGTCAGAGATTGGGTAAGATTCATGTTCCCTGTGTGTGGGGAGTCTTCCCAGAAGGGCCAGTGGATAGAGTGTGAGTAACATGGTAGATGGGATGGTGGTGATGTGAAAGTCTCTTCAGAAAGAGTGTTGATATACATTCCTCGCTAATGATTGTGTGGGATCTGTGAAGAGAGTCGCTGTCTGAGTGCATGACACCATGATGCGAGTTTGATACTGGAGGGAGTTGATGTGGTCAGTCAGCTTCTTCTTGCCCTGGATGGCACTTTGAATGTGGTTACCAACCATGCTGGCCTGCTGTACGATGGCCTCCGAGGTCAAAGTAGTGAAGTTGATATGTTTCCTGGAGCCATCCCTGGGATACAGGACATGCCTGTGCACCCTACGCTTCTCTGATCAAGGCCTTGAGTGTCTACTGCCTTCATATTGAGGCTGCCAGACATCTGTGATGGTCTCCTGAAGACAGGTGGGTTGGAGAGAGTGAGATGTATTTGTTGGACTGGCATTTAAATATGGCACCCGGACATTTGAACCCGCCAGCTGACAGCGGGGAGGTGAATCAGCTCCTGACATGCCCAGTGATTTGCACGATACTTGCCTGTGCATAATTAATGAGCTTCTCAGGCTGAATCGTGTGTGAGTTCCCATTACCCCGGCCAGTGGAGGTGGGCGCCACTGAAAGCACCCATCACCGCAATTAGTCTCGTAAATGGAAAATTTTGCCCAAAAGTTTGCATATGATAAAAATCTATGCAAGTTATAAGGAAGACACAGAGGCTGCAAAGAGATATCTCCAAATTAAGTGAGTATAACGTGGAGAAGTGTATATTCAATTTGGTAATAAGAATATAAAAGCAGAGTTTTTAAAAATGGTGTGAAATGTGGATGTTCAGAGAGAGCTTGGTGTGCTCATACAAGGAACACAAAAATATTAATATTCAGGAGAAGGAAATTAAACAGGCACTTCAGCATGATGTCTTTCTTACATGGAGATTGGAGGACAAGAATAAGTAAGTCTTATTACAATTCTATAGGGCTATGACCGAGATCATACTTAGAATAGTGTATGCAATTTTGTTAAAGTTAACATAGAACATAGAACAGTACAGCACAGAACAGGCCCTTCGGCCCACGATGTTGTGCCGAGCTTTGTCTGAAACCAAGATCAAGCTATTTCCTCCCTATCATCCCGAAGTGCTCCATGTGCCTATCCAATAGCTTCTTAAATGTTCCTAAAATTTCTGACTCCACTATCCTTGCAGGCAGTCAATTCCACACCCCAACCACTCTCTGAGTAAAAAACCTACCTCGGACATCCTTCCTATATCTCCCACCATGAACCCTATAGTTATGCCCCCTAGTTACCGCTCCATTCACCCGAGGAAGTTAAAAAGTTAAAGTTTATTTAATAGTCACAAGTAGGTTTACATTAACACTTCAATGAAGTTACTGTGAAATTTCCCTAGTCGCCACAGTCCAGTGCCTGTTCGGGTCAATGCACCTAATCAGCACATTGTTCAGACTGTGGGTGGAAACAAGAGCACCCGGAGGAAACCCATGCAGACACAGGGAGAACATACAAACTCCACACAGACAATGACCCAAGCCGGGAATCGAACCCGGATCCCTGGCGCTGTGAAGCAGCAGTGCTAACCACTGTGCCACCGGTCTCATATTTATAGAAGGATATACTTTCACTAGGGACAGTATAGCGAATGTAAAATTTATTTATTAGTCACAAGTAGGCTTACATTAACATTTCAATGAAGTTACTGTGAAAATCCCCTAGTCGCCAGACTCCGGTGCCTGTTCGGAGAATTCAGCACGGCCAATGCACCTAACCAGCATGTCTTTTGGACTGTGGGAGGAAACCGGAGCACCCGGAGGAAACCCATGCAGACATGGGGAGAATGTGCAGACTCCGCACAGACAGTGACCCAAGCCAGGAATCGAACCCAGATCCCTGGCGCTACGAAGCAGTAGTGCTAACTACTGTGCCATTGGTCCTTGCAATGTGAGGGCTGTCCTATGATGAGAAGCTAAGTAAATTGGGTCCATTTTCTCTGAAAAGCAGAAGAATGAGAGGTGATCTCACTGAAACATTCTAGATTCTGAAGGGGCTGAAACATTATTTTCCCTGGTTGGGAAAACTAGGAAAAGGGGGCACAGTGGTATTTTTCGGAGCAACGTAGGACTGCTCCTTTAGTGTTGGACTATTCCCTTAACCAACATCACTAAAAGTTTATCTGTATCTTCATGCTTTTTGTGGTATCTGATGTTTTTTCCAACGTGGCAGCCATGTGGCTTCAGAACCCCTCACTGACATAAAAACATAGAAACTAGAAGCAGGAGGAAACCATTTGGCCCTTCAAGCCTGCTCCGCCATTCATTATGATAATGGTTGATCATCAAATTCAATATCCTGGTCCCCCCTTTCCCCCATATCCCTTGATCCCTTTAGCCTCAAGAGCTATATCTAATTTCTTCTTGAAATCACACAACGTTTTCTTCTCAACTACTATCTATGGTAGTGAATTCCACAGACTCACCACTCTCTGGGTGAAGAAATTTCTTCACACCTTTCAGGAAAAGCGGCCAAACATTTAGGACTGAGATAAGGAGAAATTTCTTTACTCAAAGGGTTATTCATCTTTGGAGTACCCCTGAGAGTTGTGGGTGTGTCATCATGGAATAGAATTACCACTGAGATAGAGTTTCGGTCTCTCAGGACATCAAGGGAATTGTGAGCGAGCAGAAAAGTAGATTTGAAGCCCAAGATAAGCCATGATCATATTGAATGGTGAAGCAAGCTCGATGGGCTGAATGGCCTTCTCCTGCTCCGAGTTTGTATGTTTTTATGCCAGTGTGGGGTTCTGAAGCCATAGGGCTGTCATGTTGGGAAAAACATCAGATACCACAAATAGCATGTTGGTTAAGGGAATAGTCCAACACTAAAGGAGCAGTCCCACTCTGCTCCGAAAAATACCATGGGATATTTTATGTCCACATCGTCCAACAGTGCAGTACTCCCTCATTATTACACTAAGGTTTCTACCTGGCTGGACATATTCTGGGAGACATTAGTGGAAGTGGCATTGCAGAAAGCTCCTGGAAGTCACGTCACAGAAAGTGGATGGCATGGCCTGAATCTAGTTCCTCTGCTGGGGAAGAATAAGAAAAGACAATAGTCTTAAAGTTAGAGCTATACCCAATAGGCACACAACTGCAATCTGCTACTTTTAGACAGTCAGGTCTTACACCGAACTGGCTAACAAATGGGGCTTCTTGACAGCAATGTTCCTATTATGCTGATCCCGTGTGTGCTGCACAGTAGCCTGTGGATACTGCACAGACTTTGTTCCATGTTTAGTACAGAGCCGTGAGCAGCCATGCAAAAATATTACCATTCATTGAAGAAAGTGGGCACGCACTACAACAACATTTTAAAGAGAAGAATGTTTGGGGCAGCAGGGGTGGATTTACAATGGAACAAACTGTGCTGCGGCATGGGGCCCCCCAAAGGATAGGGGGGCCCCAAAATGAATGAGCTTCCCCATCAGTGGGGGGTTCAGTGGTTTGCACAGATGTTCTGAAACAGCTGCTCCCCTGAGAACCGCTGCAGATCATATGGCTGCAGGGAAGGCTACGCAGGGATTGCTATATCCGATCTCATTAAAACTGTCTATTTTAATGGGTTCTTAATCACCAGCAAGTTTATGTGAGAAACAATTGCGACTCCTCTCAGGAATAATCCACCAGTCTGCAATGTGCTGCATTCTTAAATATTTTTGGATCTGTAATGAACTTACCATCGCTTCCCCTTTGTAGTCCTGTCATAATCAGCATTGAAACAAATACTCTGATGAGCATAATGAGTCTACTGAAAGGCCCCAGGCAACTTGTCCTGTTATGAAATGTCCAGACTGCCAATTTCCTGAAACCCTTGGGCTCCAATTCAATCGAAACAGAATTTGGTTTTACTTTAAAAGAATGATTACATTTCGGAAAATGTGTTCAAACTCAACCACTTCAAAAACGCTTCTTCACATAATATATCTCATGGGGTGGCATGGCGGCACAGTGGTTAGCACTGCTGCTTCACAGTGCCAGGGACCTGGATTTGATTCTGGTGTCGGGTGACTGTGTGAAATTTGCACATTCTCCTCGTGTCTACATGGGTTTCCTCCGGGTGCGCCAGTTTCCTCCCGCAGTCCAAAGATGTGAGCATTAGGTGGATTGGCCATGCTAAATTATCCATTAATGTCAAGGGGATCAGCAGGGTAAATCTGTGGGGTTACTGGTACAGGGCCTGGGAGACATTGTTGTCGGTGCAGACTCGATGGGCCGAATGGCCTCCTTCTGCACAGTAGGGATTCTATGATTCTATGATAATGTTCCTCAGAAGTTCAACATGTTGCCCTTCAAAGAATACAGTAACATTTGTAGCTTCAACAATCTGCCAACTGTTTCTGAGAAGTTGCAATTCTAAAAATAATTGTTTTTCTTTACTTCTGATTGAAGCATTGTGCTGTGTGAAACACTCATCTGAACAGGGATCCAGCACAAAGGGAGTAATGGCGAGCTAAAACTGAGATCAAAATTGGTTACAGACTGTACACAGAGGAAGAGAAATGCTTCAAGTAGGAAATACAGGGAAACCAAACCAGGGAGGTGCTGAGTGCTCGAAAAGCAGTAAAGATTCCCCCTGGTGTGCCAGAGCTGAGGATGTAAAAAAGGGCAAAAATACTGAAAAGGATGTATAAGCAGAACAGAGGCAGAGTTATAGAATTAGAGCTAAGCTCTGAAAGTTAGAACAATAAAGCATTGAAATTGTAAGATACAGAGAAATTTCACAAGGTGTCCATCAAAACTCATTTCTATCTCTGGTGAGAAATTTCACCCAATGCCCACAAATCATAAAAATCAAACAAAATAGGCACCAACCTCAGAGGAACAGAGCATCTGATTATTGATAATTGAAAGAACTTGTTTCTCATTTAACTGCTGGAGGTAGATTTCATGTTACAGGGCTGCATTAGTGGGGAACTATACTTTAAAAAAAAGTTTACTTATTACTGTCACCAGTAGGCTTACATTAACACCACAATGAAGTTACTGTGAAAATCTTCCAGTCGCCACACTCCGGCGCCTGTTCGCGTACGCAGAGAGAGAATTTAGCTTGGCCACTGCACCTAACCTGCACGTCTTTTGGACTGTGGGAGGAAACCGGAGCACTCCGAGGAAACCCACACAGACACGAGAAGAACGTGCAAACTCTACACAGACAGTAACCTAAGCCATGAATGGAACCCAGGTCTCTGGTATACAGGCCATTTCAGAGGGTAGTTTAAGAGTCAACCACATTGCTGTGGATCTGAAGTTTTATGTAGGTCAGACCAGGTAAGGATGGCAGATTTCCTTCCCTAAAGGACATTAGTGAACCAGATGGGTTTTTACCACAATCGACAATGATTTCATGGTGAATTCAAATTTCACCATCTACCGTGGTGGGATTCAAACCCTGGTCCCCAGAGCATTACTCTCAGTCTCTGGATTACCAGCCCAGACCAGTAGCAGTGCTAAAAATATTATAAATGTTCCAAAGCGTTTCATGCATCTTTCCCTCAGACAGCATCTCTGTATATGTTGTAGTTAGTGCGTGTTGTAAACTTGGCTCTTTTAATAAATCTGTTGAAGAGCATTCTATTCTCACACAGTGACATACATTCTTTGAGGAAATTGCCTTAAGACATCAATGGTAGGATGAACTTAACTGTACTGTGACAAACACAAACAGCTGCTGAATTCTCAACAACATTACTACCTTTCTCTAATTTAGTGATTTACTTAGCCATTAGTGGGATATGATATCGATAAATCCGATGTGCTGAAAACCAAAATTCCTGGCATTTTTCTTGAATAGAGAAATCTCTGCAGTTGGAAAATATGATTAAAGCAGTTCTGCAATTTGTGTTATTACGTCATTCTCATTGCACATTTAAAGCTCCTTGCGTGATGTCTGGTTAATTTGCAGAAGCAAACAGAATGTCCTCCTCCTGAACCCAACCGCAGCAAAAGAATGTGAGGGCTCAGTGTCAAATTAAACTGATATTCCAGGCTTTGCGGTGTAGCCATGACTGGACGGCATGCTGGCACAGTGGTTAGCACTGCTGTCTCACAGCACCAGGGACCCGGGTTCAATTCCAGCCTTGGTGACTGTCCGGATGGAGTTCTCCCCATGTCTGTGTGTGTTTCCTCTGGGTGCTCCAGTTTCCTCCCACCCATATGGGCAGGTTAGGTGGATAGGCCATGCTAAATTGCCCCTTACTGTTCCAAAATGTGTCGGTTAGATGGATTGACCATGGTAAATATGTGGGGCTGTGGGGATAAAGTGGGGGAAGAGGCCTGGGTAAGATACTCTGTCAGAGAGTCGGTGCAGACTTGATGGGCCGAATGGCCTCTACTGCACTGTAGGGATTCTATGACTGACTGCCCTGCTGTTTGAAACAAACAGCAAAGCTATTCTGATGCCACCCTGCATACACTGTTGATAGGAGCCTATCAGCAGCAAGGTTGAGTAGCTGCACTGACATTTTCTAAACAGCGGAGCAGTCTATTAGCAGTGCTGTCACTGCTGAGGAGAACTCAGTTTAATTGCGATTCAGATCAGCGACTTTTACGTGGGCACAGTAAAATGATATACACCAGGCAGTCCGAGTTCGTTCAATCTGTGTGATCCACTGAGATACTCTGACTTCTCCTGAATCTGGTGATATATCCCCATAAATGGAGGTGAAGCAGCAACCTATGAAACTTAACTGTTATCAACCGACACTTCAGTGTCTGAAGGTACTTTTCCAAGCCTGTAATATCACATTGAAAATGAAAAGAATACACAAGATGCTGACAAAGATGAAGCTCAGCACAAGGCCCCAATTACTGTGTATCTACCACTGTTGGGGAGTGTATTCTGGGGCAGAGGATGCAAACACGCTGATATCCAGTCTCCATCTGGCCTCATTAAAACTCTACTTCAAAAAAAAATCTGATTATCTTTTCCTCGACAGCCACCAGCAATTGTTTTAAGAAAGCTGTAAGTGTTGACACCACAAGCAAAGAACAGAGGGTGCACATACAAACTTGTAATGTCAGCTTCCTGCACTAAAGATGGAACAGGCCAAACTAACACTGAAGAACATTTCCCCCAAATCCCTCCCTATGCTCCCCCCTCACTACCTCCACTCCCTCACTGTGCTCCCCCTCACTACCTCCACTCCCTCACTGTGCTCCCCCTCACTACCTCTACTCCCTCACTGTGCTCCCCCCTCACTGTGCTCCTCCCTCACTACCTCTACTCCCTCACTGTGCTCCCCCCTCACTGTGCTCCTCCCTCACTGTGCTCCCCCCTCACTGTGCTCCCCCCTCATTGTGCTCCCTCTCACCACCTCTGCTCTCTTCACCGCTGGTGTTGTGGTGCACGATGATATCCACGATGAATGGATACTGGCAAACAGGGAAGCAGACATATTTTAATTGACGGATTGCTCTCCTTTCCAGTGAGAGACTGATGTTGAATCCAGCTGACTCCCTGGCCATTCCAGAAGGGAATCAACCTTATTCTAGAATGGACATTGCTGTCACATCCTCCTGTCTCAGAGACAAGAGTCTCCCACTGCTTCAAGGCCAATAGGTAAGCTGAAACTGATTAAGTTTCTCTTTGCAACTCCTGTATTTTCAACACAAAAAGGGGCAATTAAATTAGTCATTCATTTTTTTTCTCTCAGATTTGCTGCCACTTGTTAAGACCTGTTAATGTCTTGTTAATAAGGTATCAGAGGAAAATGCAGCAGTCTCTCACTCGGGAAATCAAAATGACCAGGTAGCAATTAGTTCATCCATTCATCTGGATTTAATTCAACAATGGAGCAGCTGAAAGCTTCAGTGGAATATTTTGTTCTGCATGGATTTTGTTGCAGTCGTTATTTTAACTAGTTCAGCGTTGATGTTGATTAAGTAACTGAAGGTGTTATGTTCCAATGAAATCCCAGTACCCACTACACAAAGTCCTGTTGAAACTATGGGGCAGAATTTTACACTTTCCCCAAAGCGGGTACTGAGGAGGGGGAACATAAAATTGAATGGATGAAATTCTCCCCGAACCTTTTGCTCAAACCCAGATACTATTTCATGCTTGGATGGACAGGAACTTGGGCGGGAAGCCATTCATTTATTAAGACCCTGGAATGGCCACTTAAGGGCTTTATTCTGCCCAATCTCATTTTTTTAAATAGGGTAAGCAATTTATGTTTTGGCCTTCATTTCAAAGGGAATGGAGTATAAAAGTAGGGAAGTCCTGCTAAAACTATACAAGGCACTAGTTAGGTCACACCTGGAATACTGTGGATCGTTTTAGTACCCTTATCTAAGGAAATATCATAGAAACCCTACAGTGAGCAGGAGACCATTTGGCCTGATAACAATCCACCCCAGGCCCTATCCCCACAACCCCACACATTTACCGTGCTAATCCCTCTAACCTACATATCCCAGAACACCATGGGCAATTTAGCATGGTCAATCAACCTAACCCGCACATTTTGGAACTGTGGGAGGAAACCGGAGCACCCGGAGACACGGAAAGAATGTGCAAACTCCACACAGACACTGACCCAAACCAGGAATCGAACCCAGGTCCCTGAAGGTGTGAGGCAGCAGTGCTAACCACTGTGCTACCGTGCCATCAGTATATACTAGCATGAGAGGCAGTCCAGAGAAGGTTCACTCAATTGATCCCGGGTATGGAGGGATTTTCTTATGAGAAGAGGTTGTGTAGATTGGGCCCATACTCATTGGAGTTTAGACAAATGAGAGACATATAGGATTCTCAGGGAGCTTGACAGGGTAGGTGCTGAGAGGTTGGTTGCCCCTTGTGGGTGAGACTGCGACCTAAGGGCATAATCTCAGAGTAAGAGCTTGCCCACTTAAGACAGAAGTGAGGAGGAATTTCTTCTCGAAGTGGGTAATGAAGCTGTGGAAATCTGTACTGCAGAGGGCTGTAGAGGTTGGGTCATTAGGTCGGTTCAGAGCTGAGATAGACAATTTTTAATCAGTAAGGGAATCAAGGGTTATGGGGATAAGACAGGAAAGTGGAGTTGATGATCATCATCTCAGATCAGTCATGATCTCATTGAATGGTGGAGCAGACTCGATGGACTGAATGGCCTACTTCTGTTCCTACGTCTTAAGGTCTAATAAAGTGCTTGAAATACTCAGCAAATCTCGCAGCATCCATGGAGAGAGAGAGAGAGAGAAACAGAGTTAGCAGTCAAGACAATTAAACAGTGCCTGGGTCGGGGTCACCTTTAGTAAATGAGTATTCATTTTGCAGAGCTCAATGCACTCTTTTCTTTATTCTCCACATGAGAAAGATCTCCAGGTTTGGATGTTTAAATTAATCTTTGCAGAGTCAATTGTGTAATCTGCAGAGGTAGAGTTTTGGATCCAGGAACCCTGGATGAGCGGCTGTGCAGGGATGAGGCCTACCCTCAATCTAAGGTTGTCAACCCTCCAGTATAGTCTGGGAATCTCAAGGAATTAAAGACTAATCTCCAGCCCTGTGCTGTGAACAACCCAGGGGAAACAAATTGTGCTTTTAAAAGGTCTTTGAATGTTTTCAATTTTCTAGTAATAAAATTTTTGTGGGAAAAAAGTCTATTTAATAAAGAATCATCCAACCAGCAAAGGAAGAGTCCAAGGAAGAGCTATGTGCTTGACTCTCAACTGCCCTCGGGCAACCAGTGATGGGCAATAAATGCTGGCCCACCAGCGGTGCCCATGCCCCACAAATGAATAAAAGAAATAACAACTAATGACTGGAGTGCAGGGGCCGATGCGGTTGAAAGTGAGAGATCATTTGATGAAATCTCCAGGAATATGTCCAAACAGAATTGGCAACCTTATCCATGCCTAATGCAGAGTGTGAACAATACAGTCGGCTTATTGCCAGAATTAATGCAGTCTCCAATGCCTGAGGAGATATGGGTCCAAATGAGGCACGAAATACTACACTAAAGTGTGGATTTTAACACTCAGCAGGTTTCTTTCAGAGTTGGGTGCAATTAGATGGTTTCCCATCCAGTACAGGCAGCAAGATGCCTTGCCGATTTTAACTATTGGTCCAGCTGACTTCCAGATAAGAAATAAGGTGAGAGTTCCAAGAGGGTCTCACAGGAGAGAAAAGTATGAGAAGGTTGGAGTCGAAGGAGTGGTTGCAACTTTCCACGTGGGTCTGTTCACATGCTATTGTGATACAATGTTTATTTACTAGTGTCACAAGTAGGTTTACATTAACACTGCAATGAAGTTACTGTGAAAATCCCCTGGTTGTCACACTCTAGTGCCTGTTCAGGTACACTGAGGGAGAATTTAGCATGGCCAATGCACCTAACCAGCACGTCTTTCGGACTGTGGGAGGAAACCCACGCAGATACGGGGAGAATGTGCAAACTCCGCACAGATAGTGACCCAAGCTAGTAATCGAACCCGGGTCCCTGGCACTGTGAGGCAGCAGTGCTAACCACTGTGCCACTGCGCTGCCCTGCACCAGTGACACCAACTTGCATTTAATATGGATGCTTTTGCTGAAGTCTGGTGAGAGCCTCATCCAGTGCCAAAACCAATGGTGGTAAAATGGGACATTGATGAGAAGGGAATGGGTCATTGAACAATCCAGTTTTAACAGCTTCCTTGCTCATTTCCCACTGATTGGAGAAAAGTTAAAATTCCCTCTTAGTTTGCAGAGATTTGCTTTTCTCCTTACTGTGGCCTCTCTCTACCCTCCCATTGCTGACCTGTCCACTCTCCCAAATACATGGGACAGCGCTCAAGGGTTCCCAGCTGCAGCCTTATGCCACCAGTGTTTCTTTCTGTCTGCCAGCCTGTTCCTTAGTCCGTCTACCATGTTGGAACGGAACTAAAAAGTGTTAATGAAGTCCTGTAGCTGTCACCGGTCTTGCAGTTTCCTGGGTGTTTCCAACCTCGCCCGCAACCTCTCATTAATATCAGGGGTGTAGACTATGCACATATTCTTACAGAAATCAAGACCCATAACAGGGACTCTCCCTGATTTTAACTTGAGGATTAGAACCATGTGGGAGAATATGCCATAAATCCGTCAATCATCTCGGACAGACAACAGAGGAAGAACCTCACATTTTACAGGAAGGCGCAGAAGGTGACAAAGGATTGCTTCACTGTGTACTCTGCAATCCCGAGCATGACTGCAGCTGAAGTCCCACTTGAGTGGGTGAACTGATGGCCAAAAGCCTTCAATCATCCACAGCATTGGTTATGATATTTTAAATCTCCACTTTCTTTTCAGACTTACCGTGTAGGACATGTTTTGATCTTTTGCTTCAGTGCGATTCAGATGCACAGAGGGATGAGGAAATCAGGCACATAGGTGTCAAGCTTGCTTCTTGATAATTCCTGAGGAACATAATTTCCTGCTGGGTATTGTGAATGGATTAAGAATTCTCATGTGGAAAATGTGCGAGAACCTTCTAATCCTCCTGAAGTGAATGCAAATTAATGATAATCGCAGTTAACCGTGATTTCCTGAATTTTTCACCGAGGATCTGATATTGCCTTTTGAATCCAAATCACTGTGTACAGTTCTGGTCACCCTATTGTCGAAAGGATATTATTAAACCAGAAAGAGTGCAGAAAAAATTTACTAGGATGCTACCGGAACTTGATGGTTTAATATATAAGGAGAGGCTGGATAGAATCATAGAAATCCTACAGTGCAGAAGGGGGCCATTTGGCCCATCGAGTCTGCACCTACAACAATTCCACCCAGGCCCCATCCCCGTCACCCCACATATTTGCCTCACTAATCCCTCTAACCTATGTATCCCGGGACACTAAGGGGCAATTCAGCATGGCCAATCAACGTAACCCGCACATCTTTGGAGTGTGGGAGGAAACTGGAGCACCTGGTGGAAATCCACACAGACACGGGGAGAACATGCAAACTCTGCACAGATAATGACTCAAGCTGGGAATCGAACCCGGGTCCCTGGATCTGTAAGGCAGCAGTGCTAATCACTGCGCCATCATGCCGATAGATTCAGACTTTTTTCCCTGGACTGTAGGAGGCTTAGGGATGATCTTTTAGAGGTCTATAAAATAATGAGGGGCATAGATAAGGTAGATAATCAACTTTTTCCCAAAGGCAGGGGAGTCTAAAACTAGAGGGCATAAGTTTAAGGTAAGAGGGGAGAGATACAAAAGGGTCCAGAGGGTCAATTTCTTCACTCAGAAGGTACTGAGGGTCTGAAACGAGCTGCCAGAGGCAGTAGTAGAGGTGGGTACAATTTTGTCTTTTATAAAGCATTCAGACAGTTACATGGGTAAGATGGGTGTAGAGGGATATGGGCCAAATGCAGGCAATTGGGACTAGCTTAGTGGTAAAAACTGGGCGGCAAGGACAAAGGACTGCAGGGCC
The DNA here is from genome assembly GCF_964213995.1 of Mustelus asterias. Lineage (NCBI taxonomy): Eukaryota > Metazoa > Chordata > Chondrichthyes > Carcharhiniformes > Triakidae > Mustelus > Mustelus asterias. The sequence continues at coordinate 81,980,245 of NC_135806.1, read as the reverse complement.
CGTTTCCATGCTATAAGTCTCTATAAATAGTGTTTGGATAAATGCCTTTGTACACCATGGCTTGCCATACCCATGTGACTTCCAATGTCATGAATGCAAATAATGGTTTATGTCAGTAGCCATTTTAAACAACCACATGGAACAAATGGAACTTTTTCTTATTCATTCATGGGACATGGGCACCACTGGCTGGCCAGCATTTATTGCCCATTCCTCATTGCCCGAGGGCAGTTGAGAGTCAACCACATTGCTGTGTCTCTGGAGTCACATGTAGGCCAGACCTGGTAGGATGGTAGATTTCTTTCCAGGTGAGAAAGCACAGTTTGATCTTTGGGAGTTCCATTCACATAGAAGTGTTATACCTTTCCCAGTTCCAAGGCGAATATTTTTGTAATATGCCTTGAAGTAATATCAACATGATGTTTTCATACTTATCCATTTAAGAAGACAGACCAGAACAGATGATTTGGTGAAACCATCGACAAGGGCACTGCCAAGATTGAAACATCTTTTGATAAAGCTTCAAGGTTATGATAGTGAGATTACATACAAACCAAGTAACTTGATGATCACATCAAATACACTTACCAGATTGTCTCACAGTGAAAACAGAAGATATGTCCCTGGATCTACAAGATGATTTCATTGACATCGACCTTGAAGGTGTTCTCTAACTGATCGCTCTCATTTTGTACAACACAAATGCCAGCAGCTACAGGAAGAAAGCTACAGTGAAAGATCCCACACCATAGAAATTGTGGAAAACCATCGCTGAAGGATGGCCTGGTTCAATTCAACCTGTCCACAAACAGGTGAGTTTATTTTGGCTTACCAGGACAAGCGAGACATCTCTTAGGGAGTTATTTTTAAAAGGCAGGCAGGATATCATATGACCACTTTGCAATCTGATATTCTTCAACAACTTCATCACTCAAACATTGGCATAAATCTGACAAGGAGGTTCCCGACAATCTATAGACTGGGTATGAATAGTGACATTGAAGTTATTGTCAAGAAGTGTGAGGCATGTCAAGAACAAATGGCAAATCAGTATGAAGTTCTATCCATCCTAGGTGCCTAGCCTGATCATTACAGATAACGGTCAGCAGTTTATTGGTAAGTCATTTCAGGATATGTACAAGAAGTGGAATATCAATCACACCACTTCTTCTCATCATTACCATAGACCTAATAATCTAGCTGTATAAATAATTCATGGGGTGAAATCCCTAATTCTCAAATATAGACAGACCAAGCAAGATCTACACATTACAGTGTCACATCTGAGTGTAGCATCTTTATATGCAACTATTCCATCACCAGCAGAGGTCATGTTTGATAGACTAATGCGTACTAATTTACCGACACTTACCTAATCTAATTTTCCAGAAGATAGGAAGCAACTTTTAAAATTGCAAGAGAAGGTAACCAATACACACAATAAAAATGCGGACACGAAATAGCCAAGTTTACAGTTGGGAAAACAAGTGTACATCTCGGATTCCACAGGAACTTTGCGGAAAACGAATTAGGGAGACAAGATTTGTTCAGACCCATGACCCTACAAAATCATTACACAAAACAGGACAAATCAGATCATTTCAGCTCTTCAACCACTGGACAGTCCAATTGCATCGAGGACAAGATCATAGAATCATAGAATCATACCGTGCAGAAGAGGCCCTTCGGCCCATCAAGTCTGCACCAGCATGCGAGATACACCTGAACTCCCACCTAATCCCAAATGCAACTAGGAACAACATCCAAGGATGACAATTCCCACAGATCCCTGTGAGCAATTAAAGAAACCTCCAGAAATAGGCCTGAAGTTTTAGTTTGTTGGGTTAGCGGGGTTGGCGATTGGGATTGGAAGTGGATCTGAAATCCGCTCCTGCCTTCCGTCAGCTCCTGATAGTGATTTCACGCTGGCTGGCTAATTAATTTGTGGTCAGCACGAAACAAGAGGCTCAGCACTGCCAGGGAACGGCAGGCACCAAGGCAAGTAAGGGTGCAGACTGGAGGTTTCACTCAGCTCCCAGAAGGCTGACGACTGCTGTGGCAATGTCTCCAGGAGCTGCAATGTTGCTGAAAGGATATTGTCACACCAAAAAAAGTCCCAAAGTATCTATAATGAAACAACAAACAATTAACTGCAGCACACCTTAAATTATAAACTTCAAACATATTTAGGCCTTTTATCCTGCCCTGGATTGAGAAGAGTGGAAAACATGAACTCTGCCTGTCCGATTGACCCGTATGCTGAGTGTAAAAGCCGAGTGTAAAAGCACACAGGCCACTAAAAATTGTGGACAATTGGCACTTAATTGAAACATTAATTGCCTGACTTCCAAATCCTGTGTGTGCCCATCAACTGTGATATGGTGTATTTTTGCTCAATATCAGGACACCTGTCCAACATGATCTTGTGTGATTTCACACTCTTTTGGACTGTCCTGGCGTCCAATTCCGTGACATAAAATTCTGGCCAAGGCAGCTATATTCCCATGCTCTGAACATGTGTCAGCCAAAATGGTCGGCCTTATAACCTTTGAGTCGCATATTCCTCAGTTCCTGAGATCAGCTGTGCCAGAAGATTCACCCTCTGCGCCAGTAGACAATCTGCTATTGAATGGAATGTTTACCCAGCCATTACCTGACACCAAACTAGTCACAGTGCATGGGAATTAATTCTGAAAATCCCTAAAAAAATTCAACACAATTATGTCAATGACCAATAATATTTAATTTTTTTAATGAAACCGATGTAGCAGTTTATAGACCAAGTGCCCTTGGTTAAACACATAATTGCTCTCTATTTGAGTATAAGAAAGAATGAGCTTGCATTTATATTGTACCTTATATGATTTCAAATTGTCCTAAAGATTTTCACAGTCAATGAAGTACTTTTAAGTGTCAACACTGTTGTAATGTAGTGGTCAATTTGCACACAGCAGGTTCTACAAACAGCAATGAGAATAAAGGGCCATATTAGCATTTTCTTTTATGTGTTTTCTGTCGATGGATGCAGGGAGAACAGCACTGCTCTTTTTCAAGAAATCACTTGGGATCTTCAACTTTAGAAAGCAGTCAGGATCTTGATTTAACATCAGAACTGAAATACGGCACAGGAGTTTACTTGGCTGAAGTATTGGCCCAGATTATGCATGGTGGCACAGTGGTTAGCACTGCTGCCTCACAGTACCAGGGACCCTGAGTTCGATTCCCGGCTTGGGTCACTGTCTCTGCGAAGTCTGCACGTTCTCCCTGTGTCTTCGTGGGTTTCCTCCGGGGTGCAACAGTTTCCTCCCACAGTCCAAAAGAAGTGCTGATTAGGTGCATTGGCCATGCTAAATTCTCTCTCAGTGTACCCGGACAGGCACCGGAGTGTAGCGACAAGGGGATTTTCACAGTAACTTCATTGTAATGTTAATGTAAGCCCAGTCGTTACACTTGTAAATAAGCTTTTAAACTTTAACAGTGCTTTGTATTGGGGCTTGAGTCCATGAACTTCTGACTCAGAGATGGGAGTACTATCATTGCACTAAGACTGATGCCTAACTCATTCAATTAACTACAGCATTCATTTGAGACACCCTGAGGTCAGTACTATCCAAATGCAAGTTCTTCTTTGTTATATTTGCACAAATGATCATATGTGAACGGCACTCAAATCCATGTCTGGATGTTATTAAAGATGAACTGTGCACTTCATAGAGGAAGAGAAGGAAGAGGAGGAGTAGAAAGAACTCCCTCATCAGCTGCCAAGAACTCCAAAGGAAGGTCAGAAGGTTACCAGGCAGCAAATCCACTTGGTTGCTCCTTAAAGCTATAACACAAATTTTTATGTGACTGACCCTGATTTCCCTAGCCAATCACAGCATTGTGACCCTCCCACCACCCCTCACCTCTTGCTATACTCCCTGACCCTCCCTTAAATGTTCTAGGTTCGGGGCCTAATTAAGAGGGAGGAGTAATATTTATTGTTCTCTATGGGTAGAGCAGAATAAAATTATTGGAATTAACAAACTGTCAGGAAGCAGAAACAGGAAAATTAGAAGAAAGAAAAGAAAAATTCCAGGAATAGGACGGATTCTTTTTGTTACAAAGCAGGGACCATACCTATGTTCAGGAGAAATAATGGCACATCCAAACAAGTGAGAAGAAATTAATCCCAGACTGAAATTTTAGATCCAGCGGCACATCCATTGTACTATTCATATAGAAATTAGGAAACTGGGAGTCATTGCGAATCTGGGTTTGAAAACACTTTGAACAGTGAAAGATAGTCTCTTAGGAACAGGCAGCTTGGATTCTCAACAGCAGGGGATAGCAATGACTAGTATCTATTCAACCCTCAAGAGACTGAATCCCTTAGTGGAGTATCTAAGGAAAGTTGGAATTTTTAGAGCTCCTTTAAAGTATCATCTCTAAGGCACTGTCAAGAAGTCATGACATAATGTGAAACACAGGCCCAGCTTTATAGACAGGCATCCATGGATGAAGAAAGTACCATAGAACCATACAGTCCCGACAGTACAGAAAGAGGCCATTTGGCCCATCAAGTCTGCACCAACTCTCTGAAAGAGCATCCCGCCTGGGCCTACCCCTCCAACCTATCCCCGTATCCCCGTGCATTTACTATGGCTAATCCACCTCACCCACACATCTTTGGACACTAAGGGGCAATTTGACAAGGCCAATCCATCTAACCTGCACATCTTTGGGAGCATCCGGAGGAAACCCATGCAGACATGGAGAGAATCTGAAAACTCCACACAGACAGTCACCCAAGCCCAAAATCGAACCCGGGACCCTAGCGTTGTGAGGCAGCAGTGCTAACCACTGTGCCACTGTGGCACCCAAAGTAGGGACAACACATAATAGAGAATTTAATACAAGAAGATACATTTTTGCTTCAATCAATAACGTTGCATTCTAATTCTACCAGCAGTGTTTCTTGGAATATAAAATGGTCAACTAGCTTGATCTTCATCTTTCAAAACATTACCCTATCTGAATTAAGGGGGTGGTTCTGCCCCCAAAAAACTGAGTGCCCAACAGGTGGGAATATGGAATTTTTTCACGCCTATTTTTTGAGCAAGCTGAGTGGAATGAATCGGGGGATTTGTGCCGGTAAGGGTGGGGGGGATGGACGGAGTCTGAACCCACCTGAGAGGCCGACATCAGCGTGCTGAGCGGGTCACTGTGCATGTGCTGATCTATCAGTGAGGAGATCGGCGCGTACACATTGATCCCCCTGTCACCAGCCTCCCGATTGCTGGTCTCCTGGTTGCTTCCCAGTCTTCCCCCCCTCCCGAACGCCAGCCTCCGTGACCTCCATCTCCATGTCCAGCCTGACCCCCTCCGTCCCCATGGACAACCCAACCCCCCTCTCCAGGTCCAGCCCCAGTCGGTCCTTCCGTCCCAACCTCACCAAACCCTAATGCAGAGTGCACAGCGGATTTCCCCCTACCATCACCGATCGCGCCCCCCCCAGTAGGCCCCACCCCAGAAGGCCCCATCCCCTATAACCCCACCCCTTGGCAGTGCCCGAGGGGCACCACCTCTGCCCCCAAACTCCTAGGGGGGGCCTCAATGGTCTCTGTTCCCACCAATGGTGTAATCACACTTGGTCCCCGTTTATGGGGACCAGCTTTAATTTCTGCTAGTGGGAACCTCTCCCGGCGGGGTGGGAGACATTAGCGAGTCTGGAGGATACCATCCTGGGCTCGCTAATGATATGGAAATTGGTATTTCCATATCATTCAGAATTTTCATATGGTAATCAGCCTTGTGCTGATTTCTGGTGCGAGGCTGATTACGTTTAAAAAAAGGGGCCTGGGAGAGTCGCGATCAGCTGGACACTGGTCATGGCTCCACTATAGGCCCCCCCGCTGATATCTCCCGGCCTGTTGCTCTGCTCAAGTAATGCAACAGGTGGGAGAATCACGCCTTAAATCTCTTTTTCCTTTCTACTTGAATCTTAACACTTACATGAAAGTCGCCATTCCAAATGTGCTCATCCACATGTAACTCATTTGTCTAATCTATTTCATCGTCCCTACCAGATCTCGCAACACCTCTGCTCTTGTAGGCCGATCAACATACTGCTTGAGGAAAGAGTCCTGTGTACATTTTGGTAATACAATTCTTTTTTTCCCATTTACTCCTCCTTTGTCTCAATTAATAAATGGATAATTAATGCATAAACTTTATTCTTTGTGTGGCTGCCACCTTTAGTCACTCACATGTAGAGATGTGTCCAGAAAGACACAGCTGCATTGATAAAGAGCGGAGTCAGCTACATCTGCTTCCCTTTACACCAGCAGCAGCAAAAGCAAACACAATGACGGCTTTATAACATTGTTGGACTTCTTACCAATTTTGTTTGGGTAGGAAAGTATCAATTGCTCTCAAGTGGGAATACATGAACCTCTCAGCAGAAGGCTGCTTAGTGCAACTAAAAAGTGCAGTACTTTATACACAATCAAGTAAAGAGTGAAGGCGAGAACATCATCCATGTGCTGGCAAAATTCCCAGAATGCTCCCTCTTAGTTGCAAACTTGGCTCTGTTCCCAATAGTCAATCAATGGGTTCCAGTGAAATCAGCTCAACCAATGATAGCGCACGTAACAATCCTCCTGTGATCCTTCCACTTATTCCATTTGTCAGTTCAAGTTTATTTCGAGCCACTAAAACCTTAACATCTTTCACAATCTCTGACACAATGCATGCAACATTGATCATGTTGCTGTGTGGCCCTGGCAGATTTTTTCCTAATGCTGTATATTCTCTACCATTAGCCATTAGTCTGCTAAAATCTTAAAATCAGTACGAATATATAATAGCACCTTTTACATGGGATCCTAAAGATTGAAGAGATAGTTTTAGCCATTGATGAAAATGAGTGCTAAATGTGTACTGTGCATCTCTGTTTGTTTATATAATTTTGGTCCTAATTATCATAACTTGCCTGGAGATATTAAACTAGTATGTAGACCACAAAATTGGGCCCTGCAGCGCTGGTTTTGCTGGTGCTAGGGAAGACCTGGAGTAAATAATGGCAGCAGAACAGACTTCTAGCCTGTAGCCAGTGCTGTGTGTGTGTCGGAAGCAGAACAGGAGGATTGGGAAATCAAACAATTTCCAACGCTGACTGGGTGCACAATCTGCCAATTTGGAACCCATGGGTCTTTTAGTAACATCCCAAAATCATTCTCAGATGACCATGTGTTCAACTGCATGTTGAGTGGGTTCAGGATAGAGTCAGGCCTGCTGCCTGCCAACCCCAGAGGGTTGGTTAAAAGGCCCACTTCAGTTATCTTGGACTTGTCAGGCCTGCAAGTGACAAAGACATGGATGATAATCTCAGCAGCATCCATGACCGTGGCAGAGTGGAGGCAGCCAAGGCTACAGAGCTGGATGTAGGTGGTTGTTTTTAATGGACAATACATGGCATTAGAGGTTCAGCTTAAGGTTGTAGAGGATGCTGAGGTTGCAAGCAGTCTGGTTCATATTAAAACAGTGGCTGGGAAAGGCAATTGAATTGACGGTGGGGGAATGGAGTTTGCTGAAGAGGCTGAAGACCCATGAGGAGGACCCATGACATTTAATAGGAACAAACCTGGGCCCATGATCAGAAGTGGGCTAGTAGTTCAGACTGACTGGCAGGGAACCTGAGAGATGGGACCACAATGGAAAATAAGTATGGTCTGGCTATGGTTAGGGGGAAGGAAGGTTCTGGCAATGATTCAGGGAGGTGGGCGAGTGAGGAAGTGGTCAGCATGTTGTTAGCTTGGTGTAACAGAAGCTCAAGGCTTCCTTGATTGGCTCCATTGCAGCAGTCCTAATCTCTCTGCCCCAAAAAGTAAACTGAAACATAAATGTAATACTTACTGCCTGGGTCTTTCCTGGCAGATTTTGTGCAGCAGCAGAGCCAACACTGAGCCCCTGCTACCCCTCTCCAGTATCGCCCTCATTCCTACTCAGGCTCCAGCTTCAAACTACAGATGACATCATAAAACTTTATTTGCATTTTTAGAACTGGCCCCTTCTGCAGCTGCCCTTCTTTCCTGCTCCAAAGAGCAGGTTAACATGAACAGGAAAGAAGCAGGAATGGTGGGCGTAAGTGACTCCCAATTGTTTGTAGTTCAGTTTCAACCATGTCTCATTCTGTTTTCTCAGCTGAGGGACAAGAAATACATCAGTTTGTTGGAGGATCTGAGCCCCACGCAAAACATTGCTTGAATGACAGCTCCAGCTCTCTGATCTCTTCTCCCAATTTCACAATGTTTGTTTACAAAAGACAGCGAGGTTTCACGTGACTGCAATTTCTGCAGCTGATACTTTAAAAAGGTCTGGCTGATTGACACTTCTATTGGGCTTTAGTAGCCCAAACTGTGTGGAGTTTGCACATTCTCCCCATGTCTACGTGGGTTTCCTCCGGGTGCTCTGGTTTCCTCCCATAGTCTAAAGATGTGCGGGTTAGGTTGATTGGCCACGCCAAATTGACCCTAGTGTCAGGGGGATTAGCAGGGTAAATATGTGGGGTTACGGGAATAGGGCCTGGACGGGATAGTGGTCAGTGCAGATTCAATGGGCCGAATGGTCTCCTTCTGCACTGTAGGGATTCTATGATTGCTTTTTTTATAGCTATTTTTAAACTTGTGTTACTTCTATAGAACTTGTTGCTTCTATACAGTGTATGATAGGTGAATAGGCATGGAAGTGCCATCGCTTGACTTGGGGCAGAGGGCCATGGGAGTTGTTTTTTGGGGCAAACATTGATATGGAGGGCATCAAAGGCCATAGGGCTGAGGGGAGGGGGGTATACTTTGACATGGGGCATGAGGGCTCATTGGGTTTTTGGGGGGTGTAGCTTGGCATGGATACATGAAGAGCCACAGGGTGGGTACAGGACGTGAGGTGATATGGATGGGACATGAGGAGTGGGCAAGAGTTGAGGGGGTGTGAGGGGGTGTGAGGGGTGGGAGCTGGAGGGCTTTTCTGTTTTTATTATAACTGGGGCGAAGGCCTACAGCATCGAAGAGGGCCTTTTAAACTGCCCGCCTTGGCACCAAGCAGGCCCTGTGGCTGTCTCTGAACTTTCTCCAGAGTCAGCTTACACCCATCCACCCGCCCTCAATGAAAATATTAACCTTGCGGGCACCTCTGGGCAAACCAAACCCAACGGGGAATTTTCCCAATTTTCACTCCCCATCTCAGGGATGAATATTTTCTGTAGATCTTCCGGTTAGTGAAAAGACACACAGTGAACATACCCCAACAATTTGAGACAAGAGGGCTTATTACAGTCATTGTTCTGTTATGAAAACTTTCCTTAATATAGCCAGGCATGTTATGTTAAATAAGACATCCAAGGTTTCACTGAACACAAGCAAACTAGTATTGCCCTAGCTTCACTACAGAATGCGCATAGGAGAGCTAACAAACTCCAACATTTAAAAATTCCCATTCATATAGTAGCTTGAGCCGTTGCTTCCTCCTAGTCAACACTCTTCCCATCCATCTCAATGACATTTACAGAGTGTGGTCCTGTGAAGCCCTCAACTTGAATTTCTAGCATTTTCTGTTTTCATTTCAAATCTAGAAGACCATTTTGAACTGTCATCAAATCCCTTCAATGATCTCCCATCAATCTTGATGACTGATGGTGTATTGCTTGGAAGGACAGCAATGTGCTGAATGGATTCTTTAGAGGATCCCACAGTACAACCTGAAGGACTAAACCTGCCTTGTAAACAATGGGCAACCATGAACTATCTCACAAATGGTAGGCACTGCCCCTTTCTCCATACAGGAAGATTAAAGCATTCCCACCATTACACTGCGGAGTTTCTAATCAGACCTTGGAGCACACCATTACATATTTCCCTTAGAGAAAATTTGCAGGCATTCTACAGGATATCCACACTGCTACTTACAGCAGAAGCTCTGGTCCGGATATTTGGCTTAGATATTGCTATTTGATTCATTTTTGGATTGCTATATGAAACATGGATAGGTAGCTCCTCTATTCCATTAAACTTTACAAGTTAGATTTTCTAAGAGGTGATAACCATTATAAGTATTTTCACAGCTTATAAAAGCTGTGGGTCACATATTTACATAATTTTACATTACTCACAGTTAATGTAGTTAACTGCAGAGAAGGTAAGCCTTTCAGCCTATCTTGTCCATTTTATTTAGCTTACAGTCCCTCAATCATACCATAAAGGTGTCTCTAAAATAACTCTAATGTTCTTATCTTCACTGTCTGGTCTGACAGTCATTTCCATCTGATGGATTTTAACTTGGGAAGGGTATTGTGAAGTGGAGTGGGGGTGGCTTCTGTGAAATGGTGGGAAGAGGTTGCAGAGTAACTGCCAGCAAGCGTAGATTAGGCAAGGTCAAAGCAGACACTGGTTTCTGAGTGTGTGTTTTGGGGGGGGGGGAAGCATTTCAGGAGGGTCTTGCACAGACAATTCGAGGAGTCCAGAGCAAAAGAGGCTGTAACTTTCCTTGTAGGGCGGCATGGTGGCACAATGGTTAGCACTGCTGCCTCACAGCACCAGGGACCTGGGTTTGATTCCCAGCTTGGGTCACTGTCTTTGTGGAGTCTGCACGTTCTCCCCGTGTCTGCGTGGGTTTCCTTCGGGTGCTCCGGTTTCTTCCCACAGTCTGAAAGACGTGCTGGTTAGGTGCATTAGCCGTGCTAAATTTTCCCTCAGTGTATCCGAACAGGCGCCGGAGTGTGGTGACTAAGGGATTTTCACAGTAACTTCATTGCATTGTTAATGTAAGCTTACTTGTGACTAATAAATAAACTAAACTTTAGGAGCATTTATCTTGACATATCTGGATGGCTTTTTTCTTCTTCACACAAGCTGTCAACCTACTTCAAAAGACCACGGCGACTTCCCTGCTCAGATTCCCATTAAATCACCATCAGTGTCCTTATCATATAACAACACTTTTTAAGTGTCTGCCTCATCTGTATATTAATTTCAAAGATGATGGGAAATGATTGGGCTCCAAGAAGTTTTGTAACCTATTCATTTTTAACTGCCCAGCTGTCCAATTTCTGGGGGACTGGTAGAGCTAAGATTGAGTTCCCAATACTCATACTCTTTGTTGGAACTAGTGCAAATTTTCCCTATGGAAAACTGGATTCTGTGGCCATGATTCCATGAGGCATAGGATGTTCTGGGAGGTGGTAGAATGGGCTTAAAATCAGGTGGCATGGTGGGGACTGCCACGCCCATCGCCTTACCACCTTCATTGGCATTTTACCAGTGGCGGGGAAGGTGGCAAGTGGCCAGCAGCTGTTAGTCGAATTAAGGTTCTTAAGAGGCCAGTTAAAGGTCTCTTAAGGGCCTCTTCCCTCTGTCACTGGTATTTTACCGGTGTGGTAAATGGGCATTTTGCTACATGGGGAGACTGTCAGACACTGGTGATCTTCCTACAGCTTTGGGTGGGTGGGTAGAATTCTAATTGAGTACTCTGTGACCCATGGAGGATCTCCCTGGTACCAAGGGCCACCACTGCCACTGAGAGAGCCACCCACATCTCCCTCCCTCATGATCGATCCCGACACCAGCGCCTCCCTCCTTGGCTCTGCCAAGCCACCAGCGCACTTACCTGGCCTCCTTGGACCTCCTCAATTGTGGCTGGTGCAGGACTGTTATAGTTTCAGCTGTAACCACCAGCTTTCCAATCTGTGCACTGGACCATTCCCTCTATATAAAATCCTGCTTTACATTCCCTTGAACTCTGAGAGGAGGCTACAATATTTGTAGCCTCCTCTCAGAGGTCAGTGTAGGTCAGTGAATAGTTAGTAAGTTCTTTCCTCAAAGGCCAGTCTTTATAAAAGGATCAATTTAAAAATGTGCTTTGGCTGAATTGAGGAGTTTTCCAGACCAAGACCATGGTTTGACCTGGACAGCTTCTTTTTGCCAAACTCCAAACTCAACAAGAAGGAGAAGGGAGCCACAAGAAATTCAGGGGTTTACAACTTCAACCTCAAACTAATCCAACTTGACACTGATGGCACGAATGGTCTTATGTTTATGTGAAATCCAAGTTTGAAGCACGGGACTCACTTTCAAAGCCAGTATTTTGAGAATGGATTTACTTGTTCACGGGATGAGGGTGACGCACATTAGGCGCTTTTTATCAACTTACTGGCACAATCTACTTTAACACTTCAGGCATTTGGCAGATCATCCCAGCAAGAATTATTTTTATTTAATCAGGTGCAACTTCCACATTTCTAGATCCAGCCCAATTTTACTTGCGTATTTGCACTAATACTTATGTGCTTACTGAAGCTCTGTTGTGTTAATGTATTTGTGTATTCACTGGAAGTGAGGTTGTGTGTCTCTAGCGTGGGAAACAGGCAGAGAAGAAGCAGCCATGTAAGAGAACACACACCTGGAAATAATGGATGTAGTGTTTTAAATCCTCTGTGCTCCCACTGTCATTCTCCATTGTACAACATGAAAACTGGCGACGAGAACGATGAACAACGCTGCTAACCACCCAGGATGAAGAAACTTGCTGAGAAAAGTTGGGAACAGAAAATTTAGAATAGAAACTTTTTGCACGTGCTGTGGATCTAATGGGCTATGATAATCTGCTGCAGAGCACTTATAGAGCTGGCTGTGTTAAATAAGAGGCTGAAACTCAGTTTTGTAACAGAAAAATAAAGATAGCTGCTGGAAAAATGTTGCCAGACGCGCATATGGGAAACTTTCATTAGCAGAGCAAATGGTGGAAGTTTTCAATGTCGTGAGACCCTTTGACGAAAATGAGGAGAAATGGAACTCCTACACCATGTGGAGGGGGGGGGGATGTAGGGAACGTGTGTTCCTGGGGGTCTGTGGTGGGGTATGGGGAGTGTGTGTTCCTCGGGGCTGTGGGGGGGATGTGGGGAGTGTGTGTTGCTGGGGGTCTGTGGGGAGGGATATGGGGAGTGTGTGTTGCTGGGGGTCTGTGGTGGGGTATGGGGAGTGTGTGTTGCTGGGGGGTCTGTGGGGCGGATGTGGGGAGTGTGTGTTGGGGGTCTGTGGTGTGGTATGGGGAGTGTGTGTTGCTGGGGGTCTGTGGGGGGGATGTGGGGAGTGTGTGTTGGGGGTCTGTGGTGTGGTATGGGGAGTGTGTGTTGCTGGGGGGCTGTTGGGGGATGTGGGGAGTGTGTGTTGCTGGGGGTCTGTGGGGGGATGGGGAGTGTGTGTTGCTGGGGGTCTGTGGGGGGATGGGGAGTGTGTGTTGCTGGGGGTCTGTGGGGGGGAAAGTGGGGAATGTGTGCTGCTGGGGGGGCGGTGGGGAGAATGTGTTGGGGGGCAAGCAGAGTTCTTTAACCTCTCCATCTGCCTCTCCCCTTCCCCAAATTTCCCCTCCCCCTCCAGATTGACGAAAGAGAAGAGGGGAGTGGAGACCCCGGCTGTTCCGCAGGCGAGTGACCTTCGAGCAACTGTCAGGCATCTTGTGCTGCCGACGGCTCCGGCTCCGACTCCGAAAGGAGACAGTGCAACACCTGTGCATTAGTTGCAGAGCCTGACACCTCGGGGCACAGGGGGGCACCCACTCCCAGTGGCTGTAAAAGTGACAGTTACCTTAAACTTTTACGCCACTGGGTCCTTCCAGACCGCCAGTGGAGACCTTTGTGGCATTTCACAATCATCCACCCACAAGTGTGTCAAGGAGGTCACAGACGCCCTGTATGCCCGGGATGGCCAGTATATTAAATTTGACTTGGACCAGGCCCAGCAGGAAGCCCGGACTGCAGGATTCACGGCCATCACGGGGATGCCAAATGTGCAGGGGGCTATAGACGGCACCCACGTCACCCTCAAGGCCCCGGTGAAGAATCCAGGAAGATTCATGAACAGAAAGGGCTTCCATTCAATAAATGTGCAATTGGTATTTGACTAACAGCTGAATATCACGCACGTTTGCGCCAGACACCCCGGCACCGTGCATGACAGCTTTATATTGAGGAGCTCCGATGTCCCGGAGGTCTTTGAGGAGAAGCCCAGGATGCAAGGATAGCTCGTGGGGGACATGGGTACCCGCTTCGGACTTGGCTGATGACACCTGCACGGAGGCCTGAGACTGAGGCGGAGACTCGATATAATGAGGCCCACGTTGCCACCCGTTCAATAGTGGAGTGGTGCATGGGGCTCCTCAAAATGCGGTTCAGGTGCTTGGAGCGCTCTTGCGGAGCTCTCCAATAAAGCCCCCTGATATCATCCCGCATTGTCATCGTGTGCTGTGCCCTACACAAACTGGCACAGCAGTGACGAGATCTTTTGGAGGAGGAGGATGTGGAGGCCGCCCCAGCAGGAGGAGGAAGGGGAGGAGGAAAAGGAAGAGGAGGAGGAGAAGGGGGAGATCGACGATGACGAGCAACACAACCCAGACACTGGAGGGCTGGCAACAGCAAGGATCAGGCATGTGTGGGCAGTGAGGGAGGCCCTGAACACCACGCGCTTTGGGCACTCGGGGCCTGTGTTACCACACATGTGTTCCATGCCCCCCTACAATCTCCTGCAACATTGTAACACCAGAGTAGTGGGCCTGGGTATGCTGTGTTAGCGAGTTTCTGTGACAGGCAGGAGGGTGATGATGACTAGCTATGCGCCATTGTGATGATGCTCTGGTGCTAACTAGTCTGGCTCCTACCTGAGCTCCGCATACACTCTGGTACCTGGGCCCACGTCTGGGTGGTGGGTAAGGAAGCACTAAACCCCCATGCACTAAACTGCCCGACTCAGGTGGCCATCGCAGAGGGGTCGGCCACCATGGGTAGGATGCAGGTGGTCCTCCAGGACTGGCAGTGCCAGGTGACGCCGGAGCTTCTGGAGTCATTGCAGAAGCATTGCCATCCCATGAAGTGACCCAGAGGTGCACAGGAACCCCGAGAGAGAAGGAAGGACCCAGGGTGGGTGGGGTGGGGGGAGAGACAATCTCTCATGGGTTCTGGAGATGCCATGGCAGATTACCTTTAGCCAATGCATGCCAGCCGCTGTAGCCAGTGAATTATTTGAGCACCTTCATTTTCTCAGTAGCAGTGCGTTGATGGGTCTCCCCCACTGACATCAACATGCAGGGTCCCTCCGACGTCGGGGTAAGGACATTCCTGTTAGATGCTAATCATGGACAAATTAGTCACAGGTGTGGAGTGAACTAACATTTATTGGTCCCAATAAAAGTGTCTTCAAAATAAGTGCTAATATAAAAACATGTGGAAGTGGGACTTTAAAATGCCTAAATATTCTAACTAGTATTCTCCTTCACTCGTGCCATCTTAGTGCCACTACAACTTATTAATTTTATGTGGCCTACCATTACGTCGCAGTGTCTCCCCAGGATGAACATCGGAGGTGGAGGTGGCCAGCAGCCTACCACGCCCCATGGCTTGTGATGTGCGTGGCGATCATCCTCTGGAGGGCCTAGACCTTGAGGGCCCTGGCTGGCTTCTAGATGTCTGGGATGTTTCCATGCCACCCTCTTCATCCCACTGCCCCTGAGATGCCCCGGTGTCAGGAAGGAGGGGAGTCAGAAGGTGTAGTCACAGCTCAGTCTCCTGGCTGGAAGGCCCCGGCACGGGCTCGAGTCCTTCCATCTCTCTTGGGGTTCCTGTGGGCCCCTGGGTCACTCCATGGGATGGCAGTGCTTCTGCAATGACTCCAGAAGCTCTGGCGTCACCTGCTACTGCCAGTCCTGGAGGACCACCTGCATTCTTGCCATGGTGGCCGACCCCTCTGGCCACCTGAGTCAGGCGCCACCTGTCAATGGCGGCAGCAATTGCCTTCTGAGATTGGGCCACGTTCTGCAGCCTCTCAACCATGACCCTCTGCGACTGGGCCATGTTCTCAACGGCTGCTGCCATAGTCCGTTGTGTCTCAGCGCTGTCCCGCTGAGTCTCGTGCAAGCTCTGCAGCCTCTCAGCCATGGGCCGCAGAATCTCGAGAAGCCTGTTGAGGCCCTCAGCTGTGGCCTGCTCTGATTTGGCCATGGCCTGCTGTGATGTGGCCGTCGCTTGAACCCTGTCACTCATGGTGAGGATCCCCTGCCCCAGGCTTTACATCGCGGATGCCACCCTTGCGGTGTTGGCCTGGGAACCATGCGAGACAGGCAACAGTTAATCCACCTGAAAGCTTTGGGACTCCTCCCAACAACCTCACAGTCGGTCCAGTGTTGCTGTCAGCCTCTCCTGCATTCCCTGGCTCTATTGCTGCATCTCTAGTAGCTGAGGGAGATAAAAACTGTAGCCTGGGGCCAGCTGAGTCCTCGCCTCCAGCAGGCCCCTACGTGCCAGAGGCCTCGGACGTTCCCTCCCCCACCTGATGTATGAAAGCAGATGTGTCGTATGCACCAGATAGTGACCCAGATGCCTCTCCACTAACTTGAACCACCAATGTGAGAGGTGGAAGCTGACGCAAAACTGGTGCCGGGCTTCAGAGGTTCCTTCATCCGTTTCCTTTGAGAAGACTTCCGCGCTGTCAGGGACAGGATGGGTGGGAGCAGCAGTGGGGGCCCCGATGCCAGATGGCCCAGGCACATAGGGGTCCCTTCCTGCAACACAGGACACAAGGTTAAGTTTCAGGGAGTGAGAGGAATCTGGGCTCCATGCAACTTACTTGAGATTTCTCTCACAAGTGGAGGATTAGCAGGTGCTCACTTCTATGCCCCAGCCTGACCAGGCTGCCACTAATGGTTCACATTCCCTCTTCTCTCACAAGATCCAAACTGGAGGGTGATGACCCGGATCTCAGGCACACCATCCTCCTATCCATTGACTCTGTCTACACTTCCCGCTACCTTGGCAAAGCAGCCCGCATAATCAAGGACCCCACGCACCCTGGGCATTCTCTCTTCCACCTTCTTCCGTCGGGAAAAAGATGCAAAAATCTGAGGTCACGTACCAACCGACTCAAGAACAGCTTTTTCCCTGTTGCCATTAGACTTTTGAATGGACCTACCTTGCATTAAGTTGATTTTTCTCTACACCTTAGATATGACTGTAACACTACATTCTGCACCCTCTCCTTTCTTTCTCTATGAACGGTATGCTTTGTCTGCATAGCGTGCAAGAAACAATACTTTTCATTCTATGTTAATACATGTGACAATAATAAATCAAATCAAATCCCCTGTCTTCGCCCTCTCCCAGCCATTACGGGTATTTTTCTCCTGTGGGGACAGAAGGAGCCATGTTAAATCAGATGGCATGAGTCCTGCAGTGTATCAGGGGGTGGCCCTCAGAGGGCAAGGATTGTGATACTCTTTGGGGAGGAAGGTGGGAGGTGCTTGGGGGTCAGGGGCTGGAAGCATGCAGGGAGCTGGGGGTGAAGGGATCTGTGGGTCATTTAAGGGGAAGATGCTAGATGAGGTAAAAAAAACTTCCACCCTTGCTGCCCGGATGAGGTCATTCAGTTTTTTGCAGCACTGCTTCCTGGTTCTCCTGGCCAGTCCCGTGGCACTAACATATGCTGCCAACGCCTCCCAGGCTGCATTTCCATCTCTTCCCCTGGGACGACATCCTGCTAGGGGGAAGAGGGTGTCCCGCATTGCCTCCACTGCCTCCAGCAACCTGCATCCAAAATATGGGGAGCTGTCCTCTTGGAGGCCATTTCTTCCTGCACTGCCTGCCTCCATCCTTGTGGGTTTTTATGGAACTTTCCCTTTTTAGGGCAGATCAACCGCAGGCAATTTGGGCGAGTCACGCGGCCGTTAGAGCATTTCAGTGAGTTTAATGCAGTTTGCCTTGTTACAATGGAGGGGAAGCCTGCATGGTAACAAACCACCCGGAGGAATCTCACGCAGACACAGGGAGAATGTGCAGGTTCCGCACAGACAGTGACCCAAGTTGGGAATGAAACCCAGGTCCCTGGCGCTGTGAGGCAGCAGTGCTAACCACTGCCTACAAAAGGGTCAAGATGAACATAGCAACTCACAGTCTGAGGAGGAATTATCACTGAATGTGCTCGCCATTACTGGTGCTACACTGCTGGATGGACAACCAGTAAGGTTGGAAGTTGTCACTGGGACAGAAGTCTCCCTGGTGCCAGAAACTGTTTAGAAGGAGAAACTCATTCCCTTGAAGCTGCCAAGGATAGTGCTGAAGATGTACGCAGGTGAAGTATTTCCACTGAAGGGCTGCATCGAAGTGGCTGTGCAACTTAATGGACAAATAGCAATTTTGTCTCTACATGTAGTAAAGGGCAACTATCCAGCGTTGATGGGTTAAACATGGCTGGAGAAGATTCGATTGAACTAGGCCGAAGTCAACATGATAACCAATGGAGAAGCAGGCCTCACAAAAATTCTAAAGATGCACAATTTTGCATGTGATGGAAAATTAGAGAGCATGAGAGATGTTACAGTTAAACTGAAGATGAAAGAAGGAAGTCAAGCAAAATACTTGAAGGCAAGGTCTGTACCACATGCCATTAGGCTGAAGGTGGAGGCTGACTTGGATCGACTTGTGAAGACAGGAATCTTGGAACCTGTCAGCATCAGTGAATGCACCACTCCAAAAGTTCCAGTCATCAAGAAGGATGGATCTCTCAGGATTTGCGGAGATTTAAAGGTTGCCATTAATTCAGTGTTACCTGCAGAACATTACCATTACCCGACATCTATGACTTGTCTGTAGGATTGGCTGGAGGCCAACATTTTAGCAAAATTGACCTCAGTCAGGCTTACTTACAGATGAATGTGGACAAGAAGTCACAGGAACGTCTGACTATCATGACACACAAAGGCTTGTCCCAGTACTGAAGATTGTCATTTGATATCACCTCAGCTCCTACATTATTTCAAAGTGCAATGGATCAGATCCTGAGTGGTTTGAGCAGAGTCCAGTGCTGTCTGGATGACATCCTTCTCACTGGAACAGAATAAGAGGAACATCTTCAGATTTGGATGCCACTCTTCAGAGATAGGGAGACTATGGTCCGAGAGTTCAGAAGGACAAGTGTGAGCTTTTCCAATCCTTGGTTGAGCATTTGAGACATGCAATTGATATCACGTGATTCACAAATCCCCTTTAAAAGTCAAGGTTATTACAGAGGTGCCTGAACATCATAATATTAAGCAGTTGCATTCCTTCCTAGGATTGTTGAACTAACACAGAAGATTTGTTCCAAATTTGGCAACCATTTTGAAACAGTACATAACCTCTTGTGTCAGAACAAAAAGTGGAAGTCGTCGGATCAATCCTTAGTGTCATCCTTAGTGCTGCTGCATCCATGGCAATGGCCTGAAGAGGCTTGGCAATGAATGCACATGGACTTTGCTGGACCCTTTGAAGGGCATATGTTCTTGGTAATGGTCGACGCCTCACACAAAATGCCAAAGGTCGCTGTGATGAAATCTACTTCATTGGAAAAGACTATGG
Organism: Mustelus asterias; assembly: GCF_964213995.1. Lineage (NCBI taxonomy): Eukaryota > Metazoa > Chordata > Chondrichthyes > Carcharhiniformes > Triakidae > Mustelus > Mustelus asterias. Next base: position 81,960,837 of record NC_135806.1, on the reverse strand, counting down.
AGAAGCTAGGAGAAGTATTTCACCATTTTAGATTCTCTGAACAACTGGTAAACAGTAATGGACCCAAATCTGTCTCACAAGAATTCAAAATTTTCTTGCACGAGAATGGTATTCAACATAATCACCGGAATTTTCCCATCCTGCCCGCCACGGGAATCGTAATGGGTGGGACACAGACCATGCAAAGGTCTGTTCACCTCAGGCAGGATTTTCTGGTCTTGGGCAAGCAAGGCCCAAAAATTCCACCCAATAAGTTTGCACCATATTATCCTGCCACCAATGGAATAGCAGAATGTTTCATCCAAACCATGAAACATATCTTGAGAGCAACCAGGGAACAATGTTCGCTGAGTTTAGGCATGTTAACAAATTCCTGCTAACATACAGGAATACCACACATTCCACGACCAAGACCCTCCTGCATTACTAATGATGAAGAGACAATTACAATTGGCATTCGATCTGTTGAAAGCTCTGAAAACAAAATAAATTTCGCAATAGCAACAGCAACAATAGCAACAAGGACAAATGGAACAGCTGAAAAGTAAAGCAAAACATAGAGTTTTCCACTAAGGTCAAGGAATTTTAGCTCGGAATTATTCTACAGGAGAGAAATGGGTTCCTGCCACAATCCTTGACTGGACCTGTCTCTTATATTGTCTAGACCAGAGATGATGTTGTCCGGAGGGTGCATGCAAACCAGCCGTTGGCTGGGAGAACAGATCCGCTGAAATCAGAACCTGTGGAGAATCCATATTCGACTATGCAAAGCCCTGACCTGAACTTCCTACAACCCCAACACCAACAGACACTGTTGAGGAAAGAAACACCTCATCTTCAGATCAGACACTGAGGCAACTTTGAGTACTTGTGTGAACGTCAATTAAACCCACATAAGATGATGTCATGTGCGAAGACAAAAACACCAGAGGTTACCACCAGTGTAAATGAGAAAACTCCAAAGGTTCATCATCAACTGTTCCAAGAGAGACAACCTCCAGACCGTCTGACTCATTAATAATGACTGACTTATTGATTGTTGAACTTGTTGGGGATGTTCAATTTAAGGGGGGGAGGAAATGTGTACTTGTATAAATTCTTATTGGCTTATTGAAGCTCTGTTGTGTTAATGCATTTATATATTCACCAGAAGTGAAGTCCTGATTCCCTAGCGTGGGAAACAGGCAGAGAAGAAGCAGCCATGTAAGAGAACACCCACCTGTAAATAAAGCTCCATTGTTTAACACCCTTCGTGCTCCCTAGTGTCATTTTCCAACATACAACAATTTTCTGTTGCATCAGCACTGTCTCGGGATTCACCTTGAGCACCATTACCTGTAGAAAGACTTAGAATCCCTAACTGATCCTCTGTGGAAACTCTGAACAATTTATTAATGAGAAAATGGAACAGTTCATGTCTCCTCACACAAGGAAAGCAAATGGAAGATGAGGCCCCCTATCTCACATCATTGTGTTTGGTGAGTTACTAACGCTCGAACAAGCTCTGTGAAATTCAGGAATTAGATTTGCATTTTATTATTGATTTTTGTCACACAAAGAACTGGTCTCTTTATATTAGTCTTGCATGCATTTGCAACCGGGAGGTTTCTATTTCATGCTCCATTGGAATGTGATTGCTGCTACTGTCAAAAATACTTTCCTGACCAGAATCAAAGGGGCAATCTGAATGCTTATTACGTCAATGCCCCTCTCCCATGAAGTAGAATGAATTCACAATTTTGGAACATTTGGCCTTACATTAGCACTAACAAATAACTGAATGCAGGAGTGTAAATATTACAGCATGGAGGGGAATATCTGTACAGAGCAAAATTCCATTTGCACATTGACTGTTGGACAGCTTTAAACATTTTGGGAATTATTTCTCCCTTACCTACATAGAATAAGAGGTGCTAAGTTGCTGTTGCAAAATTCCTAAATATGCATTTCTTTGTCATTCTAATTGCAGAGGAACAGGAGCAGTGCAGGTTGAGGGAAAAGCGAGTGAGGCAGATTATGGAGGATGCACCCTACAAGATGTTGCTGCCCTAAAAAATTAAAACACTATACAAATATCAGGATCTCAGCAAGCAGCTTGACATAGGAAGAGGATGTTTCATCAAAAAGGTTGTCTTGTAAAGGTTTATCGACACATTCAATTTCCACATCACTTGTTTCTGTCAAGCACCAACAGAGACCTAGGTGTGCTTCATCATCCAGGGTGGTGGCAGGGCATGAATCTATCAGGTCACTGGCACTATTTTCATCTTTGGGAATTTCTCGCTCTAACATTTCTTCAATGCAGAGCATCAAGTGACTGAATATGTTGTGGGTGATAAAGTATACCCTCTGCTGTTATGCACCATCTGCAAGTAGCAAGAATTATAACAGATATGGCCAAGCCATATCTTTTTGCAAAAAGCATTAATTAAGTTAACCAAAATGGTCTTAAAGGGGTGTTTTCATTGCCTTAGATTAATACATGAGTGAGCAAATATCTCACACAGTGACAGCTTAACACGCCTGACAGAACTCTACACTCCTAGAATCCCTGGACATGAAGTTTCTTCAAAGAAGTGACGATCAGCTTGGGGAGTATAGGAACATAAAGCGCAGCATCGCGAAGACCATCATGAGGAAGACTCCTCTGTGCAAAGGGCAGCTAAACTCAATGCACAATGATATTTTCTCCTCTGTTCAACAATTTCCCTTTGTCACCACTCCATCTCACCCAATTTTAGGGCAATTGCGAATTTGAGGGTTTATAATCCACTCACGACTTGCTTCTCATTCATCACTCCTTCCACATATGGCATACAAATCTGTCCTTATTTCTATCAGATGTTATTTGTGAGTTTTGAGAATTTAAAGCCACAGAGAATCATAGAATCCCTACATGCAGAAGAGGCTATTTGGCCCATGAGTCTGCACCAACTCTCTGGCATATTATCTTACTGAGGCCCTTTCCCCATAAACCTGTGCATTTCCCATAGCTAATCCATCAAACCTATACACCTTAGGACACTAAGGGGCAATTTAGCATGGTCAATCCATCCAACTTGCACATCTTTGGACTGTGGGAGGAAACCGGAGCACCCGGAGGAAACTCATGCAGACAAGGGGAGAACATGCAAACTCCAAAGAGGCAGTGACCCAAGCCGGGAATCGAACCTGGGTCCTTGGCACTGTGAGGTGGCAATGCTAACCACTGTGCCACCATGCCACCCTCAGAAAGCAGTCTGCCCTTCAGTCACAGATTTTCCATATTAAATGGAGTGTATCAAGGTGAGAAGATATGGATGCAGATCAGCCACACAGAAGTTATAAAGAGCAGTTGTAGCATGGAACAGCTTTCTAAAATGGACTCAGAGCACTCTGCTTGCAGAGTGTATTCAACAATTGTCAACCTTTTTTTACTAAAAGAGAGGCAATAAATTCTTGCATAATTACCATCACATTTCTCTTAAAAGAAATGCAAGACATTAATGAAACACAGCAGCACACCATCCTACTCATTTCTACTTTCCTGAAATAATGAGGCCAATTTAACACTTCACTGCTGTGTCAGATCCATGGTGTAGCCTGATATTTACCAGATAAGTGTTAAACCAACATTCTGTTGCATTTGCAACATTTCCTGACTTGGTGAAATATTATCTAATTTTTCCCACATTATGCTAATGAAGAACCATTTTGCAGTTAATGATGTGACAGGATAACCTATATTATAGTTATTTATTGTCAGAAAACAATTTAAACCAACTTCATATTGAGCAATTAATTCTAATAAGTGTTGTATGTGCAGACTATACATAATTCTCAACTTGGTGCTCTCAACTGCATTGTTCAATCCATGAAGCAATCCAGCTCTTCCATAGGCATCAATTGTTTGTCTTTAACTCCTGTCTTACTATTCTTCACTTGACAGAAGATCATTTGGCATGTGGCAGGCAAAAATGGACAAGATCAAGGACCGACTTACATTGAACCCTTCATGATCATTGGATGTCTCAAAGCATTTTATAGCCAATGAAGTACTTTTTGAAGTGTTGTCATTGTGGAAATGTGGCAGCCAATTTGTGCGCAGCAAATGTCCACAAACGGCAATGTGATAATGACCAGATAATCTTTTATTTGTGCTGCTGATTGAGGAATAAATATTGGCCAGGACTCCAGGGAAAACTCTGCTGCTCTGCTTTGATCTGTTACATCCACCAAGCAGGCAGATGGAGACTTGGCTTAATGTCTCATCCAAAAGAGGACATCTTTGCCAGTGCAAAGCTAACTCAGTCCTGCAGTGCCAGCCTTGATTTCTGTACTTGAGCCCTGGAGTTGCACGCAAGCCCAGAACCTTACAATTCAAACTGCTACCCAACTGAGCCATGGCAAATAATCTAAAACAGAACAAAGGAGTAGTAAATTAGTTTTTTTTGGTGCGTAAGTATGAAAGTGAAATATAACACAGTAACACTATATAAAACACCCACGTCAATAACCTCATGAAATTACAAATCCTTTATATTCCTTTTTTTGTGATTCTTACAAGGTACTAACTTTAAACCTTGCTTTGTTGCTTTTTCATTCCTGCAGTTTCTGGTTCAGCAAGACCCCTACCATGCTTCAACTCTGATCCTTACTCTTTAAATATTTCGCTCCTTTAAATACCTCAGCTAAAACAGGCTGCTGCAGCTCATCATAATGTCTACTCACTCTGCTTGTTTAAGAAATTTGGAAGTGTAAAACAAATGCAGCAATGTTAAAAAGCCACTGAGAAATGCGTTGCTCAAAGTTCCAGGATCCCAATGCATTGTCAGGCTGCCTCACTGTGAACATGTCAGTATATTAAAATTCAGCCCAAAGTAACTGTCTTCCCTTCATCTACATGCTGCCTATAAATGTACATTAATCAACTCACAATTTTCAGCAACTATTCCAATGGACATTAAAGATAAGCGACTTAAGTTCCCTTGATGGATCACTTGGTAAATCCACCGTTTAGTTGAGAATTAAACCATGCAGATCAGGAAGTTGCAGGTTCAAATCTCTATCTCATTTAACTCATTTCAATAGACTGTGAAGACAGCAGAACTGGAATCTGATCCTCTGGACAAGGTGGAAGAAAGGTTAACCAAGAATCTCATTCTGCTTATCCAGCCAAAATTGCTGGTCGTGAGATTATCATGAAGGAGTCAGCTACCTGGGTTTAACAGAAAACTGTTAATGAGAATGGGCAGCATGGTAACACAGTGGTTAACACTGCTGCCTCACAGCCCCAGGGACCCAGGTTCGATTCCTGGCTTGGGTCACTGTCTGTGTGGAATTTGCACATTCTCCCCGTACCTGTGTGGGTTTCCTCCGGGCACTCCGGTTTCATAGAACATAGAACATAGAAAAGCTACAGCACAAACAGGCCTTTTGGCCCACAAGTTGCGCCAAACATTTCCCTACCTACTAGGCTTACCTATAACCCTCTATCTTACTAACTTCCATGAACTTATCCAAAAGTCTCTTAAAAGACCCTATCGAATCCGCCTCCACCACCACCACCGGCAGCCGATTCCACGCACCCACCACCCTCTGAGTGAAAAACCTACCCCTAACATCTCCTCTGTACCTACTCCCCAGCACCCTAAACCTGTGACCTCTTGTGGCAACCATTTCAGCCCAGGGTAAAAGCCTCTGAGAATCCACTCTATCAATACCTCTCAACATCTTATATACCTCTATCAGGTCACCTCTCATCCTTCGCTTCTCCAAGGAGAAAAGACCTAGCTCTCTCAACCTATCTTCATAAGGCATGCCACCTAATCCAGGCAACATCCTTGTAAATCTCCTCTGCACCCTTTCTATGGCTTCCACATCCTTTCTGTAATGAGGCTACCAGAACTGGGCACAGTACTCCAGGTGGGGTCTGACCAGGGTCCTATACAGCTGCAGCATTATCTCCCGATTTCTAAACTCAATTCCTCTATTGATGATGGCCAGTATTCCATACGCCTTCTTAACCACAGCCTGCGACGGTGCTTTGAGCGTCCTATGAACCCAGACTCCAAGATCCTTCTGATCTTCCACACTGCTAAGCGTCTTACCCTTGATATTATATTCTTTCATCCTATTCGACCTGCCAAAATGAATCACCACACGCTTATCTGGGTTGAAGTCCATCTGCCACTTCTCCCAGTCTTGCATCTTATCTGTGTCTCGTTGCAACTGCTGATAAAGGTTGGTGGTGTTGCTATCCACAACACCACCAACCTTTGTGTCATCAGCAAACTTACCAACCCATCCTTCCACTTCCTCATCCAGGTCATTTATAAAAATCACAAAGAGCAAGGGTCCCAGAACAGATCCGTGGGGCACTCCACTGGTGACCGACCTCCATGCTGAAAAAGACCCAACTACAACCACTCTTTGCCTTCTGTGGGCAAGCCAGTTCTGAATCCACAAGGCAATGTCCCCTTGTATCCCATGCCCCTTCACTTTCTCAATAAGCCTTGCATGGGGCCTTGCTGAAATCCATATAAACTACATCTACCGCTCTTCCCTCATCCCTTGTGTCTAGTTACATCTTCAAAAAATTCAATTCGGCTCGTAAAGCATGATCTGCCTTGACAACGTCGTGCTGGCTATTTCTGATCATACTATTCCTCTCCAGATGTTCATAAATCCTGCCTTTTAGGATCTTCTCCATCAACATACCAACCACTGAGGTTAGACTCACTGGTCTATAATTTCCCGGGCTATCTCTTCTCCCTTTCTTGAATAACGGAACCACATCCGCAATCCTCCAATCCTCCGGAACCTCTCCCGTCTCCATTGTTGACGCAAAGATCATCACCAGAGGCTCAGCAATCTCTTCCCTCGCCTCCCACAGTAACCCGGCGATTTATCTAACTTGATGCTTTTCAAAAGCTCCAACACATCCTCTTTCCTTATGTCCACATGCTCAATCTTCTCAGTCCACTGCAAGTCTGCACTGCAACTACCAAGATCCTTTTCCACTGTGAATACTGAAGTAAAGTATTCATTGAGTACCTCTGCTATTTCTACCGGTTCGATACAGACTTTCCCACTGTCACATTTGATAGGTCCTATTCCTTCACATCTTATCTTCTTGCTCTTAACATACTTGTAGAATGCCTTGGGGTTTTCCTTTATCCTGTCTGCCAAGGCCTTCTCATGACCCCTTCTTGCTCTTCTAATTTCCCTCTGAAGTTCCTTCCTACTAGTCGTATACTCTTCTAGATTTCTAACATTACCTAACTCCCTGAACCTTTTGTAGGCTTTTCTTTTCTTCTTGACTAAATTCGTTACAGCTTTCGTGCACCATGGTTCCTGTAACCTACCATAATTCCCCTGTCTCATTGGAACGTTGCTGTGCAGAGCTCCAGACACATTTTCCTTGAAAATTTGCCACATTTCTTCTATACATTTCCCTGAGAAAACCTCCTTCCAATTTATGCCTCTAATTTCCTGCCTAATAGCCTCATAATTGCCCTTACTTCAAATAAACACTTTCCTAGCTTGACTGATCCTATCTCTCTTCAATGCTAATATAAAGGAGATAGAGTTATGATCACTATCCCCAAAATGCTCTCCCACTGAGAGATCTGACACCTGCTCAGTTTCATTCCCTAATACCAAATCAAGTACAGCCTCTCCTCTTGTACTGTGTCAGGAAGCCCTCCTGAACACACCTAACAAACTCCTCTCCATCTAAACCCCTTACCCTCGGGATATTCCAATTGATATTTGGGAAATTAAAATCTCCCATCACGACCACTCTATTATTATCACATCTCTCCAGGATCTGCTTCCCAATCTGCTCCTCCACATCCCTGCTACTATTGGGCGGCCTATAGAAAACACCCAGTAAAGTTATTGACCCCTTCCTGTTGCGAATCTCCACCCACAGAGATTCCGTAGACAATCCCTCTGTGGTGTCCATCTTTTCTACAGCCGTAACATTATCCCTGATCAACAGTGCCACTCCCCCACCTCTTTTGCCTCCTTCCCTGTCCCTCCTGAAACATCTGAAACCCGGCACTTGAAGTATCCAGTCCTGTCCCTGAGATAACCAAGTCTCTGTAATGGCCACCACATCACACTTCCAAGTAGTGATCCACGCTCTAAGCTCATCCATTTTGTTCACTACACTCCTTGCGTTAAAATAAACACACTTCAACCCTTCGCTCTGAACGCTCCCCTTCTCCGTCACCTGCGTATCCTGCCTCTCACACTTTCTACAAGCCCCTTTTATTTTTAAGCTAACCTCCTCTCTCCCAGTCACCTCATTTTGATTCCCACCCCCCAATCATTCTAGTATAAACACTCCCCAGTAGCCTTGGCAAACCTTCCCGCCAGGATATTGGTCCCCCTGGGATTTAACCCGTCCTTTTTGTACAGGTCGCACCTGCCCCTAAAGAGGTCCCAATGATCCAGGAACCTGAATGCCTGACCCCTGCTCCAATCCCTCAGCCACGCATTTATCCTCCACCTTATTCCGTTCCTTCCCTCACTGTCTCGTGGCACAGGCAGCAATCCCGAGATTACTACCTTTGCGTTCCTTCTTCTTAACTCCCTGCCTAACTTCCTGTATTCTCCGTTCATAGCCCCTTCCCCTTTCCTGCCTATGTCAATGGTACCAGTATGCACCACGACCTCTGGCTCCTCCCCCTCCCACTTCAGGATTTCTTGGATACGGTCAGAAACATCCCTGATCCCGGCACCAGGGAGGCAAACCACCATCCGCGTTTCTCGACTTCCTCCACAAAAACGCCTGTCTGACCCCCTCACTGTAGAGTCCCCTATCACCACTGCCTTCCTCCTCCTTTCCTTACCCTTCTGTGCTACAAGGCCGGACTCCGCGTCGGAGGCATGGCCACTGCTGCTTCCACCAGGTGGGCTGTCCACCCCAACAGTATTTTTAAGGGGCACAATCACTGGGGTACTCTCTACCACCTGACTTTTCCCTTTCCTGACTGTGACCCACTTGCCTGCTTCTTGTGGCCCCGGTGTGACCACCTGCCTATAACTCCTATCTATCGCCTCCTCATTTTCCCTGACCAGACGAATGTCCTCGAGCTGCAGCTCCAGTTCCCTAACTCGGTCCCTTAGGAGCCGCAGCTCGACGCACCCAGCGCAGATATGCACTTCTGGGAGGCTAGGAGACTCCACGACCTCCCACATCCGGCACTGAGAACAGCAAACTGGCTTCACATTCATAATGCCCCTTTTCCTCAGATTCCACAGGGAAAGAACTAAGATTTAAAAATTGAAAAACAAAAATAAATTTTTTTTTTCTTTAAACCTACCCTCCCTCGCCCGTTTCATCCGAAGTCCGTTGAGCCAAAGCCCTTCAGCTCTCACTCTGTTACCTGCTCAATCCGCTGCCCGCTACAACGCTGCCCGCTGAATAGTGCACTATAGAAACTGAATAGAAACTATGCCTTTTAAAACCTCGCGTGCTAAATGACCCCTTCCCAGGTCACCCCGCGGCCTACTTCCGCTTTTACCGTTAAAAATAATAAACTTTTAAAAACAAAAACCCCGCTAAAAATCAGATACAGCAAATAAAACTCTTACCAGTAAAAAGCTCCCTCCACAAGTCGCTCCTCTCAGCTTGCTCCCCTCGAAACAAAGGGAACGATTTCTTCAGGTAGGTCGATTTTAAATATGACCCCTTCCCAGATCACCCCGCGTTCTACTTCCGCTTTTACCATTAAAAATAAACTTTTAAAAACAAAATCCCCGCTAAAAATCAGATACAGCAAGTAAAACTCTTACCAGTAAAAAGCTCCCTCCACAAGTCGCTCCTCTCAGCTTGCTCCGCTCGAAACAAAGTTCCTTCCACAGTCCAAAGATGTGCGGGCTAGGGGGATTGGCCATGCTAAATTGCCCCTTAGTGTCAGGGGGACTAGCTAGGGTAAATGCATGGGGTTATGAGGATTGTGGTGGGATTGTGGTCGGTGCAGACTCAGGCGCGAAATCGCGGTAAAGTTGGGCGTCGGGCCTTTAACGTGGTGCGCACCCGATTACTAGCAGAGCGCGGCTTTACCAACACCCGATTCAGGCGCGGGCCGGGCCTGTGCCGGATCGGGCGGCCCGTCAATTTAAATGCATTTGCATGCATTTAAATCGACTTAACGAAGCGCGCGCCCAACTCTACCACCAAATCCCACTTTACCACCGTGCGGCCCAATCCGCGTCTGCGTTTTAAAATCTGGGATAATATTTCAAAATGTATATCCCCCCATCCATGTTCTGGAATATTATCCCAGATTTTTGACTGTCAGGTTTTTAGTCCCTGCGATTATAACTTTGACATTATCTTCCAAAGGGGATTCCTCTAATTCTGTGCAATGTTCAGATGAAAACAAGATGACAAAGGATCCAAGACTGCTCCAGAGGCAGAGTAGCTGCACCCAAAGTTGCCCAGGCAAGTCACATTCGTAAGTAGGGACACATCTGCCATGGCATGTGAGAGAAGAGTTGCCAATACAAGCTTCTTTTCACTATGGTTGTTCCCCAGATGTGGTAATCTCCTTGAATCTTATTTCCAACCAAGTTCCACCACGGGGACAATTCTGCCAAGTTCACCACAGGACTCTGAACATTTGAGCACCAACAATCCAGTTACAGATCACAAATGTATTATACAGGTCACTACTTGCTCACTAGGACACTGTAGTTTAATTACCTTTCCCATAGATAATTAGGCAGCACAAAGAGGATGCTACATTATTTGCAGTTTGCAAGATTCTCCCAAGTCCATCCGTCCCCCCCTCTCTGCTGTTTTGTATTTCGCGCCCGGGTGCGCTGCTTCGGATTTTTTTCGAACTGCGCATGCGCAGTTCACAACTCAGATCGGTCCGCCAGCGCCAAGCACTGCCGACAGCGCGGATCAGGCCGGAGTCGGCAAAACGCGTATGGGCACGCTGCAAAGAGGATTCCGGGCTCGGATCCGTATTACGCCCGGATCCCGCCCTTAGGCTCCGATTGGTAAAATCGGGCCCAATGTGTCGAACGGCCTCCTTCTGCATTGTAGGATTCTATGATTCTATGAGAAGACTTTGTCTCTCCAGGGAATCTATGAGATGTGACCATTTGGTTCACAAAATTCTGTAGAGACATTCAACTGCCATGTAATGCAATACCAGTGGCAATGAAGTTTTCTGTCACAAGGTTCTTCCATATATACACACCAGCAAAATAGCAGCACAGCTGCATTTCTGTTCGTGTTTTGGGCAACTGGTAGTTTCTTTTCAGAATACTGATAGACTGAAAGATATATTCAAATTAATACATTATACTTGCAGTGCTTGTGGTTTACTTACTTAATTTGGTCTTCTGTCCTGTGTGTTCTGTAAGCTTCTTTGTTGTGTCCATGTGCCCTTCTACTAAGTGTTCCCTTTGTTTAAGAAGTAGCACTAGTGCGTGGTTCTCAACTTGTGACTGCCAGGAGCTGCAGAAAGCCAACTACCTAAAGCTGTGACTAACATGAATGCCAATTGGCTGCTTCGCTCCTGCTTTATTTCAAAAAGTATCGCCTCATGATGCCCATTTCATGATCTTAGTGAACAGCCATGAACTACTTCCACAACTGTGCTCTCAGACGTAACTTAACCTTTTCAAGAAGCTTTTTATTATAGTAATCACAGGAGATTGGCATGGCCATTTACCAAAACAATGTTGTTGCTGTAGCAACAATGTAGACTATCTCAACAATTACATTATCTTTCTGTTCTTTCTGTAGGATGATGGGCTGCCTTCAACTTGTCACAAGTGAACCATCACTGGCTAACTGTACCATGTACTGATATTAATTCTGTTGTGCCACCTCATTAGGCAGCAAATTTAACTTTGTTCTAGGAATGTTTGACTGTCAATGCCAGTACTTTACAAAGCATAACCTTGGCGCAGCTAGCACAGTAGCTATTACTGGAACTGAATCTTGTAATCAGAGCATGAAGAAGTTTGACTATTTTCCAAGACTCTCTTCCACCTTTCTTCTCATCCTCTTATTCACAGTTACGTTAGTTAATATGTTTAACTTCTGTACTGATTTATAAAGCAGCATAATGCACATTTTAATACTGGATAATAATGTGCTAAAAGTTGCTGACTAAAATACCAAAGAACCTGGGAATCAGCAAGAGTAGTAAATTGGCGTTGGTCCAAACTGAATTCCCCATATTTCTGTAATGCATGTAGGAGATGGTCATGTCTCAGTAATCACTAGTAGAGTTTTTCATGGTCACAACTAGGCTGCAATTAGTATTTGAATGAAAGCATCTCATCTGGAACACAAGCCTGCAAATAAAGAATAACATGTGCTTGGCTGTTCAGCAAAGATGACTGTCATTGTAATCCTGCAACTTAAAGTAACAAAATGAAGATATGTGTCCATGCAAAAATAGCTACCAAACTGAAATGATGTAGTGCGAGGGAGCAGTGTCTAGTTTGGATAGAATTAGCATAGAACCATTGAACTCATTGGGAAGAAATGGGCACCATTCAGGATGGACTGCTGGCTCATGTAAGCAATCAACCCCAGTTAGCTTTCAAACATTTTTCTTTTCAATTCTGTCTTTGAAAGTATTGACAAATTTAACTTAACGGTAGTGTTACGGAATGTGGTGAGGCCTTCCCTTATTTAGATTGTGCATTATGACCCACCGCCACGGTTACCTGCCGACCTGGTTCTACAAGTACTCAGAGACCAGTTGAAAGGGAGACTTCATCATAGCTACCTGCAGTAAGGAGACAGAAATGAATTAAGTACAAGGAGATTTCACATTTCTTTTCATATCCTGGTAAAACTGATTCCACCAGACCACAGCATCAGTACCTTTTCAAGCGTTATTCTTTTTGAACACATTATTCATACAACTACAATATTTTTCATACTGAACTTAGAATTGCAACGGCTTAGATGAAGATTTTAGTGGAAATGGATTACAAAGAAAAAGTATTTATGAAAAGAATGCCTCAAAGTTGTATCGCAGCTGCTCATTCACACATTGCCTTTGTCTTCAAACTGAATTCGCAGCTATTTCAATTCAATACACATTTGACAGTAATTCCTTAATATTTTTTGAATGAGTGTGCAGTAATAAGGTGGTTCAAACCAGTGCTACATTCCTATGAAATGTCATTTGTAATTCTGTGATAGGCTCACTGAAATGGACACCACAAACTGCAAAGACTATTTGTCCAATTTGGGCAGTAGCCATAATATGCAATTTATTTTGTTTATATGTTTGAACTTGTATGTTTAGCAACTGAACCCACTCAACCAGATTGAGCAGATTTACCTTATTATGGAGTACTTCGCAGCCCTGCAGTTGCATTTATTTTATTATTGATTTCATTCGTCGACAAGAAACAGTGGACCCACCACAAATGAAATGTGATTTGCATAGACAAGGGGCGCGACCTCACCTGCAGTTCACGCCACGCTCCTGCTGCAGTGAGGTGGGAGAATTTGGCTGCCAGCCAAATCTCTGTTCACCGTGACAGGTTTGGAAAATTCTTGCCGGCGTGAACAGTGATAAGATTCCAGCCAAGGGCTTTTTTATAAAGCCACTTTTTAATGACAGGTCCTGTAAGGATAACATTCATATGGAGACCCGCAAACTTCTGTGCTCATCTCTTTTATAGTGGACCCATCTTTTCATTCAATTCCCACTGGAAATTAGAGAATGCCAAACACCACTGGTAAAAAAAGAAAACTTGCAAGTTGTCCACTGTTATTTGATTTTCAGACTTCCCCCACTTCTAACACCTGAGGAGAGAGTACAGCATTCAGGTGCAGGAGGGAAATGTTCATATAGGCACTGGCATGAGATGCTGTTGGATCTGAGAAACAGTGGCTCTAACAGTGAAGATTGGGTGGAGGAAAGGCTAATATGGGCTGGCTGCAATGTGGCAGGTTGTGGGTTTGCTTACTTTTTTGTTGTGCAGTCGAGGGATAGCATTAGGAAGTGGGTGGCATGGTGGCACAGTGATTAGCACTACTGCCTCACAATGCTAGGGACCCGGGTTCAATTCCGGCCTCGGGTCACTGTCTGTGTGGAGTTTGTACATTCTCCACTGCGTGGGCTTCCTCTGGGTGCTCCGGTTTCTTCCCACAGTCCAATGATGGGCGGTGGATTGGCCATGCTAAATTGAGCTCAGTGTCAGAAGACTAGCAGGGTAAATATGTGGGATTATAGGAATAGGGCCTGGGTGGGATTGTGGTCAGTGCAGACTTGATGGGCCAAATGGCCTCCTTCTGCACTGTAGGGATTCTATGATTCTAAATGCAGACTTGCCTAGCATCTGTACCCTCTTCACCTTGTAGGCTGGCATCCAGAGGAAAGAAGGAAGTCTATACGTTGACCCAAGTTGGTTGCAAGAGTTACTGGAAGATGCTAACTTGAGGGAGACTTCAACAGCCTGAAGGGACGCTACTCCAGATTTTGTGTCAGGATTACTCCCTTAGCCATTAACTCTTGAAGTTTTTGTTGTTGTTAGTGCTGAAAGGCACTGACTGGCGCATTGTGGCATATTGCCACAGATGTAGGTGTGATTTATCCATTCCCTGACCCTTCTCCCGGCAGCTAGCCCCCACACTTCCGAGTCTAGTGCCTGTCATTGAGACCCAACGTAGTCACTAATCTCCCCCATCTTGGCAAAGTAAATTAAACGAAGTTAAATAAAACCCTCTCACTATATCACCAGCTCAACAATTTGACAGTTCAAATTCCAATTCTCTTCCCGCACCTAGTGGTGCACTAAGCCATTGTAACACGAAATCCCCTCACCAAAGTATTAAATCCCCTAATGGCCCTCAATAAACCTCTCAACAGAGTCCAAAAAAATCCTCACTATGCCAGAACGCTGAATCCATCCAAATTAAGCCAACCACAGCACTAAAACCCACCAAAAAAACCCTCACAACACTAAATCTCCCAAAAATAACTGCTCACCACAGCAAAATTCCCCAACATAAAGTAACGACTCCTCACTGTGACACTAGGTGCCCCAAATTAGCTCCTCGCTCCATGCTAAAAACTAACCTGACTATCATTGCTCTGGTTAATCAGTGAGGTCTCCTCCAGTCACATGAGGCTTCAGGGTGGCCCTGGCAGGACCAGCGGCACTGGAATAACTGAACTCCAAAGACTGGTTCCCAGGGCCACTCCAACCCACCTTATTCCTCATGGCTTCCAACCAGTCTCACATTCAGGCTTCACACTGTGCCAGGCCCCGGCTCCCCCTTCAAGGAGCGGTTCACTTAAAAATGGTTGCCGCCAAGCCGATCGGACTTGATGACTGGAGGGGATATGGGTAAATCGAAACCTCCGAACCATTGTGGATGATCCCGTTAATGCTGAGCACATCAACACATTATTGGAGGCGTCCACCATTGCTCTTCTGCTGTCCACCATCTTGGCATCCGATGTATGCAGGGTTTGGGAGACTTTGACAAAAAGAAATGAAGTGTGGAAATTCAAAGAACAAAACAGTACCAGGAATGTGAGCAGGAAGCAAACAGACTTGACAAAAAAAGAGCCAATGGGGAGGAAATACCAGGCATAGAATCAACGCTTGGTTGTGCACTTCTCAACTACAGGCTCTAATACCAGCTCAAAATTAGGTGTGGGCCTCATATATATGTTTACACAGGTTGCATATTCTCGCAGCAGTTTGAAAGTAAGTCCCATAAAGGGGATTGCAGTGGACCAAGGGGTTGGCTGATCATGACAACTGAGGAGTTGGGCAGCACTTCTACTCAGGGTGACCAGCCATCTCAGATTTTCCAGGGTTGTCTCAGAATTTGGCTTCCAATCCCATGTCCCAGATCTGCACTTCCCAGGATGATATTTTTCCCAAATTCCTCTGAGCAGCGAGTGGAGAGGCTGCTCGAGGTCTGAGCATCTTCTGGTGGTGGTGGGGTGTGGCGGATGGCAGGGTGGGGAGTGATGGTAGAACATGCCAACTGATATAGGGCAGGGGGGAATGGTCTGAAGTCAGTGTTAGTAATTATCTCACGCTTGATTCTGGATCTGGCACAGACTAAGAGAGATCCACCAGGCCTGAAGGAGAAAGAGCGACTGGGCATGCCTGTTCAGAAAACAAATACAGTTTTAAGGGATTTATATTTGTATTGGTAAACATTAGAAATAAGGCATAGTTTTAAGTGTGTTTAATGTTTCTGTGTTTTCTGTGCTTGGAAGGTGTCTGGAACTAAAACTGCCGGCAAATGAAATAGTTCCACACCCGAAATGGTTGCCCTGCTTCTTGCAATTTTGGGCATTTAAAATTCGCTGACCCATTCAGGTGATTAGATTCATGCTGGAAAAAGGTGCTAGTATGTGTGGCGGTTGGTTAAGTTCCAACTGCGTTTCTATTGTGCTTAGAGAGGGCTACGTTATGAAGAATAAATGTAGTTGCAGAGGTGTTGCTTAATAACTGGAGGTCCACTTCCCAGGGGGAAGGGCTTCCTTTGTTCTTAATTTTTAACTGGGCATTAGAGCAGTTGGAGGTCACTGGGGAGTGAATCTCTCAACCCTGCCAGGAGAAACTGGACAGAATAAGGGAGTTGCAAAAATGCAAGCTTTCTAAGGGATAAGTTACAATCCAGATAACTAGGGAATTGGGACAGAAAGACTGACTGAGATGACTGAAGTTAAGTGAACCGAGACCAAGGATTTGTCCAGAAGAATTCAAGGAAGAGTAAAAAAAGTGCTCTGAGTTAGAGACAATTGCATTAACTAGATTTCAGGTGGGACAGCAGACCTTCAGAGGTGGAAAACGTTTGATGTCATTTTAATGAGTCAGGGATTCGAGAGTTAAAGCAATTGCGACCAGCGTGTATGGCAGTCAGTAAAAAGAAATCCGACAAAGGTTGCTGTAAAGTCCAGGACTAAATTCACTGTTAAAATTGGAGTGGGAGCTTTGTTCAAAAGTGCTATTTGAAAATCCTGGACTGGATTTCCGAACGCAAATACGAAGTGAAGGTATTACCATGAGAGAAGGTTTTAAAGTGTGCTTTTGGGAGGGGAGTTTGGAAACTCATCTGGGGGATTTTGAAGAGAAATCCATGGACACTAACGTGGGTTCAGAGTAGAGTGTGTGTTAGATCACAGCCAATCTGTCTGCTTCAAAAACAGACTTTGAGGACGATTCTCCCCAAAATATTCGAAGAGCCAAATTGCGTGAAAACTGGAGTAACTCCCGCTGATGTTTTTAGCAGGACTTTCAAAATGAATCTCCCACAATCTGAACACTGGAGAGTGCCCTTGCAAGATTCACTCTGAAAATTAGGGGGCAGGGCCTATTCCTGCTGGAGTAGTCAGCAGCATAGCACTGAGCGGGCCACTGCGCGTGCGCTGAGCTGTCGGCGCCGAGTTTGCCACATGCACAGTGGTCCCGCACTACCGCCTCCCGATTGCTGGCTAGCTCGATCGCTGGCAAGCCCCGCAAGCCCGCATCGTGCCCCCCAACACCCCCCCGGCCCCCAATCATTGGCCTCCCAGATGTCTCCGGGCAAGCCCTATGTCTTCTCCGCCCTCCCCCGCCACAGCAGCCTCGACGCCCCCTGCCCCCCCACCCAGGTGGCCAGCCCCAATCAACCCCTTCCCTCCTTCTGCCACCGATCCTTTTGCAGAGTGGCAACGGGAACCCCTACCCCCATTATTCAGCCCATATAGGCTCCTCCCCAATAGACCCTATCTTCACTGGTCCTGCCCCCTTGGCACTGCCCGATGCCCAGTGGGCAGTGCCAAGGGGGCCCTTGGGCATTGCTACTTTGCTCCTTGGGCAGTGCCATGGGGCCAGGCTGGCACTACCCAGCGGACACTAGCCTCTTACCTATGAACTCCTGGGGGGCCTCCATGGTCTCTGTTCCTTCCAGCGGGGTCAGGCCACCAGCTCCCCGTTAGTGGGGAGCTGTTGTAAACCCTGCTTGAGTGAACCACTCCTGGCTGGGGTTGTAGGTTGGGGGCGGACGCCAGAGGGCTCAGAGACTTCACTCCTGGGCCCGCTAATAGGATGCAAATCCTGATTTAAATATTGAAATCAGCTCCGTGCCAATTTCTGGTGCGGAGCTGATGATGCTACAAATCTTCATCTGGGAGACGTGTGGAGGCCGTGGCGCCCATTGGGGAGCCCGCTGAACGGCCTATGCTGATGTTTCCCACCCCACTGCGCTGACTGGGAGAATCCCCCCCTTTGTCTTTTAATGGCACCTTTGTAAATTCAAATGTACTTTGTCACCCATGTTGGTCATAGAACACCTGGCATTTGATAAGCTAAGGGGGAGTAAGGGAGCAGTGTATTATAATCCATTATTTCATGTCTATTAAATGTATTTTTCTTGTTTAAACTGAGAGTCTGTTCCTCTACGTTTGATTAAAAAAAGTTAAATTTACGGTCTTTTGAGCAGGGTTCCATTCCGGGATCTTCCTGTCCAATTGCAACATCAAACTGTCTGGGAAGGCCCAAGGGAGTGTTTGGCCAGATCAAGGGGAAAGGATCTGTACAGGCCTGGGAGTGGAGTATATGGACAGTTCCAAAGTGAGAGGGGACCTGACAGGCTTCTTCCCTTCTCCAACCTCTTCAGCCCTCCCCTCCAACAGCCCTGTTGGATCTTCATAAAAGAGACTCATCGAATCATACAGTGCAGCAGAGGCCCTTCAGCCCATTGAGTCTGCGCTGACACGCGAGAAACCTCCCATTTAATCCCATTTAACAGACGTCTTCCTACACCCTGCTCCTCCAGTCTTGTCAGCCCCATGCCCCCAGCCATTTGTCAACCCCTACCCCCCTTCTCTGGCCCTCCACCCCATCTGCTCTTCTTGTGTAGTCAACAGTGCCCCACTCCCAGCACCCAGGTGTATTAAATATGTAAATGAGAGCCCCACCTGTTTTAGGCAGTCACCCGGGATGCTTGCAAAATAGCCAATTTCAGATCAGTCAATTTTCAGGCACTCTTGGTCTAGGGCATGGACCGAGCTGAACTCATTTTACATCCATATGAAGAATGCATACACGGTCTGATTTGTACCCTTAAGAAACTACAAGTCATACAACATCAGTCCCCTTGAAGAAATAAGTAGAAAAGGAACAGATCAAAATACAGAGCCATCAATGGGCCTTGAAAAGAGCAGATTCTTTCAAAAAATAAGCTAACAGGGAAGGAAAAAAAAAGAGAAAAGTATAATTAAGAATAGGTTTTATAAACTTGTTTCCAAGTCCCACCTCGGCAGCCCCTGATCCCAGTATGGGAGTGCACAGTGGGAATTTGGCACAGGTGCCATTAATTGCAATAAACAGAAAATCCTCCGCGACTCAGTGACCCATGTAACCAAATTCTGATCTGCAGATCCAGCAAGTAAAGTCGAGCATCAATTTGTAAAATCTGTCTTCTAGCATATAGAATCCCTACAATACAGAAGGAGGCCATTCGGCCCATTGAGCTTGCATTGACTGAAATCCCACCCAGGCCCAATCCCTGCAACCCCATGTATCCACCCTTGCTAATTCCCCTAACACTAAGAGACAATTTAGCATGGCCAATCCACCTAACCTGCACATCTTTGGACTGTGGGAGGAAACTAAAGGACCCGGAGGAAACCCACGCAGACAGGGTGAGAACGTGCAAACTCCATAAAGACAGTGACCTGAGGCCGGAATTGAACCCGGATCCCTGGTGCTGTGAGGCAACAATGCTAACTACTGTGCCATCATGCCACCCGTAATGAAGTTACTGTGAAAATCCCCTAGTTGCCACACTCCAGCGCCTTTTCAGGTGCACTGAGGGAGAATTTGGCATGGCCAATGCACCTAACCAGCACATCTTTTGGACTGTGGGAGGAAACCAGAGCACCTGGAGGAAACCCACGCAGACACGGGGCGAACGCACAGACCACGCAAACAGTGACCGAATCTGGGAATCGAACCTGGATCCTTGGTGCTGTGAGACAGCAGTGCTAACCACTATGCTACTGTGCCACCCTACTCTATATATTTACCCTGCTAATCCCCCTGACAATAAAGGACAATTTAACATGGCCAATGAATCTAACCGGCACATCTTTGGACTGCAGGAGGAAACCAGAGCATCCGGAGGAAACCCACACAGACATGGGGAGAACGTACAAACTCCACACAGACAGTGACTCAAGCTGGGAATCGATCCTGGGTCCCTGGCACTGTGAGGCAGCAGTGCTAACCACTGTGCCACCATGCTGCCCTTATATAGTTAGTATCCTCAAAGCACATTTAACTTGAATACACCTACTCCATCTATGGAATTCAACGTTATTCAATTAACTTATTATAAATAAATAAAACAAAGGTCAATGTGTTTCATTGACAAACACTACTACAATAAAATCCACGTTTCTGTGTAGCAAAATACTTAGTCAGAGTACTGTTGTGATATAGCCTGTTGTCAGAAATATGATTTTAAACAGACATAAACCATTTATGTTTATCATAGAAAAGTGGCATGTTCAATTTGTTTAAAAACCATGCTATACTGCTATTATATAAGCTAAAAGGATTTGTTTACTGACAAATGAAAGAAAATTGCACAGCAGAGAAGGAACTCTCTTCTGCCAGTTCTTCACTGTGCTGTTTTTAACCTTTACCAACACTGCCACTGGATTAACGTTTTACTGTTTGGTATGTCTGTTGCTTAATCTGAAAGAAACATTAGCGCTGATTTCAGCTTTTTCTTGGCACCGATGTATAATCTCCCCTCCCCCAGCTATAAAAAGGCATGAATGCCGAAATTCCCAGTTCTCAGTACCTCAAAGTTCTAAGTGACAAATGCCTTTTGAGGTCTTTCAACTGTTGGCAGTTGTATTTTTTTGTACCCAATCTCCATGGCAACAAGGCATCTCGATTCCACTTGGCCTTGTCCTATACACAAATGACTGTAGCTCCAGTGATAAAGCCATGTGCTTAGCACTTACGCTGACACTATTTTCAAGTAAGAAACAATTTAATATTTTAGGTGAAATTTTATGATTAAAGGAATTCATTAAAATAAATTTTCTAACAACCATGATCACATTTTTAATTAAACCATTCAATGAATTCTCACCTTGAACTGTTCTTTCTCTTCATATTTTAGAATCATTAGCATTAATCACATGAGCCAAGACGACACGAGGACAGCCATTTTCTTTTCTACAAATGATTAATAAATGCATTACGCATTCAGACTGGTTTCGAAACCTGAGAGTACCCAGCAGCATCAGCTAATAAACTCCCCTGCAATGATTTAACAATATGAAACCACTGAGTAAGATAAAAGATATCGAAAACTGTCACTGTAGGGAAAGTAAGAAAAGGAACAGTTCTCTCCACGGTTACACAATGCATTCATCTGTCTCATTTTTATGGTTTAGATATATTCCATTGTTTTGCCTTTATTGAACTGCAGAATGAACTAAACACATGGGCTTTTAACTTGGTGTGTACACCCTGAATTTGCTGCATTGTTGGCATTTCTTTTTAATTTACGTATGCCTCAAACTTGGAATATTTTTGGTACTTATATCAAACCAATAAATCAGCATCGCATTTAATATATTTACCATTCATTAAAATGTTTTTAACCAAAGCTAGCACTTGGTGTCATTTTGCAATAATTACACTGAATGGATATATAACCATCAGCATTCAACGAAATGACATTTCCTGTGGGACTGGCTATGGACGCAAAGGTTAATGCTGAATAATTCATTGTTTCAATTAATTGAAAACACACATTCTCAGGAGAGTGGCTGTAACACTTCCACACAGTCTTATTTTGAGTTTTAAAGCTACAATATGTAATAAAACTAATCTACAGTTACTGAGCATTGCAGTTACAAATCAAGTATTCGCAATGGCTCCCTTGAGGATTCATCTGGCTAAGGCTGAGCCATATAGACTAGGATGGTTCTGAATTCAACTGCTGACCTGCGCTGGGGTTTAGCTGATCTCAGTGTGCACTGATACCGGCACTACAATGCACCTCAGTGCATCCAGGTTAGTGAATTGAAAATCTACGACGATGCACTAGTGAAAGGTAGGTCATCTCTGACTAAACCAGCTCTTGGTGGATCATGTAAAACACTATTGGGTTCTGCTCTTGTCTGCTAAAGCTGCACAATATTCCAGGATCATCCTGGAATGCAAAGGTAACCCCCCTTCTTGTCTTAAATCAGTCACCCCAATTAATAGCCACAAAGCTGGGAATAGGGTTGGGACAGAAATAGTGCAGGCCCAGTTTAAATCAGCGATGGCAGCCGTTACTGTGGTTGTCATTTGATGAAACAATTGCTGCATTATAGATGGAGCCAGAGAAGCAGAGGGTTGGGAATTTGGGGCAGCACTGCATCATGCTTTGCTGATGCAATCCTCCTTGAGGCAGTGAGGGAGTGGAGGGGGATTCTATTCCAGAGGTTGGTAGGAAAAAACAACCATCCCAGACAAAGCAGCACTGGAATGAATGCCAGAATCTGATCAGGAGGATTTGAGTTTAGTACACAAAAAGGTTCAATGACTCTCTTTGCTCCAGCAAAATGAACCAAGTAGGCCCCAGGGACTCATTTCACCTTTAGGTGAACATTTTTCTTTTGGTTCAAGACAATATAAATGTTGACAATATAAATATAATATTACAAGTGTGAGCATTCGTTTTGTTAATGACAACAAGAAAAGAGAGATGAAGTGTGAAGGGGTACAAAGACACTGTAGGCACAGTGAAACTTCTGGACAGTTGTGTACTGTTCATTGGCAATAAGAGTTGATCTATTCTGGGCTATGTCTTCAATGGAAGTTTTCTCACAGGCAGCTCCAAGTGAGTTCCAGACCATACTCCCTTTGACAGTACCATTCACAGTGATGTAAAAGAGTACATAACCCAAGACCTATGGTTAGCGTGGTGTTGGTCAGAGACATGTTAAGACTTAGAGATGGAGATGGCTCATTGCCTACACACATTATTGTATATATGTATGTAGTTACAAGTATTTAATAAAGGCTTGCTGTTAACATACAGAAGACTACAAAAACTTATATAACAGACATGTTTGGCTGAAAAACTAAGAAAAATAAAATCAATGGATTCTGAACTGAAAGAAGGTTCCAGCTGAAGCTATAGATGCTGAGAAAATGCCAGATAAAGCTCCTGATGGAAGATCCTGAAAGTTAAACTGAGTTTTTCCTGTTCTTGATGTGCATGTAGGTGGCGTAGTTCCATTATCTCGTCTGCTTGGCAGCATCTTGCAGCTGGTCTGCTGTGTCCTGAGCGCAAGTTGAGAATATGGACTCTATCTTGGTTTCCAAGTTGTGGCGTCTGCTATAGAGCTGGCGTACGAGGTGGTTGAGGAGTGTGAGAGAGGTGAGATGGCAGAGTCTCTCAGCGTAGTCTGTGTTGTATGTCGACTTGAGTGGGTTCATAACCTGTAGTCCTTTGGGAATCTTGTCTGCTTTCTTGCATCTTTGTAGAAACTTGATGTCTGTGTTGATATGTGCGATCTTCCTGAAGATCCTCTCCACTTTGAGCCGGTGGTTTGCGGTGTTGATGGTAGCCATGATGTGGAGATACCAGTGTTGGACTTTGGTGGGCACAGTAAGAAGTCTCACAGTACCAGGTTAAAGTTCAACAGGTTTATTTGGAATCATGAGCTTTTGGAGCGCTGTTTCTTCATCAGGTGAGTCTGATGAAGTTTCACTCACCTAATAAAGGAGCAGCACGCCGAAAGCTGATGATTCGAAATAAACCTGTTGGACTTTAACCTGGTGTTGTGAGACTTCTTATTGAAAGTTAAAGGCAGAGAGTTACTGAAGCAGAGGACTGCAAAGAATCTCCATCAGAAATCTAGCTTCAGCACATACAGTCCAGAGCCTGTAAGGGTGAGCTAAATCTTTTAAACTTCCAGGCTGCAGCCCATCCTGAGAAGCCCTTGTTACTAATTTAGTCAGAAGGGCCATTTGAGCAAAGCTCAGTACTAATCCCAATCCTTGACTCCCAGCCTCAATATGTAGCTCTGAGTTGAAAATAAAAGAGAAAGAAAAAGGGTTGACATTACAGGCTACAAGATGAAGGCATGTAAATTTGCCGGCTCCAACACACCACTCCTTGATGAGCTCGGTGCATTTTACAAATGTTTTGAGCAAGAGATCAGCGACAGCATGCCCGCCACCCTGGAAGCTTCGGATGAACCTGTATCTGAGGTCACCATTGTAGATGTCAGAGCAGCTTTCTCGAAGGTCAACCCACGGAAAGCGACTGGTCTGGATGGGGTACCCGGACGAGCCCTGGCAGGGGTATTCGCAGGTATCTTCAACCTCTTTTTACAACAATCTGAGATCTCTATCTGCTTCAAGATGACGACCATCATCCCAGTACCAAAGAAAAGCTAAGCAGCGTGCCTTAATGACTATCGGCCGGTGGCTCTGACATCCATCATTATGAAGTGTTTCGAAAGGTTAGTCATGACAGCAGACACCATCTCCCTGACCCTGCACTCAATTCTGGAACACCTAGATAACAAAGGCACCTATGTCAGACTCCTATTTATTGACTACAGCTCAGCCTTCAACACCATTATTCCAATGAAACTCATCTCCAAACTCCATGACCTGGGCCTCAGCTCCTCACTCTGCGACTGGATCCTGAATTTCCTAACTCACAGACCACAATCAGTAAGGATAGGCAACAACATCTCCTCTATAATCATCCTCAACACCGGTGCCCCACAAGGCTGTGTTCTCAGCCCCCTACAATATTCCTTATACACCTATGACTGTGTGGCCAAATTCCCCTCCAATTCAATTTTCAAGTTTGCTGACGACACCACCATAGTGGGTCGGATCTCAAACAGTGATGTGACAGAGTACAGGAATGAGATAGAGAATCTGGTGAACTGGTGCGGCAGCAATAATCTCTTCCTCAATGTCAACAAAACAAAGGAAATTGTCATCGACTTCAGAAAGCATAGTGGAGAATATGCCCCTGTTCTCATCAGTGGAATGAAGTAGAAATGGTCGAGCGCTTCAAGTTTTTAGGTGTTCAGATCACCAACAACCTGTCCTGCTCCCCCCATGCTGACACTATGGTTAAGAAAGCCCACCAATGCCTCTACTTTCTCAGAAAACAAAGGAAATTTGGTATGGCAGCTATGCTTCTCACCAACCTTTACAGATACACCACAGAAAGCATTTTTTCTGGTTGTATCACAGCTTGGTATGGCTCCTGTTCTTCCCAAGACTGCAAGAAACTACAAAAGGTTGTGAATGTAGCCCAATCCATCACGCAAACCAGCCTCCTATCCATTCAACAGCTTCAGATGATTTGCTGTACCCCACCTCAACTCCTTTGTTTTCATTCTATTTTATTTAATTTTTTATTGTTCTCTGCCTTTTATTTCTTTTTTGTCTTTCTTCATTTTTCTTCCCTCCCCCACTCTTTCCCCCTACTTTACGCCCCTTCCCTTACCTTTCCTCCCCCTTTGCTTCTCTTTTTCTAAATCTTACCTCTGTCCCATCTATTTTCCTCCCCCCCCCCCCCCCCCCCACCTTCCCCAACACCTTCATTTTAGCTTCTCTGCCGTTTGGCCATTCACACCCTTTATTCCCTCTGTGGACAGCTATTAGCTGGTTTCCCTGGTTTCTGTGGCTATGACTCATCTTTCATTCCCTCACCCTGCAGTATAAATACCTCCCACTTTCTTTGCCTTTTAGCTTTGACAAAGGGTCGTCTGGACTTGAAATGTCAGCTGTTTTCTCTCCTTACAGATGCTGCCAGACCTGCTGAGATTTCCCAGCATTTTCTCTTTTGGCTCCCATCCATTGACTCTGTCTACACTTCCCGCTGCATCGGCAAAGCAGCCAGCATAATTAAGGACCCCACACATCCCAGACATTCTCTCCTCCACCTTCTTCGGTCGGGAAAAATATACAAAAATTTGAGGTCACGTACCAACCAACTCAAAAACAGCTTCTTCCCTGCTGCCATCAGACTTTTGAATGGACCTACCTTGCATTAAGTTGATCTTTCTCTACACCCTAGCTATGACTATAACACTACATTCTGTACTCTCTCGTTTCCTTCTCTATGAATAGTATGCTTTGTCTGTATAGCGAGCAAAAAACAATATTTTTCACTGTGTACTAACACATGTGGCAATAATAAATCAAAGGATAGCAGAGGAGTGTGAATATGGATATTTAAAGCCTGAGCTTATCAGAGACAGAATTGTAGTGGTTGTTGCAGATGATACACTTTCTGATCTCCTACAAGCTATGGAGGATCTTACCTTAGACAAGGCAATTCACCTAGCTAGACTGCCTGAGCTATGTGGGAGTCCTTTAAGGAGCAGTTGATAGGACTGCAGGATAGGCATGTGCCTGTAAAGAGAAAGGATAGGAATGGTAGGATTCGATAGCCGTGGATAACCAGTGAAATTGTGGGTCTAATCAAAAAGAAAAAAGAGGCATACATGAGGTCCAGGCAGCTAAAAACAGATGGAGCACTGGAGGAATACAGAGAAAGTAGAAAAGAACTCAAACAGGGAGTTAGAAGGGCAAAAAGGGGTCACGAAATGTCCTAGGCAGACAGGATTAAGGAGAATCCTAAGGCATTTTATACATGCGTTAGGAACAAAAGGGTTGTTAGGGAAAGAATCGGACCTCTCAGGGACAAAGGAGGGGAATTATGCTTAGAACCAAAGGAAGTAGGTGAGATCCTAAACGAATACTTTGCATCAGTATTCACAAAGGAGAGGGACATGTTGATTGGTAGTGTCTCAGAGAGATGTGTTGACCCGTTAGAAAAAAATCTCAATTACAAGGGAGGAAGTGTTAGGTTTTTTAGGAAACATTAAGACAGACAAATCCCCAGGGCCGGATGGCATCTATCCTAGACTCCTCAGGGAGGCAAGAGATGAAATTGCTGGGCCTCTAACAGAAATCTTTGTCTCTTCGCTGGACACAGGTGAGGTCCCAGAGGATTGGAGGATAGCAAATGTGGTCCCATTATTTAAGAAGGGTAGCAAGGATAACCCGGATAATTATAGGCCGGTGAGCTTGACGTCCATGGTAGGGAAGTTGTTGGAGAAGATTCTTAGAGATAGGATATATGCGCATTTAGAACTGAATAATCTCATTAGCGATAGACAGCATGGTTTTGTATGAGGGAGGTCATACCTCACTAACCTGGTGGAGTTTTTTGAGGAGGTGACAAAAACGATTGATGAGGGAAGGGCCGTGGATGTCGTCTATATGGATTTTAGTAAAGCGTTTGACAAGGTCCCTCATGGCAGGCTGGTGCAAAAGGTTAAATCTCACGGGATAAAAGGTGAGCTAGCTAGATGGGTGGAGAACTGGCTTTGCCATAGAAGACAGAGGGTAACAGTGGAGGGGTCTTTTTCCGGTTGGAGGTCTGTGACTAGTGGTGTTCCGCAGGGCTCTGTACTGGGACCTCTGCTGTTTGTGATATATATAAATGATTTGGAGGAAGATGTAGCTGTTGTGATCAGTAAGTTTGCGGACGACACGAAGATTGCTGGAGTTGCGGATAGCGATGAACATTGTCAGAGAATATAGCAGGATATAGATAGGCTGGAACATTGGGTGGAGAAATGGCAGATGGAATTTAATCCCCAGGTCAATGTGAAGTGATGCATTTCGGTAGATCTAATGTAAGGGGGAGCTATACAATAAATGGCAGAACCATCAGGAGTATAGACACACAGAGGGACCTGGGTGTACAAGTCCACAGATCCTTAAAGGTGGCAGCACAGGTGGACAGGGTGGTCAAGAAGGCATATTGGATGGGGCATAGAATATAAAAGTTGGCATATGATGTTGCGGCTGCAGAGAACGTTGGTTAGGCCACATTTGGAATACTGCGTCCAGTTCTGGTCGCCACACTACCAGAAGGATGTGGAGGCTTTGGAGAGAGTACAGAAAAGGTTTACCAGGATGTTGCCTGGTATGGAGGGTCTCAGCTATGAGGAGAGATTGGGTAAACTGGGGATGTTCTCCCTGGAAAGATGGAGGATGAGGGGCGACCTAATAGAGGTGTATAAAATTATGAAGGGCATAGATGGAGTGAACAGTGGGAAGCTTTTTCCCAGGTCGGAGGTGACGAACACAAGGGGTCACAGGTTCAAGGTGAGGGGGGCAAGGTTCAACACAGATGTCAGGGGGACGTATTTTACACAGAGGGTGGTGGAGGCCTGGAATGCACTGCCAAGCAAGGTGATTGAGGCGGACACGCTGGGATCGTTTAAGACTTATCTAGATAGCCACATGAACAGACTGGGAATAGAGGGATACAAACGAATGGTCTAGTTGGGCACATGAGCGGCGCAGGCTTGGAGGGCCGCAGGGCCTGTTCTTGTGCTGTATTGTTCTTTGTTCTTTGTTCTATGTGAGTGAGCAGCACAGGACCATCCTAGGAGAAGAGAACACAACACGGGGCAGAAACCAACCCTCAGTCCAGCTTGTGAGTTCAAAAAGACACAGGGACAATCTACATCGTAGAAAACAATTCCTAAATCCCCCATCAGAGTGACCCTGCCAGCAGTGTGATGTGGAGTGTCCCCACAGGAGAGAATAATGTACTACAAGGACAGCCCAATGCTTCCTCTGCATAGAATGGGTTACTTTGACAAACTGTGCCAGTCCAAACCTCAACAACACACAGACAACCAACTGCTAAATCCGGACCAAGCACTCAGAAGACAACCATGCTTCTTAGTCAAAACCTTTGACATATATATTTATGCAGTAAAGGGTATAGGCCTGGAGCTATCTCCATCTCTTGATCTTAACACTGATCCGAGGTCTAGAGCCAAGTGCCTTCTTACATCACTGTGGGGGTGGCACTGCATTCAATCCCACGTTAATCCTGTATATACCCGCGCTTCCACTACAGAAATGGTCTCCCAATTAAGTGCAAAAGCCTTTCCTTTCATGCCCTGATGTTGCGAGGAGGATAACGACCTCCTGCAATACCCAAGTGAATCTAGAAGGTTCCCAGGGCCGGCTTCCTCTGCCTAGGTGAAATTCCCTGATGACGGGAACGATGACAGGAAATTCCAGGAAGAGTGAGAAATTAGAAACAAATACAGAGTGATTATCGCAGCTTCAATGAGCAATGCTTTATTTGGAAAAAAATATATATTTTCTGCCATATTTCTTTTCCTTCTGAAGTATGTGTGGTGATGAAATCCCTTATTAGTCCTAACTTTTGACTTCACACTCTTATACATTCTTCTCCATGTAAGATGACAGAAAACATCAAATATAAGAGAAAAACAATGTCACCATTGGAGAGTAGATATTGGTTCAGAATGCTGAGGGATGGTTTTCGTGGCTTCTGGTTTCCTTCTATCATGGACAATTTTTTAAAGCAATACTTCTCCTTTTTGTTCGGCTCAATATGAAAATCAGCTAAATCTGAGCAAGAATATTAAAATCTCTCACTGTCCTTTCGATCTATTTTAAGGCATTGCTACGTCTGAGTAATCTATTAGCTCACTCAAATGCAGATGAAGGTGCCATGATGGAAAATGTGAAGTGCATTCTAACTGGTGCCTGCTTGCGATCCTATGAATTATGTAAAGTTCCGCTATCATTTGAGACTTGCAAACTCCGACATCTGAAGAAAAACCAAGAGTTCCAATTGCTTTCAAGTTCAGTGTAAATTTAAATAATTTTCAGGTTCCTACAGAATTTGAAAACAGATGTTAAAAGAGGCCGGTAGAAACTTTGAACCCCTCAAAATCTAACCTTGTCAGATAGAAACGCGATGGCCATGATTCTCCTGAACTGGGACTCAGTACCCACGCCATGCTTTAGCAGCATCTAGCAGGTGGGATTCTCACACCTGATGGATGACAATTTATCCATAGAGGACAATCTGGAAGCCAGTCCTACTGTTCCGAGACTGGCCAACCATTCTTAAATGGCGACTCGTTCTCTGTACCTGGCGATAGGCCCCTCTCCCACAAAAACATAAACGGTGCTGCCCCCCCCCCCACCCTCCCCCCCACCCCCTCCTCCCCCCCACACACTGACTAGGGGAGCACCACCAATCTCTCACCAAAGAGGGGCATCCTCCCCTTCACATACCAATAACAGGTATACACCCCCCACCCCCACACCACACAGGCATGAAGGTGACCCGACTGTCCCCCACTCAGCCCCCCTCCCCCCACAGAGCCCCCACTCAGCCACCCACCCCCTCTAATGCCTCCACTCAGCCCCCCCTTCCCCCTCAGACCCCCTCTCAGCCCCCTTCGCCATCCTATCCCCCACATGATCTCTTTCCCTGTCAGACCCCCCCACTCAGCCCCCCCTTCCCCATCAGACCACCCACTAAGTCCCCCTTCCCATCAGACCCCCACTCAGCCCGCATTTCCCCCTCAACATCCTTCTCCTCCACTCAGTCCCTTTCAGGCCATTCAGCTTGGCAGTGCCAACAGTGCACTACCCCCGGCAGCTTGGCATTAACACATAGGCCTTAGGCCTTGTGGAGGCTCGAGGAGGTAGGTCCAGTGGCCATTTGCCCCTCTACTGCTGCCAGGCTGCAAAGGAAGGAGCTCTCAAGGGTCCTGAGGGTTGGGTGAGCTTGGATTGATGGCAAGGGGTTGACTTCGCTACTTTCCACTGGGATGGGGGTGTTGTGGCTGCACTGCCCCTTCTAGCCCTGGCAGACTTGAAGATCACCATGGTGATTTTAGGCAGCCCTGTGATCAATTTCTGCATTCCTGCCTGTCAGCTGTGAAAATTCTGAAGTGGCCAGGTGCAAGTGAGAACAGATCCCTTTGAAGTCCTCTGACAGAGAGGAGATGCCAATTTCACTGGGGGAGAGGAGGAATAGGTGTGGGAGATGGAGTGGTCTGCATAGGTGTGCATTCAGTCCCAATGTCTGCACACAGCTTTGATTTGAAGTTGCTGAAGCTTCCCAGCAAGCTGAAATCATTGAAACCCTCTCCAGTAAGCTTGAAATCTTTGATCTGTAACAAATACCACATGCAGTGTCTCGTAAAAGATTCGACTGCCAGCTCGAAGGATTTCTATCATCCTCCAGCCACCTGTGTTTATTTTTTTATTCCCCTTCACCGTTGAATGCACCTCATGTACCCCATTAATACTGACCACAATGTTGACAGAGCCTAAGCCTGACTGACAGTCTGTGGTTTAACTTCCTCTTTGAAGTGGTTTGCAAAAGAGGCTTTTTTCTGCCCACTCCCGATTCTCCGGCCATTGTGATACGCGCCGGGAGCTAGCGGACCCGGAAAATCCCATATGAATCCTTTGCAGTGCAAAACGTACTATTAATTCCATGCTCCAACCTGGCATGCACGCTTATCTTCACCTGATGAGCAACAAGCTAGGAGGACAGAGAGCCTATATTTTTTCCCATTGGACGTCCATTCCTTCATCTGGTCTTTTAATTATTATCACACGTTCACATAATTGGAGGGATAGAACTTTCTAACTCAGAAACTTTCTCATGAAAATGAAAGTTATGTAAAAGTGACAATATTCAACATTGTAAAGCTTGTAACAGATACTCGTGGATGGAGAGAGGTGTGAATTGAACAATCACATTACATATCTGTTGCAAGTATTTAAATTCCACATCTGTTGTCTGGCATTAGAATCTGTACACTTCAGTTCCAAATGTTACCAGCAGCAGATCAGAAGTTCTGAGTCAGCCTGTTACACAATGGCTCAATCTGCTTGTCTGTAGGTCAGGGTGGCCTAAGTGTGCTGTGGGAGTTAGAAGGCCGCTTTACCAGTTAATGAATTCATGTTTTGTAAGTAACAAAAACAAAATCCACGAAGAAGTGCACAGATCGGTTCCCATAACGAACATGCCGGCTTGAAACAGAACCTGCCTGTCTACTGGAAACAAATAAATGGAATTTTGTGTCACCAAAATCAAACATCCCGAAAATAATAGCTATCCCTGACCTTTCGACAACTGAGGTCAAGTCATTTCTGGGAAAAGTTCAGTCATTATTCTGCTCGTCTACAAGTAATAATTTCTCCTCATAATTCTGCCTTTTGCAGCTCTTTTGATTCATTCATCTCGTATCTTTTTCATCTTTTATTCCAAAGCAATTGCTCTGCACATTACAACTAACGTAACCTATTTGATAAAACTGCATGCCCGCTTAATATGAATGAAGCAACATTTTTATTTTCATTCCTATTTTTGGGGCCCAGCTTCTTCGCATTGAAACTCTTTTCAAATAACATCTACGTTACCGTTGTAAAACTTTTCTCTATTAAGAGTTTCATTTCATCAGTAGCTAATTGATTCAGTAAAGGACATGACAGATGACACTGCTGCAAGACAGAGAAGACAAAATTGGTTCAGCCTTTACAGGGCAACTTGTCACTCTAGGCAGCTGAAGGGAAGAGCAAATTAGAGAAAGAATTACAGGCTGCAGAAAATCAAATAAATGGATTGTCACAGAGACTTGATGAATGGACAAAAATAAGCTGCAATAAAATGAAAACTGATGAAAAGAAACTTAAGAGATGAAAATTAAGTTTTTCAGAAGAGTGAAAAGACATAGAAATGTAAAGTTGAATAAATTCTCCCAGAATTGAATTGACTTGGCAGAAAGTATCAGGCGATAGATATAATTGTGGACAGCTATTTTTTTTCCAGATTTGACGATGTCATTGCCATTTACCTATACTATGCTAAGAAATATTCTATTAACTGTTGCTACCAAGATTGAACACTTCAATAAAGTCCAATTAGAAAATGCAGTCAGTGCACAAACATAAATAGTTTCTAGAGCTTTCATGGACCACTTCACTTTAGCATCATTTCTATTGAGCTGGCATAACCATGCTTCCAAACTCTCAAGTGGATTTGGCATGTCCTAGTGTAGTGTATGACACTCTCAGAAGGGAGATCACCTCAAAGCACATGCTTTGAAAGTGCTCCCCTTAACTCCTTGTGCAATGGAAGAGAGACCAAGAAGGGAGGTATTCAATAAAAGGAATTAAACAACATCTCTCCATGGTTTTTCGTTCCGTTCCTGCTCTTCATTTTTATTCTCCCTAATCCACAATTCCATCTCAATTCAGGCATCATTCCTGAATACTATTCTGTTCTCCTGGCATTCCATCCACTCCCCCCTTCCAGATCAGTCCTTCCTATCCCTCATTTATTCACCAGCTATTTCCCTCTTATTCTTCATTCCAAGCTGTTGTTTTCAGTCTTTGCATGCTGTGCTTCTTTTTCACATCTCCCTCTATGTATATGAGAAAAATCCATTGTAAATATAGAAATGAAACGAGCTTCAAAAACCCAGTTGCTTAAGCAGCCAAGGAACTCTTATTTCCAACACCATGATCCTAAATTTCCTTAACTTGTTGCAGGAATTTAGAAGTAAAAAGAAAGTGAACACGGGTGAGCAAAACGTCAAGGTGCATTTAAAGCCGAGGCGAGGCAGAGATTGGAGAGGAAGAACAGAGAAAGATATATTTATATTGCAAAATTACTGGACAAGCTTGGTCTATTTCTGCCATGCGATTGCTTCAGTGTAGCAATTACAGATCAATCCAGCACGGAATACTGGGCCCGTATATACAACAAACAGGGTTTTCATAAAAATCAGACAGGAAGGCATGTGATTCTTTCCATTTAATTTTTCTGTGACTAGGTGATGCAGTAATTTCAGGTGCAGAACTGGGAGAATCTGTTTTATACGAACATTATCACTTAGATAAGGGAGGGAGCCATACAAACAGATTCAGGAAATCAACTCCTATTGGAATGCATGCCAAGCTCATACCAGCTTGAAACAAGCCCCAGAAGGGCTAGAAGTCAATCATAGTCAGATTGGAATATGTGGTTTGCCAGGTTCACACCCAAGTGCAATCCATACCCCAATCACTCTGGGCCAAGCTGGGCATATATTCACCAAAAGGCTTACACAATTACTCAGCGAGTATATGGGCTTTGTTGTGTTGTCGTAACCTCTAACAGATAACATAGCTGACAGAGTCAATCCTTGACTTTTGCTGAGTTAGCAAGGGAAAATAAAATAGTTTTTGGCTGGGGAAAAAGAGAAATCAATTTGGATCCCCATGTCTGACTGCAATTTAATGATTTCTGGTGGAAAGAGAGAATGTTTGATTTTGCAAAGGGTAAGATTGAGCTTGGTTTTAATGATTTTAGTGTTGAATAGCTTTCCAACACACCGCTGTAGGAAGATTTAGTTGAGGCACCAGGGTACCATTGTGCTTGCAGCAGTACTCCACCATGAGTTATTGCCTTCAGGCAAGGTAAGTAGCAGAATAAAGGCTATTGGAAAACATAGATTTTTAAATAAAAAGACAACTGTTCTGAAATGCACATAATCTGCGATCAACATGAAATGGGATAAAATATTCATTCAATTAAAATAAGCTGGTAGTATCGTACAGAAGAGATTTATACGTAGACCAATAAACTAGAGAAATCGATATAAATAAAGGTAAAAGAAACACCAAATTGTTATGGTGCAGAAGGAGGGCATTTAGCCCATTGTGTCGGCACCAGCTCTCTAAATGAGCATGCTGGCTGCCATTCGCCTGCCTTTTCCCCGTACCCCTGCACATTGTTTCTGTTCAATTAATCATCTAATGCCTTCCTGAATGCCTCGGCTGAACCTGCCTCCACCACACTTACAGCAGTGCATTCCAGACTCAAACTACTCGTGTGAAAAGGATTTTTCTCACACCAGATTTGCTTCTTTTACAAATCACTTTAAATCTGTGCCCTCTCATTCTTTATCTTTTAACAAGTGGGAATAGTTTCTCCCTATCTACTCTCTCCAACCTCCTCATGATTTTGAACATCTCTATCAAATCTCTTCTTAGCCTTTTTCTCTCCAAGGAAAACATCCCCACTCTCTCCAATCTATCCTCATTACTGAAATTTCAAATCCCTGCCATTCTTGTAAACCTCTTCTGCACTCCATCCAATGCGTTCACATCTCTCCTATAGGTTGGCACTCAGAACTGTATACAATATTCCAGATGAGGTCCAATTAGTGCCCTGTATAAGTTCAGCATAACCTCTTTGCTCTTGTACTCTATGCCCCTACTAATAAAGCCCAGATAACTATATGCTTAGTTAACTGCTCCCTCCACCTGTCCTGCCACCTTCAACGATCCATGCACATATACACCCAGGTTCCTCAGTTCCTGCACCCCCTTAGGAATTTTACCCATTATTTTACAGTGACTCATTATGTTGTTCCTACAAAAATATATCGCTTCATACTTCTTTGCATTGAACTTCATCTGCCACCTATCTGCCCACTCCACTAAATTGTTTGGCCGGGATTTTATGAGGCTCGTAAAATCCCGCCCAAGGCCAACGGAGGAATTACGTTCTGCGAGCCTCGCCTGCCTCGATTCTGGGGTGGGCCAGGCGATAAAATTCTGGCCTCTATGTCCAGTTTGTCATTGTCCTCTTCACAGTTTACAATACTTCCAAGTTTTTGTTTCATCCACAAGCTTTGAAATTTTTCCCCACTCACCAAAATCTAGATCATGAATAGATATCAGGAAAAAAGCAAATTACTGTGGATGCTGGAATCTGAAACCAAAAGAGAAAATGCTGGAAAATCTCAGCAGGTCTGTCATCATCTGTAAGGAGAGAAAAGAGCTGACGTTTCGAGTCCAGATGACCCTTTGTTAAAGCCCAAATATCAGGAAAAGCTTGGGGAACTCTACTACAAACCTTCCTCCAGCCCAGATTGACCATTCAATGGCCATTACTCTCTGATTTCTATTTTTCAGCCAATTTGTGTCCATGTTGCTACTGTCCCTTTTATTCCATGTGCTACAATTCTTTGCACAAGTCTGTTTCCTGGTGCTGTATCAAATGCCTTCCAAAAACCCATCTACACCACATCAAGAGCATTACCCTCATTGATTCTTTCTGTTACCTCCTCAAAAAACTCCAGCAAGTCAATTAAACATGATTTCACCTTTAGAAATCTATGCTGGCTCTTCCCAATCAAGCCATATTTTTCCAGACTGCTAATTCTGTCCTGAATAATTGTTTCTAGAAGCCTGCCCACCACTGATGTTAAACTGACTGGTCTGTAGTTGCTGGGGCTATCCTTACAACATTTATTTGAACAAGGACGTAACATTTACAATTCTCCAGCCCTCTGGCACCTCCCCTGAGTCTAGAGAAGACTGGAAGATTATGGAAAGGTCAAAAAGATGTATCAAAGCTGGTATAAGATTCTTCAAAAAATCTGTATAACTATTTTCATGGCAAGGTGAATGGTTAAATGTTGTAAACCAATGCTGATTTTATTTTTATATAGCAGTTGGACAAGGTTTTTGCATGCTGACCCTAATTTACCTCATAAAAGAGTTGATGATCCTAATCACAATCCTAAACCTAATCCTAGGTTAGCTTTGTTAAAGAAGTTGACAGGATCATGGTGAGATTCCCAAAAGTTTTGGGGAGGCTGCCTCAAGTGAAGCTGCTGAAGGCTGAGGCACTTGCAAAAGTGGAACATGGCTGGCTGCTTTCGAGACTGCGAGACACCCACGATCAATTAATCCCCATGCGGAGGGAATTTAAACTGCTAACACCCAGCTTTGTTATACTATTAATGTGCAAAATATATGTTGCGTCATTTTTTATTTATTAACACATTATTCAAAAACACCCACCTACATGTGGCCATACTCAATGCACTTCTGGTGATGAGCTGTGGAGAAGTGACAGATCAGTTTCCCATCTGATTTCATTCACTACTCATTGGAACTGCATCAGAACAGCAATGTAAGCCTCTGAGCAAGTCATCCCCCACTACAGCCAGAGACCAGGAGAACCCTGTAGAGTTTCTAGTTGGTGCCGTCTCCTAGCTAAGTTCTATTCAAGACAGTGATTGCAGAATTAAGCATTTGTTTGTATGGATGGGCTGTATGTTTACTCTGGAGCTGGAGTAAACACTCACCTCTGTATCATATATGTCAACTGTACGCTGCTGTCTTCAGCACTGCCAGCAAAAAGATCTCTACTGGTCATTTTTACCTCCAGTAGCTAGTGTTTTCATGGTTGCTAAACTAAAAAACTGTTATCTGTTATTACTTTACTAAATTAGTAACTTGTACAAGTTATATTAATTAATAAATCAACTATTGTCAAACTAATTGGAAAATTGGATTGATTAATTGATCAAACAAATAAATAAATGAGGATTGACAGATATGGCAAGGCAGGTGATACGTCGTAACTGTAACATGTGAGTGTTTGTGGCGAGCATTGTGATCCCAGGCAACTATATTTCTGGTAAATATCTACAGCTTTCACTCAGAATTGCTGAACTGGAGCCTGAGCTGCAGACATTGTGGTGCACCGGGGGAATGGCAAAATGACCAGGACTTTGTTGCAGAAGTCAGTCATTCCCTTTGAGTTTAAGTAGAACTTTAGATTTGCTCAATCTAACAGGTAACAGGAAGGTATACCTGTGAGTAGGGCAGGTTGAGGAATCTAGGATGTAGTGATGGAGGAGCCTTGGCCCTTTTTTTTATTCAAATGATGTGGGTTTCACTGGCTAGGCCAACATTTATTACCCATCCTTGATTGCCCTTGGGAATGTGGTGGGGAGCTGCCTTCTTGAACCGCTGCAATCCATGTGGTGTTGGTACACGTACAGCACTGTCAGGGTAGAAGTTCCAGGATTTTGACCCAGCGGCAGTGAAGGAACGGCAATATATTTCCAAATTAAATGGTGAGTGGCTTGGATGGGAACTTCCAGGTGGTGGTGCTTCCGTGCATCTGCTGCCCTTGTCCTTCTAGATGATAGTGGTTGTGGGTTTGGAAGGCGCTGTCTAAGGAACCTTGGTGAGTTCCTACTGCATCTTGTAGATGGTACACACTGCTGCTACTGTGCATTGGTGGTGGTGGGAGTGAATGTTTGAGGATGGGGTGCCAATCAAGTGGATTGCTTTGTCTTGGATGGTGTCAATCTTCTTGAGTTTTTTTGGATCTGCACTCATCCAAGCAAGTGGGGATTTTCCATCCCTCTCCTGTAGATTGTGGACAGGCTTTGGGGCGTGAGGAAGTTAGTTAATTGATACAGGATTCCTCGATGCTGACCTGCTCTTCCACCTATAGTATTTATACGGCTTGTTCAGTTAAATTCCTGGTCAAAGTCAATCAACAGGATATTGATGGTGTGGGATTCAGTGATGGTAATGGCATAGAATGCCAAAGGGTGATGATTAGATTATCTGTTGTTGGAGATCTTCATTACCTAGCACTTGTGTGGCACGAATGTTAATTGCCACTTGTCATTTCAAGTCTGGATATTGTCCAGGTCTTGCTGCATTTGGACATGGACTGCTTCAGTGTCTGTGGGATCGCGGATGATACCAAACGTTGTGCAGTCATCAGCGAACATCCCCATTTCTGACCTTATGATGGAAGTAAAGTCATTGGTGAAACAACCGAAGATGCTTGGGCTTTGGACACTATACTAAGGAACTCCTGCAGTTATGTCCTGGAACTGAGGTAATTAAGTTCCAACCACCAGAACCATCGTCCTTTCTGTCAGGTATGACTCCAACCAGCAGAGACTTTTCTCCCTAATTCCCATTGACTGGGGCTTCTTGATGCTCGGTCAAATGGTCCTTGGTGTCAAGGGCAGTCCCTCTCAACTCACCCCTGGAGTTCAGCTCTTTTGTCCATGCTTGAACCAAGGCTGTAATGAGGTCAAGAACTGAATGACCCTGGCAGAACCTAAATTGAGTATCAGTGAGCGTGTTATTGCTAAGCAAGTGACGCTTGATGACTCCATCCATCATCTTACTGATGATCAAGAGTAGGTAGATGGGGTGATAATTGGCTGGATTGGATTAGTCCTGTTTCTTGTGTACAGGACATAGCTGGACAATTTTCCACATTGTTGGGTAGATGCCAGAGCTGTAGCTGTCCGGGAACATCCTACCAATGGGTGCAGTAGGTTCAGGAGCAGAGATTTTCAGCACTATCACCAGAATAGTGTCAAGGCCCATAGTCTTTGCAGTATCCAGTGCGTTCAGCTGTTCCTTGATATCACATGGATTGAACCAAATTGGCTGAAGACTGGCATCTGAAATGTTGTAGACCTCTGGAGGAGGCCGAGATGGATCATCCACTCAACACATCTGGTGGAGGATTGCAGCAAATGCTTCTGCCTTATCTTTTCCACTGATGTGCTAGGCTCCCCCCTCATTGAGGGTGGGGTAATTGTGGAGCCTCCTCCTCCAGTGAGATATTTAATTGTCCATCACTATTCACGGATGGATGTTGCAGGACAGTCATAGTAGTCGGGTAGTCATAGATTAGGACAAGAGTGGCCCTTGGGCGATAGTGCTTAATTGGACGAGGGCCAAATACATCCAAATTAGACAGGAACTGGGGAATGTGGATTAGGAGCGGCAATTTTAGGGCAAATCCATGTCTGGTATGTGGGAGGCTTTTAAAGGCCAGTTGACTGAAGTGAAGGACAGGCATGCCCCACAAAAATGAAGGATAGAAATGAAAGAATTTGGGAACCATGGATAATAAGGGAAATTGTAAGCTTAGTCAAAAGGAAGCATATGATAGGTCCAGGCAAATAAAAACTGAGAAGTCCTTGAGGAGTACAGAGAAAGTAGGAAGGAACTTAGGCACGGAATTAGGAGAGCTAAAAGGGGCCTTTAAATGTCTTCGGCAAACAGGATCAAGGAGAATCCCAAGGCTTTTTATGCACATATTTGAAGCAAAAAGGTAGCAAGAGAAAGAGTAGGTCCGCTCAAGGACAATGGAAGAAGGTTATGCGTGGAGTCACAGGAAGTGGGTGAGATACTTAATGTTCTCTGTGTCTGCGTGGGTTTTCTCTGGGTGCTCGAGTTTCCTCCCACAGTCCGAAAGACGTGCTGGTTAGGTGCATTGACCATGTTAAATTCTCCCTCAGTATACTCGAACAGGCGCTGGCGTGTGACGACTAGGGGAGTTTCACAGTAACTTCATTGCGGTGTTAATGTAAGCCTACTTGTGACACTAATAAATAAACTTTAACTTTAAACTTTAAAACTTCAATAAGTACTTTGTGTTGGTATTCACCAAGGAGAAGTACATGACAGATGTTTGGGTCAGAGATAAGTGTGTGAACGCTCTAGAGGATGTCAATATATCGAGGAGGAAGTGTTGGGTATCCTAAATTGCATTAAGATAGACAAGCCCCCAGGGCCGGATAGGATCTATCCCAGGTTACTGTGGGAGACAAGGGGAAAAAGAGCTGAGACCTTAACAGATATCTTCACATCCTCTTCGACCACAGGCAAGATTCCAGAGGACTGAAGGATAGCCAATGTTGTTCCCTTGTTTAAGAAAGGAAGCAGGGATAATCCAGGAAATTATAGGCCAGTAAGCCTGACATCAGTGATGAAGAAGCTTTTGGAGAAGATACTGACCTGCAGAATATATACAGAGTTGGAAGAAAATGGACTAGATAGTGACAGGCAGCCTGGTTTGTACAGGAAGGTCATGTCTCACCAACTTGATTGAGCTTTTTGAAGAGGTGACAAAGATAATTGATGAGGGAAAGGCTATGGATGTAGTTTATCTGGACTTTAGTAAGGCGTTTGACAAGGTCCCATGTGGCAGACTGCTACAAAAATTAAAATCCCATGGGATTCTGGGTGGACTGACTGGATGGATACAGAACTGGCTTAGCTATAGAAGACAGAGAATAGTGGTGGAAGGATGTTTTTCAGAATGGAAATCTGTACCTAGTGGATCAGTGCTGGGATCTCTGTTGTTTGTAGTATATATAAATGATCTGGAGGAAAATGTGGGTGGTCTGATTAGTAAATTTGCACATGACACGAAGATTGGCGGAGTTGCTGATCGTGCCGGGAATTGTCAGAGGATACAACATGATATAGATCGATTGGAGACTTGGAAATTGCAGATGGATTTTAATCTGGACAAATGCAAGGTGATGCATTTTGGAGGGTCAAATTTAGGTGTGAATTATACTGTAAATGGCAGTATTTACACCATTCTTAGGAACATTAACATACAGAGGGATCTGGGCGTGCAGGTGTACAGTTGCTTAAAAGTGGCAACACAGGTGGCCAAAGTAATTAAGAAGGCATATGGCATGCTTGCCTCCATCGGCTGGGGCATTGAGTACAAGAGTTGGGAAATCATGTTGCAGCTATATAAAATCTTGGTTAGGTCGTAATTGGAATATTGCATGCAGTTCTGGTCACCACACTATCAGAAGGATGTGGAAGCTTTGGAGAGAGTGCAAAGAAGGTTAACCAGGATGTTGCCTGGTCTCGAGGGTGTTGATTATGGGTAGAGGTTGAATAAACTAGGATTGTTTTCACTGGAAAGACGGAGGTTGAGGGGGAGACCTGATAGAGGCCTACAAAGCGTTGAGAAGCTTAGACAGCGTGGATAGTTAGAAACTTTTTCCCAGGGTGGAAGTGTCAATTACAAGGGGGCACAGGTTCAAGGTGAGAGGGGGAAAGTTTAAGGGAGATGTGCGGGGAGGTTTTTCATGCAGAGAGAGGTGGGTGCCTGGAATGTTCTGTCAGAGGCAGTGGTGAAGCAGGCAAATTAGCACCATTTAAGAGGCATCTGGATGGGTATATGAATAAGGAGCGAATAGATAGATATGATCCGAGTAAGAGCAGAAGGCTTTTTGTTTAATTTAGTTCGGGCATTATCATAGGTACGGGCCTGGAAGCTGAAGGGCCTGTTCCTATGCTGTACTTTTCTTTGTTTTTTGTTCTTTGACTGCAGACCCTACATCAGATTGAATCATTTAGCTCTGTCTGTTACTTGCTGCTTATGCTATTTGGCACACAAGAAGTCCTGTGTTGTAGCTTCACCAGGTTGACATCTCATTTTTAGGTATGCCGAATGCCCTCCTCCACTCTTCAGTTAATCAGAGTTGATCCCCAAGCTTGCTGAGAATGGTAGCATGGTGGGGGTATGTTGGACCATGAGGTTACAGATTGTGGTTGAGTACAATTCTGCTGATGGCCCACAGCACCTCATGGTTGTTCAATCTTGAGTTGCTGGATCTGTTCAAAACCTATCCAATTTAACATGGTGGCAGTGTCACACAACATGATGGAGGGTATCCTCAATGTGAAGATGGGACTTTGTCCCTATCACAGTGGACAGGTGCATCTGCAGCAGGTAGGTTCATGAGAATAGGA
The DNA here is from genome assembly GCF_964213995.1 of Mustelus asterias. Classification (NCBI taxonomy): domain Eukaryota; kingdom Metazoa; phylum Chordata; class Chondrichthyes; order Carcharhiniformes; family Triakidae; genus Mustelus; species Mustelus asterias. The sequence goes on along the minus strand of NC_135806.1, from coordinate 81,918,585 downwards.
TCTAGTATGTTTTATTCCTTTTGTTGGCTCTCTCCCCATGTCTGTGTGGGTTTCCACTGGGTGTTAATGTTTCCTTGCACAGTCCAAAGATGTGCAGCTTAGGTGGATTGGCCATGCTAAATTGCCCCTTGGTTTTCCAAGATGCATAGGTTAGATGAATTAGCCATGGTGAATGTATAGGATTATGCGGATTGGGCAGAGTGAGGAGGGCCTGAGTAAGACATGCTCAATGGAACAATTGGCCTCCTTCTGTACTGTAGGGATTCTACCACCTTCCACAGACCCAGTCCAGTAACTATGTCCTTTGGGACTCTTGACTTTGACCATCAAGTATGATGTACGTAGCATTTGCAACAAATTAGATGAATTAATAGCATACATAGTCAATCCAGAGATGTGATTGAAAAGTGACCAATGTTCCGAACTAAATATCCCAGGATATTTAACTTTGAGAAGAGGATAAGCAAAGTGGAAAAGGAGGAGAGGTTACGCTCTCTTGAAGATGGGTTAAAGGGACTAAAGAGAAAGGATCTTAGCTCAGAAAATCAAGAAGAGGAATAGGTTTGGATCAGGCTGAGAACTAGCAAAGGCCAGAAAACATTGCAGGGAGTTGTCTCCGGGTCAACTAACAGTAACTGTACTGTAAGGCAGCGTAAATATCCAGAAATTAGAGGAATAAGGGTAATCCTGCAATCAAGGGATTCTTTAACCTTCATACAACAAACACAATTGCAGTTATATTATGGAGATAAGTTGATGCAATGCATTGAAAACAGTTTCTTTGATCAGTATGTGAAGGACTCAATGAGGAAACAGACAATTTTGATTCAATAAGAATAACAAAAGACCACCAAAAGGTTGATAAAAAGGGAAAAGTTGGAAGGTGAGAGTGAACTAGCCAGGGATATAATAACAGATTACAAGAACTTTTACAAGTATATAACAAGAAGGAGAGTAAAGTAAACTTTGACCCCTTAGAAGAAGAGACAGGAGAAATTATATTATGACCCAGTGGAGTGCTGCCAGGATCATGCCAGGCTCTCCAGTGTGTATTAATGACTGGAGGCCCAGAACATTCATGGAGTGGCAATCATCGCTGAATTGCCACTCTGCCCCTTTTTACTTACCCTAGTCTAAAGCAGTGCAGTTGTCACCCAAACTTCTGACCTAGCAAGTAATAGCACCCCCATTACCACGCGCCCCACCCCCCCTCCCCCACCCCATCCCATCCCTGTAAAGTTGAACCCAATGGGCTGAATTTTACGAGATTGATTCTAAGGCTGGAATTTTACCGCCACATCCACTCCGGAATCAGGGAGGGCGCGGCTCACAGAACGGCATTCTCCGTTGGCCTCAGGCAGGATCTTACGAGCCTCGGGCAGCTGAGGTGGTAAGATTCCAGTATAAGTGCCCAGCTGGTGTGAAAATGGGAGAGTTTCTGATCCATTTTTTGGGTGAGTTTTCATGCTCAATCTGATGGACTTAGTCTTGGAAAAATGGTCTAGACCATTTCTAGCTGCAGCAGGCAGTGGGCTAGGCTTAGCTGCTGGATCCGATCCCATTGCAGAGTGTGCAGTGGGTCCCCCCTCACCCCCAATCGGGCTACCCCTTCATGCTCCACCCCCATAGGCCTGTCCCCACATAGGATCTGCCCCATTGATCCCCCCAGGCTTTGCCCCCATATGCCCCACCCCATAGGCCCTGCCCCCCCGGCACTGCCAGACTGGCACTGTCCAATGGGCACCCTCCTTGCTCTCGCCCCCCCCACCCCCCCCACTTTCACTGGGGGGCCTCTAGTTCAACCGGTGAGGCCAACACGACTGTTCCCCATTTGTGGGAAGCAGGTGTTTTCCTCACCGGAAAGAACCTATCCCAGCGAGGCCATGAAGGCAGGTGAGCTCAGACGATTGAGCGCAGGCTCACTAAACACATGTAAATTCTCATTTAAACACATTTAAATAAGTTACTCAGTCTCTTGCCCAATTCTGGTGAGTGGCTGATCTCACCGGAAATCCGGTTCTCGTTAAATCTGATTTCTTCGCTCTCGCCCGATTTTACTGGCTTGCTCCGTCCATTGATGGGTGGGGCTAGGTGTTAAAATTCCATTCTTAGTCACTGAAAAAATGGTCTAGACCGTTTCTAGCTCCTACAGGCAGTGGGCTGTGCTTAATTCGCCAGCCTGCCTGTAGGGGGAGCTACTGAGCATGTGCAGACCACTGATTCCTCACATGCTGAATAGCAGCAGCAGGTGTCTGGCACACAGAGAGCTCCGACTCACCTGAAGAAGGGGCTTGGGGCTCCAAAAGCTTGTGTGGCTTTTGCTACCCAATAAACCTGTTGGACTCTAACCTGGTGTTGTTAAACTTCTTACACAGAGAGCTGTCAGCCTCAACCAGCTCACCACGCCCTCCCGCAAAATCGCGGGGGCCCACGGCCGATTGCGAGCCCTACAATGTATGACCATCTAGTCCCCATTGCCCCTCCACTGCCCAGAACAATCGTGGCCCCCCTCCCCTGATCCAATCGATACTGCAGAGCGGCAGTGGCCCCTCTCACCAATCTGATCCCGTTGCAGAGTGTGCAGCCGGCCTCCCCCCGTTCTGATCCCGTGCCAAGCTGGTACTGCCCAAGGGGCACCTCCCTTGCCTTGGCTTCCCCGGGGGGGCTCAATGGGGATAACATTCTGCCCATGGTTTCAGGTTTGTGACTTTTCGTCAGAACTGGGAAAAGATAGCATGCAAGCAAATGAGCAATTAAAAGGGTAAAGAATCAAGGATGGTGGTTTGGGCGATGGATGTGGTGGTGGCAGAAGAACAGTGGGGAAAATCTGTGATACGGTGGAGGACAGGAGAGATTTGATTACAAAAGCTTTCATGGTTCAAGGTCAAAAGGGGCATTAATGGGACAAGCAAAGGAACAAATGGATTGTCTACAAGAGATGTGCAGAGCAAGTCCTGAATAGTCACTATCTGAAAGCAAAGAAAAGGAAATAGGAGAGAAATAAGAGATAAAAGAAAAATCAGACAAAATGGGAGGCGGAGCTTTAGATCTAAAACTTCTGAACTAAATATTGAGTCCAGAAGGTGGTAAAGTGACGAAGCCCAAAGTTTGTCACTCGTATAGTTCAATCATACGGTGTGATCTAATTAACTAATAAACATTTGAAAAGAAACACAAAGTATTTTCTTAAAGATACAAGGCATGGTGGAATATAGGATCATTAAAGTTAAAAAAAACTTCAATGGAACGTATAAGGAAGCAAATAACTTGTAAATATCACATTTAGTTATTATTAATTATGGATGAGAAAGGTCATTCAGTCATCTTGAGAGACCATCAAATTCTCACACTGCAGCTCTCAATTGGCTCTTCAATGATTCCAGTATTTTTCAGTCAGCTACTCTACCTGAATGTACATTATTTATACTGACCACTCTTTAAGTGAAGAACCTCCCGATGACAGCCCTAAAGTTGCCTTTCAATTGTTTAAGTCTGTGTTTCCTTGTTCTACATATGCACATTTAGAATTCTCCTTATAGACAGGAAGTACTTTACAATATGGAAGACAGGAATATAGTGGACACTAAATAACTTGGAAAGGGGGGAGGATTGGAGATACTGTGAAAGGGAACAGAAAGCATGAATGAAAAGGGGATTTTGGAAAGCACGCAGTGAAGGTGGCAATGTAAAGGATAGTGAGCCAAGGGTGCCAAAAGTCAGGAGAACAGTAACTGAACAAGAGGTTGCCGAGCAGGGCATGATGAGGGAGCAGAAGATGTGAGATGAGAAGCCCTGTGCAAGTGAATCAGAGGTTGTGTCCAGGAGGAAATCACAAAAGTAGAATAGGATGAGTTTGTCAAAAATACAGAGGTAATGTTGAATGTGGAGAAGATGTAGGGAAAGTATAGAATGTATAAAATGTTCAGAAGCTTTATGGGAAATGTTATGTTAATAGTGAAGAAAAAGGGACCAAGGATAGAACCCTCCGACGCACCATAGGCGACCTTGTGTGCAGAATGAAGAGAAGACAATGATACCAATATTGAGCCACTGAGGAATGGAACCAAGAAACAGTAGTGCCTCAGAGGTGAAATGCAGGGAAGGTATATTGGACGAAGATCCAGCGGTTGAAGTTGGCAAAGACATTGATAAGAATAGGTAAGATTATGAACGATGGTCACAAGTGTATGGGGTATCATTTGTATTGTGGATGGTGTGGAAGGCAGAACGAAAGAGCAGAAAAAGAGTGGTAAGAGATTTGGGATTTCAGTTGCGAGGTAACAATATCTTCCAGGACTTAAAAAGTTAAAGTTTGAAACTTGGTTACAATTGAACAGAGTAAAACTAATTAAGGTGGATTTATTGAGGAGGGGACAATAATAAGGTTGGCATTGTATCATCAAAAGAGAGTGGTAGATAATTTCAGCATTGGGAAAAGAACATGAAGTTAGCTAATCAGTAACTGGGATTAAGAGGGAATCAGAGCATGAGGTCTTCATGGATAAGATGAGAAAATGCAGAGTGGGAATAGTAATCACACTGTTGGTTTAGGACAAATGGGAACTGGCCTTTGGGGTTTTGGAGGGGAGTAAGAACAGCTGGAAGAGGACACAGCAGATTTGGCTAAAAAAATCCACAAGATCCTTCATTCTGGGTCCAAAATGATAGTAAGGGTGAGGTGAGTCAATTTTTATGGAGGCTGTTAGTAGTGGAGAAAAATAACTTGGAGTAGTAAATGATTTAGGAGAGAGAATGATGGTTCAACATGAGGCACAAGGCAATAACAGATGTATCATTAATCTTTTTGCAGCCTGTTCAATAATGTATATGTTCGTACACTAGGGCCATACCTTTATTCTGTAACAACCAAGTTGTGCTAATGTTCTCCCAGAGGTTTGATTCAACAACCCGTCAGGTCTCATGAACACAGGTTAAAAGTTCAAAATACAACAGATCACCTCTTCCCTTCAAAACCCCATAATCACCAGCAACATGTAAACCTGAGTGTTGGTAAATACTAGGTCTGTCCTTCATCAAATGCTGCGAAACACTGTGTTGCAAAAATCTAGTTCATAACTCCGGTTTTCTAATTAGAGTATTTAGCTTCAGGAATGTAACTTATAGGTTGGAGATTAATGTACTAAATGTAAGATAAATGGACATCTGACTGAGAAATTGATAAGCAACCATATTGTAAATACAATTCAAAGAAGCTTTAATTTATTTTTTAGATTATTTTTTCACAGGATGTGGGCATCACTAGTTAGGCAATTTCATAAGACCATAAGACATAGGAGCAGAATTAGGCCACTCAGCCCATCGAGTCTGCTCTGCCATTCAATCATGGCTGATATTTTTCTCATCCCCATTCTCCTGCCTTTTCCCCCATAACCCCTGATCCCCTGATTAATCAAGAATCATAGAATTCCTACAGTGCAGAAGGAGGCCATTCAGTCCATCGAGTCTGCACTGACTCTCTGAAGGAACATCCCATCCAGGCCCTCGCCCCTGCCTCATCCCCCCAACCTTGTGCATTTACAATGGCTAATCCACCTAACCTATACATCCTTGGACTGCGGGAGGAAATTGGAGCACATGGAGGAAACCCATGCAGACACAGGGAGAATGTGCAAACTCCACACAGGTCGGAATCAAATCCAGGTCCCTGGTGCTGTGAGGCAGCAGTGCTAACCACTGTGTTATTGTGCTGCTGATTTGTTACCCATTTCAAATTGTCCTTGACAAGAATTATGTTGACAGTAAAGAAAAAGGGATAGAGTAGGGAAAGAAAATTACACTTAAAAGGTGGCTTGTGTTTATCTTACAAAGTCAGACATAGAAACTAGCAATGCTCAAAATCCCTGAACAGAACTTCTTTCTTAATTCTCCCTATGTCATGGTCATTCATGTGGATCACAATCACTGGATCCATCCTGTCCATCTGCAAGTTCCTCTCCAGCCCAGAGCAGACATCCCGAACTCTGGCATCGGATAGGCAACACAGCCGTCTGGCCTCCTGTTCTTGGCTGCAGTGAACTGCATCTGTGCCCCTGATTATACTGTCCCCAACTACCACTACATTTCGATGAACTCCCCCCTGTTTGAATAGCTTTCATGGTCAGTTTGTTCATCCACCCTGCAGCCACCACTTTCATTTATTCAGGCTGCAAGAACCTCAAACCTGTTGGAAAAATGCAAAGGCTGAGGCTCCTCCACTTCTACCTTCTGGGTCCCTATAACTTTTTCCTGTCCCTGACCACTGACCAAATCGGGAGGCACTACCCTAAGGGGTGTTACTGCCTCCTGGTACAGTGTGTCCATGTAACTATTCCCCTCCCTGATGCAATGCTCTGAGCCAAAAGTCCTCAAGCTGCAGACACTTAGTGCAGCCATAAATCACCCAGCAACTAGGAACCCCCACGTTCTTCAGTTACAACACATCAAATTGTCTTGCCATCTATATTTTACGTTAATTAATTTATTTTTAATTACTTTGTGATTAATAAATACTGCCACTCTCAATAATCTTTACTACTGCTCGTAAACCACACTACAACTAATAAACCCTTACAATGACTCATAAGTTGCATAAACAAGCAAAACATTCACAAACCAATCACTTAGCTATTTTCCTGTGTTGTCACATTGATTTCTCTCAGAACCTGGCTGCTCCACTCTGGAGCCACAGACTGGGCTGGATTGAATTGGATTGGATTGGATTGGATTAACTAGCTCTTCTAAGTGCTGTTGACAGCTTCCAAGCCCTCTTTACAACTGATCCCTAACTATCCCGACTAAATAGTAGTGGAGTGGCAATCGATCGTGATTGACACTCCACGGAAGATCACCCAATATCTCCAGTCTGTCTGGACACTTCTGAATGATGGGTAATGTCTATAGAGGTGGCACGGTGGCATTGGGTGGCACAGTGGTTAGCACTGCTGCCTCGCAGTGCCTGGGACTGGGTTCGATTCCCGGCTTGGGTCACTGTCTGTGTGGAGTTTGCACATTCTCCCCATGTCTGCGTGGGTTTCTTCCAGGTGCTCCGGTTTCCTCCCACAGTCCAAAGACGTGCGGGTTAGGTGCATTGGCCATGCTAAATTCTCCCTCAGTGTACCCGAACAGTTGCCGGAGTGTGGCGACTAGGGGATTTTCACAGTAACTTCATTGCAGTGTGAATGTAAACCTACTTGTGACTAATAAACTTTACTTTTTAACTTTAGAGATTAAAATGGGAAAATGGCATTGCTAGCCTGCAAAAACAGATTGAGAGATCAGCCATCCCGTGACACATTCAAGAATGACAGACCCATTTCAGTGCCAGTAGCAGCTGTTTTTATTTGCTGCCTCAATCCCACCTAACATTTCGAACCACCAAATGAAACTCAGGTGAGACTGGCATTATTTCACTTATTTTATGGAAATGCCTTCAACAGCACTTTTCCTCTTACATAAACCGGTAAAGCAAACGAAGTATAACGTGCCACAGGTTTCCAAACGTTGACACAATATATAGCTTCAGATGTGCTTAGGAATCAGAAGTATCTTATCTGCTGATCCTTAATGTGAAAGATGAGATCTTCAAGGACAGATGTGAACTGAAACTTAACCGAGAATGAATCAGTGTCCTGTGCTTAACCAAGAGCATTCCTCAATCCCCTCCCTAGTGTAAACAATAGTTTAACTTAGCAAATGCTGAAATATGGCTAGCTTCTGATGCACTTGGACCCCAAGGCAGTAATCTGAATAAACATTTCACCAAATAAAGACTTAATAGATATCAAAAGGCAAAAGAGAAGCCATCTCAGAAGATCAATCACTATTCAGCCTGGTAATTCTACCCTTTAGCAAATGGCGAGACATGTTCCTGCGTAGAGATTGCTGTTCATTACAATCCTATTGTGAAATGCATGAAACAAATAATGTCTGTGCTCTGGTATTTGTAATACATCTATGCACTGTTTACATTCCAATAAGCGGACATCATCGTGGATCCAAAACAATTTTCATTTTAAAATAGCCATGTCTAGAGCAGACATTGATATATGAACTTGAGAGTTTAAAAACAAACAATTAAATGCATCTTGCAGTTTGTTGTGCTAAAAATATATAAATTCTGTCTTCTTGCTTGCACAAAGATTTATAAAAGTCCTCCTCTATATCAGATAACTTGTTAAGGAATTTGGAATTATATATTGAAAATAATACTTCCTCATTGTATTTTGTCACTTCAGCCATTTAACTTTCTCATGTTTGCCAGTGAAATATTTGCAGTTCATTCAGTTTGTGTGTGTGTGTGTGTTGTGTGGGTTTGTTTCCCACTTCTTCCATTGTTCTCTTCCTGTTTAGATGTTGTTCATTTGTAATACCTCCCAGTTCCAGACAATGGGCCCAACTCTGAAATGCTATTTAATCCATTAGCACCTAGTATCTTGTTTAACCTGTCTCTTTATGCCTTAGATATTGTGGTGAACCATAGATGGTTACCACTATGGGTACTTGTACATATGTTATTCTTGTTGCTGTTGGGGTTAGGGTTGGGGTGTTCCACCTGTTAGCATTGTTCTGTGGTACACTCCGTTTGGCCCTGCCTTCTTACAGGGATATAAAGGTCACTGCTACTTCCTAGTAGCCCTCAGTCTGGGATAGTATTGTTAAGCAGTGTGCTCTATTCTTGTTGTGAATAAAAGCCTTTATTCCCGGGTCCGACCTTGTCTCCCGTGTGGATCAATCGCACATCAATTTTATTCACAACAATAAAATCGAAAATTTTGTTCGAAGAAAAATGGAGCAGATGCTGAAACCCGATCGGCTAACCTTGGATCCGCGTGCCGCGGGAGCGTCGAACACTTTCGACCATTGGTTGAAGTGTTTTGAAGATTACATCGACGCCTCGACAGCAGTCCAGTCCGACGCCGACAGATTGCGGGTCCTCCATGCTGGGATGAGTGACACTGTGTATGCAACAATCCGTGATTCCCAAAATTACAAAGAGGCCATCGAATTACTCAAGAAGCTGTACCATAAACAGCCGAACGAAATCCATGCTCGTCACCTATTAGCCACTCAACGGCGGCAGCCCGGTGAAACTACGGGACAGTACCTGCGCGAACTTCAACAGCTAGCCAGAGCCTGCAACTGCAAGGAGGTGTCGGCTACTCAATACACCAACGGTCTTATCCGAGACGCGTTCATGGGGGGAATCGGCTCATCCTAGATTCGCCTGCGGCTGCTCGAACAGGGTAACTTTGACCTGGCTAAGATGGCAGAATTGACCGATGCAATGGAAACGGCCTCCAGAAGTCTCGAAACCTACCCCACTGACCACGTGGGAACAGCGTGGCAAGCACAGCCACCGCCTCAACTGTACTCGGCGGCTCCTCGGAACTGCGCGATCATGCTCTCAGCTTCAGACCTGACGGCTGCGGCAGTTCCTGGAGGCCCACAGTGCTATTTCTGCGGATTGGCGAAGCACCCTCGTCAGAGATGTCTGGCCAGGACAGTGTTTTGCTCCGCCTGTGGAAAGAAAGGGCACTATGCAAAAATGTGCCGAGCAAAGACCCCTTCCAAGCCCAGCAGTGCTGCGTATGACTCCCCAGGATCCATCTCCTCGTCTCCGGCCTCGTCGATGTCTTCAGCCACGTGCAAGCCACGGACGCCGCCATTTCCTATGACAACGACGCAAGCCACGTGCGATCTGCGGGTGCCGCCATTTTCGACATCATCGACCATGTGCGATTCGTGGGCGCAGCCATTTTGGTCGACACCGGCCGCAGAAGACCAGCAGGGGTCCTCGTCGTCGGCTATCTCAGCTGCCTGCAGTTACACTTGGGATCCAACAGTGGCATCAATCATCCTGGACCAGGCCAAGTCTCACAGACTTGACAAGTCCGTGATGGACATTGAGGTAAACGGATGTCTGGCTCATTGCCTGTTTGACAGCAGGAGCACGGAGAGCTTTATCCATCCGGATACAGTGAAACGGTGCACTCTCCATGTGCAAACTGTCAGGCAGACAATCTCCATGGCGTCGAGGTCCCGATCTATAGTCGTTCTTGGGAGCTGTGTGGTAACCTTAACGGTGCGGGGCACAGTTTATGAGAACTTCATGCTCCTCGTGTTACCGCACCTTTGCGCTCCGGTACTCCTGGGGCTAGACTTTATGGTCCACCTGAGGAGTGTGACCCTGCAGTACGATGGGCCATTCCCTCCTCTTTCAGTGGGAGCACAGCAGCCTCCAAATTGTCCAGCGTGCTCCACTTGCAGTCTCTCGACACTCAAAATTACCCCGCCTTCCCTATTTGAAAATCTCGTGCCAGGCTGCAAGCCCATCGCGACTAAGAGCAGGCGTTACAGCGCTGAGGATCGGATCTTTATTCGATCTGAGGTTCAGCGGCTCCTCAGGGAAGGGGTCATCCAACCTAGCACTAGCCCATGGAGACCACAAGTCGTGGTGGTCAAGACTGGAGACAAGCCCCGGATGGTCATAGACTATAGTCAGACCATTAATCGATACACGCAGCTGGACGCGTACCCTCTCCCGCGCATATCTGACATGGTCAACCAGATTGCGCAGTACCGGGTGTTCTCCACCATCGACTTGAAGTCAGCCTACCACCAGCTCCCCATTCGCCCAGAGGACCGAAAATACACGGCCTTTGAGGCGGATGGCCGTCTCTACCACTTTTTGAGAGTCCCTTTCGGCGTCACTAACGGGGTCTCGGTCTTCCAGCGTGAGATGGACCGAATGGTGGACCAAAACGGGCTACGGGCCACCTTCCCGTCATGGTCCTGCGGCCATGACCAGCAGGACCACGACGCCAACCTCCAGAAGTTTCTACGCACTGCAAATCTCCTGAACCTGACCTATAACAAGGAGAAGTGCGTATTCAGCAAGCACCGCCTAGCAATCCTCGGATACGTGGTGGAAAACGGGGTCATCGGCCCCGATCCAGACCGTATGCGCCCCCTCCTTGAACTTCCCCTACCCACTAGCATCAAAGCACTGAGAAGATGCTTAGGCTTCTTCTCGTACTATGCACAGTGGGTCCCCAATTACGCGGACAAAGCCCGTCCGCTCATAAAATCTACCTCTTTTCCCCTGACAACAGAGGCTCGCCTAGCCTTTGAAAGGATGAAGGCCGACATCGCGAAAGCCACGATGCACGCTGTCGATGAATCCATCCCCTTTCAGGTGGAGAGTGATGCATCTGATTTCGCCCTGGCAGCCACACTTAACCAGGCGGGCAGGCCCGTCACCTTTTTATCCCACACCCTCCAAGGCCCTGAAATTCGGCACTCCTCTGTGGAAAAAGAGGCCCAGGCCATTGTGGAGGCCGTACGGCATTGGCGCCATTATTTGGCTGGTAAACGGTTTACCCTGCTCACGGACCAGCGGTCCGTGGCCTTTATGTTCAACAACACGTTAAAAGGGAAAATCAAGAATGATAAAATCTTGAGGTGGAGAATCGAACTCTCCACCTACAACTATGATATCATGTACCGTCCGGGGAAGCTCAATGAGCCCTCAGATGCCCTGTCGCGTGGAACATGTGCCAGTGTGCAGGAGGACCGGTTACAGGCCCTCCACAATGATCTCTGCCATCCGGGGATCACTCGGTTTTTCCATTTTGTAAAGGCTCGGAATCTGCCCTACTCCATCGAGGATGTCAGGTCGATAACTCGAAGTTGCCAGGTTTGTGCAGAATGCAAGCCGCACTTCTACCGATCTGACAGGGCACACCTCATTAAGGCCACTCGCCCGTTTGAACGACTGAGTGTCGACTTCAAGGGGCCCCTTCCTTCTACAGATCGGAACGTGTATTTCCTCAACGTGGTTGATGAGTACCCCGATTCCCTTTTGCCTGAGTCCAGGAGATTGTCGCCACCTCGAGGTCCACAGGTGTGTGAGGAACTGGAGAAGTCACTGGACACCACCTCGGAGAGAGGGTCGTCACCACGGTCACCAGAACCGACACCGGAGCCGGTACTGCGGAGGTCGCAGAGACGGTGCGGATCTCCGATACGGCTGAACTTGTGAACATATGGACAGTTCGTATTGTCTCCTTACCCCGCCGGCCTTTGTTTTCAAACGAGGGGTGAATGTGGTGAACCATAGATGGTTACCACTATGGGTACTTGTACATATGTTATTCTTGTTGCTGTTGGGGTTAGGGTTGGGGTGTTCCACCTGTTAGCATTGTTCTGTGGTACACTCCATTTGGCCCCGCCTTCTTACAGGGGTATAAAGGTCACTGCTACTTCCTAGTAGCCCTTAGTCTGGGATAGTATTGTTAAGCAGTGTGCTCTATTCTTGTTGTGAATAAAAGCCTTTATTCTCGGGTCCGACCTTGTCTCCCGTGTGGATCAATCGCGCATCAGATATTTTGATCATCTGCTCTATATATTTTATCATTATACAGATCAAGTATCCTTTATCTGTAAATCCAAAAATTGCACTTTTTTTGATCCCCATTAACCTCTATTGTGGAAAGCCTGTGACTGAGCCAACAAGACCTGAGCTGACACGAACCTTGCCGACACACCCACCCTTCAGCATGGGAAGTCTTGGACCCAAGCTGACACGAGTCTTACCAACCTCACCCAGTCTTTAGCACGGGTAGCACGACCCACAGGTGGGTTGCAGGATGTTGAAAATGGGTCGTCGGGTAAATTCTCGCTGCCTATAAACTGATTCTGTTCAAAAAACATGGTTCTGTTAATAGCGCACATTTTGTAGAAATGTGTATGACAATGGGGACCTCTCAGATGATGACATAGCCAGCATGAGGACTTTTGCTGTGGAGGCAAAGCTTAGTATTGCCTGATACAATTCAAATTACATGTGCTTTATGAAAGGAAAAGGTAAGAATTGGGAGAGAGGCATATTTTTAAATGTACTGTAAATCCTGGTTAGAATGTGACTGAACCAGCAATACTGCAGCTTAGAATCATAGAATCCCTACAGTACAGATGGAGGTCATTCGGCCCATCAAGCCTGCGCCGACAACAATCCCACCCTATCCGGTAACCCCACATATTTACCCAGCTAATCCCTCCGAAACTAGGGTCAATTGAGCATGGCCAATGCACATCTTTGGACTGTGGGAGGAAACCCGGAGGAAACCCACTCAGACACGGAGAGAACGTGCAGACTCCGCACAGACAGTGAGCCAAGTCAGGAATCAAACCCGGGTCCCTGGTGCTGTGAGGCAGCAGTGCTTACCACTGTGCCACCGTGTCGCCCTTGCCTGGTCAGTGGACACTGCCTGAGCCTCGAATTTCCCGCCATGAACGTAGGCTATACCTTCAGAATTTGACAAGTATAGTCATTATCTCATAATCTAAACTCATTATTTTTCCCCTGTGTGCATAAAAATATTTTGCTGTTGAATCAATTTCAAAATGAGATGATGTCCAAAAAATAGGAAAACAATTGAGACTTTTTTTTAAATGATGGCTGTATGTGAGAATGGGTAATCGACATATTAACCACAAATGCTACTGGATGCTGCAAAATGTAGTTATTGGATTTGATTTGATTTCTTATTGTCATGTACTGGAATACAGTGAAAAGTATTGTTTCTTGCATGCTATACAGGCAAAGCACAGAGTTCATAGAGTACATGGGGAAAGGAAAGGAGACGGTGCAGAATATAGAATTGCAGTTACAGTTAAAGTGAAGAGAAAGATCAGCTCAACAGGGAAATTTATTGATGGGATGGTAACAGATCTCTGCACTCCAAAGGTGCATCTTAAACAGGAAATCTGTCACAAATAAATGGCAGTCAATTAATTTTCTGTAGGTGGCTGATGCACAGTAAATAAGTGTATTGTCTGATTTCGGACTTTTGAATGTATATGTTGATGAGAGCAGTTTGCCAAAAAACAAAGAATAAAGAAAATTACAGCGCAGGAACAGGCCCTTCGGCCCTCCAAGCCAGCACTGACCATGCTGCCCGACTGAACTAAAACCCGCTACCCTTCCGGGGACCATATCCCTCTATTCCCATCCTATTCATGTATTTGTCAAGACGCCCCTTAAAATACTGACATCAATTTCCTTTGTGCTGGAAATGGCCCGAATAAATTGGAAAATGGATCCGAAACAGACCCCCTGACATTTAATGTACTGTATAATGTTCGAACAAAATGGAAAGATCATATTTCATTACTCATTCCACATGACATGGGTCACAAGGAATGGCCATTTGGTAAAAGTGGGTCATCGGAAAAAAAGTTTGAAAAACACTTGTCTCGTTGTTTGCACTGTTTACCTTGTGAACCTTCTACCACAAGCAAAATCGCAAATGGTACCATGGATGAGAACTTATTACAGGTAGCCTGAATTTATTATTCAGAAAGAAGTCTCTCAACACCAGGTTAAAGTCCAACAGGGTTATTCAGTATCATGAGCTTTCAAAGTGCTGTCCTTCATCAGGTGAGTGGATGAAGGATGAAGGGGCAGCGCTCCCAAAGCGAATAATACCAAATAAACCTGTTGGACTTTAACCTGGTGTTACGAGACTTCTTACTGTGACCGCCTCAGTCCAACGCCGGCATCTCCACATCATTATTTTTAGTGGTACATCTTACTTTTCTGGCCATTTATTTACTTTAGAGTTAGACTACAGCTAGCGCAGGCTTTGGCCATTGTAACGTAAATAGGCCAATGAGCGGTATCTGAAAACCAAAATGATCTGAAATTCAAAGTATAATTGGCCCCGAGGATTTCAGGCAAAGGATGCTCGACTTTCTTCCTCACCTCTCCCAAATTCATATCTCTTTCTCTTTAGCTATACATTGTAGTGGTTTCAGCTTTTAGAACCACATAAATGTTACGAATTAATTTGATTTCCCAAATAGTTCCAAAGTGGCAGCCTGTATTTCAGCAGGATTAATCTGTTAGCTAAATACCAGTGGGTACTGTCTCACTAATTTTCCAGAATGTACATTCAATGATAACTTTGAGTCACTGTCAATATTAATTCAGAAAAATTCTCAAATGTCTCATTTACTAACCAGCTAAAAAGTTAAACTCCAATACAATATGTTGCTAAAGTTAATTTTTAAAAACAAGTGTATCAGTATAATGTTGTTCTGGTGGCTTCAACAGCGAGAGCATGTTATAACAAATATATTTTTTGTGGCTACTCTACTAATGAGCACCGCATAGCCAGATGGAATTTAATTTTCTTTTGGGTAACAGACTGATTAACATTTTTACATAAATTTCCCTTGGGCATTACTTTAATGGAGCCGTTAAAATAAACAAGTTAATAACAGTGTTAAAATAGGCGGCATATAACATTTTATGTTCACTAGTGCAATACAAGAGAGAATAAAGCTCTGGTGTTATAACACTGGGGCAAGAGTACATTGTGGATCATTCGAATGAGGGACAGTTGCAGTTTACAATTGTAAAATGCATATGATTTGCTGAAACCCTGGCTGGAATTTATCAAAATATAAGTAGTCCCTCTGCCAGGACTGAACACAGAACCTGAAGCTGGCTGGGTGGGTGGGTATTGTACTGGTGGCAACCAATTAATAGGACACTGCTGGAGTGCTGTCCAATTAAGGACAGCAACCAGCCTTCCGGAGCTGCTGGTCCAATCAGAAAGTTGACAGCTCACAGCTGGCAAACCTAACTGCTGTTGAGTCTGTGGGAGGAAGAAAAGGACATCTGTATGCTGAGGACCCCTCAAAGGCAAGGTAAGTTGTTTTATTTATCATGCTGGAGCCAGCCAGACAGGTCTTTGCAATTGGAGGAGTGAATCCCCAAATGGCAGATCAGTTGCCGCAGACATTGCCAGCAAGGGACCCTTCAATGGGCCAAGCAGCGGCCAAAAAAGAAAAGCCCCCTGGGAACCAGCTGGGAGGCCATCAAGATTTATTTAGCAGTCTTCTCACATGGAGTGGCCTCCTTCTGATGGTGGGAAAATGCTGGCAGCGGTGGGAAGTGGTCGATAATTGACCAATTAGTTAGTATAATTAACTGTACGTAACTGGAGGTTCTCACCAATGGTAATATCCCATGGCAGCAGGAGGACATTGGGCTCCCTTCCTGAAGCCTCCCGCTGACATTTTGAGGCCACCTCCCTCCCAGCCCATCTTCAGAGCACTGGCAAAATCCAATCTCCTATGTTGAATGACTTTAGAGGCAAGTATGAAAGCTCTTTCTGGTTATTTAGACTGGAAAGAGTCAAGTTTCACCTGCCAATGAATATTTCAGAAGTTCTTTTCTCACCAAAATCCATCCTGAACAGCCATCAGGTTGACATGTTCCCCCATTTCAAGGACAATCAAGTATAAATGTGACCAATTTAATTTCAATTCGGATCCACGCCATTTGACCAGATTTTGAATCAGTTACTTCATAATTAGCAAATTATAGTCCTGGATTTTTTTTTGGACACTCACATCATCAAATGTGCTTCATTGAATCTGACTAGTTTTGAAATGTGAAATTTTAGTTGCTTTCAGTCAGCAGAGTGTGTACCTTTTAAATAATTGGAAATGAGAACTTGACAGTGAACACTGAAACATTTCCTGGGGTATATTATTTCTAAATACTTCGTAACAGCAGCTTCTGATCTTATTTGATGCTGATATTTTCCAAAGAATAGGCCAGTGTGTGATCCACAATGGGTTTTTTTGTATACATTATGGGCTGATTTTTGAATCAAAGCAAGGAACTTCTACTGGGTATTGAATGTGATAGCAGCAGTAATGGATCTTTAGTGAAATTGTTCCAAAATATGATTTTCCACCACCTCCAGACAGAATCTAAACCTCAACATTTCTTTAGAATCCTTTTATTTGTCATGGCATGAACATGTATTATTACAGGAGTCAAGTAACTTATATCCTGGTGAAAGTTTGCAAAAGCATCTCCATTTATTTTCAGGATATGACTTTAAGCAACTCAGCTAAATATCATAAAACATATATTGCTTTCACTATATATAGTTTTGATCAGAGAATTTAACAAACCAAGCCTGTCTTCCCCAGATCAATAGCAGTAATAAACTCAGTATCTTGTCTGGCACTAACTAACTGTGAGCCTGTGAACTGGGATTCAGCTTCAGATGAAAGGTAACATTTGGCAGACGGGCCCTCAGCTCATGCTAAACTATGATCATGGCAGTGCAGCATAGTAAATATGAGAGATAGAGCTTGCATTCATATAGAGCCTTTCATAACCTCATAATAATTCAAAGTAGATTATAGCCAACAAAATACTTCTGAAGATTAATCACCATTGTAATGTGGGAGACGTGGCAGCCAATTTTCACACTGCAAGTTTCACTGCAATAAAACTATTGTGATCCCTGTGGAGACCAACGCCATTTAAAAATATTTGAATTCCAGGACTGCCCGATAAGATCCCATGACAATATTTCAATGTTTAAGACTTTTACTGTAACAAATGAATTGAAAGCAACATTGAATAAACACTATTTTTGTAGGCAACTTGTAGTTTAAGCTACAGAGAAGAACTTCCCATTTTAACTGTTCACACATCTGAAAATCCAATTTTATGGTAATATTTTACAGTTTCTTAAGTGGACATTTCATTCTCCAGGAACTTTCATAAAACATGACACTCCTAACACATTGGAGAACAGTCAACAGCACAGCTGCCCTGGTCATTACAGGGGTTAATATCTTGCACATTTTTCACAGTAAAATGATCATCCCCCTAACTTCAACAAGCAAGCCATTCAAGCTTATTGTCAGGCAGAATTCTGAATAGGTCCCCTTCATTTGTCCATTTTACCCTAAGTTAATGAGGCAGTAAGCATAACAAACTTACAAACTTAATTTGTAAGAAAACAAATGACCAGTACTTTGGTGAAGTTGGTTGAAGGATAAATACTGGCCAGTGCTGTGAGATCATTTACATCCACCTGAGAGGGCAGTCATAGCCTTGGTTTCATATCTCATCTAAAAGGTGGTACATCTGACAATGCACAACCAAAATGCCAACCTACTTTTATACTTGTGCCTCTGAAGTATGGCTTGAGCCCCTGAAGCAAGACTAGAACTCAGAGATAAGTTGTTGTACAAAGGCTGAACATTACAACTGGAATTTCTATGCTTTTCAGTTAACAGATCAATCAGTATGTATGGAAGCAAACATATTCCTGGTCAAAGTATATAAATGAACTTTCCCTAAATCAAGGTCAGAATTCCAAAATATTGCTGGTGGTAACTACACTGTCTAATGTAAAGCTTTACCATGTAGGTTTAAGTCCATGCTTGTGCGAAGTTTACCTCGACTTGGATGGTGGAATGCTAAATTGGTCTTAACCTCATAGACTGAGAAGAAAGGCAATCAGTCTAATTTACCACTGGTTCTTATTAAACAGTGAGTTATGCTGGAAAGAGCAAGTATAGATATTGTGTGAACAATAAGCCCTTTGCAGGGTTGACTTACAGGGAATGCTTTTGTTTTGTCCTGATCTGATGCATTGGTCACAACTTGGTGCTCCATCTGGTTTTATTCTTGTTATCGTTTGAAGTTTTTTGCTTATATTCTGAAGGCCCACACCTTCTGACTCTGAGATGAGACATGCGATTCTATTATACTATTGGTACCAACTTAAAATCTCACAAGACAATCGTTTTGAAATAGGTTTCTTTGCACTGACAATGGTGCACAATCATTGTTGCCTAAGGCATTCCCTAAAGATCCTCAAAGCCACCAGAGATTTGGCTCTATAAACGAGGAGCACTACAGAAATGAAAGTCATTCTAGTATCAATATACTACACTGATGCTAAAGATACACTCTAGAAATGGCACAAACATTAGATCAATTAGTTGCTTGCTCTTTGGTGTGAATGGACTAGTGATGATGTGCAGGAACCATGGTTATTTTTCCCTGTCTTTAGCCAATTGTACCACAATAACTGTTACTCTAGTTAATCAGAAGAAATTAATCCAGGGACTTTCCTGGACTTAATAATTTACCTATGGTCTTGTCAGTGTGATGATCAAACAAACCATCAGTGAACTATATAGGCTGATTTGAAACATTATCACTTTAACTGCAACCTATTGTAATAACAAGAGATTTGTACTTGAAAATCCCTCAGAATTTGACATTATAAAGTCAAGCTATTAATGTAAAAATTGTAAGGGTGCATTCGATCTGAGTATGCAGCATAAATTGAGTTCTCTATAACTAACTAGTTAAGAGCTCAGTTAACATTGTCCCATATAAGTAATTGCACTTTACAATCATGGACACTTGCATGTTGGTTGTATCGGCCAGAATTTTACCATCCCGCCCGCCACGGGAATCGGAGTGGGCAAGGGGCGGACCATGGAAAGGTCTGTTGACCTTGGGTGGAATTATACAATTTCGGGACAAGCTGTAAAATCCCACCCATAGTTCTTTCATCAAGCCCCTCTTTCAAGTGATTATAATTCTACATTGACCTCGAAGGCTTTCATAGTCGGCGTATAAGGAACCCCCACACACAAACTGACATCCAGCACTTGATCACGAATTGAACTTGTGCCACTTTGCATTTTAAAAGAAATTATGGCTTAAAATCAAAATGATTTGGAAAAGAGATCAAAGATTATCAAGTGCTTCCATTAAATTTCTCAGATGTGAAGCTGCTGTTATGTGATTGCTCTCCAAGTTACAAATGTAAAATTCTGCTGAGTTTTAGAGGAAATAATAATTAATTCTACATGCCACTACTGCAGCATAAATCTGACCAAATAACCTTAAACAGAGTAATACTATTTTCCAATGTATAGCATAAATCTCACCAATAAATGCAATGTGTCAGACTCCTACCTTTCCTTGATAGACGAGAAGCGTTTTACTTATAATTGAAGTTTTGTTCCTCATGTTTTTCACAATACATACATTCATTAAAATGCTTATTTCAGCAAGTCGTAGCTCACATGTTCATTAAGCACACTGACTACATCAACAAGAGGTTAATGCTCTGCATGGCAGTTTGGGACCAAGAGTAGATCCACATTTTGCTGAAGAAATCTAAAGTTGTTCAACAGGGTCACTTGTTTGACTCTTTCATGGGATGTGGTCAGCATTTATTGTCCATCCCTAGTTGGCCTTGAGAAGGTGGTAGTGATGCTGTTGATAACAACTTGCATTTATGTGGTTCATTTAAGGTAGCAAAATATCCCAAATCTCTACACAAAGGCATAATCAGACAAAAAAAGACATTAAACCTAAAAAGGAGTTCTTATACCATAAAGCATATGGGTTTATCTGGGGAATTGCAGTGTGAGACTCAGACTGTTGAAGGCACAATGAAGAAACAAACAATTCAGGATGGGGAAGTGATGGCCGAGTGGTATTATCACTAGACTATTAATCCAGAAGCTCAGCGAAAGTTCTGGGGACCCAGGTTCGAATCCTGCCACAGCAGATGGTGGAATTTGAATCAGTAAAAAATAAATCTGGAATTAAGAATCTACGAATGACCATGAAACCATTGTCGATTGTTGGAAAGACCCATCTGGTTCACTAATACCCTTGAGGGAAATCTGTCGTCCTTGCCTGGTCTGTCCTACATGTGACTCCAGAGCCACAGCAATGTGGTTGACTCTCAACTGCCCTCCAAGGGCAACTAGGTATGGGCAATGAATGCTGGCCAGCCAGCGCTGGCCATGTCCCACGAACTAATAATAAAAAACATGTTAAATGCTGGTGAACTGGGAGCAAATGTCACTCAGTAAGGAAAGGGTGATCAGGATATCATTTAGGGTGAGAAATTGGCAGCAGGGCGTTGGATGGGCTGAAATGTATTGAGGATGGAAGATGAGTGGACAGCATTTCAGGAGTTTGAGTTTGAAGGTAAGAAATATGTGGATGAGAGTGTCAGCAGCAGATGGACTGAGACTGGGAGGAACTAAACAATATTATGGTTTGTGGTGGCGAGGATATGGGGTTGGAAAACTGAGCTCAATCAAATTAGAGACGGAGGTTGCAAACAATCTGGGTGAAGCTCAGAGAATTACCAGGGATAAGATTGACTCAGGGCCACGAACAAGTAACAAACATACCCTTCTATTTTATAGGCTAATGTCAAGTGAAGTTTTCGACAGAAGCATAAAAGTTTGAAACAGAAGTTTCAGCTACATTTGTATGTACCATGATCAGGCAAGTACATCATCTTGCACTAGCCAGTTCTACTGAAATTTAGCATTTATTTTATAATAGATTAACTCTGTTGTATACGTCTTATGGCCGACATTGTAGTCCTGTCCACCAGAACTACACCAATTTTGCAAGAAACAACAAACAGATCTAAGTTTTGGGACTACAACTGATTAAAGGCACCTCATGCAACTGAAATATGAAAGATCCATTAAATTATGAGAGCCTGAAGATGACAGAAATAAATATTTCTTCCACTATATTTTTAACTTTAATACACCACATCAGCATCTCAGCAATGCTGTTAATATATAACAACAAAAGTAAACAGTTGAGAAGTTGGTTTCTTAAGTGTCTTCTTTATAATGATTCCCAATTCAGACAATTTAATGTAGAAATTAGTTTGGACCAGTTTTCAGGTGTCACATTGGCTTTGACTGGATCCCAGTGCTTGAAGCCTTGTGAGAAATTGGTCACATTACTGCCTAGCGTAGTGGCAAGATGTTGGCACCAATTGGGTACCTGAGCACCTGACCAGTTTTGACGTTCCAAATTTGGGACACAGAGCCAGTCCAGAAGTAAAGTTTAAAGTTTATTTATTAATGTCACAAGTACGTTTACAATCACAGTGCAATGAAATTACTGTGAAAATCCCCTAGTCACCACGCTCCGGCAGCTGTTTGGGTACACTGAGGGAGAATTTAGCATGGCCAATGCATCTAACCAGCACATCTTTCCGACTGTGGTAGGAAACTGGAACACATGGAGGAAACCCACCCAGGCATGGGGAGAACATGCAAACACCACACAGACATTGACCTAAGCATGAGATTAACTGCATTTCAGTCTCATTAACATGTTTGGCACACAAACCATCCCCTCCCGGAATGCACCCACCTCTCCAGCATGATGTTACATGGGTACAAATCACTATTACTCCTTTAAAGTGTGGTTCTGGCACAACAGTTGTGAGGGAGAGTGAAGAGGTGAGTATTGCTGTGTACCAACTTGAAGGGTGCAAGAGGGTGGTTCATGATCCTTTGAGTCTGGGTCAAGTACTAAAGCTCTTAAAACTCTTCTGCAATTGCCAGCTGTGTCTTGAGCATGCCACCAGGGCCCTCAGCCATGATCCTCAGAGACTCGGCCATGTCTTGGACATCACCCATGGCTACTTTTTCCTGCCCAGGCTTTACATTGAGGTCGCCACTCTTGCAGTGTTGGCCTGTATACCATGCAATGCCAGCACCATGTCCTTCACCTGAAGGCTGTGGGTTGCCCCAACAACCTTGCAGTTGCTGGAATGTCATAGACACCCCTTCCAGTAGTCCCCGGCTCTGCTTCTGCATCCCCAACTGCTCTGTGAGAACTTTTTCCAGTGGCCTGGAATCTGACTGAGGACCAACTGCGTCCTTGGATCCAGCAAACCTCCACCTGCCCAATCCCTCGGATATTCCCGTCTCCACCTGATGTGCATCAGCAGCTGTGTGGTGCTCACTAAAAAGTGACCCCGATGCTTTTATTGAAGTGGTTATGGAATATGGGTCCTGGGAAGAACCTCACCCGTTCCATGGACATGCACACTCAGGTAAAGCAACATCCTCATTCATTAAAAGTTGCAGAAACCTAGTGTTAGTTCCATTAAAATGGGAACTTTCTGCACACTCTCATCACTACTCCTGGTCTGCTTGGGCTTTGCAGAGCTTTAACCCTGAGCGTCCCTTCAATAATTAAACAATTTTCTCTGCATCAGTGTGTGTGCATCTACGCTGGTGGATGGTGCGGGTGATGCCTCCAAAGCCTGGTTGGTGGTTTCCTTGGGGCTTTCCTCCTCGGTGCTGGCTGAGTTGCAAGGGGGAGAGTGGGCTATACGGGGGAAGGAGGGGTCACTGACTCCCGAGGACCCAATCTCACCCGGTGTTGCTTCTATAAAAGAAGTGGGTAAGTGCGAGGGAGGGACGAGTATCTGGACAATTCTGACAACCGAATTTTCAAAATTACATTGACTATTCATATTTGTGAATTTTATTGGTTGGAAGTGTTGGTTTATGTTATTATTATTTACTCTCTATGCTAAATAGGTAAAAACAACCTCCCCAAATTGATTCCAAACCATACGGATACTAACACATACAATGTACAACACAGAAGCAGGTCATTTAGCCCAACAGATCTGAGTAAATATACTTTTGAAATTTTGCCAACACAGGTGGAGGTAGTGGTGTAGTGGTATTGCCACAGGAATAGTAATCCAGCGACTCAGAGTAATGTTCTTGGGACCCAGCTTGAACCCCACCAAAGCAGATGATTAAAATTTGGATCCAATAAAAATGCGGATTTAAAAGTCTAATGATTGTGTTTTTATTATAAAAACCCATCTGGTTCACTAATGTCCTTTAAGAGAAAAAATCTGCTGTTCTGGCCTACAGGTGACTCCAGATTCACAGCAATGTGCTTGATTTTGAAATAGCTGAACAAGACAACTCAATTCATGGGCAATTAGGGATGGGTAATAAATACTGACCACCCACATGCCATGAATAAATAAAGTCAATAGGACTGTCGTATTATTCACTTGTTTTAAACGCTTAGAACAAATATTTAGATATATTTTTTCAGTTGCACAGAGGCAATCCTAGCTTGAACATTAGATTTGAATTTTCATATAAATGACATTTTCAATAAAAATAAAGCTGCATATGAATAACATAACAGTGTAGAAATGAAATGGGGGAAGTGTAGTATTTTAATCAGATGTGCCTAACAGCACATTTTACATTTGAAAATAAATGGATATTGCTTTGCAACAAACTATAGAAAATGAGTTGTGTGGTTATTTGACTTTAATGGTATTAACAGTGGAAATCTTCAGGATTAGACAGTGACAACAGCACCTCAGGAAACAGTGCAAGAAAAATCATATAAACATTAATCAAGGAAAAGGTAAATAAGCTTGATCAACTGGTGAACATCAACCTAAATGCACTTTGGTCAGGTATAGCTCCCAGAGAAATAAAATGGAACAATGTCAAGTGTAACTAAACATACATAAACTGATGAAAAGTACATTAAATAGTTGAAAAGCACACAAAAGCAATGAAAATAAATAATTGTAATGTGAATGTTATATAATGCCTATGGCCTTTTCAAAACTTCTATTATCTACAATGTTGTTATGCTGATTTATCTGCCAGAATGTTCACATCACAACACCTTGCATGTCACAGCTCATTACACAGCTTCCTTTGTTATTTGTGTTTCATCTTTTTCTCAATCAAATCACTTAATGTTTATCCTATTAACCTTTAAATTCTTTCTATTGTAGTCATCTCCTTTAATTTTATTTGTTACGGCTTGTTGTTATGGAAATGTGACTTTTTTTATCCTTGTGTAATATACAATGCTAGCCTACCCAATCTCTTCTCATAGCTGCACTTTTCAAGCCCTCGCGACATTCAGATATGGAAAAACTGTTCCCATTGATGGAAGGATCAAGAACCAGCAGGTAGAAATTTAAAGTAATTGTAATACAAGGATCTGGCACATATAGGGTTAATGTGGGACTGAGTACAATATCGCACAGTGATGTATGAAAGCACATGACCCAGGCCCAGGGGTCAGTGTGGAACTGAGCAGAGATATGACAAGATCTAAGCATGGAGATGAGCTGTAGCTTGTACCCTTTACTGTACATGTGTACATAGTTCTAGAAATTAATGAAGACTTACAGTTAAATTAATGAACACTACAATGACATCTTTAAGACACACCATTCTGTAACCAACACCCTACCAATAGTAATTAGCAAAAGAAGAAATGGCAACATAAGGAGAAATATTTTCAAGCAGTGAGTGGTTAGAACCTGGAATTCATTTCCCGGGAGAGTGGTGGAGGCAGAATAAATTGAGACTTTAAAAGAAGAATTGTCTCATTTTCCAAAAAATAACTACTTACATATTTATGAGGAAAAGACATGAGTTGAATTGCTGTTTCAGTGGGCTAACATAGACATGAGAGGGTGAATGGCCTCTTTCTGTGCTGTAAGCATTCTACAATTCTATATGATTCTATGGAAAGTAACTTGGGATGTTTTGCTACTTGAAGGGACTATATAAATAAAATTTGTTGTTGGTCCTCATTGTTGTTATACTATTGTTATAGTGACCAGCACTGGCCTGTTTTTCATATACTATAGCCATGACCAGCGTTCTTCTGGTTTTGATGTGGAGATGCCGGCGTTGGACTGGGTAAGCACAGTAAGAAGCCTCACAACACCAGGTTAAAGTTCAACAGGTTTATTTGGTAGCACAAGCTTGTGGAGCGCTGCCCTTTCATCAGGTGAGTAGTGGATAGGGTTCACAAACAGGGCATGTATAGACAATTTACAAGATAGTGCTTGGAATGTGAGTCTTAACAGGTAATCAAGTCTTTACAGGTGATGGCAATTCGAATGGAGAGAGGGTTAAGCACAGGTTAAAGAGGTGTGAATTGTCTCAAGCCAGGACAGTTAGTGAGATTTTGCAAGCCCAGGCAAGTCATGGGGGTTACAGATAGTGTGACATGAATCTAAGATCCTGGTTGAGGTCGTCCTCATGTGTGTGGAACCTGGCTATCAGTTTCTGCTCAGCAATTCTGCATTGTCATGTGTCTTGAAGGTCGCCTTGGAGAACGCTTACCCGAACATTTACTTC
This sequence comes from Mustelus asterias, assembly GCF_964213995.1. Classification (NCBI taxonomy): domain Eukaryota; kingdom Metazoa; phylum Chordata; class Chondrichthyes; order Carcharhiniformes; family Triakidae; genus Mustelus; species Mustelus asterias. Next base: position 81,892,746 of record NC_135806.1, on the reverse strand, counting down.
ACTGTACCGTAAGCCCACAGATAACCTCACGATGCTCCACATCTCCAGCTTCCACCCTAAACATGTTAAAAAAGCCATCCCCTACAGACAAGTCCTCCATATACACAGGATCTGCTCAGATGAGGAGGATCACAACAGACACCTACAGAGGCTGAAAAACACCCTCGTAAGAACAGGATATGGTGCTTAACTCATCGATCAACAGTTCCCACGCGCCACAGCAAAAAACCGCACCGACCTCCTCAGAAGACAAACACGGGACATGGCGGACAGAGTACCCTTCATCATCCAGTACTTCCCTGGAGTGGAGAAGCTACGACATCTTCTCCGGAGCCTTCAACCTGTCACCGATGAAGAAGAACATCTCGCCAAGACCATCCCCACAACCCCACTACTTGCCTTCAAACAACTGCATAACCTCAAACAGACCATTGTCTGCAGCAAACTGTCCAGCCTGCAGGAGAACAGTGACCATGACACCACACAACCCTGCCAGAGCAACCTCTGCAAGATGTGCGGGATCATTGACACAGATGCCACCATCTCACATGAGAACACCATCCACCAGGTACACAGTACATACTCTTGCGACTTAGCCAATGTTGTCTACCTGATACGCTGCAGGAAAGGATGTCCCGAGGCAAGGTACATTGGGGAGACCATGCAGACGCTATGACAACAGATGAACGGACACCACTCGACAATCACCAGGCAGGAGTGTTCTCTTCCTGTCGGGGAACACTTCAGCAGTCACGGGCATTCAGCCTCTGATCTTCGGGTAAGCGTTCTCCAAGGCGGCCTTCAAGGCACACAACAATGCAGAATTGCCGAGCAGAAACTGATAGCCAAGTTCTGCACACATGAGGACGGCCTCAACTGGGATCTCGGGATCTTATGTCACACTATCTGTAACCCCCACAACTTGCCAGGGCTTGCAAAATCTCACTAACTGTCCTAGCTTGAGACAATAAACATCTCTTTAACCTGTGCTTAACCTTCTCTCCACTCGAATTGTCTGCACCTGTAAAGACTTGATTACCTGTTAAGATTCGCATTCCAACCATTATCTTATAAATTGAGTCTGTGTCTATATATGCCCTGTTTGTGAACCCAATCTTCCACTCACCTGATGAAGGGGCAGTGCTCCGAAAGCTCGTGCTACCAAATAAACCTGTTGGACTTTAACCTGGTGTTGTGAGACTTCTTCTGGTTTTAATATCCTGTGAAAGTAATTTCCTTTTGGAATTTAAGTGTATTTACGTTTCACTTCCTGAGTTTCTTCTTCATTGTTGTTATTAATCCAAAACCCTTGCAAGTTCATTTCTATTGCGAACATTGAATGAAAAAGATCCACCTTAATCAGCACATCATTCAATAACTCGATTTCTCAGTGTACATTCATCTAATCAATAAAATGTGTTGTCTATTTGTCAGTCAAAGCTAATATCATTTCCCAGTGTATTTGTGCCAAATTTGGTCCAAAATGTCAGAGAGACAACGAGTCCCTGTGCACACATACATCTCACAATATTAATGTCTTCTGCTTAAAGGCCTGTTACATTGCCTTATTAAAAGAGAATACAAATGGCATAAATGACATGGGAAACTATTAGAATCATAGAATCATAGAATCATAGAAACCCTACAGTGCAGAAGGAGGCCATTCGGCCCATCGAGTCTGCACCGACCACAATCCCACCCAGGCCCTACCCCCACATATTTACCCGCTCATCCCTCTAACCTACGCATCTCAGGACTCTAAGGGGCAATTTTTTTTTTTAACCTAGCCAATCAAACTAACCCGCACATCTTTGGACTAGAAATAGATTATTTCTATTTAGTAAACAGTTAGCAAAAATGTATGTATTAAACTAATAGAAATTCTAAATTAACGACTAAATATTTTCATCTTGAAAAGATTATCTGTGGCCCATTTGAGGTGTATGTTAGACACATTACAGTCATGCAAAACAGCAGCATACCTAATTCAAACTGAGTTCTGATGAAAGGACATCAGTCTGAACTATTAACACTGCTCTTCACTGCGCGGATGCTGCTTGACCTGCTGAGTGTTTCCAACACTTTGCGTTTTAGCTTACATCCGGTTAATTTTTTGATTGCTTTAAAATGTTCTCCTTTTCACTTTCCCCTCTATGAAACTGTTCACCCACGATGCTGTAACGTTCCATAGGTCCCAGCAGCCTTTCGACATCTGACCGAGGTGAAAATTTTCCATGCGTGATCCTTATCCATGGGGTATCCGAATTAAAAAGTTTATTTGTTAGTCACAAGTAAGGCTTACATTCGCACTGCAATTAAGTTACTGTGAATTTTCCATAGTCACCACACTTTGGTGCCTGTTTGGGTCAATGCACCTAACCAGCACGTCTTCCAGAATGTGGGAGGAAACCGGAGTACCCGGAGGAAACCCACACAGACATGGGGAGAACGTGTAAACTCCACACAGACAGTGACCCAAGCTGGGAATTGAACCCGGGCCCCTGGCGCTGTGAGGCAGCAGTGCTAACCACTTTGCCACCATATTCCCCACCTCCCATCTTCACCTGAGGTCAGCTATCAATAGGGTCACTATATAGCAATTAGGAGTGAAACTCTGGCCAGACTATTTGAGGTGATTTCTGTACCGTAATCTGGTTGTGATCAGCTAACTTACCATGTAACTGAAATCCAACTAGGCCAGTGTTTCTGTATCACTAAACTTAGTGAATTTTCCCACTGCACCACTGACAGCATTGAGCAATCAGTTCATTCGAAAATTGTATCATCGCGCCATATTAGTTAGTCTTGCCTCAGCAGCTGAGTCAGATGGCTGTGAGTGCTTTGTAGATTCGAACACCATAAACTAACCTTATAGTTTAGCATTGTGTTGTTCATTAAATGGTGCCTCTGTCAGATGAGGGCCTGAACTGGATCCTTAGTGCCTCTCAAATGAATGTAAAAACTGGACAGAGCACACGGCATCAACCTAGGCACAGGAAAAACAACACACCAAGCCTTATTAACCCTCCAAAGTCCCCCTAATTAACACCTGGGGCTTGTGCTGAAATTGGGAGATGGTCTGACATATTCATGCTCATGGAATCACACCTTACAGACAATGCCCCAGAAGCCATCATCACCATTTCTGGGTATGTTCCGCCTCACTGACAGGATAGAACCATTAGATGTGGCAGTGATTGACAGTCAGGAGGGAGTTGCTGTGGGGATCCTCAACTTTGACTCTGGACTACATGGAAGTCTGAAATGGTATCAGGTCAAAGATGGACAAGGAACTCTCCTGCTGGTTACCGAGTAGCATTCCCCCTCAGTTGATGAACCATTACTCTTCCATGTTGAGCAACACTCGGAGGCAGTACTAAGGGTAGTAAGGGCACAAAATGTACTCTGGGTGGGGAATTCAATAACCATCACCAAGAGTGGCTTGGTAGCATCACTACTAACTGTGTTCGTTGAATCCTATACGATAGAGCTGTTAGATTGCATTTGCCCATTCACTCTGCTTGTCTAAATCACACTGAAGCATCTCTGCATCCTCCTCACGGCTCACTCTCCAGATTTGTGTCATCTTCAAGTGTGGAGATATTACATTTAGTTCCCTCATCTAAATCATTCATATATATTGTGAAAGCAGGGGTCCTAATACCAAACACTGCAGTACCCCACCAGTCAATGCCTGCCATTTGGAAAATGACCTGTTTATTCCTACTCTTTGTTTCCTGTCTGACAACCAGTTTTCTATCCATCTCAACATACTATCCTTAATCCCTTGCTCTTCAATTTTAAATGCTAATTTCTGATGTGGGATTCTGATATTTGGACTTTGTCTGAAATCTAGTGGCTCCCCCTCATCAACTCTATGAGTTACATCCTCAAAGAATTTCAGTAGATTTGTCCAGGATGATTTCCCTTTCGTATATCTGTCTGATTCTACCACTGTTTTCCAAGTATTCTGCTATAAAATGTTTGATAGTGGATGATGCGCGATAAATCACACGGGAGGCAGGATGTACCCGGGAAATAAAGGCTTTTATTGCCAACAATAACGGAGCTACTATATACAATATACAATCCCAGACTAAAGGGTCACCAGGCAGAGCAGTGACCTTTATACCTCTCCCAGGAGGCGGAGCCAACTGGGGTGTACCATAGGACTATATTAACAGGTAGAACAGCCCAACCCTAACCCCAACAGTAACATATCTACAGACTCATAGTACTGGCCAAACCATGGCTCAGCACTCCTGGTGGTAACCAACAATGGTTCACCACATTCACCCCTCCTTTGAAAACAAAGGCCGGCGAGGCACAAAAAAAAACAGAACAACTGTTCATCTGTCTATAAGTTCAACGGTTTGGGGGACCGCACTGTCGCTGTGACCTCCTCAACACCGGCGATGACGCCGGTTCAGGCAATCGCGGTGACTTTCTCTCCAAGGCGGTGTCCAGCGACTCCTCCAGTGCCTCACGGGCCGGTAGACCACGAGGTGGTGACAATCCGCTGGACTCGAGCATGCCTCGAGGTGGCGACAATCTCCTGGACTCAGGCAAGCTGTACACGGGAGTAAGAGGGTTAGGTGATGGTCCCGATACTGCTCGCGCCGTGTCAGGAGGAGAGATAATGGTCGGGGGTCCCTAACTGGGGGTGTGGGAGCAACTGGGGTTTCCAAGCCCCCTGCTGGCGCCAGATCTCGAATCGAGACCGTGTCCTCTCGCCCGTCAGGATATGCCACATAGGCATACTGAGGGTTGGCGTGGAGGAGATGGACCTGTTCAACCAAAGGGTCGGACTTGCGGGTCCTAACATGCCACCGCAGGAGGACGGGTCCTGAGTACGTCAACCAAGATGGTAATGAGGTCCCAGAGGAAGACTTCCTAGGGAATGAAAACATTCTCTCATGAGGAGTAGCGTTGGTTGCCGTACACAGGAGTGAGCGTATGGAGTGGAGTGCATCAGGGAGTACCTCTTGCCAACGGGAGACTGGAAGACCTTTAGACCTCAACGCCAGTAAGACAGCCTTCCAGACTGTAGCATTCTCTCGTTCAACCTGTCCGTTACCCCTTGGGCTGTAGCTCGTGGTTCTACTAGAGGCAATCCCATATGAGAGCAGGTATTGCCTCAAGTCATCGCTCATGAACGACGAGCCCCTATCGCTGTGGATATAACAGGGGTAACCGAACAGGGTGAAAAGATCCCGTAATGCCTTGATAACCGTGGCAGCGGTCATATCAGAGCAGGGAATGACAAAAGGGAATCGTGAGTACACATCAATCACATTGAGGAAGTACACGTTCCGATCTGTCGAGGGAAGGGGGCCCTTGAAGTCCACACTCAGTCTTTCGAAAGGACGAGTGGCCTTGATGAGGTGTGCCCTGTCAGGTCGGTAGAAGTGCGGTTTGCATTCCGCGCATACCTGGCAGCTTCTGGTTATGGACCTGACATCCTCCACCGAGTAGGGTAGATTCCGGGCCTTTATGAAGTGGAAGAGCCGAGTGACCCCCGGATGGCAGAGGTCATTGTGGAGAGCCTGTAATAGATTCTCCTGCACACTAGCGCATGTTCCACGCGACAGGGCGTCCGAGGGCTCGTTGAGCTTCCCTGGACGGTACATGATATCATAATTGTAGGTGGAGAGTTCGATTCTCCACCTCAAGATTTTATCATTCTTGATCTTACCCCGTAACGTGTTGTTGAACATGAACGCCACGGACCGCTGGTCCGTGAGCAGAGTGAACCATTTTCCCGCCAAGTAATGGCGCCAATGCCGAACGGCCTCCACAATGGCCTGGGCCTCCTTTTCCACCGCAGAATGCCGAATTTCAGGGCCTTGGAGGGTGCGAGAGAAAACGGCGACGGGCCTGCCCGCCTGGTTAAGTGTGGCGGCCAGGGCGAAATCAGATGCATCACTCTCCACCTGGAAGGGGATGGACTCATCAATAGCGTGCATCGTGGCTTTCGCGATGTCGGCTTTTATTCCTGCAAAGGCTAAGCGAGCCTCTGTTGTTAGGGGAAAGGAGGTAGACTTGATGAGCGGACGGGCTTTGTCCGCATAACTGGGAACCCACTGTGCATAGTATGAGAAGAAGCCTAAACATCTTCTCAGTGCTTTGATGCTAGTGGGCAGGGGGAGTTCGAGGAGGGGACCCATACGGTCTGGATCAGGGCCAAGGACCCCGTTTTCCACCACGTATCCAAGGATAGCTAGGCGGTGCGTGCGAAATACACACTTCTCCCTGTTGTAGGTCAGATTCGGGCGAGATGCAGTGCGTAAGAATCTAAGAAGGTTGGCATCGTGGTCCTGCTGGTCATGGCCGCAGATGTTGATATTATCCAGGTACGGGAAGGTAGCCCGCAGCCCGTTCTGGTCCACCATTCGGTCCATAGCACGCTGGAAGACCGAGACCCCATTCGTGACACCAAAGGGAACCCTTAAAAATGGTACAGGCGACCATCCGCCTCAAAGGCCGTGTATTGTCGGTCCTCTGGGCGAATGGGGAGCTGGTGGTAAGCAGATTTTAAGTCGATGGTGGAGAACACCCGGTACTGCGCAATCTGATTGACCATGTCAGATATGCGCGGGAGGGGATACGCATCCAGCTGCGTGTATCTGTTAATGGTCTGACTATAGTCTATGACCATCGGGGGTTTGCTCCCATTCTTAACCACCACGACTTGCGCTCTCCAAGGACTAGCGCTAGGTTGGATGATCCCTTCCTTGAGGAGCCACTGAACTTCAGATCAAATGAAGATCCAATCCACAGCGCTGTAACGCCTGCTCTTTGTTGCGATGGGCTTGCAGCCTGGCACGAGATTCTGGAATAGGGACGGTGTGGTAATCCTGAGCGTCGAGAGACTACATGTGGAGCGCGTTGGGCAATTTAGAGGCTGCGGATCTCCCACTGAAAGTGGAGGGAGTGGCCCATCGTACTGCAGGGTTACACTCTTCAGGTGGACCATAAAATCTAGTCCTAGGAGTATCGGCGCGCAAAGGTGCGGTAACACAAGGAGCCTGAAGTTCTCGTAAACCGTGCCCTGCACCGTCAGGTTGACCACGCAGCTCCCTAGCACGGTGACAGACCGGGACCTTGACGCCATCGAAATTGTCTGCTTGACAGTCCGAATCCGGAGACCGCACCGCTTCATGGTTTCCGGGTGAATGAAACTCTCCATACTCCCGCTGTCAAACAAACAATAAATCTGGCGTCCGTTTACCTGTATGTCCATCATGGACTTGTCGAGTCTGTGAGGCTTGGCCTGGTCCAGGATGATTGACGCCACCGTTGGTTCGTGGGCGCAACTGCAGGCAGCTGAGATGGTTGATGACGGCCCCTGCTGGTCATTCGCGGTCGGTGCCGACCGAAATGGCTGCCTCCATAGGTCGCACGTGGTCGATGGCGCCAAAACCTGCGGCCCCTGCAGGTCGCACATGTCTTGCGACTCCATCGTTAGGAATGGCGACGTCCTGGGATCGCACGTGGTGGAAGACCTCGAAGACGCAGAAGAGAAGGAAGCCGGCTCCGGGGAGTCACACGCCGCACTGCTGTGTTTGGAGAGTGGTTTGGTCCGGCATACTTTGGAATAATGTCCCTTCTTGCCACAGGCGGAGCACAATGCCGCTTTAGCTGGACATCGCTGCCGAGGGTTTTTCACCCCCCCACAGAAGTAACACCGTGGGCCTCCTGGAGCTGCTGCCGTCGTCAGGTCCGAGGCTGGAAACGCAATCGCGCAGTTTTTCGATCCCGCTGAATAAAGTGGAGTCTGCGGCTGCACCTGCCACAATGTCCCCACGCGGTCGTCGGGGTACATCTCCAGACTGTTGGAAGCCGTTTCTAGAGCGTCAGCTAACTCTATGGTTTTAGTGAGATCGAGGTTACCTTGCTCCAGCAGCCGAAGGCGGATGTACGACGAGCCGATTCCCGCCACGAACACATCTCGAACTAAGTCGCTCATGTACTGGGCTGCCGACACTGGCTTGCAGTTGCAGGCTCTGGCTAGCTGCTGAAGTTCACACACGTACTGTTCCATCGTTTCGCCGGGCTGCCGCCGTCGAGTGGCTAGAAGGTGTCGAGCATGGATCTCATTCGGCGGTTTGTTATATCGCTTTTTGAGAAGCTCGAGGGCCCCTTTGTAGTCTGGGGCCTCACGGATCGCTAAGTATACAGTGTCGCTTACCCTCGCGTGGAGGACCCGGAGTCTGTCGGCGTCGTTGTTGACCGCTGTGGAGGCGTCGAGGTAATCTTGGAAACACTTCAACCAGTGGTCGAAAGTGTTCGATGCTCCCGCCGCACGTGGGTCCAACGTAAGCCGTTCAGGTTTCAGCATTTGCTCCATGGTTTTCTTTTGTGTTTTTTTTTCAAAAAAAAAATTTTACTTGTTGGCAATAAAATTGATGCGCGATAAATCACACGGGAGGCAGGATGTACCCGGGAAATAAAGGCTTTTATTGCCAACAATAACGGAGCTACTATATACAATATACAATCCCAGACTAAAGGGTCACCAGGCAGAGCAGTGACCTTTATACCTCTCCCAGGAGGCGGAGCCAACTGGGGTGTACCATAGGACTATATTAACAGGTAGAACAGCCCAACCCTAACCCCAACAGTAACATATCTACAGACTCATAGTACTGGCCAGACCATGGCTCAGCACTACCTGGTGGTAACCAACAATGGTTCACCACAGTGGACAAGATGACTGGTCTATAATTCTCTGCTTTCTTTCTACCCCCCTTTTTATATAGTGAGGTTACATTAGCTACCCTCTAATCTGTAGGAACTGTTCCTGAGTCAATTGAATCTTGGAAGATGATCACCAATGCATCCACTGTTTCCAGGGTCACTACCTTAAGACTCTGGGATGTAGATTATCAGGCCCTGGGTATTTTTGACCTTCAATCCCATCAATTTCCCCAACACTATTTCTCCACTCATCCCGATTTTCTTCACTTCCTCCTTCACACAAAATCCTGTGGTCCCCAACATTTCTGATATGTTATTTGTGTCCTCCCTTTTGAAGTCAGAATGAAAGTATGTACTTAGTTGGTCAGCCATTTCTTTGTACCTCATTATCAATTCCTCTGTTTTTGACCCTAAGGGACTTGCATTTGTCTTCACCAATCATTTCCTCTACACATACTTATAGAAACTTTTACAGTCAGTTTTGATGTTCCCCACAAGCTTACACTCGTACTCTATTTACCCCTTTTTAATCAGTCCCTTGGTCCTCCTTTGCTGAATTCTAAACTGCTCTCAGACCTGAGATCTGCTGTTTTTGTTAGCCAATTTGTATGCCTCTTCTTTGGATCTACTACTATCTCTAATTTCCCTCATAGGCCATGGTTTGCCCACTTTTCCCATTTTACAATTGTGCCAGACATGAATAAACAATTGTTGCTGTTCACCAATGCACTCTTTGAATGCTTGTCATTGTCTAACTATTGTCATCTCCTTAAGTAACGTTTCCCAATCCATCAAAGCCAACTCACACCTCAAACCATTGATTCCTTTATTGAGATTCAGGACCCTAGTCTCAGAATCAACTATGTCATTCTCCACCTTGATGAAGAATTCTATGATATTATGGTCGCTCATCTTCAAGGATTCTCGCACAACTAGATTGCCCATTATTCATTTCTCATTTGACAATACCCAACCTAGGATGGCCCGTTCTCTGGTTGATTCCTCTGTAAGCCATCCCATACTTTTCCTCACTATTGTGTTAATCTCCTCTTTAACCAGTAGTGCAACTCCACTGCATTTTTCTTTTTGCCTGTCTTTCCTAAATACTGAATACCACTGGATGTTCAGTTCCCAACGCTGGTCACCCTGCAGCCTTGTCTCTGTAATTCCCACCATATCTTACCTGTTCACACCTACTTGCATGATTGTATCAATCACGTTTTTGCAAATGCTCTGCATGCATGGGGAGATTTCAGAGGATCAGGAAATGGCAATTGTGATACTATTGTTCTAAAAAAGTTGTTAGGACATTCCAAGCAACTACAGGCCATCCATTTAAATCAGTGGTGGGGTAGGTTTTAGAAACAATAACTAGGGAAAGATTCAACAAGCACTTCGTGAGATTTGACTTAATTAAGCATACACAGAACATATATATAATAGGCAAATTTTGTTTGGCTAATCTAATTTATTTTCTTGTTTAAGGAGAAGGTTGATAAAGAGAATGCCATGAACAGAAGAACATAAGAAATAATAAGCCATTCATCACCTCGAGCCTGCTCTGCCATTGATCTGATTGTGGTCTTGACTCCATTCTCTTGCCAGTCCCCCATAACTTTGGAGTCACTTGTCAATCAAATATAAGTCTAACTGTGCACCTCAGATCTTCATTCCCCATGGCAGGAAGCATCTTCTTATCTACCCTATCAAGCCTCTCAGAACCTCATGTTTTTCAGTAAGATCATTTCTCATTCTTCTAAACTCCAATGAGTATAGGCCCAGCCTTCTCAACCCATTCAACTTGAGTGTGAGAATGGGGAATTAATGATACAAATAAGGAAAGAATGGATGAATTGAACAGATATTTCAACCGGAATTTTACTGGTACGCCCACCCCGGAATCGGTGGGGGTGAAGCTCACAAAACGGAATTCTCCATTGGTCTCGGGCAGGATTTTACGAGCCTTGCCCGAGCGAGGTTGTAAAATATTGGCCTTTGTGTCTGTCTTGACTGTAGAGGATACAAATAAGATCCTAGAAATAATTCTGAACCAGGAGGTGAAAGGGAGGGAGGAATTTAAAATGATTACAATCATCAGGGAAAGGGAAAATTGATGGAACTAAAAGCTGACAAGTCCCTGGGTCCTGATGAACCTTATCCTAGGGTATTAGAAGAAGTGACTGCTGAGATAGTAGGTGCATTGATCTTAATTTCCCAAAATTCCCAAAATTCTGGAAAGGCTCCACGAAGAAAAATAGAGAATGTAACTCCTCCATTCAAGAAAGGAAGGAGACAGAAAGCAGGAAACTACAGGTCATTTCGTTTAACTTCCCTATTCGGGAAATTGCTGGAATCTATTATTAAGGAGGTAACAGCAGGCCACTTAGAAAATCTCAATGCGATTAGGCAAAGTCAACATAGTTTTTTGGAATGGAAATAATGTTTAACTAATTTGTTGAAGTTCTTTGAGGAGGGAACAGACAACGTGGATAAAGGGGAACCTGTAGATGTATCATAGCATCACAGTGTTGTTATGGTGTAGAAGGAGGTCATGCAGCCCATTTTGCCTGCACCGGCTCTCCAAATGAGCATTATGACATTCCCCTGCCTTTTCTCAGTACCCCTGAGCAGTGTTTCTATGCGCTGTACTTTTTTTTCTGTTCATTTATGCGACATGGGCGTTGCTGGCTGGCCAGCATTTATTGCTCATCCCTAGTTGCCCTTGAGAAGGTGGTGGTGAGCTGCCTTCCTGAATCGCTGCAGTCTATGTTCTGTGGGTTGACCCACAATGCCATTAGGGAGGGAACTCCAGGATTTTGATCCAGCGACTGCGAGGGAACGGTGATATATTTCCAAGTCAGGATGGTGAGTGGCTTGGAGGGGAACTTGCAGGTGGTGGTGTTCATATGTATCTGCTGCCCTTGTCCTTCTAGATGAAAGTGGTCGTGGGTTTGGAAGGTGCTGTCTCAGGATCTTTGGTGAATTGCTGCAGTGCATCTTGTAGATAGTACACACTGCTGTTACTGTGCATCAGTGGTGGAGGGAGTGGATGCTTGTGGATGTGGTGCCAATCAAGCGGGCTGCTTTGTTCTGGATGGTGTCAAGCTTCTTGAGTGTTGTTGGAGCTGCACCCATCCAGGCAAGTGAGGAGTATTCCATCACACTCCTGACTTGTGCCTTGTAGATGGTGGATAGATTTTGGGGAGTCAGGAGGTGAGTTGCTCGCTGCAGTATTCCTAGCCCCTGACCTGCTCTTGTAGACTTACAGGAGGCATTTGACCAGGTTCCACATCAAATGTTGCTATGCAAAATGAGGGTTCATGACATAGGGTAACATATTAGCATGAATAAAGGATTGGTTAGGTGATAGGAAGCAGAGACGAGGGATAAATGGTATTTTTCAGGTTGGCAAGATGTGACAATTGGAGTGTCACAGGGATCAAGGGATATGGGGAGAAGGGGGGATCAGGATATTGAATTTGATGATCAGCCATGATCATAATGAATGGCGGAGCACGTGGCCTATTCCTGCTTCCAGTTTCTATGTTTCTATAATCAGTGTTGGGGTCTCAATTATTTACAGCTTATTTCAATGCCTTGGATGAAAGGACCGAATGTATGGTTGCTAAATTAGCTGATGACACAAAGATAGGTAGGAAAGTAAATTGTGAAAAACATGTGAAGAGTCTGCAAAGGGACATGGATAGATTAAGTGAGCAGACAAAAATTTGGCAGATGGAGAATAATGTGGAAATGTGAACTCGCCCACTTTGAATCATAGAATCATAGAAGATCTGAAAAGCAGTATATTATTTAAATGGAAAGAAATTGCAGAACTCTGAGGTACATGAATCAGGAGAAGTCAGTATGCAGGTACAGCAAGTGATTAGGAATGCAAGTGGAATATTGTCATTTATTACAAGGGGAATGAACTATAAACGTAGGAATGTTTGGCTCCAGATGTACAGGGAGTTGGTGAGACCAGGCTGGAATTCTCTGGCTGTTCATGTTGGTAGGGTCTTCTGGTCCCATTGATGGCGCATCCCTGCCATGGGCCTCCTGGCAGCATGGGGTGCAGTCAATGGGAAATCCCAGAAGAAATATGCCCTGGGGAGGCCAGAGAATCCCACAACATATCTAGAATAGTGTTACAGTTTTGGTCTCCTTATTTAAGAAAGGCTATAAATGTTTTGGAAGCAGTTCAGAAATGGTTCACTCGACTGATAGTTGAGATGGGGGATACGAGGAAAGGTTGAACAGATAGTGTTGTGACGCCTCAAATAATTTTCACAACATCCTTTCCCCTTATAAACTTCATGCATTTATACTTCTGCATATCAAATTGCATCTGCCACTTCTCTACTTTAGTAACCTATATTCTCTTTAGGCTTTGGATATCTGCGTCCCACCAGTCATTATTTGACACTGCTCCAACTTGTTGTCATCTGAAAATTTGGAAACCTTGGACATGATCCCATCCTCATCTGCTATAGCTATAAACACAAGCAACTCCAACGCTGGCCTCTGTCCCACACTGCTAATAACTAACTGCTCTTTAAGTACCTTATCACGCACCATGCATAACTCTGACTGTCTGCCTACCGATCAAATTCTAATCTTGTGAAATACATTGTCAATTACTTCTTATGCGGTAATCAATCATGTAAAGACAGTGTGAGAAATGCCAAAAAGGTGATGAGTGAAATGTTAAATGCCAATCTGAAATCCAGTTTGCTGGGTGCAGAACTCGGTTCAGTTATGGTGCTGGCTATGGAGCTACCAGAATCAAGGGAAGAAAAAATGGTGCCCCCAATGACTTCCAGCAAGCAATGGGCTGATTGTTACATTTTGATGGGCAATGGCATGGGCATCCCATGAGTGCATTTGAAACAAGCAGAGTGTACGAATCACACAAGAGACTGGCAGCTCGGTGACAATAGCTCTACCTGTGGCTAATGACACACCTCTGCCACCCAAACATACGGCAACAATGTTCAAATAATGAGAGAAATTCTGCATCTACAATCATCATAGAGCAATCTTTCCTCATATCCTCCATCTCAACTATCAGTCGAGTGAATGAAACATTTCTGAACTGCTTCCAAAACATTTATAGCCTTTCTTAAATAAGGAGGCCAAACTTGTAACACTATTCTCGCTATGCTGTGGGATTCTCTATGATGGCCAGACACAGCCGTTCCACTGCCTGGATTGTTTGGGGGAGCCCTGCTGTACTCTCCAGAGGGTGCCTTTTGATTCGTGGGAGTCTGCTGTGTCTTCCACAACCTGACAATCCCATGAGAGCATAACCTCTGCCACCAGACCTTCATTAACCACCTCAGGAGGAGGAGGAGGAAGGGAGGAGGAATCTGGGATATCTTGGTTCTGGATCGCCTGTTTGTGAATATCTCAGTAAGAAGTTTAACAACAGGTTAAAGTCAAACAGGTTTATTTGGTAGCAAAAGCCACACAAGCTTTCGGAGCTCCAAGCCCCTTCTTCAGGTGAGTGGGAATTCTGTTCCGCAATTCTGTACCTCACTGTACCGCAAGCCCACGGATAACCTCACGATGCTCCACTTCTCCAGCTTCCACCCTAAACACGTTAAAGAAGCCATCCCCTACGGACAAGCCCTCCGTATACACAGGATCTGCTCGGATGAGGAGGATCGCAACAGACACCTCCAGACGCTGAAAGATGCCCTCATAAGAACAGGATATGGCGCTAGACTCATTGATCAACAGTTCCAACGCGCCACAGCGAAAAACCGCACCGACCTCCTCAGAAGACAAACACGGGACACAGTGGACAGAGTATCCTTCGTCGTCCAGTACTTCCCCGGAGCGGAGAAGCTACGGCATCTCCTCCGGAGACTTCAACATGTCATTGATGAAGACGAACATCTCGCCAAGGCCATCCCCACACCCCCACTTCTTGCCTTCAAACAACCGCACAACCTCAAACAGACCATTGTCCGCAGCAAACTACCCAGCCTTCAGGAGAACAGTGACCACAACACCACACAACCCTGCCACAGCAACCTCTGCAAGACATGCCGGATCATCGACACAGATGCCATCATCTCACGTGAGAACACCATCCACCAGGTACACGGTACATACTCTTGCAATTCGGCCAACGTTGTCTACCTGATACGCTGCAGGAAAGGATGTCCCGAGGCAAGGTACATTGGGGAAACTATGCAGACACTGCGACAACGGATGAATGAACACCGCTCGACAATCACCAGGCAAGACTGTTCTCTTCCTGTTGGGGAGCACTTCAGCGGTCACGGGCATTTGGCCTCTGATATTCGGGTAAGCGTTCTCCAAGGTGGCCTTCGCGACACATGACGGCGCAGAGTCGCTGAGCAGAAACTGATAGCCAAGTTCCGCACACACGAGGATGGCCTCAACCGGAATATTGGGTTCATGTCACACTATCTGTAACCCCCACAGTTGCCTGGACCTGCAGAGTTTCACTGGCTGTCTTGTCTGGAGACAATACACATCTTTTTAGCCTGTCTTGATGCTCTCTCCACTCACGTTGCTTTGTTTCTTAAAGACTTGATTAGCTGTAAGTATTCGCATTCCAACCATTATTCATGTAAATTGAGTCTGTGTCTTTATATGCCCTGTTTGTGAACAGAATTCCCACTCACCTGAAGAAGGGGCTTGGAGCTCCGAAAGCTTGTGTGGCTTTTGCTACCAAATAAACCTGTTGGACTTTAACCTGGTGTTGTTAAACTTCTTACTGTGTTTCCCCCAGTCCAACACCGGCATCTCCACATTGTGAATATCTCATCAGACTCCGGTTTCTCTGAAAATGTCCCCAGTTCCTGTTGTTCCATACTTCCCAACTTTTCATCCTTCTGTTATGAACAATCACATCATTCTCCGGGCCAAAATTCAAAAATAAAAGACACCACAAAAACAACCAATCCATACCAACTTCATCCAATACTACTTCCTACAATATGTACAATATTCAACTGTGCTTTCCCTTGGTGCATGGCTTGCAGGTACTATGGCTTGTCTTAATATTATGTTATATTATTATCTCCAATATTATGTTACCCCAGTGGTTGCAGCATGAAAGGCTACTGACTTTCACTTGATGAAACTGGAGATGATCTTGTAGGATATCCTCCAGCGGCTCTGGGCCTTGAGGCACTTTCCTTGGAATGCATGCTCTTGGAATAGGTGGCAGCAGTCTGGGTTGACTGGTTGACACACATCAGAAGTGGCAGTGGCAGAGTGACATTGGTGCACGTTGTGATTTATTTTGTGGTGTGTACAATTAAAAATACCGCTGAATATGTAAATAGATATATGGTTTGAATTGAAGCAAGTTTACATGTGATGCAATAGTTGAAGCAGTATTGATCAGCAGGTAACAAATGCATGAAGAGCTTACCTGGAATCTTACAGGTTCAAACATAGATCCATGAGGGAGGCTGGCAAGGATTGGTAGACAGCCACGAGCAATGGAGTGCTGGCAATGGCTCCATGATCATGTAGCTAGCTCACTCTTGGGTGAATAGGGTGTACTAGGTTGCCCCTGATTCCCTTGCACATCTCTCCATGGCCCTGGCATCCTGTAAATTATCATGGACATGCATGGCCTCCTCCTCAGGTTCATCCAATTCATCCTCATTTGAGGAATGCTGCTTCTCTCTCCCTTCCTGTAGTAATGGTTCTCCGGTTGCATGACTATATTAAGCAGCCAAGAACTGTGGTGCATACTACAGAGCCACCGCCAACCAGACAAGACAGTAGAAACACATTCTCAGCAAACAAGTGGTTGGCTTGATGATGGTTCTGGTGGAGACATGAGCTGCATTGTAATGCTCTTCTGCTGTGTTCTGGTTGTGTCTCACTGGTGTTATCAACCAGGTCAGAGCGGGTAATCCTTGTCACCCAGGATACTGCTGTCAACCTGGGCTGGGGCCTCAAAGAGCTCTGGGACTTGTGAGCTGTGCAACATGCTGTCATGAGATCTCCCTGGGAAATGGACACTATTCTTTGCCTGTCTCCACAAGGACTGTATGGTGGTCACTGTTCCAATAGTGTCATGGACAGATGCATTTGTAACAGGAAAATTGGTGAGAAGAAGTTGAGCTAGGTTTTTCCCTTTTGTTAGCTTCCTCACCACCTGCTGCCAATCCAGCCTAGTAGCTATGTCCTTTAGGACTCGAGCGGTTTCAGTTGATAGTTCTGGGCCACTCTTGATGATGGATATTGAAGCCCCCCACCCAGAGTACATTCTGCACCCTTGACGCTCTCAGTAAGTTTTCCAGTTGGTGTTCAACATGGAGGAGTATTGATTTATAAGCTGAGGGGGATCAGTGGGTGGTAATCAGCAGTAGGTTTCCTTGTCCATGTTTAATCAGATGCTTTGAGTCTTCACGGGGTCTAGAGTCATTGTTGAGGACTCGCAGGGCAATGCCTTCCACATTGTAAACTGTGTTGGGACCTCTGGTTGGTCTGTCCTGCTGGTGGGACAGGACATGCTCAGGGATGACAATGGTGGTGTCTCTGTAAGGTACAGCCTGACATAGCCATAAGTATGGCTTTGTCAGGCTGTTGTCTGACTTGTCTATGAGACACCTCTCCTAACTTTGGCACAAGCCCCAGAGGACTTTTTAGGATTGACAAGGCTGGATGTGGTGTCACTTCTGGTGCCTAGATTGATACTGGGTTCCTGGTCAGGTTTGTTGACTTTTTTTGCAGCAGTTTGATGCAACTGAATGGCTTGTTAGGCACTTCAGGGAACATTGCTTTATGCCTGGAGTCACACGTAGGCTAGACTAGGTAAGGATGGCGGGTTTCCTTCCCTAAAGGACATTAATGAACTGAATGAGTTTTTACTACAATCGATAAGGGTTGCATTGTGACCATGACGGAGACTGGGTGGGAGGGCGATTTTCTCATCTCACCTGCCGCAGGAATCGTTGCGGGCAGGCGATGGGGGCAGACCATGCAAACGTCTGTTTTCCTCAGGTGGGATTTTCTGGTTTTGGACCCTAGCTTTATATTCCAGATCTTTCTGAGACTGAGCAATGCAGAGGGTAGGATGGCATTTGAAGATGCTTTCACTGACTGTGACCACTCTAGTGAGGTCACGTTTTTCCAATACCATAGCCAGGTTCTCAGGGCCAGATTACTGGCATTGATCCTTGTGGCTACCTGCTTCTACTGTCTTCTAAATCATAGAATCATAGAATCCTACAGTGCAGAAGGAGGCCATTCGGCCCATCCAGTCTGCACCGACCACAATCCCACCCAGGCCCTGTCCCCATAACACCATATATTTATCCTAGCTTGTCCCACTGCCACTAAGGGGCAATTTAGCATGGCCAATCCACCTAACCCACACATCTTTGGACTGTGGGAGAAAACCAGAGCTCCCGGAGGAAACCCACGCAGAACATGCAAATCCACACAGACAGTGACACAAGCCAGGAATTGAACCCAGTCTCTAGTGTTGTGAGGCAGCAGTGCTAACCACTGTGCCACCGTGCTTCCCAGTGTTTTACTGGAGGGCCCCCTGGACCCAATATAGAAATATCACCTCTCTCCCCCTTTCTACATTCAGCATTATGACATCCACTGCTATATCTGAGAATTGTGGAACCCAATCTCTTGCATGTTGATCCAATACTCTAGTTTACTCCTGCTCAGAATCTTTCCCATCCGCTTCCACCACCTGCTGAAGCCAGAATGGAACTTCCCTTTAAGAGGTGAAGTCTGGCTTTAATTAATAGGTGCCAGCCTCACGTGGATCTGGGCCCCCTGCTGAGTGTGTAACCACTCGGCAGCACATTTAGAATGGGGTCCACACCACAATCATGGAGATAAGCAGTGAGCATGAAGCTTGTATGTATCAGTTTCACAAGATGCAGGACATCTGGATATCACAATCCCTGAATCCACTAACCCGCCTCATTAATTCTTTAGTGCACTTTTTATCCTGGTTTGTAATCTCTCCCAAGAAGTCCAATTGATTGGTCATGCAAGGCCAGCTGCTGATAAGAAAACACTTTGGTTATCTATAATTAACCATTGCTCCTCAAATTCATTTCCAATACCCTCCCTCTCTCACGCACTCACACACACTCACACACACAGTCTCCCACTCTCACTCACTCACACACACTCACACACACAGTCTCCCACTCTCACTCACTCACACACACAGTCTCCCTCTCTCACTCACTCACACACACTCACACACACAGTCTCCCACTCTCACTCACTCACACACACAGTCTCCCTCTCTCACTCACTCACACACACTCACACACACAGTCTCCCACTCTCACGCACTCACACACACTCACACACATCACTCTGTATCACTCTGTATCACACACATCACAGTTACAAATGGCTTCCATCAAATTGCCGATAATGCTTTCACTTCTGTTCTTTGACAGTTTGTTCTTAGTCCCTTTTTAAAGGGTATTTTTTTCCTAAAATCTAATCTAACGTGATCAATATTTTAAATATTACGAATGTTTATCCTCTTGAAAAGGGGCCTAACTGAGTTTTGTATTCACTGCTGTAACTTCAGCTGATCCTAAAAGGGGTACTTTTAAAATCTGAAACATTTTGTTCTGAGCGTTTGATGCAGGCCGGTGTCCTGCCAAGAAATATGAAACAAAATGACAAAAGATGAAAGAAATGACATACGGAGAGGCTAAATGTAAGCAGGAGCTCCAGCTCAACAGAATTCATTCTATACCCTGCAGCTTCCTGTCCCACAGTGTTTTACACACTGCCAGGAAGAGATTTACCAAAGCCAGTCCTTTCACCAGCTTTCCTCTGTTGTTTATCAGTTGCTACCAGACTCTACTATGAAATATTCATCCTCTGCAGCTGAGACTCTTCTCTGCTGTAAGATACAGGTACAACTCTACATTCTTTTAATTTTTTTTTAATCAGCCCTCAATTCCCTAGTTTGCTTTTAAGATAAGTGGGCATGAGCGTACTGCACAAGGTCAACATAAATGTGAATAGTTCTGAAACTGTTTTGTCTTCAGTATGTGGCAACATTAGGTAAGGGAGTCCCAGAGTAACATTAAACATGCCTTTTCTCAGAGGTAGTGCAGAAGCAGAGGCGACAGAAAGTGATAATTATGGAACTAATTTATTAAGAAACAGTGGCTTTGAAAGATGAAATGCTTATTTCCTCCTTTGCTTGCAGCATTGCAAACAATGTTTATGGCTTAATAATTTTCTCCTTCATACCTCTCAATAATGACTTTCTTTTTGCTCGATTAAATCTGTTTGACATTTTGAAAATATTTTTCTATAATTACTGTCATAAATATTTATAAAGACCAGGACAAATAAGAAGCTGCCATGAAGTTGAGCAATTAAGTAAGATTTAGCAGCTCAGATATCTTTTGCTGTAAATAGCTCCACAATCGGTAAACTCTACGGATGTGCACTGAGCACATTAATATATCAAATTAAAAAAAGATGAAAGCTGAAGTGCTGGAAAAAGATTTAGGTAAACATTTTTGCTGTAGTTATAGAAATGTATCTAATCTACAGATGCAGTTAGAGGAAAAATAATTCAAATGCCTCTTAGCGTGTTAAAAAGTAATTGACCAGATAGTGCTGGAAATTTTAATGCAATTTATATTTGAGTTGCAGCGCTAGTCTCAAATAACATTGAGCATGTTTGAATAGATGATAATTTTAGAAGCAGAGAAGATTTTTAAATTGCAGGTAGCAGCAAAATTAAACTACTGTGTGCATAATGAAATAAGCCCCTTCGTCTTTTCCAACACCTTATTGGTAACTGCACATAAAATGCTCTGCTGAAATCAAGGATAGAGGCAGAACCTACTACAGTTTTCAATAGCGAAGTCAATAAATATCTGTAAAAGAAAAGTTTAAAATTGGACGGTGAAAGACCAGGGTCTGGATTGTTCTTTCAGGAAGCCATTAAAGGCACAATGGGCTGAATGGCCGACATTCATGCCTTTGCTCCAGATACTTTAGGTGCTAAAAAGCTTCTATGATGGCCAAGGTGGGGTATTATTCTGAAACAATGGTTTAGTCCATATTTAGCACAATGCTTCATCTTGGTAAAGGAGCTAGGAATAGTTACCCAGGGATCATTTAGGGTCTGATTGCCAATTAAATTGCCTGCTAACCCTCAGTAAAGAGGCTGCAGGGAATGTTGGTGCTCGGATTTCAACCACCGAACAGGAGCAAATAATTGCTGAGGGTTTTGAACGGTATTTGATGGTATTCTCAGCTTTCACTGTTCATATACTGCTTTTGGGGGTTTGAGGAGAACGTCTGAGCCATTGGGCTAGAAATTGGCATGCTCCAGTTTTTGGATGTAGGATTATGATTTGTGATCTACCCAGCTCCTCCAAACAAATTGGGAGACATATACACTTTGCACCCCAGCTCATCTGAATGAGAGTAGTAGCATGTTGCTGTGCGGGTCCCAGAATGCTTCCTTCTTCTAGCTGCTAGTTGTCTCTACACTCAGCAGGGGACCAAACAATATAGTGCAAGTATCACATGGTGCAGCAATCTGCTCTTCTTAAAGGCAGGCTGTCCCCACTAAAGGGAAGTTGCACTTAATAATATTGGTGGCAACTAAAAGATAGAAAATTGAATACAAAGGGCAGAGAAAGGGTTCAAGTGTGATGGATGCACTGATAGAAGCACGAGTGGAGGAGCTGGGCAAAAGAAGAGATGCTGTGCTTCCATGTGGCTCATACAATGCCTTGTGGAGAGATTTAGGGGTGATCTTATAGAGGTCCCTAAAATAATGAGGGGCATAGCTAAGGTAGATAGTCAACATCTTTTCCCAAAGGGAGGGGAGTCTAAATCTAGAGGGCATAGGTTTAAGGTGAGAGGGGAGAGATACAAAAGGGTCCAGAGGGGCAATTTCTTCAGACAGAGGGTGGTGAGAGTCTGGAACGAGCTTTCAGTGGTTGTAGTAGAGGTGGGTACAATTTTGTCTTTTAAAAAGCATTTAGACAGTTACGCAAGTAAGATGGGTATAAAGGAATATGGGCCAAACTCAGGCAACTGGGAATAGCTTACTGGTAAAAACTAGGCGGCATGAACAAGTTAAGCTGAAGGGCCTGTTTCCATGTTGTAAATGTCTATGACTCTATGATTAAGTCACCTCTTACTCTTCTAAACTCTAGCCAATACAAGACTAGCTTGTTCAACTTTTCCTCATAAGACAACCTACCCATTCCAGGTTTGAGCTTTTGAGTGTTCGGGCTTTGACAAAGGGTCATCTGGACTCAAAACGTCAGCTCTTTTCTCTCCTTACAGATGCTGCCAAACCTGCTGAGATTTTCCAGCATTTTCTCTTTTGGTGCCCATTCCAGTTTCCTCAGAAAACAATGCTCCCATTCCAGATTGCATTTATATAGTGCCTGTAATGTAAGAACATTTCCCAAGTGTCTTCAAAAATAGGAGAATCGACATGAAGCAGATAGGAAGAATGAGGAGGATGAGTAAAGAAATAGATTTTAAGCAGACTTGTAAACCTGACGAGAAATGGAGATAAAGAGGGGATAACATCACTGTCAATCTGAAAGCTAACTCTATCCACGTGTGAAGCCACCAAGGGTGTAGGTTGCAAATGAAGAAAAGTAGGTGTTCAAGGACACAAACTAGTGAAACCTTGAAGATGAAAATGTGGATGATTAGAGTTTTTGAAGATTCTTAATAGGTAGAGACGGAACAATGCAAAAGCAGCCTCAAAGCATTGGGTGATGGAGAAGGGATGCTGGTGAAAGATGGTGTGACTGATTGTATTGAAAGCTGTAGAGAGGTCAAGTAAAATGAGAAGTGGCAAAATGTCATCATCTCTGTCAAGAGCTTTTTAAGAAGGCACTTGTGCTTTGGGATGGGCAGAAGCCAGTCTGCAGCGGTTCCAACATGGAACTTTGAGGACAGATGGACAGAAAACTGGGAAACCCATGTGTTGGATTGGGTTCGGATATACAATTGAATCATAGAATCCCTGCAGTGCTGAAGGAGGTTATTCAGCCCATTGAGCCTGCACAGACAACAATCCCACCCAGGTCATATTCCCATCACCTCACATATTTACCCCGTTAATCCTCCTGAAACTAAGGGGCAATTTAGCATGGCCAAGCCACTCAATCCACACATCTTTGGACAATGGGGGGATATCAAAGAACCCAAAGAAAACCCATGCAAACATGGGAAGGATGTGCAAACTCCACACAGATAGTGACCCAAGGCCGGAATTGAACCCAGATCCCTGGCACTGAGAGGCAGCAGTGCTAACCACTGTGCCACCATGATTGTGGCTTTTCATACTTGTGGCCCGTCAATGTGGCATGGACTTCCTGACCATCTAGTCTGCTGCAGGATGACCATCTCCATTGATCTGGCAACCTCCACATGCGGCAGGCAACTCTCTACAAGTTGCCAGATGCTGACAAAGCTGAAAAGCCACCCTTAATTGGCATCTTAACAGGCCTTCTTGGAGTGGGCAGCAGATTGAATTCCCAGCCCACCCCACAGAAAGTTCCCCAATGGTGGAAAGCATCCTACCATGGCTGCCCTCTGTTTTCCCAGCTCCCTGCCTTTAAACCCCCTGTCATGTATCTGGGAAAATCGAGCCAGAGCATTATGAATGTTTGGCAAATGGGATCCAGTAATTAAGAAGATGGAAATTAAGACATTTAGACAAAGACCATTGGCATATCAAAGAAGTCTGCCAAATGAGGCTCAAATTTTATATTATAATGTAATTATAATGAAAATGAAAGAGGAGGCAAAATAATCAACAATTCTGTAAAAGGAAAGACTTATCAAAATTACTATTTACAAAAACAAATATAGATGAACAACAGGTAAAGAAAACATACTTAAAGATGAAAAAGCTAGTTCTAACCATTTTCTTTCATTATTTTTTATTTTAATTTATTTTTATTCATATATATTTCCTTAACACATTTAGTGTAATTACAATGTGAACTTAAAGGACAAAATAATTAATATTGAAACGTATGATAATGACTGGAATCTGTTTAATTATCAACTGTGATGTGCTAGTAACATTCCCACCTTTCAAACGTGGCCGGTATTTTACAACCTCACTCAGGTGAGGCTCGTAAAATCCCGCCCGAGGCCAACGGAGAATTCCGTTCTGCGAACCTCGCCCACCCCGATTCCAGGATGGGCGTGCCGGTAAGATTCCGGCTCATGGGTTTCAAGCTCCATTCCAGAGGCTTCAGAATACACTCCAGGTTGACAGTTCAACGCAGTACCGAGGGAATGTTACTCTATCTGTGGTGATGCCTTTTGATTGAGATATCTCATGTGGCCTTAAAGGATCCTGTGGAACTATTTGAACAGCAAGAGCCTGCTTCTGGTGTCCAGGCGAACAATTATTCTTTAACCAAGATCACTAACACAGCTTAACTGTTCATTTATCTAATTGCTGTTTGTGGGAGTTTGGCTGCTGTGTTTCTCTGCATTAGATTACTGATTGTAAAGGATTTTGTATCTTCTCAAGACATGAAAAGCAGTACATAAATACAAGTTCTTTCTTCCATTTTAATAAGCGCATAATACTGTAAGGTTTCATTAAAAAATGTCATCTATAATTTACAGGAAAATGTAAATTATGAAATAAAACAAACAGAAAATGTGGTCTGTGAATAATGCAGCAGTCTGCACTGTTTCACCTGTGATATTATCCAGAATATCTCTCTGGTTGATGAGTAGGATAGAGGCATTTGGAAAATCTATAGTTGTCAATTGAGGCTACAGAAACTCCATGTGGTCATCTGGCTGCCTAAGATACCCATAAAGTAGAAGTCTCGAGGCTTTTTCCAAGAACCAGTGTTTCAGAACTGAATTGCTAATACAAGTCTAGCTTGTTTGGCAAAATAACCTGGAAGCACTGTCTATGCACACGGAGGGGTATCAACATTAAATTACTTGTATTCAGTTTGAAGTGTTCATGTTGTGAATTAGGAAGAGGGGCAAGGGATCGTGGGTGGATAACAATCCTGAGGGTGGTAACAGGTGGGGCATTACAGTGCGGTGCTGTCATGAAAAAGTGATTTGGTGGTTAGTGATCAAAAAGGTTCCTATATGAAGGTATTTGGAAAGTTGAAAAGTGCCTTAATGTGCGAGGGAATGCTAAGTATCTGGGAGGAGCCGAAGGGGGATTCAAGATGGGTCAACATAAATGTAGTCCTCCAGAGAAAGGATTGCAGGCCTGAAAGGCTGCTCTGCAGTTGTGGGAGAAGGTGGATTTAGCACTAACAAGTATTGGGTGCCACAGAGCAGAGTCGAGGAAGTGCCAGACAGATTACAAAGGGAAATTAAACCACAGTTAGGTCAAAAGTCCACATGTGAAGACAAGAATGAGAAGCACCCAAAGTGTTTCTTTACTTAACTGGGCAATCTCCCTCAAATATTGGGGGTGAAATTGGTCTTGGATAATGCTGTTCTGAGGCAGATCCTTGGAATCAAGGATGACTTGCTTCCAGTCTGATTCAACCGATTCTGAGATGACTGAGATAGGGGTCGTGGTACTTGAAGGATTGGGTCGATGAGTCTTTGAGAGGTTTGTTCACTCTCCCTGAAGCTTTGACTTGGCCTCTGCCTGTTTCTGATGAAGCTTTTCGACATGTTCGGTTCTTTCCAGAATGAACCTTATCCATTTAATTGGTCACAAGCTAGAGACTCCCAGGAGCGGCCTGGGATGTTTGATTCTTCAGAAATGCTTTAAGGACATCCCAAAAGTGTTTCCATTGTTCTCCTGAGAGTTTTGCTTCGTAAATCTGGTGTCAGGCATATGATCAACATGTTCTGCCCAGTGGAGTTGGTTTTGAGTGATTAGCACCTCAGTGCTGCGCATGTTAGCTTGGAAATGGAAGCTATTGTAGGACTGCCTTTCTTGCTACTAGATTTGGAGGATCTGGTACTTCTCAGCGCTTTGAGGTATCTACTGTAGATTGCCCAAGTCTCCAAAGCAAATGGGAACATAGGATTCATTGCTTGGCCAGTAAACCATGACCTTAGCGTTGAGTTTGAGATCCTGGTCCTCAAATACTCTTTTACTCACTTGGTCGAAGACTGAGGTGGCACATCGGAGGTGATGATGAATTTCATCATCTACAACTACCTTCGTCAGGAGGAGGCTCTCAAGATCTGGAAAATTATCCACATTTTTCAGGACCTCATGCTTGATTTTAAATGGGGGGAGCTGTTGCACTCTGAGAGTTCAGTAACAGCACCAAAACTACAGCCTATTTCACATCACTCCTCAATCTTTTTTCCACTAGTGCCCATTTTGCACTAGTCCCCGTGATTAATTCCAGCTCGTCATGCTTCCATTATCTTGAGTGCTTGTGAAGGAATGGTAATGGACAGCTTTCCCCTCCCACAAGCAGCTTCTCGAAGAATACAGACAGTAATTGCAGTCCAAACCTAGGATCGATATTTGAAACATTGAACATAGCAACTCATGATTTCCAATTTCCAGAAATTACTGTCAGCCACAGAACAAAACAAACGGGCAGTAACGCACAGTGACAATTGGTGGGAGGTCACTGAAGTCAGAACATTCTATCGTGTCAGCACAGTGGGGATATTAAATAATATTAACAGAGCACTAGCCTGCAGATCACATAACCTTGACACTCGCAGTAGCACCTATAGATTTCTGCAGCTACAAGCTGCTTCTTAACAAAATAAAATGATTAGGGTAACTGCGTATTATAAAAGAAGAAGTACCAATCCTGAAAAGAGCTTTGTCTTGATCTTCCCCATCGACTGATTCAGAGATCTTCTCCCTGAGCTTTCTTGAAGGTAAAGTATCAACCTGGCCACAGTGCGTTGGTTGCTTTCCAATACGCAATCTTCATGTGGGTGCCAAGAGAGTGAGTGGTCAATTTTTCTAAAGTTGCACTGCCAGAAGACTGTCTCACATGCCAGCAGGGCATGTTGGGAAACTGCAGATATTTTTAACCATAATTATTTATTCATGGATTTAATTTAAATGGATAAAAAATCATGACCAGTGCACTTGTGAGTTCATCGGGATATGCAGGTCTGGACATGACTAGCCATCGCAATGCAAATTCATGAAGTTACACCCCAACTGTATGCAGACTATTTAACCATAGAGGCATCATTGCTGCACTGGACTGTGTCCTCACCAATTTTCATGTACATGCACTTTTCAGCAGACGTTGGTTCAATAAGAATGGTGGAAGTGGACAATAAGAATGGGCGGCACGGTAGCACAGTGTACATGCACTTTTCATCAGATGTTGGTTCAATAAGAATGGTGGAAGTGGACAATAAGAATGGGCAGCACGGTAGCACAGTGGTTAGCACTGCTGCTTCACAGCTCCAGGGTTCGATTCCCGGCTCGGGTCACTGTCGGTGTGGAGTTTGCACATTCTCCTCGTGTCTGCGTGGGTTTCCTCCGGGTGCTCCGGTTTCCTCCCACAGTCCAAAGATGTGTGGGTTAGGTTGATTGGCCAGGTTAAAAAAAAATTGTCCCTGAGATGCGAAGTTAGAGGGATTAGCGGGTAAATATGTGGGGGTAGGGCCTGGGTGGGATTGTGGTCGGTGCAGACTCGATGGGCTGAATGGCCTCCTTCTGCACTGTAGGGTTTCTATG
Organism: Mustelus asterias; assembly: GCF_964213995.1. Classification (NCBI taxonomy): domain Eukaryota; kingdom Metazoa; phylum Chordata; class Chondrichthyes; order Carcharhiniformes; family Triakidae; genus Mustelus; species Mustelus asterias. The sequence goes on along the minus strand of NC_135806.1, from coordinate 81,865,376 downwards.
ATTCTATTTCTATGAATAGTTGAGGCCAATCTTGGAGAGTCATTACAGCAGAGCAGGAGGCCATTTGGCCTATTGATTCCATGCAGGCTCTCTGTGTAGCATTCCAATCAGTTCCATTCCTCTGCTTTATCCCCATAGCAAGTTTATTTTCTTTAAGTACGTTTCCAATTTTATTTTGAAATCATTGATAGTCTCCACTTCCACCATTCTCGTAACAGCAGGTTCCAGGTTCTTATCACTCACTGCATAAAATATTCATCCTCACGTCCTCCCTGCACTTCATGCCCAGAATCATAAATTTGTGTCTGATAATTCTTTCACCTACTGTTGGTTGGTTCAGCTTTTGTTTGTCTGTTTGAGAGGTGCTGTCAAAGGAGGCTTGCTGAGTTGTACCGTTGCCACTGTGAGTCAGTGTTGGAAGGAGGTTGTATATGGGGTGCCAATCAAACAGGCTGCTTTATCCCGGATAGCATCAAGCTTCTAAAGTATTGTCAGAACTGCAATCATCCAGGTAAATGGAGGTTATTCCATCGCACTCCTAACTTGTTCCAGGTGCATAGTGGACTGGCTTTGGGGAGTCAGGAGAACTCCAAGCCCCTGACCTGCTCTTGTAGCTACTGTATTTATTTGGTTGGTCTAATTCAATGGCAACCCCCAGGGTGTTGATAGTGGGGAATTCAGTGATGATAATGCCATTGAATGTCAAGGAGAGATGGTCAAAGTCTCTCATGTTAGAGATGGCCATTGCTTGGAACTTGTGAGGTGCAAATATTACTTGCCACTTATCAGTCCAAGCCTAAATGTTGTCCAGGTCTTGCTGCATTTGGACACAGACTGCTTCAGTCTCTGAGGAGCTGCAAATGATGCAGGGCGGCATGGTAGCACAGTGGTTAGCACTGCTGCTTCACAGCTCCAGGGACCTGGGTTCAATTCCCGGCTTGGGTCACTGTCTGTGTGGAGTTTGCACATTCTCCTCGTGTCTGCGTGGGTTTCCTCGGGTGCTCCAGTTTCCTCCCACTGTCCAGAGATGTGTGGGTTAGGCTGATTGGCCGTGCTAAAAATGCCCATTAATGTCCTGAGATGCATAGGTTAGAGGGGTTAGCGGGCAAATATGTAGAGATATGGGGGTAGAGATTGTGGTTGGTGCAGACTCGATGGGCCAAATGGCCTCTTTCTGCACTGTAGGGTTTCTATGATTCCATGCTGAACATTGTACAATCATTAGTGACCATTGCTTGATCTGATCTTATGATGGAGGTAAGGCCATTGATGAAGTGGTTGATGATGGTTGGGCCTAGGACACTACCCTGAAGAACTCCTGCAGTGATGTCCCAGAACTGAGAGGAATGACCTCCAAGAACCACAACCATTTTTCTTTAGGTATGACTCTAACCAGATTTTTCCCTGATTCCCATTGGCTCCCCATTTTGGTAAGGCTCCTTCAAGCTGCACTTGTTCAAATGCTGCCTGAATGTCAAGGGCAGTCACCTTCACCTCACCTTTTGAGTTCAGCTCTTTTGTCCATGTTTGGATCATTGCCTTTGGATCTAGGCTCTAATAAGGTCAGGAACTTAGTGTCCCTGGTGGATCTCAGATTGAGCATCAGCGAGCAGTGCTGAATAAGTGCCACGTGATAGCATTGTTGATGACACTTTCCACCACTTTGCTTACTGATGGACCAGTAATTGGCTGGGTTGGATTTGTCCTGCTTTTTCTGCATAGGACATAGCTGGGAAAATTTCCACATAGCCTGATAAATGCCAGTGTTGTATCTTGGCTAGGAATACAGCTAGTTCTGGAGCACAAGTCCTCAGTTCTATTGCCATGTTATTATCAGGGCCCATTGCCTTTGCAGTGTCTTGTGCCTTCAGCCATATCTTGAAATCATGTGGAGTGAATTGAATTGTCTGAATACTGGTACCTGTGATTCTGGGGCTCATGATATTTATTTTGTATCGCAACTTCATCTATCCACCATCAATTAGGTGCATATGTCTAATGAAGATCTATAAATTTCTGTTTAAACATTCAGTTGACCAGCAAGAAGCATGCCTGAGATTTCCACACCTTTTGTGTGTAAAAATGTTTCTTAATTTGACTGCTAACTGTCCTGGCTCTAATTTTAAGATTGTGCCACTTCTGTATTCCCTCAGGAGAGAAAATAGTTTCTCTGTAATTACTTTATTGAATTCCTTAATCATTTTATATAAATTAGATCACCCCTTGACCTTCTAACCACAATGGAATACAAATTTGACCTTGTAATATGTAAGTACCGATTTTGGGAACCTGTGTTCTACCACTGACACAGACCTCATCCCTCCTCTCCAGGGTCAATTTATACTTCCTGATACGCAGTGCCTAAAACTGAACATAATATTCCAGATGGGGTCTGAGCAAGGCTCTGCGCAACATCATTTCCACCCCTGTGTATTGCAGCCTGCTTAACATATTGTTAGGGTTTTTCATTACTTTTTGTATGTGTGCTAGCTTTTAGTGATTCATATATGTGGACACTTAAATCCCTTTGCTCTCCAATGCTTCCAGTCTGCACTGAGAATCCAAAGTGAACAAACTCAAATATCCCCACATTGAACTCCATGTCATCATTTTATGCATTCACTTAATCATTTCCCTCTGCAACTTTCTGCTCCCATACATGTACCTATAAGGCTCAAAACACTCAACTGCTTAGTTAGGTTTGTGCAAGTTATGTATAAATGTAGCAGCCAGGACATTACAGCAATTGCCAACAAGAAATATTGTTAAAACACCATTTTTGTTGTTCAAACATGCGCTTCAGTTTGCACCTGTATTTTATAAGAATAGATGACAGGATTTGGAATAAAAATATACATTATTTTTTGATCTGCGTCAGGATGTTTTGTGCGCTCCAATTATTTATTATTTTGTCTGAACTCTGGAGCTGTTGTCTGCTTTGAAAATATGTTTTTGACTGAAGAAACATTTTTTGATATTATCATCCAACAATTTTCATCACAATTATTTTAGAATTATACTGACATCCACACTCTAGCACTAAATGTGATACAGTATAGCAGAGTTTAGTATGATAAATAACTACAATCATATTAAATGAGCTGCATTATTGAATATGTGTACTGTTATAAGGTTTATTGCAGGGTTTAAAAACAATATAGATCTTGATGCAGTCTATATAACTCTGTGGTTTTAATAATATATCAATAGATTCGATATTGCATGGCCTAACTACCCAGTCTGAAAAATAGGGCGGCACGGTGGCACAGTCGTTAGCACTGCTGCCTCACAGTGTCAGGGATCCTGGTTCAATTCTAGCCTTGGGTGACTGTGGAGTCTGTACGTTGTCTGCGTGGGTTTCCTCCGGGTGCTCCGGTTTCCTCCCACAATCTGAAAGACATGTTGGTTAGGTTCATTGGCCATGCTAAGTTCTCCCTCAGTGTACCCGAACAGGGGCCGGAATGTGGATGCTAGGAGATTTTCACAATAACTTCATTGCAGTTTTAATGTAAGCCTACTTGTGACAAATAAATAAACTTTACATAAATAGGACAATGCTGTACCTTGAGCTGACATGCTAGAAATTGGGTAGAGAATGACATCACAAACAAGAAATCTCATGAATTACATCTCCTCTTCAAATCCATGGAAAATAAATCTGCATGGTGCGGACATGCAAGATGCAACCTGGCAGAAGTGAAGCCCACAGAATCCATTTTCCAAACAGCAATGGATTGCATAGCAAATTATTCCTGCCCGGAAAACAGCAAAACTGGATTTTCTCCTTTTGATTTATTCCCTTTAACTACTGAGTTCCACATGGGTTTTCTGGTTCAATTATCTGCACTTCATGTTTCAGTATAGAGTGTGAGGACTGGCAGGCTGCTCAACAGTGAGGTACATCACAGTTAAGTCGAATGCTGTATTCATCCAACAACAACACACACATACACTTTGAGTAATGTCATGGAATAGCAACCATAAGGGGTGACCGAGACTGTATTTTCCTTCCCTCACTGGGGATAGAGACCAATTGAGGATTTTACTGCTACTATGTTTGAGATTAGCTCACTTGGCAACATGTTGAGATCTCTCCAATCCGCCTAGCTCAATGGCAGTGGATTTACCTGTTAACTTCCACGATATCTGTGCGTGGTAACTTATATATTTATGTATTGGTGCAGGTGACAACAGAGATAGATCTTTCATGATTTTAGTTCTGCTGGCATTTTGGAACATAGGAAGACTTGAACATTATATCAGGATATCAACAGGCAAATCATAGATTTGCTATGACTCAACACATACAATCCTAGTAGAGCAATGTTAACTTGACTTTAAACCTTAACTATTCAATCATTCGAGGTAATGCTTGACTGGGATAGAGCTCCACAAGAGGTGGCACCCATGAATAATAAATCATAATGGTGGACACTATATTTTTAGATTAATGTAAAAAATTGCATAATTGGGTAAACATAGCAATGATTTTATTCAAGAGACATTATTCTCTGTCCAGTGGTGTTTCATCCTACCGTGGTGAAAAGAAAATATCATACCAGCTATGAATCTTTGCTTGGATCAATTTATTTATAGGAATCATCCAGATTTAATAAAGTGCAAAATGTCATTGTATCAAGAAAGATTTTTTTAAGGAGGAGGTATAAACCTAAATCAAATCTAAAATACTTTCTACATAATGCATGCAATTTGATTTGCATAATATGTCCTTTTCTTCCTAAGATGTGTCAGTGGTGCTTTTCATGCACAAATATAAAATAGTATTCTCCTTGTGAAAACCTTATGACAGTATGTATGCTGCTATTTTAATTGGTATAATATAATACAAGCTTACCAGTAATTACAAAAAATGAGGTGGCATTACCAAAACGCACATAGATAGAGCAGATTTAAACACTGATTCATAAATCAATGTTGTTGGATGTCACTAATCTGGAACTCCCATAGAGTCAGGTTTTGCTTCATTAAGTGTTCATTAAATTTTTTATCAAGTCTTAAGTTGTTCAGTGAATAACTGAATTACCAACTGTCTTGGAACAGATGGAAGTGAAGTTTTGCATACTTCTTCAGTGCCAAGATGGGATGTTGCAAAACAAACAAAAATCTACTCCTGTGATCCACACCGTCTTGGAATATGCCTTGTGTGAGTGCCGTAAATGCATTGGTTGATGAGGAATAGCTGTCATTGAAGATGAATGATCTGCCCTGGCTGGGTCAAAATTTTGCTCGCTTGCTTTATTTTAGTTAGTCTTAGGGATGAGCAAACCCGATTTGTAAAAGCCATTAAATAGCCAGATTGTACAAGATTGAAATTATGTTCTTACATAGGCAAACCTGTTACAAATGTGGCCACGGAAATGTAATTAGAATGGTGAACAGCTGACATGATAAAGTGGCAAAAATGCAACAACAGGGAGTAAATGTTTCATTTAAGCCAGAAAGCACAAGCAGACGTAAGAGTATTAAAATTCAGATAAGCTTTTCCATAAAGAGTTGAATTTTCTCAGCACCGGAAGTGGGCACCAACACCGGGCGATGGGACCATGGAGCAGGGTTTTGCTGGTTGTTGGCACTAGGACCACCATTCAGTTAAGAGTGGCAGCCAACCTTGCAGAGCAGCCAGCTCTAAAGATAAAAAATGTAGCTCTATGCCTTCCAATTGGAAATACTGAAAGAAAGTTTCAGAATTTCTGTTGGAATTCTGTCAGTTGCAGGTTACGCAACATTTTCACAAAGTTGGTGATACACTCAGTTTGATATTTCACGTTGCATTGTCTTGCAAATCCAATGACCAGAATTCTCCAGCCTTGCCTGTGGCTGGGATTCTCATGGCCCCGCTGCAGTGAATGGAGTTTGGCAGAGCGACCTCGGAGGAATCCGACATCAGAGAATGTCTAACTATATGTTTGGAAAATATTTGTCATTTAAGGTGGCACAGTGGCTAGCATTGCTGCCTTGCAGCACCAGGGATCCAGGTTCGATTCCGGCCTTGGGTCACTGTCTGTGCAGAGTTTGCACGTTCTCCCCGTGTCCAAAGGTGTGTGGGTTAGGTGGATTGGCCATGCTAAATTGATCCTAGTGTCAGGGGGATTAGTAGGGTAAATACATGGGGTTATGGGAGTAGGGTCTGGGTGGGATTGTGGTCGGTGCAGACTCGATGGGCCGAATGGTCTCCCTCTGCACTGTTGGGATTCTATTCTAAGGTAATTTTTTTTTAAATGTCTTAATTTTGAACCATTTTCTTATGTGCACCTCTATTTCTATCAAAGAAGCCAATGCAAGCGAGGACAGAGAATTTGGCACTCAGTAGGACCAGAGAATCCCCGTGGCGTGAATGGCTGGAAAATTCCAGCCCATATGTTTAACAAGTAAAGAACAAAGAACAGTACAGCACAGGAACAGGCCCTCCAGCCCACCAAGCCATGCGCCGATCACGTTGTCCTATCTAGACCAACCACTTGTATCCCTCTATTCCCCGTCTGTTCATGTGTCTATCCAGATAAGTCTTAAATGTCACTAATGTAACTGCCTCAACCACCTCACTTAGCAGTGCATTCCCTGCCCCTGCCACCCTCTGTGTAAAAAACATCCCCCACACATCTCCACTGAACCCCCCCCCCCCTTATCTTGAACTTGTGCCCCCTTGTAATTGTCATTTCTGCCCTGGGAAAAAGCTCCCAACTGTTCGTCCTATCTATACCCCTCATAATTTTATAAACTTCTATCAGGTTGCCCCTCAGCCTCCATCTTTCCAGGGAAAACAATCCCAGTTTATTCAATCTCTCCACATGGCTATTAGCCTCCATACCAAGCAACATCCTGGTAAACCTTTCATGTACTCACTCCAAAGCCTTCACATCCTTCTGGTAGCATGGTGAACAGAATTGGACACAGTGTGCCCAATTTTACTATCAAGTTGTGCCTGTTTTTGGGTGCCAAAACTTGGTAAAGTTGGGCATTAGGCAAGTAGCGCGATCCACCTCCGTGCCAGTTCTCCCTTTACCAAGGCCCGAAAATGGCCATGATTGAGACCGTGCCCGAAACGGGTGTGATGGCCATTTAAATGCATTTGCATGCATTTAAATTGACTTAATGGACTGCATGCCCAATCTCACCAGCACTTTCCCCTTTACCACCGTGTTCACCCATCCAGAATCGGCGTGAAACAGACATGCTCCACAAAAGTCCAATTCTGGCACTCCAGTTAGTGAGGAGGTAAGTGCCCACCATTCGACGGCTCCCTGCTTCAGGTCGGTGGGGGTGGTGGTGCCACTCTGCCTGAGATCAGTGAGGGGGAAGAGGGAGTCCGCTGCCACTCTGCCTGAAATCAGTGAGGGGGAAGGGGGGGCCCACTGCCACTCTGCCCGAGATCAGTGAGGGGAAAGGGCTGTCCGCTGCGATTCTGCCTGAGATCGGTGAGGGAGAAGGGGATGTCCACCGCCACGCTGTCTGTGATCAGTTAGGGGAAGGGAGGGTCCGCTGCCACTCTACCTGTGATCAGTGATGGGGAAGGGGGGCCCACTGCCACTCTGCCTGAGATCAGTGATGGGGAAGGGGGGCCCACTGCCACTCTGCCTGAGATCAGTGATGGGGAAAGGGGGTCCGCTGCCACTCTGCCTGAGATCAGTGAGGGGGAAAGGGGGTCCGCTGCCACTCTGCCTGTGATCAGTGAGGGAGAAGGGGATGTCCACCGCCACGCTGCTTGTGATCAGTGAGAGGAGAGGGGGAGGGGCCCACGATCAGTCTGGGTGGTGGAGGGGATGGGGGTATAAGGGGGTCAGTAATGTTGTGGGTGTGGGGCAATGTCAGTGGGGGCCAAGATATTAGCCGGCCTGGGAGGGATTTGGCAGGGGGCAGCATTCTATCATTTTTTTCTGCGAATGCGCAGTTGGAGACGCCGATCGGGAGTGCAGGACTTTGGGCATGTCAAGCCCCGCCCACAGGCTTGTGCAGTGCGATTCAGAATTGCTGATTTTTTTTCAGGCAGAGTGCGTATGGGGGTGTCTGAGAACAGGTCTAAAAGTCGGATCTGAAACACTCCCAGTTTCAAGTCCGCCCAGCACTTAGAATTAAAATGGTAAAATAGGGCCCAGTATTCCAAATGTGGCCTAACCAATGTTTTATATAACCGTAACATAATTTGACAACTTTTATACGCAATGCCCCGTTCAATGAAGGCAAACAAGTCGTATGTTTTCTTCACCATCTTTTCCACCTGTGCTGCCACCTTTAAGGATCTGTGGACTTGTACTCCCAGGTCTCCCTGTGTTCCTATACTCCTGATGGTTCTGCCATTTATTTTATAGTTCCCACCTGAATTGGATCTACCAAAGTGCATCACCTCGCATTTGTCTGGATTAAATTCCATCTGCCATTTGTCCACTCAATTTTCCAGCCTATCCATATCCTGCTGTATTTTCTAACAATATTCATCACTATCCGCAACTCCACCAATCTTGGTAACATCCACAAACTTGCTAATCAGACCAGCTACGTTTTCTTCCAAGTCATTTATATATATTACAAACAGCAGAGGTCCCAGCACTGATCCCTGTGGAACACCACTAGTTACAGACCTCCATTCAGAAAAACACCCTTCCACCGCTGCCCTCTGTCTTCTATGGCCAAGCCAGTTCTGAATTCATCTAACTAGTTCACCCCTAATCCCGTGTGATTTAATCTTTTGCACTAGCCTGCCATGATGGACCTTGTCAAATGCTGGTCATGCAAATGCAGACATGAAGATATATTTAAATAAAAAACTGTATTCCTTTTATAAAGGCCCCTTATAATAATCATGATAAACCTGAAACATCATATAAGGCATTCCTGGACTCATTCTACCTCCATTTACCCACTGCCTGCATCTATTTGTTCCACTATTAAGATTTCTCTTTGGTTTTTGTCTTGTCTTGGTTACATGTTGATATCAATTATACATAAAACTATCGCCAGTGACATATTTAAAGCCTGACCTTCAGAAAGGATTTTCCACTATAATCAAGTGTTTGTCCTTTTTTGATCTCACTTAGTCACACATTTAAATCCATTTCTTAGCATGCAGCGAAAATGACTGCACGATGGCAATTAGCTTCACTCTTTCAGAGGATATTGTTGGAGGGAACTCAATTCTACAAGGATACGGAAAGCGAGGGAGATTCTCTCTCTCAGGTTACACAGGGGCAGACAGATTGGCAGATGCTGTACTAAGCCTATCAAGTCTGTTCTTCTAACAGCTACTCAGGCAAATATATTTCATGCTGCACAGAGGTGGGAACATGTTCCTGCAGATCCCTGAACCCACTCTGATTAAAAATGGCCTGTCTGGCAGGATGCCAAGGCTGCTTCTCATTTATTAATATCTGTTATCCTGTATCTTTTTTTTCTAAACAAAGGAAGAGCTGCCTGTTTGCACCTGTTTGATACAATCACTATGCTAACTTACATGTCACCAGCAACTCAAGCCTCTTGAGTCAGAAGGCTGTGGGTTTCAGTTCATGCAGGGTCTAGGCTGACGTCAGAGCACAGTGATCATGGATACTACACCGCTGGAAGTTTCATCTTCAGGATGAGATGTCAGGGGGACAAAAATGTTCCTCAGAGCACCAAGGCCTGGAGCACAGATTTGAAACAATTCCTGGCACCGCAAACACGAACGTGAAAAGTGCCCTGGAAATTGAGAGTTTCAGTCCAGGGGGAGTGAGGGTTCTCTGGGACCTTGGCCGCCCTCGGAATGAGTGCCGTGACTGCCAGGTAAGGAGATGGAATGGGTGAAGGCCTGCCTTTGTGCTCAGGCTTTGTGTCCTTTTAAAAAAGAAATGAAACAATAAAAAGTCTCCCCGGTTTTAACCCCCACACACCTTCATCCCCTGCACATTCTCCATCCCCATCTATCTCATTCCAGGCCTCCTTATGAACCTCTACTAACCCCTATGACCCAACCAGGTTGGCATGGACAGTATGAAGAGTTATGGGGTAGGGAGGTATGAAGTCGTGTGGGTTGACATGGATGGGGCATGGGGAGTGTGTGATGGGGGTGAGGCATTTCTGTGTTTAATTTTTTTATTTTAAAAGTTTGGACACAGTGCCAGTTCCCGGGAGCAGGCCTTCCACCCAGCCCACCACCCTACCCGGCAGCCTCTTCAGTTCTTCCAGCGTCACTTGGCCCCTCTTCTAATCCACATCTCCCCTACTGGCTTGAAACTCCTATGTCTACAAAGCCATTTTTAAAGGTTGGGTTTGCGGATCCTGCACACCTGGATGGGGAATGAAAACTGGCCCTTCATTTTAAAAAAAAACATTCATTCATAATGTTTCACTACATTTGTATTCCTTCAACAACATCTTCATAAAAACAAATATTTAATTCAATTTCTTAATCCTTTGCAAGAAAAAAAACATGCCATGCTAGCTCTTAATCTCTTATCAAATAAACGTTGGAATTCATAGTCCCACTTCAAATAGTCCATAACACTTAGAAACTGTCAATCAAACAGTAAAATGGAAAGCACTCTAATGTCATAATGAAAAGTTATGAAATTATACATGCAACACTGATCCAGTAATGTTAACTTCAGACTCATGTCATTAGAGCAAAATAGCAAGCAACTTTAAAAAAACATTACAAACATTTTTTCAATGATTTATAGAGCAATAGTTTTAAATGCCTTAACAGCGTAACAATTGCTCTTGGCAATACATTTTGACATTTTTGACAGTTCTAATGAGTGTGGTAGATAATGAGTTTATACATTTTATGTGCACATTAATTCCAAATTTCAACAATTCCAAAGGGCACATAACCTCTCCCGATGGACACCTCCCCCAAAGGGAACTTGACCTTCTCCAAAGTGCCCGGAGACCTTATCCAAAAGGGTACCATACCACTCCAAAAGGGTGCCTCAACTCTGCAAAGGATTTCACAGAGTTTAGACCTGCTCCTACCTGGACTAATGTGCACACATAAGGGGTGATTCTCCCATCCGGGAGAATCGCGTGTCAGCTGATTCCCAGGTGAATCTAAAATGTACAGAGAATTAAATGAAATGACTTTTTTTTGTTAATTATAAACAGATTTCTCAATAGTAGGTCAACAAATATACACTTTAGTTACTTTGAGTGAAACATGTGCATCCCACTCAGGTTCCTTTTATCACTCTTACTCTTGGGATAGCATTCCCACTCAATTCCTTTTCAATTAACCTGCTCTTTTTAACACTAGTGCCAATCTAGAATGTCAAGGTGTTTAAACAAGCACAAGACAATACCAGCACCAGATTGTGGTACATCGGCATCAGTGAGGGGCACTGTTATATTGTTTAATTGGTCTGAACTTTTGGCTTGTTGGGCGAGGGTGATTGGCAGGACAGGAGGCAGATGTGAAGTCTGGTCCCACCTATGATCAGCTCCCAACTTCAGTTTCACACTGGCTGGCTGTTTATCTGCCACCCTGTGTGAAATAAGCCCTGTGACAGGCCTAACGCTGCTGGTAGGGGCGGAAAAAGTGTGGGCACCAGGACCAGTAAGGGTGCTTTGGAGGTTTAATGAAGCTCCCTGAAGATTGGCAGTCAGTGTTCAAGAGCCACAGGGAGCTGATTTGAAATCCAGATTGTTTGGTTCATTACTTCAGTCATTGAGCTGTTAGTGTCTGCAGTATGTCAACAAACCCAGAGTCCAGGCCAGGTGGGATAAGAATGCCCAGAGCCAGTTCACCCCCTGCTTTTCCAATGAATGATTATCACCCACACAGAGATGTAAGAAAGCACATGACCCAGACTCAAGGTCAGTGTGATGTTGAGCGGGGACATATATAGAGCTAATCACAGAGAGGGCTTCTAGCCTGTACCCTTTACTGTAGATGTGTAAATAGTTCCAGTAGTTAAAAAGACTTTCAGATAACCTGCAGAAGACATAAAATATTGGTCTGTAACCGATACCCGCCCAACATTGTGTCAGCAAGGGGATAAAAACCCAGAACCTTGCTAAAACGCAGAGACAAACCAAGATGCTAGAAGACTGTGGAAAAATTCAAAAAACAATTCTGATCTGAAAATAAGCTCCAGAAGCAAAAGCGTAAAGGACAATCAATCAGGACAAAGCTCGAGAGAAAGGCTTAGAAGCTAAAAGCAGAGATTTAAAATTCCTTACTGCATCAGAAGACTTGAAATTTCAGCTTTGATACCCACAGTGTAGGGGTGAGCTAAATCTTTTAAAATTCCAGACTGCAGCTAGTCCTGAGATATCTTTAAAGTCATTCAATGTCAGAAGCGCTGTTTGAAAGAAGTCTGTCGCTAAAACCTAATCCCAAGCCTTAACACTTGGCACCCAAAGAAGAAAATGAATAAATTAAATATTTTGGGAACATTGTGACTGTCCAGCTCAGTAAAACAAAAACAAGCAAGACCTCTAACTTGATCGAGCCGACAGTTTAAAAGGTAAACTACTGAACCAAAGAGGTCTGCAGGCAACTGCAGGTAACCATTACTTTTTTTTCAAAGAGGGGCATTGGCATTGTGTGGAGCCTGGCAAAACTGACAAGTGCAGGAAATCCTTTTGTGTCCGAGTGAACAGCGATGCCATTTAGAAATTCAGAAAACCCTTAAAGCAGAATTATCACTTCTTTAAAACGTGGATCCCAATTCCACGCTTTCTAGTCAATTCGGACTAACCCAAGGCCCAGACCAATCACAAATTAGGGGCTTTGGACAAAAATATTCTGAGGATACAGCAGTGCTTCAGGTTTAAATAAAAGATCAAAAGAACAAGCTGCTTTACTCAATGGGCCTGATCATTCACCAATGATCTTTACAGGATGCAGAAGGTTGTGAATATGAAGATTTAAAGACTAAACTCATCAGAGATCGAATAGTGGTATGAGCAACAGATGATACACTCTCTGACTGACCTCCTGCAAAGGAAAATCCAGCCCACGAAAAGGCAATCCTGATAGTTAGACAGTCATAACTCTGTGAGCCGTACAGGACAATCTTAAGGGGAAAGAATAAAACATGGTGCAGAGGCCAACTCTCAGTCCAGCTTATCAGATCGCGAAGACACAGGGACAAGTTAGGAGATGCAATTTCTGAACTGGCCAGCAGAGTGACCGTACCAGCACAGTGGAGAGAGGCAAGATCAATGTCCTGCAACAGGATTGGACACAATGGCAAAGGGGGCGATCTTACTAAATAAATTCCGAGTGCCAAACGAGCAGGAAAATGGGAGAAATTTGCGCCATTTTTTTGGGCGAGTTAAAAATCGAATCTTATCTCACTCCATCAAAAAAAAAGAAGCAAAATCTGTTTTCTGCCAGCAGGGAGGGGGCAGGACCTAAGCTTGCTGAAAGCCAGCAGATAGCAGCAGAGGGTGCAATTGCGCATGCTCAGATTTGTCAAGTGACTGCCTTCCCAGCTAAAGCTGGCCTCTGTGACTGATTTCTTCCCCATCCCCACTACTGCGGGGCTCCACAGCCGATCCCCGCCTCCACCCGAGAGGCGAGAAATCGGGCATGAACCTGATTTCTCGCTCTCTCATAATCTTACCGACTCACTCTGCCCGTCAGCCAATGGGGCGAGAAGATAAGATTGCGGACACAAACTCTGTTCATATGGAAGGCCCAAAGGCAATCCATGAAGTTGAGACTGCCTACCCAGAAGACACACAGGCATGCTTCATGGGTGAGGTCAAAGATCTTAATTTCTCATTTTGAAATGCAGACAGTTCTGTCAAAGGCCATTTAACAAATTTAAGATGGAGCCAGTGTTGCAATCCTGTTGCACAGAAAGACCTCTGGCTTCAAACAATGGATGCATTACTTTACAGGTCTGGAGAAATCTAACTTCCAATCATTGGCATGATCTTAGAACCACCGAGTTATGACAGCAAACAGATCTTTCAGCTGATGTATATCATCTGCAATCAGTCTCTCTTGAGCAGGGATGTCTGCAGGGTCTTGGATCTTCTCAAGATGGCAGATGATGTCAAGACAATGATGTTGTTAACCAAACAGAACTGCATGTTCCAGAATACTCAGACAAAGAAAAACTGACTGGGATTTTATCTCTGAGATGTCATAGAATAGAATAGAATCCCTACAGTGCAGAAGGAGGCCATTCGGCCCATCGAGTCTGCACCGACCACAATCCCACCCAGGCCCTACCCCCACATATTTACCCGCTAATCCCTCTAACCTACTCATCTCAGGGACAATTTTTAACCTGGCCAATCAACCTACCCCGCACATCTTTGGACTGTGGGAGGAAACCGGAGCACCCGGAGGAAACCCACGCAGACACGAGGAGAATGTGCAAACTCCACACAGACAGTGACCCGAGACGGGAATCGAACCTGGGACCCTGGAGCTGTGAAGCAGCAGTGCTAACCACTGTGCTACCGTGCCGCCCCTGTCTTCAGTCTTTGCAGAGAAGGTTGTCCATTCTCATTACAGATCCCAAAAAACCCTCAATGGTCAGACTAGCCAACCACCCAAGAGGCAACAATGACACCTCCAGTGGAAGAGGTGAAATAGAGTGATTAGCAGGCTGGGAAATCTCTACTTCGGACCCCAACAATTGTACAGCAGGTCAACACAGCAACCACTGTGCGTACACTGCAACTTCCAGCCAGCATGCCAAAGGCACAAGAGATGCTAGAACCTAGTGTCAGTCATTCATGGCTGACAATAAAAATACAGAGATGAGTGTTCACTAAACCTTCTCATCACAACAGCCACATCTTCTCAGCCACAGGGGACACTGAGGTTATCCACACAACAATAGAAAAAGCACTCCTCCAACAGAACCGCCATTGGGATATGGAAAGGCTATAAGGTCTCCAGATCACTTGAACCTTGAAATTCAAGGACCAGGAGATGGGGTTGTGATCATATAACAATGGTGACAATGTAGTAAGAGTGATAATGTAACAACAATGTAAATGTATGGGACTAATAACAATGTAAGACATGAAGTAAACTGCTCTAATTTAAGATGCATTGGATGAAGCATAGGAGAAGGATCTGAGGCACAAATTGGGTTAATGTGGGACTGAATACAATATTACCCACTCAATAATGTAAAAAGGCATGTGACCAGAGTCAGTATGGTGGTGAATAGAGACATGCATAGACCTAGGCATGGAGACAGTTCCTAGCTTGTATCCATCACTGTACATATGTAAGTAGTTGTAGTAGTTAATAAAAACTTACACTGAACCTACAGAAGCCTACTGAGAAGAATACAGTATTAAGAAATATTAATCTGTAACCAATAGAGAACTGCCGACAAACAAAAGAGCTGGTCCCAGCAGCTTCACTGGGGGTATCCATGGAGAGGTAAGTTGTAGGGGTTTCCAGCAGGGCCCCGGCAAATGGGGGACAAGGGGGTTGGGGAGGGGCAGGCTGCAGAGGCCAGGAAGGAATGGGGAACCCTGAGGGGCATTCAGATTTTCGTGGGGATCAATCATTGGCCAGGGGAGCTGTAATGGAGAATCAGCCCCATCCAAATGCCTGAGCCATGGGGCATGGTAGGCTTCAAAATTTGGTTCTGGCCTCCTGACCTGCTGCAGGAAAAATTGCAGTAGGATGGGAAGAGACCCTCAATTGGTCTCCCCAATACAGGTATAAAGACAGTGAAGTTAGCGATGGGTGGGTTGGCACCAGGAACACTGCCAACAATTTCACCCCACCCCCTCCATCACCACCCAACCCACCAACACTCCATCACCCCATCCTACCTTTGGGAGCGTAAAATTTGTGCCCATGATGCGTTTACAATTGATCATGTAAAATAACAGTTTTATTGTAATATATATCATAATAATGTTTCATATTGCACACTGCAACCAGGTTTGGCAGCATTCCAGAAGACTATATAAAAAAGTCTTTGATCGTCAGATCATAATAATCTTCTCTCCCCAATTTTCTCCTGATGACAGGTATTTTGTGGTACAGTTTCAATTGGTCATGATCCAAGTGTGAGTGTTGATTGTGAGTACCAAGTTCGCGCAAACCTTTACCTTCAATGAAAAATAAGGCAGAAGATCCACAATGGAATTTAAGAAGTTTAATATTTAGCACTGATTTATTATGCTTTACCTCTTTGTTGGTGATTGTTTCTAATTCTAAAACTTTAATCTCTAACATTGGGAAAACCCAAATTTTCCATTCTCACGTTGGGGGTGATTCTCCCAAAAGAATTTGTGTAAAAACTGGAGTAAATCCCGTTGGTTTTCTCAGCATGAATATAATTAAAAACCAGGGGCCTATAGCGCTGAGCGGACCACCGTGCATGCCCTGGCCTGTCAGCGCCGAGACCGGCGTGTGCGCAGTAGCCCGCACTGCTGGCCTCCTGGATCGCTGGCCAGCCCCGTGAACCTGCAATGACCCTCCGACGCACCCCCCCTCCACCCTCCCCCTCCCCGCAAGGCCTGATCGCTGGTCTCCCGGACATGTCTGGGCCAGCCTCGAACACCCCTGTTCCCAGCCTGCCTCCATCCATCCCCCACTACCGGCAGTCCCGACACCCCTCCCCAAAGTCCCGACCCCTCCCCTGCCCACTCCCCTGAACCTCCCGGCAAGCCAAAGCCACCCCCCTCAACACTGATGGCCAGTCCCAATCTCTGGCCTCCCTACCTCTGTCACCCACAGCCAGACTACAGAGTGGCAGCGGGACACCCGCATCCCCACCAGAGGCCTCATCCCCATTAGATCCTGCCCCTCAGCACTGCCCGATGCCCAGTGGGCAGTGCCAGTGTGCCCCTTGGGCAGTGTCAGGGTGCCAGCTGGCACGGCCAAGCTGGCAATGCCCAGAAGGCACCCCCCACCCCTCCTGAACCTCTGTGGGGGCCTCAATGGCCTCCCTTCACTCCAGCAGGGTCCAGCTGCCAACTCCTTACTAGTTGGGAGCTGTTGTAGACCCCGCTGGTGAAAGGCTTCTGGCGGGTCGGGGGGGGGGGGGGGGGAGGGGGTGGCGGGGGGGCTTTGAGGGGGGGGGGGTCGGGGGAGCGGGAAGCTAGTGGGTCTGGAGATTTCAGCCCCGGGCCCACTAATTAGGTGCAAATGAGCATTTAAATAAATTATACAGTTCTGCGATGATTTCTGACGTGGAGCTGACGGCACTGGGAATCCAGCTCCCAGAGACTCGCGGAGGCCGTGGCACCCAGTAGGAAGTCCATGAAACAGCCTTGGGTTTTGTCTCCTGGCCCGCTGCACTGCTTTTGCAGAGAGAGAATTGAGAGAATCGCCCCCAATATATTTGCATACAATTTCAATCAATGCATGTAAATTTTTGCAGGTCAACTAAATGTTTGTTGTGGAAGTTACTTTTTGCATGTATCATTCAGTTATTTGAAATTAATTATCTGATTTAATTGGATTATTGGTTCTTTCATTACATTTCATATTCTTTTATTTTATTTGGTTCTAATGCTGTGCTGAAGACTAATGTATTTTTACGTTTTGTTTACAATGACATTTCCTGTGGTGTCTTCCCAATCTGTGAATCGTAATGCTCCTGTTTAAGCGATGTGGTTGATACGGCATCACTTTGTTTATTTGCCTGTGAGCTTTATGGTTGAAGAATTAACAGCTGCTCTTATAATGATTAGTTCAAAATCATTAGCTGATGTGCTAAGTTCACCAGTGTCCAAGAGACACTGAAAAGAAATCAAATTATTTATTAACTTTGCACTGCTGATGAGCTAAGTGTCTTTTAATAATTGGTTGTGCTCTCAATGCTTCCAATTGTGCCAGAGTAGCAGTGGCATTAACTTATGGGATATTTAAAGTGTGAACTGTTCTTAAAACTTCCAATGAGAAGAGATTCTATCAAATGGAAATATATGGTTATTTTCATTGGGCGGGATTTTATAGTGTCACTCGACCTGAGACCAGAAAATCCCGTCCGAGGTCAACGGACATTTCCATTGTCCGCTTCTCACCCACTCCAATTCCGTGGTGGATGGGGCGGTAGAGTTCTGGCCATTATCTCCTTAATTATTAAAGTTAAATCCACTGCTGGGCAGGATTTTCTGGTCATGCTCGCCCCAAATCCGGAAAAATTCCATCCGAGATCAACAGACCTTTCCATGGTCCGCTCCTTGCCTGCTATGATGCCCATGGTGGGCGGAATGGGAAAATTCGCCCCGGATTGTATATTTCTCAGTTGAGTATTAAATATTTGCATTATTTAGTCTCCTTTGCTTGGCTCCAGTGCTCAGCACATGCTTTCTCGCACTGCAAGTGATGCCATTGTCAAGAATATTTTTACTAATATGAGGTAGGTGACAAAATCATTTGAGTTGGATACGAGGAAGACTAAAGTGTCTTCAACAGAATTACTGTAAGCAGAAATGCAAATAGCTATCATGAATGCTTACAAGTCAATTTCCCCAAACAGAAATGTTATGATTAGTTCAAAACCCTTAGCTGATTTGTTAAATACACCGCTGACCAAGACATAATAAAATAAATTAATTATTCTTGCACTGCTGGTGAATAGTTGCATTTTGATCATTTGTGATGCTCTCACCCATCTAACCCTGCCAGGAAGGGGTTGGTATCAATTGTGGGGTTTCATTAAAGTGTGAATTGTTCCATCAGCCATTCTTCTGAAAGGTTCAAACATTCTCTCCAAGCAACTCATTCGATCTCAAAGCTGACCTGGTATGTCGTTTAATTTCATCCATTGCCTCATTGATTCTTTAACAAAATGTTTTTTTCTTCCTTTCAACTTCAAGCATTGTAAGCTTTGACAATTCTTTGATATCATCATCCCTTCAGATCTTTCTTCCTTTGCACTTGCCTCTGATTTCTGCTTCCAATCACAACTTATGTCGCCTTTCCCCTGATCTTTGCCTCTCCAACTCCAAATGATCAATCTTTAACAAAAAGGCCTCAGTTTCATCCCCTTCTGCTATCATCTCAATGAATAATGAGCTTAGCATAATCATAGAGTCTCTACAGTGCAGAAGGAGGCCATTCAGCCTATCAAGTCTGCACCAACAGCAATCTCATTTAGATAATACTGAAGCTTATGCCTTGTAAGATAATATTAGAGCAGAAGACAAAAATTTGGTCAAGACGGTAAAAAATAAAGAATACTTGCATCTATATAGCCCCATCTGAAATCACTGAGTGTCTTAAAGCACTTTACAGGCGATGCTGTACTTTTGAAGTGTAATTTACGACAGGCATCTGCTAATTTGTGTATTGCAAACTCCTGTAAAAATAATTTCTTAAAAGTTAATTGAGAGGTCAGTATTTACGAGACACCAAGGATAACTCTCCTTCTGTTCTTCAAAATATTGCCATAGGATCTATTTTCTATCCAGTGTAGGCGGCAAATGGGCCTTGGTTTATCAAATCATCTGAAAGACAACACCTGCAACAGTGCATCACTCCCTCAGAACTGCACTCAAGTTTCAGCCTTGATTTCTGTGCTCAAGGGGGACTTTAAAGAGCATCTTAAAGGAGGAAAAGAGGTAGAGAGGGAAAAAGGTTTGGGGAGAGCTTACAGACTTGGCAGCTGAAGGCATGGTTGTCAATTGGGTGGTGTCTAAAGTGTTTAGAATTGGAGTGGTACAGGTACCTGAAAGGATTGTAGGGAAGATTGTAGGAAGATGTGAGGCCATGGTGGTATCTGAAAACAAACTTGACAGTTTTAAAAGCATAACAGGGAGCCAATACAGGTCAGTAAGCACAGGAATTATGGGTGACTGGGTCTTTGTGTGAGTTGGGCATGGACAACAGAGCTTTGAATGACCTCAAGTTGATGGAGAGTGGAATGTTGGGAGGCTGGGTGGTTTGCTGGTGGAATTTCGAACATGGGATGGATTCTACATCACAAAATAATAGTAAAATCATCTTGTATATATGATTTGCTTTGAAATATCATTTTCCATTTTATATTCTGATCCTGGGACATTTCTGATAGCTAAACGATATCACCACAGTTAATGATCAGGACAGTGCATTGCTGAACTCCACAGCTTGGCTGAGCACTCAGACTGACAGCAGCCCAAAGAGATAGCAGCTTTTGCCACTGACAGTAGTATGTTACATGGCTGCTGTGGTAGCTGCCAGTACTGGGAAACCATTTCTTTTGGCCTTGATGTTTCCAGAAGGAGCGATGTTGCCTCGTTTATTGTACAACAACATTGCCAAAGGGAATTCTAATGAATATGCACCAACCATTTGCAATCAAGACACACTCTTCCACCACAATAATAAAGGACTATATGTGCCACAATATTGATGCGTACTGAGGTGGGACACACACATACACTCACTCTGAATAGCTCCATTGGAATATAAGACTGAAAGCTAATTGAATTTTTGTAGTTTGCCTCATGTCTCAGTAAAATGTCAAGTGGTTCAGAATGCCCTATTGATTTTTTTTAAGCAGGTGATCCTTTGATGCTAAAGGCTTCTCTGTCCTATTTTGCAGATTGAGTGCTGCTGATTGAACAAGTTAATCAAGCTTGAGTACCCCAACTAATCACTGAAATACCTGGTGCACAATGCTCTAATCCTGTGTGTATGTAAACAGTGACACACTTTTTCATCAGCAAGTTCCATTAACAAAGTAAATGTTGATTAAATGATTAAAGTATGATAAAAGATTCAAGATGAATATTTTATGCTTTGTTGTAAGAAGTTCATTAAAAAATGTTGTCAAACTGCAAATGTGCAAACAGTTGTGAAACAGCATCAAAGAAAAGGTTCCTGGATCTGTCTATGCATCAAATCCAGGAGATAGAAATTAATGGCACTTCCATCAGATGAAACGTTGCTGTAAAGATTATGATTAAAAATTAAATAAATAAAAATGGCAATGATTTTAGATTATATCCATTGTTTTTTCTCAATGTGCTAGTGTCAAACATGAGGGTAGTGGTGCATTAAATGCCTTCAATTTGCTTGTGAACACTTCCATCCTTATCGCATGTGTCTTGCACTCTACCAGAAAATGTGACCTCTTGCCATCCCCTCCCTACACCTCCCCCCGTCCTCACACACATTACAGCCTTAAGATAACTTGCCTTTTTGCCAACAGGCACACATGCAATGTCTCTCTATCCTGCAGCATGGTGTGTAAAAGTGATCTCCAGGCTGCTGTGCCACCTTCTTCACATCTACCAACTGTGACAGGAAAATAATTCATCGCCCAGTGAAAGGAAAGCAAGGCAAAGAATAAATGCACAAAAGCATCAAAAAGACAGAAAGGGAAAAGGAGAATGAAAGGAAAATCAAAACAGGCCAATTTTCACACTCGTGTCGGAAGCACAGAGTCCACAAACTCAGCCTTGAGAAAGTGCCCAGAATGGGGTTGGTTCAGGATTGGAGTGTTAAGGGGGAGGGCTGCAGGTTGTATACGAAAGTTTGAAAAAAAAAATCACCTCTCCAGCTCTTATCCCTACTTGCCAACCTGTGACCCTGTACCCACCCATTTATCTCTTAGTGGAATACAAATTAAGGCCTGCCCCCCCTGCCACACAACCCATCCCTACACCCACCCCCCCCCCCCCCCCCCCCCCACCCCCACCAGCCCCCCCGACACGAGATTCTCCACAGAGCCGGTGAGAAAACACGGCAGCGTGAAACACGTTTGGAACAACATGGCGTGCAGTTGTCGGGACTCATCTGAACAATACCTGCAGCTGCCTCTGGAGTTCAGGATAGAGGCTGCTCACATCCTGGACTCTGGAACATAACAGCAGTGGGTCGTGGGAGCATCTGCAGGTGAACGTTCCAGATTCAGTACCCTGGAGGGGGTCCATCTTCCGGTCTCAGAACATTCTTGGAGATCCGTCTTCAGCCTCAGGAGGTCAACCTTCCGGTCTGGAAATCTACATAGAATCCCTACAGTACAAAAGAAGGCCATTCAGCCCATCCAGTCTGTACCAGCCACATCCCATCCAGTCTCTATTCCCATAACCCCACACATTCACCCTGCTAATCCCCCTGACACTAGGATCAAGTTAGCATGGCCAATCAACCTAACCTGCACATCTTTGGAGTGTGCGAGGAAAGCGGAGCACCCGGAGGAAACCCACGCAGGCACGGGGCGAATGTGCAAACACCACACAGACAGTGACCCGAGGCCGGAATTGAACACAGGTCCCTGGCGCTGTGAGGCAGCAGTGCTAACCATTGTGTCACTGTGCCACCCCATATCAGGAGGTCCACTTTCTTTCTTCAATGGTGGGTCATGGATGTTGGGCATTTTTTCAATATGGCATCCAGGCATGATAGCGGACTATGCTCCATCCAGGCCTGTCCTGCCACTCAATATGGTGTGAAACACCTGAGTGCATAATTAATAATTAATAAGATCCTGCCTACGGAAGCTTTGGTGTGTTTTCCTGTCGGCTGTTTCAGTGGCAAGCACTCCACGTTCCTGCACCCACCACAGGAATTCCGCCCTATATTAACCTGTTTATTCAACTTTTGATACTTGGAAGTATCAAGTCTCTGTTGTTTGAATTGGCACATCTTCCACCAGAAGTCTCTGGATATTAGCAGGTATCTGGTGCGAGTTGAAACATTTCGTGCAAAATCTGACCAAGATTTGTCAACACTACAAATTAAGGATTCAACTGGGGCGTGGGTACTGGGGCGTGGGTTTCCTCCGGGTGCTCCGGTTTCCTCCCACAGTCCAAAGATGTGCGGGTTAGGTTGATTGGCCAGGTTAAAAATTGCCCCTTAGAATCCTAAGATGTGTAGGTTAGAGGGATTAGTGGGTAAATATATGGGGGTAGGGCCTGGGTGGGGTTGTGGTCGGTGCAGACTCGATGGGCCGAATGGCCTCCTTCTGCACTGTGGGGTTTCTATTTTCTATGATTTTGCTTTGTAGGGCTCAGAGCCTTATGACTTTGAATTGAACAACAAATCCCTATTTCACAACATGAGCAACTTCACTTCACTGCAGTGCTGAGGAACTGCTACATTACTGGAAAGGTCATTTTCCAATTAGGTATTGAATGCAGGTTCAATCTACATGTACAGACAATATCCTGCCTGTTCTAATGGATAAATAAGATTGAAAGGCAATATACAAAGATGAGGAGAGGTCGCAAAATGTGCTGGCGAATATATATCCCTCAACAAAAAGATGATTATCTCTTCATTTATTCTTTTGTTCTTTGTGGGAATTTTGGAGTGTAAATTTGCTGCTGTGTTCACCTACAAAATGACAGTGACTATATTAAATAAATAAATTGACAATGAACCGTTACAAAGTGCCCTGAGGATCAGAAAAGTGTTATATAATGATCAATGTTTTCTTTACTCTAAGACCATTTTCTTTTTGCAGTAACAATCTCTCATGGCAGGGATTTTATGTTGCTCGGGTGAGCATGCGCCCGACATGGCAACACA
This sequence comes from Mustelus asterias, assembly GCF_964213995.1. Classification (NCBI taxonomy): domain Eukaryota; kingdom Metazoa; phylum Chordata; class Chondrichthyes; order Carcharhiniformes; family Triakidae; genus Mustelus; species Mustelus asterias. The sequence continues at coordinate 81,841,981 of NC_135806.1, read as the reverse complement.
CAAAATCGCACAAAAAGAGTTTGGGTATATATTCCGACATCATCATGCACTTGAGCGATATTTCAGTCAATAGCATGTGTGAGAGTCAGAAGCATGTCCGTCGACAGTGAAGCAGACAGTTTAGCTCACTAAGGGGTCAATGGACCTGAATCTTACGATGGCCCATCTGATTTGACCGTTGACGGGTGGGCCGATTGTCGAGACGGTCTTTACGTTTTCGCTGCAACATCGATCCAGGGCAGAATGAAATTTCAGGGCTGAACTAACATTTAGAAAGATGTCTGGGGACTGAAGTTTGTGTTTCATTCCTATACACTCTTTGCAATGTTTTTCCTTTATAATTAATTTTTCTACAGGTTGGCAGCTCCCTGAGACAGCTCTGCATCAGCTGTTCCACTGAGGAAGCACATTAGAAGTGCCAGCCCATGCCCTACCTTTTCTCCGTACCCGCCCTCTTCCTGCACTCCCCAGCAGCACTGAACTTGTCCAGCAAGTTTCACACTGACCACCCGTTAATTGGTCAGCCAGTGTGAAATGGTCTTCCGGGGCTGCATCCTGGCCAATTGAAAGGTGAAAGATTCAGGGCTATCAATGTGGAAACTGAAGTTATTGTGACTTACTTACTACACAAAAGATTCAACAATCTTTAAGCAAATTAGCCCAAGTTCAAACACTGACCTTGGGTCACTTCAATTAGTAAATTCAGTTGGGCCCTCACTATTGTTTGATACATTTTTTAAACTTCTGGTTTGAATACTCTGTATTTTCTTTACTTTAGACCTCCTTGTATGAAGTGCCTAAAGCCACTCTCTAACCAATTAGAGGAGTGTCTTAGGCCAGAATTTTATACGGAGGTGACTGCATCCCCTTGACTGAAAGTTCAGGGTGAGCTGCCTCTGCTTGCCTGGGTCACTCCGCAACAATTTGATAATGGTTGTTGGGCCATCAATTGGCTTAGGACAACATTTGCAGCTCCATCTCAGAGGAAGACCCACCTGCGAGAGCTACCAACCAATCAAATCACTGTGAGCCGGGGGCCACTGCTGGGACTACCGGCAGTCTACAAAGCCAAGGAACCATGGAGTCTAATACCAAGATAAGTCTGCGGTTTTGTTGGGTCCAGGCTGGCAAGTCCCACCGGGAGCTAAGGGCTGGATATAGGAAGGAGGTGGGGAAATCATGTGGGGAAGAAAACTTGGATGACATCTGTGAGGTGCAGGGTTGGAGAACTCCTCTCTCCGCCCCCTGTCCCGAACCCTCAAAAAAGCTGCCTGGAGCTTAAGGGACCCCAGAGCAGATAGACTGCCCAAAACCTCCCCTACTGCTGGTAATATACCAGTAGGAATGGGTATGTGAAGGGCACAGTTCTGCTGCCAACGCACCTGATTCTACGGTCACCCCTGCCTAGCCAACTTGCTCTAAGGAGGGAATGTGGGGCCGTCAAATTCCACCCTTAGAGAGACTCATCCTCTGCCTTTGTCTGCTTGCTTTATGGTAAACTAAACCACTCAGTGGGCAACATTGAAAAATTACTTCATGGCAGTCTTTAATGCACCACCTCTTCAGCCTTGCAGGCGATGCTGCAAATTTAGAAACTCCAATTATTTGTTGATAGATGAAAGTTTGAACTTTAATTTTTCTTATCATAACTAAGTTGTTCATATTAGAATCTTGCTCCTGTAAGTTGGCTTAGTGTAATTTATAACCCAGAAGCAATTCATAAAGTAATAATCAGATTCTTAAAATACCAAGCATGGCTTTTTCTAACCCCACACTCAGCGTAATAAACATTCCATTACTTTCAGTATTATTTTTGCACAATGAAGGCTTCATGGACCAACAACACTAATTTGTGTTTACATTTGCTGGTTAGATTATCCAGCTCACTTCAAACAGTAGCAATCGTGATCACTAACTATTGGTGCAGTCCCTCCAAACAGTCACGTTAAAATTGTTGAAATGAGTGAGGAGGGAAAAATTATTTTTAAGTAGGAAATTGTTTCTTGCTATAATTAATGGCTCAGCAAGGAAATCATATTCTCAGGAATTTCACACTTCAAAGTCAAGCATTCATATCATTTTATTTTAGGCCATTAATTATGGCAAAATGCAGGCGTTCTTTCGTTTTTTGTTGAAAAAGAATTTCAACAAATATTCCGTGCAAATTGACATTTTTTGTTACAAACATTTACTCAGATCATATCATAGAATCCCTACAGTGCAGAAGGAGGCCATTTGGCCCATCGAGCCTGCCCCGACAACATTCTCCATCCAAGCCATATCCCCATGACCCCAAGCATTTGCTCTACTCATCTCCCTGTCATTAAGGGTCAATTTGGCATGGCCAATCCACCTAACCCACACATCTTTGGAGTGTGTGAGGAAACCAGAGCACCCGGAGGAAACCCATATTTCCAATATTTGATTTCCCTCATCTCTATGAGGTTTTATATAATGAGGAAGACCAACTGTTGTGTGGCTGATAGTTCAGAAATGCTGGACACAGAAAGGTAAAATGTCACGAATTGAGCTTTCTACTAATTTCATGTAGTTTATAAGAGCAAATATGTGTTATCATTTTACTTTGCAAATGCAAAGACATGCTTCTCCACACTATCTAATTTCTAACACTATAGGTCGGTTGGTGCATGCATCATCCAGTATTGAACTGAGGCAAACACATCATGGAAATGCCAGTCTGTACAGGGCTATCAGCAGTTGGGAGCTATGTATTTTTAGAAAGTAGAAGGATTAGCCAAAGTTTCTCGTTCGCTATCATAGAATGCCTACATGCAGAAGGAGGCCATTGGCCCATCAGTCTGCACCAACCACAATTCTACCCAGGTTCTATGCCCGTAACCCCACCTATTTACCCTGCTAGACCTCCTGGCACTAAGGGGCAATTTACCATAACTTGCACATCTTTGGAGTATGGGAGGAAACTGGAGCGCCTGGAGGAAACCCATGCAGACATGGGGAGAATGCACAAACTCCACACAGACAGTGACCTAAGGCCGGAATTGAACCCGGGTCCCTTGCGCTGTGAGGCAGCAGTGCTAACCACTGTGCCACCGTGCCATCCATCCATTGGAATGGAAAGCACATTATGAAGATGTTGAGCAAGGGCACCATGGTTTTGGTTGATACTTGCCACTTGTTCCAATAGCTTTGAAGCAATACCCTGGTCATACTGGGCAGATGCCCAGTTGAAAAACAAACATTTGGGTGAAGCCAGTACCTGTGAATTTGGATCCTGGTAGTTATCAATTTGTCACATTCATGTAGGATGGACTCAAAGAATCATTTGAAATGAATATTTTACCTTAAAACAAAATGGAGAATGGACATTCTGCTTTTGAAACATAATGGAGTTAAACGGTCAGGTGAAAGCAAGATAAAGAGTTCTGAACCAGCAAAGGAACAGGATCCTTTTGTGCAGAGAATTCAGGCTGGGCTTCACTACCTATTTGAGGAGCCAAACCAGTTTCTTGGTGCAGGGGTTGACTGCACCTGGACTTGAGCGAAGCCAGAGAAAGCAGCTACCGTAAGCAATAAGACACTGCAGATCCATAATTTCCAACTTCATTTCTTGAATGGATCAAAAGGGGAATCACAGGCCTGCAATGTTTTAAACCTTCAGCTTGAAAGAATCCTGTTTGCAGGACTTTTAAGACCTCAGTGCAAGCTACCTCTTTAGTAATTAACTTTTCCTCTGTGTGTGTGAGTGCGTGCGTCTGTGTGACTGTGAATGGATTCTGTTATGTACACATTTCGGATGTTGAGTAATACACATGTATACTTTTAAAAAACCTATGAGCAAACCTCTCGTCTGTCTGTTCTTTAGAGTTACTGCACTCAAGCGTTGAAAAGGTTAAAATACTTTTCTTTCAAAGCACATCCATCTCCAATCAGTTGAAAGTTGGAAAAGGGAGGAATCATCTTACCATCTCTCCCCTACCCTTGGCACAATCCATGCATGAATGGAGGAGGAGTAAAAGGAAATAAATTACCCAAAATAGTGTTTCTGGCATTAGCTACATAATTACAAACTTGTCCTTGAACACAGTATTAGACCTATTCTCTGCTAGAGTCAACATTTGTGCAGAATTCTCTTTCAACATCAAATTATTACATGTGGAAATATGCATAAGTCCAGTTATCAAGAACCAATTCTTGTTCAAAGAATAATGACATTCCATTTGTTAGTTTTTAATTTATTAATTCTTGACAACGTTAGGAGCAACCTATCCCAGAAATTCTAATATAAATTCTGTTATAAATCCAATGTTGTGTCTATTTCACCAGAATGTTGAAAGGATGATTTTCCATTTCTCTTTCAACTTTCCCTCTTCTTTCCTGGGGGCATTGGCTTAACTGAGTACCATCAGTCCTCTATCTCTTTAGGGTAATGGTCACCCTTTATATGTGAGCTTAGGCACTGAAAGTGAGCAGACTATTCAAGGAGGACTGATTCCTTTACTCACTTTTGCTCTACACCAGCTATAAGTGCTTCTATATTGAAATCGGGGTTTCAGGAGAGTGACTTCAGCAGGCAAGATTTCCAATGCTGCAGCACTAAACTCACTTGATTCAATCCTTATGGCCAGTGCATAACTGGGTGATCTCGATGGGGCAGCAGTGTGGCCCTCAGCAAAGAAAAGTCAATGACAATTGCCACTCCTGCTGGAAAGTCTACTGTGTGACTGCCGGATGGGAATACAATTGGACAATACTGTCATGACCCTCTCAGTCAAATGGCCTGTCAGCATTAACTTGGAAATGCTGATTGATCATTTGGGCAGCAGATATTTGTGGAACAGTTCTGCAGTATATCGCAGCATCTTGAAGGTAGAAGGGGAGAAAAAGTAGATAGTAAATCCTTCTAATATCATTAAATATGTAAGATCTGTCAGCTATGGAATACCTCATGCTCCAGAAATGTTAGCAAAACAAGTCAGCGTGAGTATAAATCAGGCATATATAACCTGCATACCTTCATATGGGTATGCAGGTGCAGCATGTAATAAGAAAGACAAATGGAATCTTGGCATTTATTGCAAAAGGACTAGATTTTAAAAGTAAAATAGCGTTGTTACAATTGTATAAAGTGTAGGTGAGACCACACCTGGAGTATTGTGTCTAGGTTTGGTCTCCTTACTTGAGGAAGGACGTAGTGGCACAGAAAGCAGTTCAGAGGAGGTTCACCAGATTGAATCTAGGGATGGAAGGACTGTCAAGGGATGGAAGGGCTGAGGAGCAGTTAGATAACTTGGACTTGTTCACGCTGGATTTCAGAAGAATGAGGGGGGATCTAATTGAGGTATATAAAATGCTAAAGGGGGTTGATAAGTTGGGCGTTAATAGATATTCCCCCTTGTGGGACAGTCTAAAATAAGAGGTCATAGATATAGAGTGAGAGGAGGTAGGTTCAAAACTGAGACGAGGAGAAACTACTTCTCTCAGAGGGTTATGAATCTGTGGAACACACTGCCTCAGAGTGCAGTGGAGGCAAAATCAATCAACAGATTCAAGAAAGAGATAGATATATTTCTGATGAAAAACGGGATAAAGGGCAATGGGAAACAGGCAGGGAAGTGGAATTGAGACTAGGATAAGATCAGCCACGATCATGTTAAATGGTGGAGTGGGCTCGAAGGGCTGAATTGCCTACTCCCACTCCTAATTTCCTATGTTCCTATGTTCATATTCACCCTATTTTGTACACATACTCACATTGACATTCCACCAATAATAAGTAAATGAAGGGAAATAAATCTACATATTCCTTACATGACTAGGTGTAGTAATTGTTCAAAGTTGCAAATTGTAAATTATAGTTTAAATCTAAGAAAATTTGGAAGTCAATAAATTGAAATGAATGTATAGCTAAGCTTGTCCATTGGTGCATGTAATGCACTCACAAATTCCCATTATGCTAAAGTTGGGTTGACATGTACTATATAAGTTGCAGGAGAAATAACACGCTTGGGCATAAAATGTTAATATAACCCCGAGTTATTTCATTCTCAGCAGCTAAATGATTCATTTTATGTTTCTCTACAGTTCAAATGATAAAAGCGAAAGGCAAGCCTCAACTAATCCGCACCATTTTTCATATGCTGAAGCCAGTCATTGAGAACATTAACTGTGCCTTCATGTGCAGGTGCCGTACAGGTGTTCATCCTAATTATTATGACAGACTTTTATAATTTGCAACAAAGACTATTTAGTGTGCTGTGGAGACTCAAATCCAGGGTTCTTGTCACCCGAGAGAATCGTAGTGATTGCTTTGTTCTGTGGAAAGGATAATATAAACTCACCCACTTTCTTGGCTGTCAAACAAGACTTTTTGAAAATATATAAAGGAGCACAGGTCCTCACAGCAGTAAAAGTAAAGTTTATTTATTAGTCACAAGTAAGGCTTACATTAACACTGCAATGACGTTACTGTGAAATTCCCCGAGTCACCACAGTCCGGCGCCTGTTCAGGTCAATGCACCTAACCAGTACCCATGAGAAGGCTGGTTAAAGCTGTTTCAGCATCGAACACCACCTCACAAGGATTGTACAAATGCAGCACTCTATCCTTCTGAAAACGTCAGCAGCTAAAGTTAACCCCAGAAGTTTAAAGTTTATCAGTGTCATAAGTAGGCTTGCATTAACACTGTAATGAAGTTACTGTGAAAATCCCCGAGTCACCACACTCTGGCATCTGTTCGGGTACACTGAGGGAGAATTTAGCATGGCCAATGCACCTAATTAGCACATCTTTTGGACTATGGAGGAAACCGGAGCACCCGGAGGAAACCCATGCAGACACGGGGAGAATGTGCAAACTCTACACACGCAGTGACCCAAGCCAGGAATCGAACGCAAGGTCCCTGGGCCTGTGAGGCAGCAGTGCTAACCACTGTGCCACCGTGCCACCACAGGAAATCATAGAAACCCTACAGTACAGAAAGAGGCCATTCGGCCCATCGAGTCTGCACCAACCACAATCCCACCCAGGCCCTACCCCCATATCCCTACATATTTTACCCACTAATCCCTCTAACCTCCGCATCTCAGGACACTAAGGGGCAATTTAGCATGGCCAATCAACCTAACCCGCACATCTTTGGGCTGTGGGAGGAAACCGGAGCACCCGGAGGAAACCCACGCAGACACGAGGAGAATGTGCAAACTCCACACAGACAGTGACCCAAGCCGGGAATTGATCCCAGGTCCCTGGAGCTGTGAAGCAGCAGTGCTAACCACTGTGCTACCGTGCCGCCCCACAAGTAACTGGAAAGGAGTAACTGGAAAGGAGATAAGTATATACAAGATGAATTTTACAACAGCCAAACATCAACCACTGTCCAAGACCCTCCCATCCTAGTGGACCGAAGGACTGAACCCATGTAAAATTCCTCAGGCCATACAGGCCAGAAAATGTTTAACAGGAAACGTAAATGTGCGTTGTAAATATAACCCAGAATGACACGTGTAGTGAAGTAACTGATATATTGTATTGAAAGAAACTGATCTGCATTGCAGTTTATGTGAAAGTTAAACTGTTATAGAACATAGAACAGTTACAGCACAGGAACAGGCCCCTCGGCCCATGATGATGTGCCAAACATGACACCAAATTAAACTAGTCCTTTCTGCCTGACTGGTCCATATCCTTCTGTTCCTTGCATATTCATATGCTTATATAAAAGCCCCTTAAATACCCCTATCGAATCTACCTCCACCACCATCCTTGGCAGCACATTCCTGACATCTACCACTCTGTGCAAATTACCTTCACAAATTTTATGAACTAAGTATATATTTGGAGAAAAAAATAAACATTTATACGAAAACTTTAGGTGGAATCAGCCTGTCATCCCACAGATTGCAGTAATAGAGAAGCCATGGTTGTGTTTGCGTGTCTGTTTTCATTTTATTTGCCTCTGTCGTGCTTTGCTCACAGTTGGTAAGCTGCTGAAAGCTCAGCAAAAGTTGACAGCCTTTAATAGTATCGGACCCAAGAGATTTACTTAGCATATTGAACCAGATTACATTTTCTGTTCTTTTTACAGAAATGGATGGCAATGATCTGCCTTTTCAGGATGAAATTTTAAATTTATGATGATAGAAAAATGCCCTCCTTGGAAATGAACTTGCACTCCTCTTAATTTTAGCAATAAATTGTGTGAAATACAGTGGTTTGCTGTTTCTCCTTGATGCTTCCCTTTCCAATGATAGCACATTATACTGTAATATGACATAAGCAATTCAGTTAAAGTAAAAGCCATTGACTTGAAGGAATTTCTGTAACTGTGGGTGGCAACTTTTGGCAACCCCAGGAGCAGTAAATCAAAAGGTTCTCTGACATACTCTCTCCTATCTGCTTGTTAAGCTAGACTTTGCAACAGAAGTCACGCTGTGCAAAATTTACTCTCCAATATCAACAGACGAGGTGATTATGTGGATGATCACAGCCATGTTGTCATATTTTTCCTACCCGTTGTCCACAACTGTACAATTTCTAGTAAGGGCTATTGGATACTAATTAAGAGAACAAATCATAGTGGTTTAGAGCATGGCAAAAGGCCCTTCGGCCCAACTTGTCCTTGCCGCCCCTTTTTTTAACCCCTAAGCTCGTCACAATTGCCCGCGTTTGGCCCATATCCCTCTATACCCATTTTGCCCATGTAACTGTCCAAATGCTTTCTAAAAGGGTAAATTGTACCTGCCTCTAGTACTACCTCTGGCAACTTGTTCCAGTCACTCACCACCCTCTGAGTGAAAAAATTGCCCCTCTGGACCCTTTTGTATCTCTTCCCTCTCACCTTAAATCTATGCCCTCTAGTTTTAGACTCTCCTACCTTTGGGAAAAGATATTGACTATCCAGCTGATCTGTGCCCCTCATTATTTTATAGACCTCTATAAGACCGGCACGGTAGCACAGTGGGGCGGCACGGTAGCACAGTGGTTAGCACTGCTGCTTCACAGCTCCAGGGTCCCGGGTTCGATTCCCGGCTCGGGTCACTGTCTGTGTGGAGTTTGTACATTCTCCTCGTGTCTGCGTGGGTTTCCTCCGGGTGCTCCGGTTTCCTCCCACAGTCCAAAGATGTGCGGGTTAGGTTGATTGGCCAGGTTAAAAATTGCCCCTTAGAGTCCTGAGATGCGTAGGTTAGAGGGATTAGTGGGTAAATATGTGGGGGTAGGGCCTGGGTGGGATTGTGGTCGGTGCCGACTCGATGGGCCAAATGGCCTCCTTCTGCACTGTAGGGTTTCTATGATTTCTATGATCATCCCTAAGCCTTCTATGTTCCAGAGAAAAAAGTCCCAGCCTCTCCTTATAACTCAAACCATCAAGTCTCGATAGTATCCAAGTAAATCTTTTCTCACTCTTTCTTGTTAAATAATATCCTTTCTATAATAGGGTGAACAGAACTGTACACCGTATCTTAATTTTTCTCCTTCCTAGTTCAAGGACACTGAAGTTGCATGACCTCTCTTCCACACCAATTGATACTAGTTACTTGCGCACAGATAAAGAATGAAGCGAAACCACGAAAAACAAAAGGGGATTTTCTTTTGTGGGCCCGCCGATAAAGTTTGATTTATCAAATTTAAGCTTCATGAAGAATTGTAAAAAAATATCATTTGTAGTGATATTTCTTTGGCCTACACAATTCCTATCTTTCAAAGTAACAAAGGAATTCCCGCTTGGGGTCATCCTGTTATGTGGCGTGGTGTACCTGACGATCTTTGCAGATTGTACTGGCACACGTTCCCCTCCCCCATCTTGTCAAGTGGTTCATTAATTCATGGGATCTTCTAGCAGCTCCCATACATGGCAACCGTAGAAAACTGCAGACTCAAGAGCCACATTTCAGATTAATGTAATGCAAATTTGAAGACACAGCAGGTCTGTTTCAGAAATGGCTGCGGAGCTACAGCTACCATTGACTATCATGCCACAACGAAAATAGGAGGGGGAAACAAGCATGTAGTAGACCATAGAAAATAATTGCAATTTTGATACTTTATACAACATATTGTGAGATGAAATTGCAATCATCTTTTAGAAGGAAAATTTGAAAACATGTTAACTGTTCTTTGAAAATACTTTAGAAATTCAATTTTAAATGTATAATTTTGTCTGTTTTTGGTTTAGATTAATTTCAGGTGCATTGTTCTTGTGGCTTTTAAAAAGCACTGTAATTGATGAGTGGCTTTTATTGGTTCATTTAGTTTTATTTTAAAATAAATATGTTCAGTTTCTGCTGTTTGCATGATCTTGAACTTTAAAAAAGTGCTAAAATTCTAATTTAGCACACTAATTAATAAGCTGGGGTCAAAAACTGGGTATGCCATTGCAATTAAATGATTAACCTTTGTATTGCAACTGATCCAAACAATTTAGAACAACAAAGAGAGAAATTTAACACCAGCATGTTAACCAATGCATTCAAAATAATGTTCTGTCCAATTTCACTGACTTTCTATTCGAAATGATGATTGCCAGCCTGGATGATATTTTTGTTGAAGCCATCTACGTGGTGGGATTCAAATCAGTGATCCCAGAGCATTACCTTAGGTTTGTAGTTTACTAGTTTAGTGTTTATAATTTACTTGTTTAATGACCTATACCTTTAGGCCACAAGGGGAACCAATTGCTGTTGAAATTATTTAAGGGTTAAATATCTTTATCGAGTATTAATAACCAGGCTTGTTAACCAGCATCGGTTTGCATTCTAGAGGATTGATAAACTGTGCACTCGTAGCTCGCACACAGTGGGCTATCCGATGGAGCATCAGGAACAGTACTGAGGCACCTGTTAACAGCATAAAGCAGTTACTTAAGCCCCTGTATTAACAGAAAGAAAGTAAGAAGTTTAACAACACCAGGTTAAAGTCCAACAGGTTTATTTGGTAGCAAAAGCCACACAAGCTTTCGAAGCTCTAAGCCCCTTCTTCAGGTGAGTGGGAATTCTGTTCACAAACAGAGTTTATAAAGACACAGACTCAATTTACATGAATAATGGTTGGAATGCGAATACTTACAACTAATCAAGTCTTTAAGAAACAAAACAATGGGAGTGGAGAGAGCATCAAGACAGGCTAAAAAGATGTGTATTGTCACATCTTTTTAGCCTGTCTTGATGCTCTCTCCACTCCCATTGTTTTGTTTCTTAAAGACTGGATTAGTTGTAAGTATTCGCATTCCAACCATTATTCATGTAAATTGAGTCTGTGTCTTTATAAGTTCTGTTTGTGAACAGAATTCCCACTCACCTGAAGAAGGGGCTTAGAGCCTCGAAAGCTTGTGTGGCTTTTGCTACCAAATAAACCTGTTGGACTTTAACCTGGTGTTGTTAAACTTCTTACTGTGTTTACCCCAGTCCAACGCCGGCATCTCCACATCTTAACAGAAAGAAAAACAGAGCGGTTATTAACATTACAATTATCATGTGTTATGAGACATAGAAGGAACAGATTCAATGACCGGGTGCTGGAAGTGTTTCTGCAGGGAGTGAGAGAAACCATTCTTCATAGAGACCGTGACAAATAGAACATACCAACACTTTTTATCTCCTGAAGCTGGCTTGAAAGATATCAGAAATAAAATACCAAACCAAAGGGAAAGAGCAACATTAGCCAAAAATACTGCGACCTGTGACAACCGCTTACCACAAATGGAAAACAGTAATTTATTTTCTTTTGAACCACGCTAACCAATAAGATGAGAGCAATTCTGAAATTGGGCAACCAGAGGTAAAGAATGCTTGGTATGAAGGGTGATATTTTGAGCAATATAGAATGAAATCTTGTACATCCATCGGAACAGTTAGACCATGGAATATTGTTTCATTCAAAAAGTTATACCTTATCAATGCACCAGTTCCTCAGTACTCAAGTATTCTGGTAGCTTTGATCATGTGCAAAACTCTCGGAGTGGGGCTTTAACCTATAATTTGTATAACTCAGTTGAGAGTAGTACAACTCAGTTAAACCCATGCTGAATGGGAGCAAATCCATAAAAGTGAGCGAGTGTGCATTTATATAAAACATTGTAATGTCCTTGAGACATTCCAAAGTTCATATTCGAGCAATTCTTTCTGAAATGCTGTCACTGTTATGTAAATAAATGTGGCAGCAAAATTCCAGAAGCAACGAGTAAGATGGACAGCCAATTAATCTATCTTTGAGATGTAAATGTTAATCAAGCCAAGGAGCTTTTTTTTCTTTTGAAAGGTGTAATGGCATCACCAATAATGCAGCAATCCTTCAGTAAAGGTCTGAAACATAAATCTAAATATGTGCTCAAGTCTCACACTGGAACTTGAAGCTGACTGAGTTCTACAAGTGAAGCAAACTGACGGGCAGTGAACCAAACTAGTGATCCATTTAAGCAGATCACCTTTGAAATCATTGGGCAGATGAGAATCAAGGGAGTTTATTACTCTAAAATGTAGCCACAGTTATTACAAAGGTAAGAATTATAATCAATTTATGCACAGCAATGGGATCAATGATCAATTAATCTGCAGTCTAGCAGTTTTTTGGGGGATAAATATTGGTTATGACATTAGGAAAATTCTCTTGTTCCTCTTAAAAACCATCAAATCTTTTATATCCACTGAAAAAACAGCCTATTGCAGAAGATTAAATAAATTGGTTAGATTGCATAATCAAACAGCTAATTTATAGGGGTCAGCAATGTAGGGCAGAATTTAATACTGTCAAGGGAGTCTCACCCTTTAGCTGCAGAGCCAGTGAGAGCTCTTAAGTTTCAGTCACTTCTGTGGCCACTGTCACTTCCACAGTATAAAGGATTTCAGAAGTGGAATTTCCTGCCACTGAGAGCTTCTGGCCAACCAGAGGTTGATAGCTTTCCATTGCCAGCGGGAGCTGTGGCAGCTGCTGGCAATGCACCTGTGATCCAGGATCAAGGAAGGACCCAGGGTCACAGTTGAATGAGGATGGAATGAGGGTTGGGGTTCAGAGAAGGGAGGTGGGTGTCAGAGGCAAAGGCAGAGGTTTGGCTTTTCCCCTCCATTTTCTGATGCTGGGTCCCATGATCAGGCACTGATTGCCTTTGAATGAATGAGTTGAATGTTGAATGCCAGTGACAGGTGAAACCCTTAAGTGGACATCAGTTGCATACTTAAGGACCTCAATTAAAATCCAGGACATCTTCAATCCTTTCCACTTTGGATTAATTGGGTTGACAAAGTAAGAAGTTTAACAACACCAGGTTAAAGTCCAACAGGTTTATTTGGTAGCAAAAGCCACAAGCTTTCGGAGCGCTGCTCCTACATCAGGTGACGAAGGCGGAGCAGCGCTCCAAAGGATTGTGGCTTTTGCTACCAAATAAACCTGTTGGACTTTAACCTGGTGTTGTTAAACTTCTTACTGTGTTTACCCCAGTCCAACGCCGGCATCTACACATCTTAATTGGGTTGATGCAGGAAGGCAGTGGGCTCCCCGCCTGAACAATTAAATGCCATTTGGCACCAAATTTGCTGCCTGGGAAGGGGGAGGCAGTCATTAAATTTCGCCCCACACTTTCAGTGATCTGGCAGTTGGTGCTATGAGACCTTTTGCAACAATGTATATTATTTCTGGTGAATAATGTGTGAAGCAAAACACCAAATTATAATCTTGAAAGGCTGATGGACACCTTAAAAGTTTACATTGTTACGATTCTGAGATTTACACACTTATGATATTGTGGCCTCTATCTTTAAATTTAGGGCAAATAAAGTGGGTCATGTCACCTGTTTTGCAATCTGTCTGATGGTAAACTTGGGTGGTTTGATTGTTAGAGATCAAAGGAAAATTTACTGAAAAGAAGGTGCAAGATATTTAGGAATAGACACAATGGCTTCTGAGCATCCCATGAGTAGATCCCAAGTCTCCCAAAGATATTGAGTTATAAGCAGTTGTGTTTTCAACTATCCATTTACTTCTAAGAGGAAAGGGAGCTAGGATCAAAGATAGCTAATTAGCATTTCTGTCTAGATGCAAGGCTAATGTTTCACATTACCATGGAGAATAGGCCAGAGGAAACAGTTTTTGAGATCAGGTTACAGGTTTCCATATAAATCCATCATATCACAGAGACAGCTGTTGATTTGGTGTGGTGTGAAAGTTAAAGTAAATTCTGGGATTAGAAGTTCTCCAGCTTGGAAAAATAAAACACAACAACCCATTGGATGATGAGAACAGTGGGCAATTTGCTATCAGGACTGTAATTCTGTGAAGAGTGCAATGTATGCAAATATGTTTTTCTGTAACTTAAAGTAAAAGTTGCCTACAAAGAAAATGAGTGCTTAGTCAATAGTGCCCTTGAATAATTTGTTACAATAAAAGTTTTAAATGTGCCATCCTGCTCTGTCCTTCTTTAAGCTACTAACTGGAAGTTCAACTCTCTTTTAAAAAGTTGTTGTTCTATACAGAGATTGTAACCAAATCTACTGAGAGTAGAATGACAGTAAAACCAGAACCAAAACAAATGTGTCCTTCCAAATGTAGCCAAGTTGAACTTGTACAAGAGAAGCTTGAGAGATTATTGCTATTTTTTGAGAGAAGAAACGTTGCCCTCTAAAGAATAGAATTGTGGCAATCTTTGACTGGAGAATACAGCAAAATTGAATGCTGTCTCAGGTATTTCTAGATCTTGGTTAGTTAACTGCTACCCAAAATGTTACTCAGTGTCCCACAAGTTGCTCACTTTTACAATGTGGAAAGCAACTTCAGAGTTTGCTTGGTGGAGCATCACAGCAGGAGAATGCACACCACCCTTGTTACAATAAAAGCAAATTACTGCGAATGCTGGAATCTGAAACCAAAAGAGAAAATGCTAGAAAATCTCAGCAGGTCTAGCAGCATTTGTAAGGAGAGAAAAGAGCTGACGTTTTGAGTCCAGATGACCCTTTGTGACAAAGACCTGTTGAGCTCACCCTTGTTACAATCACCTAAATCAAATAGGCAGTAGAGGGCAGGAAGAAAACTGGATCCAAGTAAGACTGAAGATAGGATAGAAGTTAATCAGCTGGAGGGTCTGGACACAAGCTCAGATATATCTCTGAACTGCAGACCAATAAAATGCAGATGCTGAGACCTTGAAAGGAAGTACATTTGCAGCTGTAGTATTCCATGAATGGCACTGAATATTGTCATGTTCCAGAATATTGTGGTCTTTCAATCAATACTTTAAAATTTTGAGTGCAAATACACTATTAGTAGTTGCTACAAATGAGGCGACGTTTGCCATTCCATGCTCTAAAGTAGTCTTGAACCTTGAAAATGGAAGAAAGATTCCCCCACAAACTGTCCTAATTCCAAGTTTACCTGAGAGCCAAACTCCTGGAAGTTCACCTACAATAAACCTTTCGGTTTACCAAGAATCATTTGCTTTAGACGATCTTTACTTTGACTACATCAATTTCATTGAAGAAACCACAGGCCTGCCACAAAAGCGACTGAGACAATTATAAATTATAATTGTAGCATTTTACCTCCCCTTGGATCTAATCATTGTGCATGTGATAGTGTGTGTGAGTTGAGTGAATTAGATGTTTTGTTTAAACTTTTGTGGGCAAGTGCGTGATAATAAATAATTTTCCTTATTTTTAAACTTGCAGAAAGCTTTCTTCTAGAAATTATTTAATTGGAACGATCACTCTGAGGTGAGAACATGTTCTTGCATACAAACATATTGATCATGAGCAATAAAAAGGAACATATACGTTACATCTGTAACAATGGTTAAAAATAAAGTAAAAAGAGACTTTGCAATTTGTTATACTATACATGTGCAACAAACCCATAGTACAAATGAACAAAGCTAATAGAATGTTAAACTTCATTGCCAAAAGTGTATAATAAATAATAGAGGAGATCATGAATAATTCATGCAGTGTTTTGGTCAGACTGCACCTTGAGTGTTACATCCAGTTATGGTCACTGACGAAAGTGGAGGGGGCAATTCTCCCAAAAAAAGTGCTAAGTGCCGAATTCACATGAAAACTGGAGTAACTCTTGCTTTTTAGCGTGATTTTCAGAATGAATCTCAAACCGTAGAGTGCCCTAACGGGATTCACTCTGAAAATCAGGCGGCAGAGCTTATTCCCGCTCGAGAGGCCGGCAGCCTAGCGCTGAGCTGGACACTGCATATGCGCTGACCTGTTAGAGTGGAGATCAGTGCATGTGCAGTGGCCCCACACTGCTGGTCTCCCGATCGCTGGCCAGCCTGATCACTGGCCAGCCCTGCGACCTCACATCACTGCTCTTCCGATCCCCCTATCCCCCGATCACTGGCCTCCTGGACCTCTCCCGGCAAGCCCCGATCTCCCTGACCCTCTCCTCCTGGCAGTCCTAACTCACCCTCCACCCCCCCACTGGCAGCCCTGACCTCCATCCCCAGTAGCCCCAACCTCCTGCAGCAGCCCCCATCCACCCGGATGGCCAGCTCCGATCACCTCCCTTCTCTCGTCTGCCACTGATCCCTGTGCAGAGGGGCAGCGGGACCACCTACCGATCACCCCCTATAGCCCCACCCCCATAGGTCCTGCTCACCGTTGGCCCCACCCCCTTGGCACTGCCCAATGCCCAGTGGGCAGTGCCAAGATGCCGCTTGGGCATTGCACGTTTGCCCCTTGGGCAGTCCCAGGGGACCAGGCTGGCACTGCCAGGCTGGCACATCCTGGAAGGCACTCCCCTTACCCCAGACCTCCTGCGGGACCTCAATGGCCTCTGTTTCCTCCAATAGGGTTGGGCCATATGTTGCCTGTTAGTGGGGAGCAGTAGTAAACCCCACTGGAGGGAACCACTCCTGGCAGGCGGAGGGGAGATGCTAGGAGAACCGAAGACTTCAGTCCCGAGCCAACTAATGATAGGCAAATACAGATTATAACAAAGAACAAAGAAAATTACAGCACAGGAACAAGCCCTTCACCCCTCCAAGCCTGCACCGACCATGCTGCCCGACTTAACTAAAACCCCCGACCCTTCCAGGGACCATATCCCTCTATTTCCATCCTATTAATGTATTTGTCAAGACGCCCCTTGAAAGTCACGACCATATCCGCTTCCACTACTTCCCCGGCAGCGAGTTCCAGGCACCCACCACCCTCTGTGTAAAACATGTGCCTCATACATCTCCTTTAAACCTTCCCCTCGCACCTTAAACCTGCTCCCTAGTAATTGACTCTTCCACCCTGGGAAAAAGCTTCTGATTATCCACTCTGTCCATGCCTCTCATAATCTTGTAGACTTCTATCAGATCGCCCCTCAACCTCCGTCATTCCAGTGAGAATAAATCAAGTTTCTCCAACCTCTCCTCATAACTAATGGCCTCCATACCAGGCAACATCCTGGTAAATCTTTTCTGTACCCTCTCCAAAGCCTCCACATCCTTTTGGTAGTGTGGCGACCAGAATTGAACACTATATTCCAAGTGTGGCCTAACTAAGGTTCTATAAAGCTGCAACATGACTTGCCAATTTTTAAACTCAATGCCCCGGCCGATGAAGGAAAGCATGCCGTATGCCTTCTTGACTACCTTCTCCACCTGCATTGCCACTTTCAGTGGCCTGTGTACCTGTACACCCAGATCCTTTTGCCTATCAATACTCTTAAGGGTTCTGCTATCAAAGGTCACAGCACTGATCCCGGAGGAACACCACTTGTCACAGCGCTCCATTCAGAAATGCACCCTTCCATTGTTACCCTCTGTCTTCTTTGACCGAGCCAGTTTTGTATTCAACTTGCCAACTCACCTCTGATCCCATGCAACTTCACCTTCTGTACCAGTCTGCCATGAGGGACCTTGTCAAAGGCCTCACTGCAGTCCATGTAGACTACATCCACTGCCCTACCCTCATCAATCATCTTCGTCACTTCCATAAAAAACTCGATCAAGTTCGTGAGACACGATCTCCCCTTCACAAAACCATGTTGCCTCTCACTAATATGTCCACTTATTTCCAAGTGGGAATAAATCCTGTCTCGATGAATCCTCTCCAATAATTTCCCTACCACTGATCTAAGGCTCACCCCACTGTAATTACCTGGATTATTCTTGCTACCCTTCTTAAACAAAGGAACAACATTGGCTATTCTCCAATCCTCTGGGACCTCCCCTGTAAGAGTTTCAACAACACTAGGTTAAAGTCCAACAGGTTTATTTGGTAGCAAATGCCATTAGCTTTCGGAGCCCTGCTCCTTCATCAGATGGAGTGGATATCTGCTCACAAACAAGGCACACAGAGACACAAAATCAAGTTACAGAATACTGATTACAATGTGAATCTTTACAGCTAATCAAGTCTTAAAGATACAGACAATGTGAGTGGAGGGAGCATTAGGCACAGGTTAAGGAAATGTGTATTGTCTCCAGACAGGACAGCCAGTGAGATTCTGCAAGACCAGGAGGCAAGCTGTGGGGGTTACCGATAGTGTGACATGAACCCAAGATCCCGGTTTTGTCCGTCCTCATGTGTGCGGAACTTGGCTATCAGTTTCTGCTCAGCGACTCTGCGCTGTCGTGTATCGTGAAGGCCGCCTTGGAGAACGCTTACCCGAAGATCAGAGGCCGAATGCCGAATGCCCATGAGTTGCTGAATGTCTTTGAGCCTTTTGAAGCCCTTAAGTGGCAAATGAATGACCACTTATGGTCATTATCCGGTCACTGCCTGTATTTCAACCACAGCAAGGGGAGGACCATGCTGTGTGGGAAGTCTGACAGCTTTAACAGCATGGGCTGCTGTTGGGCAAGGAGGAAGGGAAGGCAACATCTTTTGCGTGCCTCCTAAGCCTATTGGTGCCCCTACCCCATCCCACAAGGACATGCCTCCCTTTTAACTTCCCCCATAGTTCTTGTGAACCAGGCTGTCCCATCCCCATTGTTATGATCCCAGCTATTGTTAATACTGGACAGGTCAGATCCCAGAGTGAAACATGGCTTGATTGATTCTAACTTTTAGTTTGAAATTGTGAAGGCAAGTTACTGAACAAATTCTTAGGTGGCTGCTGATGAACTTTTAACTCAAAGAATAAAATATTTATTGAAACAAGAAAAAATAACTATATTGCACAAGACAGAAAAGATGGAAATATCTCAATATAAACACAAGACTATTCCATTTTCCAATATTCTTTTGCCCAGCAACAATTTTACACATACATATTTGGAAAAAGAAAGCAATTTACCATATCTATCTAATACTCTAATATTCAGGGTAAGTATATGATCCATGCGAACCAACTGGTGCTCTGTGGTCAACACACCACACTCCAAAGTAACTGACAGATGCGACCAAAGCAGATTCTATGGATTTCTCAACAGGACCTTGTCATATCGTGAGCCAATCAGTCTCACTGAAACTCTGGCCAGAATTCCCCAATCCTGTCGGCAGTTGGGAGTCACCGGTTCTGCTGCTGCGAATGGAGATTTGGCTGAGCACCATATTCTCTGTTCTCACTGGCAGTGACAGTGGAGCATGCAAAACTGGAGAATTCCGGTCTCTCTCTTTCTCATGAAGGTTACCAATCTCCTCATTTGAAGAACTTGTCTTGGAATTTTCTCCAAAAATTACTCCCACTCGAACAGCTTCAACCATGATCCATCCCCAGGGTTTTAATCTCACCTTTTGAGATTCCTCTCCTCTGATCTCCATGTACACTCAAACTTCACCTTCCAGCCAATTACAGATCTTTGGCCATGTGAAGCAGGATACCGCTGCTCCAAAAATCCCACAGTAATGATTGACCAATCAGACCTTCAGGACTTGTCTCAAGATCACTTTGCTTTAAGTCTGTTACCTACAGCTCTTTCTTTAATTTGGAGCTTTTTCTCTGCTTCTGTCATTTATCTTGACTCAACTGACTCTAACTCTAGTCCCTGTCTTTACCTCTGCCTGGGAATCTCTTATGGCATCTCTGACCTCCACTCACAAACTCAAGTTAAGATAAGTTTTTTAAAAAATTCCATCATATCATCAACCCATTGCTGGGGCCAAGTTGGCATACCCCACCAAGAACCCCGAGTTTGAACTTACCTGGGTCCCTCAGTGCAGTGGGATTGCCTGTATTTTCACCAGTGGCCGCTGCGAGGACTTTTGGGTTTTCCAATCAATCAGAGTTAAACAGTCGTTTGGTAGTATAGAACTTAAATATTGCTGAAAAGAGAGACATGTTGCTGAAGCTTTTCACATTGCACTTATCAAGACAAATACAAGAATACCAAATTTCAAATGATCATGACAAAATTACAGAATCACTGAATTGTTACAGTACAGAGGGTGGCTATTCAACCCATCATAGAAATCATAGAAACCCTACAGTGCAGAAGGAGGCCATTCGGCCCATCGAGTCTGCACCGACCACAATCCCACCCAGGCCCTACCCCCACATATTTTACCCACTAATCCCTCTAACCTACACATCCCAGGACTCTAAGGGGCAATTTTTTAACCTGGCCAATCAACCTAACCCGCACATCTTTGGACTGTGGGAGGAAACCGGAGCACCCGGAGGAAACCCATGCAGACACGAGGAGAATGTGCAAACTCCACACAGACAGTGACCCGAGCCAGGAATCGAACCCGGGACCCTGGAGCTGTGAAGCAGCAGTGCTAACCACTGTGCTACCGTGCCACTCATGTGTGCACCGGCTCTCTGACTGGGCAATTCACAGAATGACATTCTCCCAATTATTCCACATAACCCTCCACATTTTTCCTTTTCAAATAACAGTTTAATTCCCTTCTGAATGCTCTGATTAAACCCTCACACTCTCAAGCAGTGCATTCCAGATGTTACCACTCGCTGTGTGAACTTTTTTCATATCACTTTTGCTTCTTCTGTCAATTACTTTAAATTTGTGCCCTCTCAATCTTGATTTTTTCATGTTTTTCTCCCAATCTACTCATGATTTTGATTAGCTCTAACTTCTCTAATCTATCTTTTTAACTGAAGCTCCTCATTCCTGGAACCATTCACATGAATGATTTGTGCATTTTCTCCAATGTCTTTGCGTCACTTTAAACCACAGGAGAAAAGGCTGCTGATTGGCTGACAAGCTGATTCTGATTGGTTGAAGAATTTCCATGGATTAAGCAGCAGGAAATTATAGGTTGTCCAAGCTTCCAGATAATTCAAAATAGGTGCAAGGTTTGAACATATTCCTTTTGTTCACAGAGAATAGGTCCCTGTGTGTGGATGTATGTTGCTTCAAGCACGCTTAATGAACTCACATTGACCCACATTGAGTTCAACTGATTATCTTAAATAGGTTGTTAGTGTAGTTATGAGCACACTCAGGATTGTTCAGCAAGTGCTGTCCAATCACTGAATCACATCTCAGAGTAGGTGCTTTGTTTTGGGTTTTGTAAATGAGGATTGGTTGAGTATGATCTGTACTCTGCCTGTTACGAACAACATGCTGTTTGATTTGATCAGCTAATCATTGGGATCAATGGCATACACACTGGCATTAAAATTCATACAGGACATTGCTCAGTTGTGTGAATAGGCAGACATCTTTCTGGATTTATGGCAGCATCCTGCCAGTGGAAAATAACACCTACATAGCCACTGCATAGTAGCAGAGTGAAATGGCTTGCTTACCCTGTTATTCAAATTTTTGAGTTATTTTGCTTTTCTAGGAAAACTTGAGGTGGACTGAGCACAAGTGGCAGACTTTACCTATCTGAGACAGGGAATGGGATGGGACATGGTTTCTGCCAATGAAAGGATTTCTAGTTAAAGGGATCCTGGTCAGGATCTGTCATGTCAATTGATTCTTGTGACTTTAGTAACCACAGGAAAGGAAAGGATGCCTGGAAATGCTGTCCACTGGGCCTCCCACTTTTACCTGGAGGTCCTGGGGTGGGATCTGAGGGACTGAAGTGGGGTAGTGTTTCAAAATGACAGGAGACAAAGGCCAGCCTCTCAAATCAAGGCTGAGGAAGTGAGTGTGGTCCCTTCAAACTTGGATTAGTCCCCTATAAGGTTCAAGGACATTAGGAGGACGGGAAAGATGAAGGCTGTAACAGTTGCAGATGCCAAGTCACACATTCTGACTTTCCCAGCATCCTCCTGTGCAACATACCTCAGAGCATCACATCTTATACTTCCACTCATTCCTCCTTCTCCATGCACACCCTCATATTCCTTTTTGATTGGCCAAACCTCGCTCTCATCCTATTTGTTGCCAATTCAGCCTCATACCTCATCTTCTCCAAATATTGTCCTTCTGTTCTCTCCACACAATCAATATCTCATGCTCACAACTCCCTACTTCCCCTCCCTCCAGTTTTTGTGAGAGGGAGGTCATGCCTCACTAACCTGGTGGAGTTTTTTGAAGAAGTGACCAGAATGGTTGACGAGGGAAGGGCCATGGATGTCGTCTATATGGACTTTAGTAAAGCGCTTGACAAAGTCCCTCATGGTAGGTTGGTGCAAAAGGTTGGATCTCATGGGATAAAGGGGGAGGTGGCTAGATGGGTAGAGAACTGGCTTGGTCACAGAAGACAGAGAGTGGTAGTGGAAGGGTCTTTTTCCGGCTGGATGCCTGTGACTAGTGGTGTTCCGCAGGGGTCTGTATTGGGACCTCTGCTGTTCGTGATTTATATAAACGATCTGGAAGAAGGTGTAACTGGGGTGATCAGTAAGTTTGCAGACGACACGAAAATGGCTGGATTTGCAGATAGTGAGGAACATTGTCAGAGGCTACAGAAGGATATAGATAGGCTGGAAATTTGGGCAAAGAAATGGCAGATGGAGTTCAATCCAGATAAATGCGAAGTGATGCATTTTGGTAGAACTAACGTAGGGGGGAGCTATACGATAAATGGCAGAACCATAAAGGGTGTAGATACGTAGAGGGACCTGGGTGTGCAAGTCCACAGATCCTTTAAGATGACGTCACAGGTGAAGAAGGTAGTGAAGAAGGCATATGGCATGCTTGCCTTTATAGGACGGGGCATAGAGTATAAAAGTTGGGGTCTGATGTTGCAGTTGTATAGAACGTTGGTTCGGCCGCATTTGGAATACTGCGCCCAGTTCTGGTCGCCACACTACCAGAAGGACGTGGCGGCTTTAGAGAGAGTGCAGAGGAGGTTTACCAGGATGTTGCCTGGTATGGAGGGGCTTAGTTATGAGGAGAGATTGGGTAAACTGGGGTTGTTCTCACTGGAAAGACGGAGGATGAGGGGTGACCTAATAGAGGTGTATAAAATTATGAAAGGCATAGATAGGGTGAACGGTGGGAAGCTTTTTCCCAGATCGGTGGTGACGTTCACGAGGGGTCATAGGTTCAAGGTAAGGGGTGGGGGGGGTGGGGGGGGGGGGAGTTTGGGGTAGTGGGGGCCTGGAATGCACTGCTGGGCAAGGTGGTGGAGGCAGACACACTGGGAATATTTAAGACTTATCTAGATAGACACATGAACGGAGTGGGAATGGAGGGATACAAAAGAATGGTCTAGTTTGGACCAGGGAGCGGCGCGGGCTTGGAGGGCCGAAGGGCCTGTTTCTGTGCTGTATTGTTCTTTGTTCTTTGTTCTTTTTCTTGAGAAGAAAGCACAAAACTTCAAGAATAGGTAGATTCAGCGGGGTGTGGTGGGGGTGGAGGTCCTCCAGTGACAGCTACCTTGTCAGCCACCGACAATGCAAGACTACCTGCTCCATTGTTTCAGGAGGCTAGAGATGTCAATAATGAACTGCCTTGAAAACCCAACCCTCCAGAAGCATTGGTATCCAGATGTGTTGAGAGAGCGATACCCTGCCTGTAAACCCTATGTTGAGGGCCTCGCTTCTTTTGAGTTGGATCTCAATGCCCATCCTCTCTGTCCTGTGGAGTTGCTGAGGAGAACCATCTGGTGCTGCTGTTGGTGTTTGCCCTGTTTCACCAGTTTGTTGGTGCTGCTGTTCTGCTCCTCCTGTCCCTGGTTAGAGATACAAAGCAGAACTGCTAAAGCTGCTCCATGCAATAACGAAGGTTGGCAGCACGGAAGATCAGATCAAGATGAGTGAAGTACAAAATGTGAAATGATTTCCATAAAGTTGATAATCACCTGTCAGGCAATAACAGCACACTCACTTGGCGAGGGCTGTAGCTATTCAGTTTTGTTGTTCAAAGCTGTCCCATAGAACAATAGAACAATTGTGGGGAGGCGGTAGCGTAGTGGTATTGTCACTGGACTAGCAATCCAGAGATGAGATAATTACAGATGACACAAAGTTGGGTGGGAGGGCGTGCTGTGAGGAAAATGCAGAGATGCTTCAGTGTGATTTGGACAAGTTGAGTGAGTGGGCAAATGCTTGGCAGGTGCGGCATAATCATAGAATCCCCACCGTGCAGAAAGAGGCCATTCGGCCCACCGAGTCTGCACCGACCACAATCCCACCCAGGCCCTACTCCCACATCCCTACACATTTATCCGCTAATCCCTCTAACCTACGCATCTCAGGACACTAAGGGACAATTTTAGCATGGCCAATCAACCTAACCCGCACATCTTTGGACTGTGGGAGGAAACCGGAACACCCGGAGGAAACCCACGCAGACACGAGGAGAATGTGCAAACTCCAGACAGACAGTGACCCAAGCTGAGAATCGAACCCAGGTCCCTGGAGCTGTAAAGCAGCAGTGCTAACCACTGTGCTACCGTGCCGCCCCGGTTATAAATGCGAGGTTATCCACATTGGTAGCAAAATCAGGAAAACAGATTATTATCTGAATGGCGATAAATTAGGAGAGGGGAATGTGCAAAGAGACCTGAGTGTCCTCGTACACCAGTCACTAAAGATAAGCAAGCAGGTGCAGCAGGCAGTAAAGAAGGCAAATGGTATTCATAGCGAGAGGATTTAGGTACAAGAGCAGGAATATCTTGCTCCAATTATACAGGGCCTTGGTGAAGCCACACCTGGAACATTGTGTACAGTTTTGGTCTCCTTATCTGAGGAAGGATATTCCTGCTATTGAGGATGTGCAGAGAATGTTTACCAGACTGATTCCTGGGATGGCGGGACTGGTGCATGAGGAGAGATTGAGTGGGTTAGGATTATATTCACTGGAGTTCAGAAGAGTGAAGGGGGGATCTCATAGGAACCTATACAATTCTAACAGGAATAGACAGGGTCGATGCAGGAAAGATGTTCCTGATGGTGGGGGTGTCCAGAACCAGGAGTCATAGTCTAAGGATATGGGGTAAACCTTTCCGGACTGAGATGAGGAAACATTTCTTCACCCAGAGAGTAGTAAGCCTATAGAATTCGCTACCACAGAAAGCAGTTGAAGCCAAAATATTGTATGTTTTCAAGAAAGAGTTAGATATAACTCTTAGGGCAAAGGAGATCATTGAAACAAAGAAAATAGGAGGCCATTTGCTCCTTTGAGTTTGCTCTGCCATTCATTATGATCATGGCTGATCATCCAACTCAATAGCCTGATCCCGCCTTCTCCCCCCATATCCTTTGATCCCTGTCTGCCATGTGGAACCTTGTCAAGTGTATTAATAATATCCACGTAGACTCTATCAACCACACTACCCTCATCAATTCTTCTTGTTACTTCCTCAAAAAATCAGTCAAGTTAGTAAGGCATGAATTTCCCTTAACAAACCACACTGGCTATCCTTGACCCTATATAATTATTTAGCTTTTCCTTTAAAACAATAGTATATAGAAACATAGGAAATAGGAGCAGACGTAGGCCATTCATCCCTTCGAGACTGCTCTGAGCTATATCTAACTCCTTCTTGAAAACATACAAGGTTTGGTTCTCGACTGCTTTCTGTGCTGGCGAATTCCATCGGCTTAACAAACCCTGTGTGAAGAACGCTCACAGACCTCTGATTCTCTGGTATCTTGCCTATATCTAGTGAGGATTGAAAACTGATCCTCATGACATCCCTTATTTGCTCCCTGGTTTCCTTTAACAGCCTGGGTTACAATCCACTCGCCCTGATCATTTATTCATCTTAAAGGATGTCAGCACCTCCAGTACTTCCTCTTTCATTAAGCTTATTGTATCTAAATATTTCACACTCCTCATTAACTAGAATATCTGCATCATCCCTCTCCATTGTGAAGACAGAGACATAGTACTCATTAAGAACCTGCCCACATTTTCTGTATCAGCACATAAGTTATTTGTACATCCCTGATAGGAACCTTTCATTAGTTATCCTCCGGCTATTAACTTACTGATAAAACATCTTTAGGTTTTCCTTGATTCTACCTACAAATATTCTTTTTTGTGGCTCTCCTGAGTTCATTTTTTTACTTCATCCCTGTAATTTCTCTACTCCTTCAGGTTTTTTAAATTATTAAATTTTTGTGACTGTCATTATCATCCTTTTCCTGCTTTATTGCAGGAATGTTTCTAAATAACCAGGAGATTCTAGATTTGGCAGTACCATCCTTTTTCTTTTTCAGGAAAAGCCTACACTGTGCCTGTAGAATCTTGCTTTTCAGTGCCTCTCATTGTTCTGTTACTGATTTTCCTCCAAAAAGTTGTTAACCATCTACTTTCACTCAGCTTCAAATAACTTGCCTTTTCCCAATTTAGAACTTTTACTCCTGATGCATCTTTACCCTTTCCCATAATTATGCTAGATCTTACAGTATTATGGTCACTATTTCCAAAATGGTCACCCACTGCTACTTCATCCACTTGCCCAGCTTGGTTTCCTGAGATTAAATCTAGAAATACACTCCCTCTCATTGGGCTTATTACGTGCTGGCTAAAAACATTCTCTTGAATGCAGTTTAACAATTTTTTACCCTCTGTGCCCTTCACACTGTTTGCATTCCCATTGATATGAGGGTGCTTAGAGTCACCAACTAATACTACCTATTATTTTTGGACTCAGAAATGTACCTGTACATTTGCTCTTCTATCTCCCTTCCACTATTTGGGGATTTATAGTACACTCCTAGTAGTGTCTCTGTCCCTTTATTATTTCAGAGCTCGACCCATATAGCTTCTTCGATGATTCATTTAGTATATTCTCCCTCCTCATGGCTGTAATTAATTCTGTAACCAATAACGCTATATACCCATCTTCCTTAGCTACCTCCCTATCCTGTCTGAACACCCCATATCCTGGGATGTTGAACTGCTATTTTTGTCCCTATTTAAGCCAAGTTCCTGTTCTCGCAATGATCGGTCTATCTGTGCCCTCAACTCATCTGCTTTGTTTGCTATACACTGTGCATTTAAATATATACCTTTCAACACTGCCAAATTCCTGTGCTGCACCCTTTTGAACCTTTGCTTCTGGCTTTCAGAGCCACTTGCTAATTTTCTGTCTCTTGCGTCTTGTTCTGCATTTGTCCTGTCTGATTCTGCCCTCAGGTTCCCACCACCCAACCCTGCCAATACAATGCTTCCCAACAAAACTAGCAAAATCTCCCTGCAAGGGCCTCTTTCCTGGTCCAGTTCAGATGTAGTCTGTCCAGTTTGTACAGATCTCACTGTAAGGGACTGAGGAAAATTTGTGGGGAAGACATTTACCAGTGTTCTTTATCCCTTGTGGGTTTCAGTGTCCTGTTTGCCGGGCGGGTGCTGTGAACAGGATGCTGTTGGTTGAGTGATGTGGGCTGGGCCAATGGGATTGCTCTGGGGGTGGGAGGAAAAAAAAGGCGCCAGGAAGTGAAGCAGCTGCAGAGCTGAGGAGGGAGTGTGCAGAAGAGGGACAGCCACGTTTTTGAAGAGAAGCTTTTCAGAGGCAGTAAAAAGTCAGTTCGAAGTGAATCTTTCTCAGGTAGAACTGCTTGGTTTTTCATGACTGCCGAGGAGGACAGCCTTCAGCGCACGGGATCTGCGTTACTACACAGATAGCTCGCGGCACCTCTGCCTCGTGTGCTTGCTCCATCATCTTCCCTCTCGTAGACCCGTCTGGATTGTGTGTGTGTCGGGGTTAAGTGAGTACTATCAGACAGGAACGGTAACAGCACGTGGTTTTCTTCAGATGTGCACCAATGGATGGGCCCCAACGTTTAAAATGCAGTGCTTGGTGATATTCTGAACATTTCTCAGGTTGAAACTGTTAATTGGAAAATCTTCAGTTGGGATTCTTTACTTGTTTATATCTGCTAATTATATTTGTTATTAAATTTTTTTGTTATTCCGTTTACCTTGTTGTTCCAAACCTTTTCTCATTATAAGGTTTATCTCAATAACATTTTTGGAGGCACCGCGCTAAACATACTCAAATCCTTTCCATGCAAGCCTGTACTGGCATTTATGGGTAAACAGGAAATTTAGCCAGCTCACCATCAACTGCTAGGAATTCAGGATCCTGTAAATCGAACAGTTAAATAGTAGCCCCATATAGTGATCAGCAGGGGGTTACATCACCTTCCCCAGAACCAGTTCTAGTGCAGAAATCTTAAGCCCTCCCTCCTGCACCATCTCTCCAGCCACACATCCATCTGGTGTATTTCCCTATCTCTATACTCACCAGCACATGGCCTTGGGAGTAATCTGGAGATTACTACTTTTGAAGCCCTGCTTGCGAAAATCTTTTTCAGTCTTTTTAAATCACCGGGATGATATCAGATTTCCGGCTCTATGCCACATTCCAGGTCTTTCACCCAAATGTTCCTCCTTTTAACAGTTAAAATCTTACCGGTTAACTGTGGCCCCATCAACAGATGCTGCCTGATATCCTGCCAGTACTTAGCTTTTAATAACTTTATTCACTGTAACTTGAAGGCTCTTGTGTTTTTATAACTCCTGTAATGGCCAAAAATCCACTGCCTCTCATCCAACATCTCACTACTACACCACTGAGTGAGAGATACGACTTAGCGCTCTCACCACAAGAGCCTCATAGGAACATATTGCATCATATAAAGCAGCTGCGATGGCTGCTGACCCCTTTTACTGTAGACTTTTGATTAGGGACCTACAAATGCCTCCCTTGTTGGAAAACAGATATGCACAACAGATGTGTATGCCCCAGAGGACACCCTGACAATTGAATTTTATTTCTTTTGTGAAATTTCATAAAATGTTTTTCTGTTCATCATCAATTTTTCTCTCACTCCATCATTTCAAAGGCATGAATTCCTTACTGAGGAATAGATCCCTAGACATTCCAAGTACTCTGCAACTAAAGAAGCTATTTAACCACATGTGAATATCTTTTCCAAGCTTGATGCTGTCTTTAGCAGAGTCCACACAATCACTGCAGAAAAATTAGAAGCAGAAATGTCATAGAACAGATCTGCTAATGTCACTTGTATTGATTGATTTGATTTATCATTGTCACATGCACTGGGATACAGTGAAAAGTATTGTTTCTTGCTTCTATGAAGTACACAGGGTAAAAGGAAAAGAATAGGGTGCAGAACATAGTGTTGCAGCTGCAGGTTGGGTGAAGAGAAAAATCAGCTTAATATGTGATAGGAATGTTCAAAAGTCTGATGGCAGCAGAGAAGAAGCTATTCTTGAGTTCCGGACAAATGCGAGGTGATGCATTTTAGTAGATCCAATTCATGTGAGAGCTATAAAAAATGGCAGAACTATCAGGAGCATAGACCAACAGATAGATCTGGGAGTACAGGTCCACAGATCCTTAAAAGTGGCAGCACAGATGGAAAAGGTGGTGAAGAAAGCATATGGCATGCTTGCCTTCATCGGCCGGGGCAACAAGTATAAATGTTCGCAAATTATGTTACGGTTATATAAAATATTGGTTAGGAATACGTTTTTGGAATATTTGTCCAATAGGTGTCCAATTCTGATCACCACACTACCAGAAGGATGTGGAGGCTTTGCAGGGAGTACAGAAATGGTTTACCAGGATGTTGCCTAGTATGGAGGGTAGGAGCTATGAGGAGAGATTGAATAAACTGGGATTGTTCTTCCTGGAAAGATGAAGGTTGAGGGGTGACCTGATAGAAGTTTATAAAATTATGAGGGGCATAGATAAGGTGAACAGTTGGAAGCTTTTTCTCAGGGCAGAAATGACAATTACAAGGAGGCACAAGTTCAAGGTAAGGGGAAAAGTTTCAATGGAGATGTGTGGGGTAAGCTCTTTATGCAGAGGGTGGTGGGGGCGTGGAATGCACTGCCAGCTGAGATGGTTGAGGCGGACACGGTAACAACATTTAAGACTTATTTGGATAGACACATAAACAGATGGGGAATAGAGGGATACAGTCTAGATAAGATAACGTGATCAGCGCAGGCTTGGTGGGTTGAAGGGCCTGTTCCTGTACTGTACCGTTCTTTATTCTTTTTGAGTCTGTTGGTATGTGTTTTCAGACTTTTGTATCTTTTTCCTGTCAGAAGAAGGTGGAAGAGAGTATATCTGGGGTAAGTGGGGTCCTTGATTATGCCGGCTGCTTTCCTGAGGCAGTGGGAGGTGTAGATGGAGTCAATGGATGGGAGGCTGGTTTGCATGATGGACTGGGTTTCCTTCACGACCCTTTGTAGCTCCTTGCATCAGAATGGCAGCAAAGATCAGGTAACTTGGCACATACCTGTGAATTGGACTTGGTGCCTTCCTGATCTGTGTTATACTCTGGATAAACTCACTAAGTAAGAGTTTTAACAACACCAGGTTAAAGTCCAACAGGTTTATTTGGTAGCAAATACCATTAGCTTTCGGAGCGCTGCTCCTTCGTCAGATGGTGGAGTGTTCACCCCAGTCCAACGCCGGCATCTCCACATCATAAACTCACTAAGCCATTGAGGAAATGCACATTTTGTTAAAAGTGAAAGTAATCTGTCAAAATATCCACCTCTCATTATTTGTCATTTCAGCTAACTTGACATGTGTTAAGAACTGTTTATCATATATCAGTAGTAATATACCTGCAAAACAATGCACCAACAGCTTATTTCTTGTTACAGTTGTTCTCTTCAGTTCTTTTTAAAGATAATAGTCTAGTCCCTGTGCTCTCATCATCATCCATGAATTTTCACAGTGAAGTGTCTGCTTTTATTTGTTAACAGCTTGTTTCATATTCAATCCTTACTATTGTGAAGGTACATCTCAGTTGGTTTTTATGTTCCCTGACACTTTAATTTTTCATTGTAAATTCATAAACTTCTTTGTTGCAGTTTCTGAATTGCAAATTTTACTTCCCATGAAATGTATTTGAGCCTACATCACTTAAGAGGAAAAAAATAATCAATTAAATCAATGTTGTGCCCAGATGAGTGATTCGTACATTTATATTCTGTCTCAGAAATTGATTGCGAACTTGTAAAATATGGCAGCTGGAAAGTTTGACTCTGTATTGCCCACAATTTGCTGCAAGCTTTCAGCTGCTGTTGGAAGTTTACGAAGTTGACAATAAATGACACTGCAGATCGTGAAGGTTCAAGGATTCAGATTAGACCATTTGCTCCCAGTCACAGGTGATGTAGTTACCCCTTGGCTTGCTGCACGTCAGGGAGGTCGAGCAGAGGCAGCACATAAAAGCACAAGCTGCTCTCAGGGACAGGTGGAAGAAGAGGGCTCTCAGCAAAGGTCTCATCTACCCAGGCTCTTCAGCATTTCTCCTACCTCAGCCCAAGCTGGGAACAGCATGTGTTGTTTCTCCGGTTTATGAAGGAGGTGCTCTCTGAACTCTGCCACCTGCAGGCAGATTTGCAGTCCCAGAGCAGGGCAAAGAATACATTTTTAGTGGCAGTGAATGGAAACATGAGTCTCTTTGCATGAAATAATTTTCTGCTGGAGTGACATCTTTAACAACCACCAGTTTGCCCTCCACTGCTGCATGAGGGAGGTGACGGACACTCTTTATGCCAGTGGAAAGGCATGCACTATTTTATTTCTAAACAGAGAGCAGCAGGCAGAAATTGTGTATGGCTTTGCTAAGGTAACAGGTTTCCTCTTAGGCCAGGGTTCCATCAATTGCATACATGGTGCTTTGCAGGCACGACATCTAAATACAGAGATATATTGAAGTGGAAAGTTTTTCATCAAGGTGCAGCTGTGCGACTGCGCTCAGCACAGCATACAGGTTAATGTCTGCTTTCCTGGGGAAAATCATGATGCTTTTATTCTGTGCCAGTTAACTGTTCCTCAGTATTTGAGCCAGCACATTAGATCAAAGCATGGTTGCTGGACCATGAGGACTATCTGCCTACCTCAGGAAGCAAGCTGATCACATGTGACAAGCATACATAGAAGGACAGCCATGCCACCACATTGAGTAGCCCAATGAGTTGCTCAAACAACTGTTCAGCTGCCTGGACCACTCTGGAGGAGCCCTGCACCACAAGTCTATGTGGGTGTGATACTTTGCCATGCCTGTTGTATCCTGTAGAACTTTGCCATCATGAGGACACAACCCTTGCCAAAACAGATACAACGAGAAGCTGAAGAGGAGGATGGAGAGGAAGAGGCTAAAAAGGAAGAGGAGCAGGAGGAAGAGAGGAAGCAACTAATATATTTCCTTTCTTACAAAAGCAAAATGCTGCAGAAATAGGTTCAGATGAAAAGTCATCAACCTGAAGCGTTGACTATGTTTCACTCCACGATTGCTGCCTAATTTGCTGCATATTTACAGCGTTTTCTGTGTTTACATTCCCTTTCTTCACAGGCTGCACAGGATCAATTCGTTCAACAGTGAACACAACCTCAATCCCAATGCTACCTCAATCACATATCTTACCTTCCCTCTGTCACTAACTGGGACAGTGATTAGCACTGCTGCCTCACAATGCCAGGGACCCGGGTTCGATTCATGGCTTGGGTGCCTGTCTGTGTGGGGTCTGCACACTCTCCCTGTGTCTGCGTGGGTTTCCTCCGGATGCTCCAGTTTCCTCCCACGGTCTGAAAGATGTGCTGGTTAGGTACTTTGGCCATGCTAAATTCTCCCTCAGTGTAACCCAAACAGGTGCCAGAGTGTGGCGACTAGGGAATTTTCACAGTAATTTCATTGCAGTATTAGTGTAAGCCTACTTGTGACACTAATACGTAAAGAAATGGTGATAATGTCTAATAAAAGCGACACAAAACAACCATTTCATACCAACCTTATCAAACAAACAATCCAATATTCCTAAAAATTGAAGCTTGACAAGAAAAGGCCCTTAAGTGGCCATTAAGCAGCCACTTAAGGGTCTTAATATGGGCAAGGATGGCTTCCCATCTGCACCCTGTCTGTTCCACCATAAAATTGCATCCAGATTGGGGTGGATGTGATCAAGGAGGAAATCCCGTCCATGTCATTTGACAGCACCCACCCCCGCAACATCTCTCCATCCCAGAACTTGCTTGGAGGGGAGCATAAAATTCTGGCCATCGCTTCCCATTAGCTATTGATCATATTGCAGCTCTTGGATACCTGGAAGGAGAAAGGCAGAAGTATGTAATTGTGAAAAGGAATGAGTGAAAACCAAGAAAGACATGACTGGAATCTTACCAGCATTCACGCTTTTTTCAAATGAACTGACCTCTAGAGTTCTGAAGGCTTTGAATACCTGCATCAGTGAGGGTGTTGATTCTCGAGTTAAAATACAAAATTTCAAGTAGATTCTGATTTGGTAGCTGCATGACCTTTGTTAGGAACATTAGTAGGACAAAAGATTAGTGGAGAGAGTGATATAGGGAAGTATAAAGTCTGGGTTTGAGCATTGTTCCCTGAGGATCACTTTATATAATGTTGTGACTTGCTTCAGAGGGAGCTGATACAATTGTCTTTCTTTGATGGAAAGGGGTGATGCATTCAACTCCAATCAAAACTCCTATCAAAAAATCATTGTGTAACACTGACAACATTGATTGAGAAGTCTATAGTAAATCCTATTTTACTGATTGAATAAGTCTGCCTAGAAGTACATAAGGTAAAAGAAGAGCAAATCAAGAATTAAAGGAAAAATTATTGATCACAAACTCAGCCTAGGGTTGCACTTGAAGCCAGCATGATTAAGATATTGTGGAATTTGCATTCAATAAAAAATATCTGGAATTAAGAATCTACTGGTGGCCATGCAACCATTGTCAGATAAACCCATCTGGTTCATTAATGGAAGGAAATCTGCTGTTTTTACTGTAATGACTTCAATCAGGCCATTGAGTTGGCCTATTGGAGTATGAATTTCCCGATTAAGGATCCAATTGATGGGCCAATCAGGGAGTCTTTGCCTTGTACTTAACCGGGCATGTCGATTCCTCTGACACTCCCGGAAATAGACTGCTAACGATGAGCACTCTGTATACTGCTGTTAGAGTTTGTAAATAAAGAGATTTTGGTGAAGGGACTTCTGCCTCCAAAGACTTATTTCACTTACCTAGTCAGGCCTACATGTGACTCCAGAGCCATAGCAATGTGGTTGACTCTCAACTACCCTCTGAAATAGCCTAGCAAGCCACCCAGTTGTATGAAAAAAAGAACTGCTCAGCCGCAAGCAACAGTGAAGGACTCATAAACAGTGACCTCCTTTCTTCTGCCTTTTTACCATTGATCTTATTTTGGCCAAAGGTTAACCTCCTCTACTCCATAACTTGTAATTGTAATCTTGCATGCTTGTGCTTGTGTGCTGAAAAGGTCGGAACTTGGGTTTACCTTTTAAATCATCTTTATATTTTTATCTGGGAGTTTTTTTTTAGTACAATAAAAACAAGCCCCTTTTGTGTTTAAACTCCAGGATGCCTGTCGGACTGCGTTCTTTGCAACATATGTAGTTAAAATAGATACTGAATTGATAGGTTCATCCTTAAAAACTACAAAAAAATCCTGTTATGATCAATCAAGAAGTGAGAATGAAAAGACAAGTCCTGACATGTGTCTTCACCAGCAGCAAAAATAGTAGTTCTCTTGACAAGCCCATTGGCAAATATGGGGTGAAACTGAGATTGGAACTTGACTGAAAATTCCTCCAGTGTCCAATGTAGAATGTAGAATTCCTCTTATGCAGAAGGAGGCCATTCGGCCCATCGTGCCTGCACCGACAACAATTCCATCCAACCCCATCCCCGTAGCTCCACAAACTTACCCTGCTAATCCCCTGACACTAAGGGGCAATTTAGCATTGCCAATCAACCTAACCCGCACATTTTTGGACTGTGGGAGGAAACCAGAGCACCCGGAGGAAACCCACACAGATACGGGGAGAATGTGCAAACTCCACTCAGACAGCCACCCAAGGCTGGAATTGAATTCGTGTCCCTGGCACTGTGAAGCAGCAGTGCTAACCACTGTGCCACCGTGCTGCCCATTGTGCCACCATGCTGTTCATATGGGTGGCAATATCTAGGCTAATGTTTGAAGCATGATTCTTTGGATGAGGTACCAGAGAGCGCCTGTCACTCATGAAACCCTATCCCAATATGAATCAGTATTTTCAAATGATTACGGTGGATAGGTAACTGGCTATCTGATCGAAGACAGAGGGTGGTGGTGGATGGAAAATTTTCGGACTGGAGGCAGGTTGCTAGCGGAGTGCCGCAGGGATCGGTGCTTGGTCCTCTGCTCTTTGTGATTTTTATTAATGACTTAGAGGAGGGGGCTGAAGGGTGGATCAGTAAATTTGCTGATGACACCAAGATTGGTGGAGTAGTGGATGAGGTGGAGGGCTGTTGTAGGCTGCAAAGAGACATAGATAGGATGCAAAGCTGGGCTGAAAAATGGCAAATGGAGTTTAACCCTGATAAATGTGAGGTGATTCATTTTGGTAGGACTAATTTAAATGTGGATTACAGGGTCAAAGGTAGGGTTCTGAAGACTGTGGAGGAACAGAGAGATCTTGGGGTCCATATACACAGATCTCTAAAGGTTGCCACTCAAGTGGATAGAGCTGTGAAGAAGGCATATAGTGTGTTAGCTTTTATTAACAGGGGGTTGGAGTTTAAGAGCCGTGGGGTTATGCTGCAACTGTACAGGACCTTGGTGAGACCGCATTTGGAATATTGCGTGCAGTTCTGGTCACCTCACTATAAGAAGGATGTGGAAGCGCTGGAAAGAGTGCAGAGGAGATTTACCAGGATGCTGCCTGGTTTGGAGTGTCGGTCTTATGAGGAAAGGTTGAGGGAGCTGGGGCTGTTCTCTCTGGAGCGGAGGAGATTGAGGGGAGACTTAATAGAGGTTTATAAAATGATGAAGGGGATAGATCGAGTGAACGTTCAAAGACTATTTCCTCGGGTGGATGGAGCTATTACAAGGGGGCATAACTATAGGGTTCATGGTGGGAGATATAGGAAGGATATCAGAGGTAGGTTCTTCACGCAGAGAGTGGTTGGGGTGTGGAATGGACTGCCTGCAGTGATAGTGGAGTCAGACACTTTAGGAACATTTAAGCGGTTATTGGATAGGCACATGGAGCACACCAGGATGGTAGGGAGTGGGATAGCTTGATCTTGGTTTCAGATGAAGGTCGGCACAACATCGTGGGCCGAAGGGCCTGTTCTGTGCTGTAATGTTCTATGTTCTATGTTCTCTATAAAGAAGATGCTTGGGGTTTGGTTGAGAGAGGGGGTGGGGGGGTGTTGGGGACAAACTAATAATGGTTGCAGCCTTTATCAGCTCATAAAGAAATATCACATTTCTGGTCCTATGCTTTTGTTTTAATTTTAATTTCAGGAAATAATCTTTGCCACAGTTTCCACAGATCCACAACTGCTTGATTATGCATGAAACGGAAATGATGGGAGTTTCTCTCAGTTCTAATAAAAGTGCGAACATATTTCATTCAATGAGTCTTTATTGTTTCCATTACTGTTTTAATTGGTTGTGAATGAAAATGAGAAATATGCTTACACAGATCTGGTGCTACAAATGTCACTAGATTATACTTCAGTTGTTTTGCAAAATGTCACATTTTAATCATTGGCTAATATTTCTCATACTATCTATTTTATGATATAAAGTCTGTTGATCTTTTTCATGGCTGAAGCATTGAATTAAAAAGGTAAACTACAATGTCTATCATTATCAGAATATCTGTTCTTAAATTATGAGCCTATAATGTTCAATGTAAAATAAAGCAGAGAAAAATTTAAATTATATATCAATTTAGGGAAACAGATAGATGAGTATTGGACCACAAACCCCAGACTGTATTTTTATTCAGACCAGTAAATATTAATTTGCAACAACTATTTTGATGCATAGCACAGATACTTTCAGAAGGTGCTAAAGATATTGTGGGAGGATTTGGCTTCTAAAATTGGAGAGATAGATAAGAAATTATAGATAAATGCAAAATACTACGGATGCTGGAATCGGAAACAAAAACAGAAAATGCTGGAAAAACTCAGCAGGTCTGACAGCATCTGTGGAGAGAGAATAGAGCCAATGTTTCGAATCAGGATGACCCTTCATCAGAGCTTTACAGCATTCCGGACTGAACATTGAGTTCAATAAATTCAGAGCATGAACTCTCCCCTCCACCTTCACCTAATTTCCAGTTACTTTATTTCATTTCTTCTTTTCATCTCATTTCTCCATTTGTTATCTCTTTCTTTTTCTCCATTCCTGAAATCTCCCTCTCCGTCTTCTCTCCAAACCCCTCCTCCCCCGGGCCAACCACCATATTTCTCAGGTAGTCCCCTAACAATCTCTACCTTTATTCTGCCGTTCACGCATTCCGATCACTTAGTGGACACTTATAGCACCTTTCTCAGTCATTATCATCACCATTTACATTCCCTTTGTCCAATTTTTTCAAGGAACAAATACTGGATGTCCTTGATAGGTATGTTCCTGTCAGGCAGGGAGGAAATGGCCGAGTGAGGGAACCATGGTTCACAAAAGAGGTGGAATGTCTTGTGAAAAGGAAGAGGGAAGCTTATGTAGGGATGAGGAAACAAGGTTCAGATGGCTCGATTGAGGGTTACAAGTTAGCAAGGAATGAGCTGAAAAAGGGGCTTAGGAGAGCTAGGAGGGGACATGAGAAGTCCTTGGCGGGTCGGATCAAGGAAAACCCCAAGGCTTTTTACTCTTATGTGAGGAATAAAAGAATGACCAGGGTGAGGTTAGGGCCGGTCAAGGACAGTAGTGGGAACTTGTGTATGGAGTCAGTAGAGATAGGCGAGGTGATGAATGAATACTTTTCTTCAGTGTTCACCAAGGAGAGGGGCCATGTTTTTGAGGAAGAGAAGGTGTTACAGGCTAATAGGCTGGAGGAAATAGATGTTCGGAGGGAGGATGTCTTGGCAGTTTTGAATAAACTGAAGGTCGATAAGTCCCCTGGGCCTGATGAAATGTATCCTAGGATTCTTTGGGAGGCAAGGGATGAGATTGCAGAGCCTTTGGCGTTGATCTTTGGGTCCTCGCTGTCCACGGGGATGGTGCCAGAGGACTGGAGAATGGCGAATGTTGTTCCTCTGTTTAAGAAAGGGAATAGAAATGACCCTGGTAATTATAGACCGGTTAGTCTTACTTCGGTGGTTGGTAAATTGATGGAAAGGGTCCTTAGGGATGGGATTTACGACCATTTAGAAAGATGCGGATTAATCCGAGATAGTCAGCACGGATTCGTGAAGGGCAAGTCGTGCCTCACAAATTTGATAGAATTTTTTGAGGAGGTAACTAAGTGTGTTGATGAAGGTAGGGCAGTTGATGTCATATACATGGATTTTAGTAAGGCGTTTGATAAGGTCCCCCATGGTCGGCTTATGATGAAAGTGAGGAGGTGTGGGATAGAGGGAAAGTTGGCCGATTGGATAGGCAACTGGCTGTCTGACCGAAGACAGAGGGTGGTGGTCGATGGAAAATTTTCGGATTGGAGGCAGGTTGCTAGCGGTGTGCCGCAGGGATCAGCGCTTGGTCCTCTGCTCTTTGTGATTTTTATTAATGACTTAGAGGAGGGGGCTGAAGGGTGGATCAGTAAATTTGCTGATGACACCAAGATTGGTGGAGTAGTGGATGAGGTGGAGGGCTGTTGTAGGCTGCAAAGAGACATAGATAGGATGCAAAGCTGGGCTGAAAAATGGCAAATGGAGTTTAACCCTGATAAATGTGAGGTGATTCATTTTGGTAGGACAAATTTAAATGTGGATTACAGGGTCAAAGGTAGGGTTCTGAAGACTGTGGAGGAACAGAGAGATCTTGGGGTCCATATCCACAGATCTCTAAAGGTTGCCACTCAAGTGGATAGAGCTGTGAAGAAGGCCTGTAGTGTGTTAGCTTTTATTAACAGGGGGTTGGAGTTTAAGAGCCGTGGGGTTATGCTGCAACTGTACAGGACCTTGGTGAGACCACATTTGGAATATTGTGTGCAGTTCTGGTCACCTCACTATAGGAAGGATGTGGAAGCGCTGGAAGGAGTGCAGAGGAGATTGACCAGGATGCTGCCTGGTTTGGAGGGTAGGTCATATGAGGAAAGGTTGAGGGAGCTAGGGCTGTTCTCTCTGGAGCGGAGGAGGCTGAGGGGAGACTTAATAGAGGTGTATAAAATGATGAAGGGGATAGATAGAGTGAACGTTCAAAGACTATTTCCTCGGGTGGATGGAGCTATTACAAGGGGGCATAACTATAGGGTTCGTGGTGGGAGATACAGGACGGATATCAGAGGTAGGTTCTTTACGCAGAGAGTGGTTGGGGTGTGGAATGGACTGCCTGCAGTGATAGTGGAGTCAGACACTTTAGAAACATTTAAGCGGTTATTGGATAGGCACATGGAGCACACCAGGATGATAGGGAGTGGGATAGCTTGATCTTGGTTTCAGATAAAGCTCGGCACAACATCGTGGGCCGAAGGGCCTGTTCTGTGCTGTACTGTTCTATGTTCTATGTTCTAATTACTGCTCCCCATAGTATAAATCTTGTCCTATTTTCTTTGCCTTCAGCTCTGACGAAGGGTCATCCTGACTCGAAACATTGGCTCTATTCTCTCTCCACAGATGCTGTCAGACCTGCTGAGTTTCTCCAGAATTTTCTGTTCTTGTGTAAGAAATTATGGATTGCTCTATCAACAAGGATGGGACCAAATGCAGAAAAAAAGAAAGTGTTCTTTGCATCACTGTGAATTAAATAATCAGCCTGTTATTACAAATATTGTGTTCTGGAATTTCATTCCAGTGAATCTCTAGGAGGTCTTGTTGATCAGTGGCAGTATCCCCACCTCAGGATCAGAAGCTCCAAGTTCAAGGCACAAGTGCCAGCGTTTGTTGGGCACAGAAGGAGTGCTCATAATGTGATTCAATGGGTTGATAATCAGCTTGGGAACCTATTCCCCAAAGGGAAAATGTGTGTGTGAAGATGTGCTTTAAAAATGGGACAAATGTGCATTTCATGGAATCCCTGCAGTACAGAAGGAGGCTATTCGGCCCATCGAGTCCACACCGACAACAATCCCACCCAGGCCCTATCCCCTTAACACCACATAATCCCCCTGGCACTAAGGGAAAATCCCACCCAGACCTGTTCTCTGTAACTCCAAGTTTTTACCCCATTAATCCCCCTAACCTACACATCTTGGGACACTAAGGGCAATTTAGCATGGCCAATCCACCTAACCATGCACATCTTTGGAGTGTGGGAGGAAACCGGAGCACCTGGAGGAAACCTACACAGACATAGGGAGAATGTGCAAACTCCACACAGTCACTCGAGGCCGGAATTGAACCTTGGTCCCTGGTGCTATGAGGCAGCAGTGCTAACCACTGTGCCACTGTGCCACCCACATGCATTTAATTACATTATCTATAGTTTTCTGGCAAAAATGGATCAAACTTAACATTGCTTACCTTTTTCTATTATTAAACCTAATTTGTACTTTAGCAATAACAAAGTCATGGGTGCACATTATCTTGAGTGTACTTTCAATGTAAAGCACTCTTCCATTATTCCTATCAAAGTAATCTGTTTGTAGAAATTCTTTTTTGAAAGGAGGTTTTTTCTTTCATTTGTGCTTTAAGAAATGCTACTTGAAGGCCTGGCTGTTGTGCAATGCGTTGAATTTTTATTGTGGTGTGCTGTGGATTCTACAGTGGCGGAAGAACAGAAAAACTCTGCATGTACAGCTGCTTATAAGATGCAGCTTGCAAGATTATTTCTGGCGGCAGAATTTTCTCCAAAGATTCGGGAAGCTCCAGGGTGAGCAAGATTGTTTCTTTGGCCTGTGCAGATGGTTTGAGCATGTTGGCTCATTGAAAACTTTCTCTTACTTGAGAGCCTGCAGTGGCAGCAGAGCCATTTAATTCACCACAGTGTTAGGTTGACCTTGGCAGCAGTGCCATGTGGTAAATGCAGCATTAAGTAATTTCCTTTTCCCTGAAGAGATTAGTCCTTTTAGTGCTGCAGAATCAGCAGAGAGCCACCATGCTGAGGTCAGCACCAAGATCTGAATCGTTCTATAAGAAGTTGACAGGTCAGCAAACCTTTTTGATTCAATATATTGAACATTGCCATTGCCAGTATTGGTTAATATAAAAGAATATTTACCCAGGACTGAAGACCTCATGAATGATGCAATATGCACTCCATCATATGTCCACTTCACTGAAACAGCTTGGTCAAGTTACTTCTCCTCAAAAATGTCCCATCATAGAAATTTAGAACTAGATTTCAATTTATAAATATCTAACCTTTCCAAATCTTTTTCAGTCTTACATAACGTGGAATGATAAAGATAAATAATTGAATTTGTTAAAGTAAATGTGAACCTAGTGTCACAGTAGGTTTGTAAATTACCAGCGTCAACATCAAGTATGATTGTATTTAATCATTTCTTCACTGCTGTCTGAAGAGTAGACAGCTTCTTGCCACTTTGCTCAGAAGATAGGGGGAACAAGGCATTCTTCAGATAAGCTGGTAAATTGAGACTGGGGTTCTAATTTTGGGCTGACAGCAGCCTTTTTTCATCTGATGGGTCTGCTCCCTTTCATCCTATGGGTTGTGAGATGTGGGAAACCATAAAACCCTCTTGCTATTTAGGATTATTCACCCTATTGACTGATATCAAGATGGTTATAGCCATAGGAGTGTGACCTCTCAGACTGTTGATCTGCGTGTAAACTCTTCCACTACTTCAAAATATTCTCCAAGGGAAGAATGTGAAAATATGAAAGCAACAACTGCTCCAAATGCTGTATGTTAAGGTAAGCCAAGCCACAGGCACCCACAGCTCTTTGTACTTTGCCCAAGTGACATTCTTCATGCATCGACCAACAGAGTAAATACTGAAATATGCATCCGAGTAAACCAAGTTCGCCTCATCCAATAATCATGCATATATGCTGTCCAAGAAACAGTAATTGGATTGTTATCAAGAGGGGAAACTTGTATTTTATGCCCTGCAAGTATGCAGAGGTGATAGATTCCAGGTGATTTCTCTGTAACAGTTTTACTTTGTTATGACCAGTGAGGACACCAATCAGGATGTGTCTTTTCTTTCCCCTGCCTCGATTGATTATAACAGAGTTTTTTGTAATCTATAAGGATGAAGATGTCAATTCAGTGTCTGCATTTAACCATTTATGTGCTGATTGCAAATAACTCAGTCTGACAGGCTTCCTGGAGTTTAAAAACAAAAGGTTTAGTTTTTATGGTGCTAAAAACCCACCCACATAAAGATATGATGATGTTTAAAAAGATAAACACACACAAACACACACACATGCAAAATTACAAGTTATAGAGTAAAGGATGTTACCTTTTGGCCCAATTAAGATTCAATGATAAAAGGTTTTTAAAAAATAGAGAGGTCACTGTTTATAAGTCCTTCACTTTGTTCGTGGTGGTCTTGGAATTCCAGTGGGGTTGTGCCCTTTGTTATCTGCAATTTCTGGAGAAGTCTCTTTCAAACTGCAATCCATCTTTTCATAAATGGATGCTATTGTACCTGGGGGTTAATTTCAATTGAAGTTGTCTATCTCTGTGGCGGTT
This sequence comes from Mustelus asterias, assembly GCF_964213995.1. Classification (NCBI taxonomy): domain Eukaryota; kingdom Metazoa; phylum Chordata; class Chondrichthyes; order Carcharhiniformes; family Triakidae; genus Mustelus; species Mustelus asterias. The sequence continues at coordinate 81,799,191 of NC_135806.1, read as the reverse complement.
TCCAAAATGTAATGGAGATAGGGTCCTGAACTTGAGAATAGCAGGAAGAGGGGATGATGTTACTGTTTGTGAGCTTCTTCTGATGGTCAAAAAGCAACCAGGGTGCTGTCATAAAAGATATTTTGAAGTGGCAATTCTGCTCATGTGACCTCCCTCTCAATGATGAGCATTCCACAGAAGGTCATTGATTAGCTCATGTCTGGATAGTTGTGGCTGTTGTGTTGTGGCCTAGGAGATTAATTTCTTTAATGGTCCAGTCATTACTTCTGGATTGACCATTCTTCCCTATGATGAGCTAGGAAGAAGCTTTCAATACCTTATATATCGCCATTAGCTGCTGACTTTCAAGTTTGAGTTAAACTTTGAGTTAATTCTTGACATCAGCAGGTGAGAGATTCCACAAGAGGTTTTCACTGGCATGTCCTCTTGCAATCCGCATTGGAAACTTCCAGAAACTGACCAACTTGCACTACCAAATATGTCAGGTGACCTATGACAGCCATCTTACGACAGTGGATTTGACCATTTTGATTCTAAGTGCTGAATCTGGGCATAATTCAGATTCGACTTGGAAACCTGTTCCCAGGCGCCCCCATATGCACTTAGGCTGAAAAAAAATCACGAGTCTGAATTGTACTGTGGGTGGGGTTTATTGCGTCTGAAACGCTGCTGCTCCGATCGGAGCCTTCAACTGTGCATGCGCAGTAGAAAAAATTTGTAAAATGCTCCCTTGTCACATCGCTCCCGGGCTGCAAAAAGCAGATAAAGCGGCCCGGGAGCAATGGCCCCCACAGATATCGCCCCACCCCCACAACATAACTGTCCCCCTTATCTACTCCCCCCACCACAACCCAGACCGATCACAACCCCCTGTCCCCTTCCCCCCCCACCGACCACCCGCAGAGTGGCAGCGGACCACCCCTATTCCTGCGCCCCCCGCCCCACCAGAGAATGATCTGGCCTCCCTCCTCCTTCCCTTCCACCAGAGAACGATCTGGCCCCCCTCCTCCTACCCCGCACCCCCCCCCCCCCCCACCACCAGAGAACGATCTGGCCTCCCTCTCCCCCTCCCCCACCACCAGATCCGCCCCCCCCCCCCGCCACCAGAGAACGATCTGGCTTCCCTCCCTCCCCCGCACCAGGGAATGATCTGGTCTCCTCCTCCTCCCCCCCTGCCAGAGCGCAATCTGGCCTCCTCCTCCTTCCCCCCTCCCCCGCCAGAAAGTGACCTGGCCTTCCCTCCTCCCCTCCCCCACCAGAGAACCATCTGGCCTCCCTCCCCCCGTCCCACCAGAGAATGATCGGGCCTCCCTCCTCCCCACCCCCCCCACCGGAGAATCATTGGGCCTCCCACCACCCCCCCCACCTCCTCCACCAGAGACACATCTGACCTCCCTCCCTCCGCGCCCCCCCCCCCCCTGCCCCACCAGAGAATGATCGGGCCTCCCTCCTCCCCCCACCTCACCAGAGATACATCTGACCCACCTCCTCCTCCCTCCCCACCACTAGAGAATGACCTGGCCCACCTCCCCTGCCACCACTACCCATCTGAGTCAGAGAGCCGCCGGTAGCTCTGAACTTACCTCTTCAGAAGCTG